>NW_028227267.1:42498851-43698851 GCF_978045245.1 Mus caroli | reverse complement strand
TTCTTCTAGCCAATGACATTTGGTGGTCAGACCTTGCTTGGCAGGATAACACGGTGATATCTTCTGAATGAATAGTATAATTTCGCTGTAAAATGGGTGTTATTGTGCATATACTGTGTTAGCTAAAGTATGAGTCAGGATAATCTAACTGCTATAACAACAGATGATCCCCAAATCTCAGTGGCTCAACATAATAAAAGTTTAATTTTTATCCATGTGGTCTCATTAGGATATTCATTAATGGCCATTTGTTCTGAGTAGCTCTCTAAAAAGTGATGACTCAGGGATCCCGTCTCCTTTCATCTTCTGAAGGCATAATTGTCACAAGGCTTTCCCTGAGGCTGCCATGAAAGACGAGGAGAGTACAACCAATGCACATTCTCTCAGAGTACAAAGTGCAACTAACAGAGTAGTTCGCGTGCAACACTGGCATCCACGGTCCATCCTCTGAAGCTTAGTAATGGCCACACCAAAATTCAAAGGAGTCGGGAAGTGGAAGTTCCCAGTAGGAGGCTCCAACCTTGCACAACTTGACATTACAGAAAAAGGGACATATGTATTTGAAGGCCAAGTGGCTATTTCTACCAAAGCTGGTATGAGCTGATTAGGAAAAGCTTATAAAAAGCAAAATTCCCCTCATAGTGTCATGGATACTAATAACTGTGAATCTTGTCCTGTTTATTTTATTAGATGAACTCATAAGCCTGTCATAGGTTGAACTGTGCTTTCCTCCCCTCACCCCCTAAAAAGAGATGGCTACTAGGAACCTGAAAATGTGGCCTTTTGTTGGGTTGGGAGGGTGTCTTTGTGGATACTAAGGACCTTCAAGTAAGGTCATCATGGCGTAACCGAGCATGCTGTAAGTCCAGTGACTCCTGCCTTCAAAAGTCACAAGAAAGGCCAGAAGATGAAAGGAGAAGTCTCAGATACATTGCCACAAGCCAAGTATTACCTGGGGCTCCCACAGGCTGGAGATAAACCTTTCTTCCCCTTAGACTTCTGGGCTCTAATGACATCTGATGTTGAATTCTTGGCCTGGAGAACTACCAGAGAAGAGATCTCTGATGCTTCAAGTTAGACATTTGTTATGGTAGACACACACACACACACACATACACATATCAAGCAAAGAATAACCAAATACATTGCCTAAAAAGGTTTGATAGTAATTGGAATTGTGTTCCTCCAAAGTTCACATTTTAGAGGACTCATCTAGCAGAATTGATGTCTGTGATAGCTATTTTTCCTTGTTAACTTGACTACCACTGGAATTAACTAAAACCTCAGGAGGAACTTTGTTCATGATGCCTTGTGACCTCAGATTTTCAGCCTGCAGAACTATTGGAAGTAAATTTTTATTGTAAAAAGCATCCATCTGTCTCTGGTACTGTTATGATAGCCTTGGGAGACTAACATGGCATGGCAGAGAGACTTTCTGAATGTAAACTGAAGGTGTCAGAAGGTCTAGGGTGCCAGCCATCGAGAGAGCACATCTCAATGAGCTGATGAGCTAAGAGCTGCAGCTTCCTACCTGCACACTAGGGGAGGGTTTAGAACATAAAACCCTATTCTCTCAGAAACAAGGTGGGCTTTTCAATTTTATTTCTGAAGTAGTGAATACAACCAGTAAATGTATTTCTCCTTAAAAATCTCATTCTGAAATGATGCTTTTTAATATAATTGATATATCTTATAATCAAGGAGACCAAGTACATTGCAGTGTATACTACTAAGCACTTTACATGCTCCAATAACCTAGAAGTGGGGTGCTATTTGTGGACTGTTGGGGCCCACCTGTGCCAGTTCATAAAAGCTAATTGTGGTCATTTTACTCCAGTCCAGCTACATCTTGAGGTTAGCACAGCTGGGTATTACACCATTGAAAGTGTTAGTTACCAACCAACCTATCTCCAGATTAGGCAACATGGCCATGCCTTCCACATAAAAGAGGCTAAAGAGATGATTACAGTCCTTTAATCCCAGAACTTGGGAGCCAGAAGAAGGTTGATCTGAGTCTGAGGCCAACCTGGTCTAGAGAGCTATTTCCAGGGTAGCCTAGGCAACAAAGATAAACCCTGTCTCAAAAAAGAAAAAGAAAAAAAGCAGGGGTGGGGGGAGGCTCAACAGTTTGCTCTAGTTAGTACAAAGCCTTGATCCAAGATTTCAACAAAGACCCATCCCAAGTACGGGTTCTTAATACCTGTTCAGAAGGCCAGCCACTCAATTAGCATTTAAGGTCACTGCTCAGAAGCCATTCTGAACCTTCTTTAGTAACCATAGTAACAAGGTTTTCCTCACAATTCATTAGACTTTAAATATCCAACTGTTACTCTCCTGTCTAGAAAACATGTCAAAATGTAAAGCTGTCACCATGTGAAATGAAAACCATTTACAAGTTATATGGGACCCTGATTGTCACATGGTTAGTAATTGTTAGTGGACATTATTGAGTTCTCTATTAATAGTACCAAAGATTCATTCTATCAGAATTTGGTAACTTAGCAATGTTAACCACTTAGAGCTCCACATAAGGAGCTGTTGCAGGTTAGAACACACACACAGCATGAAAGCTGTAGCATGTTATACTTTAAATGAGATATTCCTTACCACTCTCCTACAGCGTTTCAGTTGTGCTTGTCTTGAGGATGGTGTCAACAATGGGCCATCTGACCTTGTGACAAGAGAGACAGGATGTAATCTACCTTTATTTCTACTTCGAAAAAATCAGCAAGTATGCACCCATGGACGAGAGGCATTGCCAGCACTTAAATTGCCTGGACGTGCTCATTTAACTAAGCCAAGGAGAAAAGGCTGTCTTAAGGATTATTACTCCCCAAAGCCAGAAAGCCAATAGCATTTACTCTTCTGACAATTCACAAATATTCATTATTTAGGAATATTTGACAAAGGGATGGGGGCAGGGAGACTAGAATATCCCTATTGTCTAAAGTCAATGGAATAAATAATTTTTTTTAATATTTTTATTACATATTTTCCTCAATTACGTTTCCAATGCTATCCCAAAAGTCCCCCATAGCGCCCCCCACTTCCCTACCCACCCATTCCCATTCTTTTGGCCCTGGCATTCCCCTGATGTAAGGAGCCGTCCTCACATTCGCCATTATAAGATGGCACTGACACCTGTGTTCTAAGTAGTAAACAAACCATCTGCACATGCGCTGGGGTAGTTTCCCACCCCATGTGCTCTGCCTTTCCCGTGATGACAACTCTGGCTGATGGGCTGCAGCCAATCAGGGAGTGACACGTCCGAGGCGGAGGACAGTCCTCCATAAAAGGGAAGGGGCTCCGCCATCTCTCTCTCTCTCTGGCTCTCTTCTCCACTGGCTCCTGATGGGGTAAGCAATAAAGCTTGTACCGCAGAAGATTCCGGTTGCCCTGAGTGTGTTCTTACCAGGGGGAACAAAAGCGGCGGGCAATAAATGGTGCCGAAACCCGGGAGCTACTACATCACGGGGAAGGAGCGGTTAATGAAGTGTTCCCGGAAAACAGACTGTTGAGAAGGATCCGGTGTGGATTCAGAACTCTTCAGCTGGGGAACTGTGGTAATGAAGTGTTCCCACAAAACAGACTGTTGAGAAGGATCCAGCGTGGGTTCAGAACTCTTCAGCTGGGGAACGGATGCGCGTTCGTTACAGCTTTACAAGGTATGTCTGGTCTTGAACTTTCTCTAGTGTTAAAAGCCCTTTTATTTCTTTTCACATGTCAACAAGTGGTTAAGGCAGGGTGGAGAATTTTGGACAAAATTCAAGACAGTCTATCAGAAGTAAAGCGGGGAGAGAGAGCAGGAGCAAAGAGGAAACATGGCGCGCCAAATAAGTATACAAGCCTTTCCACGGGTCTTGAACCCGAGGAAAAGTTAATGTCAGGGAAGAATACCTGGGGAGAGATTAGAAGGAAAGAGGAGAAAAAACAAAGGAAAAAAGAAAAGTTAATGTCAGGGAAGAATACCTGGGGAGAGATTAGAAGGAAAGAGAAGAAAAGAGATGAGTTTAAAGAGCCAGTTCTTAGTAGCTGTAAATCAGATGAAAAAATTAGCCCTTCTGAGAAAACAGACTTAGAGGAGGGAGCAGCTCGTTATGAGAGAGAAATGCGAGCTTATAGGTCAAGAAAGAAGCCAAAAGCGACTGGCAAAGGCCAGCTTGCTGCTTGGCCTCAAGGTCATAGTGCACCTCTGCCCTATGCGAGCCCCCTCCCTGCGTAGTGCGTCAGCCCTGTGCAGAGAGGCAGTGCGTGGACTCGTTCATTTCAAGAGAGGCACAAAGGAAGATACAACAGGCATTTTCAGTCTTTGAAGGAGCCGAGGGTGGGCATGTCCACGCTCCAGTAGAGTACTTACAGGTTAAAGAGCTTGCTAAGTTGGTTCGTAAATATGGAGCCAATGCTAATTTTACCTTGGTGCAGTTAGACAGGCTTGCTGGCGAGGCATTAACTCCTGCCGATTGGCAAATGATTGCAAAAGCCGCTCTCCCCAGTGTGGGCAAATATATGGAATGGAGAGCTCTATGGCAAGAGGCTGCACAAACGCAGGCCCGAGCAAATGCTGCCGCTTTGACTCCAGAGCAGAGAGATTGGACCTTTGACCTGTTAACGGGTCAGGGAGCTTATACCGCTGATCAAACAAATTATCACTGGGGAGCTTATGCCCAAATTTCCTCCACGGCTATTAAGGCCTGGAAGGCGCTCTCCCGAACAGGTGAAGCCACTGGACAATTAACAAAGATACAGCGGCTGAACGTCATTGTTCAGAGCCAGATAGGCCCAAAGAGATGGTTAAATGGAAAGATGTTTTAAGTAACAAATGGAAAGGACCGGATCCTATTTTGATAAGATCCAGGGGAGCTGTTTGTGTTTTTCCACAGAATGAAGACAACCCATTTTGGATACCAGAAAGACTCACCCGAAAAATCCAGACTGACCAAGGGAATACTGATGTCCCTCATCTTGGTGATGTCCAGTGCGATAACAACAAAGGGAGAGCAGCATTGGGAGATACAGAATTGGACGGCTAAATTTGAACAGACCCTTTGAAAATTGAGACTTGCCCCACGCACTTGGACCTGTCCCTGACCTAAGGACTATCTTTTCAACATTTTCCTTCTTTAAAGAATGGGTGGGGGTGGAATTATTTGGAGCTGTTCTTTGCTGTGGATTAGTGTTGCTTCTCTGATTGGTCTGTAAGCTTAAGGCCCAAATTAGGAGAGACATGGTGGTTATTTCCCAGGCGCTTGCAGCACTAGAACATGGTGCTTCCCCTGATATATGGTTATCTATGCTTAAGCAATAGGTCACTGGCCACTCAGCTCTTGCACCCCATGAGGCTAGTTTCATTGCACGGGATAGAGTGAGTGTGCTTCAGCAGCCCGAGAGAGTTGCACGGCTAAGCACTGCAGTAGAAGGGCTCTGTGGCATTTATGAGCCTATTCTAGGGAGACATGTCATCTTTCAAGAAGGTTGAGTGTCCAAGTGTCCTTCCCCCAGGAAAAACGACACGGGAGCGGACCAAGACCCCTCCGGGTGATGAGCCTGGGAGGAGGTTTTGTGTAAAGCCCCTATTTTACACACTGGGGATTTGACCTCTATCTCCACTCTCATTATTATGGGTGGCCTATTGCTCTTAAATAAAAGAAAAGGGGGAGATGTAAGGAGCCGTCCTCACATTCGCCATTATAAGATGGCACTGACACCTGTGTTCTAAGTAGTAAACAAACCATCTGCACATGCGCTGGGGTAGTTTCCCACCCCATGTGCTCTGCCTTT
This sequence comes from Mus caroli, assembly GCF_978045245.1. Classification (NCBI taxonomy): domain Eukaryota; kingdom Metazoa; phylum Chordata; class Mammalia; order Rodentia; family Muridae; genus Mus; species Mus caroli. The sequence goes on along the minus strand of NW_028227267.1, from coordinate 43,693,073 downwards.
CCCGTGATGACAACTCTGGCTGATGGGCTGCAGCCAATCAGGGAGTGACACGTCCGAGGCGGAGGACAGTCCTCCATAAAAGGGAAGGGGCTCCGCCATCTCTCTCTCTCTCTGGCTCTCTTCTCCACTGGCTCCTGATGGGGTAAGCAATAAAGCTTGTACCGCAGAAGATTCCGGTTGCCCTGAGTGTGTTCTTACCAGGGGGAACAAAAGCGGCGGGCAATACCCTATATTGGGGCATATAAAGTTTGCGAGTCCAATGGGCCTCTCTTTCCATTGATGGCTGACTAGGCCATCTTTCGATACATATGCAGCTAGAGACAAGAGCTCCGGGGTTCTGGTTAGTACATCATGTTGTTCCAACAATAGGGTTGCAGATCCCTTTAGCTCCTTGGGTACTTTCTCTAGCTTCTCCATTGGGAGCCCTGTGATACATCCAATAGCTGACTGTGAACATCCACTCCTGTGTTTGCTAGGCCCCAGCATCGTCTCACAAGAGACAGTTATATTTGGGTCCTTTCAGCAAAATCTTGCTAGTGTATGCAATGGTGTCAGCGTTTAGAAGTTGATTATGGGATGGATCCCTGGATACGGCAGTCTCTAAATGGTCCATTCTTTCATCACCGCTACGAACTTTGTCTCTGTAACTCCTTCCCTGGGTGTTTTGTTCCCAAATAATTTTTAGTCACGTTTAAAGCTAAGAAGAAGAAAAAACAAAACAAAACAAAACAAAACAATAAAGTCCTTAGAAGAAAGGAGAATGATTGTTCTGTCCCCAAACCTTGAGCAAGCATACTTGCTGCCTTCCAGGTTCCTGCTAGTGGACAGGAAAGAAAATAGATTCTCTCTTTCTTTTCCTTAAAAAAATAAAAATAAAAATAAATTAAAAAATTACAGAATCTGGAACATGGGAACGTTTGGGAATAAAGCCAACTATCATCAAGTAAGTGGTCTAAGAAGTGCTAGAACCTGGGTAGAGAAAACTTGGCATCAGTTTTACATACACACACACACCACCCCATTCTGTATTCCTAAAGTTCTCTTGAAATGAAAACAAAGAAATCCATCTAAAACCAACCTTATGATGAGCAAAGTGTAAGCGAATGAGAAACAGATGGCTTGGGATGTCCATGGGGCAGGGGCAAGAGGTCTCTAAATGAAGGGCAAGGTGTTTGGGGCACCAATGCACTCGGGGCTTGACTGGCAAATCCTTTGTACCCAGAATGCAAGCAAAGTCCGTGCACCTACATCTCCACATGTTGGCAAGACTAGATTTGAAAGGGTTTTGGTGCCAAAAGAGCAGGCTTTGGAGACCCCCCCCCCGACATTGTTCAGCACCTCACAAATTGCATTTTATAGGTGCCAAGGGCACTTGCAAATCTCACATGTGCAGCCAGAAGTTTTCATTCAAGGACCCAACCATTTTGGCTTTGATCAGAAACCACAGCTTGGTGTAAACATGTCTCCTGCCACATTTTATGATATTTACACATTGCATGAATCCTGCTGGTCTAAGGATCACAAAGTGTTCTGTAGGCAAAGGCCACTGAGACATATTCTTCTAATCTCTGGGTGGAGGAGCTAGGCTGGGGCAGGAAGGGTAACATGGCGAAGGTCATTCCCTAAAGGAGAGGGGCTAAGCTCTTCTCTGTGCTGTGCCCAGATAAGCCTGAGCCCCTGCTTCTCCCATGCTCTTTCCTCATCCTGCTTAGGATCAGTGTCTCCCACTGTCTTCAAATCATTTACATATCAAGTTACAGCTCAGAAGACACACTCAGGATTTTATCATTTGGGGAAAGTATAGTCCCCCACCCCCACCCCCAACCCAAGACCACGGTTATTTGAAAACCATCCAGGCTGACTTTAGGGTTTTGAAAAATAATTTATTTGGCAGTCTTGAGGACGAGGGTTTGCCCATTTGGCCAAAGTCACATTTCTTTCGGTGCAAATGCTGCCATTAATGGGCCACATCATCCTCCACTCTGAAGCAACAGAAGCGGCCAGCTGCCGGCCAGCGAATGAGCGCTGGTCTCCAGTGTAAACGTGGCTGATATCATCGCCATCAGAAGGTCATAAAACTGATTGATTATAAACACAGCTCTCATTTGTTTACAGTTGACATTTTTGGGTTCGGGGTAATTAGCTCATTAGCCATCCGTCTCTGGGGGTGAGGACTCACAGGTGCTGGCAAGAGCCTTGCAAGGAAACCAAGCCAGGAGGGCTCCTGAAGCCTCAGCAAGCAAGCACAGACCTCAGCAGAAAGAGGCTGTGGAAAATGCTGGTCCAGTGAGGGCCAGGTGTCCTTATGATAAAAACTTACGTGCCTCCATGGGGTCACCCATGTAGGAGGCTTTAACTCTAAGGCGATTTCTTCTAACACAAGGTAAAAGTGAAAAAAAAATCTGAGATATGTCAGAAATGTACCAGAGAGAGGCCCTCTGTGAGGAGTCTACATCTGGTGTGGGACTTTTAAGATCCCTCCCTTTCTATAGGCCAGTGAATCAGATAAAGATCATCCTTGCTGTGGTAATCAGTACTTAGGGTGTGGTGTTTGGTTGGTTGGTTGGTTGATTGGTTGGTTGGTTGGTTTGGTTTTGGTTTGGTTTTTTTACTTATAGTTAAAAGAAACTCTTTAGTCTTTGGAAGAAGTTGCTTCTCAGACACTCACTCACTTATGGAAAGTGGGGTGAGTCCGGCTGGACCTTTTCCCACAGACTAGATTCTCATTTTGCTTTGAGCCGTCCACCATCAAGGTGGGTTCTGTCTGGACAACTGAGTTAGTGAAGACTGGCTAACTAGTTAAGCAAGCCTCTTATGAGAGCTTCCCCTTAGCACCAGCGAGAACTCCAGAAATCCCCAAAGCTCTGAAACCTCCATAGGGCTATCCCTTTAAATACACACCTTGAAGAAAGGTCTAGGCTTTGGTTTTGTTTTTTAAGGTGGTTTTAAGTGATCTCTAAATCAATTTACCAGTATGAGATTCGTTTGATATTTGAAGTGTAAACTGTTAAACATCCAATAGTCCAGAGTTTGAATTCTATTTTCTCTTCATAACACTTTAACAAGTAACAGCAATATCATCTGTCCTTACTTTTTATTATTTTTTTAAAGTTTTCTGCCACTTTATTATAACAGAGATTTCTTTTTTAATTAATTAATTTATTTTTAATTAGATATTTTCTTTATTTACATTTCAAATGTTATCCCCTTTCCTAGTTTCCCCTCCGAAAATCCTCTCCCCCCTCCCCCTGACCCCCAACCCACCTACTCCCACTTTCTGGCCCAGGCATTCCCCTATACTGGGGCATAGAACCTTCACAGGACCAAAGGCCTCTCTTCCCATTGATGACCGACTAGGCCATCCTCTGCTACATATGCAGCTAGAGCCATGGGTCCCTCCATGTGTACTCTTTGGTTGGTGGTTTAGTCCCTGGGAGCTCTGGGGGTACTGGTTAGTTCATATTGTTGTTCCTCCTAGGGGGCTGCAAACCCCTTCAGCTCCTAGGGTACTTTCTCTAGCTCCTTCATTGGGGGTCCTGTGCTTCGTCTAATGGATGACTGTGAGCATCCACTTCTATATTAGTCAGGCATGGGCAGAGCCTCTCAGGAGACAGCTATATCAGTCTCCTGTCAGCAAGCTGTCCTTACTTTTTAAAACTTAGTTTCTGAGTTGCCTCATTTGCATGATTTCTTCCTGCCTTCACAGGGAGAGCTGGCATCAGGAGATCTGCATTTCGTAGGTTCAGAACCAAGCCCAGGAAGACGGACTGCTTTATCCAACCTCTGAACCACATCAGTCTCTTGGTGGAAGTTCTGAGATGAAGTAAACTCTTCTGTAAGTAAACGCTCCTGTAAACTCTTATCTCTTTCCCAAACTTTGATGGCTGCTGCAGGAGGTTTGGAAGTTAATTCCTTCCTGGCAGACAGAAGTAGCTGCATATAGCAATGAAGTGACCTCTGAATGTTTAGTTTTGACACTCATTAAACCCAGGAAAGAGCACTAGAGCTCCATCCTGGAAGGCTGGGATCAGAGCAGGTACCTGTCTCATTGTGTTGTTAAGGCTCAGCTCCCATTATTGGGTAGCACTGACGACACGTGTTGATTGTTTCAATATGCTTAGTCCTTCCTGATGGTTCAGGGACTTCATTTGCTAAATGGATTCACTGGGAGTTCACACAAAATCTTTGGTATTTAGGAAACCTTAAGCACAAGTGGATTGATTACTGTTTTCCAGATAAATTGATTCTTTTCTCCTAAGGGACCTGTACAAATCAAAGAAGAGAATTTGAGAACTCCCTTTGACACTGTTCATGTCTTTCCTTCCTTCCCTCCCTCTGGTCCTTCATTCCTCCCCACTCCTTTCCTTCTTTGATTTCAAGAAAGCTGTCTTTCCCAGGCTGATCTCATGCTTCTCCCACTTGACCCTTCCTAGAGGCTGAATTCACGGGCAGGCATTCACCACGCCAGCCTGGATTTGATGCCCTTTTTCTTTGCTCTAATGTCATGGGTGCATAGCATTTTCTTCCACTCTACCAAAGAAGTCTGTGAACTTAGTCAGCGGTCCCGCTTTCCACCATGGCTGTGTCCTTGGCACATGGATTGGCACACAGTAGGTTTAATACATGTTTGGATCAATCTTACTAGACTTATTGGATTAGAGACCCAGGTCAAATAAGAAAAGTAAAGGGACCTTATTACATAACCTAGGGGATGGCCCTTAGCAGAGAAGCCCCCTGGTCAAATCCGATGCTCAGAACCACAAGAATGATGGTTTGCATATGATTGGCTCAGAAAGTGACACTATTAGGAGGTGAGGCCTTGTTGGAGTAGGTGTGTCTATGGGCATGGGCTCATACTAGCTACCTGGAAGCCAGTCTTCTAGCAGCCTTCAGATGAATGTAGAACTCTTAGCTCCTCCTGCACCATGTCTGCCTGGATGCTTCCATGTTCCCATCTTCATGATAATGGGCTGAACCTCTCAATCTGAAAGCCAGCCCCAATTAAATGTTATCCTTATAAGAGTTGCCTTGGTCATGGTGTCTGTTCACAGCAGTAAAACCCTAACTAAGACAACAGGCATGGACAGATATACTTTGTAGTTGTAATTGGGGGGAAACTGGGCATTTTTACAACTAATTGACACCCCCCTTTCCTAAGTTCCTGGTAACTGCCCTACATGCACCTCTTCTCAGCATCAGCATCTCTTCATTTGTTTCATGTTACTCTCCAACTACCTTTCACCCATTGCTAAATATCAAATCCCTGGGTTCATGTGCTTATTCCCATCCTTCCCTCATTATCCTTTTAATGCCTCTTCACACTCCATTTTATCTCTGAGGGAACTAATATTCAACAGCAAGTACTAGAGAGGCACCGCTCTCCCCCTGCCTGGAAGCACCTCCCAGGGAGATCAGAGATAATCCAATTATATAATATTAGGGGGAAGTCAAACAAGCCCTAGGCTTCCCTGCTGAGTTCTTTGATGAAAACACATTATAAATGCTTTTCTTAGCAAGTCCCACAAAGAGCGTGAGGTGTGGCTTGGGTTTGAGGCAATTCAGCAAGGTTGACAGAACTTCCTCCAGGTCTCCATCTCAGCTCCGGTGACCAGACCAGGGTTATCAGGACATCTTGGGATGATAAGACCTTAGGAAGTCAACCACTTCTAAACATGCCCCTAGGGACTAAATGGCAATTGCTTCCTTTACAATGAGAATCACTTCTCAAAGGCTGGGCTCTCCATTCTGTTTTCTCCCTTTGGCAGAAATACTTCAGAAGCTAAGTAATACCAATCTACTTACTCAGCCCAGAACTAGAGCAAGAGTAGCTGATTGGATTCGAGACGTCTTTATCTATTTTGCTTGGAAAATCTAGAGATAAAAGCAAAAGCATTGAGGAGATACTAATTTTATAGATGCTGTCACCTATGACTTCTTCTGCCACCACAATCTTCTTCCTCGTGAGGACCATACATTAATTCTTAATTGGGGTGTTCTACTTTAATAGCTTTAGATTTGCTGCACAGATAGCTAACGTGCACCTACTAAGGACTAGGTACTATGACAGGATCTGGGGCTATAAAAACAATTGAGACAAGATACAGATCATGAATCCAGAAGAGGGAAATGGCTGTACAAACAAATACTTTGTTAAGGGAACTAATGACCTATTATTTATGACAAAAATAATAGATACTAGAGATACTTTCAAGAAAGTCCATGTCAGGTACAGGATTGACTGGCAACTAGCTCAGGATGGAGTTTGGATGCTGAAAAAAGGTTCTGATTGACAAAGGCTTGGGTTGGATGCACTAACCATAGTAAGATAAAAGGACCAAGAACACTGAAGCCAGAGCCAGAGGGAACACCAAAGGCAATGGCTATCACTAAACAGCCTTCAACATTTGAGGACTGCTTAGAGATTTGTTCAGAAGTCCAGAAACTGATGCAGGGTTGACATGGGAAGAAACAATGAGCTAAGTTTTCCAGATCTTAGTGCTAGAAAAAAGGATTTAGAAACCTCCTCATGCATGTTGAGTCCCCTTGGTAGTAAATAGCCTGAAGGAGCAGGCACAGAGGAAACCAAGGGAAGCCATGGGAAATGGTGTAAAAAGTGACAACTGGAAAAGAATTTAAGAAGCAAACAGAAAAAGGACAGCCTGGAGGGATGCCAAAGGGAATTAATGACCAGAGACCCACAAAGCGGAAAGGAGAGAGCTGTAAGGTCATTGAGAAATGCAAGGAATGGTCAAGAAGAGCAGGAACTGGAAAGGATTCTTGGGCTTCTGCTGTACACAGTAGTAGGTCATTAGTACCCTTAACAAAGGGGTTCTTACAGAGTACTATAGACAAAACCATACCAGCAGGTTAAAGGTAGATGGAAGAACACAGTTAAGCAGATAAGATGGAGCTAGTCTTTGAGGGACTCAGCTTTGAGGGAGAGAAGGAATTAGCCAAGGAGCTAACATAGCTTCTCTCATTCATAAATTTCCATTCACCATTGAACTGAACACACAAGCATCATGGAGCTGTGTGAGGAAAGTCCAGCTAACCATAAATTGGCCATGAAGCAATCACTGTCGGCCCTGGTTTCAAGACAAGCAACAATACCTGATGGATATTAAATCACAAATAAGCATTAAATAAACCGGCAGTGGTGGCACATGCCTTTAATCCCAGCACTTGGGAGGCAGAGGCAGGTGGATTTCTGAGTTCAAGGCCAGCCTGGTCTACAAAGTGAGTTCCAGAACAGCCAGGGCTATATAGAGAAACCCTGTCTCAAAAAAAGAAAAAAAAAAGAAAGAAAGAAAGAAAGAAAGAAAGAAAGAAAGAAAGAAAGAAAGAAAGAAAAGAAAAAAAGAAAAGAATTAAATAAGAGGCTTCAGGAAGACCCAGAGTTCTCAGTGGCTTCAACAGAAGCTGTGCATCCAGGGTGGGGACCAGATTTGACTCTAGATTAGGCCCATAGGCATTTGGGAAGTTCTACATCACCCAGGAAGGAGCTCCAGTGTTTCCTGCAGATCCCGGGAGTGGCCCAACCCTGAATTAGAGTCTATTGGTGCTTGAGGAGTTTTATATCTCAGCAAGCATCTTCAGAGGAAGCAGGGGGCCCAGGATGAGGCACAGATTGAACTCTGAGTTAAACTCACATGTTCACAGGAAGTCCCACATCTCCTAGCAGCTCCAGCAGTAGCTGAAAAAATGAGGGTCAGGAGCAGATGTGACTCTGAGTAAGGCCCACGGGCCTGTGGAAGGTTTCACAGTTCATAGAGAAAACTTACAGACCCAGGTAGGAGGCCTTTGCTGACACGGGACTATATCTGACCCAAGAAGAAGACTTGAGATAGAGTCTCCAGTAAGAAATACCAGGCCCACAGAAGGAAAGGACATCTGAGCCCCTCTAGGACCTAATGTTTGACTAAGCAATGCAAATACTACCATTGGAAGAAAAAAAGTGACTAGAATTTTAAAAATAAAGAATACAAAGGAAAGGAAAAAACCTTAATAATAGAAGTAACTCCAGTGCAGACACAGAAACAATATGAAAAACAGACAGGTTCCCCCTCACATTGCTGATCACACAACAGCACCTAAGAAAAATGACTTGGAAGAACTACCAGACAAAGAATTCAAAGGAATGATTGTAAGTATGCTCAAATATTTCAAAGAAGTTTCAAGAGAACAAAAACAAAGATTATGGGCAGGGAAGCAGGCAACCCCATAATGAATACATGGAGAATGTTTTCAATAAAATCCTAGAAGAAAAGTTTCTTAAACCTAGAGAAAGAGATGGACATCTAAGTGCAAACAGCCAACAGGACTCCAAATAGACAGGGCCATAAATGTAACTCCTTGCAACCTAATATAGTTAAAACATTAAAAAAGCAAAACAGAACAAAAACAGAATAAAGAACAGGTATTAGAAGCTGCAAAGGAGAAAGGTGAAATCATTTATAAAGCCAGGTCCACCAGAATAACACCTGACTGGTTGACAGAAACTTTTAAAGCCAGAAACCTCTGGAAAGATAAATTCCATGTTCTGAAAACAACAGTCAACAACTTAGAATGTTATACACAACAAAACTATCTATTAAAACTGAAGAAGAAATAAAGCACTTTCCACAATTAAAACATATGAAAACGGGGGGGCGGGAGAGATGACTCAGATGTTAAATTCACTTGCAGCTCTAGCAGAGGACTCAGGTTCAATTCCTAGCACTCCCCCCAGTAAGTCACAACCATCCATTAGTCCAGCTTCAGGGTATCTGATGCCCTCTTATGATCTCCAAAGGCAGCAGGTAGACATGTAGTGTACACATACTTGCAAGCAAAACACTCATATGCATAAATAAATAAATAAATAAATACTCTTTTTTTTAAAAGATAAAAGAAGTTATAACACTAAATCAGCTCTACAGAAGGTACTGAAAGAATCGTTGGCTCTGAAGACATGAATACACATGTGGGAGAGATCACAAAGAATAAGTAAATGATTCCAGTACAGTTAATCAAATGAGATCGAAGAAAACACTGCAAAACCCAAAAAGACAGGAATTAATACACATGTGTTAAAAGTGAATCTGAATATTAAAGTCTCAATGTCCCAATAAAGAAACATGGACTAGAATATTGGATTAGAAAACAGGATCCATCTTTTTGTAACTCCAAGAAACGTATCTAGCCATCAAATGTAGGATTAAAAAAAGGCACTCCAAGTGAATGAAACCAAGAAGCAAGCAGGCAAAATGTTTCTAATATCTGATGAGACATCAAATTAAAAGTAGTCAGAAATGACTAAAAGGCTCATTTCATAATCCTTAGAGAAATAACCTGCCAAGAGGATATTTTAGTTCTAAACATATGTGCACCAAACACAGGTGTACTCAGTTTCATATAAAAAAATACTGTTAGATTTAAAAATCACAAATTAAACCAGCACAATAATAGTGGGTGACTTAAATGGCTCTTTCTCAACAACAGACAAGTCATGTGGACAAAAACTAAACAAAGAAACACTGGAGTTAAGCAACATCATAAATCAAGTGAACCTAATAGACAAGCATAATACATCCTAATCAAACACTCTGTTCTTTTTAGCAGTTCATGGTACTTTCTGCAAAATGGACAACATATCAAGTCACAAAGCCAGTCTCAGCAAATACAGAAATACTGAAACAGCATCTCACAGGCTATCCAATCACAACGGAATCAAGCTAGGTATTAGCAGCAGTAAAAAAACCACAAAAAGTAGTACTGAGAGAGACCAAATAACACACTATTGGGCGTGATATTTGGATCCAGAAAGAATTTTTTTTTTTTAAAAAAAGGAGATCTAAAATTTCCTAGAGTCAACATACCAAAAATCTGTGGCATACAATGAAGGTTCTCTAAGTGGAAAGTTCATAGCATTAAGAACCTATACCAAAAATATCTGAGAGACCTCAAATAAATAACTTAATGATGCACCTGAAGAACAAGAATGAGAAATATCCCCAAAACATAACAGGAAAACATAATCAATACAAAATTGAGTTATCAAAATTGAAAATTAAAAAGAATCAATGAAGTGAAGAGATTTTTTTTAAACAGCAAGATTGACAAAGCTCTAGCCAAAATAGCAGAAAGAAAGAGAATATTAGAGTTAATAAAACTAAAGATTACAAGGGAGGCATTGCAACAGATGCTGAGGAAATTCAGAGAGCCCCAAGAACACACTTGAAAATCAGTATTCCACTAAAATGGAAAATCCAAAAGAAACAAATGAATTCCTAGAAGTACTTGACCTACAAAGTTTAAGCGGGGATGATGTAAACAGTCTAACCAGGTCAGTTAGAGAGAAGCTCCATTTCAAAGTCTCCCAACGTAAGGAAGCTCAGAGTTAGGTGGATTCACCACCGAGTTCTAACAACCTTCCAAGGGACCAACAACAATACTCTTCAAATTATTACATAAAATAGAAAAGAAAGGCTCTCTCCCAAATTCTTTTTACAAAGCTAATATTTGCTCTAATACCCAAACCAGACAAAACCCCCAACAAAACAGAATTATAGATCTCTCTGATAAATATGGATGAAAAAAATCTCAAAATTTTGCAAGCAAAAATTTTAAAAAACACATACAAAGTTGATATCCCATAATCAAGTGGGCTTCATCCTGGAGAGGCAGACATGGCTCACTGTACATAAAGCAGCATATGTAATCCACTATATAAATAGACTCAAAGACAGCAACCACACGGTCATCTCATTAGGTTCAGAGAAGACATTTGACAAAATTCAACTTGTTAAAAGTCCTTGAGCATCTGAAGATACAGGGGACATATATCAACATAAGAAAGACAATGTACAATAAGCCCACAGCCAACATTATGCCAAATGGTAAAAATTTTGAAGCATTTGCATTAAAATCAGGAACAAGACAAGGATGCCCACTCCACTCCTGGTGCTTGAAGTCTTAGCTATAGCAATGAGACAGGAGATAAAAATGGATATAAATAAGAAAGGACCAAAAAAAAAAAAAAAACCGGGCGGTGGTGCCGCACGCCTTTAATCCCAGCACTTGGGAGGCAGAGGCAGGTGGATTTCTGAGTTCGAGGCCAGCCTGGTCTACAGAGTGAGTTCCAGGACAGCCAGGGCTACACAGAGAAATCCTGTCTCGAAAAACCAAAATAATAATAATAATAATAAAATAAAAAAGGAAGAAGTTAACGTGTTGTTACTTTTAGATTATACCCTAAAGACTCCAACATAAATCTATAACATCTGACAATCACAGTCAGCAAAGTAGCAGGATATAAAATTAACACACACAATAGTATCCTGCCTATATATTGACAAGGATGTTGAGAAAGAAGTTACTTCTTTCTCAACAGTATCATCCACAACAGCATCATAAGGAAATAATGAAGAAAATCTAACCAAGGAAGAAGGAAGAAATTAAAGAAGACACAGAAGATGGGGAGAGACCTCCCATGTTCACGGGTTAGTAAGATTCTTATTGTGAAAATGGCCATCCCACCAGAAGCAATCTATAGATTCAGTTCAATCCCCATCAAAATTCTAAGGTAATTCTTCACAGAAATTTAAAAACCAAAATTAAAATTTATAATTGTAAGTGAGGGTTCTGTAAAACCACTGAACTGAACCTCTCCATGGGTAGAAAAATTTATTGGGGATCAATTGCCAATGATGTTGGGCAATGATCTAGAGAGGGGGCAGTGTCAGAGAGAAGAGCAAAATGTCAGAAAAGCAAGCAGATTTTATTTAGTCAGCACAGTGGGTTTTTTTGAGTGTCTGTGGACTGTAGGATTGTTTGGAAAGCAGACTTCTCTTGCTCCAAATGACAGAAGATTAAGGGAGATTCATTATAATAAAAAACAAAACAAAACAAAACAACCTTAGGTTTCTGTTTATCCAGTATCACCCTCCATTGTACCCAGGCAATATCCTTCTGTTTAGGATATTGTCATTAGTACTGACATTTTTGGAGGGTAGCTTTGTACCTAGCAATATGGAAGCACAAAGACCCCGGATAGCTAAAAACAATTCTACACAATTAGAACACTTTGAGAAGCATCACCATGCCTGATGATTTTAAATTGGACCACAGAGCTATAGTAATAAAAACAACATGGTACTTTGATCAAAAGACAAAACTGAGAACCCAGATGTACATGCACACAGCTACAGCCAACTGATTTTTTTGGCAAAGATGCAAAAAACAAAAACAAAAACCAAAAAACATGCACAGAAGGACAAAGGATTGGTGTCTAGAATATATAAGGAACTCAAAGCAAAACAACAGAAGAAAAAAATTAAACAAGAAAAACAGCCAATTAAAAAGTGAGCTATGGTAATAACAGATTTCTCAGAAGAAGAAATAGAAATAGCTGGGAAGTATTTTTTAAAGTATTCACCATTCTTAGTCATTGTGGAAACGAAAATGAGAGTTCTTGTGAGATTTCACCTGACTCCAGTCAGAATGTCTAAGACTAAGAAGAGACAACTAGGGCTGGTGGAATGTGGGACCTGGGGATCCTCTTGTGCTGTTGGACGGTCTGCAAATTGGCGTTGCCACTGTGGAAATCAGTGTGGTAGTTCCCCCAAAAGTACAAATAGCTATACTGTATGATTTATTTATCTTTCTCCTAGTCATATACCCAAAGGACTTGAATTCCCACTAAAGAAATACGTACTCATCCATGTTCATACCTGTTCTGTACACAGAAGGTAGAACATGGAAACCGCCTGGTTGTCAATGAACCTCCAAATGGATGATGAAAATGTGGTGCCTATGTACAATGAAATTTTAATCTGCTATAAAGAGAGATGAAACTGTGCAATTTTCAGATAAATGGATGAAGCTGGAAAACATGAGTGAGGTTTCGCAGACCGAGGAAGACAAATGGCACAGATTCTGACTCATGTGTGGAGTTTAGTGTTAAATCTTTAGATGCATGAGTTTGGGGAATACCAATAGATTGCAGGAGACTAGGAAGGAACTGTGGCGAGGATTAAAGAACCTAATGGAAGGGGCAAGAGTAGAACACAGGTTATGTGTAGTTAGAAAGTGGGTAATGGGAAAGCTTACGTAGAGAGAGGGACAGGAAGGAAGAGCTGAGAAGGGGGTGGGAAGGGGTGACTAAGTGTGTTTGAAGAAGACGCATGGAGGGACTGGAAAGGTAACTCAGCAATTAAGAGCACTAGTTACTTGTTCTTCCAAAAGGCCTTGATCTGATTCCCAGAACCCACAAGGTGACTCCCAACCATCTGTAACTCCCATTCCAGGGTTCCAACCCCCTCTCCTGACCTCCAGGTACCAAGAACTCATATAGTACATGGGCATACGTGCAGGCAAAAGACCTATACACATAAAATAAAAACAAATAAATCTTTTAAAAAAGCATTATGGAAACTTACTCTTTCATAAGCTTCCTAAATATATGGCCACATAAAAGAGTTTAATTGGTGTTACTCTACACCAGAAATTATGCTTTTCCCAGAGGCCATACGTCACCAAATAAAAAGCTCAGAGCCAGCTGTGGCACACCTCCCTTTAAGTTATTGGTCAAGAGAGTCCCAGAATCCTTACCTCCAACAGTTCAGGCTGTAGCCAGCATTCTTGGTCACCCACCAGAGCTTGATCGTAAGACCCTGTTGCTGAACACGCCACACACTGGCCACACAACATGGCGAAGTCACGTTAATACTGACCCAGGAAGCTTCCTCCCACCAGACAGCTCTCATGGTACTGGAAGGTGCTATACAGGTTCTTGGGGAGGTAGGGAGTGCAGGAGGAAGAAGTCATTAAAAGCCTTACCTAGCTGTGTTCCTTGCTGTAGAGACTTGAATAAGAATGAGCCCCACCATCCATGGGCTAATATATTCGAATGCTTAGTTATCAGTGAGTGGCATATTGGAGAAGGTTTAGGAGGTGTGGCCTAGTTGGCATAGGTATGGTCTTGCTGAAGAAAGTATGTCCTTGAGTGTGGACTTTGAGGTTTCAAAAACCCATGCCAGACCCAGATCCAGACCCAGACCAAGACCCAGTCTTCTCCTCTCTCTCTCTCTCTCTCTCTCTCTCTCTCTCTCTCTCTCTCTCTCTCTCTCTCTCTCTCTCTCTCTCTCTCTCTGCTTATATATTGGGCTGTAATTCTCAGCTACTGTTCCAGTGCCATCATGCACGCTATCATTCTCCCTGCCATGATGATAATGAACTAAACCTCTGAAACTGTAAGCCAGACCCCAATCAAATGCCCTTTTGTAACAATAAGAGTTGCCTTGGTCATAGTGTCTCATCACCTCAATAGAACAGTGACTAAGATTCCTCAACTTCAATAATGACTCACCAGTCAAGCCAACAGGTGTGGCAGTGGCACAAATGTCTTAGGACCTCCTTCACAGGAAGGGAATGCGTGTCTAGAATTGTGATCCTGGGAAAAACCCTAAGGTTGGTGAGCTCATTAGACCCACAGATGAGCCGACTGCTTTATTTTTTTTAATGGATATAGTATCAAATTGCTCTCTGTGCTCATAAATCAGTGCAGCTTGGACCTCCTTAGATAAGCAGCTTGGCATAGTAGATGATTGTGCAGAGAAAAAGTGACTGTCGAGGAACCAACCATGAATGAGCTATCGATATCACACTCTGAGCCAGGCTCAGGGACCATCATCGAAGAGGAAGGACAGAAAGATCATAAAACCAGAGGTCAGGAAAGACCAGAGGTAAACATTGTTTCCTGGACACTGCACCCATGAACTCACAGCAGCTATGGGTGCCTATGCCGGATCTGCAAACCACCAAGCTGGTCAGCAGCATCCTAGCATAAAGTAGGGGAGGGACTGGTGAACTTCCACCCCTCACTGAAGAGCTGTTGTCAATTCATGGCTTCTGAGAGAAGGGTCGGTCTTCCCTATGGATGTGGATCCTGGTAGGTCAGCCATGTTCCAGTGGATGACCCAGCACCCAGAAGTGTATAGACAGCACATACTAGGGTCAATAGATTATCAAGTTTTAAAAAAGAATGGCATGAAGTTTGGGGGTGGGGAGGTGGGGGCAAGCTGGGAGGAGGAAGAGGAGGAGCTGGAAGTGAGCGTGATTAAAATACATCTGAAATCCTCAAAGACTTATTAAAGTATTTTTAAAATTAAATGAAATGGTCTAAGATATAATATGTATTCAGTATTACTGATGTTTTTTTTTCTTTATTTCTTTTTTCTTTTGAGATGAGAGTCCTCCATATTGGGTACAAATCATCCTACTGCCTCCGTCACCCAAGGGGCTGGGATCACAGTACTGTGCTACCCCTATGAGCTGACTTCGTACTTTGGTAAGAGTGGTATGTTATAAGCTATATGTGTGCAATGGCTGTCCCAAAGTAACTCTGTCCTTGGGCAGCTTGCATTTGGTTAGCCATCAAGGTAAAAGCAGAAATCAGTCACGTAAGCCTTTACCCGGGGTCTAAGGTCCGACAGTTCCTGATGTCACTGAACCTTTATCATCCACTGCTTTCCAATGCTCCACGCCAGCCTCCCTCTCTTCTCCAGCACTCTCTACCCTGCAATCCTAGCTTCACATAGTTTTCACAAGGCATGATTTTCTTAGAACATTTAATGCACTTCATTCATTCATTTAAAATTCATTCTTCATCTATCCATCCATCCATTCATTATTCATTCATCCATTCATTCATTCTTCGTTCACCTATTCATTCATTCATTCTTCATTCCAAACCTAAGGGGACGTCTGCCATCATTGCCTCGGTTCGCTTGTGCTCTGCTTGTTGCCTCTGTTGCTCACTGACAGTTCCAGGTGTGTCTTATTCACTGTTTGGTCCCCAGCTTCCCCTCACAGCATAAGATGCACTAAACAAACTGAGAGAATGAGGAAGGGAGTTGAAGGCCTCAGAAAGCCACTCCCCAGTCTGCAAAGGAGATTATAGTTAGGAGACTTAAGCTGATGGGGGTGGGGGACGACACCCAGAAAGCCAAGAACCCTTTATTCAAGAAAACCTCCATCATTAGGTAAGAACTGAAGAGTCTGTGGACAGAAAGGACTGTAGCATCCTAGGTGGTATGGTAACTATAGGGTGAGTACTGCCAGAACACTGGCTCTCTCTTTCCAAGCTCCTGGTCAGAAGTTGTCTCCTTAGGAAGGGTAGAAAATTTGCAACTCCCCCCACCCTCCCATCCCCCATACCTGTAGTCTAGGCTATGTTCTGGACACTGTAGCTGGGAAGTGGAAGGTCCCATTTTCTACCCAACCACAGTCATAGAATGAAGAGCATGGTGCATTTGAAAATACTAGGTCCCTGAGTCTCCTACTTGCAGTTCAGAGGTCAGGGGTTTAATGCCAGTAAGGTAAGCTGCAGACTGCCAGAGCTGTTGCTTCCACACACCTCCATAAGGAAGACTGTCACTCAAAGAAGATTATGGAGTTCCCTTCCCAGCCCACTGTAGTGCCATCAGTCAGAGATTTTGCCTATGAAGAGAACTAAGCTTTGACTAAAGAATTTTACATCTCTTCCCCAAGGAATTTACTATTTGCAGTACTTCAAGATAGGGGTGGGAGAGCAAGGAATCTACACACACTCTGGAAAATAGTGGTACTGCCAGATGTGACAGTGCACATCTGTAATCCGAGCACTTGGGAAGCAGAGGCTGGAAGGCCTGGAGATGGAATGCAACCTGGGCTACAAAGGGAGCTGCCAGGCCAGCCTCCAGTGAGATCCTTTCTCAGAAGCTACTACCACTCCAGCAATCCTAGCATTTGGAAAACGGGAACAGGAGGACCGGAAGAACTTCTGGCTAGATACTGAGTGGAAGACCAACCTAGGCTACATAAGTCTCTGTCTCAAAATGGAACACAATATGAACAACAACAACAAAAATAAGATAAAAAGAATAAATGTAATGAGAGGAAGTTGTGAGAGGGTGACTGAATTCACTGGAGGTATAGGCTGACGACGTGCAAGGTGGCTAACCTACTGGAGAGCTCTGAGGGGCCCTGGGAAGAACAGAGCACCTCTCCAACACAGATCTCGACAGCAGCAGCCTCCAAGGAAATGAGGTTTGATTGGATTTATTGTCAAGATTTTACAGAAAAAAAGTAGAGCAATCAGCAGGCAATTAGCATTACTTAGTAGTAGCTGGGTAGGTCAGGCAAAGAGATGATTCGAGAAAACCCCAAATTCACCTTGGGTCCTGGTGAGAGTGGCACCCAAGGCTGGGTTCCATCAGGAGCTTCATACTGTAGCAGGAAACAGGCAGATACTGAGCAAATCAACAAACAATAATAAGACCACCGTGAGACACCAGAACCCAGAGCTGACCTACCATCTAACGATAATGATATCAAACATCCATTTCCTTCAGAAATATGAGATATGCAAAGACATAAAAAATATTATAGATAAACTGGAAAGAAAGCTATCTGTGAGATCAATCAGATTTTAGATTTAATAGACAGTAACTTCAAAGCAGTTATAAATATGTTCAAAGAGCAAAATGATTATGATGAAAGTAATCTAGGAGGATGCCACGATTGTGCATTTAACAGAACATTAACAGTGTAGGAGAAAATACAAGAAAAACAGAATCCTGGAGTTGAAAATACAATAACTTAAAATCTACAAATTCATCAAACAGTGCCTTTGAACTAGTAGAGGAAGAAAAGTCAGTGAAGTTGAGATAGAGACAATAAATTCTAATGAACAAAGAGAACAAAAGGGAGAGACAGTGGATGGAGACTCAGAGGATGTGGGCTTTGGGTAAGGAGATCAACCAGCCATGACTATCGGAAAGAAGATGGAAAGGCAAAATATATCAAAGAGATAATGGAGGCAAACTTCCAAAATTTGTTTGAAAACATAATCTACACACCAAGGAAGCCAATAAACTCTGAGGAAATTAACACAAAGGGGGCCTCAGAGTGACAAAACACAGTTGTGCTAACAGCCAGAAACAAGGAGAAAAATCTGGGAGCAGAAAGGAAAAAGGAACTCATTTATAAACAAGATGCCTTAAGAAGAAACAAGAAACCCGCCATCTGAGAGTCCTACAAAATTGATCTTCAAAAGTGAAGGCAGAATAGATTCCCAGGAAAATGAAAACTGAGAGAATCTGTTATAAACAGTCAGGACTATAGAAAAATTAAAGAGATTTCTGTAGGTTGAGAGCTCTAGGCAGTCATTAGAACACACACACACACACACTGTAAGAGCACTAGCAATTTTTTTAAATTAATAATTACAAACAATGCTGTAAATATGTGCTTTCTTCTTCTGAAAACTGATTTTTAAAAAATCATGTATAATAGTTATGTGTTCATTTCTCCTTGCATTCCCAATGCACATAGAAATGCAGCAGTATGGAAGCAATGTCCTGTTAGAGCAAGGGAATGAAGACAGATGGTAACAAATGAAACAGGCAGAAACAAGGGAGAAAAATTCCAAAGCAGTAGATAGGTCTACTTCCCTCAGCATCTTAAAAAGCCATAAAGTTATAAAAAATAAAGCCTAATAATGTATTGCTGCATTTGTAACATTTACAGACTTACCATGGGCAACAGAATGTATATATTCTACATAATGTACACATTTACACGTATGCATAAATATGTATAAGAACAAATATACTATGTATAACATATATCTCAAACATAACACATTATAATACAAAAACAAATAATATGTTTAAGAAAAGGGATGTGGGACTGGAGAGGTGGCTCAGTGGTTAAAAGTATTGGCTACTCTTTCAGAGGATCTGGGTTCTGTTTGAAGCACACAGATGATGGCTCACAACTACCTGTTCCAGAGGATCTGACGCCCTCTTCTGGCGTCTGTGGGCACTGCATGCACGTGGTGCACATACGAACCTGCAGGCAACACACTCATGTACATGAAATAAAAATAAGAAAATCTTACAACAACAAAAAGACAAAAAGGGAACAGAGTAAAGTTACATAGAAAATAAGTTTTTGTTTTGTTATATTTTTGTTTGTTTTATTTTTTAGTTTTTGAGACAGGGTTTCTCTGTGTAGCCCTGGCTGTCCCTGGACTTAGAAACTTGCTTTTGGCTGCCCTTGAATTTAGAAATCTATCTGCCTCTGCCTCCAGGGGGAAAAGTTTTTATATCTCACTGAAATTATTGCTATAACCCCGAAAAAATTTCTGGTAAATGCTAGAATAATCCTAGAGGAAATAATGCAAAAAGTAGTGGAAATATTCAAGAGTTAGCATGCTAAATTAGCATTCATTTAACCCATAAGCAAGTCACAAAAGGAAAAATGGAGGTAAGAATGTGGCTGCAAATGTCTACATGGGAAATAAACCAGGAAAGTATGTCAGTCCCTGAAGTACTCTCCTATAATCTGGATAAGCTGAGACAAAAGTTCAAGGCCAGCCTGGGCTGTACCATAAAACAAGGTCTCAAACACAAAAACTAGGGTAGAAGGGAGGGTCTCGTATTAGCAGTCTAACTTTATGATTTTTAGACATTTAGAAACCAAAGAAGAAATTAACCCACTATAAGTACAAAGGGCACAGGAAGGATTAAAGCAGAACTCAGTGAAACAGGGACTCAAGAGACACCAAAGATGTCCACGCTGGCTCAGGTATTTGGAAAAATGAACAAGATTGGCAAAGCTTTAGCTAGAGTGACTGAAAAGGAGCTAGAGAAAACTCAGGATCTCACAGTCAGCAATGAAAAGGGAAAATTGCCATGGGATTAAAGATGCTAAAAGGGTTATGAAGGGGCACTAAGAAAAGATATACTGTATGTGAATAGTCAGAGAATAAAAAGAAAATGGACAAATCCCGAAAAAGATGCACAGCTCTGATACTGTCCCAAGAAGCAGTGAAGGATTGTGTATTACTGTAAAGGTTAACCACTTCAAACTTGTAAACAAGGATTCATAGACAAACAGAAGTCCCCTCCACTGGTGAATCCCACCAAACACAGAAGAATTCACCTAATTTTCAAAACTATTCTAAAAGCCACAGGAGGGAACACTTTTCAAGTCTCTTTAGAACTACAGTACTACCCTGAAATGTGAAGCAGACAAATACTTTGCAAAATATTACAAACCAGTATCTTTTATGAATGGGACCATAGAAATTCTCATCACATTTCTGGTGAATGGAATGTAGCACCATATAAAAAGAATTAGAAACCATGGCTCATTGGGGTTTATCCCAGGATGCAAGGTTGGTTTAACATCTGAAAATCAATTAATGTAATACACCATATCAGCAAAGCAAGACGCAAGACTGAAAGAAAGATCACCTCCTTTTATGATTAAAATAACCAGTCATCAGACTAGGAATAGAAAAAGGAAAAACCTTTCCCAATAGGATAAAAGATAGATATGTAGAAATACATGCACATATCCACACCAAACATCATTCTGAATAGTAAAATACTATGTGCTTTCTTTTCTAATTCGAGGATCAAATAAGGACCATCATTTACTTTAAATGATGTATGCATGCATGTATGTATGTATGTATGGTATGTGTATTATGTACCTTAGCGTGTGTCTGTGCATGTACCTGGACACAAGAAACCCAGAAAAGAGAATCAGATCCTCTGAAGCTAGAATTGCAAGAGGTTATGAGCTGCCGTGGGTGATGAGATCCAGTGTGTGGTCTTCTGGAAGGGATTTAACAGCTTAGCCATCTCCCCAGCTCCAATCCTCACTTTTCACAGCTGACATTCAACAGTGTACCAAAAGCTTGGACTTAAGTAATTAGGCAAGAACATCTAGACAGAACAGGACAAAGTCAAATTATCTCTATTTTATGAAGACATAATCTTATACATGGAAACTCCTAAAGTACACACACACATACATTTGAATATGATTTCAGAAATGTAATAAGAAAAAAAATCAGCATTCAAAATCAACTATAGTTTTATACACTTGTATTGAACAATTTAAAACATTTATAACAATGTCAAAATGCTTAGGATAAATTTAGCAAAAGAAGTATAAAACACATACTTCAACACCACAGATCATTGTTAAGAAAAACTAGAGACGGCATAAATAAATGGAAAATGTCTTGTTTGTGATGGAACATATCTTGTTAATGGACAGAAGGCTTCTTATTAAGTCACTGTCCTCCCTGAGTTAGTCTATCCATTCAATATAATGCTCACCAACTAGACTCGAATGTCTGACTTGTATAAATTGGCAATCCGATGCTAAAGCTGGCACAAAATTACAAGAGAGCTAAAATAGCCAAAGCAATTTTGCAAAGAATGAGCAAATGGATTGTGATTTGGAGAATTCGTACTTCCTGATGTCAAATCCTACTACACAGAAGCAGTTATCAATGGAGGGCTGGCATGAGGACATGTATAGAACAATGGAACAAGACACAGCCCAAAAATGAGCCCATAGGCTATGGTATGTGGTATGGTTGCCAAAACCATTGTGTGGAGAAAGAACAGTCTTCCAGCAAATGCTACTGGGCATCTTGATTTCTCTGGATAGCAAGATACCACAGATTAAGTAACCTACAAAGAACAGAAAGGTTTCTTAGAGATTCAGAAGCCAAGAAGTACAAGATTAAAGGTTTCTGCATGCATGACTATGGAGGTCCAGCTTCTCCTTCCAAGATGGTGCTTAGCATGATACCTCTTGCGTGATAGCAAGATTGAACTCATGGAGGTAGGGCCTCCTTGAACTTAAAACCCTTCAAAGGGCATCTCCCTAAGCTACTGCATTGGGGATTAGGTTTCTAAACATGAATTGTAAGAAACGCATTCAGGACAACTGGGCAGATCTTTTCAGATGGTATATCTTAACAAAGACTTGTACCTAGGCTACAGGAAGGACACTTAAATTCCAGCAATAGAGAAGTCATTTGTCTTCAAACTGGTTGCAAAACATCTGACCAGATAGCTCTCCAAAGAAGATGCCCCAGGGGTTAAGAAACATATAAAGAGATGGCTCTGACTATTAGTCACCAGGCATACAAACCAGAAGCAGGATGAAATGGCACTTCATTCCCACAAGGAGACTAATAAAAAACAAGTGTTGTCAAAGCCTCCAATGCTCCTGGAAGGTATATAAATGGTACACCCCCCTCAGGAAGCCACATCCTTAACTGCTAAACATGGAAGTACCCTGAGACTTCAAAATTCCACTTCTGAGAGTCAAGCAAGTGAGAGGAGAACATGTCTCCAAAGGGATGTTTACAGATGCAGCGTTCTTAGCTGCCAAGATGCAGAAAGAGTGCAGATGACCATCATAGGAGTGGATTGGTAAAGGTAGCATATCCATGTGCTAGAGTACTCTCCAGCCATCAAAAGGAATGGAGTGCTGATACACGCTGAAGTGTGAATCGATCCTGGCAACATGACACGAAGTGAAGGAAGCCAGATCACATGAGATTCCATTTACGTGAAATTTATAGAATAGACAAACTCACAGAGACAAAGTGTTTTTGTTATGGCTTAAGGTTCAGGACCACAGAGACGGACGTTTACTAACTGAAGGATACAAGTTTACTTCCAAACAGTGAAAATGCTATAAAACAGAATAATTTTGTAGGTCTGAGTTGTGCACATTGGTGAATGTACTAAAAAACATTGTGGTCAAATGGCATGTAAATTACAGCTCCTTAAAGATGCTGTGAAATACTGTATTATTTGTTATTGAGGTTCATGAATAAGAGATTTAAAATGTTTCTATCTTTAAAACTTTTAAATAAAGGTCTATATCCTGGGTCCTTATAAAAATTGAAATTGGAAGTGCAAACTAAGCATGCCTTGGATAAATCGAAATGAGGTAGAAATTTCACTACTAACAGGTTTTCCTGAACCTGCTCCCTTTTATATAACAAGGGTCTCATCGTGGAGGCCTCCCAGACATGCCGTGTAGGAGGCAGAAGCCCTGAGTGCTGCTGGCATAGGTAAGGCCATGTCAAGGATTCCAATGCCTTAGCCCACATGAATGGCAAAGTCTTCCCCACGTGAGGCTGCGAGAGATGGCAAAGCCTTCCTTGGGGCTCTGAGTGTGGATGTTGACAATATGTGCAGAAAGTGTCTGTCCCCCTCAGATGTTTTCTGGCTAAAGACTGCTCCCCTACAGAACTGCTCCAATGGAGATTATCTAAAGCTGTGTGGCTCAGCCTCTCCATCTGAGAGCCCAGATCACACAATCCCAGCCTCTCTGTGCATCCCTGAGTCTGTATTTTCCTCACTTTCTCATGACTCCTAGTCACAGAACCAAGAGCCAAGCTCTGCCCAGGATCCATGATACAGAATCACCTGCTACCCTCACATAGCTTAGCAATGCTCATTAATACCTCAGATTATCTCACTGGGTTTTTCTGTTTGTTTGGTTGGTTGGTTGTTTATTTGGTTGGTTGGTTGTTTGTTTGGTTGTTTGGTTGGTTGGTTGGTTGCTTGCTTGCTTGCTTGCTTGGGCTGGTTTGGTTTGGTTTGGTTTGGTTTGGTTTGGTTTTTCAAAACAGGGTTTCTCTGGATAATAGTTCTGGCTGTCCTGAAACTCACTTTGTAGACTAGGCTGGCCTTGAACTCACACAGATCTGCCTGCCTCCAGCTCCCTAGTGCTGGAATTAAAGGTGTGCACCACTACACCCAGCCTTATTTAGTTCTTTATTCTATTTTTCCATTCATGAAAACAAAAGTACAGTGTTTACTGGTGATCTAACCCCAGTCTAGGGAGCTCTGTGTTCTAAAGGTGACCAGAGTTACTTTCACTGCACAGTGAGCCAAGGAAAGAAGAGCAAACACCCACTGGACCAATGGACGAGCCAATGTCACAGCAAGATGAGCAATTGGAGCAGGTTGTGCCCCTAAAGCAGACATGGGACAAGTGTCAGTCAACCAACTGTTGCTTGCCTGTTTGTGAGATATTAAAAAGCATACACCAGATTAGAAATCAAACTCCCTACCAAAAATGTAGTGAGGTCAGCAATGTATTTATTTTGCTGTGGAAGCCAAATAGCTATGGAACAGCATGGACCCACTGAACTGAAGGACATCCTCTCAGTGTTGAGAGTATACAGCTCCGTGGACAACCAAATGAACAGTTTCTGTTCTGTAAGATCCATTCAGCCTAATCTTGCCATTTGAGGTCATGTTTAACTTGACTGCTATTTAATAAACTGTAGCTGTTGATAAAAAAAAAAAACAAAAACAGTGTGCTTTAGACAGATTTATATGTGCACCTATACATG
Source organism: Mus caroli (assembly GCF_978045245.1). Lineage (NCBI taxonomy): Eukaryota > Metazoa > Chordata > Mammalia > Rodentia > Muridae > Mus > Mus caroli. The sequence goes on along the minus strand of NW_028227267.1, from coordinate 43,668,862 downwards.
TCTGCCTACTCAGAACTGCACTAAAGAGAACATAAAGAATTAAATACAAGCCAGAAAGTAGCCAATGGTTTAGCTGAGTGACTGCATCGATACACACAGCACAACACGCCACTGTGCCACGGTGTTAGAAGCTACAAACACACGTGATGCTTTTTGTTCGTCTGTATTCATTCTCCTCGTCGTGGAACTGTGACAAATATCTGATATGAATAACCTTTGTAAAGGAAAGATTTGCTCATAATTGCAGAGGGTTCAGTCAGGATGGTCTCTTGGTCCACGTACTTGGTGGGAGAACATCATGGCAGTGGAAGAAGAGAGCTAGTACCTCCTTCTTCAGACAGAGAGGAGAGGGGGAAGGCAAAAAGGAATAGAGAGGGGGAGGGAGGGAAGGAGAGAAGAAGGGAGGGAGGAAGGAAGGGTGAACATGAACAAACCAAGGACAAGATAGCACCCAGGGTCTGCTTCTGATCCCCTAGTTTCTCCACCTGAGACCAACCTCCTGCAATCTCCAGAGCCCCTCAACAAAAGCGCCTCCAGACCTCAGGCTTGGCAAAGGACTCTGCAGGGGACATTTCAATACACTCCAAGTAGGACGAGGTTGCTGTGGTTTTGTTTTTGGACAGTGCTGGACCAACAGGCAGAAGGCCTCAGCCATGCTAGACCGTGTTCTGTTATTGAACTATCTCCCCAGCCCACAACGCACCATTTAATTATGTGTTTGCACATCTATTATTTAATCTTCATTATAATCCCATGGACTGGGAAAACATCGCTCTTCACCTATCATTACAAATTAAAAAGCCAACAGTAGCTCAGTATGGAGACTAGGAGACAAGATAGGTAATTATTGACAAGGTTTATGACTATGACTGAACATTAAGGGAAAAGTTGGGGACTGACTGACAAACTTGGAAGAGCTTTTTCCAGTCTGTTTTTGCTCATTTAGTCAAGGTACGGTGGCAAACCAAGACAACAAAACTATTGGCCTTCCTTGTAGAGATGTGTACCTGTTCTGTTGAAAATGTGATGGCTTATATTTGTCCAGAGCTTCTGCCTAGGAGAATAATTTGAGCAAACACAAATTATCTTTTTTTCCCAAGTATGACTACTGACCTTCTTGTGATGCATACTAACTGACCAGAATTGAGAGGCCATTGCCCCATTTCAATTCATTTCTTTCTTAAGTTGTCATTTACCTTCAGTCTATGAACTCAGAAATGGCTTATGACCTGTTGCCAGGTTGCCAGAGCAAACACATACCAATGATTAGCCTGCTCAGACAGCTCCAGGGCCACTCACACCACATACTTGCCAGCTGGGAGCTTCATGTTTTCAGAGTTTTGCAATCTTTGGTAAATGTGCTAAAAATCCATTATTTATGACGACAAGCCCTTCCCTCTGACCCTGTCTAGCATAGACATTCCAGGGATGAAGGAGGATCCATTTATACAGATAAGTCTCTAACACATAAATGGTCCTTAAAACTGACCTTCTCTCAAAGGCCCCAAGATCTCCTTCCCCCCCAAAATTTCCATTTCTAGAACTAGTGGCTGCCCTCAGATTAGACAAGTGATTCTACACTTTGTGCTGTCCGTTCTACAATTTCTTAAAGACTGGAAGAGAAGGCAACAACATTGGCTTATTTTATTGTGTTGATTTTGTTTTGAAGACAGCATCTCCTAGCTACCCTAGGCTGGGCTAAAGTCACCATATCCTCACCTCAGCTTTCCAGGGCCTTGGATTGCAGGTGTGTACCACAACCCTGGACTCTGCAACACACACATTTATTCTTTCCTTCAGTCATTCAACCATGCAACACACTGATGGTGAAAAACATGAAGGTAGGGTGCCCTCTTGGGAATCCCACTCAGCGAAGCACTAACTTAGCCTTCCAAACCTCTGCCCCAGCAAAGACCATGGGATGGCACAAAGAGGAGGCTTTACCAAGCATTCAGAGACTGGGGGACTGACCAAAGTGTCAGAAAAGGCTTCAGGAAAGTGAATGGGGATTTGTGAGCTGGGCTTTGGAAAATAAGGAAGGACTTTCCTCCAGGAGAGATCGGAGGAAGTGGCAATGCAGGTTGAGAGAATGGTCTAAGCCAAGGACAAGGAGGCAGACGTGGGGCTGAGAGGTAAGGAGTGCAGATGCGCTGTGTGGTCAGAACACAGACAACAACAGAGGCCAAGGATATAATTTGGAACCAAACATCCAAGTCCTTGACCACTTGGATGAATTTCTGCCACCTTACTGAGTCAACAGGAGAACCATTAAAAGTTTAGACCGAGAAGCAATTGGTGCCAAACAGTGAAACAAAGAGGTTGCTTTGGGAAAAGGTATCAAGTGACCTTTAATTCCTAAAGGTTGGAGTCCAGGGGATGATGGGTAAGGAGTCTTTTACCATAGACTAACTGAGGCAATCAGGTCTTTCAGTGAAGCCACGAGAGTGGGAGAGAGGGAATAACAAACAGCATTTGGTATGGAAAGGGGGAGAAATGAAAGGCTAAACTCCCAGGTCTTGAGTCAGTGCCTGGAAAAATTTATATTGTGGATAAAAATGTTTAGACTCAAATTTATACAAAGATTTAGAGATCTTAAAGATTTATTTCAGGACTGCCTGTGGTGTTATCCTTTCCTACCTCCCTAAAAAAAATAAAATAAGAAAGAAAGAATGAAAGAACAAAAGAACAAAAGGAGGGAGGGAGGGAGGGAGGGAGGGAGGAAGGAAGGAAGGAAGGAAGGAAGGAAGGAAGGAAGGAAGGAAGGAAGGAAGGAAGGAAGGAAGGAAGGAAGGAAAAGGGAGACTATTATTTTCGAGAATGGGCCCAGACAGCTGGTGGCTTTCACCACATTCCTCCATAAGGCCTCTTTTTCCATGGGATTAGCTCTTTTGGAGTGGAGTGTTAGAAAGAAAAACAGACAGTTCTTACTATGATCAGTCTAATGTCTACCTTGCTGCCATTCCTACTTTGACAGTCTATACAACATGTGTGGGTCTTCCCAAGGTCCACTGAGATCTAGGCAATGAAAAACTCCTTCTGAGGGATAGAGACATAGAGGCACTCCATTGAGAGTGTCACAGACACATGGGTCAGTTCTGATGGCACTCACTACAGAGCACTGAGGTATGGAAGGGTACCTCTTTAATCCCCCTCAACCACAGGAACCAAGGTGGCTCTGGGGACAGAAGATCCCTCAGTTCAAATGGCATATGGGAAATACTCCATCTCCCCAATGTCACAGCATTGACGGTGACATTCTGCATGAAGGAGCAGGCCTATGGGAAAGTCAGGGGATATCCTCCTCACCTGCGGTGGATGAGGCCAAGAGAAAGAAAACAGGTATCATTTTCAGCACTGGGAAACCTAACCTGTCTACACAAACAATTAACCTAAAAGGCCACTCTGGACTCTCCCAGTGGGCCCAGATGTTGCACTTCACTGTAGGTAAACGTTATTTTTAGAGACATAAGAATCCAGCATCCAAAATTTATCACCCATCTGAGTGGGAGACATAGAGCCCAGAACAGATTTATATGTTTAGGGGGTAGGAGTGGAGTTTAAGCTCAATAAAATCTTAACTATGCTTTACTTTTTAATTTAACTTTCAAACATTGCTTTCCTGTTTTGTGACTGAGACTCTTGCACATGTCACCCTTTTAGTGAAGTATCACAGGAAAGACATTTTTGTGGTGTTTAATGGAAATAATTTTTCTTGCGGTGTTGCTCTGATACCCTGGGAAACTGGCTGTAGGAGCCGTCTTGGGCTAATTTATTAAGCAGTCACTAGTTTAAAACAACTTACCCTGTTTCAGCTCACTGGAGATCTGTTACTGGCTCTTGGGAAGACAAAAAAGAGCCGAAGACTGATAAATTTTGTAGATCATCATTATACAGACAAAAGGAAGTGCTGGTGTTGTGTATTTCAAGGCCAGGCAGGGGCAGAACACACTGGCATGAGTCTATGGATGAAGGCTTAAATACCAGTGGCAGTTCGTTAGCATAGCAGTGGAATGGGCTGGAGCTCCGACAGTGTGGCTGAACACTCTAAAGAAATGTTCAGACTCTCTCTCTCTCTCTGGAACACATTTTCATAAGAAATGCCTTCTAAACCATGCATATAGCCCTAACCATAGGAAATGAAGAGTTCTGTCTGCAGAGAAAACCACTGATGATCCCTACAGATGTTAGAATCTGTGCTTTCTCCAGATGCCCTAGGACCGAAGGAAGGCCTTGGCCTTGATGGCACATTGGAATCACCAGGGAGCATCACAAAGCTCAGAGGCCTGGATCCTGTCTTGTAGGTTTAATGACTTTGGACTGGAGTTTAGTCTGAGATGGAGGAGTTTCTAAATCCACGAGAGTCTACCATGCAGTTAAAAGTCCAAGAACCACTGCCCTGGAAAGTAGACATAGATCTGCCTGATATCCCAGAGCTGTCAGGCAACTGTGCTGACAGAATGTAGGAGCTCTTCTTAAAATGTAACTCATGGTCGCCGAGCATCAGCAGAGGATCCACAGTAAACGGCTTCAGGATGGCCCCTCAATTCCAAATGCTGTGCCATGTGAAGGAAGCTACGGGACAGAGCAAACAAAACGAGAGACATTGAGGAGATGGAAAATCACTTTCACTGGGTTTTAAACTGGGCTGCCCACCTCCCAAGACAACTTGGCCCTGACCCTTTCATCAGAGTTAGAGGGACTCCTGAGCAAAAGCACTTTTGTTTGTTAATTTGTTCTTTTCTTTTATTCCTTTTATTTATTTTTATGTTATTTATTATTTATCCTTCAACAATTACACACACACACATATGTGTGTGTATATATATATACATACTCCCTCTCACATCTTACATCCCTCAGACTCCCACAGAACCTCTTTGTCTCCCCAACAAGTTAGCCCTCCTACCCATGTCTCTCTGTGTGCACCCCACTATATTGAATTAAAATTGCTCACATGAGCTTGACTGAGAGGTTATTTTTCATGAGCAAAGGCAACTTACTCTACATCACCGAGGACTCTCTTCCCTCCCAGCATCTATTAACTGCCTGTGGCTCCTTAGGAAGGACTGAGGGCCTCATGAGTCTCCCTCCTCAGGCTCGATGGGAAGTTAGTGGTCCTAGGCTTTAAGCAGGTCTTGTGCAGGTAAGCATCCATTCTGTGAGAATCCATGCCCACATGTCCGGAAGGCAGCATCTCACGACATCCCTCTCCATCTTCTGACTTTCATATTCTCCCATCCTTCCTCCCACTGATACTTCTCCCTGAACCTTGGAGGTGGGTGATGTAGCTACCTCACCCAAGATCAAGCACTGATTGTTGATTTGAAGAATCATGCCCCCTTACATATGAAGATACATAGGAATCACCTGCAGGACTCACTAAATACACAGCTTCCTCGTTGTGGTCCTGAGGCTCCTGAGTCACAGGGTTGGAGCAGGGCCCAGGAATCTAAAGTTTTCAGAACTCTCCAGGTGACTGTGACTAAGGTTCTCTGAACCCCGCCTTGGAGAAACACTGAATCATCCCATCGCCAGGCAACTGAATTGTTCTTCTTTGGTTAAATATATTATCTGTCAAAGAAAACAAAACAATAGCTCTTAGTGAAATGGGTTGTGGTAATTTTCCCCCAAAGCACTTAACTAAAATTCTTATTGAAAAAGCCTCCAAAAATATCCTTTTTTGGGAGGGCCATGTTTACTCCTATTTTCAGTTTATCTACCAAAAAGAATGAAGATGGATGGCTATAAACACGAAGCAGATGCAGTCATTCCCACAGCTGTGAGCCAATAGAGTTCTTGGGAATCGTGGGGCACCTTTCAAAATCAAAACTCCTCTCATGTTTCAAAGGATCACAAGTGTGGATGGGGCCCAAACTACCACCGTGACAATACTCGTTCCCAGGATAAGGAAATGTGTGGACGGGAATGGCTATGTTTCTCTAGGTTCAGAATTTCCGAGAGTGATTGGAAAGGCTGTTTGCATTTATTTTTTAAATATAACAAACTTTCATTATGGAGGTTTATCCCACCTGGAATCCAGGAATATGGAAAGAGATGATAGTGTCATTTTGAGTTTGGAATTGAAATATCAACAAACTATTTATCCAGTATCTTTTTCTGGTTCTGTGTGTGTGTGTGTGTGTGTACACTTTTTGCAAGATGCAGCTCTAATCACTTAGCACCAAATTTGGAGGATTTATAGCTGATGAATCTAAAAACTAATTCAACCCATTCTTAAACCCCCAAAGAGGGAAGCTTTTTTGTGTGGGAGGTAGGGTACACTCTTCACTACTTGGTTTTTTTAATTCAAAATTTCCCTGGTCCTCTTAATCTCTCCAGCCTTGGCCATTGTTCCTATGCTGTGCCCACATTCCCCTGGCACAGGCATGGAATGGCATGCTTGGAATGTCTCCGCCCTGCATAATAGTTTTGGACCGAGCTTATCCCCTTTTCCTTGAAAAACCTCTGTGGTACAAGCTTTTGCTATGCTTTTATGATTCTGTGTATTGTTGAACGTGGACCAAATAGTGAGAACTTCTGTTCCATCAAGCCCCTGACACCCAGAGACTTCCCACAGAAAGGAAACCCAGGCTCCTCTGCCTAGGCTCCAGGTCTCTATTCTTTTTGTCTTTACTTCAGGCTCCTTTCTAGTTCCTCTTCAGAATTTACAGGTCATCTCCAAGACTTCTATCCTCACTACCACTCAACTTACCTGAAGATAATAATGACCTCCTCTCCTGCTTGTCTCCAGACACTCGAGTTTTTCCCCAGTGTTAACTAACAATCCCAACCAGACACCAACACCTCATCAAAACTTCAAGCAGGATTGCTTTTCTTCTGAGTCATGAAGCACCAGAACATTTAATAATTTTGTTTGTTTGTTTGTTTGGGGGGAGGTTGAATCCCAATCAACAAATAGTACCGTCTGTAATAATAATGACACAATTTGACATGTCATCTTCAGGGAAGACTGTCACATACATTGTTTTACTTAGTTGTCTTGGCAGTCATAGAAGACAGGTATAAGAACCTCATTTCAGTCAAAACCAGGGTCACAAAGGCAGTGACTTTGTCACAATTTTGTCAATTACCATAGTACATTTATAAAAGAAAACTGATACTGAAAAGATTTCACAGACCCTCAAGAAAACCATGATTAAAAATGAAAATCAAACAGGTTTCCCAATGAGACTCTGACAGCAAAGTATTCTGGGGTCAGTTAAATGGCCAGAGAAACTTTTGGGGCGTGGGGATTTCCTTTTCAAATCTTGCTGGCATTTAAGTGACATTTTGGTGAAACTCCATGGAAACATCTGGCCACATCCTCTCAAACCTAATTTCTTCCCTAAATGTTGTTTTTAATATGTCACAGTTGTTAAATTTGTAACGAGCAATGCCTCTGAGACTAAACAACAGCACTTTCGGTATGCGAAAAATGAACAATACAGTTACAGCAGTAGAAACCAAAAGAAAATTTTAAATAAACATTTAATTGAGTACAAATAGTTTGAAAGTTATTTTGGTGGAACTTGCCCAATCTGTGAGCTCACATTAGCATCGGAGGCTTCAAATAAACTCCATTAAAGAAAATGCGCTTCTCTTCCTTCATGGCAGAGCTGATCAGATTCGTTCTTCTAGCAGATTATAGATGAGGAAGAAACACTTGTTAGAATCTGTCTATCCATAACTATTCCCGAATAAATGTGTTAGCATCACCTAAGGAAAATGGAGCTGGCTATTTGGAAACCGAAAATGGCTTCGAAGTAGACAACCAACAGCCGCCCATGTTTACATATCATGTAAGTTAGTTAGCCAAGGTTGATCAGGTCTGATTCACTTCCTCTCTAATTCTAAAAGGATTTATCCTGCTAGATAAAGCCGGGAATACTTGAATCTAATCCAATACATGCACTGGTCTCAGGCTATATTTTGTTCTTGCAGTGTCTTAGCTGTGTGGGGTAGGAAGGTTTATAAAGAATCTCCTTGAGAAACATTAAGAACCTGGGTTGTAGTCAGGGAATTAGAGATGCAACTGAGAATGAGGACGGGAAACTCTGTGTTTCTGTTTTCTATGTCACCTTTCCTCACATACGGCAGGCCAGTGACGTTCAGCGGCGATGCTTTTCCACTGATACAGAATTCCTAAGGAAACTGTGTTGGCTTTGATGTGACTCAGAGGTTGTGACATTCACCAACGTGGTTTTAAAAAATGTTTGCAACCTTTGGGTAGGTCAATTTGGAGATAAATACAGATGGTTCTTGGTAGAACAAACCATTTTCCATGTCAGACTTAACCATGCAACATGGGATATATAGCTTTGTATTTAGCATTCCATTTGGCTTGCATACAATTTGCTAAACGCATGAAACTCAAGAAGAACGAAAACCAAAGTGTGGACACTTTGATCCTTCTTAGAATTGGGGACAAAACACCCATGGAAGGAGTTACAGAGACAAAGTTTGGAGCTGAGACAAAAGGAAATCAGCTTCCAAATGCTGACACCATTGCATACACTAACATGACTTTGCTGAAAGGACCCTGATATAGCTGTCTCTTGTGAGACTATGCCGAGGCCTGGCAAACACCGAAGTGGATGCTCACAGTCAGCTATTGGATGGATCACAGGGCCCCCAATGGAGGAGCTAGAGAAAGTACCCAAGGAGCTAAAGGGATCTGCAACCCTATAGATGGAACAACATTATGAACTAACCAGTACCCTGGAACTCCTGACTCTAGCTGCATAGGTATCAAAAGACGGCCTAGTCGGCCATCACTGGAAAGAGAGGCCCATTGGACTTGCAATCTTTATATGCCCCAGTACAGGGGAATGCCAGGGCCAAAAAGTGGGAGTGGGCGGGTAGGGGAGTTGGGGGGAGGGTATGGGGAACTTTTGGGATAGCATTGGAAATGTAAATAAGGAAAATACCTAATAAAAATAAAAAAAAAAACAGTTGGAATGGGTGTAAGTCAGACTTTCCTCCCATTTTGATATAGATCTTTAAATATTTTTAGGTGTATGAAAGAGTTACACATGCATCACAAAGAACTTACAAGTTTGACCATTTAAAAGTATGTTGCATGCATACTACCCCATCAACCCTGAATAATTTATTGTATACCTTTTACAAATGGTGTCATGGTAAGTGAGAAATTAACACTAATTTATTATCACTATTATCTACTTCATAGAAATTGCCCCAACCATGTGCTTTATAGCAATATATCCTAAGCTTCTGGGCATGGGAATTAATTCAAAGGCTCAAGAAACATCTTACTAGGTCTTTAATTCAGTCAATGTCTCTAATTCGGCAGATTGGTTCTGGAGTCCAGTATTTATCTTCTTCAACACATCTTTGGGTAAAGCTGAAGATTTTAGTCCTCAGACTGACTTTGACATTCAATTTTTTACAGCAAAATATTTGATAATATTCTGTTTTCTTTGTACCTCTCCCTTGGCTATGAGCCAAAGGAAAGAGTGCACTAACACATTGGGAAGCTGTTTGAGGCTTCCTTTGCAAAGTTTTGTGTCATCCATAAATATCCCAAGAACTCTTTACCCACTGAGATCCAGAGGAGACTTTCCATTTTGTTCGACTACAGAAGAACTTTTGTAACCAAGGGTATAGAGACTAAATTAGTCTGTAGCCATCGGCAGAGTATCTACTTTGTGACACACACTGAGCTAAGCACTAGAGTTTATGAAGTGAACTGGCCAGACAAGATCTCTTCCCTTACAGAGAATACCATCTAGTATGTTCTCTGGAACTGCTTCAAATTTCCGTATTGTTCTGAGGTTCCTCCTTGGCATACTCTGAGACAGCATTTCAAGCAATCTTGGTTGTAGTTTGGACCATATGATCCTCGGTCAATGTGATGGGAGGTCTAATGCAGAGGATACATGAGATCTGGGTCCTGAGAACTACATACTTCTGTAAACCCAGAGGCCCACTGGAGAGCCAGAACATGGCTTCAGGGGTCTGGTGTTAAGATAAAGGATATCTTGGAGAAAGGAGTGAACCCTTAGGGGATAGGGTAGGTGATGGTGAAGAACCATTTTTACTTTCTTACTTTATCAATTGTACTGACTGGTTTTCTGTCAACTTGACATAGCTGGAGTTATCACAGAGAAAAAAGCTTCAGGTGAGGAAATGCCTCCATGAGATCAAGGAGGAAAGGCCCCTTGTGGGTGGGACCATCTCTGAGCTGGTAGTCTTGGGTTCTATAAGAAAGCAAGATGAATCAGCCAGGGGAAGCAAGCCAGTAAGTAACATCCCTCCATGGCCTCTGCATCAGCTCCTGCTTCCTGACCTGCTTGAGTTCCAGTCCTGACTTCATTTGGTGATGAACAGCAATGTGGAAGTGTAAGCTGAATAAACCCTTTCCTTCCCAACTTGCATCTTGGTCATGATGTTTTGCGCAGGAATAGAAACCCTGACTAAGACACCAATGTCTACTTTAAAGCTGTTTCCATGCATGTCTTCAGAATGCCCTTGAATGTTCACTCATCTTGATTTCTAAAGACACAGGGGAGCTTAGAATGGTCCTCTCATGTCTCCTGGTTATCTGTTTCCCAGAACTAAAATGACACAGAAGAGAAATAGCACATCTCCCCTGAACATGCTCACAGAGGAAAGATTTGGTGGCCCTGGTTCTCCTCATGTCTGACCCTTAATTCTTCAGGTTTGTTATGTCTAAGGGCTTGAATGATAATTTAGATGTATCTAGACATGGGAAGAGGACCAATAGAGTCAGGATTGGTGGTGTTTTCTCTTGATCCCATGGTTCTTTTGTTTGTTGAGGCCTTGATGAAGCTGGGACTTTTCTGCCATCCTTCTAATCCTCAAGGATCTTGTCACAGGGTTCTTAGTTGCAAGTGTCATAAGTGTCACTTAAAAAGCACAACCCACAGTGATCACCGAAACATTGTCCTCCCATGCAGTGAAACCAAACACCTCACACTGCCTATAGAAAATGCAAGATGCAGTTCTGCAGGCTCTACTTTGGATGGTCACACTGGGTGGTGAGTTCTGCAACTCTATGGAGCTTTCATTGCAAGGTAGAATACTTAATTTTAGAGGACTACTCCCTATTCTGGGACCTTGGGGCATGGCTTTGTATAATCACATGGTTCTATAAATAAGACAAATGTAAATAATAGCCAGAAAGGCTGGAAATGTAGACTCCATAGTCTGAGAGTTGAGAAGTCCCCACTGGCATCAAACCAGAGTTGGTTTAAGTTCACATTGGGATGATTTTTTTACTCTTGAGCATTGTGTAGCTTTGTGCGTTAAAGTCCACTGTCTCAAGGGCACTGCCAAGATCCTAAGGGCTCTTTCAAGGTTCAAAGGACATGCCATGATAGCCTATCTAGAAGACTCCTTTACTGCTTATGACATCCTAACATCATTTTTGTAGAGACCTCATGCAAGCAAAAGGAGTAAAGACACTTTTCAGAGCATGACAGTAGATCCACCTGAAACAAACACAACTTTCCTATGCATACACAAAGCAAATCAAAACAAAAATAAGTTAATTTAACAAGACACTGGGCACTGTAGAAATTCTCTCTCTTCCCTACCTGCCTGGAGGATTCCCCTGCTTAATGGATATGAAGGGGATGAGAAGGCATCTGTAGGTATACCTCAAACTTCCTTCCATGTGATTGCTTCTTTCACAGTAGTTCCCACATGCAGACATATGGATGAGGATACATCCAAATTCTTTCAAGATTAGCTATACATAGGTGCCTCCAATCCTTTGGATTTCAGGGATACTGAGTTAAGTTGGAACAATGGTTTTGGCAATGTGGTCTAACACATGTGATGTCATGTCACCTGGGAGTTTGTCAGAGTTGCTAGCTCTAGTGCTTGACCCTGTGCATGTTCATGAGGACCTGGGTGTAGGCAGCAACTGTGGCTTATTGACCCTGGAGGCAGGGTGATGGTGACAGATGAAGCATCACCCACTGTGGTGGTTTGAATATGCTTGGCCTATAGGGAGTGGTAGTATTAGGAAGTGTGGCCTTGTTGGAGGAAGTGTGTCACTATAGGGGTGGGCTTTGTGGGTCTCCTCCTATGCTCAGGCTCCACCCATTGCAGAAGAGAGCTTCTTCCTAGCTGCCTGAGGATGCCAGTCTCTCATGGTTGCCTTCAAATCAACTTGTACCACTTTCAGCTTCTTCTCCAGCGCTATGTCTGCCTGCATGCTGTCATGCTTCCTGCTGTGATGATAATGGACTAAACCTCTGAAACTGTAAGCCAGACTCAATGAAATATTTACCTTTATAAGAGTTGTCTTGGTCATGGTGTCTCTTCACTGCAATAGAAACCCTAACTAAGATACCCACTAGCAATACTTTCTCTTCCAAAGGTGAATAGTGCTTAGGGTGGGCCTAACACTTCCACTTCAATTCTTTACCTTTGTCTTGTTTTTCCTAACAAAGGAAGATTCTGGGTGAGGGATGACAACACTCTGGAAGATGCAGGACTTTCTGGGTAATGTTAGAACCCTCAGCATGCACTCTGTTTTACCCCCTCTATCCTAGAGTGGCACAACAAGCACTGCCGACCTTATTTTGGAAGCTAACTTGCTTTTTAATTGTAGTTATTCAAACTCATTTGCAACAGGGTTTCTAAAGCATCCAACCTATCCTTTTATTGATCAGGAGGACTCTGTCCGCTCATGTTTGAGCGAAGTTCTGCCTTTGAGGAAGCCATCTTTGTTTGAATCCCAGACTATTTGTCTCCTTTCGGCCAATTCTGGGGCTTCAAGGACTTTACAAGCGTTCTGGCTCAGATGCAAATGCAAGCTATGCACCCAGAAGTGATGCTGTTTCTTGAAGTGGGTGGGACTGGTACTTGTGTTTACTTGTAAGCATTATCAATAGTGCTGCATGTTGCTTTGTGACCCCCAGGAAACACTACCAGTGGTTGTTAATAAAGGAATGCTCCTGGATATGACCAGGCTGAGAACCCACTTAACAACAAATCATTCAACACAAAAAGAAATCATTAATACTGCTTTATTTCAAAGGGTTTTGGCGTTCAAAAATTAGACATGGTAAGTTCCTCAAAACTGTGTAGCTGGAAACATTTCTCTCATTAAAAATGCAGGCGATGGTGCTCTGAGGTTTGGAGTACAAATAAATGCTAAACGGAGACCATAAACCATGATGCCTTATACACTTGGCACCGGCTCTAAATATCTTGACCAGATATCTCTATGCTTTGAACCCAGAGACCATCATTTCTCCGGAAGTTGTTGATAGCCCGTTACAGTGAAGTAGACATATCAGGAGCCAGCAAGTCGTGACTAGAACACTGGCAATACCAAAAAAACTATATAAACCAGAAACAATCTGAACATTATAAGCACCAGTTTCCGAAAGCTGTTCTTTGGGATTGTCATTCCTGCCAGGCCTGTGTGCACAGAGGAAACTGATTTAGAACTTGGTTTATCAACTCTCAGCCAAATGAAAGTGTTCTGAGACAACCTAGAACAATGGGTCTCAATCTTCCTAAGGCTGTGACTCTTTAATACAGGTCCTCACGCTGAGCTGACCCTGAACCATAAAATTATATTGTTGCTACATCATTACTGTAATTTTGCCAGTTATGAATTATAAAATAAATATCTGATATGCAGAATGTCTGATATGTGGCCTCCTGAGGGGTTGCAACCTACAGGTTGAGATCTACTGACTTAGGTGAAACTGGCTTTGGATCGGGCTGTGTTTTGCACAAATCATTGAGAGAGAATTATGGAATTCCCAGGTACTAAATTTTTAGTCCTCTGAGGTCTGTCACTGTATAGTTTGGTTGCCATTTTTCTCAGTGTTAGAGATTCCTGAAACATGAAAGGGTTCCCCGCCACCTTGTCTTTTATATATTTAGTGTTTTTAAAAGCTCCCTGACTTTTAATAGAATCAAGGAACAACCCCCTCCCCCACTCATTGTTTTATTATCTTGTGCCTCACTCATTGTTTTATTATCTTGTGCCTCACTCACTCAGTCACTGGATAAATATATTTAAAAATACGTACCATCCAGAAAGGTTTGTTCATAAAGGTCTGCTCCTAAAACCATGCTAAACTAATGTTTGCACATCAATAATGGGGGTTTGTTCTATTAGAGATTAAAAGGCAGAGTTAACTTCTCCAGTCCAGGTCAGCATAGACTATGAGAAGCTCCCATGAATGTAGGACAGCGGGGTTACCTGCCTCTATTCCTATAGCTAGATTGTAATAAAGATGGATCCTTAACAGTGTTAGAGATGAAGCGCTCACTTCAAAAGAAGTGACTGCATCTGCCTCTCAATAAAAGAAATCTTTTGGAATGTCAGCACCAGCTGCCAGCAAAGGGTTTCCTGCTTTTCGTTTTGTTTTGTTGTTTTTAAAGGATTCACCGTGTGGATATCACACATATCCTCTAGACAGGATGAAACTGATCAAATAGCTACTAGTAGCTAGCCATAAAAATTCTGTTGTGATGTCTTTAATCTGGAACTGCTTATGGGCTTATGAAATACTGATTCAGACATCTTTTGTGATATATGCTGATAAGTATTGAGCAAATAAGTCAGGGCTATGGAATGGACGTTGACTCGGCTCTGGAGATATGACTCCAAGGAGGATATTCACTGTGCCTTCACAGGACCTGGAATTCTGTGGGTTGTAAGCATAACTTTCTTTTTCACTTTTACTCACATTAAAACACACACACACACACACACACACACACACACACACAGAGAATATTTCCTTTCCAAGCCATCAGGCAACTCTGAAAGCCACTTGCAGCTTACTTAGATCTTCTCAGTTTGGGATTTCCATATTGGAGATATTACTTATAGCTTCCTGCGTGGTATTAGTGTATTTGAATGGCATACACTAACAGATTTGTTATGGCATATTCAGTCATGCAGATGATGTACTTTGATCGTATTCGTCCCTGGTGCCATGGCTTCTCATCTCTAATCCTTCCTTCCTACACTTTTCCTTCTTCTTATTAGTCCTCCCACGATTTCTGTTTCTCACTAGATTCCACTCATGAGGGACAGTACTGAAGTTTGTCTTCTAAATTTGCCGCATTTTACTTAACATGGTGATCTCTAATGCTATTCATTTTCTTGCAGATAACATGATTTTGTTCTTCCTACTGGCCGACTGCCACTCCATTTAGGATATGTACTGCATTTTCTTTATCCATCGAGGGTGATTTCATGACTATTGTGAATTACACTTGAGTAAACATGGGCGTGCAGGTATCTCTATTGCACATTAGCTTCGATTGTTTGGGGTAGATCTCCATAAACATTGGAGCAGGATTCTATAATAGTCTTTTTTTCCGTTTGGGGACCTTCACACTGATATCCATGGTGACTGTACTAATTTACATTCCCACCAGCAGCTTCTGCATGTTTGTTCTCTCACCCCCAAGCTCCATCTTCTTGCTCACTTGTTTGTTTTCTTGATGTTAATTATGCTGACGGTGGTGAATTGGAATCTCGGTTTAATTTGGATTCATTTTTCTTTGTGGCTAAGAACGTTGAATATTTATCCACCTGGGAATTCCATGACAGTGGTGGTGGTGGTGGTGGTGGGGGGATCCACAAAGCAACAACCCTGGCACTTCAACCAAAACAAAACTTTCTCATCCACACTCTTGTATAGTGTAAAGGACACCAGGTTTGAAGTCAGTCCCCTTTACCTCCAACTCCACCCTCCTTTGTGGACCCCTAAGAGCTCATTGTTTTGAATGTTGTTTGTCTGTTTTAACTTTCAGGAGCATTCCTGCTGTGTCTCAGCATAGCCCTTCTTTTAGCTACTTGAAGAATCATACACTTTTGACCTAAGAAGCCAGACTGAACTTGGGATATACATCAATTTTAAATAACTGAGTAGAAAAACAAAACAGAGCAAAAAACCAGTAAGACTAAAGTTCTTCGTTAGAATTGGTTAAGATTTAGATTCTTTTAAAGAATAGGTAACAAAACAGAGAGTCAGAAGATGATGATGGGAGAGGCCACAGTTCAGATGGAGAAACAAAGGGGCTTCATAGAGTAAGAGATTGGAGATATCTGTAGGAACTGAGCAGGGTTAGAGGACTCTGAAGGCAGGGTTCTCAGTCAGGTCATTCCTACCCACAGTCTGGAAGTGGCCCTGACCTCTCATACACAAGTACCTTGAGGGAAAGAAATACAAGAAATTAATTTTATAAAGACTAGAAAATACATCATTTCACAAGGGCCACTCAAATCAACTGTATGGCCAGCTCACTCTGCGAGGACTGAGCTTAGCAGTAACTAAGCATAAACACCTATTGAGGTAGAAAATGATCAGTTTCCCTTTAGGAAAATGATCTTACTTCGTCTAATGATCTGAATATGTTCCCCATCTCTCTATAAGATGCTCAGCCACCATAGAGAGCTCAATTAAAGCATACGTCTCAATCTTACTTCCCAGAATGGAAGAAGGGCGAGGTTGACCAGATGCTCTTTGGCCTCCTACCATATGTCTATCAGTGCTCATCCTGTCCTGCTCACAAGGCAGCTCTGGGAGCCCCAGATTCCAAGCTGGCATTCTGTATACAGCTCTGGGGTCAAACCCCTTCACATTCCAAGGGAGGTTTGTGGCTGATACATTTTCCTCCTACTTTCCACAGATAAAGCATCTCTAAGTGATGAGTTTCAAGGGAGCCCCCATTTCCCTCTGATTTACCCTCTTAAGAGATTTGGTGACAGGACTGAATTCTTACTCTCAGATGGAGATTGCTAAAGTGGGCTGCCTACTTTCTGCACCATGACAATCATCCAAAAAGATAGAGGAAGATAAATGGGCAATCATTCCCTGTTTCAAATATTCAACATGACATGATACCAGGGTTGCAGAGACTCTCTGGCTTCTGGCTGATGGTGGGGATGTGTTCTGGGGGTTTAGGAATGCTGGATCCCTAGCCAAGGAGTACAACAATCCAGGAATGTGGTGGCTGTTTTTAGTGGCTCACACATTTAAGCATCGGGCCTGCTTGTCCCTATATCAACTCTGCATCTGCTTTAGTTGCCCAACTCAGGAAAGAATGGAATTCTGTGCATTTGTCTGGGATCCGATTACACTTGGTCTCTTTTTACAACACACGGATAAAGTGTTTCTCCAAAATGAACTCTTAGTTGCTTGCACGCCTAATGATTGAACTTTAATAATGGCAGCTGTTCTATTCGTTGTTTTGGTTATTCAATAACTATTTATTAAAATGTATGGACTAAATGCTAACGATGGGCTTCCTGAAGCTAGAAGGAGCATTACAAGGTAGACAAAAGATGCTTACTGTTTAAAACTTCTACAAATATATATATATACACACACACACACATACATACATATATATATATATATATATATGAAATGCCACGACACTTTGGGAGATTTCCCTGTAAATGAATTCAACAAAATTGAGAAGTTTTTCAAGTGTCCCAGGCTAGAGCCAACAAGATGGCTCAGCAGCTATAGGCACTTGCTAACAAGCATTATGAACGAAGTTCAGCCTCCAGAACCCACATGGTAAAGAGAACTGACTCCCACAAGTTATCCTCTGACTTCCATATAGTACACATATGCATGTACACATACAAATAAATTAACCAAACAAAACAGAATTATCAAATACCCCAAACTGTTTTTTGTTTCAAGAGAGAAGAGAAAGGGAAACAGAGTCAGATAGACAGGAACACATAGAATGTGATTAGGAAGTCTTACCACCCACGTGGTTCATCTTCCTTTGACTGTTGTAAAGCATTTTCCAGCATCTCCATGCATTTGGCTGCTTCTACGGCTCCCAACAGAGTAGGTGGGATCAGCAAACTATAAATCCCACCACCAAGAAAGACATTCCAGTTGGCCCTGCTGGAGCCAGATCTCCACCCCACCTCAGCAGTGGTGGCTGGGTTAGGCGTCGCCATAACAGCTGCAGATGGGCGGGTTCCTTCCTAGAGAACATGTGGCCATGACCACAGACATCAGATGGAAAGCGTTCCTGTGTGAAATTTCCTAAAAAGAAGGCTGAGGATTCGCCCTTTTAAAGAAATGTCTCATTTACCTTGGCAGTGAGGTCTGCATGGCCAGAGTCCCTTCTTTGAGAGTCAATAAAGGACACACTAAACATCAGTGCCAAAGGTGTGAGGGACCCTGGGCTACAAGGAAGAGTGGTAGGAGCTGGAACTAACTGCCCTGTAAGAACAGGACATACTTCTAGACCTGCCTTCACTGCTACTCCCTCTAGTCCATGGCCTGCTGGGCTACCTTGGATAG
The DNA here is from genome assembly GCF_978045245.1 of Mus caroli. NCBI lineage: Eukaryota > Metazoa > Chordata > Mammalia > Rodentia > Muridae > Mus > Mus caroli. The sequence goes on along the minus strand of NW_028227267.1, from coordinate 43,650,557 downwards.
AATCAGGATAGGGCAGTGGAAAGAGTGGGATTACTCTGGTGATCTCACTCTTGTGGAAACTGAATCAAGTGTCTACCAAGAGAGTAATTAGATGGCATATATTTAGACATGGGTTAAGATCAGACGATCCTCCATTCCTAGCATCCTACAACTTTCCTGAAGGGTTATGTTAGTGGGCCTTCTGTTATGCTAGATACTTGAGCTGATTAACTTAGAGGAAGAGGGGCTTATTTTTGGTTCATTTCAGAGGTCTCAAGTCACAGAGTCCTGGCTCCATTACAGCAGGCTCGTTAAAAGACAGACTACCACGCTGGGGTATGCCTTGTAGAATAGAGATGATCATTTTAGGACCTTCAGGAAGGAAAGGGGGGGTGTGGAGGAAGAAATTGGCCTGGGTCCTAATATTCTTTCCAAAGCAAAAGCCCCAGTGATCTGGCTTTCTCAAACTAGATTCCACCTCTTGAAGTCTATGTCCCCTCCGCATAGCACCACAGGCTGGTGACCAAATCTTTAGCACATGGCCTTTAAAGAATATTTAAGATCCAGAGCATATCAATCAAGTCTCATACAGAACACAGACAAAAGATTCTTTTGACAATAGGCTCTCAAGATAAGCTTTTAGCTGCAAGAGGCAAGGACCTTAGGCAACACATCGTAGTTCAATGTGGTTGAAACTTAACCTCAATGAACGGAATGTGCCTGTGGAACTTTCATGAGTAATTCTGAAGACATAAGTCTTCACTGTAAAAATGGTAGCAAAATATGTTTCTGAGCTGCATAATATATTTAATAAGTTAATAAGCTTTTAAAAATGAATGTTATTTTAAATTGTCCACAGAGATATTTTATGCACAGTATTTACCAAACTGCTGTGTAAGGGCTTAAAGATGTCACAGAGTACATTGAAACATCACAGTGAAGCAACAGTTTGGGAAACATTAGTGTGCATTTTTGGGATCTTATATCCTTTTGTGAAAACCAAACAAAAAATATCGACTACTCCCACTACCAATGAAAACTGACTACACACACACACACACACACACACACACACGCACACACACACACACACACAAAACCAAACAAACACATTTTACACATAAATTCTGGGGAGTTGGATGTTATCACACTCTCATGCATAGATCTGTGTGATTTAGTGAACTACAGGCAGTAACCTTTTAGCCTAGATGGTATAAATTCCTACATAATTTTCTCTTTATTTATATATCCCTACAGTATCCTAGATGGAGACACAGGCCTTTCCAATTGCATTGCTTGGGTGAGTGGTACCTAGTTCTCTCTATGTGCAATAGTTGGAATATAAAATGAATATTTTGTTCCCAGCTGGTGGTGCCCTTTTGCTAAGTTTTGAGACCTTTGGGAAGGGGTTGGGCTTAGCTGGAGGAAGTATGCCCCTGGGGTACTGGTCTTGAGGCTTTTAGTTCTCTTTGCTTCCTGATTCATCTAGCTATGGGCAATCTTCCACCAACGTATTTTCTCTACCAGGATGGACTGTCTTCCCTCAAGCCAGGCAAAATAAATCTTCCTTTAAGCTGCTTCTTCCATGTGTTTTATCATAGCAGTAAGAAAGTGATTAATTCAGAAAAGGTATTCCTTAGAGCCTACTTTCCGTAGTCCCTACCTGAAAGTAGAATCCTGATGCTTTCAGGGCATCTCCCAGTTTATCTTCTCTCAGCTGAATCCTCATCAGAAGCCTTATTTAATGCTCTGTAAAGTTATACTTGAAACTATTCCATTTTACTCTCAAGAGAAATTCAAGGTTTTTTTCTAACATAAAAGAATTCAAAGAAGACCTAGGACCCTATTCTGCAGGGAGTATCTATGAAGCCTTTGTAGGTCCATGTAGGAACCACATCTGTAAGCTGTCTCAGTGAGTCAGGTTCAGTGCCCATGCCACCTATCTCAAGGCCCAGGTCCAGCTGTGATCCATATCTACATGCTTTCTTGCTGAGTCTGACCCAGTTGAGCCAGATCTGTGGAGTTCTCCAGGACCAGGACCAGCCAGAAGCCACATTTGAGTCCTGCCTTGTCCCTTGCTCCATGCTGCCTTTTTACAGTCCAGCTGGAAGCCATACCAGAGGACTTTCTTAGATTTCACCCAAGCAATCTCATGTAACACTTAAGGTCCAATATTACATCATTTACCAATGAACTGGAATCATCCCAGTCTCTCCAATCAATAATCAATGCTGAGCATCTGAAGGTTGCTCACTCTCCACCCAACCTGAAATCAACAGACTCAGACAAGAGCAAAAGCAGACCCAAATTTTCACTCAACATAGGAAGCTACAATTTCATATCAGACATAGTCAGTGAATGGAATACACACTCCTAGATCCCATAGCAAATCCACAAATAACATGAAAGACCCACCCCCAAAGGCCACCCATCTTAAGAAAAAAATTCTCCAGTGGGAATTACCTTGATGAAATTCAGAACACAGAATTTTAAAAAAAATTATCAACATGATCAAAGAATTGAAGAAATTTAAAGAGGATACAAGCAAACACCTGAATGAATGAAAATGAGTTTTTAAAAATAGGAGCAGAAATAAACTCCTAACTGAAGTACGAGAACACACAAATGAGTGGCTGGATGAAATAGCAAAGACAATGCAGGATTTGAAAACAGAAATCAGTAAGAAGATAGAAATATTGAAGAAAAGAAGTTGAAGTGGAGTTAGAAATGAAAAATTCAAAGACTCAGTTAGAAAACTCAAGGAAAGCCTTACCAGTGAAATAGATCAAGTAGAGGACAGAACATCAGGACTGAAAGATAACGTACAACAATTGGGCCAGTCAATGAAAGGATATGATGAGTGTGTAAAACCACATAAAAGAGGCATGTAGGAACTGTGAAGTCCCATGAGTAGTACCCCAAATCTGAGTTATAGGCACAAAAGGAGATTACCAGGTCAGTGGCACAGACCAGATCTTCAAAAGGATCACAAAAGAAAGCCTCTCCAAATTAAGCTATCTCCACTCAGACATGAGAAACACACAAAATGCCAAGTAGATAGGACCAGAAAAGAAATTCATCATGGTGTATCATAGTTAAGCTACTAAATATACAGAACAATAAAAAGACATTGAAAGCTCAAAACGAGAAGCCATAAGCCATATCTAAAGGAAAGCCCATCAATATAACAGCTGATTTCTCAATGGAAACTTTAAAACTGAGAAGAGCCCAGAGCAATGTACTTCAACTTCTAAAAGACTACAGATGTCAACCTAGACTACTATACCCAACAAAACTATCTGTCATAGCTGCAGGAGAAAGAAAGACTTTCTATGACATAAACAGGCTACAATTACTCATCTTCACAAAATCAGTCCTACAGAGAATATTGGAAGCAATACCTAGAACTAAAGAGGAATGAGTATAGCCAAGAGGCCACAGAAAAAAAGATATAATTATTTTTATAATAATAATAATTTTTATAACACAAGCAGAAACAAAATGACAGCAATCAAACACTCCTTTGGACAATAACTTTAAATATTAATGACTTCAAGTCCTCACTCAAAGATACTTTAAGTGTAGCTCTCACACCTCATCAAAGAAGATTCTTTTTTGCAGTGGTTGGAGGCTACCTCAGAGATCTACAACTGGCCAAAAGGAAGAAAGGAAGTGGCCCAGCCCCATTTGATACATCCGTAATGCAATCTCTATACCTAAAGGCTCAGGGAACATTGTAGGAGAGGAGGTAGAAACATTGTAGCCTGCTGCTGGGTAGGATCTTCTCAACCTGACACCATTTGACATGACATCAAAGACTGGGGAGATCTCACAAGGCCCCACCCCTAGATGAAGAATTGCAGGCAATCAAAAGATTCTGAGAAAGAGAAAAACTGTTTTCTCCAAGGACAAGTCAGTTGGTAGTTATTCAACCTCAAGTGGTCAGCCCTAAACACATGTCCAAAAGAGCAACTCGGGCAGATGGATACACACACACACACACACACACACACACCACACGCACGCACACATGCACACATACCACACACATGCACAAGTTATAGAAGAAGGGGTCATGAATCAGAGAAAGGGTAGTTAATGGGGATATGGAAGGATTTGGAGAGGGAAGAGAGTAGCTCAGAAGTAACATAAATACCATTTTCATATACAAAATTCTAAAAAAAAAATTAAAAATCAAGTTTAAAAAAAAAAAACTCCAAGGAACAGAATGTATTCTTCCACTATGCAGATGTTCAGGAAATATCACTAATGATAAAAACATGATCTGAAGAAAACCCTTCCCATTAAAAAACAAAAGATGTTTCATGAGCCTCGTGTTGCTGTCACCAAGAAAATAAAATATTCAGGGGCAGATAAAAGATGAGCGAATGAAAAGGAAGGAGGCCAGAGGTTCAGGTGAAGTGAGTCCTCTAACTCAGAGAGTGCTGTAAAAAACCAAAGACAGATCTACAGCGCAAGTTATCATTCCTAAACTACCCCAGGCTTACAAAAAGGCAGTTTTAAAGCAGGCACCACCAAGGGCCAAGTCCTGTGCATGCATGTGGAAGCCAGATAGAACTTTTCTCCATCTGTCAGTAATTTCATAACTGAAGTTTATGGATATCCTGGTTGAAAAACAAATAGTTTGTATCAATGGAAATGATTCTGTTTTTATTTTTATCAAAGTTGGGGCATGTTCATAATTCTTTCTTGGGGTAACAGTTGTTTGCACATTACGTGCACATGTCCGGGGCTTCCCTTCTAAGGACTTCCAATGGGGCGGGAAATTCTCCTCAGCCTCCTCAGAGTCAGCTTACTTCCGTTTGTATGAGAAGAGAGTAGCCATTTGAAGTCTATGGAGAGATGTGCGTTTGACGAACAGATGTCTACACTGGAGTCAGCACAGAGTTTCAGCTCCCTCTCCACACAAAGGCCTTCTCATGACAAAAGGAAGACCTAACAGCTTGTGGATAAATAAAGCAATTTCTACTCCACAAACATCTGGCCGAAGGCAGGCAGGAAGGTAGGACTAAGTAAGCCCACAGTACTTATAATCATGTGTTTTTCTTCTTTACCTCTCTCCCACCCTCTCAGCAGCCATCCTTTAATTAAGACTGCTAAATGGTCAACCTCCAGCTTCAAGGAGGAGGGTTTGCTGGGAAAAGGATGGACTCTGTGAGCTGGAGATGAACATAAAGTCTCGTTCACAGTGATACCAAGTGCTACCGTGTACCATTTGTGGTGTTCACTTCTGCACTTTGGATGCAGAAGAGGCTCACGAGCATCTGTGGCCAGTAACAGCTAATGTATGTGTTATCCAAGAGATAAGCAGGTCAACTTGCAAAACCAAAGACAACATAGAGTGAGTGGCAGAGACTGGTAGAGGATAGAGAGATGGCTCATTCGGATGGATGGTGTGCGGAGGGAATGTGAAGATGAAGGCAGGATGCTGGGGAGAAGCTTGCTTTCTGGAGATCCAGAACACACTGTCCCCCGTAAGGACACTGCAAGTCCCAAGGCCCCGAGCTGGGAAAAGAGTTTAGTCTGTTCAAAGAATAGGATGCCTGCCCAAGTATCTAGGGAAGTCAACCAGGAAAAATAAAGGGAGGTGGTTTACAATCATAGGCAAAAAGGCAATGCAGCAAGAAATGCTGTCAAACAGATAGGCCAGTCTGTTAGCTAGATAGAACAGTTAGCCAGAAAACAGTCCTATTTTTACTACTGTCACCTGAAAAGCCTATAGGAGCAGGGTCCCAAGTAAACACTGCAGACTTACCTGTCTCCACTCGAAGGTTCTGTCTTCCTTTGCATGGCTGTTGTGCAGATAATCCCCTCCAAGAGTAAATCCCCTTCATCCCTTTCTCTTTTACACTGTGCAACCCTGGTGTTCCATACGATCAGATCAATGAAGAGAAGCCAGCTCAGGCCTTAAAAACCAACTTTTTCACCAGTGCTGTGCAGAAGGATCGTATTGTTTCTAGGTATCATTGGCAGAAAAGTAAATCCTATGTATTATCTACAAAGAGATGCAGATCTAGGAGAATTTAAGTTTCGTGATCTTCAAATTCACTTATTTGTCAATAGATTCACTCATTTTTTTTCCAAAAGGGAATAATAAAATAGTAGGTTTTGACAACTCCCATGACTTTGTATTGTTATTTATATTACACACACATCTATGCTGCTGAGTACATAGTCACATATACATACACCGTGATTCACACCCCTCTTATATGGTGGAATCAAACAATAATTGAAGTAGCCACATAAGTTTGTAAGTGCACACTCTTACTTGATTATATTCAAAACATAAATGATCGCTTGCTTTATCTCTTAAACATTTACCAAGGCTCTGTTTTTAATCAGTACCTTTGAGGATCTTTTTGAAAGTGTAGGTGATTTATCAGTGGAGTGAAGAAGTGTTTGGTGGGTCTAGAAGGCTACCTGGACACCAGCCATTGAAAGACTGAGCCACTAATGGATCATCTTTGCCAGCATTTGATCAACCAGTTCCTTGTATACCAGCTTTGGTATAGTCAACTTGCTGTTGAAGGCCTCTAGTTAGCATCTGGTAATATTTCTTGAGATAATTAAGTTTACAGCTAATTGGCCCTTCATTCATTTTTAAGCAAATGGACAGATTTCTCAGTTACCAAGGTTCCTTGCAGAATTACTCTTTTTAATGTCCTACCACAACGTTTCCTTAATAATAGTTTTAATAAGCTGTTTGCCAAATTCATTATACAAGAAATGGGAGAGTTTTTAAAACTTTGTTAGTAATAAATAACTTACACGTTAGTGGTTTAATCTAAACAGGGAAAAGCAAAAACAAACCAAAACTTCTGACCACAGGCAGGACGCTCTGGAGCTGCCTATATAAAAGACCGCCTGGACACTGCCGGTTCAGCCTCAGTTAACACACATCTGGAAACCCAGAGAGGCAGTTGCCATGTGTCTTTCCAACTGAACAAGGCAAAAGACAACTGGTTACCATATGCTTTACACAAAGAAATTGTAAACAGGTTACTCAATATGGACCACATATATAGGATCTACACATGAATGCCCCAGAAACAAATTTGGCTTGAAGTCTTCTTGAGCTATATAAAGCTTTGGGCATCACAGTCTTTCCATATGTCCAGTATATAGTGAAACAGATAACAGCTTTTCCCTGAAGACAGGCTGTTTTGTTCAAAGAATGAGACTGGGCAGAAGGCAGCCTGGCCATTCAAAGGAGTTGCTAAGAGTTATATATATATCTTCACTACATACACACACATGCATATATAACATTTTAAAGAAGTGTAATAAAAACTATAAATACATGTGTGTGTGTGACAGTAATTAAAAATAATCACACAATATAGATAGATACATGTGTCCAGTGATATCAAGAAATCTCTATGGTATTTCTTAAAACGACAAAGAGGCATTCTCTTTATGGAGATTACTTCTATTTCCTTTGCTCTGGCTGAGGCTTACTAAGATAGAGCCTAAAGTTGCCTGAAGGGGAGAGAGATGGGGGAGAACTCTAAGCGGTCACAGTAAGAGTAAGAAAGCAGAAGACTGCTTTCAGCCTGCTGTCATTGACGTCAGCGGAGAAGAGTTGGCAGAAAGTGTGCACGTTGTCCGTGTTAGCTCAGTATAAGAAAACTGAGATGCGGATAAAAGTTTCAAACAGGAATAAAAAGCATAACTTACTTCGTGTTGCAGTTTATACATGTATACAGCCACCTACTCTCCCAATTATCCACGTTCAGTGTTCACTGAAGCCCTACAAGATGCAAGTGTTTTACCAAAAAGAGAGAAAATTTGTTTGAACAAGAATTTTGCTCTTAAGTTAGAAGAAAAGGTGGACAAATAATTACTAGTTACAAAACAAACTTGACAGTGTAAGACACAAGAAGATCACTTTATAGTGTTCTTTTATAAGAACTCCTGAAGGAGAGATGGCCTCCAGCTTAGGAATGGGAGATGACAGAAGGTGACTTTATGGAGAACTCATCTTTTAAAATAAACTTTTTGGACTTGGTGGTTTAAAACATACATATACGTGGTGGTCTGAATAAGAATGGGTTTCATAGGAGCATGTATTTGAATGTTTAGTCACAAGTGAGTGGCACTGTTTAAGAAGGATTGGGAGGTGTGGCCTTGCTGGTTTGGAGGTAGGCTTTGAGGGGTCAAAAGCCCATACCAAATCCAGTCTTTCTCTCTCTTGGCTTAAAAATCAGGATGTAGCTCTTGGCTACTCTCTAGCACCACACCTGCCTGCCTACCCCTCTCCCTGCCATGATGATAATGGACTAAAACTCTGAAACTGTAAGCAAACCCCAATTAAATGCTTTGTTTTATGAGTTGTCTTGGCCATGGTATCTCCTCACAGCAATAGAACAGTACAGTCTGACTGGATCATAAGGCTATGAAGAAAGGAAAGGGGAAACAGACATAAAAACATTTCTCAAATCGCCAGTTACTGAGAGTTCTAGAACAACAGAAAGGATAAATACCAATCTCCTACCACCATCAGCTCCTATCCACCACTGACAGTGAACTTGACCTTGTAAAAGAAACAAACATGGAAACAAAAGCTCTAATTGGTCATCAAATTCAAACAAGTTCTTTATTGTCTTGGGTTCACAGCCATGATGACAGGTTTACCCCTAAGCACAGCAATGTCTTTTCAACACCCAAGGACCTGGCTCTAGGATATGGGCATACATATGCTGCCGGGTGTGACACAGAAATTCCCAAGCAATGTCACAACAAACAGGTATGTTGTTTCAGACTTGGCATTAATTTTTAAGTCTGAGAGTTCAATCAACATCTTTCAGCACAACTTTAAGCATGTGATCTGTATATCAACTGAGATGAGTGCTTGATGAGTTACAAGAGTGGCGATTAGTGCTCCCTGCACACTAGCCTTTGGAAAGGCAAGCCAGCAGGTGACAGTCCTCAGTCTGCCTGTGTCTGATTGACCAACTCCCTACATATTAGTTGTGTCATAGCTATGGAGGCCTCTGATAAGCAACGGTTATGGTCTAGAACATGTGGCCCCTAGAGATAAGAGCCCTTCCCAATGTAGACTTTATTCCCCTTTGAGACTTTCTTGGTACTTCACAATCTCCTCGACGGCTCTTGGCGACAGCTCACAGCTCCAACTCCAGTAGCTGAAAGAAAAGCGTTTAAATAATCAACTGTTGGTAACAAAGAGAGATTGATGGATGCTCTCTTATATCCCTCAAATCCATTATTGCTCAAATCTTTAATAAGATGTCACAGTATTTGTATATAACCTACAGTATCTTCCCACAGACTTTGTCATCTCCATGTTACTTATAATAGCTAATAAAATGCAAAAGTGATTTAAATTGTAATTAGACTTACTTCGGGAATAGATTTTTTTTTCCTTAAGAGTGTACAAGTTCAACACAGACACTTCTTTTTTTCTAAATATTTTTAATACATGGATGGTTGGCTCTATAGTTGACTGTGTTGGAAGATATCAAGGACTAGCATGCTTTTACTTGATCTCATCTTCTAAGGATTGTCTTCCTTTTGTCTTCCTTCTATTTCTTCCCTAGGATTTGGTAACTCAGGGTGAGTTTGTGAATCTATAATTCTTGGTATGAATAATTTTTTCCATGTGGATGAGTCACATAACAAATTTAAAAATCAAGATGAAAGAAAGTATTTATTCAACGAACATCCTCCCAGTTTCTATGTGTTGTGCCTTATGCTTTTCCAGATCTTTTTCGTTCTGTTCTTACTCATAACAACAAAAGATTGAAATTAAATTATCTAGTAGAATTATGTAGTAATGTGATCAGGCTCTTTCTAAGGAAGGCTGTTCTGTCTCCTATTATCCATGTTAATATTGCTACTCAGAATAAACTTCAGAGTCCTGTTTGTTCTTCATGGGATCCCATATACCGCAGTGCCCAACTCATGATACAGCAGTTGTCAAAATCCCTCCCTTACCCCACATGTCATTCACATGTGGGGAGCCTAGTGTCTCACATAGGTAACCTTGTTGGCTATTTGAGCTTGAGCCATGATTCATTTTGATCTCAGTAATTTCCCAGTTAGTTACCCGAATTTATGGTCATGGTGAGCATGTCCTAGTGTTGTTATGAGTAAGAACAGAACGAAAAAGATCTGGAAAAGCATAAGGCACAACACATAGAAACTGGGAGGATGTTCGTTAAATAAATACTTTCTTTCATCTTGATTTTTAAATTTGTTATGTGACTCATCCACATGGAAAAAATTATTCATACCAAGAATTATAGATTCACAAACTCACCCTGAGTTACCAAATCCTAGGGAAGAAATAGAAAACAACAAAAGATTGAAATTAAATTATCTAGTAGAATTATGTAGTAATGTGATCAGTTGGTAGACAGCCTCTGTGTGGTAGTTTGATGAAAATGGCCCTCATAGACTCATAGGGAGTAGCATTATTGGAGATATGGCCTTGCTGGAGTAGGTATGGCCCTGTTGGAGGAAGTGTAGAAGAAGGCTTGGCTTTGAGGGTTCAGAGCTGAAGCCAGGCCCAGTGTTACTCTCTCTTCCTGCTGCCTGCCCATCCAGATGTAGAAGTCTCAGATACCTTTCTAGCACCATTTCTGCCTGCATGTTGTCATGCTTCCTGCCATGATGACAATGGACTAAACCTCTGAACTATAAGCCAGCCCCAACTAAAATTTTTCCTTAATAAGAGTTGCTATGGTCATTGTTTATCTTCACAGCAATGAAACCCTAACTAAGATAGCCTGTGCCTTAGTGAGGGCTCTCTAGAGTCACAGAACTTATGGAATCTCTATATATATTAAAAGAATTTATTGGGATGACTTAAAGTCTGTAGTCCAACTAACCCATCGATAGGCAGCTGTGGATGGGAAGTCTAAGAATCTAGTAGTTGCTCAGTCCAACAAGGCTGGCTGTTTGAGCTGCTCTTCTGTAGATGCTGGTACCAACAGATGTGCTGGCAAGTAAGTGCAAGCAGTCGAAGAAGAGAGGGTCTTCCTTCTTCTAACGTCCCTATGTAGGCCTCCAGCAGAAGAGTTGGCCCAGATTAAAGATGTGTATCACCTTGCCTGAATCTGGGACTTGCTTTGTCCCAGGCTGACCTTGAACTCTGAGATATCCTTGTCTCCTGGGATTAAGGCATGTACTACCATGCCTGGGGCTAAGCTTTTCATGGCCACTATGCCTCAAGATCTCCGTACCAAGATCCAGGTCAGAAACTTATGTCTTCCAGCCTCAAGATTTAGATCACAGGTGTTCCCTCCAATTCTGGATTGTAGTTCATTCCAGTCAAGGGGACAACAAGGAATAGCCATTACACTCTGCATGACAAAAAGGGATAAGCAGAGGATATTGTCTGGGAAACAGAATGCAACAGACAGCAAAGGTCTCAGACAATAAGCATATAGCAAGTCTCTCTCTCTCTCTTTCTCTCTCTCTTTCTCTCTCTCTCTCTTCCTTCCCTCTCTACCTCTTCTTCCTGTATTGTAGATTAAATTTTAGGCTTTGAATATACTAGTCCAGAAGTCTTCTATTACTGAGCTGAAACCCCAAGAAACCTCTCTTTTAAAAGTAATTTTTGAAAAAGGGTCTCACCAAGCTACCCAGGCCATCCTGGATCTTAGTATGTGCCCCAAGCAGGACTGTAACCCTCCTGCCTCTGCTTCCTGAATACCTGGTATTACAGGTATATAACACTATATCCAAGTGCCCTTCCATATTATTTATGTCTTTGGATCGCCACACCATAATTATCAGATTTTACCTAGAAACACAAGAAGAAAGTGACAGACTGAAATTTGATGTTCCTATGATATATCTTCAAGGAGTTACTCCTTCCTATCCTCTTCCCTCATAATAACTCCAGGCTTGGTCAGATAGTGTGCTTTGATGACACAATGAGTCTTACTCACATAAAAATGGATCTTTTTGCCACCAGCCACCACATTAAAAGGAAGCCCTAGCCACCATGTGAAGAGGCCGCTGTGGAGAAGATGTAAGAACCTCGACTTACAGGCCCACTTGAGCTTCCAGTTGGAGACCAGTAGGAACTGCCACTATGAGAATACGGACATTCTGGATCTTTGGGCTGTCGCAGGGTCCCTGCCTGCTGGCACCCTGTAAAATGGAACTGCCTGATATCGGGTTCACAAGTAAAAAATCATTGTTACTTTAGGTCAACTAAGTATTGAAATACAATTTCAGAATAAAAGCAAGAATCTGTGTGGTACTAAATGAGCTTGAAACAAGCTTCACACCATGTCAGCAATTTGTGTCTTGAAAAATCAGAAAGCTTGGTCCAGCTGTGTACCAGAATTATCTTCAGAGCAATAGGAACATAACTAGGCCCATTATTTAAAAAAAAGTTCAACTCCAAAATAGTAGAATCCTACAACTTCTTGGGATAAGCCTCCACTGGTGTGACCCCAACGTCAGAATTTCCAGAAGAGTCCGTCCTGCTACAATTATTTTGAAGTGGGTAGCACCACACATGACTTAAGTTCCACAGAGAATGGCATCTCATCAAGAACCTGTTGCAATTACTCTGTTGTGGAGCAATGCTATACTCAGGGACTCCTTAAGAAAAGTGCAGTGACCTTGGAAGATGATGCTTCCAATTTGGGGGGGAGGGGATTCAACTCTGTCGTCTTTAATCACTAAAATAGTCTCAAGATCAAGCTGAGCAAGGAGCTAAAGGGAGTGGCCATCCAATGAGCACACGAGAAAAAGAAGCAATGCATCATGGGAGTGTGCTGTGGTGCCAGCTGCCCACTCTGTCCACTCCAGCTTCTCTATGGTCAGAGGACAGCAGGAGACTGTGCCACTGTATATGCAAAGCCGGGCAGAGGTGGAGGTGGGGCAGAGGAAGCAGGAGGTGGGGTGGCTCGTTCCCCTCATCTGCTCAACATAAGCCTGTGAGGAAACACGCTGACTCTTTTAATGATATCAATGAAAGACAAACATCAGGGGACCAGGCATTGAGGTCTGGGGTCCAGCTGAGCCCTCCAACAGGGAGATTCTCCCCCAACTGCCAGCCTTGCAGAACGCAGGCATGTGTTTATTAAGAGAAGGGCTTTTTATGTGTAATGGAAGCAGTGGGATGAGCAAGAAATCTCCAGCAGGAAGGTCAACGTCAGGAGAAAGACCCCCTCCCAAGGGTAAGAACTTCACAGGGTCATACCAGAGAACTTGGGTATAGCTTAGGAAGAGAAATAAAGAGCTTCCTTAAAAGAGCAAAATTGATTAATATGCCCAAAAACCTGGAAAAGACTACATGATGCTGCCTTTGTGGTCCCTGTTACCCAAAGCTCTGTGGTACTGTGAATGGAAATAGCTGAAGCAGCAGTAAGGATGTATGGGCAGTTTATTGGCACATAAAAGGAGAAATCTAAGGGCATTCTGGTCCCAGGCATGCCTGGATCCAGGTGCTCAAACAATTGTTTTGTGCTTTGCTTCGCCTTCTCTTTACTGGCTGCATTCTCCAGATCCCCAGAATAACGGCAAAATAGATGTCAGAGCCTCTAGGCTATTTTCTTCATCCCTCTAAAAGCTTTAACAGAACAAATTTTTTTCTTCAGCTGTTTTTGAGACCCGTGTCTTCCTTACTCTGACTGAGCCCACCCCTGAGCCAATGATTAATATAGTCCAGTGTAATTTCCTGGGTTCTTGTATTTGTTACTTTTCTGTTGCTGTGATGAAACCCTAGGGCCGAGGCAATTTACAGAAGAAAGCATCCAACAGTCCCAGAGGCTTTGAGTTCATATGGTAGGCACAGCACGTGAAGCAGCATGTGGTAGGCATGGCAGCCAGGATCAGGAAGCTGAAAGCTCACACCTTAAACAGCAAGCATGAAACAGAATGAACTTGAAGTGGTGAGAGGATTTTAGCTCTAAAAGCCCACACCCAGTGAGTGATACACTTCCTCCAATGCTACACGTCCTAAACCTCCCCAACTCTGACCAACTCAGAGTAGGTGTACAAATACGGGAGCCTATGGGGGACATTCTTGTTCAAATCATCAAACTTAAAGTATGAAGAATAGTCAGAGCCACCCAAAATATGTAGTCTGACAGTAGAAGAGGGGCCATTCCCATGGAGAGTCAAGGTATATGGGGTTTCCACTGGGGAACAACAAATTCTACACAATTAAACCTTCTTCAACCTGGAGCTGAGCTACGGGGAGAAGAACTCTTGTTTGTGAAGCCATATTGAGGCAGTGACTGGAAGGGCCTGGCTTGTTTGATGGAGCCCACAGGGACTAGCTCTGTTGTAGAGTGCTCAGGTCCTCCAACAACATTTCACAAATCATTCTTAAAACTGGCTGGGTCCCAGTGGTCAGTCAGCCTCGGCTTCAACAACCCAAAACAGAACAGCTCCTTCGTGTCTTCAGACAAGTCAGGCAAACTCAAAAGATGTTTGGTCTTAGCTCTTCCACCAGCTTGTTGCACTGTGCTTGGGCAGTTAAACCATGGTTCAATCCTTCGGCTTTTCCTCAGGTGAATAAAAAATTGAAATTTCATGAGCTTCAGAAAGACATCTACTTCGTTGACAAACATTTCAAATCCATGGTCTTACAAGAATTCTGTCCTGGGCCAAGTCGTCACGTGTGCCAGATTTAAAAAAAAAAGAGAGAGAGAGAGAGAGCCCAAATTCTATTGATTTCACCTGATTCTCTTCAGTTCTGTGAAGTGTATGCAACCACAGAGTTTTGTTTTGTTTTGTTAATAATAATGTTCTACAAGTCTGCCCTCCATTAAAGATAGTTTGAGGGAAGGTGTTGCCCAGACATAGGACAAACTACTTAAGCTATAGTAGTTTGATTTTTCCTTTGCTAATATAATAAAATATTTGTCAATATAAAGAATAAAGTCTTCCAATTCTCAGCTTAGTGGCTAGAGATTTAATAATCAAGCTAGCATCTTCTTCCCTCACTGCATCTTAATGTGTCTAGTTGAAGCGAAGGAAACCTATGTCCACTGGTTCTCCCTTAGCCAACATATTGCTCTAACTTCCCTCTGAAATTTGCATCTAGCTAGATAAATGTTCCATGATATTTTGGGTTTTTTTTTTTTAAAACATTGCCTTGGATGTATGAAAGGTTGTGTGGTTTAAGGCAGAATAAAAAAGAAGGAGCCATAGAGGGAAATACAACCTGTCTGCAAACTCATGCCCTCTGCAGCAGATAGAGCTGGTGGTGTAGTAAAGCAAAAAGGCCTAATTAATGAATGAATTAATTAATTAAATTAAAAAGCTCTCATTCTTCTGAGCCCAGAAATGACAAATAGCCATTTTCCTAAGAATCCCTCCCTCCTAAGACACTTAGAATACAAGTCACGAAAGACGAGGATGTTTCTACTGACTCGGGAAGTCTCTTAAACTGTGAGCTAGACAGAGTCACGGCCATCTGAGTCTAGTTTCTGTACCTTCACTTTGAGCCTCATTGCCAGTCTGGCTCTTTGTTTAGGTGACCCTTGGCCCTCGGAGTCAATGTTTGTCTTCTAAATGGTATTTCAACACTAACATCTGGTGATGTCCCCCAGCCTGACATTTGTGAAGCAGATGCTTCCAGTGGCCTGGAGTGTGCCTTGTGGGTCAGTGTTTGCAGTAATGCCCTCTGGCATTGATCTCTGTGGTACCTCTCCCCAGGTACGAAAAGAAATGTACCAGGAAGTGGCTGTGGGAGAGAACCCTGCGGACCATCTGGAGGTAATCTTGGAATATAAAAGGCTGAATCCTGTAGAAAGGAATAGCTAGAGGTGGGGAGTAGGGGGTGAAATAGTAAGTCCTTGGTGTTTTCTTCAGCTGCACATCGAGTTTTCTGATGAATCTGTACTGCAGCTTGGCCCATTTCTTTACATCTGTCTTTTCCTCAGCTCAGGATCTTTGCTTTTAAGTATTTGAAGGAACAGAGAGGAGGATCTGCTGCAAGCTGCCATTCCCACGCAGCAGACCCTCTCTCCACATACTCGTGTGTGTACACACAATACACACACACACATACACACACAGAGAGAGAGAAAGAGAGAGAGAGAGAGAGAGAGAACCCACATGCACACACATGCACACTTTATGAACCTGAAGACAAAACCAATAGGCCATGCAAACAAGAGCCTTCAGTAGTCTACATTAGGACAGTGGTCTCTTTTAAAATTAAACACTTTCCCCAAGAGTCATGAAAAGCTTTCAAAGACCAGGAAGGCTGATTAATGAGAATTACTAATTTGTTTTCATTTTTTTCTAGCATTTGCATCAAGCCTCCCTCATTTTACTCACAGCTATATCTATACAATCCCCTCAAACGGGTTCATCTCAATCTACTCAGAATTCGATACAGGCAGTCATGGGTTCTTCTGTAATATTCTTCATAAAGATGTATGGCTCCCCAACCGAAGAGCCTAGAATCCATCAGCTCCGCATCCATTCACCTCCACTAAAACTCTGTTATCCAAGTGATCAACAAAGACAGGAGTATCCTTCGCTCAAACCAAGCTGTCTGTATACGGTGGGTGAGATTCTAAGATGTCTCCCAAGAGCTCACACCCTTGTGCTAGGGCATTTGAACTGTGACTTGCTTCAAACTAACAGAATCCAGCAAACACAGCAGAATGTCACTCTGATGGCCACAGCATTGACTTTAAGTTGGCAAGAGGGGAGATGAGAAAGGGTGGAACCCATCTCATCTGCTGAGTCCTCCAGAGGAGGGTTGAGAACATGAGGGCTGAGGCAAGAGGGACCCCACCCAGTCGTGCGGGGTGGGTGGATGTGGATTTTGTGAGAGGGTTAAATGGCAAAGACAACTGTAGTTGCTGAGAAGAAAACAAGGATCTTAGCTATAAAGTGTGTAGGTAATAGAGCTTTATCCTTGTGAGACCTTAAGCAGAGACCTGTACTAAGCTACACCTAGCCCTTTGATCTGCAGGAGCCATGGAATAGTAAAAGATTGGGGATTTTGTTGTTGTCTCTTTTTTTTACATGGAGCAACTAGTTTGTGGTAGTTTCTTATGCAACAATGGAGTTGGAGTGGACTAGGAAATAAGACAAACACAGAAAACCCCGCATTTTGGCCTAACTTCTTTGTGTTTTGTGAAGCTTGGACACTGCCTTCCACTGAGAATCAGCAGTCCCATGGAATTGTAGAAACTGGGTCTCAGCTTCAAAACACCTATGAATAGATTAGGAGCTATGCAGAGATGTTCTCAAACACATAAAAAGAATCTACCACTGCCAGGATCTCTACTTCAGCAGGTCATTTCTTAGTCATCACAACATGACTGATAGGGTACGTGACGAGGGTGATCTTTTACATAGCTCTTCAGAGTCCCACATGGGCAAGGCCCTCTTGTCTTTGTCTCATAGCTTCTGAGACTGCTGTGAATATCAACATTTAGTCTGTACAGCAAGGAAGACTTAGTGTAAGGACCACAGCAAAATCCCAGAAGCAGTGTATTTAATTCTAACCTTGGTTTCATTTGCCTGACTCTGGCAAGTAAGCCCTACTTCAGAGGGAGCTAGAATAAATACCTAAAGTCACTGCCCGTCCCCATCCTCTGTGTCCTCCAAGGCCTCCCTTGGAAGAACCCCGGAGCAACCTGGAGAGTCAAAGGATCATTTGAGTCAACCCAGAAATGTCAGCTTCCTGTGACTCAGGCTGGAATAAAGCGAGCACCTGATGAGGTAGCTCGCTCCTCTGCCTCAACGTTGCCTCTCCACATGCTTGTCATGAAGGAAACTGCAGGGTGGGTGCCTAAGAACCACCGTGACCAATGCTCCCACTGAAGGTAAAAGCAGCCATCTGCTCCTTGGTTGGGTCTGCCTCAATGTGGGACTTGCCGACGTGCCTTATACCTGGCTGACATGAGGGTGGTTGGAGTAATCGAAGAAGTCTGGGAGTCGCCGGGTGTGGTGGCGCACGCCTTTAATCCCAGCACTCAGGAGGCAGAGGCAGGCAGGTTTCTGAGTTTGAGGCCAACTTGGTCTACAGAGTGAGTTCCAGGACAGCCAGGGCTACACAGAGAAACCCTGTCTCCAAAAACCAAAAAAAAAGAAGAAGAAGAAGAAGAAGAAGAAGAAGAAGAAGAAGAAGAAGAAGAAGAAGAAGAAGAAGAAGAAGAAGAAGAAGAAGAAGAAGAAGAAGAAGCAGCCTGGGAGTCAAGGTTGTGCAGAAGCAGTGGCAGTGGCAGAGCAGCCTCCATTCCTGCCAGTACGTGGAAGACCTCCTACTCAAGTGCATCTTAACTGTCACCAAGGAAACAGAATAGCCACTAAGCTACCAACATCTCAATGTCATATTTTCACTCAAACCAATGCAATGAAATTTCACCTCATTGGAAATATGAAGCTGTGAGTGAGTTGATGGGAATCCTAAATCTTTGAGCTTAAGTTCATGTTATTTTAGCCACTGGCTCACAGAGGATGGGTTTGTACTGGTTTATGATTGCAGGGGACCTTTAATGCATCTGGGGTGTGGGTGGCATGTGGGAATTCATGTACTGGAAGGATGTGGCAGAGTCCTCTCACCTGACCTCATGCCAGGAAGCAGAGAGTACAAGGATACACACGACTGACCTCCAAGGCCCACCCCTAATGGCCTACTGCTACCACTGCCTCCCAAATGGTCCATAGCTTTCAAAATGGTACCAAAGGTGGGGCCTGTGCATTCAAATCATGAGCCATAGGAGATATCTCAGGGTCGAGCCACATCAATTGCCAACAAATGTAATAAAATCTAGTAGTTGAGAGATGGAATGAAAGTAGCAACGGGAAGACATTTTTGCCCCTTACAATAGAGACTTATCAGAGAGACAGTGTTATCCCAAAGGTGAATATGCACAGATGAGACAGATGGAAATGTTTGAGTCTTTATGGTGAAAAATTCTGGCAAAATCTGTTCACCAAGCCAAAAGGAATACTTGTATTCTTCCAATTACTGATGCTATTCTTTGTGTCTATCAAAAGCAGTCGCATGAGAGAGATATGAGTATGACTGTTACACCTATGTAGTAAATAAAACAAAAAAGCAAGCCAAATGAGTGCCACTAGTGAGGATTAAAGAAGTTCATGATGTGCTAGGACATCAGTGACCTCAGTGGACATTGGTGAGCATCGGTGGACATTGGTGGACATCAGTGAATTCAGTGGACATTGGTGGGCATTGGTGGACATCGGTGGACATCAGTGGACATCAGTGGACATTAGTGGATGTCAAGAATGAAATAGATAGCAGGTGATTTGGAGGCAATTCCACTGTATTGCTGTCTAAGAAGCAAAAACATTGAAAAGTAGATACCACATATTCCTAGGTTTTTGTTTATTTTTAGTTAGGTTGTTTTGTTTTGTTTTGTTTTGTTTTGTTTTGTTTTGTTTTGTTTTGTTTTGAGACAGAGTGAGTCTCTCTACATAGCCCTGGTTGTCTCTATGTAGACCAGGCTGATCCCGAACTCAAAGAGATCTGTCTGCCTCTCCTTTCCAGAAACTTAGACTAAAGGTGGGCATTACCTCACACAGCCTTCGTAGTTTATTTTTTTAGTGGCTAAAACTATGAAGGAACAAATATACATATGTGGAAGTATGTATGAATGTTTTTATTTTATTGTAAAACTGTGAAGAAAATATAGAGCTAATAAACAATGTTAAAATAATTTATAGTGAGGGCATAGTTGTGGATGAAAAGAACCTGTGGCTGGAAAGGGGGAGAAAAATAAGTAAAAGGGACATGACAATAAAATGTGTTCATGATATGCTCACAGCCAAATGCATAAATTGTACATGTGTATGTAGATATACTTTTCAAAAGAAATTTGTCAAAACACCACAAAAATGCTAGTTCAATCAGGGCATAGATTTACAGTGGGGCCGTTTGTCTCTTTGCTAGGATTGTAAGCATGTCCAACTGCTTGATTTTAGGGTCTAGCTCTTATATCTGAAAAGTCAAATTCTCTGCAGCTCCAGGTTCAACAGAGGCATTTATTCTATTGGCATGGGTCACCTGTCTTTTGTCAATGTCGCCTAAATCTGACCTTCCCTGAGCTTTTCTGCTTTGATATCTGAAATTGCCTAGAGTAGCCCCTACACCTGCCTAATATCTTTTCCAACTCCTCACCAAACCTCACCCTTCACCTTTGCTCCAGAACCCACCCTTTCTTGTCCTCCCTAGCAGCTATCTTTGATGCAGTCTCTTCTGCTTCCCCAAACCTTTTTTTTTTTTTTTTTTTGTCTCCAATATCTTTCCTAGGGTCCGCTGGACCTGAAAAGTCTTTTGAAAGTCAGATTTTATAAGAAGGAACGAGTGTTCATTCAGCATCTCCTGATGGCTTTCCTTCCTAGTCCCAGCTCCTGACTTCCACCACCCTCACATCCACAGTATTAGCTCAGGCACCATGGTCTCAGCGATCTGTACTGGGATGCTGGCGCTGCCACAGCCAGATATGCTTTAGACAGCAGAGATGTGTCTGTCAGAGTCCTGAGGTTGGAAGTCCCAGCTATTGTCAAATTTGGTCTCCTCTGAGGTTTCCCTCCTTGACGTGGAAACGCTCAGCTCTCTGTGAGTCTTCATCTGGCCTGTCCACTGTGCACACACCCGCGTACAAGCCTATGTGCGCATGTGCATGCACGTGTCTTCTTCCAGAGTCACTAACATACCAGCTTCATTGGAACTCACTCATCTCTTCAAAGGCTCTCTCTCTCTCTCTCTCTCTCTCTCTCTCTCTCTCTGTGTGTGTGTGTGTGTGTGTGTGTGTGTGTGTGTGTGTGAGAGAGAGAGAGAGAGAGAGAGAGAGAGAGAGAGAGAGAGAGAGAGAGAGAGAGATGTCCTGAGGCACAGGGTTAGGACTTCGACATACAAAGCTGTAGTGAACACACCTCGGTCCATAACACTGAAAGGAATTCATCATTCCTAGTGCGAACAGAGAAACAAAAACTTCCCTTCCTCTGGTTTGCAAGCTCCCACACTAGAAACCTCCCCGCAGTGCCTTTGGCTTGCTTTCATCATGTCTCACCTGCTTCCACATGCTCACCGAATGCAACCTCAAGCATCTTCATCGCTGCTGCCAATGTCAGAGATGATTACCACCCACAGAGCATCGCAACAACCTCCAATCCCTCATCCAACACCAGCTAGCCCCCTACTCTGCCACTGGGACAATTGGACCTCCCTCACTAGTCAACCCTACATACATGCTACTTAGTTTGTATAACTCTCAACTCTATCGTCCATAGGAAGAGATCTAACATTCTGTGCTCAGCTTAGACATTTGCCCGTGATCTATCCTCAAGCGAGAATTTTCCTGTTGTCACTCCCACTTCTATCCTGACTCCCAACAGAAACCGACTTGAACTCAAAACCCGCCTGCTCAAAAATGTAGGTCTTTCATCCTGCTGTGCTGGGGAGTCTGCTGAAGCCTTTCTTAAGTTTGTGTCTTTGGCTTACTCTCTTCTTCCAGTCCCTCTCTCAGAGGACAAGCTCTTTTAACCCACTACTTGATACTTTTCTATTTTTATTTGTTGTCTGTTCTCTGTAGAGCATAGAGAAATCGTGTGTGTGTGTGTGTGTGTGTGTGTGTATGTGTGTACATTTGTGCAAGCACACATGCACAGATGTAGAAAGCAGAGCTCTATGCCGGGTGTCATTCGCAATCATTCTTTATCCTAATTTTGAGATGAGATTTTTCTTTACTAAACTTGAAGCTCACCGACTCACCTAGGCTGTCTGGCCAGTGCGTACCAGGTTATGCCCTGTGTCTGTCTCCCAAGAGCTAGGATGACAGGTGTGTGCTACAGCACCATGGAGACATTTTTATTATTTTATTGAAGTGAAAATAGAATTACACTGTCTGCCTCTTCACTTTCCTACCTCCAGGCCTCTC
Source organism: Mus caroli (assembly GCF_978045245.1). Lineage (NCBI taxonomy): Eukaryota > Metazoa > Chordata > Mammalia > Rodentia > Muridae > Mus > Mus caroli. The sequence goes on along the minus strand of NW_028227267.1, from coordinate 43,628,691 downwards.
CCATGCTTACCCACTCCCTCTATAACTCAGTCTCTTTTCCTTCCATTGCTATTATTGAACATATGTATGTATGTCTAAATATACAAACACAGCCTGCTCAGCCCACTTAGTGTTGCCTGTATGCATATAATTTTCAGTTTGGGCTCTGGGCTCTGACTCAGGTCTTCAGGCTAGCACAGTCTTTACCAATGGAGCCGTCCACCCAGGCAATGCACACAGAGAGTGCTGCCTTCCACAGGCTGAAGTAAACCTCTGCCTTTTTCTTTCCTGTCCTGTGTTCCACTTCTTTATAATTTTTTTTTTTTGGTCAGTCCCTCTCTCAGAGGACAAGCTCTTTTAACCCACTACTTGATACTCTTCTATTTTTATTTGTTGTCTCTTCTCTGTAGGACGTAGAGAAATCGTGTGTGTGTGTGTGTGTGTGTGTGCGCGCGCGCGTGTGTGTGTGTGTGTATTACACATTTGTGCAAGCACACGTGCACAGATGTAGAAAGCAGAGCTCTATGCCGGGTGTCATTTGCAATCGTTCTTCATCCTAATTTTGAGATGAGATTTTTGACTGAACCTTTCTGAGATGGCCTTAACTTCATCTGCCAACACTTTTGCATCAATTTTTTTTTTGTTATTTCAGAATCTTCAACTTCCAAGAATACTTTCTTCACAATAGGAGTGTCGCACTTGCTAGAACACAGGCACCCACCGAGTTCTCTGCACACACTACTTCACACAAGCTCCCAGAGAGGCATCTAATTGGTTAGAAAAGCTGCATCCTAGAGACATGGAAGACTTTATTAAAGGCCAGGTAACTAACATGTGTCTTAGTGTCCCTTCCTTCCTTCTTCCTTTCCTTCCACCCTTCCTTTCTATCTCCCGCCCACACACACACACTTTTTTGAGGTGGGAACAATAATAAAGATTTGGTTCAGTGGGTTGGAAGCTGTTTCTGTTTTGTTCTATACTCCAACTCCTTGCTGTTTTTTTTGTTGTTGTTGTTTTGTTTGTTGTTGTTTTTTATTTTTGCATATTCTCCTCCCGATTCCCATCTTTCTCCTCCCTCCCCTTTTTTAATCCTTTCTGTTCATCTGTTGAGCCACCATCCATTACAGGAGCCAGACTCTCACTTCCCAGCTATAAGGAATTACATCCTAGGGCATGTACCTGAACTCACCATGATGTTAGGCCTGAAAAAGGTTCCAACCTCATTCTTACCCTGGATTTCTGAGGACCAGCCACCATCCTGAAGCTATCCAGTTGACAATTAGCTCAACACAGTTCTTCCTACCACTCAGGAAATTCCAAGGGGCTTTTGAAGCCCATTGCCTGGAATGGGGAACAAAAGGAAAATAAATGTGTTCTGTCAGTCTCTCTAGCCCTTCCCTCCTGTGTTACCTCAGTCTCTCTAGCCCTTCCCTACATTTCTAAAGTTCCCTATCTACAGGTTCTCTCCCTGTGATATTTTTCCTAGTGGTTCAATGTCTATTTATTCTTTTACTTCCTTTGCAGCAAGAGTAGCATGGGAGAGCAGAAAAGTCCCTGTGATGGTTAATCTTAATTATCATTTTTATTGGGTCGAGGCACACGTAGAAAAATGCAAAAAGCACATGCCTGAGTGCTTTATCAAAGAAGTTTTGCAGGAGAGTAACTGATGGTGAAGGTCCTACACTAAAGATGTAGGTGAGATGCCCAGGGAGGATGAAGAAAGCCAGTGACAGCAAGATGGCACGAGGCACCATAGTTCCTAGGTACTGTGAGCTAAGCAGCCTCCTCTACAGGTCTCTGCCTCCTTGATGTTCAGCTTTGCCTGGGGCCCAAAGTAACAGAACCAACTAGTCATGGACCAAAACTTCTGAAACCAAGGACTAAACCAATCTGTTCTCCTCTAAGCTTACTGTGTCTGCTTTGTCATAGTAATACAAAAGGCTACTGCAGAAATGCACAGTAGACTTGGGATTTTGTGTTTGTTTGTTTGTTTGTTTGCCTCCCTTTATGGGATGACCTTACAAAAGTCATTTTACTTCTCCAGATATTGGTTTACTTGGCTACAAAAATAAAAGCATTTAATTAGACCTAAAAATATATGGCCAATTATGGCCACTTATATCTAGATGTCTTGGCAGACATTAGTAATTGATTACAGAGGTCTTCTCACTAATTCCAGTCCTGTCTCAGTTCTTGTCAAAGCAACATCCTAGACAGCCAGTGCTAACCCACATATCAGAGTCAGCAAACAAACAGAAACATTTGATATCCCACAATCCTATGTGGGTGTGGTTAAATGATAAAAGGATGAGTTAAAAAAAATGAAGCCATATCAAGTCAGGGTATTAGAAGAAGGGCTGGAGGCAGTAAGCTATTTTTTTTTCCATTTGAGATTTCAGGGGGCTCATATGTGACAGAGGGTGGGGCAGACATTCTCTTTAGGAATAGCCGTAGTATGCCCAGGACTGAATCCCTTAGAAGTCCAATCTGTGTAGCAGGTACTTGGACCAAAAGGGAACTCCCTACCCTCTATAAGGAACCGCACAGACTCCTCCAGCTGGGATTCTGGAGAAAGAACAGAAATTCTTTGTGTGTTTCTCACAGTGGCGTGGCCCCATTTCATCTGTGCCTTGTTGAGGATTAAGATGCTTCCTGCTCATGCTGCTGACGTACATCCAAGATTATCCTGCTAAATCTCCCAAAGTACCAACTGGGAAACAAATGGGAATTGTTCGCTTAGGAGACTTTCATTTGACTGTGTGATTGTTGGCTCCTTCGACATCAGCCCAAAGACAACAAACGTGGAAGGAGGGAACTCTACAGAGAACCAGTCAAGAGCATCTGTAGGTCCAGGTCCTGAGACCCTCAGCTGACCACCACAAGTTCTTCACAGAGCTAGAACTAGGGAAGGAGAGGCAGGCACCCAAGAGAGGAGACAGTCTTGGGTAGAGAAGCCTCAATATTAGGTCAGCTGCACATAAAGTTAGATTGGAGGCTGTTGAAGGGATCCGATTTCTTGGCACACGCGCACTGGAGAAAAGCCTGCTACAGGGTCCTGAAAAGGCCTGAGTTTTGTGTGCACACATCCAGCAGTGTGGAATGGCAAAGTCTAGCTCTCGTCTGGCTCCCTCCACCATTCCATGCATCAGTTTCCTTTCAACACTGACCTCCAAGCTTGTCTCACTGTATTTTCTCAGAGAATGATTTCTTGGGACTTCATGAGGAGCAAGGTGAGCAAATGGGGGGGGGCGGGGGACGGACTAACACCGGCCCCAGGCATTTCTCTGTCCAGCGCTTATAGCTTATACCTTCTTCACCTTCAACAGAAACAAGGGGCCTGTCTCAGCTGTGAGGACAGTCCTGAGCTCACGCTCTGAGCAGCCACCTGAGGCCAAGTCCACAGCTCTGAACCTCAGAGAGAAGCTCTGAGATTCACTCTCTCCCTTGATCATAGGCTGTTTTCTCAGGACAGAGGTCCTCAATTCCGGGATGCCAGCCTTTTACCTTGCTCACGAATTGGCTTAGCCATTGGAAAAGCAATTCAAAGTGTTTGTTAAAGGAGATCCCGTGTTTTCACAAATATTCAGTTTCTCAACCTCCACAAGTGTTTAAAACTTTGATGTGTATGTGTGTGATTGGGTGCAGATGTGTGTGTGGGTGTGGGTGCAGATGTGTGTGGGGGGTGCACATGCCACACAGCATGCCAGTGGAGGGCACAGTTACTGCTTGCAGAAGTTGGTTTCCCCTTTATGGTATAGATCCCAGGGGTCTGACTCAGACAGCCAATGTCTTTGCTCACTGAGCCATCTTGTCGGCTCTTTACTAGTTTTTAAATATTTTTTCTTATTTTGTGATGAAACAACTAAGATAAAAAAAAAAGGCAGGAGAAAGAAATGTATGTACGCATGTCTGTATTCCTTATTTTAACTACTGTATGTCCATGAAGTCCTGCTGGAAAGCCTTTGCCTTCATTAGTTTACAAAGCCAGCTGTCAGGAGTGCAAAGTAGGATGCAAGAGCCAGAAGAAATGTAAGGGGCTTATTTTCCTTTTTTTTTTTTTTTTTTTGAGACAGGGTTTCTCTGTGTAGCCCTGGCTGTCCTGGAACTCACTTTGTAGACCAGGCTGACCTTGAACTCAGAAATCCGCCTGCCTCTGCCTCCCGAGTGCTGGGATTATTTTCCATTCACCTCGCCATAGGATAGGTGAGAGACGATGACTCCAGGTCTAAGCACAGAATCAGGAGAAACTTCCTTGAGACGGTCATGGAACAAAGCATTACAGAATAATCCATATTCCTAAAAGACAGGGTCATCAGAAAGTACCCGTTCCACGAGCGGAGAAGGATCTCATGAATATTTGTTTAATAAAGCCTAGCAGTACCATCACTGGCAATCTAGAATGGAAAGAAGGAGGGCCCAGACTCCAGGGCCAGGCTGCTGAATTCAACTCATCCCAGTGGTGAAGTTCATGATATACACTCAATCACCGTCTTGTACATGGAATGGGGGGAGGGAGCGATGAAACACCATCTACTTACTGAACACATACTGCATGCCAGGCACTGTCTGAGCCCTTTCTGATTTCAATTTGCTTAACCCTTGCTCTGCCTGTACTCACAAGTCTAGGAGGTGGGTTTTAGGAGGATCTCCATGAGAAGCATGGGAAACTGAGACATAGAAAGTCTAAGTGACTCATCATCAGATTGTCTACCACACAAGACACATTCATTAAAGGCTGGTAGTTGTTGGCGTTAAGGATTTTCCAAGGCTTTGAGTGGGTGAGAACTTACTAAGGAGAACAAGATCATCAACTCCTTGCTCTCTTCCTATTATTCCTTTCTTCCAAAGTCTCCCACCCCTCTCCTGCAAACCGGTGACTGTCTGTAAATCTCTCTCACACAGCAGACACCAGTGCATTAGCATCTCCCTAGCTTGCACTTGTGCTTCCTGACACACATACACTTGGGTTCATACAAACTTAGACCTTGTCAAGCCACAGAGCTGGTGTGGCAACCCTGAGACAGCCCAAGATACAAAGACACTCTCGTTCACCAAAAGTCTTAGAAGGAAGAGTTGACCTTGACTCCTCTGCACCTCCATTGTCCCTGTGTGCACATTTCAGAGCTCCTTTGATCCCCGAGGTCTGTGACAGAACTTCCTGTGGTTTCCACTAACCTGACTGTAGCAAGAGCAGCTACCTTCAGGAACTCTATACCTGAAATAGGTCAGTCCGCGGTGCTACCTATCAGAAACAGCCAAAACTGGTTTCTGAACAAAACAGCTATTTTAATTCATGGGAACTGAGGTTGATTCAAGAAATGTCACAGCTGTGTGTTTTAATGAGAGCATGAGGTGGCTTTGCCAGCTCAGAGTAGCCTCCCAGGTAACAGACTATCAAAGAGATCTAGAGTTAGAGTCTCCTCTTTTGGCCTTTTTCTCTTAACTAGACCTCACCCCAGCTTAACCAATTGCACTGCCTAAAGAAACCAACCCTGTACACATTTCTGTTGCCTCAGTGGCATCTCCCCTTACCCCCAAGTAAAACGAGAGCCTGAGGAGATGAAGGGAAGAGGAAGGGGCCTGAAGGGCAGACACTGGGACTGCTAAAGAGTGCTTGGGGAAAGACATTTGGATTTCCATGTTTAAAAGAAAAAGGCCAGACACCACTCACTGTCCTTAGCAAGAAGCCTTGGGAGTCACTATGATCATAGAGTCTTTCCAGAACATTGTCCTTCAGCGTGCACACAATCCCAAGCTTTGAAAACGTAATCTTTCCTCTGTACCCTGGCTCCTGGTTGTGGTCTCTTCACAGATGGACAGCAGAGAAGGCGTGCGCCTGGGCTTTCGGGGGCGAAGACGGCACCCGCCGTGCTTCCTGCCCACCTGCTTTACTGTTCCTGACTCTTGCCTAGACCCCACTACGGCCACGCAGTCTGCAGAAATCAGATGAACACCTCAGGGAAAAGGCGGGAGGACTCCGACCTCACTTCCCCTAAGGAGGATCAAACACTGAAGGCTGGCCCTTTTCAAGTTTTATTAATCCTGGTTCATCCTTCCCCCCACATCATTAGTCATTTCCTATTTCTGAAGAACCGGCTGCTGTCACTGAGGATCAGACAATAAATGGCAAGCTAGCCATGCCACCTGCGCGCCGTATCCACCGTTACCCACTGCGCGCCTTATCCACCGTTACCCACAACCACATCTGGGTGAGAGGCCAGTGGGCGTTCTCTAAGAGACAAGCCATTTAGAAGTGCAGCCTGGTTTTTGATCTCTGGCTAAATACTTTTATCCACATCATCTCTCCATATGGGCTTGAAAGTCGTCATGTGACCCACCGTTCTTTGAACAGAAGGCAGCTCCAGTACCGACAGCAAACCTCCTGTAACCACAGACTGGGATGAGCTCTTAAACCCCTCCCAAGAAAGACAGGGACTCTCTGTTTCCAACTCAGGAAAACTCTAGGAGATGGCGCTTAAAGAGAGAAAGGAAAGTGACAAGAGTGACGTTTGCCATCACCCCATGTTAAAACACACACAGATGGAATCCAATTCATAACGAACCAGAGAGCGCCCAGTGAGACATGAGGACTTCCCACAGTTCCCATGGCCAAGGAACTTCTAATTTCTCAGTTCCCTAACGTCCAAGAGTCTCTCTGATAAAAACCCTTGACAAATGCAGCACATGATAGACAGGATGCCGGTAGAGCTCCAGGTCAGACCCACAAGCTTTAATTCTGGGCTGAAGAGGATGGTGGGCAAAGATTCATGACAGCTTTTATTGGTTAAGCACCTGGCTGGGGACTTTGCCACTCTTCTGTTCTGCAAACTGTGACCCAAACTAGAAATCTCAGAAATGTCTGAATTGTGCAGCCAATATCCTATAAGGCCTAAGGGTAGTACGAAATGCATCTCTCTCTCTCTCTCTCTCTCTCTCTCTCTCTCTCTCTCTCTCTCTCTCTGTGTGTGTGTGTGTGTGTGTCCTCTCTCAGTCTCAGTGTCTCTGTCTCTCAGTCTCTCAGCCTCTCTGTCTCTCTCTCTCTCAATCTGTTTCTCTCTGTGTCTCTGTCTCTCAGTCTGTCTCTGTCTCTCAGTCTCTATGTCTCTGTCTCCCCCCACATACCATGTGTGTGTTCATGTATGAGCGGGCAGAGGAACAGTGAGTATTGGTCCTCTGAAGCTATCCACCATGATTTTGGAAACACTAGCTAGCCTGGAACTCATGGCTTAGGCTCCTGACTGGCCAGGGGGCCACCAGGAATCCATCTCCCCAGCACTGACTTCACGGCACACACTACTATGCTGGGCCTTTCACATAGGCTCTGGAGAGCAAACTTGGGTCTTCATGGAGTGCAGAAAGCACTTGACTGCCGTAAAATTATCTCCCTGGCCTGGGGCTATTTTAATTGAAATCCTAATCCCTTGTACTTTTCTGTATGGATAACCCCTGAGCACTTTGCCAATGACTGAGCAGTCACATTTCTGCTTAGCAAAGACACAAGTTCCCACACATTTTTTTTTATCTCTTATGGAGGATAGAAAATTGAAGATAACGAGTTAAGGGAGCTGGTGGGCTTATTCTCAAGACCTTCTGAAATACAGAACTTGGATCTCCTTGGGGAAGTATAACTATGAGTGACCTAGGAGCGGGGATGAGAACACTAGAGAAACCGAAAGCTCTTTTATCTTCCCTAGGCCGTCCACTCATCCCTGGCGTCTTCTGTCAGTTTCAAGATGCACAAAGCACCCAGCAGCCATGCTATTTTATGATGAGGCAGATGCTTCTCATGATGGCTTATTTTTGAGCTCTCAGATGTTCCTCGGGCACAACTGATGACACTCTTGCTATAGTTGGGGCTTAGGCTTTTCTTACATAGGCAAACATACATACATGGGCACACACATGTAAATAGTATCCTAGCTTTTGGACTTTTTAAAAGCTTTTCATTTTATGATTATATATATTTTTTATCTGTACTGATGTTTTGTCTACATGTGTGTCTGGATCTGGTGTTCACGGAGACCAGAAGAGGACATTAGATCCCCTGGCACCGGAGTGATGAGCATCTGTGAGTTGCCAGGTGCATGCTGGGAAATGAACCCAGGTCCTCTGGAAGAGCAGACAGTGCTTTTAGCTACTGAGCCACCTCGCCAGCCTCCTGGATTTATTTTAAATCTTGAATGTGTACTCTCATTTTTTCCCCTCTAGATTTCAGAAGTAAAGAATTCAGTCATTAACCCCTTATTTTATGCAATTAGGAAGGCATTTCTAGCATGTCTTGCTTGGATAATTACAAAGGCCCACATCTTTAGAATGGTATTCTAAGGGTTGCCTTTTCCATCAAAGGCTGCCTTCACGCTAAAACAATAGTATCCACGCTGTGACAGTGGGCCCTTCAGTTTCTGTTCTACAACTTAATGTGGGAAATTCTAACCAGGCTTATAACTCCCCTCTTTATATTACCCTCCAGAAAAATCCTGTAGTGGTGGCTAACTCTCCTGTCTATTTAAAAGTTTATCTGTCCAGCTGGGCATGGTAGCACACTTCTTTAATCCCTGCACTTGGGAGGCAGAGGTAGACAGATCTCTGTGAGTTCGAGACCAGCTTGGTCTACAGAGCAAGTTCAAGGACAGTCAGGGCTATACAGAGAAACCCTGCCTTAAAATCTCTACCCCCTTCCCAAATTAAATTTGTCTCATTAATAGATCCTTCCAAGGAGCTGAGAGCATTCAAACTTTCTCTGTGAGCTTAGTCCTAATAAGGTTTGCACAGGGGAAAAAAGTCGCCCAACATCTTGATAGACAAGCTGCTTAGTCAATGCTCTCCAAACAGCTACTGGAATTGCTAAGTGCCCTTTGCTCCAGGTTTCAACCCCCTTCCCACTCCATCTGTCTACACTACCTCTACCCTTTTCCCTCTTCACCCCGCTCCCTCTCTCTCCATCTCTGCCATTGCTGCCATAGCTGCAACTGACATTGATTTTTATCTGCATAAACCTTCACATTCCCACTGGTTCCAAACTGATCAAGTGGCCTTCAAAAAAAAAAAATGCCACCACTTCTTAAAAAGGCTGAGCCAAGCCCTGCATAATGGAGACAGAATACAATCTCTTATCATGTCGGAAGTAATACTTGTGGTTATCTAAAGCAGCATAATCATATCATACACTTTATCTGTGAGTGGCTTTTTCCTTCCAGGGTAGGAATAGAAACTTCTTCATAATGAACACTATTGAGACTCCAGCAGGCAGACCTCTGGCTTTGGCGACGTGCCATTCTTGAGCAAAGGCATGTAATCATCTCAAAGACTGCAGCATGGCAGAAAACAGGTACAAGTATTTTCTGGAAACATCATGTGCAAAGAGCCAACTTTATAATGGAATGCTTTGTGTTGGGGACTTTGGAATACCTATGGCTGACTAGAACTTGGGGGGGGGGTCTGCTGCTACCTCACTTATCCAAGGGGTCCTTGTGTGAGAGTTCAGGGGACAGGGCTCAAGAAATACTACCAACCTTTGCTTTGGTCAGGGGTGCAACATCCTGAGATAAAGACAGTCTGCCCTACTGTCAGCCGGGGTTCCTTCTCCCTAAAATGGTGGCTGTCAGATGGCCAGCACTGGAGGACTCTTGCAAAATAGAAACCTGGAAAACAGCACCAGGTGTCTCTGAGAGTTTGGTCAGTGCTACAGTTTGGCTCTCACGGTTCCTAGTCTCAAGATGACTCTGGAAGATGCAGAGGGTAAACTGAGTCCCATATGCCTCTACCTTAGTTTTAAGTGAACTAAGGTAACTTAAGAAGAAAAAAAGAGCCAATGTGTGCCGAAGTTGCTGAAACACAAGAAATATTCTCAATTGTTCTTCTCAGGAAGCTCAAAGATCAGACTGCCTTGGGTGGTGTACCGTTTTGGTTTTGGGGGGTTGTTTGTTTATTTGTTGTTGTTATTGTTGTTTGGTCAGAGGCACAAGGTGCTACTGTCTACTCAAGTGTTGACTCAAGTGAGGGTCTTTACCCAGCGACATGCCAGCCCTGAGTACCCACTAGGGTTTATACACAGGAGCCCTCCCTCAGGAGACAGGAGTTCACAGTTTAGCCCACATAATTTCCTCTCTCTATGTGTGACAAAATGCCCTCAAGAACCACTTTACACCAAAACATGATATAAGACTGGCTGACAAGCCAATACATTGATACTGATAGGATCTCTGAGCTATATAGAGAAATAGAAACGGCAAGGGGCTCTTGAAAATAGAAGTCATTGGTCCCCAAATCCTACCTCTTGGAACAACTTCTTAAGAGAGAGGCAGTTTCCTTCCCTAACCATATAAAATGATCCCTGGAGTTATTTATAGCGTTCATGGCCTGGAGGTATCACTTGGTCCCCGTACCACAAGCCCAACCATGTGTTACTATATTAAAAAAATGTGAAAAAGTAATTATGGGGTATGGGAGCCAGTGTCTGCAGACATAACCTTCAGAAGAGGAAGTGACAGGGAACTTTCGCTCCGCTTTGCAGCTCAAGGGCTGCCGCGGCTTTGGGCTCAAGGAGGGCAAGTTGTCCAAGAAGCTGGAGAGAAGCCTGCTGAAGTAGTCAGAAGCAGCCCTATTTGTGGATGGATAGTAAACCAGTTTCCATTCTAAGGTCCCCTCAGTAGGTCAAACTGTCCAGTCACACAGAGTGACCGTCCACAACATCCTTCCTGAGCAGCTCTCAAGCTGCCTGCCTCCGTTCCCACAGCACAGGGATGGCAGAAACGTGTAAGATTCTGGACACTGGAGAGACTCTCGGACTATAGAAACTGGTCCCCAAGACCCCGACCTTTACATAGTGACTTCTGTCACCTTGTTCTAAATCCAGTTTTGTGGTTCTTCATCCCTTTCTCTGCAGTTCCTTGGCTCTCCCATAACAAAAAGACCAACCACTGATTACAGAAGCAATTCTCCCTGGACTCACAACCCCTTCAGTGTTCCCCTGGAAAGATGGCTCCAACACCTTCAGACTCCAACCCCTTTGGTTCTTCTTAGAAAGATGGGCTCCAGCTCCGTTGGGAAAAAAAAAATTGCTTTCTACTGCTGCAAGCAGAAAATGGAAATGCAACCACCAAGCCCTAGAACATAGCTCATCCATGCAGAGGAGGCCATGTTTCTGATGGTAGGGCTGGTGCTGACCAGAGTCCTCCATGTAGCAAGCCATATTGAGAGCAATTACATTTCCTCTTTAGGGCCTTCCTTGGCCCCTGGTCTAAGCTACAGAGAAAGTTGTTTCTGATGTCAAGTTCCTTCCTTCAAAGAGAATTCCATAAGCCTTGTGCCTTTGCTGGTGTCTTGGAGTGAATAGTTGTGGCCATCTCTGTTCAATTCAACTACCTTGTGAACTTTGAAAAGTATGAAAATTTATTCAGAGAAGGGGTATCTTCTAAAAATTGATTTACACAATTCTCTTTCCAATAAATTTCTAAAGAATCAAGCCACACATGACAGAGAGTCCTGAGACAAATAGAGATCAGGGAAATGTCCTGATCTCCTTGATATCACTAAATAAACCAAACTAACCTGTGTCCCTAGTGGGACGATGGGTTATGAACATGGAATGTAACCTATTCTACACACCATCCTTGAATTTACACACTGTGGTCTCAGAATGTGAATAAATGTTGATATAAAATTCACTACATCTTCCTGAGTCTGTTTCTCAACCTGGAACAGCAGTAGACACAGCGAGGAAAGTTTAAGTAGCCATCCATCGTTTGGTGCCAGTGGAAAGAAAATGGGAGAAGGGGAAGGGAGAGGATGAGAGAGGAAAGGAGAGAGGATATGAGGGAGACAGGGGGATGGGAGAGACAGGGAGAACGAGAAAGAGGGAGGAGAGAGAGGGAAAAGAAGAGGAAAGAGGGAGAAGGAGGAGAGGGAACAGAGAGAGGGCGGAAACAGAGAGAGGGAGGGAGAGAGGAGGGAAAGGAGCTTTGCAAGCCCAGGGCTGCTTAGAGCTGTCTAATCCCAAACTCGGTAGGTTCACCTGCATTACCTAATCCTTCCAGCCCCCCACCCTATCTTTGCTGCCTACATCCCAGTTGTCACCACTGTAGTATCCACAGTGCCACCTGCTGGTTATAGGAAGCATTTCGTGGCTGTTAGGGCTCCTTTTCCAGATTTTATTGAAGTCCAACATGACTTACTAGCAAAGTCAGAAGAGAAAGCACACTCCTTAAAGTTAACAGAAGAATCCAAGAGCCAAGCAAACCATGGATTCCTGGAAGCTCAGCGAGACCTGGCAGAATCTCCTGGATGCAGCTAGTTTAGAAGGAATGTGAAACAAAAACGGTGCTGCTAGATTCCATCAGCAGGGCTCTAGGGATACATAGAGAGAGCATCAGGACAATGCCTTAGAAGTTTCCAAAATTCGCTGTTTCATAACCATCGTCTTGGTCTTCTTCTTCTTCTTCTTCTTCTTCTTCTTCTTCTTCTTCTTCTTCTTCTTCTTCTTCTTCTTCTTCTTCTTCTTCTTCTTCTTCCTCTTTCTCCTCCTCCATCTCCTCCTCCTCTTCCTCTTCCTCTTCCTTTTCTTCCTGACAAGTTTTTTCAACCTTGAAGTAATGAGAAGTTTTCCAGCATATTTGGCTAGTTGGAAATAAAGTATTAAGTCCGTTGCTGGACTCAGACTCATAGTGGACTCCTCTCCACCAAATGCCATTCTCCAGCCCTGAGTCCAAAGCTCAGCACCTAGGACACACAGGTACCTCTCCTCCAACATCTACCCTTTCCCACCATTCTCCAGTTTTACTACAGCCCACCATTTGCATCTCAGGCGCCAGTCAGACAAAAGATGGGAGAAAATGTAACCCCTAGAATTCACAACTCCTGGGGATGTCCCAGCACATTGCTACAAGCCTCACTGAGGAGAACAAATGTCCAGCTATCCTCCAGGATAACCACAGGGTCATTATCTTGGGTTAGAAAGCATGAAAATCAGGATAGCAGTTCAACACTGACTCTGTGTCTCTAGGATTCTGACATCACACTACAAAAATGTGATGCTGTAACATGCTCTCTACAGTAACTGTAAGTATAAGGTAGAAATCTGTCCATGTTAGGAATCAAAAAGGTCTGGGAAGGGCACTGGCCCACCGCAGCCTGACAGTCACTGTATCAGGGAAGACAATTTCAGAAATGTAGATTGTTTGCCAAAATGTTTGCAATATTTAGGTGATAACTAGTAATTTCTAAAGGAAAATTTCTGTACTTATCAGCATGACGTTTCTTTGGGGCAGTTATGTTTCCTTCCTTTATTCATCCCCTGGCATACAAAGACTAAATTGTGAAATTTCAATCAGACAGTAGGGGTGACCGTATTCATCCTTCTCTCTCTCACATTTTCCTTTCAGTTCTGTTTGCGTGTGCTCTTTCACTGTCTAAAAGGGCAAACTTGTTCCTTGCATTTTCTTACCTTTCACCAAATTCAGAAATCTTTTCTTCCTTCCTTCCTTCCTTTCTTTCTCTCGCTCTTTCCTTCTTTCTTTCATTCATTCATTCATTCATTCATTCATTCATTCTTAAATGCATATAAATCTCAAAATACTTTCTCTTCACTTGGGAAAGCTCCAACCAACCCCACCTCCTGGCAATTAAATGACTTTCCACCTTAATATGAATCAACACCTAGAGAATCAGATGAGGTCTCTGTGAACCTGCTTTGATAAATCAGTTTCCTTCCTGAGAACATTTTCTATACATCTCGAGCACATCTAGACCTCACATTATTCAGATTATGTTAGGAATGATGAACCAAAACAGCAGCAGTGGTGACTAAAGAGAAAGCTAGGTTTAGGTCCATCACCCCCCCCCTTTTAAAACAGGCAATAACCTAAGGAAGAAAGTCTTAGAATGTTTGCAGAAAGAAACAAGCTAAGCAGCTCGGGGTCCCACCCAGAGGGGATGAGGGGATGGCGGTGGTACAGCAGGGGAGGGCCGTTAGCATCGGTCTATGCCATGCCTGCTTCCAGAGAATGCTCAAAGCACCAGCGTTTGTTCACTTAACACAGGATCCAAGTCTCAGCCCAGGAAGACCCCGGTAACAGTACACTTAGCACTCAGCAGCTATTTGACCTATTTTACTAATGTGTTTGGGAAGGAGGTTAATTAACAGTGGATGGCTATATCCTTAAGCTTAATTTTTCCAACAGCCCCGCTCATAAAAGGAAAAACTGAGTATGTATTGGAGGAAGCAAGCAATTAAGTTGCACAAATAGTGAGCTCATTGAACTGCAGCTGACTTCTATCATGTCAAAGAACAACTAAACACAGAAGCAATAAAAAGATTGTTGCCCCGACCACCACTGAGAACCAACCGGCAATAAAGATGGATAACTTCCTACTTGAAGTCACTGATTAAAGCTCTTTAGAAACCAAATGTTACACATAGGCATAAATGGAGCAAAATATTTTAATGCGTGTTTGGCAGGTTCAGAAACATTTTATAGTCAATTTTAAATGAAGGTTTATACAACAACAGTAAAGTCCACTTAGAGCAGCCATCCGCATGGCTTGCAAGAAAGCTGTAGTGCTCCCCTGAAAGGCTGGAGTCACACTGGGGAATTAAAGTCCCATCCCAAAGAGCAAGGGGTAGGCCCAGGGGGGAGCTGAATTCCACAGCACGGGTCTTCTGAAACCAAACCCAAGAGCAGAGTCCCAGAAACCCATTCAGATGGCTGTGACCCTTGAAGGCAGGTAAACAGACTCTCTATAAGCAGTGACCACACAGCCCCTCCTTCCCCGTCACCCTCTGCTCCCTTGTCCACCTCCCAAAGCTCAAAAAGGTCAAGGTTTAGCACAAGCTGTCTGTCAGAAGAGAGCACTTTCATCTAGAGTTCAGTACAGCCTGGCACCAGGCTCGGCTCCCAGGAATAGCAGTGTCGGGAAGGTAGGCTGACTAGATTTAACCAAGAGAATATGTCTGACAGGGGGAACTTGGCTATCAACCTAAGTGTCTGGGGTGGGGGGAGGTATCTTGTGGAGGAATGGACCCCAACATTCACCCCTGCCTTTGCAGGGACACCATATGCAGTTGTGGGGAGACGGGGTGCTTTGCCTGAAAAGTTGCTTATAAGTTAACATTCAAAATGATGTCAACAGGCCTAGAGAGACCAGCAGTGAAGAGCACTAGCTGCTCTCCCAGAGATCCTGAGTTCAATTCCCAGCAACCACATGGAGGCTCACAACCTACACAATTGTAGTCCCATGAATTCCTATGTCTTCTTCTGGTGTGCAGTGTACATGCAGACAAGACATCTGCATAAATAAATGAATCTTTAAAAACCAAGAAGCAGGAGGAGGAGGAGGAAGAGGAAGAGGAAGAGGAAGAGGAAGAGGAAGAGGAAGAGGAAGAGGAAGAGGAAGAGGAAGAGAAGGAAGAGAAACAGCTCTTTGCATGTTTGCCTCAGAACTCAGCACTGTAGCAAATTAAAGCTGTTTGGGGGTTTGTTTGTTTGTTTGTTTGTTTGTTTGTTTTTCACAAATGAGCTCACATGCCACATTCCATTATAATCTTTCTACTTCCATCCTAGAATATGTCCCCCAAATTGGGGGAGCACTGCTGAAAAATATGCTTTGCTCTAGGCATAGCCCCCTTGTCTTGGGCTTTCCGGGCTGCATGCCCTGAAGCAAGATCACGCCTAGTTGCAATCTTCCCCCCACCCCATGCTGCCCCAGCTCTTCCTCCCTCCCTGTGCTCTGAGCTCCCATAGGACTTGTTTCTTCTTTTTGCACCCATCGATGTCCTGGTAGTCTGTCATGTTCATCATGTGGTTCCTGAGCACAAGCATGGGGAGGGTTTCGCCCCTTCCTTTCCAAGATTTATTTTCTTTGCATGAACCGTTGCGGCTGAAACAGTCAAAGGAACTGAAATGAAAGAAATCATTTTCATGCTTCACCTTGAGCAAAACTAAAAATGAATACAGCACTTCTCATCTTTCTTGGGTACAAACTAGGAACCAAAATGACCTAGGTATATTGTTAGTGCTAGAAGACAGTCGTAAGGCCATCTTCCCCTCAGTGTCTGATTAGATACAGCCATTCTTCACATGCTCCCCCACCCACTCCCACACCTCACCCCTGAGATACAGGTCTGCATTTACTATACAGAATTTAGAAAAAAAAATGTACACCCCCCACACACATACACTATATATATATATATATATATATATATATATATATATATATATGCCTTGAGGGATTCTCAGTGCAGTGGAAGTTCATGCTTTGACCATGAGAATCACTTTATCAGGTGAGAAGTAGATATTTGGCATTTCCCTAAGAATTCTCACCACTTTTCAAGAGAGTTGTCATCGGATCCATGGTATGCAAATCAAATAAAAGGTATGAGATGGGAAAGAGTACATTTATATAGATTTCATCTCATTTGCAGGAGGAAATCCCAGCGGTGCAGTGTCTTCCTTCCACTTAGCCCTCTCCAGCTTGAAAGCTCATGCAGGCTGTGACCTCCAGGCGCACTCTGCAGGTTTTCTAGTACTGTACACTTCAATTCGGGAATTGGAAAGAACTGCACAGCACCGGAAGGGGGGTGGAGGAATGGAGTTAGAGTTCAGAGACCGGAGCCGCCTGCTTTCTGGAAAGCCCTCCAAGCTGAGATTCACTATCCAAACAACCAAAGCCAAATGCTTCAGTTCCCCTGTATTAAGAGAATAAGAAAAAATGCCCAGGAAAGCCCACGGTTTTCTTCCACACGAAGAGGAGGAAGCAGGGAGGGTGGCAGGCACCCATAGGCAGTCAGTACTTCCTCCAGGGCTGGTATCTATTTCTGCCCACTGGCATGGGGCTGGCAGCTTCATCATTGGCGGCAGGAGACAGGAGATGTGTGGTCCAAAAAAATCCATTTTGGCTCCAGTTTCACCTTAAAAAACAAAAAACAAAAAACAACAGTTGGTCTAACTTGGAGAATCCTATATAAGTTTTTCAAATGGCGGAGCTTCAAGAATATGGCAAGACGGCTCAGCAGGAAAAGGCTCTTGCCTCTAAGCCTGGTGACCTGAGTTTGATTCCTTGGATCCATATGATGGGAAGGAGAGAACCAAAGCAAAGTTGTCCTCTGACTTTCACAAGCATGCTATGGCAAATGTGCAGCACCCCTGACCGCCTCTCCCCACCCCCACCCCCCAGACACCCCCCCCCCGCAATGAATAACTAAATAAATGTAAAAGAAAAAACCAACCAGGAGTAGAGTAAGGGACACTACTACTTAGCCTATGCTAAGGTTCAAGCTCACAGGCCTCGCAGGCATTTGAGACTATAGACCAGAAAAGCACACAGACATGATGAAGAACAGGCACTAATTTTCTTCTCTTCCTTTGAATTAGCAGGAAATGCCAGGTTCCTAAATATAAACAAAACGGGGCATGAGTCTATTAATAGAATCTCGAAAGTATGACTGAACCAGCACGTCTAAGGAAAGCATATTTAAAACGTCCGTTTCCACATTCCTTGCCTGTACCTCGAATTTGCTTCTAAGACTAAGATAAAGATCTTGGTTCCCCGTTATTCATTTTAGCATTACTCAGCAGGAGAAACTTCAGAGCCTTCCCTGAAGCCCACCACACCCAATTCTAACCACAGTTGTATTTGTAGGTACTTTGCCTGAGGACTGACACCTTCCCCAAGCCAGAAACTAGCAGCAGGAGGAACTTGCGCACTGCATTTGAAGGGATTCTGTCTGGAATCAACAGATGAATACAATAAAATTGTTAAGGTGTATATTACTATAATATTGTTTTGTAATTACATGGATATGTATAGGAAACATGTGCTTCATTCAAGCACATACACAGAGAGATTTAATGATTCCGGAGTAAAAACTAATAATCAGCTCCTATTTTTGCCTTCATTCCATGGGAGGAAAAACCCTAGGAGTGAATATCATCTCCTTAGTCTTCTTAGCATTAAGTAATCAAACCCCCTGCTACCAGGAAACCCTAGACAGGCTCCTTGAGGCTCTCCTTATTCTTGCCTGGATTTTCCTTTCATGAATTAAAACTTCAAGAAGAAAACGGTAATTTTCCAACATCTTTTCACATAGGGCTTGCCTCTCCCCTAAAACTTATCTGAGTCAACTTTTCATAAGATAAATCACATTAAAAGATAAATCTCTTAATTATACCATATAAGCTAACCAGTAAGCCATGGCCTCATCACCTTGTATGTAATAAGACAGCAGAGACTCCCAGATGTTCCAAAGCATCTTGTCCCTGTGTTGTTCTGGCTTATTGTGCAGCAGGCCCGAGAGTTCACAAAGAGCTGCTACCTTCCTTCTGCATGTTAGCAGATCCCATGGCCCTACTTGCCTGCAGATGGAAGTCTGAGAACCAAGAAGCAAGAACTAAGCTGGCAGGCCAGCGAGGTCCTTTGAAAAACCACCCATGAAAATGGACAAGATGAAAATGTTCCAGATGAGCTAGGGGCAGAAGGTCCTCAAATTCATAATATTCCACCAACCCAAACCAAAAACATGAACACCAGGGAAACCTGGAACTCAGCTAAAACAGGAGTGCTACCTCTAGACTAGAGAAGATGCAATGAGCTACTGCTCTGACTGAGCTCAGGAAGGAAGAAGATAGAGACCCAGGACCACTTCTCCTGCACATCGCATCCTCTTGTGGCTCTTGCTTTACTGTGAAGTCCTCTGTATGATAGCTGCTAGTAGCATTCCCAGTTTGCTAGAAGTAGCACAAATCATTACCATTGTGTGTGGAAAGCTTGAAGTCCATCCCATAGAAGTACAAATATTTATTCTGTCTAGTATTGTTTAATAATTGTTCCCAAAAGGAGGGTCTAGTGAAATCTTGAGAATTTTTTGGAGAAAGCTACTTTCTTCTGATAAAGAGGATGTATTTCTGACACTCAAAAGTAGTTTTAAGTTCCTATCTTTCAGTATGAGTTAATACAACCATTTATTAAAATTGTCAGATGCATCTAACTTGTTTGGGAAGATGGAAATTGTCCCTGATACATCAGAAGTGAAGAGAGAAAGCCACCCACTGAATCAACAGTGCCCTGCTCAGGACCTGCAGTGACATCATTCAAAATGATGTCAACAGGCCTAGAGAGACCAGCAGTGAAGAGCACTAGCTGCTCTCCCAGAGATCCTGAGTTCAATTCCCAGCAACCACATGGAGGCTCACAACCTACACAATTGTAGTCCCATGAATTCCTATGTCTTCTTCTGGTGTGCAGTGTACATGCAGACAAGACATCTGCATAAATAAATGAATCTTTAAAAACCAAGAAGCAGGAGGAGGAGGAGGAAGAGGAAGAGGAAGAGGAAGAGGAAGAGGAAGAGGAAGAGGAAGAGGAAGAGGAAGAGGAAGAGGAAGAGAAGGAAGAGAAACAGCTCTTTGCATGTTTGCCTCAGAACTCAGCACTGTAGCAAATTTCATTTCAGGTGATGATCCAGCAGCAACTGGCTATAAGCAAGCATGTCATTTTGCATCCTCCTTGCTTGGTTCAGCCCTCCCTTGCTTAGTACAGCCTGCCCTGGCTTGGTACGTACAGCCCATGCTCATCCAATGGGCCCTGCGGTCCACAGTGTCCCCATGGCAACTGAGCCTCTACCTTCAAAATGAGCTCACAGCAGAAAGACATGGCTTTGAAAATTTATCTGGAAGTATAGAGCCCAGGGTTTGTGCTGCTACCCCAAATATAGTCTGTGGATGTGAGAAACCTAAGAGCCTTGGTTTACAAGCCCTGAAACAAGGGGACAGTAACATTTTTGTTAAGAACTGAGACTAGTATTTGTAAAGCAGTGGTTTTTAAGGGAAGCAAATGTTATACAGACACTTTTGGGAAAAATTATGCGTGTAGTTCATAAGTATTACAAAGAAAGGTTATCAGCAGAGAAGAATCTGCCTCGTGATCAAGATGAACTCTAGTTTCACAATTAATGTGGACTTGAAGTGATTAAAATTAAGACAAGTGGCAGATGTTATTTTAAGCAATGGCCTTTCTGCAAGAAAGGGGTGAGCTCTGAGGGAAAGCCAAAATTTCCTCCAACTCTCCTGAATGAGTTCATTTCTAGGAACTGCCTGACACTTTTAGAGGAGGGAACAGCATTGCCTCAGTCAGTTGCAAAGAAAGAGTGCACATCTCCTAAGCCCACATAGGGGGTGACACATATATATGGCATGACCCTAACAGTATGCACATATACATACATTGTGTACGTGAGCCGTGTATACCACAGACCCACGGTACTTTCCCCTTCCCTGTGTTCAGTACCACAAGGCAGAGTAAGGAAAGATAAAGCTTCTATTTAAAGAATGG
Source organism: Mus caroli (assembly GCF_978045245.1). Taxonomy (NCBI): domain Eukaryota; kingdom Metazoa; phylum Chordata; class Mammalia; order Rodentia; family Muridae; genus Mus; species Mus caroli. The sequence continues at coordinate 43,608,387 of NW_028227267.1, read as the reverse complement.
GAGAGGGGAGTGTGGCTCAATGGTAGAACATTTATTTGACTACAGAGTGGGAGAGAAAGGTGTGTGTGTGTGTGTGTGTGTGTGTGTGTGTGCATTGCACAGTTTCCAATAAATACATTTGGATTCTCTCATTTTAAAATCTTGTGTTCAGAATGCTTTTTGAGAAAGGAAGAATGGAAGGGAGGGAGGGAGGGAGGGAGGGAGGGAGGGAGGGAGGGAGGGAGGGAGGGAGGGAGGGAGGGAAGGAGGGAGGAAGACTTCCTTAGGAGGCAAAGGATGCCTTTGTATGTCTGCCCTGTGTGAGCTATAACCTCAGCCTTCCTAAGCCACAGCCTCCTAAAGACTTTGATCTTAGCTACAGCATAGACTAGAATTTCTAAAGAAATAGAGGGGTGCAAACATGGGAAACACTGTCAGACGTGATAATGGGCCATGACTTTAACACCAGCATCAGAAATTTTATCATCAAATGGTAAGTAAAATGCATGAAATGGAGGAAACACATCTACATGCAGGGCAGGGGGACATTCCTCTGTCTCTTTCTGTTTTTACCATTTCCAGGGCAACTCTGAGCGACCCCATTTTATCTGTACTGGCCTGGGCTTAGATCAAGGGTTGATACTTGCCTCGTGAGCCAGCCAAGCAAAGGCAGCTAGTTTAGAGGCCAGCATCAGACAGAGCCGGGCTTATCAAGTCTTCCCAGCAGCCTCTCTGAGCTCATCCTTTGTAAACAGCAAGACATGTCAGCAACCTGGTTGCCGTCATTGCTGACAGTTCTGTAAAGAGCTGTAAGTGTTGAATTCTTTAAAGTGGGCCTGTGCTCTGTGAGAGAGATGATAGCGTGAGATGAGGGACTGCACAGATATCTGAGTACCTTGGGAAAACAGAGGGACTGAGGCTTTTCACTCAGCAACCTAATGAAAACTAGACAAATAGTCTTGGATTTAATATATAGTTTCCACCCAGTTCATGAGTCTTTTGTTAGGAGCCATTCTAGCCTGTATAGAAAAGGAGACTGTCAGATATAAAGAAGCGGTCTCTCACTGATACAGAGCTTCGGAGAAAGCAAGACCTGTTTATAAAAAGAGAGACGAAGCTTATGGTGGGAACTTGCCATCTCATGGCCATTTTGAGGTTATGCTGGTGCATTTCTGCTGTGCAGGAATTTTGTTGCTTTACTTTCATAGGCCCCGTGAATTTTACATGTTTGAAATCAAATGCAGAAAGAATGAGGCTAAATAACCCATTAGGGAAAGCCATGGCTATAAATGGAGCACAAAGGATAAAATGTGACCCACCAAGGAACACAGCTGAGAAATAGTACCGAAGGGAAAGGCGTGAGAGGCGTGAAGACTAGTTTCAAAAGTTGTTTCTCATGCAAAACAGTGACTACGCGCTCTTCGTTAAAATCCAAAAGATCCATTTGTGTAAGTGAACTACATCAAGAAAAGTCTCAGGGCCAGCAAGGTGATTGAGCAAGTAAAGACACTTCACCAAGCCCAATGACAAGAGCTAGGTCCTAGGGGCCATGTGGTGGGAGAAAAGAACTGACTCCCCAAAGCTGCACCCTGCCCTTCACACATGTGCGGTGGCATGTGTGCACCCACATGCATGCATAGGTACCTGCACACCAAAGACATGAGTAGAAGTCTCAGTTGAGGTGGCTCATCACATCTCCGGTAAGGTATATCACATTCTTTTCCTTGGGAACTAATAACACATGACTCAGAATAAGCTCTGTTAATAATAGCAATTGATGGTGTTCAAGAATAGCTTTCCCAGGACACTTCAGCTACAGACTTCGAAGTTAACAACGCTTCAAAGAAAAGGAAGGGAAATGTCTCCCTGGGTTTCCACTTTTCCTTTCCTAGGAAGACTTTCTAAATTCATTGCCTCCAATAGATGGACAAAAGGCTTCACATCCATTTATAAAATATCCAAAACTTTGGGAAGGGTCATGCCATTGCGATCCCACACTGAAATAAAGACCCTCTCTAGAGTCCAGCCTCTCCTTCATGTAGCTTTGCTGGAGTTCACCTGGATCTTTAGGTTTTTTCTCTACCATAAACTCTGCCTGATGGTACAAGTCATAGGTTATTCTATGACTTTCCATCCTATTCAAAGAACCAGACCATCCTCTTATCTGGCTACAGGTTAGGCACAGAGTTTGGAAATGTGTGTCAACCATAGAATGCAGAGAACAGCTTAAGGAAGAAAAGCGTTTGAACATTTCAATAAGACCAGTTTTCCTACTTTTCTTAGGAGCAAAAGCACCAAGGAAGGATGCATGCACACGACCCAGGCAGACACTATCTCACAGCATCCCAAAGAGTAAACGGTAAAAATAAAATAAAATGAAAAAGATTTGCCTGTCATGGGAGTTGTCAATAAAACGCAACCGTGTTTATTACAACATTTAAAGTCTGTGATTAAGAACACCAAAAGGCCTAAACTAGAAAGGTTTTCAGCCTGTAATTTCCCTGCAGTCCTGGCCTGTACTTCCTTATAAGTTAGCTCAGCGGGGCTTTCTTCCATGTCCGTCATCAGCTTGTAATTATTACCATTCTCAAAGCCATGCCAGATGGGCCTTCAGAAGCAGGCACGCAGCCTGTCTATGAGAGAAAGAGCGTAATCTTACTCTACACAGAGACCTATCTGGTCCTACTCAAAGAACTCTGCTCCTCCTCCTCCCTTCCTTCCTCCCTCCCTTCCCCAGCCCACCCCCAAACCCGTGTTCCCTGCCTACCCTAAACAGCAAGTTTCTGGTAGCAGCAGAATGGCCTGGTGACAGGCTGGGACCATGGGGGCTGGGCATCTGCTACATCTTTAGCATCTTTAGACCATGCAGCCTCCTGGTCACCCTTCCCAGTTCACAGATGAAAAACGAAGTCGACACAAGGAAGAGGCATAATCTCGAGCAAAGACTAAGAGCTGGGTTTGTTGCTTTTATGAACCTTTCAGAGACTCCAGGCCCATTCCCTCCATCCCACATTCCTCATTGGCTAGGAAAGAGATTCTCAGCGACATTCTCCAGGACAAATCTGCACCCCCTTTGCATGCTGGGAAGGATAAACATTAGTAAGGAGGTTGAGGTCAAGGAGCCTCGCAAAGCAACACAGGGAAAGGCAAGAGCGCCTAACCCAGGTTCATCTGGTGATAGGCCTGGGGTGTTAGGTATCCCAGAGGGCCAAGCAGAGCTTCAATCAGCAGTTAATGAGGCAAGACCTGCAACAGATAGCCACTTTCAACTAACAAAAGCTTTTAGATGTCTCTGTTTACTTTGATCCATTTCAGTTAATTTGAGCCTGGTTAGAGGGAATTTTGCCCACGCCCCCCCCCCTTTTTTTTTGCTAGATAAACTCTCAACTCCCACCCCACCCCCATCCACCCATCCCCACCTCCCAAACAATAGTATCATTTACCAACTTTATACTTAACAAGTATTCAGATCTTCTGTCAAGGTTGGCCACAATTCTATAAAAAGCAAAGCAAAGAGGTTCTGTGCCTCAGAACTGCTCTAAGAAAGGAATCTCAAAATTCCACAGTATGAAAATAAGGGATCAGAAAGGGTTGCATCTTATGATTTAAAACAGAAAAAAGAAAAGAAAAAATATTGTTTCTTTGTAACTCAATTGTAGAGTTTTAATAGGAATTTAAAATTTTTTGTATGCATGTGTCTGAGTCCTAGTGTAGTAGAGGGGCAGGGCCTTGAAACTGGAGTGGACAGGCAGTTGTGAGCCACCCACGTGGGTGCAGGGACCTGAACTCCAGTTCTCTGCAAGAGAAGTATGTGCATTAAAGTGCAGAGCCATCTCTGCCCTCTGGGAAGGCCTCAGGTTTAAGAGAGGTTTTGTTCCTGGCTTCTGGTCAGCTTGTGCGCTCTCTGCCCTGCCTGTTTCATCCATGCAAACACCAGAGCGCTTTCCACATTAGAAGCATTTCAGAACAAACCACGGGGGCATGAATTAATCCAGAGAGAGACTACAGCCGGTGGTCACAAACAAGGAAGAGACTTAAAATCAAGTGACTGGATGGAGCCTTCAGGTCCTGGGACGCGATACTGCAATGAGCTTTTAATTAGGTCAGCTTGGTGCTTGACCCCACTGTACTGTGTATCTGTGCCTGAGGGAGGACCTCTCTGCCCACATACACAGAAAACATCCCTGAGACTTTCCTGGGGTTGTCTAGGGACTTCTGATTCCCTTCTTAGCCTGCCCCAGCTGCCTGTCTGTCCCACCCTCTGTCCTTCCCCTGTCTTCCCATCCCATTCACCTGGCATTTACAGCCTCCCACAGCCTCTTTTGTTTTCTACTTCCTTCTATGTTATATTCCAAAGCACGTTTAATTTGCATATATAAATTTATTTGCACATATATGTATTTGTATTATGTGTGTATATGTATGTATAAATTTTACTCACACACACACATATATATATGTATGTATGTATAATTGAGGCAACTCAAAAACAAAATAACAACAAAACTCCACTCATCTAGATAAATTAACTTCCCAAGTACACTTGAACAGTTTTGGTTTGACATAGTACTCAGAAAACTGACTTCCCTCATAGAGCCTTTTCTTATACTCCTTTACCCACTCCTTAGCAAATCCTAGACATTTCTGGAATGTACATAAGACACAGAAGTTAACAGAAGGAACAAAGTGAAATTCTTTCACACTTTTGCCTTTAAGAAAGCTGGAAATGAGTTTAAAATGTTCTCGTTGGCATCCTGTCCACTAAAGACCACAGGGAAGCATCAGGAACGTGAATCTGGAAGACTTAATTTAAGCTAAGGTCCTTGATTGCTGAGAAAAAGGAGGACGAAATACCCAGCTTGGAGTGAACATAAGGACCCAGAAGGGGCTTCTGACACCAATTGTGCCTTGTCTGCCACACATACTTCTGGATGATGACAGTAGAGGTTTATATCTATTTTTTTTCCTTTCATTAAGTTTTTAAAATAAAAGTAAGGTTAGCTTGTCACCCAAGAAGTTCTTTGGTTAAAAGGCAAGGAGTCCAGAAAAACAAAACAAAAAAACAAAAAAAGCCAATACCTTACAGCATTTCAGAACACTAGCAGTAACAGGATTGGCAAAAATGTCCTCAGCCATTCCAGGGACACGGCCTGACTCAACGCTGGGGCTTCTGCGTAACTTGCAGTGTTTAATACAAGCTTACTAAATACTTTCAGTTAATGAGGGACGGTGGCAGTTGCTAAGCTATAGGCTGAGTTATTCCTTTCATTCGCAGACTGGGGAGAGATGACAGGGGCATGTTGAGTCACTCAAAACAGGCTTAAACCACCTCAAGGAGTTTGCCTGATGAAAGGGTTCCCTTCCCTTCAAAGCCACTTCCTGTGTCACATGACCTATATCACTCCAAAGATAATAACACTTCACTTTTATCCAAAGATCTCAAAGCATTTTCAAATGTTAATTAAGCCCTCACCATCCTAGAAGATAGCGATGCAGATCTCGATATTTAAATACTGTATTCCAGAACACAGGTTGTTCTAATCATTGAGAGGGAAATGGAGGCCTCTCCAGGGGGGTGGGAGGAATCTAGGGAGGAAGTCCCACCCAACCCCTTTAGATACCCAGCACTGGGAGAGCTGCGGCTCTATGCTAAAACAGCCACAGCCACAAGAAAAGGTGAAGGTGGTGTGTCAGTGGAGGAGAGAAACGAGATTGTGACCATTGCTTTGGTAGTAAAGATAGAGAAAGCCACACTACTTGACAGACAGTGAAGAGCCCTTTGATCTCTTCCATTTATCACAATGAGCCAGTTTGTCCCAAGGCTTAGCTGTGACTGTCCAGACCACTCATTTGGCTTCACAGACACTGGGATACCCAGCGCTTCAGGGTGCAACCTATGAAGTGGGGCGGGGGAGGGAAACTTCAGGCAGTTTTCAATATCTATCAGACAGTCTAGTTAAAGAGACACCATGGCGTTCCCATACCCCTGGAAGGACAGAGGGTCTTCTTTCCTACCTATCTTCCTCAGGGAAACCACATTGGATGTTCCCGCACCTTCCCTGTGTGTGTGTGTGTGTGTGTGTGTGTGTGTGTGTGTGTGTGTGCAAGGTTTCTTCCTATCCCACGGTCTTTGCATAGGATTTTGCACCTGGACTATTTTATCTGTCCTCCTAAGGCACTCCAGTTAGCTCCCAGATCAAAGGTCACTTTTACAGAGAAGTCCACCCTGATTCTGCTATCAAAAGTAACTTCTCCCTGGGACTCCCTGATGGCCCTGATTTGGTTGTTTTAAGTCATGAGAGTTCCTGCGTTAAACATCTGTCCTTTAATCCATACCCAGCATAAGAACAAGGCTGTGTCTGTTCTGTTCCCCACTGTCTAGCCCATAGCTGGTGTTTCGGATTGTTAAATAAATTAATGAGTGAATAAATCTTTCAACCCAATTCTCCAGCCACCTTTTTCTTTTGAAGTAATCTTTCAAGGTGATGAAGACAAGAGAAAAAATAGATATTAGAAGTTTGTCTGACAGCTGTTGTTATTTTCTTTACCTTGCTGGAATTCGAACCCAGGGTCTTGAGCATGCTAGGCAAGTGTTCTCCTGTCGAGGTGTGATAGATTGTTTGTATAGAACTAAGAACCGGAAACAAACTGTGAATTGTCTGAGAAAGCATTTCGTTTGCTTGGTTTTGTTTTTTCCTGTATGCAAAGCTTAAAACTTGTATTTGTTGTTATTCTTCTTTGTTTTGCTTTGCTTTGTTTTTGTTTGTTGTTGTTTTTGAGACATGTTTTTTCTCTGTGTCTCTGTAATCCTGGATATCCAGAAATTTACTTTGAAGACCAGGCTGGTCTCGAACTCACAGAGATTCACCTGCCTCTGCCTCCCCAGTGCTAGGATTAAAGGCATGAGCTACCAAGTCCCATTTACCCGTATTTGTTAGGGTGGAGGCCGATTTTACCCCTTTTGCAATTACAGGATTTAAGTTCATGAGGTATCTTCCATCTGTTCATTTATTAATCGTTCATTATTGTCTGTCAGACCCTACACTAGTAGTACAAAACTGCATCCATCTTGGAGGCTGAACGTCCGTGGCAACAGCACAATGTGTTGCCACATCACCAGCTCTCAGGAAATACTGTAAGAGCATGAGTCAGCTTTAAGAAGGAAGACAGCAAAGGGCTAACTAAGGTCGCCTCTTGTAGAGTTTTGACACTTTACAACATTCCCGAGACACTGGTGCTTATTGTGTGACTTGGATCGGAACGGATAATTTTCTATCCACTCCATAAGATGTAGAGTTGAGAAGGAAGTCACAGGAACTCCGGTGGTTATAAAATAAAATACTACAGGGCTGGGGATGAAGTTTAGTGGAAGAACAACAACATCCACAAGGTTCTGAGTTCCAGTCCCAGAAGCATTTAGAAAAAAAACGAAAATAGTTCTTTTCTGAAATTTAAAAAAAAAAAATTGATGTATATTAGAGTTTCCCCTGCACCAGTTGCATGCCCAGTGTCTGATGGAGGCCAGAAGAAGGTGGCAGATCCCCTGGCACCCAAGTTACAGATGATTGTGAGCTGTCATGTCGGTGCTGAGAATGAGACTCAAGTCCCCTGTGAGAGCAGCCAGTGCTTTTAACTGCTCAGCCCTCTCTCCAGCTTCTGAAAATACTTCAGGAGGCAATATAGTAATGAGACTTCTTCACAGGGGCATAGTACAGCTAATAGGATCTTTGTAAAACCCTCGTGAGACTGTTTCCCTAACCTCCAAGGGCTTCTGTTGGCATTAGCAGTGGCAGGATGGGGGGTCCGGGTGGGGAGACCATCTCCCTGTTGCTCAGACAAGAGACTGGTTTTCTTTCTGGAATCATGTCGCTTTTCTACTGACTTTACTCACAGATCAAAACATTTGTGAAAATTCTCTCTCAAAAAAAAAAAAAAAAAAAATGTCTGCCTCCCACAAGCTCATAAACGAAAGCTTGCTGGCCAGCTGCTTGGCTCTGCCTTCCAGAGTGCCCTGACCTGATTGAGTTAAATTTGAACAGCCTTGGCATATCATGGAAATTTGGGCATGGTTGGAGGGAGTCCATCCTTGAGGATGTGTCCTTGGGAGCAGTTCCTCACCCCAGCTCCCGCCTGTCTCTGTCTTTCTCTCTCAAGGAAAGAAAAACTCTACCACCCCACATCTCTGTCACCTGACCCTCAAGTGGGACCATGGACTGAATCCTTTGAAACCCAGAGTCAAAATAAAAAATTGTTTTTTCTTCCAAGTTGATTTCTTTGGATATGTAGTCTAACACAAAAGCCTGATTAATATGTCATTGAACACAGGTTCTATCTTGAAGTCACATGGTCCTTACACTTCCACTGTAATGCCAGTCTTTTCCTATGCTGACCAGAGGACAGTCATCTACATGCAGTATTACTGTGCGATGCTCTTGGAAACTCTGGTGGAGAAGACTGTCAGCAAGACTGGGCAGAGGGTTGAATGGACAAAGAGCTGTGGTTGAGAACTGAACTTACCTGGAACTTCAAGGATGCTCCTTCAGAGCATCCCTAATGAGATAGGAGACAGACCTTTTACCCTGCCTTCCTCAGAGACAGGCAGAGCCTTCAGCAAGGCAGCTTCATTCAGCAGAGGCTAACTCCTGGAGGAAAGTTGAGCTAAATGTCATCAAAAAGCAACACACTACAACTAAAGAAGGAATTAGCCCTGGTCCTTGAGGGGGTATCTGGGTGCCACAGTGCAGCATGTACTCTACCCTGGTCCTTGAGGAGGTAGCTGGGTATCACACTGCAGCATCTTTGGGTCTGATCTTGAAAGCCCATCTTCTAGGAAGGTTTCCCCGACTTGCAGCCTATGGATGCTCCTCCCTTGTGTTCTGAGTCCCGTATCGCCTCATCCTGCTCTCTTCATTTTACATTATAAACATCTCTTAGTTGTTTACTCTCATGAAAAAACTGAAAAAGACTGGCATTCTACTAAGCAATTTGTAAATCGCCATAAACAAAAGAATGAGTGAAATCTCTTTACTTTTAAAAATCTATAGGGCTGGAAAGAAGGCTCAGTCAGTAAAAGGACTTGCCACACAAGCCTAGTGACCTGAGTTTGGTCCCTAGAATCCAGGGTGGAACCAGTTCTCAAAAGCTGCCCACCTATACCTACACACGCATCTTAGCACCTCTCTCTCTCTCTCTCTCTCTCTCTCTCTCTCTCTCTCTCTCTCCCATCCCCTCTCTCTCTTTCATCACACACATCATATGCATATGCATCATATGCACAAAAAAATGCACAAAATAAAACCATACACAAACACCAAAAAAAAAGTCTGGATAAACATTCACCAAAATAAAACATTGTTAACTGTTACTTTTTGGTGTCAGAATTATGTCAGATTTCTTCCCTAGTCAAGCTTCTGATATATCTAAAATTGTATAAGCAAATACTACTCCTGCAATTTCCTTTAAGTTTTATTTACATTTTTAAAGTTAATTGTTTTGCAGGGGGGGGGGAAAGACCTTTAGTAGAATAACCAGCCATCAGTAGCCTCAGTCCTTCAGTCTACCATTTTGACTCTAACTCAGAGTTCAGTACAAACACTTTGACATAAATGATTTTATTTAATCCTAATACAATATCAACAGGATCAGACTGATGTTGAGATTCTTTTTTTTTTTTTTTTTTTTTTTTTGGATTGCAAAATAAAACCAACCCTGCTAGTGAGAAGTGAGCTAACATAGACCCATAGCCTAGAGTGGAAGGTCCACCAAGGGTACCACTCTGATGCCCTTGAGTGGTAGCAGAACTAACTCCAAGGCATGCCTATCTAACATCCCTGTTCTTGCTGGCCACACCCCCTGCCTCACTCTTCTCCCCATTCCTACTCACAAAAGAGAGGGCTGTGCCTCTCCAGGCCTTCTTCCCATCATTTGTTTGCACAAGCCTAATCTGCAAGGCCAGCCAGAGTTGAAAGCACTGTCACCCCAAACATCACATGGCTCCTCTCCTCTAATGATAACGCTTTGCATGTGCATCGTCCCTTCCAGAAGACCTCCCTGTGCATCACCTGGTCGCATCTTCCCAACAAAGCTTTGAGGTCAGCGCATCAGATAGTGCCGACCACAGCTTTAGAGATAAGCCATGAAAAACACAAAGAGGTTACATGACTTGCCAAAAATCACAGTTAGCTACTGATAAGGATAGAACTAGAATCTGGGGCCTTACAAAAAACCTCAGACCCCTCGGCTGTTGTACTTTGATCTTGCAGTCTAGCATATGAGCCACTGATAGAGCCCTGAAGAATCTAAACTGGTAACAAACTAAACTGATGAAAGCAAGATCCCCCCACCCCCGGGGTGATTTCCTGATGAGGTATGCAGTAGGCCTGCAAAGACCTTCATTACAAGGGGATTGGTTAAGAATATACAAGTGATTCCACGCAGTTCCACTACCACAATGACTGAAACAGCTTAATTACCTGTCTGTTAAAGCTACATAAATAATCAGAGTAGCACATAAAATAAGCATCCCTGTGACTCCATCCCATGAACCCACATTTCCTTGACGATCACTTCTTCCGGCTTTATCCCTGTCATCCTGGTGCAGCTGTTAACTGTTCTCCCTTTTACTTCAAAGATAGTCCAGGGCAGAGGATAACTTACATGGTCGTCCTATATACACTCTCTCAAGAACAAATGGACAATTTCAGCAAACACTGAACAGTATTAAGTTTTCAAAATGGCAAGCCTTAAATGCTGTAAGACAGGTTACTGTCACTGAAATCGAAATGCACGCCTGGGAACATTCCTAGTGTTAAATGGCTTCACTGAAGTCCCAGTAAGACACATACCCCTTTGTGCTCTCCCTGGACTGGTGAAATTCTGGCTAGCTTCAATCCATTTGCTAAATGATTTTGGGTTTTCCGCACTTCATTCCCACATCTGATAGGCTATCTGTGTCTTGTTGCTTATCAAAAGTGTTCCTTTCCACGTTCATCTTTAAAACCAAGAAGAGACAAATTGCAATTCACATTATCCTGGCTTTCAAGTTAGAATGCCTTCAACATTTCCCAAAGGAAACTTGCCAGGGGAATGGCCTACGAGCACAGTGATTTGCCAAGTGGGTAGAGACAAGATATTCATGGTAATTCCAGATCAGGCTCCTTGAGCATGTGCAAGCATTGGCATCCCATCTGAAATATTGGGAGGGTGTATACTTTCAGCTGCTGAAAACCCAAGGGATTCTGGACTCACACAACTGGTAAACAACTGCATTTGGAGTATTTAACATAAAGGCTCTCCTGCATTCTTAGGAAACATCATAGACTAGCTAAGACAGAACAGAGATAGGGCATAAACAATGTAAAAAAATATGTATTCAGATGCAATATGTATTTGCATCTGAACACTGCATGTAATTGTCCGTCAGCAAGAAAATCATATTAATAGCTTTTCCCCAGGGAAAACTTTGCACATCTCAAGACAATGGTTTGAGTGCTTTATAGTCACTTGGGTCTTCACCCATTCATACTTCTTCAGCTGGGATAACTCTGTATTTAGATGTAGACCTTGTATGACTCCAGTAGGCATTTTATTAATGAACCCATTAAAACAAAGCAAAAAAATGGATAAAGGCTGGAAAGATGCTCAATATATAAGAGCACTGGCTAGTCTTCCAGAGGGTGCAACTTCAATTCCCAGCTTACAACTGTCTATTACTCCAGTGTTAGAAGATCCAGTGTCCCCTTCTGGTCTCTTTGGGCACCAGGCACACATGAAGTGTACAGATATACATGCAGGCAAAATACTCATACACATAAAATAAGATATTTTTAAAAATTTAAATGTTAAAAAAGAAATCAGCCCAGTCAATGGTCTGCACAGAGACAGATGATAAACCCCATATTCTATTGAAAATGGTTCTATGATCCTTTTTACAAAAATCTGCCATCACCGTCATGGGAACAAAAGCAGACTGCAGTTCTTTTCCACAGTGTGGGCATGTTTGGGGTTTTCTACGAGGCCAGAGAAATCACTCCCAGTCTATGTCCCAGTAGAACACAGACAAAGAAAATTTCATTTCTCTGAAGCAAGGATTCAGCTATTCAGTAATCACAAGACTTCTTTGCACCCATTAATCACTCAGCATTTACTGTGTGCTGACTGGCTCTTATCCCAAGCATTTTGATGAAGTTCTTTGCTCTGCAGGAGTACCTTAACTGGGAAAGTGACAAGAACAGACAACATGCATAAGCAGGGAAGGAGTCTAACAGTTGCTAGAGACCTGCTGTACCAAGGCCCTAGCTTCGAGGCTAGCCTGGTTTACAGGCAAATGGTCCTCCTCAGCTTTCAATGGAGTAGAGTCCCATTCCAGCCAGGCCCTCAGGATTTCAGCACCTCTGTTCTTTCTCTGCCCCACATTTTATTAGCTCCTGCTTTAATTGCTGGCCCTGCTCGAGAAAGGGAATGTTTTTCCAGGAGGGTCCTTGCAGCAGATGTCCTGACTTCTCCACAATAACAGTCTAAGCGATAACATTGATAACATCTGATTTGCGAGAGTGAAGCTGCCTCCTGGGATGGAGCTACCTCCCACTATCACTAGGTGACCCAGACCTCCAACAGTGAGCAGACCATTATGTCACAGTTCTTTTAATGGCTTCAGGGAAGTACAGCACAACAAGGTAGGCAATCTGAAATGATAGAGACTTTAAAAAAAAATCCTTTAGAGTTGCCTTTTTGAACTAACTATAATTGTTTGAAAACCACCGTCTTCAAACTTTGGATCGCTATTATTCCGTAGTTTCTGGAACAAGGTTAACTGAATATTACAGGGAGAGAGCCAAGAGAGCACCGGCATCCGAGAAACTTAATTGAAGACCCGGCTTCTGTAATGGCTAAGCGTTTGAGGCTCTAGTTAGCTTTCTGTCATGTCTGCTCGCCAGTCTCTGAAGCAAAGGGGTTAGACAATAAAGCTTATTTATTTCCTCTGTGCCTTGGTTGCCTTTCTCATCGCTGTAACCAAATACCTGGCAGAAATAACTTGAGAGAGGAGAGATTTACTGTGATCACTGTCAGGGCAGCTTCAGTCCATCACAGCAGAAAAGCGTAGCAGACTTCACGGTGGCAACAGCGAGCAGCAGAGAGCCCGGAATGTGAAGACCGTGGGCTAGAACCTAAGGGGGGTATAACCTTAAAGGCTCACTCCCACCCAGTGAGGTACTTCCCGCAGCCAGGCTGCCACCTCCACCAGACTCCATAGCCTTCAAAGGAGCCCCTCATGCTAGAGACGGGGAGTTGGAAGCAGGAGCCCATGGGAACATTCTACACTCGAGCTGAAACGTTAGGTCATACACTTACCGTCAGGTCTTGACACACAGCCCTTAGAGTGCTCACCATCTAAAGGAGCAAGAGCCAGGAATGCTTGAGTCAGTGGGGCACGATCGGTGCTGTAAAATGTGAGAAGGCGATGCCATGGTAAGACGGACAGGAGCTTCCCATTCATGCAGAAGTCGGAAGAAGGTGTCTGGTACACAGCAACGTCATAAGCACAACCAGGTAGGGCAATGAGAGACAGCATGAGGGAGAAAAGATGGGAGTGTCTACATTTTTCTTGTAGAAACAAGGTTTTCATATAAGGTTTATAAAATAGATATATATATATAAATAAATAAATAAATAAATGCAATATATACATTTTAATTGCAAATATAATATTTAATTTTAATATTTTAACAAACTAACAAAGTTAAATTTCAAATATTTAAATGTTTTAAATATAATATATATAAATATAATATATATAATAAAATATAAATACAAAAATATAAAATACATAAAAAAAACACATAAGGCTTATAAATAGGATGTAAGGATAGAAAACTTGGAAGAGGAAGGAGGCTAAAGCCATCTGTCAGGGGCCTTCTTTTTTTTTTTTTTTGTTTTGTTTTGTTTTGTTTTTTGTTTTTTGTTTTTCGAGACAGGGTTTCTCTGTGTAGCCCCGGCTGTCCTGGAACTCACTCTGTAGACCAGGCTGGCCTCGAACTCAGAAATCCACCTGCCTCTGCCTCCCAAGTGCTGGGATCAAAGGCGTGCGCCACCACGCCCGGCTTTGTCAGGGGCCTTCTTTGTCACCAAAAGGAACTTGGATGTCCCTTTCACTCTATTGAAAACTATGGATTGACCTTGCTATGGGCCACACACTGCTCCAGGTCTTGGATCACCAGGTAGTTATTGAAAGTGATAAGACATCTGAATTTACAAAGCAAAATAAGGGCTTACCACAGGACCATGAGCACTGGAAGCATGGCTGGCAAGATGACCCTGTATTTAGGACAGAAATTCTTAAGTAAGGATATACAGTCACAAAATGCTTGTCCTATGATTTAAACTCAGGAGCACAGTGCATTATAAAGTTCCATTTAACATTTTATGTCTGACATAAATATTCATGTTTTATGCAAATATGGCTTACAGATTTCTTTGTAACTAATCAATAAATAGAGTGGGTCCTTTTCTTCTGACTTATATGTTCAGACTCCAAGCCATCAGCCTTGTAGGGAAGGGAAAGGCAGATCATATGTGTTGTACATTGAAGCTAATGATCTACATTTTAAAGGTAAAGACTATTCAGCTCTGTAGTGCTTCCCTCGTGCTGTGATACAACAGCCGCAACACCAAGACAACTTATAGAAGGAAAGGGGTTTGGGGTTTATGATTTCAGAGAGATGAGAGCACGCAGGCCTGGCCTGGGAACAGGAAGCTCATATCTCGACTCACAAACAAGCAGAGAGAGCACACAAGTGAGTTGAGGCCATAAATACTCAACGCCACTCAGTGACAAACTTCCCCCAGCAAGGGTCCACTTCCCAAATGTTACACAGTCTCCCCAAACAGCCTTACCAACGATTTAATATGGTGGGCTGGGGCGGGGGGTCGGGGTAGATATTTCTCATTCAAATCACTGTAAGCCTTGAAGTCAGAAAGCCAAGATTGAAGCCTGATTCCCCAGATGGCTAATTTCTAGTTATATATCATCCTGGTTCGTTTCTGTTCTGTGGGATTGTCTATGGGGCATATTCTTAATGGCTATTTAATGTAGGGGTCTCCAGGCTACTGTAGGCAGTACCATCCCTTGGAAAGTGAGCCCAGCTATGTAAGAAAGGCAGCTTATGTGACCCTGGGAGCAATAGGTAAGCCATGTTCTTCCATGGTCTCTGCTTCAGTTCCTACCTCCAGATTCCTGTCCAGGGTTCCTGACCTGGCTTCCCTTAGTGATGAACTGTTTGTTGTCTAGAAGCATAAAATGAAATACACCCTTTCCTCCCCCAAGTTGCTTTGGGTCCATGTTTTATCACAGCAACAGAAAAACAAACTAGAACATACATCAAACACCCATATTGTTTTATGCCATAAAACTAATTATAACATAGTCACCAAATACCCTGAGCTCTTAGGAGACCAGACGATAAATAACTCAAACCAGAGGCTTACAGTTGGATGTGTTAAGTGTCAGTCCATGCCTGCTGGCTGGCTCACTATACTTATTTCTCAGATAAACATGCCCTGGCTTCAATAAATCTCAAATCTGTTGATGTTTAGAAATTATGTGAATCTCAGAATTCTTCTGTGAACACAGACCCCAACCCAGCCTGGAAAAACCCACAGAGTGAGGTTAAAAAGTAATAAGCAGGCACAAAGGCTTGTCACTATGCCTGGAAACCTGAACTCAGTCCCCAGAACCCATAGACGTGAAGAGAAAGCAGACTGCACAAGGTTGTCCTCTGGCCTCCACTCACAGGCCGTCTCTCTCACACACAACAATAACGCATCCTTAAAGGCTTGCATTTATGTTGCAGTAGAAATACAGTCAAAACTTGGAAAATACAGATTGTTTCCTGAAGAGCTGTTTTTCAGTAGTAGAAAATATCATTTTCAAGTCAAAGAAATTCTATGATCTTCCTTCAAATGAGACAGAAAGAAACAACAGCGTCCTCGGACTTCAGAGCTTTTGGTGGGTTGCCCATCTCTCTCCAGAGATTCTCAGCCCCTCCCCAGGGAGCCTCAGCCCTCCCCAGGACTCTAGGTCAGAAGGGCTGCAGCACCTGGCCCCTGCCTTTGTTCCAGTCCTTCTGGAGTCCCCATCACCTGTGCAGGAGCCAAGCTTCCTTCCAGGATCAGGAAGAACTCCCTCACAGGACTGGAAGGTGCGGAATACTTCTTTTCACATCCTTCAAGGTACAAATCATCACTCCCCCTCTGCAAGTCAACACACTCCATGCTTAGCTGGCAATAATTGCTAAGTCCAGGAAAAGCTGATCACTTTATGTATTGGCTTGTTTCTATTTGGAATGTGGTATGTAGTCTTAGCTGGTCATCCCCAACTATAGCAGAATTTATATGGTCCCAACTGATGAGTATTTATCTCAAAGTTCTAACTCCAGACACTCTCTAAGGCAATCCACACACAAAACACAGTCTGTGTTTCATGCACCCTAGCAATTTCAGTGTGTGTGCTGTATGAGTTTGTGTATGTGAACATGCATGCATGTGTGTGTGCTATATGAATAGGTTTATACATACATACATGCATGTGTGTATGTGTGCTGTATGAGTAGGCTTATGTATATGTGTATATGCATACAGGTGCAGGCATGGGTATGTGTGTGCATGTGGAAGATAGAGGTGGGCATTGGATTCTTTCCTCTAGCCACTTTATTTTTGAGATAGGCTCTCTCGTTGAACCCAGAGAGCACCAGTTGGCTAGACTAGCTAACAGATCTGCCCACCTTTGCCTGCAGCTGTTACAGACACACACCACCACACCAGACTCTTAGGTCTGGATGCAGGTCCTCATGCTTTCAAGCAGGAACTTTGCCAACAGAGCCATCTCCCCAGCCCCTCCCATTTCTCTTGCTAGCCTCTGGACCGGAGTGAATGTTTGATGCAGCTCTAAGAAGATAAGGGAAGGCTGCTGGTTGAAAGGAGAAGAGGTTCCTGGCTCATAAAAACATACCTATCAGGACACAACACCTTCTTCCTCTGCTTCTGACCCTTTTCACTGCAGTGAAAGGCACTAGTCTTGGTACAGTTGACAGGTTGAAAGCAGTAGAGGAAACAATCAGAAAAACTTTGGTCTGTGAAATTACCAGCCTTAAGGCTGCCTGGGTTCCTCTTGTGGGAAATAGGAAGCTTTTTCTCATTGTTGAAGTCACTTTGAGTTAAGCCTTCTTTGTTCTTGAAGATCTACCACACCAGAGAGGAGAAAAGTGGCTCCGTACAGCAGCGCCCTCATTAGTGTGATGTATCAAGAAGTCAAAAATAGAAAGACTTAGCAAGACCGAAAGCTTTAATTGTCATGGCAATTGCAAGGCTACCATTTTAATTTGTCTTCTGATCCAACATGCACTTGATTTGGAAATCACTGACAAATACTGAGCGAACCATGAACTCTTTTTAATGTCCTAAGTAGCATATCACACCTCAGGAGTCTTTCTGACACAATGAGTGATAGAGGAAGACTTCCCCCAACACGTGCACATGCACACATACATACACATACACACACACATACACATACACACTACTTTAAAACCAGCATCTTACAGCTTGGGCAGTTCTAGGCCCTCAGTCTTTTACTGCATTGGTAAGCTACTTCTCTGTAGAAGATAACCCTGAGAGAGGACACTGAGTGTAAGAGCAGCGGGGTCTATGCAGCCTTCAGTGCCTGGTGAGATGGGAAAAGACTCGGGATCCTTATTCTCTGTTGCTGTGATGCTTATGCTCCATGCTGTGATGAAGCATCACCTAGTGACACAGAGCACTGCCTAACAAGGTGGGCAATGCCCAGTTATCAGCATTGTAAGACCCTTTCCAGGCAGATACTGAGGAGAACAGTTGAGATGGGTGAAGGCTCAGATAGAATCCCAAACCTCCATGTTGGGTGACTCGGAGACACTGCAAGGGGGGTCATGGCATGTGGCGCAAAGCTCCCAGGGAGAAGCGAAGTGGACATTTCTAGATTTTTGCATTCCAGTTGGAGAGTGAAGGAATGTGGGCTGCAAGTGTTGTTGCAACATGCTGAGCACTGAGTAAGCTGGGAAGGGGTGGGTTGTACCACAGAGGTGTCATAGGGAGAAGATGAAGCTGTTCCCTGTGTTCTGCAGCGGTAGTAGACTGCTTACCCAAGCATCATTGGTCAAATCTTAGAGGTCAAATCAAAGTCAAAGCTTAGATGGACCCAGTTTCAGGACAAGAATCAAGGCTTCTTAACTTGGCCCAATCACATATAGGGAACCTTCCTGGACTTAGGGAAACTGGACACAAAGGCTGAGGCTGGCAAATATCCAGTGGCATATTTTGTTTTCAATGACAATCTTAAGCTGCTGGCCTATATCGCACTTATTTAAGATTCTGTGGTCTGCAGTGATGTAACGCCTTGGTCCACCCCCAGGGCCCCATGCCTGTCACATAAACGAGTGTTTTACTTCTAGCTTATACCTTAGAGAGTCTGGAGACTACTGGAGCTTTTCCATGTGTCCCTGCAAGGGTCACAATGTTGCTGTCCCTCCACAGGCTTCCTCTGCAGTCAATGCCTCTGACTCCTGTGCTCATCTGTTTCCCATGATTCCTACTGGGCCCCCGGGCAGGGCAGTATAACATAGAACAGCATAATTCACTTTTATAGAGCATCCTTCATGTGAGCTATCACAGGGAGCTAATCAAACGCTGACGAGAAAAGGCCTGCTGCAGGTTAAGATTTAAAGGGAGCAGCTGATTTAGAGGCTGGGGGCGGGGCAGAGCAGAAATGTCAGTAGATGGGTTAGGAGAAGAGAAACAAACCCCTCTGTGGCAAACCCTGGGTGGAAAGAGGTCGGGCCATCTCAGAGCAGTGGTAATGCTTCCATCCTTTAATACAGTTCCTCCTGTTGTGGGGACCCTCCCAACCATAAAATCATTTCGTAGCTACTCCACCACTCTGACGTTGTTTGTTGTGAAGCATAACGTAAATATCTGATATGTAGGATATCTGATATGCGACCCCATGTAAAGAGGTCATCCAATCCTCCCAAAGGAGTGGCGACCCACAGGTTGAGAAACGCCGTTCTAGAGGCTGACTGTGGAGAGAAGCAGCTAGAATACGGAGACTACAGACCACTCAGAAGCAAGGGCAACTCAGGAAAGCTTGTGACTCAGGTCTGGGGATCAAGAGACCCAGCCCAAGGTGATCTGAGTGCTGAGAGAACCCTGCTGGTTAATTCAGTGTGTCTGAGTTCTTCTTAGGTTTGCAGCTCTGAATGTCACAGGATGGCTGGTCCACGGTCAGATATCACAACTACAGACATAAAATCAAGACTTGACAGGGAGCCGCAGCTGGAAGAAAAGCCATCTGGCTGCCTGTGCCCTGGACCACCCGCTGCCCGATCCTACCTGCCCTTGGGGTTGGAGGTGAGGTGGCATAGAGTCAAGGACACAGACTCCAGGAGCATCTGAGAAACGCTGCAGCAAGCTACTGTAATACCTTCTACCCATGCCCCATTGGTTCCAAGAAAGCATCTCTTCCAAACAGCAGTTCCTGGTTGACTGGCATTGTCTGTGTCAGTAATCAGGCAGTCCTCAATTAGGTCCTCCTGCAGGAGATGCCCCTGGCATTTATGCAGCTGCAGCTGTGTCGTTCCTCCTACACCATCTCTCCAACAGTTCCCTTGAAGAGTGAGGACATCTTTCCAGACGCTTCCAGCAGACTCAGTCAGGATACTGAGTCTCTTTCTAAACCAAACTTTTAGAAGGATAAAGAAGGATAAGATTTTCATGACTGGTACTACCCAATCAAAATGGACTTCTGAATTGCATGGCAGGCAAATGCAATTTAGGCTTTACCCACAATGAAAAAGGGAGCAATGGTATATTAGCTACCTGTCAGAATCTTGTGGCAAAATGCCAGCTGAAACCACCCTAAGTAAGGGAAGGGCCTATTGAAGCTCAACTTGAAGGGTGAGTGCATCAGGACACTGAAGGTGTAGTAGTTATAGTGGCAGTAGCTGTGGCAGCCAGAGCATGAGACAGCTGGTACACTGTGCTCAGACTCAAGAAGCAAACAGACAAAGGCTGGTGTCCCCTGACTCCTTTGTTTGCTAGGCCACCAGGCCATGGCACTGCCTACTTGAAGGGTAGCGCTTCTCTCTCTGCCACACCCTCAGGGACAGATCCAGAGGTATGTCACCTAATAGATTCCAAATCCAGTCAGGCTGACAGTGAAAATCACAGGAAGGGTAACTGACAACCCTCTGTGTCTGCTGCAACGTATGACAAAACAGGTCTTGGTTATGTCAAGATCAGCTTATATCCAGTACAGGACCACAGTTTTGAGTGATAAGTTAGAAGTTTGGAAAACCACAGTTGGGGGGGGCACTATGAGAATGAAAACAAAATCCTAGGCTTGGGGTGTCTGAGAAGGGGCTAGGGAGGCAGAACGCTAGATTTTTGGCCTTCTTCGAGAGTAAAATTAAACATTTCAAGCTGAGGAAAAAGTTGAGTTTGGGATCAAGGATTTCTGCCCTTGGCAGATGAGACAAGAAACAAGGGAATTTTATTTCTGGACTCAAAAGAACCCAGTAGGGTTTGTGTTTTGAGAGCAAGGGTCTCTGATTTCTGGAGGGGCTAGAACAGCTGCGACTGGGAGATACGCAAGAATGCAAAGCCAAGAATCATTCCAGGAGACCAGCATGCAAGACCGTCTCCCACATCCAAGCCAGAGGCTCTCATGAGACCCGGAGGAATAAGAAGAAGATGCATTTTTGGTTCGTGAGGAACCAACCTTAACATGGGAGCTTCTGAGCGTCTCACTGACCTTAAGTCTCATGGGGGTTTGAGTTCATTTGCTCTGGGCACAAGTCCTTCCCAGTACTAAGGAAAAAAGAGGCTCCAAAGATTTGTAGCTCTCCGAGAAACCACACAGGGGTGAGTGAAGTGTAAATGAATCCCAAACATGCAGATTAAATTTCTCCTAAACTGCACCGGAGTTTAAAGGGCAAGGAGAAAAGCACTGGAGGCCAGACATAGTTGGCTTTTGTAGAACCCAAAACATTTCTAATGAGTTTGAAATCATTCAATTAACAAAATTCAGCTGAGTTATTTCTCCCAAATCTGGCAATCAGCCTGGAGAAAAATACACAGCTGTCAGTCAGAACCTGCTTTCCCTTAGGGAGGAGATTGCTTTGGGTTGTAATATTAACTCCTTGATCCAATGTGATCAAAGGTAGCCGAGGCCAATATCCTGACAGGGACAGCCTGTAGAACAAATTGTGGATCTCGAAATTCTGTACGTCATTGAGCAGAAGACTTCCTCCCTGAGAGGGAGAACAAAAGAATGTCACTTCTAAAGGAGCTCTGTTTCACTGAGAGAGAAAATAGAAACCATCTCCTATAGGAGAAAATATAGCCATCCCTCTAGAAAAGTTTGCATATTGAGAGCTCCCGGGTCTATAGTAGGAGTATGTGAGCCCTTCCACCACCCGTGGAGTGTTATCCAACATGTTCTAGGTATCACTTCATACTGGGGAGTAAATTATCCATTTGTTCATTAGATTATGAATTGTTCTTGACTAAACCAAAGGTATTTGATAATGATTGGGTGTATTCTGCAATTAAAGTCCTGGTTGGCCCTCTTTCTTGTCCCATTAGAGTGGGTAAGTGCCCTCTTTAAGTCTACTGTTTCAGTCATCTTTGTTGTCTTTCATTTATCATTATTTTAAGACCGGGTGTCATAAAGCCCAGGCTGGCCCCAAACTCACCACGTACTAGAGGATGGCCGTAAGCTCCTGATCCTTCTCCCTTTACCTCCTCAATGCTGAGATGACAGACAAGTGCCACCACACCTGGTCTATGGGGTGCCAGCGGTCAAACCCAGGGCTGGGCAAGCATTCTGCCAACTGAGTTATGTGCCCTAGTCCTCCTTTACCAACTTTCAAAGACCCTCATATCAGACTAGCTTCTCAGACATACATCCCTTCTTTCTCTAGTATATACCTACCCATTGAAAAGTTAGAATATCATGAATGATATTCTTTATTCACATTCCTGACCAGACTCTATGACTATTGCTTTGCAGAGTCAGGCAAAGCTCCCTCTCTCTACCTTCTTTCTGAACAACCCAAACCAGCACCCAACCATAGTTTGTTAGCACACTCTGGTTGTCCGGCCTGACCTTCATGTAGAATTGAGAATGTCGGTCAATGGGACCTCTTGAAATTGAACATGGGTTAACTTTTACACTCACAGCTCTACTCCCCAAGACGGGGGGTGCAAACAGTGCTCATCTGTTATTTAATGATGGCCTCTTCCTATAAAACCAATGTCATAGTCACCATATAGGTGTGTTCATATTTACCGAACTTTGGTTGAACTCATTTGACACCACAGACACTGTGTGCTCTTTTTAAGGAGGACTCAATAAGAGAGATCATTGTCTGTGTTTTGCCTAATCAGAGGCCCAGATTACCAGAGAAATTATGTGTCTCTGACAAGCTTGTCACACCAGGAAGTAAGCAAGGGCCAGTCTGAAAGGTCTCTGAAAGTCCAGGCTGGTCCATCTTGACAAGCCCCTCCCACCAGACCTAGTGAAACAAAAGTGGGGTGCAGAATTATTTTGCTGTGGGAACACTTCGCTATAATTTTGGCTATGTTAGCCTTAATCCAATTATGGAAAAAAAATGACACTTGAGGGGGGATTAAACTTGGTCTTTTTTTTTCCAGTTAAATTATAGTTCATAAGAATCTTTAATGAAACCATAGGAAACAATATTACTTCTCCTCTTGTCAAATAAGTTGAGAGAACACCTTTCCTAGTTCCTGACTTGGTGAGATGGCTTATGTCATTCTTACTGGAGGGGCCAGTTCTGCTCAAGAAGAGACCTCATGTTGAATGGGCTATGCTTTTCCATCCCGGAAGCTACAGTGGCCACAGAGGCTCATCCTGGCCAGCAAATAGGACCTCAGATACTGGGTTTCCATGGAGAATGTGTTTGGAGAGAGAGGAGGGAGAAGGGCATGTTCCCAACAAAGGAGAAGACTCTTGATAATCCTCTATTCCTTATATGAGTCCCAGAAATTTTTCTTTAGGAGCTAAAATCAAGTGTTCCTCTGCGCTACGGCTTCTGTTTTCTCAAAATACGGAGTGGCTTAAGGAAAAGGAGTAGAAGTCCCCCATCTAACCACCCCCATATAAACCCCTTTGTCCCCACCCAGCAAATATCCTGGTTCCCACAACAAGCGCATTTACAAAGCAAGGGAGTACTTTGGAATGTGACAAGTTTTTCATCTGACTCATAGCAAGGAAAAAAAAAAGAGAATGCAGATTTTGCCAAAATAGAAATGCTCTCTGGAAAAGTTTTGAAAAGTATTCCTAAAATCTCAAATTGAGCAAGTGAATGGACCCTGAGGAGGTAGGGGGATAGAATTTCTAAAAATAGGCACAATGTGAAATATTTTTGAAGAGTCAGAATGATGGGAATTACGTACTGACACCTTTTGTAAGAATTTCCCCATTCCTATCTCCCTTTGATTTCACCCTTGAACTGGGACCTTAAGAAGTCACTGCCAGACAGATGACAGTGATGGTCCCAGATCTTCTCTCTGGATATCAGGGGCAGTAGGAGGCTTGGGGACTCTACTAGTCAATGTTCTCCAGAGACCTAGAATTCATCTCGGTCACACAGTTTATCAATTTAAAATGTTAATCTCATCCCCAAACCACCTTTAAAAAGACACCCAGAGTAGTGTTTGACCAAATACCTAGATCTCCAGTGTTAGGCTGGCACAGAAAGTCACCACCACGTAAACTATCTAGCAGCACAAGGTTTAACAAGCATCGCTACTGGCAATAAGCACTGGGAAGTGCATTCTCATTAAGGCTGGTGAAACTAATAACCCGTACAACCCCTCCACTCATCATAGTGAGCACGTCGGTGTTTTCCCAGAATCCATTGCTCTTTCCTTTCTCCTTTTGATCAGTTAACCACTAATCCTCTACACAGCCCTATCACTTACAAGAACAGTAGCTGAGGCTAGAGCCCCAGCTGGTATAAAAGAATCCTTGGACCGCTTTAGAAACAGGCATAGCATCAAACCACTGGTGATAAAAAAAGAAAAAATAATTCGAAAAGCCCGGCGCAGGATTGTTGTAGTTATTTCCCAGTTCTTCCTCCATACTCCCAGAATAAGACTCAGACTCAAATTCGATTTACAAAATACCTTGGCCATATAGCTAGGCTCTACTCTGACTAGTTCACAACTAAAGATACCCATTTATTTTAACCTACATTTTGCCACATGGCTGGTTACCTGTACTCAGATACCATGTGTCAATGTGTCTGTCTCCTCACATCTTCTTAGGCTCCCCACCCCACCTTCTCCTTCTCTCCCAGAATTTTTTTTCCCTTCCTGATGTCCTACCTCTATTTTCTCCCTAAGCCATAGACCATAGGCTTTTTAATTGACAGGTGAGGCACCCATACAACACACAAGATGATCTCTCTACACAGGGTTCTAAGAAGTATCTTCTGTGTTGAGAGAGACAGCTTCTTACCACAGCCCACTTGCTACCAGCCCGAGGATGCAGCCAGCCCTGGGATAAGAACTGTGGTTTCTGATAACATTGGTGAGCCTCTGAAGCATACACTATACACATACAAGGCTTCCTATAACATGAAGCAATAAGTCCCACGGGTTCTACTGCTGCTGACATGGGCTTTCAGATGATTGCCCACTGTGACATAGTCATCCACCTATCAGCTAAAGGAGCTTCAAAATGTTCACCCCAAATTGAGACGTGGCACCCACATACCCACATCTTATATAAGGCCTAAGACGCGCTTACTGTGTGATGTCACACAGCATTTCAAAGAAATCCCCATTTGGGTTAAATTTGTCAGAGACTCTACCTGGTTGACACAAAATCGAACGTCAAGAAGAAAACACACAGGCTTAAAGGCCGACTTTCTCCAGCAGTTCCAAGCTGAGCTGTGCAATCTTAAGATGTTTATTCTTTGCTGGTTCCAAGCACCTGCAGGGACAAGGACCCGAGATGATGACCAGCAACCCAGCCTCAGTGAGAGCATTTGGCAACTGTGTGAAATAACAACTGACACAAAATGGGAACCTAGAATGTTTTTTAAATTACTGAATTCCTTGTACATTATGCATGTTTACCTTTGTGACCTACCCTTAGCCCGAGGGATCCACCTGCCCCTATAGTGAAGGAGATTGTTTCCAAGAGAAAGCAAAGAACAATGGACTTTTAATGTTTGGAATGGAATTCTGGAATAAAACACTAGGTTTCACTAAAAGAAGTTTGTTTTGGTTTTGGTTTTTCGAGACAGGGTTTCTCTGTGTAGCTCTGGCTGTCCTGGAACTCACTCTGTAGACCAGGCTGGCCTCAAAATCAGAAATCCGCCTGCTTCTGCCTCCTGAGTGCTGGGATTAAAAGTGTGTGCGGCACCAAGCCCAGCAAAAGAAGATTTTTTAATGAGTGTTTCATATTGTAAGTATGCATAACACAAATAATGGTAGTCATGAGGGGTTCGAATAAGAATGATCCCATAGGCTCATGTTTTAATGTTTAGTCTTCACAGAATGGCACTACTTTAGAGGGATTAGGAGACGTGGCTCTGTTGGGTTTCAAAAGCCCAAGCCAGGCCCAGGGGTTCTCCTCTTCCAGGTGTAGAACTCTTAGCTACTTCTCCAGGACCATGCTCCTCACCTTGATGATAGTGGATTAATCCTCTAAACCTGCAAGCAAGCCCCAACTAAATGCTTTCTTTTATAAGAGTTGCCTTGGTCATGGTGTCTCTTCATAGCAATAAAACACTGTCTGAGACAACTAGTTAGATTGTTGTTGTTGTTGTTGCTGCTGCTGCTGCTGCTGTGTTTGGATTTTTGGGTTTTGTGGGGTTTTTTGTTTGGTTGTTTGGTTGGTTGGTTTTTTCTTGTGAGACAGGATGAGTCCAGGGCTATGTAAATGCAACCTAGTACTCTACCACTGAATTGCATCCCTAGTAACTTGGGATTTATTTTTACCTTTAATTATGTGTATTTCTCTGTGTGCCTGTATGTGGGTGTGTGCAGGTGAGTGCAGATGTCTGCAGAAACCAGAGATGATGGATTCCCTGGGGCTGGAATTCCATGCAATTGTAGGCTATCTCATGTGGGTAGAGGGAATTGACTCCAGTCTTCGGCAAGAACAGAGCATCCTCTTAACCATTGAGCATCTCTCCAGCCTCTAGATCTTATTTATTTATCTACTTGGCAATAAAGATTGTTTTTTTATTTGTGTGTATGAATGTATATTCACCATGTGAGTGCACGCTCCTGTGGAGACTAGACCTGGGTGTTAGATCCTCTGCAACTGAAGTTGCAGGCAGTTATGGGCTGCCGGATATGAATGTTGGGAATTGAACTAGTGTCCTAAGAACAGAAAGTGTCTTAACAAAACCACTGAATCGTCTCTACAGTTCCCCTTGGATTTTTGTTAAGCAACAGAGAAGCTACCATCTCAATTATATTCTAACTAATAATCCTTACCCTTAATATTTTTATCCTCACCATTACATGCTGTCATTTTGTGTTCCTTTAATCTGTATATACATGGTGTCATGCTTTGCAACTATAATGGCTTTCATTCAGCAATCATCATCCCTCTGAGACAGACATGGTAGAACAATGCATCCTCCTGTAATAGACAGTTGGAGTGTTGTATTCATTTGTATAATGCTGAAATGAATGTTTTTCTTCTTTAGAAACATGTAAGAATTTTCCTTTGATGTTTACATCAAGCTATATGGGAATTGCCAATGTTCAATCTCAATCAAACTACAAAATGATAAATTCATCTTTTTATATACCTCAAGATGAAGATAATAGGTTTGAGGGTATACATTTCTATAGAAAAAAAATTGACAGGCTCTCTCTAAAATCCTTTTGCACCCAAGTCTTCATTGCTTGATTAACAGCCATGGAATGACCCACTACTGCATAGCACAGTGAATGTATAACTTAACTATGAAAGAAAATAGAGCATGGAGAAAAATTCTAGCAGTTCCCATGTCTCAATGTCACCTACAAAACTTGAAGATGATGCTATGCTCCATTTTAAAGCCCCATGTTTTCACTGTGTCACAAAGATATGACACTGTAGTTGACTGGAAGGAATTTAGTTCTAATCTAGAAGATAAATCCAGTACAATTCAAGCTTTTGTTAAGTAGCTGCTCATGGGAACATTTGAATCTACAAATTACACAAAGATTAAATAGAAGCATCTTATGTGTAGCCCTGTTTTCTTAAATCAGAGCCAGAAAAGATAACTGGGAGGCAGAGGGGGGTTATCAAAAAGAATGTACAGTGTTTCCTGTAATGATTCTGTCTCTGAAGCCAAGGAATAGAGGTTATGTCTTCACAGCAGAGAAGATGGGTCAGTGATTGCTTCTCAAAGTCTCCAAGTTATTCCTACAGATGGTGTAACACTTGTAACCAGGTCATCTTCAAAGGACATCATCATGTGACTTGAGCTCCTATCATATGTCTAGCTATTGCAAATGTTACTCTGCTTAGAACTCCAAGGGCCAATATCAGTTTATCAGAAATGATACCTGGATATTTGAAGGTCTTTTTGTTTTTTAAAAACGTACATTGGTATTTTGCCTGCATGTATGTCTGAATGAGGGTGTCACATCCCCTGGAACAGGAGTTACAGACAGTTGTGAGCTGCCATGTGGGTGGTGGAAATTAAACCCTGGTCCTCTGGTAGAGCAGCCAGTGCTCTTAATTGCTAAGCCATCTCTCCAGCCCCCTGAAGGTCATTTTTTAATGATTATACATGCCCCAACCAGAATTCACTCACAAATGCTACATATAAACATATGCCCAATAAACATAATACAAAAAAAATGATCTTTGTGAAATTCTTCAAACATTTTTTTCTTGGTTCTGTAGTCTAGAAATAATTTGTTAAATATTTTTTTACTGGATGATTGGCATTTAGAAATTCTCTCTAGATTTTTAAAACTTAAGTTTCGTCTGCTTTATGTAAAAGCTATATTGTAAAATAGCGCCTAGTATTTTTATTTTGCCATAGAAACAAAGAGCCTCGATACATGAATGACTTAGAAATAAGCCTCCATATGTCCTTTAACAAAAATACATTTTAAGAATTGTACTGTGAAGCCCCTTTCATCCCTGAATGAGCATCCTAGAGTATACTTAAATATATGAAGATTCCATGGCATCTCAAGGCAAGTAAATCTCCTAAGTCCATCGTTCTATAAGTGGTCTGTTGTTGACCAAATTATTTTGGGGTACATGGCTACATTTGTCTTGCCTGTGTTCCATAGAGCACATCACAAGGTCAAACCCAAATCAGTGGAGGCAGGGGCATGCCACAGACTATTGGAAGAAGAATGTAGACTGTGGGTGTGGCCAACAGGTTGTTTGTTTGGCTGGTTTCTTTTGGAGGAGTTGTTTGTTTTGCTAAGCACAGGAAAATACTTAGTGTAAAATGATGTTTGTCATTAACAAGACAGTTATGCTTTAAAGCCACATCGACTGTGAATGCAACAAAGCTCTCAGAGGAAAGCTCAGGTCCTCTGAAAGCTCTTTACTCCCATTCTCCCACTCACTACCTCTTTGTTTTTCCATTAACAAAAAACTGTGATCTAAAGATAACTCCCCTTAGCATAGCAGGAAGTGCAGAGTGTTTCTCTTGTCCAAAGCATTTGTATACATTGTCTTCCTGACTTGCTTGCCAGATGAGGTGTGATTCTCACGAATGGTCTCACTGAAAAACGAAATGTTCATTCTTAAATAATCTCGATGGCTAGTTGAGGAGCTCATGTGGGACCCAGCTTTGTGAAGCAGGTTAATGTGGTTGGTGTGAGTAACGGAGTCGGAATCAAGCCAAAGCAATGTGGCACCCTAAAGCAAACTGGCTAATTATTTTCTGCAGCTTGCAAACTGGTTCTGATGGCTCCTTAGTCATCTTTCTATTACTGTCACACAATAGCTGAGGATAAAAGGTGCATTTTAGCCCCAGGTTTTTTTGGAGTTTTTGGATTGTGTTCCACAGCCCCGTTGCTTCAGTCCTTCAGATTGCAAGGCAATCTGTCCTGATGTAAGCACACAATAGAGGAAAATCCATTTAACACGTGGCTAGGAACAAACACAGAGAAAGAAGCAAAGGCCAGAATCCTCTTCATCGACTTGTCTCCCAGTGACCAAAAACCTCCCAATAGGCTTTCCTTTTAAAATGTCTACCACCTTCCCCAAAGCACTATGATGTGGGGACCAAACCTTGGTGAGTCCTTGAGTGAAATTTACCCAGAAGTTAATTTCCAATAAATACTTGATGGTTATGGAGAATGTTGAACAAAGCATCAATGGTGTTTTTATTTTTGAATCTTTATTTTACTTTATTTTATTGATCTTGAAAGCATTATCCTCCTGCCTCCATTCCAGAAAAAGTGACATTAGACACCTGATTTATGTAGAACTGGGGATAAAACTGAGCCACATTTGGAGGCTGATTATGGGATCCAAAAGCTCTCAGAGGAAAGCTCAGGTCCATCCCATAATCAGCCTCCAAACGCTGACACCATTGCATACACTAGCAAGATTGTGCTGATAGGACCCTAATATAGCCATCTCTAGTGAGACTATGCCGGGGCCTAGCAAACACATAAGTGGATGCTCACAGTCAGCTATTGGATGGATCACAAGGCCCCCAATGGAGGAGCTAGAGAAAGTACCCAAGGAGCTAAAGGGATCTGCAACCCTATAGGTGGAACAACAATATGAACTTACCAGTACCCCGGAGCTCTTGACTCTAGCTGCATATGTATCAAAAGATGGCCTAGTCGGCCATCACTGGAAAGAGAGGCCCATTGGACTTGCAAACTTTATATGCCCCAGTACAGGAGAACGCCAGGGTCAAAAAGTGGGAGTGGGTGGGTAGGGGTGGGGAGGGTATGGGGGACTTTTGGGATAGCATTGGAAATGTAAATGAGGAAAATACCTAATTAAAAAACAAACAAACAAACAAAAAACTGAGCCACACGCACGTGCTGCAAGTACCAACCCGGCTACATCCCCAATCCAAGGGTAAAACACAAAAACAAATAAAATACAATGTAAGTTCTGGCTCTGTTGTTGTTTGGTTTGGTTTTTGAGAGAGTTCACTACATAGTTCCGGTTGGCCTCGAACTCACAGAGACCAGGCTGCCTGTTGCTCCTGAGTACTGAGATTAAATGTGTGTGCTACCACATCAGGCTCTAGATTCTAACCCTTGTGATTATGTGATTATCTCTTGTTTTCCTACTCCCTAGTCTTCACAGCACTGGTTTGTAGGAACCATATCCAGTGCTGGTTTCTATCTTCCACAGCAAGCCAGCATGAGCTAGTCAAACCAAGAAGGATTCTGCCACACTCCAGCGATCGCATTGTCTTCCTATGGCAATCGAAACAAAGTCAGTGCGGATTGATCAGGAATTTTCATAAACTGGCATGAGGACTTCACCCCGAGTCTACCAGTCTCTGCTTTAAACCACT
The DNA here is from genome assembly GCF_978045245.1 of Mus caroli. Taxonomy (NCBI): domain Eukaryota; kingdom Metazoa; phylum Chordata; class Mammalia; order Rodentia; family Muridae; genus Mus; species Mus caroli. The sequence continues at coordinate 43,577,824 of NW_028227267.1, read as the reverse complement.
TTAAACCAGTCTCTGCTTCAGCATCAAGTGATGACCACATGATAATCTCTGTAGATGTCCCAGTAAAAATAGCAAACAGAATAAAGATGAGAGATGACAAAGCCTAGATGGAGTTCCCTCGTGGCAATCTAAGGTACTGGTGTAATTTGAGACTCTAATTATTTTTCAATGATGGTATAACTGATGTTTTCCTCCAGTCACACCCAAGTCACACCAGGTGGGAATAAACATCAAGGGGAGACTTCCTAATGTTTATATGAATGTGTTTTTTCCCCTACGGCCCCTCAGGTGGCTTTGTGTGATGAGATACCTAGGGATTTGATAAGGACAACAGGTATAGTCTCTAGATTACTGAGAAAAACCCATCCTGAAATCCTCACCCAACAGAGACTAGGCCCAGCCTGATCTTTAAACTGTCCAGCTGATCAATCACTATCGGCTTTACCCTCCACCCCCCAGCAACCTTTCTCTGTTGGTAGAAGCTAGGGTCCTGTGATAAACCGAGGAAAATGAGAGGAGCTCAGGGTGGGACCTGAACAGCAGGGACATCCAATCCAGCCTCCACCTCAGTGGTCGGGCAACAGAATCCTCTCAGACATTCTCTGGGATGTGAATCCTTCCTGTGAGGTCCTTGATCATTGTATCTGCCATGCCATCAACCTGCTCTTAAACAGTAGCACCGGTGAAATTTCTGAGCTGCTGGAATGTTCTCCCAAATGATGTGTTCTGGTTGAAATAAGTGCAGAAAGGAAAAATCTTCCTTAGCTCTTTGCGGAACTCCAAGAGGAGCAGCTCTCACTGCATACCGTTCTCCTTAGCGCTCACACACTTGGCAGGTACCATCTTGCCAGTTCCTTAAGAGACTTGCTTACAGAGGTTGATACTGGCAGCCGATCCAGACTCCGAGATACAGCTGGGGTCTGATGCCTGCAGAGGGAAGGGCGTCTAGCTGAAGGTCTGTAATTTACCTGTCTGATACCAGATCCCAGTGCAGGCTTCATTCACCCTCCGGAGCAGCTTAGTGATGGGGGCCCAGCCTTGGGGTGGGGGGCTATCTACCCTCATTTTAAGGCCTTGTAGTCATTTCCTCGCTAGTGTGAGGGAAGGTTTTGTACAGTTATAAAAGAATAGAACACTCTCCTCTTAGTTCCTAATATATTATGTCCTCCCCTGCCGAGTCCCGGGACTTAGTCTGGATTTGGTAACTAAAGTAATATAAATGTTAGCTAAGAAGCATTCCCGCAATGTGGTTCCAATTTAGGCTTGTTTTGAAGTCTAAAGGCCCAATATGTCTCGTAGATTCTTCGCTGGACATTAGCGTTAATGTAATTTGCGGAGGAGCACAGGCCGGTGAAGAAGGGAGGCCCTAGCCCTCTTTGGATGGGATCTGGGCCTTTCCCAGGGCCAGGAGTTGCCTGTGCTTGCCCAGAGTACCCTAACAGCCCTAGAGGTCTCTGGGTTCACTCTGGAAATTGCCCTACACTTGAGAGAGTGATAGAAGAAGCATATGGGTGCAGTATCCTGTTCCCAGAGACCTTGCCCTGGCTCTGCAAAGGAACATTCCCAGGCCAAGGCAAGCCTCCCTCTGCAAGCTGTTTGCACTTTACTTCAATAACGTCTCTCCCCTAGTTTCTCGCATGCCTTTTCAGAGTCAGGCTAGGCACCCCCTTGCGGGGGCGCCCACGAGGACCCCGCAGGCCAACTCACACCCCTTCCTAGGTGCCCCCACCCCTGCATTCCCCGTAATGAGCATCCCCCCAACCCCCCCTGGAACTGCCTGCCCTTTATCTTGCTGGGGGGACCCGCACCTTTTGAACTGCCATCTGTAGATTGTGTTGGTGCAGTGACTTGTTAACTGTGCCATGCTGTGAAGGAAATGGCATGATTTAGATCAAGTGCTCAGGACGGCTGTTCATAAGAAACACTTGAGCCAAGCTGTTGCTGCTCGGAGCGTGCCCTGGGGAGACGGGTTCCGTTTTGGGTCACGGTCCTGCCTTGTATGAGGGCAGGCGCAAAGCAATCCCGGTCTTCACTGAGGCTGCAGAGAGGGGGGGTGGGGAGGGGCATTATGAACCATGAGGCTGCCAAATTAACTTCTCACCCTTTCAACCACACTCCAGAGAATAAAAGCTGAACATGTCTGCCTCAGAACCAGGCTCGATTTATGCCAAACAAGTTCTTTCTCTAATTTATCAGCCCAGCTAGCTATCCTAATTACGGGAAATCTCTGCTGTTTATGCAGCCTCTTTCTGAAGAGGTACAATGAATAACCAGCTGGGAGATGGCTCGTGGGGAGTTTTGTGAACTGGGACTTCACCCCAAAACTACCTATCAAAGAAAATAAAAATAAACTGCTTCTGGTTCTGACGGACAAAAAAAAAAAAAAAAAAAATCGAACGGAGGAACCACAGCAGGTAAACGTAGGTCATTAAGTCCTCCGAAATGGCAAGTATCTATAAGTGAAATCTAATTAGAGACAAAGGTGAGGCCAAGACAGAGTTATAAAAAGGGAGCCTTCGGCTTCATTCATCAACTCTCAGGCTAATTCCACGGACACCCATTTGTCCATTATATGGAAATAAATGATTAGGGTCATTCTCTAAGACAAATTTACTTTTCTGCACACTCTAAATCTGTTTAGTCAGTTTAAAGGTGTCAGTTATTGGAACAGGCTAAGACTATGAATTTCTTAGTAATAGCTTTAATAACGTTTTGAAATGAAAAGCAGATACCTTGAAATCAGCCTGCTTTGAAAAGACCTATGAGGGGCTCTGGTTTTAATTTGTGTGGCGTTCTACATCTGGAATCCCTTATAATTAAAACTAAAAACCGAACTACTACTTCCACCTGTCAAATGATGAAAAGATGGATGCACTAATAAGTTACTAAATAGCCCAACATGATCGAGTTTACATTGGAGTCCGCTACAGTAAAACAGAACTCTGGACAGGAGGCTAAAGGTCTCGGTCATTACTAATAACACTCTCGGCATTAGCCTGCGCGTCCTGCTGTAACTACTGGCGGGGTCTCTTAAAATAAGAGTGGCTTGTTGGGAAGTCTTTGTTTAAAAAGGAAACATAAACTTCAGAAAAGAATATTTAAAACACACAAACTGACCAGATTTTGCTTCCCAAAGTTTGTTTTCAACATTTCTGAAACTTTTTTCCGGGGCTTCTTATAGCAATCCCATGCAGCTGCTAAATTTAGTATGCACAAATGTCTACCAAACATTCGTGTTGAAACAAACAAACAAACAAACAAACAACCCCTGTGCCAGCCCTGGGGATATGGCATTGAGCAAATATGTACCTTTCTTTGTATGTAACTTAGAAATAGAAAAGCATGCGATAGTTTCCTCTTTCTTCAGAATGAATAAGCAAGTATGCTTTTGCCTAGATTCTGTTAAGAAGCAACAGCTCTCTCAGACCTCTCTCTGTCACTCTGACTAAAACAACAATGGTCATTAAGGTGCCCTTGGACTGTCACTGACATTCAGAAGGTCAATTATTCTCAAAGGTAAATCCTGAGTTGTAATCCCCTCTGAAGCTGCTGGCTGGGACTCCCCCTGCCAAGTTCGAGCTGTGTGGGCGGCCCCCAAAGGCTCATTCTTCTTGTTACACAAGTCAAGCTTTCCTGCCATGAAGTAAAAATGGAAATATCATATTTTGAAAAGAGCATCAGTTCTCCTGGAGGAAAAAAAAAAGTATTGGAGCATTTTGCTGGTGATGGAAAGGTCTTTCCATGGGCTGGGCACTGCCTGGAGAGAAAGATATCTTAAATGTCCCTTCAATACAGTGGCTGCCAGTGTCACCTGAGAACAATGCCTACAGCCATGATTACAGTGAGCCAAACTCTCCCTGTGGGAAAGCTGTACCCACCAAAGGGATTACAATCCAATTTAACCCTTTGAGACCACCATAGACCCCATGGGTACATTCCATTTCAGGAAAAAGCTTTATTTGGCTGTCACCCACTTGATTTAAGAAATATGTCCAAACTGGCCACCTAAACTGGCCATCCAGCCTGAAGATACTCTACCTGGCCAGCACACTGGGGTTTTATAGCAGCATTATTTCCAATATCAAAAAAGGTAGAGATAGCTGGGCAGTGGTGGCGCGTGCCTTTAATCCCAGCACTTGGGAGGCAGAGGCAGAGGCAGGCGGATTTCTGAGTTCAAGGCCAGCCTGGTCTACAGAGTGAGTTCCAGGACAGCCAGGGCTACACAGGGAAACCCTATCTTGAAAAACAAAACAAAAAAACAAAAACAAATAAAAGGTAGAGACAACACAAGTATCTGTTGGTGGATAAACCAAACTATGGAATACATCCAATGGAATATTACTCAGGCTTTGGCAGAAGGTGGGGGAGAGCAGAGGCGGGAGGGGAGAGGTTGTAATACACAAGCATCTCCATGTCAGCTGGAGACCCAGGTGGCACAGAGAAGCCTGGCAAACACAAAACCTGAGCCAACAGAGCCTAGCACATCTGCATGGCTCCTCAACTACCTCCAGGCAAAAGGCATCCTGGGAGAGGCCAAGGATTCCTGCTATGTTTGAGGCAGAAGGTAGTTCTCCCTGGTCCAGCCCTCTGGAAATTCTCTTCACAGACCTTTGCCACTAATGGTAGTAGTCCTACTAGGCAGCCGGTGGATCTGGAAAGCATCTCAAGAGTCAACACATGTGAAGGTCCGCCCCCAGACAGCTAAAGTAGAAGACTGACTCTATCACAGATCTCCTTGCCTGCCAGACCAAAGGCTGAGATTCATTCCTGAAGATAAGACAGGGAAGTACAAGTGAGCCCTCGAGCCAAGACCACAGAGGGTGGCTTCACTATAGATGGAGTGCCAGCAACAAACACACCTAAGAAGCTGCCTGGCAAAATGAAAAGGCAGAAGGGAACAAGGAGCTCACTCAACTCAGCTCTGCAGGCTGAAGCAACATGAGACAGTTTTGGAGAAAGGAAACTCAGCTACCTGTTGAGGATGCTCCAGGAGCCTGCCAATGGTACCCATGTCTGGCATCGGTCAGATGCCCAGTGGAAAAGTACACCTCACCTTTAAGCTTCAGCAACCATAGATGGGCACTGTCTTAATTAAAGTTTCATTACTGTGAAGAGGCATCACGACCAAGACAGCCCCTAGAAAGGACAACGTTTAATTGATGCTGGCTTACAGTTTCAGAGGTTCAGTCCATTATCATCATGGTGGGAAGCATGGCAGCATCTAGGCCGACTTGGTGCTGGAGAAGGAGCTGAGAATTCTATATCTTGATCTGAAGGCAGCCAGGAAGAAACTGTCTTCTGCAGGCAGCTAGGAAGCTTCCTTCTGCACTGGGCAGAGCAACCCAAGTCCTAAAAGTCCACCTACCCAGTGACACACTTCCTCAAGGCCATGCCTGTTCCAACAAGGCCATGCCTCCTAATAGTGCCACTTCCCATGGGTCAAGCGTATTCAAACCACCACATTTGCCTGAAGGTAAATTGTCTGTGAGTTCCAAACATAATTTGTGCAAGGAACCTAGAGGGGGAAATGAGGACTGCCACGTGCTGAGACCTGCAGAGGCCTCTTGCTACTGAGTGTACTGAGTTTCAGCTCAGCATGTGCATGAAAGTCTAAGGCGCTGTGCTAGGCAGTGGCAATGCTTTAAAAAGCACTCTTACCTCTGGACAAGGAGGCTGACCCAAAGCAAAGGACACTTCTAGAAGAGGGCAGACAACAGCTCTAAATTCCAGCACTCTAGATATTGGCTTACAAAACAATTAAAAGTAAAACTAGTACATAATAAGTAAATAAAACCTCTATCCAACCAGAGGCACTGAAGCCAGAGATGATGGACTTTTATTTTCACCATCAGTAAAAGCTTAATTAAAATCATAGGTTTCTTTCCTTTCTGCCAGTTTTTCATCTGTTTCAAGTATTTTTATTCCATTGTGTGTGTATATGTGTGTGTGTATGCATGTGCATAGTGTGTGTGTGTCTGTGTGTCTATGTGTCTGTGTATATATGTGTGTGTCTATGTGTCTGTGTATATATGTGTGTGTATCTGTGTCTGTGAATCCTGTTGTGTGTGTATATATGTGTGTCTGTATGTGTGTCTGTGTGTCTCTCTGTGTGTGTCTACATGTCTATGTGTGCCTGTGTATCCTGTCATTGTGTGTATATGTGTGTCTGTGTGTACATGTATTGTGTATGTGTGTATACATGTGTTTGTGTCTGTGTTTATTTTATATGTGTATGTATGTGTGTCTATATGTATATATGTGTGTTTGTGTCTATGTTTATGTGTATCTATGTATGTGTCTGTGTGTCTGTGTGTCTGTGTGTGTATATATGTGTCTGTGTGTCTTTGTATGTATATGATGACTATGCATGTGTCTGTATGGTATATGGTATGTATGTGTGTCTGTGTGTGTATATGTGTCTGTGTGTGATATAATGAATTTAAAGAACAACTAGCAGAAGCAGGTTCTCCTCCTCCATCACATGGGTCCTAGAGATTAAACTCAAATCGTCCGACATGGTGGTAAGCACGTGTGTCCTCCGGGTCCCCTCTTAGGCTTCTGCTTCATTTCTAATTTCTAAGGTCAGTATCATAGAAAGCAGTAAATCAAATTTTTAAAAATGAGGAAGAAAAATTCTAACTTGTGATAAAACACAGGCAAGAACTTTAAGGACATTATGCTGAATGAACTGAGCCAGAAAAGGTCACTGCTGGCATTCTAGAGCACAAGAGATGAACACAATTCATAGAGACAGAGATAGTAGAACGGCAGGCAGGAACAGAGAACAGGGAGAGCAGGGAGCTGGTGTGTAGCGGCTACAGAGTTTCCACTTGAAACAGAGAAGGAAAAGACCCTATAGATGTGAGCACACCGGATGATGTCACTCACTAACCTGAATACTTAGAAATGGTTAAAGTGGCCAATTTGCTAGGTAGATTGTGCTGTGAGAAAAATCAAATTATTTTTACATTAAAATAGAAACGCCCCTCTTTCAGGAAATAAAGAAATCCAAAAAACGCTTAACAGTGGCCAGTGTACCTGAGTGCCCACAAAACTTGAAACTCAGCCCTCGCTCTTCAAACCTGCCCTTCAGTTCACCACAGCCTCTGCCCAGCCTCCTTCACTCTGCCAGGCCCCACCCCATTCCTGCATAGAGGACCTATGAAGAACTCTCACTATGCACAGCTTTTCTAGACTTACATCCCCACCATTAACCCAGCCTATCCCAGGCCCAGATGAGGAATGTGGTGACATTCCAGGCAGTAGAACCACCGAGAAGCCCCTCTCCCACAGAATCAACCCTGGACAGTGCCCCGCTGCACCCCCAGTTAGGAGTGGGAATGTCCGTCTCAGAGACCTACCACGCCATGCTTCCTTGTCAAATGGCTGCAAGTCCACCATCCTAGGTACATGATCCAAAGGCGCTAGAAGCGTTCCGCAGCGCATGAAGAGTTGCATTGTATTCATGTCTTCCTCATACCGACTTTTCACAAATATATTACTGGTCTTGTAGCTCCAAGTGAGGGAGTCATGACTTCAAGAGTCATTATTGAAGCTTGGAGTATCCGCAAACTGTGAATTTTATTTTAAGCCATTGGCTGTCTAGGGTTATTTTTCCCCTCTAAAATGCTACTGTCAAATGAGCATTTAAAAACATTTATCAAAAACCAAGGGCTCCAAACTTTAATCTGTACATTCCACACAGAGGAAAGCCTGGCCTAGCGCTGATGCGTAAATGATGTGTTGGTCTAATCTATTTTTCACAGGGGGTGTCTGAGAGGAGGGAAATTAAAAACAGGTCAAATGGACTATTCTGACTGTTCTACAGTGTGCTTTTTACATGAGGTCTGGATTAAGATAACATCTGGTCCATATTTCTTGAACTATTTCCCTTTTATCACAAGAAAAGTCGGCAACCCATCTATCTCACAACTGCTCTTAATTTAGCTCTAAATATCCCTGATGAAACATTGTACAACATGCTGTTGTCTATTACAGTGATTTCCCCAAAGGAACAGTTGATACTTTTATGTATCCCAGCACGCCTAATCATGCCAGGCCCGCTTAGTAGGCCTTACCTTGCAGTCATGTGTACAAGTGTGCCCCCTAAATCCCTCCTTTGCTACCAAAGGAGTCTTGGTCTGAAGTACAGAGTGCAGGCCTCAGAGTCAAAGAACCATCCGAATCCTTTAGAAGGACAAACACCTCACGCCTGAGCCAAGGAACCACTGTTGCTGCCACAGCTGCCCATTCAGCCTCTCAAAAGAGGGAATCGGGAAGCCGTGTCCTGTCTGTGCTCTTCAGGGTTCAAGTGTCACACAGTGGAGTGAACTGGCTTACAATACAAATTCCTCATAATTTTTCCTTTCAAGGAATCGTAGGACTTAGATCTATCACACAACTCATTTCTACGGATAAGTCGAGCAATTACTTCTGATACCGTTTGCCTGCCAGTGATGTGCATTGTGGGGAATATTTTTAAACCACGTGGATCCTCTGGCGCACAGAAAGCAGAGGTCCATGTCTAGTCGCTGCGTGGCAAACGACCTGCAAGTTGGCAACATCATGTGCTCCTCGATTTAGGGGGGGGGAACCCACAGAACCTAAAACCCACAAAAGTGGTGAGGGTCTTTAAAAGCTGCATCCCTTGGGGAGTGTGAAAACCCAAAGTATTCAAACTACAGAAGTGATAGGGACAACAAAACCATCTCCAATGGGAGGCTGCCCTCTCCGCCCCATGTGTAACTGACTGGTTCACAGCCACCAAGCAGGAGCCAGCAATGTGTACTAAGGAAGGATCTTCATGCTATATATCTACAGAACAGACCAGGAATAGTGTGATAGCGCCTTTTGTTTTTGTTAAAAGCAAAAAGAGGCAGGTGAGATGGCTTCGTGGTGGGCAAGGGAGCTTGTTGTCAAGCCTGTCGACCTGACTTCCATCCCTGCCCAACACACACACACACACACACACACACACACACACCAAATAAATACACACTAAATTAATATATATTAACTATGTATTGATGTGTATGAAGAAGTTACGAAGAATACACACTGAGCTAGTGGTTGAGTTAGGCTAAGGCAGAGACCATCTATGGACCTTCTAGCTTTAAATAGGTATATATTACTTTAATTTTTTTTTTAAGTAAAAACGCACTGAAGAAACAGAGCAGATAGAATTGAGATGAGGGAGATCACCCCCCTCCCCGAAGAAGTGGTAAGAGGAGGGACGGGCTCAGGAGTCCTGGTGAGCGCCTGCAGCAGAGGGCAAGAGGCCTTCGAGTGAGGAGCATCCTGTCATCTTGCATTTTTAGGAGAGAATTCTGAGAATAAAAAGCCTTCAGGAGTTATCAGCGGGCAGGCTGGAGCCGCTCACTTTTCACCTGCCCATGTTTGCTGTCTGGCAGGCAGTCAAGGGTGCTATTAGCAGAATTAAGATCCAGGAGAGAAGATTATCCCAGAGAAGGCAAGATAAGGGGCTGGAAAGTGTGGCTGGTTATCACTGTCACAGTACCAGACGGGTCAGAGAGGATTCCGTATAGGTTTCACTAGAAGCAGGTAATCTCTGGGGAAAGAATGGAGTGACTGTCCTTGGGAGACACTTGGGGACAGCAGCACACGGCAGTGCACTTGAGATAATGCGGCAGTTTGGGCTGGAGGTGGGTAATGCAACAGCAGCAACATTCTTTTATCCCCTCTTATTCCATGAACCTGGGCAATGAAATAACCTCCCCCTCCCCCCAGGGCATCTTTAATATTTTTGAATGGTATACTTTCATTCACTTTTTTTTTTTTTTTTGTCCTTTTAGCCGAGGAAAGGTCTAATGGAATTCTGTTATACAGTGTGATAGAAGAAAGAGGGAAAATGGTTGTAATATACTTTAAGCGCTTAATTGTTGAGGTTTTGGGGGTTGTTTTGTTTTGTTTTGTCTTTTCTTTTTTAATCGATAGGCACAGTGTGGCTTTGCTCAGGGGTAAGGAGACATTGCTGCTTGGTACAGAAACATGTGTTTTCAAACAATGAGCTGGAATGGTGAGGGTTTGAGTTTGTGTCAGCACTGCGATTTACAAGCACTCACATGCAGCATGAACTTACAGAACATTTCACCATGTTGTCCATGAATCACTCGGCTCGAAGCTCCACAGCATATGGACAACTGCAGAAGGCAGAGCACGAGATAATGCACTTGGCCACTGACTCTCACGTGCTTGCTCTGGAATGGCCTTGCTTTTATCGCTCCAACTGCCTCTTCATGAAAGGGTAAGAACTCAGTCTTTGATCTCTCAATCTCTCTCTCTCTCTCTCTCTCTCTCTCTGTCCCTCTCTCTGTCTCTCTTTCTCTGTCTCTGTCTATCCCTCTCTCTGTCTCCCTGTCTCTGTCTCTGTCTCTCTCTCTATCTCTCTCTCTCTATCTCTATGAACTCCAGGAAAACAGACAATGACAGTTTCAACTAGGTAATTTTCCATGCACAGCCCTTAGGTGCACACTTAAAGAGCCACAATAGTGAGGTGTTTGCCTTCAGTTAAGACTCAGGACATAGTTGTAGGTTTTCAATGATTGAACCATCCCACACGTGGTTAACAAAACACATTCCCCAGATGGCTACAGTAAACAAACTGACCAGACAGAATCCCCAAACCAGGAGTCATGGCATGGCCTTGCCATAGAGGCAAGAGCACTCTTAATGACTGAGAGTTATGGATTTACTCATGAAAAACAAAACCAGTATTTTGGTTTTTTAATTATATTAAAATAAAAAAGATCCAAACTTTCAATACTTCTCTAGATTCGTCAAGGTATTTGTTAAAGCAGAAACTGCACGTGTTCCCATTCAGTAGTGACTACTAACTAAAAGCCCATCAGTTTCAGACTACCCGTGGGTAGGAGTATGTGCACCCACACCGCGTAAGTACTTCCCACGTCTTTTCACCATAATTTGTATTCTAGCTCAAACAACAGACAAAAACAAAACCAAAAAAAAAAAATCCATTATGACAAAAGCAGAAACTTCAATTAATTAGACACTAAAAGTTTTTTTTTAATTTATGTAGGTTATATGTATAAACACTTTTACAATTTATCAAACGCAATAGTCACGATAGGACAAAGCATAGAGACAAGACGCAAACACATCCCCGAAACAGCCTCATCTGGGGGCCAGAGCTCGTGTAGGAGGAGTGCTTACCTCTGAAACCCTGGGTTTGACCTTCAGCACCACATTAGGCCAGGGGTGGGGAGTCACGTCTATCATCCCAGAACTACAGAAATGCAGGCAGGAGAGTCAGGAGGTAAAGATCCTCGACAGCATAGTACGTTCAAGGCCAGCCTGAGCATGAGACCCGGTGGCCAGTTAAAAACCAGCTAGCTTTCCTCGCCTCCCATCCCCTTCCTCCACATTCACACATCAGACCTCCCTCCTCGGTAGTTACTGCAGTTAACTGGGCAGCTTTTTATGGGCCTTTGCGCAAAGCATCAACAACTGTGTGTTCATTTATCCACGGATACTGTATGTTGTGAGGTGTAGCTTATTGTGGCTGATTTTTCAGTGTTGGGGATTGCACATGCTCTACAAACCCGGTGCTACATTCCTAGCCCCAAGTTACATCTCTTTATTTAATCACTTCTTTCAGACGTTTCGGGTCCGTATAATAGAGACCAAAAGCTGCAAACTCCAGCCCATAGTGCATAAGTCTTTGAAAGTTTTCTGAGCTTGTTATCAACATGTTTCTTTCTACGGAAATAAAGTCCATTTCTTCATTTCACCTGTGGGTGCTAAAGATAGCACTAAGCATTTCTCCACCACCGTGACACGCTCCCAACCCTGTTTTTGACCTTTTCCTTGCCCTGACTGGCCTGGCACTCACTTGGTAGACAGGCTGGCCTCTGCCTCCTGAGTATAAGAACTAAATCATCATGGGCAAGTCCAACCCCTTTGTACAGTTCACCCAGTTCCCTTCAAACAAAAGCATCCTGGTGGCTGTCCCTCAAGTTCCCACAATCCTTGCCTCGTAACCGCAGCCTGGCCTCTCTAGACCTTTGAGATTCCCACCATCAGACTGCATATTATCTCCTAAGACACTGTAATTTATTTAGCCATCGTTCGATTTACAGTATACTTTTAACCTGCAAGACTCCGCGCCGTGTTTGGTAGGACAGAAGGGAATCCCATGGAGACATCAGCCCCCTTTCTAATCTACGAATTCGTTCTCTCCTACCGTTTGTGAAGCGGCCCTACTGCCATAACTGATCAGTTCTGGTGAAACGTTACAATGCAAAGGATTGTTCTGTAATTTTGCCTTTGAAAAATGATATTTTAATTGAGAGATCAGAGTCAGGACGTGGGGTAGGGGAGGGATTATAAGATAAAGACGAGTCAATCAGGAGCTAATTGGGATAGAATCAATGTGCTATTTAGTTAAACCCAGACCGAAAAAAAAAAAAAAGCCTCTGGTCTAAACGTGACAAAGACTTGCTGAATAATTAGGGTATTTTCTGTTATCTTTCATCAGCCCCATCTTTCCTCCTGCTCTTTTTCTCATCCGCCATACCCCACCCCCCCCCCCCTCTCTCTCTCTCTCTCTCTCTCTCTCTCTCTCTCTCTCTCTCTCACACACACACACACACACACACACACACATTCTCTAAGAGCAAATAAAGTCCCCACTTGGCGCTTTGCTGCTTTGAACAGGGGATAGCAATCTGAAAGGTTCAAAGATTATTCTGCCGAAGTGACGCTTTTCCTATGAACAAAGTTGACAGACAAGAAGAGAGGCCAGGAAATCACAGGTACAATTTTGTAACTATATTGTAAACGTAAGCCAAAAATCAAAGCCCATGCAAAAGTGGAAAGAAAATAGAATTTGTTTAACTAAATCATCAGCCAAAATAAGAAGCCCGTGCCAGGTGACGCAATAGCTGCCCCCGGAGTGACAGCCTTGTTGCCTCATGATTTGATGTGTGTTGCCGTACGAGTTGTGCCAGAGATTTAAAACAGGAATCAGACAATGGGATGTGCACTGCCTTCCATGCCTTTGCTCCCTGGTCAGAAAGCCCTCAGATTTGAAGTCATTTTGTTTGTTTTTGTTTCTCCTGTCCTGTGGAAAATAAAAAAAGGGAAAGTTTCATCTGCAGATTTTCAAGGGGGCCATGTCTATCTGTTACGTCTTTAACTCAGACATAAACCAAAGTCTATCTTTGTAAGTAGAATTAAATTTTAAAGATTAGTTTTACCCATCTGTTTGAGATGTTAAAATAAATGCATCTGTGCACTAAATCTCTTCATGTACTAATGATTGGTTGTTTACTGAAAAAAAAAATCTACCTCTGACAGCTTGACAGCTTCCAGAATGGAATAATAGAGAATAATAATACTTTTATTTTGAGGTTTTTCACTCTGTTGTTACTTCATTTTCTTTGTTATATCTTCATTTATTTATTCTGTGTGCATGTGTGTATGGGCATTCAAGCACACACGCACACACACATACATACACCATTCAATCAATAAGCCAACCAACAAATAAATAAATGTATTTATTGTACTTATACCGAAGTCATCAATTTTTTAAAATGACACAGGACTGGGAGATGTTTCAATAGAAGAAGGCACTTGCTTCGAGATGAGTTCAGTTCCCAGGACCTTCATGATAGAGGAGAGAATCACTCCTCCAAATTGTCCTCTGACCTCCACAGATGTGCCATAGCACGCATGCCTATACACACGTGCACACAAAATAAATACATGAAAACACAGCAAAGCATTTGAAGAACAGATACACGTTTTCTCTAAGTAGTTCCCACTTCCTACCCATGCCTTCTGACGTGAGAGGTACACTCAAAGTCACCTCTAAATGACATTGTCAACCAGGTCTCCTGGCAACTGCTCCTTTTACAAGACGACTATTGGACAACTCACAGAGATTTTCTTTAAACTATATCCCCGTGACACTTTAATCACAGCAAAGGAGAGAGCAATGATTGAAAGAAGAAGAAAAGTCCCAGGGTTTGGAGAGGAAGGTTAAAGGCAGCAGGTTCTCTAAATTCCTCAGGCCTGGAGATGGGCACACGTCAGGTGTTCTAATCAGAATGGCCCAAGGCTGGCAGCCATCACTGAACAGTTGTATGCAGCATAGGACGACCTCCACGAGGAGTTGCGTCTTGATGCTTAAGGCCGAGTAAGGAGTGATGGCTCTATCAGGAAAGTACTTGCTACCTAAGCATGGGAATTTAAGTTCAACCTCAATATCCATGTTAAAGTCAGACACAGACCACAGCCTATGATCTCAGTGCTGAGGAGATAACACAGCAGAGATCCTGGTGCTCACAGGCCAGCCTGATTGATAAACTGCAGGATCATTGAGAAACTTGTCTTAAAAGGGAAGGTAGAAAGTGATTAAGGAAGACACCTGAAATTAATGCACACACATTCTCAACACACGTGTGAGAATGCAAGCTCACACGTGTGCATGCATGCACTTGCACACACTTTAATACAAAAGTATAAATATGAGTAAGACACAGTCTTGCTGAGAAGAGACTCGCAGTATAGTATCTGATTTAGCCAAACAGTGGGAATTTTATTTCAGGGCCTGCATGGTGACTGGTACCCAGACAGAGACATGTGTATGAATGAAAGCAGAAAGGTCTCACTCTGCTTCTGGGGGGTGGACGTAGGATGTGATGGAGGAAAACAAGCAGACCTGGGGCATTTCCATAAAGATGGGAATTATTCTTCTCTGTTCCCCTCTTAGTGGTGGTGTCATGTCCAAGCCTTCTGCTCAATTCCTGGAAGAGATCTGCAGATTGGTATAACAGTGCTGAAAGGAGAAATCTCCTGGCCCTCAGAGAATACATCTGCCGTCTGAAGACCCCACTATGATGTCACTATTTGACAGAACCCAGTGAGGATTCCTTTTCTTCGATCCTTCAGGCCAAGACAGACACAGCAGTGGGGAAAGAGCTAACCTTAGGAAGCCTCCACTGGCGATTGCACACACACCTGAGCATCAATCCTCTTCAGTGTATCCAGACACCTACAAGTCGTCTAAGTGACAGTGCTTATGACAAGGTTAGGAGCCCAAATTGCCTTCAGACAGATGCTGTACTCCTTTTAAAAGATGCTCCCAGTTACAAGGATGGATAGTCCATCCACTGTCAATTCAGATTCAGCTCCTCAAGGGGCAACCCAGCATATGGGCTTATCCTATGTAGTCTAAATCTGTTAAGAAGTATTGTTAAAAGCTTCCCTGGCTAGTTCCAAAGAAACAGCCATATTCATTACAAGAAAATCTCAACAGAGAGAAGACACAAAACTAAGTCCTGTACCCAGCCACAGTTTTCAACTTTCACACACAGCTTGTGTACTTAACCATTACAGCATATGTTCCCTTTCAGTAGGAGGGGCTAAGATGTTCTAGGGATGAAATAACAGAAAACATGAGACTAAAAACCTCAAAATCCAAGGCGCAAACTTGGTGGATAGTCCCATGATCCCCAGAGGACTCCACACCCTCCAGGTGCCCTAGCACACCCAGGATCTTAGGATCACTGGTGAGTGGAACACAACATCTGTTCCAACACCACCAGGGGTTCCTGGGGACAGCAGGAGCAGGGACACAGGAACCCTGCCCAACTAGTGGCTGGGGTTCCTTCCAGTCATCTCTGGTCTACCTTGATTTTGAACTCAGCAGACAGCCCCGTAGCCCCCAGAGGAAGTACCACTTCCAGGTGCTCTAACACGCTCAGGAACTTAGGATCCCAGGACCTTGGTCACACCAGGATCTCAGGGTCTCAGAGGAAGCTTGACTGCCAAGAATTCTGACAAACCCAGAATCTCAGGATCATCGGTTCCCAGAATCAAAGGATCACAGAGAAAGCTGGCCTCTGAGGAGTTCTGAATCAACTGGGATTACAGGAAGGACAGGCTTCAATCAGATATATCGAGGGCAGAGAGCACTTGAGATAATCAGATGGCAGGAGGCAAGCATAAGAACAGAAGCAACAGAAACCAAGGTTACTTGACATCATCAGAACCCAACATTCCCACCATAGCAGGTCCTGGATACACCGCCACACCAGAAAAGCAGGATATCGATCTAAAGTCACTTCTCATGATGATGATGGAGGTCTATAAGAAGGACATAGAAAACTCCCTTAAAGAAATTCAGGAGAACACAGGCGAATAGGTAGAAGCCCTTAAAGAGGAAGCACAAAAATCCCCTAAAGAATTACATGAAAACACATTCAAACAGGTGAAAAAAATTGAACAAAACCATCCAGGATCTAAAAATGAAATAGAAACAATAGAAATCACAAAGGAAGACAACTCTGGAGATAGAAAACCTAGGAAAGAGATCAGGAGTAATAGATGCAAGCATCACCAACAGAATACAAGAGATAGAAGAGAGAATCTCAGGTGCAGAAGATTCCATAGAAAACATTGACATAACAATCAAAGAAAAATGCAAAATGCAAGAAGATCCTAACCCAAAACATTCAGGAAATCCAGGACATAATGAGAAGACCAAACCTAAGGATAATAGGTATAGACGAAAAGGAAGATTTCCAACGTAAAGGGCCAGTAACTATCTTCAACAAAATTATAGAAGAAAATTTCCCCAACCTAAAGAAAAAGATGCCCATGAACATACAAGAAGCCTACAGAACTCCAAATAGTTTGGACAAGAAAAGAAATTCCTCCCATCACATAATAATCAAAACACCAAATGCACAAAACAAAGAAAGAATATTAAAAGTAAGGAAAAAGGTCATGTAACGTATAAATGCAGACCTATCAGAATTATACCTGACTTCTTCCCAGAGACTATGAAAGCCAGAAGATCCTGGGCAGATATCATACAGACCCTAAGTGAACACAAATGCCAGCCCAGGCTACTATACCCAGCAAAACTCTCAATTACCATAGATGGAGAAACCAAGGTATTCCATGACAAAACCAAATTTACACAATATCTTTCCACAAATCCAGCCCTTCAAAGGATAATGAAGGGAAAACTCCAACACAAGGAGGGAAACTATGCTCTAGAAAAAGAAAGAAAGTAATCTTTCAACAAACCAGATGAATAGATAGCCACATGAACAGAATTTCAACTCTAACAACAAAAATAACAGAAAGCAACAATGACTTTTCCTTAATATCTCTTAATATCAATGGACTCCGTTCCCCCCAAAAAGACATAGACTAACAGACTGGTTATGTAAATAGGACCCAACATTTTGCTGCATATAGGAAACCCACCTCAGTGTCAAAGACAGACACTACCTCAGAGTAAAAGTCTAGAAAACAGTTTTCCAAGCAAATGGACCCAAGAAACAATTTGGAGTAGCCATTCTAATATGGAATAAAATCAACTTTCAACCTAAAGTTATCAAAAAAGATAAGGAGGGACACTTCATACTCCTCAAAGGTAAAATATAACAAGATGAACTCTCAATTCTGAACATCTATGCTTCAAATGCAAGGGTATCCACATTCATTAAAGAAACTGCTAAAGTTCAAAGCACACATAGCACCACACACAATAACAGTAGGAGACCTCAACACCCCACTCTCATCAATGGACAGATCATGTAAACAGAAATGGAACAGAGACACAGTGAAATAACAGAAGTTTTGAAACAAATGGATTTAACAGATATCTATAAAACATTTTATCCTGAAACAAAAGGATATACCTTCTTCTCAGCACCTCATGATAACTTCTCCAAAATTGACCATATAATAGGTCACAAAACAGACCTCAACAGATACAAAAATATTGAAATTATCCCTTGCATCCTATCAGATCACCACAGACTAAGGCTGATCTTCAATAACAACATAAATGATAGAAAGCCCACACACAGGTGGAAGCTGAACAACACTCTACTCAATGATAACTTGGTCAAGAAAGGAAGAAATAAAGAAATTAAAGACGTTTTAGAGTTTAATGAAAATGAAGCCACAACATACCTAAACTTATGGGACACAATGAAAGCATTTCTAAGAGGGAATCTCATAGCTCCGAGTGCCTCCAAAAATAAACTGGAGAGAGCATACACTAGCGGCTTGACAGCACACCTGAAAGCTCTAGAACAAAAAGAATCAAATTCACCCAAGAGGAGTAGACAGCAGGAAATAATCAGATTCAGGGCTGAAATCAAGCAAGTGGAAACAAAAAGAACCATACCAAAAAAAAACCAAAAAACAAAAACAAAACAAAACAAAACAAAACAAAACAAAACAAAAAAAAAAACCCTAAACCAGGAGCTGTTTCTGTGAGAAAATCAACAAAATAGATAAACCCTTAGCTAGACTAACTAGAGGGCACAGAGACAGCATCCTAATTAACAAAATCAGAAATGAAAAGGGAGACATAACAACAGTACCTGAGGAAATCCAAAAAACCATCAGATCATACTACAAAAGCCTTTACTCAAAAAAACCTGGAAACCTGGATGAAATGGACAATTTTCTAGACAGATACCAGGTACCAAATTTAAATCAGGATCAGATTAATGATCTGCACAGTTCCATTTCCCCTAAAGAAATAGAAACTGTCATTAATAGTCTCCCAACCAAAAGAAAAAAGCCCAGGACCTGATAAGTTAGTGCAGAGTACTATCAAACCTTCAAAGACGACCTAATACCAATACTCCTCAAACTATTCAACAAAATAGAAGCAGAAGGTACTCTACCTAATTCATTCAATGAAGCCACAATGACTCTGATACCTAAACCACACAAAGACCCAACAAAAAGAGAACTTCAGACCAATTTCCCTTATGAATATCGATGCAAAAATACTCAATAAAATTCTTGCAAACCAATCCAATAACAAATTAAAAGGATCATCCATCATGATCAAGTAGGCTTCACCCCAGGGATGCAGCGATGGTTCAACATATGGAAATCCATCAACTTCATCCACCATATAAACAAACTCAAGGAAAAAAAAACATATGATCATCTCATTAGATGCTGAGGAAGCATTTGACAAAATCCAACACCCCTTTATGATAAAAATCTTGGAAAGATCAGGAATTCAAGGCCCATATCTAAACACAGTAAAAGCAAAATACAGCAAACCAGTAGCCAGCATCAAACTAAATGGAGAGAAACTCGAAGCAATCCCACTAAAATCAGGGACTAGGTAAGGTTGCCCACTCTCTCCCTATCTATTCAATATAGTGCTTGAAGTCCTAGCCAGAGCAATTAGACAACAAAAGGAGATCAAAGGGATACAAATTAGAAATGAAGAAGTCAAAATATCACTATTTGCAGATGATATGATAGTATACTTAAGTGACCCCCAAAATTCCACCAGAGAACTCTTAAACCTGATAAACAACTTCAGCAATGTGGCTGGATATAAAATTAATTCAACCAAATCAGTGGCCTTCCTCTGCACAAAGGATAAACAGGCAGAGAAACAAACTAGGGGAACAACACCCTACACAATAGTCACAAATAATATAAAATATCTTGTTGTGAATCTAACTAAGCAAGTGAAAGATTTGTATGATGAGAACTTCAAGTCTCTGAAGAAAGAAATCAAAGAAGATCTCAGAAGATGGAAAGATCTCCCATGCTCATGGATTGGCAGGATTAATATAGTAAAAATGGCCATCTTGCTAAAAGCTATTCAATGCAATCTACCTATTCAATGCAATCACCATCAAAATTTCAACCCAATTCTTAAGATTTAGACAGAGCAATTTCCAAATTCATCTGAAATAACAAAAAACTCAGGATAGTGAAAACTATTCTCAAAATAAAAGAACTTCTGGGGGAATTACCACCCCTGATCTCAAGCTGTACTACAGAGCAATTGTGGAAAAAAAAAAAAACTGCATGGTATTGGTATAGTGTCAGGCAGGTAGATCAATGAAATAGAATTGAAGACCCAGAAATGAACCCACACATCTATGGTCACTTGATCTTCAACAAAGGAGCTAAAACCATCCAGTGGAAAAAAGACAGCATTTTCAACAAATGGTGCTGGCTCAACTGGCAGTTATCATGTAGAAGAATGCAAATTGATCCATTCTTATCTCCTTGTACAAAGCTCAAATCCAAGTGGATCAAAGACCTTCACCTAAAACAAGATATACTGAAACTTTTTATAGAAGAGAAAGTGGGGAAGAACCTCGAACATATGAGCACAGGGGAAAAATTCCTGAATAGAACACCAATGGCTTGTGATGTAAGATCAAGATTAGACAAATGGGACCTCATAAAACTGCAAAGTTTCTGTAAGGCAAAAGACATTGTCAAGAAGACAAAAAGGCCACCAACAAATTGAGAAAAGATCTTCACCAGTCCTACATATGATAGAGGTCTAATATCCAACATATACAAAGAACCCAAGAAGTTAGACTCCAAAGAAACAAATTACCCTATTTTAAAATGGGGCACAAAGCTAAACAAAGAATTCTCAACTGAGGAAACTCGAATGGCTGAGAAGCACCTGAAAAAAATGTTCAACACCCTTAATCATCAGAGAAATGCAAATCAAAACAACCCTGAGATTCCACCTCACACCAGTCAGAATGGCTAAAATCAAAAACTCAGGTGACAGTAGATGCTGGCGAGGATGTGGAGAAAGAGGAACACTCCTCCATTGCTGGGGGGATTTCAAGCTGGTAGAACCACTCTGGAAATCAGTTTGGCAGTTCCTCAGGAAATTGGACATAGTTCTATCAGATGATCCAGCAATACCACTACTGGGCATATACCCAGAAGATTCTCCAACATGTAATAAAGACACATGCTCCACTATGTTCATAGCAGCCTTATTTATAATAGTCAGATAATGGAAAGAACCCAGAACCCAGATGTCCCTCAACAGAGGAATGGATACAGAAAATGTGGTACATCTACTAAACAGAGTACTTAATCAGCTATTAAAAACAATAGATTTATGAAATTCTTAGGAAGATGGATGGATCTGGAGTATATCATCCTGAGTGAGATAACCCAATCATAAAAGAACACATATGATATGCACTCACTGATAAGTGGATAGCAGCCCAGAAGCCCAGAAGCTTGGAACACCCAAGATACAATTCACAAGCCACATGAAACTCAAGAAGAAGGAAGACCATACTGTGGATTTTTCAATCCATATTAGAAGGGGGGGGGGACAAAACACACATGGAAGGAGTTACAGAGACAAAGTGTGGAGTAGAGACTGAAGAAATGACCATCTAGAGACTGACTCACCTGGGGACCCATCCCATTTACAATCACCAACCCAGACATTGTTGTGGATGCCGACAAGTGCTTCCTGACAGGAGCCTGATATAGCTGTCTCCTGAGAGTCTCTGCCATTGCATCACAAATATAGAGGTGGATGCTCCCAGCCAACCATTGGATTGAGCACAGGGTCCCCAATGGAGGAGCTAGAGAAAGGACCCATGGAGTTGAAGGGATTTGCAGCCCCATAGGAGGAACAACAATATGAACTAGCCAGTACCCCCCCAAAGCTCTCAGGGACTAAACCACCAACCAAAGATCACACATGGTGGGACTCATGGCTCCAGCTGCATATGAGGCAGAGGATGGCCTAGTCAGACATCAATGGGAGGAGAGGCCCTTTGTCCTATGACAGCTCTATGCTCCAGTGTGGGGGAATGCCAGGGCCAGGAAGCAGGAGTGGGTGGGTTGATGAGCAGGGGTGGGGACAGGGGGTGGGGAAGGGGATGGGGGAGGGTGTTTTTCAGAGGGGAAACCAGAAAGGGGATAACATTTGAAATGTAAATAAAGAAAATATCCAATTAAAAAAAAACCTCAAAATCCAAAAATTAAATACTTTTTTGCCTACTAAATAATGAAGAATTTCCATAAACACATTTAAGCATAAGCAAGCATATCAAGAAATCAAGAAATATATACACTTGGGGGTATTGCTTGGATGAATATATACCAAATATGTACACCAGCTGTCTTAGTCAGGGTTTGTATTCCTGCACAAAACATCATGGCCAAGAAGCAAGTTTCGGAGGAAAGGGTTTATTCAGCTTACACTTCCACATTGTTGTTCATCTCAGGACAGGAACTCACACAGGGCAGGAACCTGGAGGCAGGAGCTGATGCAGAGGCCATGGAGGGATGTTTCTTACTGGCTTGCTTCCGCTGGCTTGCTCAGCTTGCTTTCTTATAGAACCCAGGACTACCAACCTAAGGATGGCACCACCCACAATGGGCCCTCCCACCCTTGATCACTAATTGAAAAAATGCCTTACAGCTGGATCTCACAGAGGCATTTCCTCAGCTGAGACTCCTTTCTCTGAGATAACTCCAGCCTGTGTCAGGATGACACAAAACCAGCCAGTACATCAACCCCACCTCACCAAACAGAAATTCACTTAATATGGCTCCAAAACAGCTGGATGTGGACACGCACTATCAATCAAATGAATGTGAAAAACACCAGACCATTATGTTTCCAAAAGAATACTTAATGTTTGAAATATACTAGAGAGTTCTGAATTTTGAAAGGAACAATACAAATTACAACACAAGTACAAATATAAGTCTTCAATTAATACTCATAAACAAACAAATGTGCTCATGCAAATACATCCAAACCCAAAACATAATGCAAATATTCATACTCAGATATAATATTTAACTTCAGAATCAGAGGTCAGATTATAAGCAAGAAAACAAAGCCAAACATGGGTAGGAAAATTGCAAACTTGAACACTTTAAATTTCACACATATTTTGCTAATCAAGGTATAAACAGTCCAATTCCTTAAATCAAATCTATTTTATGAAATAAAATGAGATTACAGTTATCAACAACACTTAATGCCTCCAAATATAAAAGATATTTTTAGTTTTTCTCTGCCCCCAGGCCAAAAGACTCTCTTACTAAGAGAAGACACTTTTGCCAGTGCGAAGCAAAAAGTCTCATGCTGACACAGCATCTCAAAATCCTAGATGGTTTCTATGGTAACCACTGGTCTTTGTAGAGGCAAACCTAAGAATTAGGTGAACTAATTAACAAGAGCATAATTCAACTTCAACAGAAACAAATATTATTCACCAATACTTATTTCTGTTATGTTTCTTTTTTAAGATTTAGGGATGCGCGTGCGCCTGTTTGTGTGTGTGTGTTTGTGTACATAGGTGTGTGAATGCCACATGAGTGCAGGTGTCCCAGAGGCCGGGACCAGCAGTTTTGAGCCACCTGATGGTATTGGTGTTGGTAGCCTCTCTCAGGTCCTCTACAAATGTGGGAAGCATTCCTAACCACTGAGCCATCATCTCTCTGCCCAGCCCCAACTGTTGCGTTTCTTTTAGAAGCAGAATCATGGACGGCTTCCCTGGAGGGATCATAAAGCTGCAGGACACAGGCAGGCACGCACAGGTGAGGAGAAACAGCCCCATGGGTGCTCAAACAGCTGTTCCATAGCTAGTGTGTGATCAAAGCAGCAAGAAATGAGAGCACAGGCCTGTAAATAGGCACCTGGCCACTGCCCAGAACCCGAAAGCCGAAGGTGTATAACAGCGGCTGCTTAACAGCTATTTAAAAAGCAAAAGCCCATTTCCTGCACATTTCATCTCTTACTCTAGACAGAGATAAGGGCCCAAAACTTGACCCTGGGTTAGGAATGAGTGTGAGATTAAAATGGAGTGCCCATGTTATCTTTCACACTTCCTGTTTCCAGATAAGCTAGACCATAACTTGTGATTCCAAATCGGTCTCTCTGTGTCTCTATCTCTCCCTGCTTCTCTATCTGTCTCTGTCTGTCTCTCCCTCTCTTTTTCCCTCCTCTCCCCTCTCTCTCTCCACCCCCTCCCTGAAAAATAACCTTCACAAAATAGGGTCATATGTATGGGTTTCCATTTAGTAAAACTACACATAAGCAACATCAGTTTGAACCCTTTCCAGGAAAGAAACATAATGACACAGGCCATG
Source organism: Mus caroli (assembly GCF_978045245.1). Lineage (NCBI taxonomy): Eukaryota > Metazoa > Chordata > Mammalia > Rodentia > Muridae > Mus > Mus caroli. The sequence goes on along the minus strand of NW_028227267.1, from coordinate 43,553,890 downwards.
TTTACACTGTAAGGCAAAGACATTTCTTATAGAGAAGATCACGGGTTTTTATGCTCTTAAGAGACCGGGGTAGGGATGGTGGTTCCATCCAGGAAAGACAGCCTCTTTTCTGGCCAGAGCAAGATGGGATGGGGGTGTGGATGACCTTTCAGTGTCCTCTCTCGCCACACGTTAGCCTCCTTCTGCTTCCTCCAAAGCATAAATCCAAATGCCAAACCCACTGTGACATCACTGGGAATCTCCTGAGCAGGTGCTCTAGCAGAGCTGCACACTTAGTACAAGGAAGCTAAAGGGAAGCTGGCAAGGCATTGGAACCTCCAGTTTCCTACGGCTCCTGGGGCGACTCTCGCACAATAAGTGGAAAACTTATTCTTCGGAGGTCTTTTAGAATCCAAATTTGAATGCATGGTGAGTTATAATCAGGTGATCCTATGTGAATCCCCAAGGAACTACTATCAAACATCAGAGAGAGAGAGAGAGGGAGAGAGAGAGAGAGATGGTTAAAGAGATGAAGAGATGGTTCAGCCTTTAAGAACACAGGCTGATCTTCCAAAGGACCTTGGTTTGATTTCCAGCACATACATGATGGCTTAAAACCGTCTGTAACTCTAGCCCCAGGGGATCCGATGCTGCTTCTGTGTGCACACAGTGCGCAGACATACATGCAGGCAAAACACCCAAACATATAAAATAAAGGTCATTAAGAAAGATAAGAAAAGCAAAACATTAAGATGAACAAATTGTTGCTGAGCTTCCTGTCTCTCAAAGGACTTAGAAATTATAGACATCAGTTCTTCGCTCCAGAGATAGCAGCTTTCCTCGGAACTTAGCTTCAGGCTTCGTACACTGTGAATTTCCTTCTGATAAGCAATAGTGAGGACATTGGTCCGGTGAGTTACAGAGCGGTAACTGGTATACATTCATCTTCATGCACAGCTGGTGGTGATGTTCAACTATTTACAATATTCCTATTGTGTGAACAGTCACCACAGAAACATAAGGGTCCTGGATGCAGTTTAGAAGGAAGTAAGATCAATGCTAAAAAGTAATAGTCCTATCAGGCGCCCATGCTCAAATTGCTGGTTCTACAATTACCCCCATCCCAATTTTGGCAGCAAGCTTTCTTGAGCGTGTGTGCAGAGCATTGAATTTAACCATGGATCAGGGCAAAGTTTAGGTTACAAACTGCACAAGCCTCTCAGTCAATAGGTTAAGATTTTCTGGGAGAGTCATCGCTCCAAATCTCCAAGTGACCCAGCCTGCAAAGTTACTGAGCTCCGGCAGAGTCCTGTCTGAGGAAATCACTGCTGTACTCCTGTATGGTATATCTCTCAGGGAAGCCAGCCATCTCTTGTCCGGCTGGCAACAGGCAGTTTTTCATCTTTTTTTTTTTTTTAAAAAAAAATAGCTACCTTCTCTTCATATATCTGTACATATTGTATTCAAGCCCAGTGCCTGCGAAGGCTAGAAGAAAGTATCAGCTCCCTGTAACTGGAGTTACAGACAACTATGGTTAGCTTCTGAGTGCTAGGAATTGAACCTGAGTCCTCTGCAAGAACAGCCAGTGCTCTTAACCACTGAGCCACACTGAGCCATAGCTAAAGCTGCAGTCCCTTGAACTTGCCAAACCACAGGTAGAAAGTCTGTGCAAGAAGCCAGCCAGGGTGTGGCCAATTGGTGCTGCCCTGGGGGATGCTCAGACCGTAGATTTCTTTCAGAAGAACTGGAACGCTGGGAAGATCATTTTCACAACCGAACTTTTACACAGCACACCTGTTTTCTCTACTAACGCCACCGCTTCAGTCAGTCGTGCCCCAGGGAGAGCAGTTGTAAGAAATAGCAGATGCATATATGCAGCCAAAGGCATTCCATCCCTTCAGTGTACAAATTCTGCAGAAAACGACCCAAACAGCACAGGACTGCTTTATGGACTGTGACCTCAAGCCGCTCATCGAAAACACAGTTACTATCAAGATGGTCTTTTCACGTTTCCATTCTGAATGATGAACACACTTGGGGGCGGGTTATGTTTAAACCAACCACATTTGCATTACAAACTTCTTGGCAAAGCCGCTGCTATTTTATAATATTACCTTGCCGTTTCCATTTTGGAAGTGGAGAGACTCGGGGCACACACATCTTGACAGAGATTGCTATAAAATAACAACAGAACAAAGAAGATTGTTGTCTGTTGCAAATGACAGAGTCAAAAGTGGGTGTATCCAAAGGAGGTAATGAGAAATGTGGACTTTCTCTCTCCCCCCTTCTTCCTCTCTCTCTCTCTCTCTCTCTCTCTCTCTCTCTCTCTCTCTCTCTCTCATCTTTTCTTTGTCTTACTTAAAAAACTAATTCTAGGGGTCTCATTCCTAGCCCTGTAGCAGAGCACATACAGGGTCAGTCCCCTTCTCTGCCTTTATGCCCTGAGGATTCAGCTGACTCCCAGAGACCCGGCCTTCTTCCTCTACAGCATCCCTTTGGGTCAGACTGCAGTGCCTGCAGGCTTGCTCTACCTGGAGAACTGTGGGCCACACGGCCACTCTGGCCTGTATGCGATAGGCTTCCTGCACTCTCCTTCCTTCCTATCCTCCATCCCAAGCCCTGCAGCCTCACCCCCAGCCCTGTAGCTGACCACTTTCGGGAAGTTGACCTCCTCTGCCTCCACTCCCTGGGGAATCTTCCAAACCTCCTGGCATGCACAGACTTCCTCCTTCCGTGGACTCTCTCAGGCCCCACTCCACCCCTACCCAGGTCTCTAACCCATCCCCAGCTTAAGGAGAGCAAGTGGCCAACACAACCTAAACTCCATGGTATCTTTTGTCTCATAATGTCTTGGGGTGTGTGTGTGTGTGTGTGTGTTTTGCCTAACAGGTCTTTTGCTTATATATTAGCTTTTACATTTTGTTTTTAGGGTTTTTCTTTTCTTTCTTTCTTTTCTTTTTTTTTTTTTTTTTTTTTTTTTTATTTATGTGGGGCTTGTTTTAGTTTCCTATTTGAGACAAGGTCTGGACTGTATGACCTTGACTGGCCTGGAACTCAATTTGCAGACTAGGCTAGCCTTGAACTCATAGAGATTCACCTGCCTCTGCCTCCCAAGAGCTTGAATTAAAGTCATGGACCACCATACCTGGATCTCTTTGGCTCTTTTTATTTCTATTTGTTTGTTTGTTTGTTTTGCCCTACTCTTGTTAGTTTTTATTTTATCTTATTTTATTCGTTTTCTAAGAGAGAGGGGGCATAGATTTGAGTGGGTGGGGAGGCAGGGAAACACAGGGAGGGGTTTGGGGGGAAGAGAAACGATAATCAGAATACATTGTATAAAAAAAATCTATTTTCAACAAGTAAAATGATTTTATGTGTGTGGATATTTTACTTGCATGTACATCTGGATACCTCCGTGCCTGGTGTCTGAGGAGGCCAGAAGATGTCTGATCCCCTGGAACTGGAGCTAGAGAAGGCTGTGAGCTGCAATGTGGGTGTTGGGAACTGGAGCTAGAGAAGGCTGTGAGCTGCAATGTGGGTGTTGGGAATCCAACCCAGGCCCTCTGCAAGAGCAGCAGGAGCTCTTAACCACTGAACACTCTCTCTCTCTCCAGTCTTGGAGTGTGGAGTTTCTGATGAGTCTCTTTCAGCCTTGTCTTCTCGGACAGCTTTGCCTGAGGAGATATGTATCAGGTCGTCTTTAGAGAATAGAGTCTGGTATCATCTACATCATCCTTGAAAATGGAAAAGTGGGCCTGGAGAGGTGGCTCAGATGATCACCTGCCGGTGTCACATGCATAGGACCTGAGTTCAAACCCCCAGCGCCCATGTAAAACCCAGGGCCTAGTCACCACCTCTGTAACCACAGCCTGGGAAAGCAGAGGACAGTGGGAGTCCGAGAGCTCACTGACCATCCAGACTCACTGAATTAACTAATGAGTTCCAGGTTCCTCGGGACCCTGTCTCAAGAGTGAAGAGCAATAGAGGAAGACACCAAACATTGACACCTGGCCTCTACCTAGGTACATACCTACGTGCACAAGCTAATTCTGATTGGAAAAAGGAGAAGCCAGCCACCATGAGGTAGAAGAACATTCAAGAGAAGAGAAAGGAAGCCACCATAGGAAAAGGGTCAAGAGAGTGTGGCCCTAGGACTGCTCAGTTGGAGCTAAGAGCAGTGAAGATGAAAGAGAGTAAGTAATAAATCAGGGTGATCGTTAGGAAAGCCGATCCTAATAGCATAGAGAGTAGGTAGCTGCCAAGCTTTGTACTTCCTACGGCATATTGTAAATATAAAGTCTGTATGTGTTTTTTATCTGGGATCTCAATAACCAAAGGCAGGGTAGAGACCCTGTGCCAGGGTTTATTAGTAATTATTTCTACTACAATTCTGGATAGATGGCTCATGTATGGTTCTATAATAGGTATCCAAAGATCGATAATCTAGAAGGAGTGAAGAATTAAAAATGCACACACACATTCAAAATAGAAAAGTTTTATTTATGAGTGGTCTAACCGTGTTCAAAAAAGAAAAATATATATATATTGCCTGAAGTCACTGACTTGGGCAGTTGAGTTCAAGGAAAAAAAAAAAAACAAACCCTGACGGACAGGAAAGAGGCGGCATATAGAGGTGCAAGGGAAACTCAAGTCTGCAGGTGAGCGTGAGGTTGAGTTCCTAGAGGCGGTCAGTAGCATGCTTGCTTAGGATTCCTGCTAGAAGCTATGAATGGCAGTGTAGAAAAAAATGTAGCTTACTTACCCCAAGGTCATTCAAAACAGATAATTAAATTCAGGAAACATTTTCAATATAAAATCAATGTTTGAGGCAGGTGTGACAACATACATCTGTAATCTTAGCACTCTGGAAGCTGGGATGGGAGAATCCTGAGTCTCTGGCCAGCATGGAGACCAATATAAAAGTAAGACCCTGTCTAAAAGAAAACCCATGTGTCTCTACTGGCGTGTGGGTTTCTTGTCTGGATGGGGCCCTGCATCCCCTGAGAACTAATGAAAAGCACATATGGGCATTCTTTCTTGAATCTAAATGTTCAGACTGCTGCTTTGTAACTAGGTGACTTAAGGTTTCACGGTGTACAGGTGACACCTGGGGACTTCGGCCCTAGAAATCACTGTACCCAAGTTGCTTGGGGAAGAAAGCACACTTGTCTGTATGGCTTTGTACCATTCTTTCCACTTGATTTCTTGCCCAGGAGTGGTCTTGGTGTCTCCCTAGGGTCTTTCATCATCAATGTCCCTTCTCATGTGTCTGTTGGTACAACTTGTCCATTTATCATTCCGCACCCCAAAAAGTCCCCTGGAAAAGCTTCCCTTCTTCACTAGTACTGTGTTCACGGACCCATTTCCTGGGCAAGTCACCCAGGCAACATGACCCAACTTACTCTTCTCCCAAGGCTTTGTTGTTATAGAAAGGGTCATCTTTTTAATAAGTCACTCAGAAAAAGAGCCGCCATTCATTAAAACAAACAAACAAACAAACAAACTTAAAGATTTGTTTCCATCTTTTTTTTTGAGGTTGTTGTTGATAGGAGAATGAATCTGAAGGTGAAAGATGATTTGAATAATGCCACCCTGCTACCACCTCACATACCATGGAGTGACCAAACACCCTCCCAGGAGTGTGAAGTCAAGAAGGAGATTCAGGGCTCTCAGAGCTCCCCATGGTTTAGCCACATCCACCCTGCAGCAGATGACATTGAAGAGCACACAGAACTGCAAGATCCCACTTATCTAGGGAGATGACTTCCTGCACTGCCCTTCCTCCTGGCTGCACTTGACCATGCCCATAGATACATCCTCCAAGCCACGGGGTCCCTGTGAGGCATCTCTCCTCCCCATCGCTCCCAATCCACCTTTTCTATGTTAGAGAATACAGATAAAGGGACGTGAGGACCATGGAACTCTAGCTGCACAGACGATACACATTTGCTTTGTATAAGGAATTCCATAGGATAGTCTATCTGGGAAATAAATACTGGATTGAGAAATAAATTACTTTCTTTACTAGAGCTTTTAATTTTTTTCTCTTATTTTCATCTATGTGTGTGTTTCTTTTATGTGAGTGCAGTGCCTGTCAAAGCCAGCAGGGGATATTGGATCCCCACTGGAGCTGGAGTCACACATGGTTGTGTTGCAAACCATGCAAGGCAAGTGCTGGGAACTGAACCCAGGTCCAGAGGAAGAATAGCCATTGAGCCACCCCAAACTAATACTTTAAATATCCAAGAAAAGAAGCTAGAATATAAGCCTTATTAAGCATTATTTGGCTATTGAAATCTCAATGGATTCTTGCTCCAAGAATTTACCTTGAATCCAGAAATTAGTCTCATATGGAATTCAAGCAGCCATGTGTTAATAAAACTCACAAACATTTCAATACTCTGATAGTTTTACTTATTTTGACTCATCAAGGACTCAAAACCTTTGCATACAAACACATTTGCATGCAAATTTACATAATTTATACTGTGGGGTTTTGTATAGAATTAGTTCCATGGTTTCCATATGAATTGCTGCCAAGTGCCATGTCAATCAATTCAATAAAGAATGAATGCATGGGAAAACTACTTCAGACAAAATAGTGCATAAACATAAATGCAAGACACATTTTAAAACCCAAAGCTAATCCTGCTGCAGGTTATGTTTTTTAGTTCTATTTCTATGTAAAGTTTCATATTATGGGAAATGCTCTCAGTTACATCATTTTTTTTCAAGAATAAATAATTATAGTAAACCCAACCATCCACACCAAGATACTTATTATATGAGTTGCTTGATTGAGCTAGATTTTAAAGAAGCTAGAGAAGCAGAGGGATTTTATTCAGGTAATTATAAACATCATATCTAATTTACCAGAGCATTAACTTTTTCCAAAATAAAAAGCTCTGAATTTTTTTTATTTTAATTTTTTAAAAAAATGCTCATCGAGTATGGAAAAATACCACATAGTTGAGTCACGGAACATGGACCCACCCGGAAGCTTCATGCCTTGTGGCTACTGCTCATAATGCTGGAAGGTGTGTGCACACCACGTGAGGAGAGAAATGATGACCAATCTCACCTAGTTTTGAACACTGCCAGCTACAGTGATGGCTGATAGAACGAGAGGTACCCACTTGGTACAATAGTGGCAGGAGTATTCTGAGCGTGACCAACCACTTTCTGATTGGATCTAAGGCCTGCTCCAGGAGCTGGAACCCATACTGGTACAGGGCAAAGAGCTTGTTGATAGACAGGTCATACGCCCTAGGAAAGAGCCCAATATTATTATTCTGCCAAGTAGAAATAGCATTAAAATGACTTATTGCTATTCTCAAAGCACTTCTCAACCTCCATCAGAGAAGCAAGCCTCCTCTTGTACCAGATGGCAGTGAAGATGAAGATGCTGATCTGGTCAATGTATATAAAATAAGAGTGTTCTCTAAATGGGGCATATATGTCATGTCCCACACCCTCCAGCCAAAGCTCAGAGATCTTCAAGGAATCGAGAGGGTTGGGGGGGTAGTGGGGGAATAACAACCAGTGTAGCTGCACATATGAATTCATAGTAGTTATGACAGCATCTGCAAGAACTATGCAAACTCAACCCAGGCAAAAGGCAGCATGGAGGGGGAAATTCGGGCACAAAATCCCAGCACCTCCTAAGGATTTACTGGCATTCGACAGTGGCTGGAAAAGAGAGAGGTGGTTTTCAGTAATGATGTGACCCTTGTATACTGACCACACTCTGGGGTAGACTTCACTCCCAGAGGTAGCTGGGCAATACCAGAGTGATTTGATTGAGGAAAAGAAGAATAAGAGGAGAACTCAAAGGTGCATGACTTGGGAGAGGAAAACAGGAAGGGTAGCTATGGAAAGAGTTGAGCTGGCATGAATGTAATCAAAATAAGCTGTACGAAATTCTCAAGGATATAGTAAAGATATTATCTAAAATGTTTCTACTGTATCCATTCACTGTACATGGTACTGTCATATAAAGACACTTTCATGTATATATATATTATATGTTAACTATGGCTCCCACACCTCTCTACCCTTGGCTTTTCCTCCTTCCTTTGTTCCCAGGGACAATTTTATGTATATGTCATGTATATCTTTATATATCTTTATAAAATGTTGGAACCACACATAAGAGAAAACATGGCAATTGTTTTTCTGAGACTGGCGTAGAATTATTATCTCCTGTTACACCATCCATTTTTAAAGGGAACTTTTTTTTGCAAGGTACTCTTTTAAAGTTACAGGATAAAGGCTACATTATGGAAATCCCAAATACACTTGCAGAGAAAGACTGAGAGAGAGAAAACTGTGACGCTGCCCTCTGTGTAAGGGATGGATGTGGCTTGAGCAAACAAATCCATCTACTGCTGCATCTGAAACAGAGCAAGCTTGGGCTTGGGCAGCAGCACAGCAAAGCGGTTCAGGGAAAAAGATGCGAGTGTTACCGATTTGGGAAGAAAATTAACAAAAATGTTTAATAAGCTATAAAACTGAGAAATACAGTATTTCTACAATAATCAATTTTCTAAGTATATATTGGGTTTTTTTCTCATCAGTGTGGCAGAATACCCAACAGAAGCAACTTAACCAAACATGGATTTATTTTGACTGGTGGTTTCAAGAGATTTCAGTCCAACTTGGTGGGGAAACCAGAACCTGGAGCTCAGCCAGGGTCAGAGGTGTCTGTTGGTATCATGGTGCTCAAGTCACGGCTACCAACTGGGAAGCAGAACTTGGGCTGGAACCAGAGGTACAGATAAGGTCTGCCTTCAGCAACTTCTATTAGACCACAGGTCTCAAAGGTCCAAAAACCTTCTGAGACAGCACTGCAACTGGACAAAATGCTGAAACACATAGGTCTGAGGAGAACATTTTACACTCCATAACAAGATGATCCTTAACACACATAACTACATTAACACACATATATATGTCAACAAGCAATTGTTTATTCTACCTAAATCGTTTTATTAAGAAAATGGCCAGGTGGTGGTGGAGGTAGAGGTGTTGGTGGTGTGGACAGCATTGCCAGCCTTTATTCCCAGGAGACAGAAGCAGGTAGATCTCTGAGTTCATGGTCTATAGAGTGAGTTCCAGGACAGTCGGGGCTACACAGAGAAACCCTGTCTTGAAAAACAAAGCAACATAACAAAAAGGGAAACTCTCCTCAATGTGTAGAAAATGGAAGAGGAAAAAGAAGTGCAAGTTGTTGAAAGGTGCATATTTTCTCCTGCAGTGTCCCCGTGCGCAGGGGAGGCTCTGTCCTTCAACTCATTAATGGTTCAGCATTGAGAATATTGTTTTCCTTGGGTTTCACATACCATGTCATGACCTGGCCATCAGCTGTCACATAATGCTCTCCTGACAATTCTTTCCCACACCACCTCCCTTCCTTAGACGGCTTCCCTTACTCCTGTGATTAGAGATCAGGGAAAAAGGGCAAGCTGTCCACACAATCTACCCACCGTGCACTCAGACCCTTAGGAAGAGCAGGAGAGAACTTTCTTATTATCAACGAGATCTGTATCAACATTCGGTTGGAATTCATTGTACCAGAAATGGAAGCCAGGAACCAAATACAGATGTTTATATTTGTGTTGCATTTTGGAGTATGACTGGCTCTGTCTTTACAGATGTACCTGTCTGATGATTTATTTCTTCATTATTACACCCAATTCTCAGCTCTGGGCTCATCGATAATGAAATAAAGGCCAGGCTAGAATCCTACTCTTGATATGCTGAAGCAAGAGGATATTGAGTGTGACCCGGTCAGTTGAGTCACACAGCGAGTTCAAAGCCAGCCTGGAAGTGTATGAGACTAGGACCCAAAACAACAAAACTTGAGAGGTGGCTCAGTGACAGAGTGCTTCCCTAGCATGAGCAAAACCCTGGGTTCTACCCCCAGGACCACCAAAAGGTGGGGGTATGGTCACCCCCCTTACTCTTCTTTATTTGAGGTACAGTATTTGCCATCCCAAAGGGTGTTTGGAACTCTGCTTACACCAAGCACTTAGCTTTCCTCTCGTTTCTGGAGACAATCAGGAATTTCATAAACAGAGCTGGCTGGCAGAGGAACCAGCATTCCTTCTCCTTGCTTTCTTCTCTCTGCCAGGCTCACACACCCATCAGAGGAGGAAGCACAGCTTTGCTGACCCTGTCAGGAACAGGTTGCCCTGGAACAAGAGAAAACGGTTACTCTGGAAAAGCGGACGGTGGAGGCTGCTGGGTATGTCAGCTGGGCAGGCTGGTTCTTCCCACTCACTGCTGGCATTCTCTACTTCAGAACTACCAGACACCATCTCACCAGCAGACACCTGCCTTCCAGCCCCAACTGCGTCCCTTCCCTCTTCCAGCTGTCTCCTGCCTTCCAGCCCCAACTGCATCCCTTCCCTCCTCCAGCTGTCTCAAGCACCTTGGTCCAGAAGCATCCTGACCGTGGTTCTAAATGTTCTCCTCAAGCTAAGATTGTTCAAGCTGATAGAGCTGGGGGACAGGCGCAGGGGTGGGGCTTAGTGATGACCTAATTCTGATGCTGTAAATTCACACTGCTAATAGGGTCATGGCCATACTAGAGGGGTAAAGCTAGCCGCGGGTGAGGCCACGTGGTAGAGTGCCCAAGAAGCCGTCCCTCTAATTGGAATCCAACATTCCCAAGTCACTAAGTTCAGAGGAAGCAAAGTTACCTGCTGGGATAAAACTATTTGAACAAATCATCCCAAGTGGGTGGGAAAATGCCGTCTGTCTCAAATGTACACGTCTCTTGTTGGGAGGTATATAAGCCTTTTTACTAGGGCATTGAAATATCTGTCTTGGCTCCGTGCCCTTCCTGTCTTGCTCCGCCATACGGGCTGTGGCCAAAGCCACATTCATTCTCAGGAATGTTTTGTCCAGGGAGGATTCCTGGGATGTGATCTGTGGTCAGCAAGAAAGCCCTTTTGATCCCAGCCACAAGAATGCAGCTGAGTTCAGAATCCCCCTCTCCATAAATTAGAGTCCTCCAGGGAGCTGTGGGCGTGGCTCTCAGTGCAGGTGCCGGCCTTCAGCAGTCCTGAGGGGGTACTCCCTCACTTTGAAAGCCTTCTAGAAGCTGCTGGAGCTGGATGGTAAACCCATAAGACCCGCCGCACTCACACACAAAGTCTTCCCAGCTTCCCGGGCATCTGGTTTGCTCATTCTAGCAACCAGGTGTGGGTGCCTGTCTGCCTTGCTTCTGTTCGGTATTTCATGTCTAACTGTGAACCCTGGGTTGGACTCAGCTTGTGAACTTGGGCCAAAGGGTTCTCTGGGTACTGTTTTTAATGTGTTCAAAAATGCAGAAGGAAGCAGCTACTCAGGCTCCTGAAGACATGGAAATAAACCCAAACAACACCACTCCCAGGGCTTTCAGGTCCTGCCTGGATCCACAGAGCTACTGTAGACTGGTGGACTTGGAATCCTCCCTCCAGAGGTGCCTGTGTGCCTCTGGGAAGGAAGCCCTTCCCTTAACTAGCCACAAACTTCCTGTCCAGACCAGCCATGAGATCAGCAGGATGTACCTGCCAGAAGGACTTGGGCCCCTCTCCAGTTTTGATGGCTAAGAGGCTCCGGCGCACTGTGAAATCTTACAATGAGTCATATGCTGGGACATTCAGAGTGACATTCTTGGCCTCTGTGTTCAACGGGACATAATAGCAATAGTCTTTTCTAAACACTCAGTAAGTCTGGGCACCCTGGTAAGTACTTTACAAAGATTATGCCTCTCAGTTCTCATGACTGTAGGAAGTCAGTTACCTCTGTGGTAACCTTTGTTGTATGGTTGAAGAAACTAAGGGTTATACAAGATAATTGATCCAAATTTGCCAAACCAATGCAATTAAACTAAAACAGGGAGGGCTTGTCCTGATTCTCGGAGAACACAAACCTGTGAGCACTCTTGTTGCAATAATAATAATAATAATAATAATAATGGCAAGTTAAGGATAGTATACATGCCTTTACAGCTACCACCATAGAGGCTGAGGCAGGAGGGTTGTAAGCTAGAAGCCAGCCTGGGCCACATCGAAATATGGGCAGAACTGAGCAGATGTCAAATCTAGAGGCAAGACTGTGGGAGACTGCAAACTAAAGGAGGATAAGAGGACAAGCCAACAGGGTCCACTGAGACCCAAGAAGGCTCAGAGCCATGGAGACCTCACGAATAAGCCAGGGGGTTCAGGCAGTCTCTCTGTGCCTGCAGTAGGCCCATGGATGCTGTAAGTAAAGGTCACTCCCACTCAGGGCCAACCTTAAACAGAGTCAGGTCTGGAGTCTTAGAAAACTAGCCTTGGGGGGGGGGTGTGTGTTGGAAATATGCTACACATACTGGAAACCTCTTGAGCAAAGGAGACCTGTCTCCACCCTCCTAGCCAATGAGAAAACTGCTTTCTAGGGGTATCTTTGAGGCTGAGGAGGTCTGGGCACCTGTCATACATTAGGTGGAGAGTAGGGAAGGGCTGAGTCATGCTGGGAGGCCAAGCCTTCCCATCACTCCCTGCCCTGTCCTCCTTCTCCCCCACTGGAATGACTCAAAGGAACAGCTAAGGTGACTCAGAGAGAAAGCCTTCCCAGTTCCCAAGAAAACACGCACTCAGCCAACAACGAGGTGTATTTCCTTGTGGCTGTGTTATTTTAATGGCAAATGTGTCTCCATAACGGAGCCAACATCCTAGCCAAACCACTCTGGGCCAAACCACGCTGGGTCACACGGCAGGCCACTTTTAGTGGGGAGTGACTGTTTACAATAAATCCAGGCAGGCCTTAAAATGTCAATTTATTCTTCCTAAAAGCTGAACCACACCATGAGAAATGATTGAATCCAACGAGGGACTCCGAGACTCATTATTTTAAGTGGGACGACCAGTTATGAGGGATGCTAGCAGCTGGAGCCCTAGGGAAAGGCTTGTGTGACTGTGGGGAGGCCAGGGTGCTAAGACCCAGAGGCGGATGCTGCCAAAGTCTTTCTTCCTTTGTCCTCCTTTCTCTGATTCTTGGCTTTGGACTGCTGTGTACAACACTGCCTCTAACACCTCTCCTGGATGTGGAGTTAGGAGATGAAATATCCACTGTTGCTGTTCTAGGTAGCCAAACACAACATAGGTGATGGCTCAAAACTACCTGCAGAGATGTTTCCTTTATGGTCACTCTAACCCTCCTCCTCCTCCTCCTCCTCCTCCTCCTCTTCCCATACCCACCGCCCAAGTTTCAGAATCTCTATTAACAGGAGAGGCATTGGAAGGCTTCCAGACATCTTCCTTCCTACTGGCTTACCTGGGTCAAGACTCTAAAGAGAATGATATGGCAATTTCTATTTTCTGTCTCCTCCTTGTCCTCAACCCTGTTAGCATCAGAAGCTGTTTACAGCCAGCCTCTGAATCTAGCGATGACATCATCCCTAGGCGACAAGGACCCTCCTGCATCTGTTGCCATGGCAACTGTCACACACCTCCTGCACATGCTTCACCTTTGTACCTACATCACGGCCCAGATAAAAGACACAAACCCTAGTCCATAGTCCTCTCTCTCTCTCTCTCTCTCTCTCTCTCTCTCTCTCTCTCTCTCTCTCTCTCTCTCTCTCTCTCCCTCTCTCTCTCTTCCCCTCTTTAAGGAAAGACCTCCCAAAGTGAGAAATGTGCTGGTGGGGCATGATCTGTCCAGGAATACACCACTTTTCAACTAACAAACCCAATGTTAGGTGACTACAAATAACTTCCTTGAAGCTTCCTCCCCCTTTGTCCTTTACAGAGTCCTTCAGTGCCATCCTATAGATTAATTCACACCGGTCAGTAAGGTCTGGGTAACTTACTGGCCGTCTGTACCAGTCTCTTAGGTGGTGACAGAGAGAAGAAACCCTTGTCTGAAAAAATATTCCCTGGTAAAAAGACAGTGTCTGTTAGAGTGGGGCCCTGAGGAGTCCCCAAGTTCTCACCTGGTATTATAAAAGTGCCTGGAGCTGGGGGGGGGGCGGCTGACAGAGGAGTCTGGCAGGCTGAAGGGCCATGCATTCAGTCTCTGGGCAGTAAAAGGCCTCAGTTATCATCTTGTGAGGATGCAGGCCCCTCGTGAGCCTCTAGTCATCCCAGAGGGTCTAGACAGAGAACTAGTCTCAGTCTTCCTTACTCCAGTACATTTTTAAGTAGGCAATCTCAACATGCATAGGTTAGCTACTGAAAAATATACCAGCGAAGGGCTGCAGAGATGGATCATTGGGTAAAGTGGTTGGCAGGAAATAAGAAAAACAGTTGGGATCCCCAGCATCCGTGGGAATGCTGGGGAGGCATGGCAGCCTACTATATACTCCAGTGCCCTAGGGATGGAGAGAGGATCCCTGGGTCACACTGGCTAGCTGGACTAGCAGGCTCATCAGGCTGTAGGATCAGTGTGGGACCAAGCTTTAATATATAAGGTAGAAAACAATCAGGGAAGGTACCTCTGACCTAAACCACACACACACACACACACACACACACACACACGTAATTAAATAGTCCTCATGAGCAAGTTGCAATTGCTTTTAGATTTTCCTTGACCCTGCTATGTGAAGAATCAAAATGACCCACACTAACGTTTGCTAATATCAGGAAGATGTAAAGTGGTTTTAGTCTGTGGAGTTGGGGATCCTCTCCCCAAGGGACCATGTAGACAAGGTCAGCCTCTAAGCACCAGACAGCTCCTGGTTTACGGGGCCCTGTAAATCTGCCGACAAATGAAATGGAAGTCGTGTTCTTCCCCTGACCTGTACACCTACCTCCAGAACGAACTCTCAGACAGCCTGACACTCGTGGCAGCATCAGATGCCACTCCAAAATTCTACTTGAACTCACTGCCGTGGTGCATGTTCCACTCTGGTCTAGATCTCACTCGGACAAGTGTGTGCCTCAAAGGCCATGCCTGTATTTGAGAAGTTGGAGGGGTTAAGTATCTAAATACTGAAGGCCATGTCTTCAATTTACAGAAATTCCGGATCACAGAAACACTTTCACTCCAGTACTTCAGCCCCAGACTGAAAGCTGTGGAGTCTGTCTGGGAGCCAGTTATCTCCTGACCAGTGATCCCATGGCTCCCAAACACTGAAGGCAAACAAACTTGAATCTTCAAATACAGATTGAAGGGACAAAGCACACGTGCATATGGAGAAGCCTTCTCTCCACATCCCTCATCATTCTGGAGAATGCATGTCTAAGACTGCCTTATGGCTCTCTCATGAGCACTGGCTTCCTAGAGTTTTTGCAAAACCTGAAGATGGAGCCAGGTTCTGTTGTCTTAACTAGCTGGTCTCCTGGAGCTTTCGTTTATTCAACAACATTCTCCTAGTCGCCATTCTTCCCTTTGGGTTTACCAAGCTAAGTCAATGTTAAACAGAAGGAGTGAGCCTTAGGAACGTTTAACTGTATCCATGCCTTGGATGAAGTCCCCCAATCTTATTATGGAAAACAAGAACTACATAAACCGTTTGTTTAACTCTTGCATTCACTGGTTGAAAGACTAACCCCCAAACAAGCTACTGTGTTAATCTTCAGATTAGCCCTCTAGTCTGTCCTTTCAGTACTGATTGGTAAACAATGTCCATAATTAAACTGTTGTCAGAGACACAAATGCCCCATGAGCCTGAGCTAATGAGGCAGTATTCAACTCCTTTACAAAGACCAGCCTAATGAAATTCCAAGAATGTTAATGCTTCCAAGGGTCTGCCATGCTCCCAACAGCAGGAGGACCACTGAGTGGAGGTAATTAAGGATCCACAGCCTGCTGGAGAATTGTGTCCCAGGGACTATTTGTTTGTTGAGAAGGCGTGCTTAGATGCAAGGGATTGGAAATCTCTGAAATCAATTTGAGCACATTGGCCATCAAAGTAACCCAAGTCTTCTCCTAGGACCTGTGACATTAATGTGCATGACAAGGGGGCAGGGGGGCCATTGTTTCCTCATTGTCCCAAAGACCTTTTAGTCCGGGGAGAGACAACATGTCTTGGTATTTAGGTAATTGGTTGCACAGAAATCCTCAGTACAACATCCCCTTGAAGTTGTGTTGCGTGCTAACTAGGGCTTCATGGATTTATTAGGGGGCGATTCCTCATTCTTTGCCCATTGGAAAAATGGACTGCTCTGTAAAATCCTACCATATTGAACTAGTCTACCTAGAAATCAGAGAATCCCATCTAGTCTTCCAGAAAGTGTCCCCACTAGGAACATTTTATTTCCCTCTTTGTTTTCCTTGGATCCCCTTGAAAATTCTATTACATGGTTCAAAGCACATTGCAATAAGGACTATCACATCAGGGAGCCATTCCAACTGAGGGGTCATACACACCACCCTTCCCACCACATGCTCATAGGCATTTCCCCTTGTACCAGCCATTGGCCCCATTCACAACTGATGCAAGAATCCCACCTGTCAGTCATTCCTGGGACAAGACAGGATTCAGACCATCCCTTTTGGAGTGCATGGGATGCTACCTAGAGAGGACTGGTTTGTTTTGTTTTGTGTCTTTTTTTTTTTCACTGTAATGAGAATAGGAGGAGGGAAGAGGAGGAGGAGGAGGAGGAGGAGGAAAACATTCAGGTTTGATGATCTAGGAACATTTCCCTGTAGCCTTGAAAATGTCATCAGAGGTCAAGCTCCCTGGGGAAACAAGATTATGACACGTCTCTCCTTCCAGTGATCAAAGGGAACAAAAGTCCTGTACCAAAATGTAGAGAAAGGCAGTAAAAGACCCTGAATCTTCCACAACAGAGCTCGGTGCATCCTTTTATTCAGAACTGTTATTCCAAGTCCACTGGGATCCAGGCCATAGGAACCAAAGCAGAGATAAATAGGAGCTTACTGCCTACCTTGGGAGATACATATAACCTAAATCAATACACTCTTGACTATGGAGTATGCTGTACAAGACAGCAACAAAACCAGGATGCTAAGTCATCTAAGCTGGATCTCAGCTTCCACACCCACTCAATGCCAGCGTGCACTGTTTCTAATACCTAGACTGTCTGGCGGTTTATTTTATTACAGTTTCTTTAAGCACCTTTCCATCGAGGCTGGAAATCTTAATTAGAAGCACAAGATTGAAAACCTTCTGCTCTTGAGCAATTTATGACTTCTCTAAAACAGAGGTAGCATGAGGCTCTTCCTCGATGGCCGGATGCAAGGATGTAATCTGATCAACATTCATTTATCATAGACTAGTTACTCGGAGGACCTGTCTACAAGAAGCGTGCGCGCAGCCACAGGCCTCATCCGGCCGGATCAGCACCGGGGTAGCTAGAGCGCAGGGTCGGCTGACACCCGCCAGCTACCCACGACCCCCGCCACAGGATTTTGAGACTGCTGGTGAGTGGAACACAGCTTCTGCTCCAGTCCAATCACGCGGGACCTGAGACTGCTTTGGTTGGGGAGGGAGAAATCCGGCCTACATAAGGCCACAAGCCTCTTCCGGTCAGAAAAGCACCTGGGTAGCTAGGGCGCAGGGTCGGCTGACACTCGCCAGCTACCCATAACACCCGCCACAGGATCTTAAGACTTCTGGAGAGTGGAACACAGCTTCTGCTCCAATCCAATTGCGCGCGGGACCTGAGACTGCATTAGTTAGGGAAGCAGAAAACCGGCCTGAGTAGGACCACAGGCCTCTTCCAGCTGGACCAGCACCGGAGTACTGCCAGCTACCCAGGACCCCCGCCACAGGATTTTGAGACTGCTAGTGAGTGGAACACAGCTTCTGCTCCAATCTTTAAACAGTGACAACGACAACAACTAACCCCAGAGATTACCAGATGGCGAAAGGTAAACGTAATAATCTTACTAACAGAAACCAAGACAACTCACCATCATCAGAACCCAGCACTCCCACTTCGCCCAGTCCAGGGCACCCAAACACACCGGAAAAGCTAGACACGGATCTAAAAGCATATCTCCTGATGATGGTAGAGGACTTCAAGAAGGACTTTAATAACACACTTAAAGAAATACAAAGGAACACTGGTAAACAGGTAGAAGACAATAAAGAGGAAGCACAAAAATCCCTTAAAGAATTGCAGGAGAACACTGCTAAAGAGTTACAAATCCTTAAAGAAAAACAGGATAACCTAATCAAACAGGTAAAAGTCCTTAATGAAAAACAGGAAAACACATCCAAACAGATGATGGAAATGAACAAAACCATACTAGACCTAAAAAGGGAAGTAGACACAATAAAGAAAACCGAAAATGAGGCAACACTGGAGATAGAAACCCTAGGAAAGAAATCTGGAACCATAGATACCAGCATCAGCAACGGAATACAAGAGATGGAAGAGAGAATCTCAGGTGCAGAAGATTCCATAGAGAACATCGGCACAACAATCAAGGAAAATGTAAAATGCAAAAAGATCCTAACTCAAAACATCCAAGAAATACAGGACACAATGAGAAGACCAAACCTACGGATAATAGGAGTGGATGAGAATGAAGATTTTCAACTCAAAGGACCAGCAAACATCTTCAACAAAATTAGAGAAGAAAACTTCCCAAATCTAAAGAAAGAGATGCCCATGAACATACAAGAAGCCTACAGAACTCCAAATAGACTGGACCAGAAAAGAAATACCTCCCGACACATAATAATCAGAACAACAAATGCTCTAAATAAAGATAGAATACTAAAAGCAGTAAGAGAAAAAGGCCAAGTAACATATAAAGGCAAGCCTATCAGAATTACACCAGATTTTTCACCAGAGACTATGAAAGCCAGAAGATCCTGGACGGATGTTATACAGACACTAAAAGAACACAAATTCCAGCCCAGGCTACTATACCCAGCCAAACTCTCAATTAACATAGATGGAGAAACCAAAGTATTCCACGACAAAACCAAATTCACACATTATCTCTCCACGAATCCAGCCCTTCAAAGGATAATAACAGAAAAAAACCAATACAAGGACAGGAACCACGCCCTAGAAACAACAAGAAGGTAATCCCTCAACAAACCTAAAAGAAGACAGCCACAAGAACAAAATGCCAACTTTAACAACAAAAATAACAGGAAACAACAATTACTTTTCCTTAATATCTCTTAATATCAATGGACTCAACTCCCCAATAAAAAGACATAGACTAACAAACTGGCTACACAAACAAGACCCAACATTTTGCTGCTTACAGGAAACTCATCTCAGAGAAAAAGATAGACACTACCTCAGAATGAAAGGCTGGAAAACAATTTTCCAAGCAAATGGTATGAAGAAACAAGCTGGAGTAGCCATTCTAATATCTGATAAGATTGACTTCCAACCCAAAGTCATTAAAAAAGACAGGGAGGGACACTTCATACTCATCAAAGGTAAAATCCTCCAAGAGGAAATATCAATCCTGAATATCTATGCTCCAAATACAAAGGCAGCCACATTCATTAAAGAAACTTTAGTAAATCTCAAAGCACACATTGCACCTCATACAATAATAGTGGGAGACTTCAACACACCACTTTCACCAATGGACAGATCATGGAAACAGAAACTAAACAGGGACACAGAGAAACTAAGAGAAATTATGAATCAAATGGATCTGGCAGATATCTACAGAACATTCTATCCTAAAACAAAAGGATATACCTTCTTCTCAGCACCTCATGGTACCTTCTCCAAAATTGACCACATAATTGGTCACAAAACAGGCCTCAACAGATACAAAAATATTGAAATTGTCCCATGCATCCTATCAGATCACCATGGACTAAGGCTGATCTTCAATAACAAAATAAATAATAGAAAGCCAACCTTCACGTGGAAACTGAACAACACTCTTCTCAATGATACCTTGGTCAAGGAAGGAATAAAGAAAGAAATTAAGGACTTTTTAGAGTTCAATGAAAATGAAGCCACAATATACCCAAACTTATGGGACACAATGAAAGCATTTCTAAGAGGAAAACTCATAGCTCTGAGTGCCTCCAAAAAGAAACTAGAGAGAGCACACATTAGCAGCTTGACAACACACCTAAAAGCACTAGAACAAAAGGAAGCAAATTCACCCAAGAGGAGTAGACGGCAGGAAATAATCAAACTCAGGGGCAAAATCAACCAAGTGGAAACAAGAAAAACTATTCAAAGAATCAACAAATCAAGGAGCTGGTTCTTTGAGAAAATCAACAAGATAGATAAACCCTTAGCCAGACTCACTAGAGGGCACAGGGAAAGCATCCTAATTAACAAAATCAGAAATGAAAAAGGAGACATAACAACAGATCCTGAAGACATCCAAAACACCATCAGATCCTTCTACCAAAGGCTATACTCAACAAAACTGGAGAACCTGGATGAAATGGAGAAGTTCCTAGACAGATACCAGGTACCAAAGTTGAACCAAGATCAGGTTAATGATCTAAACAGCCCTATATCCCCCAAAGAAATAGAAGCAGTCATTAATAGTCTCCCAACTAAAAAAAGCCCAGGACCAGATGGGTTTAGTGCAGAGTTCTATCAGACCTTCAAAGAAGATCTAATCCCAGTTCTTCACAAACTATTCCACAAAATAGAAACAGAAGGTACTCTACCCAACTCATTCTATGAAGCCACAATTACTCTGATACCTAAATCACAAAAAGACCCAACAAAGATAGAAAACTTCAGACCAATATCCCTTATGAATATTGATGCAAAAATCCTCAATAAAGTTCTTGCTAACCGAATCCAAGAACACATCAAAACAATCATCCATCCTGACCAAGTAGGTTTCATCCCAGGGATGCAGGGATGGTTCAATATACGGAAATCCATCAACGTAATCCAGTATATAAACAAACTCAAAGACAAAAACCACATGGTCATCTCGTTAGATGCGGAAAAAGCATTTGACAAGATCCAACACCCATTCATGATAAAAGTCTTGGAAAGATCAGGAATTCAAGGCCCATACCTAAACATGATAAAAGCAATCTACAGCAAACCAGTAGCCAACATCAAAGTAAATGGTGAGAAGCTTGAAGCAATCCCTCTAAAATCAGGGACTAGACAAGGCTGTCCACTTTCTCCATACCTATTCAACATTGTACTTGAAGTCCTAGCCAGAGCAATTCGACAACAAAAGGAGATCAAAGGGATACAAATTGGAAAAGATGAAGTCAAAATATCACTTTTTGCAGATGATATGATAGTATATATAAGTGACCCTAAAATTTCCACCAGAGAACTCCTAAGCCTGATAAACAGCTTCGGTGAAGTAGCTGGATATAAAATTAACTCAAACAAATCAATGGCCTTTCTCTACACAAAGAATAAACAGGCTGAGAAAGAAATTAGGGAAACAACACCCTTCTCAATAGTCACAAATAATATAAAATATCTTGGCGTGACTCTAACTAAGGAAGTGAAAGATCTGTATAATAAAAACTTCAAGTCTCTGAAGAAAGAAATTCTAGAAGATCTCAGAAGATGGAAAGATCTCCCATGCTCATGGATTGGCAGGATCAACATTTTAAAAATGGCTATCTTGCCAAAAGCAATCTACAGATTCAATGCAATCCCCATCAAAATTCCAAATCAATTCTTCAACGAATTAGAAAGTGCAATCTGCAAATTCATCTGGAATAACAAAAAAGCTAGGATAGCAAAAACTCTTCTCAAGGATAAAAGAACCTCTGGTGGAATCACCATGCCGGACCTAAAGCTCTACTACAGAGCAATTGTGATAAAAACTGCATGGTACTGGTATAGTGACAGACAAATAGACCAATGGAATAGAATTGAAGACCCAGAAATGAACCCACACACCTACGGTCACTTGATCTTCGACAAGGGAGCTAAAAACATCCAGTGGAAGAAAGACAGCATTTTCAACAAATGGTGCTGGCACAACTGGTTGTTAACATGTAGAAGAATGCGAATCGATCCATTCCTATCTCCTTGTACTAAGGTCAAGTCTAAGTGGATCAAGGAACTTCACATAAAACCAGAGACACTGAAACTTATAGAGGAGAAGGTGGGGAAAAGCCTTGAAGATATGGGCACAGGGGAAAAATTCCTGAATAGAACAGTAATGGCTTGTGCTGTAAGATCGAGAATTGACAAGTGGGACCTCATGAAACTACAAAGCTTCTGCAAGGCTAAAGACACCATCAATAAGACAAAAAAACCACCAACAGATTGGGAAAGGATCTTCACCTATCCTAAATCAGATAAGGGACTAATATCCAATATATATAAAGAACTCAAGAAGGTGGACTCCAGAAAGTCAAATAACCCCATTAAAAAATGGGGCTCAGAACTGAACAAAGAATTCTCACCTGAGGAATACCGAATGGCAGAGAAGCACCTGAAAAAATGTTCAACATCCTTAATCATCAGGGAAATGCAAATCAAAACAACCCTGAGATTCCACCTCACACCAGTCAGAATGGCTAAGATCAAAAATTCAGGTGACAGCAGATGCTGGCGAGGATGTGGAGAAAGAGGAACACTCCTCCATTGTTGGTGGGATTGCAAGCTTGTACAACCACTCTGGAAATCAGTCTGGCGGTTCCTCAGAAAATTGGACATAGTACTACCGGAGGATCCAGCAATACCTCTCCTGGGCATATATCCAGAAGATGTCCCAACCGGTAAAAAGGACACATGCTCCACTATGTTCATAGCAGCCCTATTTATAATAGCCAGAAGCTGGAAAGAACCCAGATGTCCCTCAACAGAGGAATGGATACAGAAATTATGGTACATTTACACAATGGAGTACTACTCAGCTATTAAAAAGAATGAATTTATGAAATTCCTAGCCAAATGGATGGACCTGGAGGGCATCATCTTGAGTGAAGTAACACAATCACAAAAGAACTCACACAATATGTATTCGCTGATAAGTGGATATTAGCCCAAAACTTAGGATACCCAAGATATAAGATACAATTTGCTAAACGCATGAAACTCAAGAAGAATGAAGACCAAAGTGTGGACACTGTGCACCTTCTTAGAATTGGGAACAAAACACCCAGGGAAGGAGTTACAGAGACAAAGTTCGTAGCTGTGATGAAAGGATGGACCATTTAGAGACTGCCGTGTCCAGGGATCCATCCCATAAGCAGCTTCTAAACGCTGACACCATTGCATACACTAGCAAGATTTTGCTGAAAGGAACCAAATATAGCTGTCTCTTGTGAGACGATGCCGGGGCCTAGCAAACACAGGAGTGGATGTTCACAGTCAGCTATTGGATGTATCACAGGGCTCCCAATGGAGAAGCTAGAGAAAGTACCCAAGGAGCTAAAGGGATCTGCAACCCTATTGTTGGAACAACATGATGTACTAACCAGAACCCCGGAGCTCTTGTCTCTAGCTGCATATGTATCGAAAGATGACCTAGTCGGCCATCAATGGAAAGAGAGGCCCATTGGACTTGCAAACTTTATATGCCCCAATATAGGGGAATGCCAGGGCCAAAAGAATGGGAATGGGTGGGTAGGGAAGTGGGGGGCGCTATGGGGGACTTTTGGGATAGCATTGGAAATGTAATTGAGGAAAATATGTAATAAAAATATTAAAAATTAAAAAAAAAACGAATCAGTTAATTGACTGTTTTATGTTTTGTTTTGATTTTGCCATTCCTTTTGGTACAGAAATTCTATAGAACCTTTCCAGTTTCATGTGGGTTTGTGGGTGTTATTTGTTCTTGATTTTACAGGGCCTTCAGATGCATCATGCATCAATTTGCAGTCTCTCAATTTTTTTTCATGGTGGCACTCATGGATATAAACTTTCCTCTAAGAACTGCCTTCATTAGGTTACATATATTTTGTTGTACTTGACTTTTAAACTTTATTTATTTCATCCTTGATTCTATTTTCATTTAGTATTGTGATGTTTAGTTTCTGTGAATTCATGTACTTTCTATTTAGCTCCTATTTAGCTTTACTCAGGTTATAATCAGATAACCACGCTGGATGTAATTTTACATTCTCCATATTTGTAGATTTTGTCTTGTGTTGGAGGAAGTTTCATGAGATTGCTGTGATGCATATGGATTCTTTGGTACTTGAACAGAATATTCTATAAATATGTTAGTTCTGTTTGATTATTGTCATTTAATTCACAGATTTTTCTGTTTAGCTTATTTCCAGATGACAATGTAATAGTAGAATTCCTATTACTGAAATAAACCACTATTATTCAAAGCAAAAAAAAAAAAAAAAAAAGAAGCGTGCGCGCTTGTTTGTGTAAGAAATGTTTTCCATAGTTTCGGGCATTTGAACACTTGGTCTCCAGTGGGTGGTGTTGCTTGGGGAGATTTATGTAGTATGTCCTTGCTGGAAGAAGTATGACACTGGGCAGACTTTAAAAGTAAAAAGCCTCCTCTACTTCAAGTTTGCCCTCAAGCTTCTTGCTTGCCATTCAAGATGGAGCTGTCAGCTACCTGTTCTTGCCACCATGCCTCCTCTTTACCATCAAGGACTATTGTCCCTCTGGAACCTGGAGCCAAAATAAACCCCCTTTTCCTTAACTTGCCTGGGTCTCAGCATTTCATCACAGCAACAGAAAGGAAACGAACATGATATGCAAACAATGTCGAGTTACTCTTCAGTAGACATGAAGTTATTCAGTCAGACAAGCAAACCCTTGCACTCACTGTGTAGTTGGTCTTTATTCAGCATGTGGTGTCAGGTGTCTTGTGGACAACCACATTGGATTTCATGATGGAGAGTCACAGAATCATCCCAAAATAGTCTCTGATGCTTTTTCACCCAGTTCCTTTGTAATGGCTGCCCACCCTTGCAGCATCTCTTTTCAAAGTCTGAGGATGAGATATTACACTGTCTTCAGAAATGAGGCCTGAAGTCAAATGATAACCAAAGCCCAAGGCTTAATGCCAATTACGAATCCCATGCTTGGTCACAAAGTTCATAAAAATCACCTGGCCCTTTGGAGAACACCAATGTCCCTGACTCAATGACCTCGGTGGCAATGAACTCCGGAAACTTCCTGTTGGCTTTTTCAGGTCAAATTATCATGAAATAGATACCCTACAGTCTGATATATTTTGGGGGTTTTATTCAACTTTTTAAAAAAATTCATTTATCTTAATTGACCAATAGAAAGTATATACATTTCTAGTATACAGCATGATGTCTTAAAATATGTCTGCATTATCAACTACAGTCACCATAGCATGCAAGGGACTGCTTGAAAGCCCTTAAGAAAGGATCAAGCAAATAAATTACCAGCCCCAAACTTCTATCCATCCAAGGTGGGAGTGGGGCTTGGTAACATTCAGAAAGAAGAAGTTTAGGCAGTGAATGAAGCCCTGAGTTGAATGTGTAGTTTTGACTAGAGAATGACTACATTAAGATATCCAGTGCCAGGCTCAGCGGTTAAGAGCACTGACTGCTCTTCCAAAGGTCCTGAGTTCAAATCCCAGCAACCACATGGTGGCACACAACCATCCATAATGAGATCTGACGCCCTCTTCGGGTGTCTGAAGACATCTACAGTGTACTTACATATAATAAGTTAATAAATCTTTAAAAAAAATTAAATTCGAGACAATGCCGGGGCCTAGCAAACACAGAAGTGGATGCTCACAGTCAGCTATTGGATGGATCACAGGGCCCCCAATGGAGGAGCTAGAGAAAGTACCCAAGGAGCTAAAGGGAACAGCAACCCCGTAGGTGGATCATTATTATGAACTAACCAGTACCCCAGAGCTCTTGTCTCTAGCTGCATTTGTATCAAAAGATGGCCTAGTAGGCCATCACTGGAAAGAGAGGCCCATTGGACTTGCCAACTTTATATGCCCCAGTACAGGGGAATGCTAGGGCCAAGGGGTGGGGGTGGGTGGGTGGGGGACTGGGGGGGGGAGTGTATTGGGGACTTTTTGGATAGCATTGGAAATGTAATTGAGGAAATTACCTAATTAAAAAAAATAAAATAAAAATTAAATTCCTTTAAAAAAAAAAAAAAGAACCACAGTGCCTCAGACCTACAGGACTGGTAAAGCCTTCCTCTGGTCCAGGTATGGATGCTATGAACAAATTGAGCTTTGGTTAAACCCAGCAAATACAAACACTAACACCAACCACAGCTTCCTTCTTCAACATGACTGAAACCTGAAACTACTTTCCTACAGAGACCTTCTGCTGAGACTAGCTAAGGCTTCTCCTCCTTATCCCACTGTACACAAGAAGCCCATCTCCTCCCTCAGCAGTACATAACAGATGGGCTGAGTTTCTGGGCTACCGAAGTATCTCCATAGTGTGCACGACCCACCTGATCCGCGAGTTTCTGTGTGTATCTTTGTCTGTCCTTTCTCATTCCCTCACTATGCATCAGGTCAAGCCCAGAGACATGCAGGGGAAAGCAGGGGAAAGACAACACATCTCATACCACAGAAGCAAGTTTTAGGAACTGGCCACTTAGTGCCTCCAGGAGACACACCGGAAAACCTGCTGTGGCTCTGGGCTAGTCTTGGTCCTCCTTCAGGAAGCTGACCCAACAGACCTATCTTCTGGATGACCAGTGAAGGCTTCTAGTCTGGATGCAGTTAGTAAAATCTAAATAACAATGTCAAACACTCCACTTTCCTGTTATCCTATTGCAGACATGTTGTTGTTGTTGTTGTTGTTGTGTATTGTTTTGTTTTTTTCCAGCCTCCCCAAAGACGAGTCCCTTGTTTCCTACCTCCACCAAAAAGGGAAACAAAATAATCATTTTTTTTTATTTTTAATCAGGCCAAATTACCATTACATAGATACCCTACAGCCTCATATATTTTTGGTTTATATTCAACTTTTTTAAAAATTCATTTATCTTAATTGACCAATAAAAAGTATATACATTTCTCGTATACAACATGATGTCTTAAAATATTTCTGCATTATCAACTATAGTCACCATAGTACGCAAGGGATCGTTTAAATTCACCCCTCCTGCTGGCCTGAACACAAGTGTCCTTAGGCCAGCATCTTCCGTAGTCTCCCAAACCCTCGTTCGATTTTCATGCTCTGTGATTTCAGCACGGTTGGTTTCCACAGGCAAATGGGAGCACGCAGTATGGGACTTCTTTTCTGTACATGTCTTATTTTACCCCCGCAGAACGTGCTCCAGCTCCACTTTCTGAAGCCGTGGGAGCGATGAGTGCGTCTCACATTTCAAGGTTGGATTGTCTATTTTGCGCACACACCTATTTTCTTTATCTGTTGTCCACTGATGGACATTTAGATTGTTTCCATACCTTGCCGTGAAGGTCAGGGTGCGAGGGTCACTGCCATGGATGGACTGAGCTCACTCTCTTTGGCGATGTATCAAGAGGCGGACTTACAAGGTGTTTCCACTTTCAGCTTTTAGAGGAACTGCCATAGTTTCCCATAACGGCTGACTGGTTTACGTTCCCGTCAGCAGTGTGCAGGGGTCCCTTCTCTTGGCATTTTTACCCATACTTTTAACCTTCCATGATTTTCATGATAGATGTTCTGACAGGTAATATTACATTGGGATTTTGATTTGATTTGCATTTCCCTGATGATTAATGGTGTTGAGGATTTCTTTCCAGGTATTTTTGGATACTTGTATGGCTTCTTTTGAGAAATGTCTATTCAGGCCCTTTGTCCATTTTAAATCATTTTTTTAATTTAGTATTATTATTATTATTATATGTATGTGATGGAGGGGATGGGTCATACTACACACATGGAGATCAGAGGACAAACCTGTGACCTCAGGTCTCTCTTTTCACCATTCTGTGGGCTCTTGTGATCTAACTCGGGTTACCACATTTGCGTGACTAGTGCCTTACCCACTGAGCTGTCTATCACAGCCCCAATCTTTGCCTGGTTTTATTTATTAGTTTTGTTCGTTTGTTTTAGTATTATCTACTGAATTGCCTAAGGTACAGACAAATGTGCTAGATGAATAGAATATCCATAAATTCTCTATTCAGTCTATTTTTTTTGCTATAAAAAACCTTTTAGGTTCATACATTTTGTCTATTTTTCCTTTCCTTTTATTTCATTTTATTTTTCTAACATTATTATTATTTTTTGCCTGTGCTTTTGGGATCATCTCCAAAACTTAATGTACAGATCAATGTTATAGAGCTTCTTTCTCTCTAAATTTTTTCCTACATGAACAAGGGTAAAATTTCAAATTTTCTTTGTGTGTGCATAGTTGTCTTCAACTGTGTCTATTGAAGTGATTGCCCTTTCCTTGTGTGATGGTTTGTTTATGCTCAGCCCAGGGAGTGGCACTATTAAGAGGTGTGGACTAGTTGGAATAGGTGTGTCACTGTGGACATGGGTTTAACACTTTGACCGTGAAAGTCAGTATTCTGCTAGCAGCCTGCAGATGAAGATGTAAAACTCTCAGCTCCTCTTGCATTGTGCCTGCCTGGATGCTGCTGTGTTCCTGCCTTGATGATAATGGACTGAGCCCCTGAACCTGTAAGCCAGCCCCAATTAAATGTTGTCCTTATAAGAGTTGCCTTGGTCATGGTGTCTCTTCACAGCAGTAAAACCCTAACTAAGACACTTCATGTGCTTCTTTGTCAACAATAAAAATAAAACTTGATTCTCCTTAAGTGTGGACTTACTTTGGGGCTCTCTATTCTGGCCTCTTGGCCTATAATTCTAGTCTTGTGCTATCCTGTGCCATTTTCAAAACTATGGCTTCACAGTTTGTTTTGAAGTCAAAATTTCTGCTGCCTTCAGCTTTGTTCCCCAGCCCCTCTCAGTTGTGTGTTGGCTATTCAGGATCTTCTGTGGCTCCATACAAATCATAGGATGTAGTTTTCTATCAGGATGGGAAATCTTGCAAAAATGTTACTGTGGATTACATTAATTTACAGATTTCTTTAAATACTTAAGACATCTTAATAATATCCATTCTTCTGATGGGTGCACACGGGAGACCTTAGCGTTTACAGGTATTTTCATCAGTGGTTGACAGTTTTTGGCGTACAGGGCTTTCATTTCCTTGTATAAGTTTATCATGAAGCATTTGTGTAGCTACTATACAGCTGGCATAAGATCCCCTGGAACTGGAGTTACAGGTGGTTCTAAGGTACCATGTGTGTGCTGGGAACTGATTTCAGGTCATTGGAAGAGCAGTCAGTGCTCTCAACTGATAGGCCATCTCTCAGGACCCTGAAACTCGATTCCACTTGCTCCTACATCACACATCTCCAACAAGAACAGAAGGACAGGCTTTGGTCCCATCTGGAGGCAGGCAAAGTCAGGACTTGACCTAGCGCTGCAGTTCTAAATTCTAAAAACCATGGTGAGGGTATATTTGTGGCACAGAGTCAAGATGGGGAAACAGCTTGGAAGGCCAAGTAAATATTTCCACTCTTTAACGATCCCCCGACCCCACCCCCACCCAACCCCTGATACCCAATCTCCGACTACCACCACCTGCCCAACCTCCTCCCCACCCCCACCTCCCCACCCCCCCCCCCCCGTCTCTCAACCCCAGCTCCTGCCCCTGCCCCTGTCCATGACTAATTCAGAGGACTCTCTAAGAAGAGCCATTAGTCTGAAAGGTGGGGCAAAAAGTAGCCTGCCTGAGATAGGTAGAAGAGGCAATAGTCTTTGTGTCTACAGAATGGAGTTTTTGAGTGCATACCAAGAATTTCTGGTATAGAGACTGGGACAGAGAGAAGTTGTGTACAGAGGAAAGAAATTCAGAATGGAGAAAGAAGACTGGAGGAGGCAACATGTGAGAAACAGCCCACTGGCAGTGTGTACCTCATGAATACACTGAACACAGGATGATGAATGCTTGAGATGGAATGGAGCCCGCCTGACACTGAGAGTTCATCACGTTTCTCAGAACAGCATGCAATTTAGTGCTTTATTTATCTGATCTTCCATTCAGTATTTCACTTAACATAAAAGAGAACAATTGGATTTTGTTCATCAGGAACTTTTATATTCGCTTCCTTTTTAAAAATATAATGTATCTTGATTATTGAGTTTTTTGAATGGCCCTTCCAATTCTTTGTCTGAAGTAATTTATTTCTCGTCACAGCTCCTCTGCTTCAAAGCCATCCAAGCACTTCCTGTGGCATATAGGAAAAAGCCAGTGTCCTTCTCTTGGCCTGCAAGACCCCCATGGGATGAGACGAACCACTTTATTTATTGATGTGGGGTCTCTCACTGAGCCCAGCACTAATTGATTCCACTAGTCCAGCTGAACGGCTTGCTTTAAGGACTCCTCCTCTGCTTCCTAAACACTAGGATTATAGACCACAGAGGAAGCTGGGGGAAGGACGGCCACACCCACCAGGCTTTGCTGTAGGTGCTGGGAACCTCCCTCCAGTTCTAGTGGCTTATTCATCAAGCTGTCTTGGCAGCCTCCTTTTTGATCTCTTTATCCTCGATTTTGTGCTTCTAATGTTTTGAACTGTGTCCATATTTATCAAGATCTGAAAAGCCTTTCAGCCATTCCCAAAATGTTATAGAGATAGATAGATAGATAGATAGATAGATAGATAGATGATAGATAAATAGATAGATAGATAGATAGATAGATAGATAGATAGATAGATAGATAGTGGTAGAGATGTGTGTGTATATATATATATATATATACACATATATGTGTATACACACACATATATATATACATGTGTATATATATATCATCTTTCCTCTTCCAGGTGATTCACTGTCTGTTGCCATTTGTGAAGTGACTTTCTCTGCTTATTGAATTTCAGACAGTTGTAGGAGCTGTGTGGAGAAGAAGGCCCAAAGTTTTCCATCACCAGGTTACAAGAGGTTGGGCCTCGACAACTAAATCTATTTCAAAATCACAATCACCCAATGGAAAACACTGTAAGGCTTGCGTCCTTCTGACAGTTTACTTACCTGAAGATTCTCTTTCAGAACCGCAATAACGGAATCCTACTTAGGTGTTGCCATTGTCAGCGCCACCATTTGTCACACTGTTTTACAAAGGAAGGAGTAACACTTCCTACCTAAAAATGAAAAACCATCCATGCTAGGTAGCACTTCATATTTCAGGGCATTGATGAATCTTGTATATCCCTTAAGCTGGAGCCTACGTAAGGAGGAAATTGTTCTAACTGAAAAAGTTGCCTATGGGGTAGGTGGTGAATGGAATTCCACAAGTGATTAAAAAAAAAAAAAAAGCAAGACAATAGTTGTGCATCAGGGCTGCATGAATCACTCACCATGAATCCAGATGTTTCCGAAAGGAAAACCAGGCTGTGTTCTCGCCCTTGTGTGCTCTGGAACGCTTACTGAGAAAATATCAAGGAGCACTTCCTTAGACGTCGCAGCAAGGCTATTTGCCCACCTATCATTTACACGCATGAGAGAGAGAGAGAGAGAGAGAGAGAGAGAGAGAGAGACTCAAGATTTTATTTTAGACTACCATCAAACCACTTAAATTTTTTTCACCACCAAAATTTCAATTATTCTAAATCAGTAGCAAGTGTAAGTGGCTTGTTACATCATCATGAGAGAAAAAACACATTGTTGAGCTCATTTCCAAGAAAATTAAACACTTCTCAGAGATGTCGTTAATGCTCAGAAACTCCTCCAGAGCCAAGGAAAGGGCACATGCTATTTTGCAGAACAATCACAGACCATCAACGTGAGGAGAGTTCATGTAGTTGTCTGAGTGTTTGTTTCCTTATTTATACTTCAAGGAACTGATTTAAGAGAGGGGACTTGGTACCATGTATTTGTAAATACTCGTCAAACGGGCAGCAGGGGGGGGGGAATATCTTAAAAGACAGGAGGAATGAACTGATTACAACATGGACATTTACCTTACCACAGACACAAGCCAAGCATCAATACAGTGGACAGTATCTACTATATAAGTTCTTTAAAACGAGAATAGGGATGTAGTTCAGTGGTGGAGAGCTTGCCTGCCATACACAAGGCTCCAGGTTTGAGCCCAAGAACCACGATAAACGAAAGCAAACCCATAACGATATTCATAAAACAAAGAATCTGGAGCTCCCAAGGCCTCGTGGACTCGTAGCAAAGGAGACTCACCTGCCACTCTCCTGGAGCCTTAGCAGTGTCCCAGAACCCCACTCCAGCATCACTTGCCTTAACGCCCTCTTCTGTCACCACGTGAACACTTCTCCGCATCCTCCTAGCCACTGTTGCACGTCCTTCTGGGTGATCTCACTTAGCCATGGCCACTGTTCAGCATTCTGGTCTTCCTGGTTGGTTTCTTGGGGGAGCAAGGGGCTCAGAGCTCAGTTTCAGATTTGCACAATGGAGCCCACACCTAACCCCCTTTCTGAGCCCCTCTCAACTAGGACTACATGTTTATACATGATACAGGGGTAAACATGGCCAAAGTTCTTCAAAGATCCAATGATGGAATCATGAGAAATGGAATGCCTCACCCCTACCCAACCTATAGCCTAAGATAAGGAGGTTATGGGAAAAAAGAGAAAGTAAGGATCTATGAATCAATTCTTAAATGTAGATATATATATATATATATATATATATAGATAGATAGATAGATAGATATAGATATAGATATAGATATAGATATAGATATAGATATAGATATAGATATAGATATAGATATAGATATATATGTATGTATATCTATAGTGTACATGGAGGTCTAAGGAAACCTGTTTGTTTCTACTGTGTAGGTTCCAGGTCATATACAGGTCTACAGGAGGCTGAGTGGCAAGCACTGCCACTGTCTGAGTTGCCTCACAGGTCCCTGCGATTGGTTCTTAAAACTAGCTGAAACTACAGTGGGCCAGTCTGTTCTTGTATTCCTTCCTTCAAGCATCTGAGACCCCAATGTATCCAGCATATAAATTCCCCATGACTCTCTACCAGGTGAGTGGTGTTGTAGACAAGTTTAACCTAATTAAATCAGAGACAGGGGCTCACACCCAAACTCCTCAAGGATGCCTGTCTGGAACAGGTATCTCCCAAGACTTTGGGATAGTTTATAAAACTTTCAAATGTATAAGTGTGTGTGTGTGTGTGTGTGTGTGTGTCTGTGTGTGTGTGTGTGTACACATATGTACATGCATGCATGGCTCCATGTATAGAGGCCAAAGCACAATGTTGGGTGCTTTCCCTTGGCTGACACCATCCATCTGTTCTTGAAGACAAAGTATCTCTCTCATGGCACATAGCACTCACTGGTGTGGCTAGCCCAGGTGGCCATCAAGGCCTCAGGATCCTGCTGTGTCCACCTTCCTAGTACTGCTTTTTACATGGATATTGGAAAGCCAAATTCAAGTCCCCATGCTTGTTCAGTAACCTCTTACTAAGCTAGCTCTCCTATGCTCAAATTTTAATATTTTAACTGCAACTGACTTAAATACACACACACACACACACATGCTTTTCTTTGAGTTGGGTAGCACTAGGGTGACAATTGGCCCTCAGATATCCAATGATAGATGATCTGAATAAAGAAAATTTAAATTAGTGACATGTTTCTGACCATAGGAGGTGTGTGTGTGTGTGTGTGTGTGTGTGTGTGTGTGTGTGTGGTGTAGTTTTAAAATTTACTATTTCATTTTTATATATTTTAATTAAAACACAACTTTATCACTTTCCCCTTCTCTTTTCTTCTTCGGTCCTTTCCCCGATCTCCTTCAGTATCCCCCCCTTTCAGACTGATGACCTTTTCATATCTGAATATTATTACATTTGTATGTGCATACACAAATATATAAATATACAACCTGCTGAGTCTCTTTTGTATTGGACAATCAGTTAGGAGCTCAACCCTGGGACAGGCCACCTTTCCCTCTCTCCGCAGCCATCAGTTGCCTACAGTTCCTTGTCTAGTGGTGGGACGCCATGAGATTCCCCAGTTTGAGTTAGCATGTCTGTTGATATTGCCAGTATTGAAATCTTTTTTTATGCAGCCATTTCTATGAGAGACTACTTCACAGCAGATTTCCTGGGCCTCTGGCTCTTACAATCTTTTCACTCTCTCTTCCACAACATTTCCTGAGCCATAGACACCGGAGTTGTGATATAAATGTATCCACTGTGGCTGGGCTCCCACAATCTGTCCATCTATGTGTCTGAGATTCTTGACACAGAATTGTATCAGTAGTTGAAGACACGTCCTACTCACGTTGATCATTGTTTACATCTACTTTGGATCATTTATGTAAACTTTTGGTATTCCTACTTCCTTGGCTCTGAAGCCAACCAACCTGTAGCCTCAGTTCATAAAATCACCAGTGTCTCTAGATTGGCATCCTAGATGGCAGATGATGATAAAGTTTGGCACACTCCCACTAACTCTTGCTGTTGTCTTGTTTTGTCTGCAGTTGTGTTAGGAATAAAAGCCTGGGTGTTGCCCAGGCTAACCCAACTATACTTCCTATTGTTTGCTTGGTTGGTTTTTGAAACAGGGTGCTGTAACTCAGTCTGGACTTAGATTTCTGTGTAGCCAAGAACGAGCATGAATTCCAAATTCTCCTACTTTCCCCTGCCCAGTGTTGGCATCCCACAGGCATCACTGTGTCTGACTCCTGGCTTACTTTTTCACCAAGATTTTTGAAGGTGAGTCTCTAGTTTTACTGACTAGGACTCATTGCTGTCCGCTCTGAGAACTCTCATACCCCAATTCAGGACATTATAACATATTGTCCCCTCAATCAAAAGATAAACTAGGGTGACAAATACCAATATCAAGTATGTAGGCTTCTGTGGAAAGGTCAATCTATCTGTGCCCCACACACTTTGGATTTCTAAAATATTACCTTCTAACAGCCCAAGGCTTCCTATGAGAGCTGTGTGTGCTTCAGAAAACAAAGGAAAACAGGCAGACAGAAACTTTTCCTGTAAGGAGTAAAAAGCACAAACTGAGAAACTCAAGGGGGTTGGGGAGGTGGTGCAGTCAATAACACGTTTGAGCTTAGACCTGAGGGCCTGAATTCAGTTCCCAGCATCTATATAGAAAAGCCAATTGCAGCTTGTGGCTACAGTCTGTGTGCTGGAAAGGGGAATACAGAAGAGCCCAGATATTGCTGGCCAGCCAGTCTACCCAAACAGTGAACTCAATGTTCAGTGGGAGACTGTGTCAAAAATAATGTAAACAACAACTAAAGAAGACATGTTTGTTGACCTCTAGTCTCCACACAGAGCTGCATATATGTGCACATTTACACGCATAAGCATGCACACATGATCACAGTGTCTATAGATTGTTATACTGTATGTTTAATGCTACAGGGAGTTTCTTCCATGTTCACAGTCCTGTTCTGATGGAAAAGGACTGCAGACCCCCTCCCCCCAGCCAGAGACCATTCTTTTTTTTTAACTTATTCACTTTACATTCCTCTCACTGCCCTCTGCCCCCTCCTAGTCATCCCCTCCCACAATCCTTCCCCCCACCCCCTACCCTTCTCTTCTGAGCAGGTGCCCGACGCCCCCCCCCCAGGTACATCAAGTCTCTGCAGGGCTAGGTGTATCCTCTAAGGTCCAGCTAGAAGAACATATCCCACATACAGGCAACAGCTTTTGGGATACCCCCCCCCAGCATCCTGCTCCAGTTGTTCAGGACCCATATTAAGACCAAGCTGCACTTCTGCTTACCTTTGAGCGGAGAGGCCTAGGTCCAGCCCATGTATGCTCTTTTGTTGGTGGTTCAGACTCTGAAAGCCCCAAGGGTCCAGGTTAGTTGGCCCTATTGGTCTTCCTGTGGCACTCCTATCCCCTTCGGGGCTCACTGTCTTTCCCCCTATTCTTCCATAAGAGTCCCTGAGCTCAATCCACTGTTTTTTACACATAATTAACTCATGCCTCACTGAGGACAGGCTCCCTGGGCAAAAAGTCTGATTCACCTGGCTTAACTAATAAAGAATTAATATTTTGCACATAGCAAAGTGCAGCTCAATGTTTCTTTCCTGTCCATCATATGCAGTATGTTGTGACCTTCAAAGTGAGCTCCCTTTCCTGGTCCAACAGTGATACTGCTCCATCCCCACACACCTTTTGTTTGGTTAAAGTTGTGTTTATAGGTGCATAAGTTGAAAATGGTAAAAGTGACTTTTTTTAAATGTACAATTTGATGAGTTTGACAAGTGTATATACAGTGATGTAAGAATCAAGATATAACATTCCCATTGTGCCACAAGTTTCCTGGTATCTGCTCAGGGTCAATTCTCTCCTCACTAGCACCTGGAAAAGCTCTGTCCCCAAGGCTTACCCTTGCAAAGACATGATATAAATGAAATCACACACTGGGGGCACTTTTTGTGTCTGGCTTCTTTCATTAAGCACAGTGCATCTGATACTCATCTATATTGTAGCATATATAAATAGTTTGTTCTGTTTTACTGATGAACCATATTTCATTGTATAGATATACCATAACTTGTTTATTCATATACCAGTTAATGGACATTTGGAATACTTCCAGTCTGAGCTATTTATGAATAATGTTGTTATAAACATTCACAAACAGGCTTTGTGTAGACATGTTTTCATTTCCCAGGGGTAAATTCTGAAAAGTGGGATTGCGAAGTTGGAAGGTGATCACATACTGTTTTATAAGGGAAAAAAAGTCCCAGAAATGTGTTCTTGCTTCACTAGTCAGAATTAGGTCACATGCTCCTGCCTAAGCCAATCACTAAGAAGCAAACAGCAAAATTCACTTTTGTGTCTCTGGGGACTCAACACACTTCCCCAACATGTAGCCTCTTCTGGGAACAAAATCCAGACTCTTATTACAACAAAAGAAGAGAAAGATAGGTTTAGACAGGCAATCAATGGAGACCCACGTCTGAGGAATCCTACCTTACTTCATGCTAACTAACTCACTCTTCATTTCATAAACTATGGAATTTGAACCATAATTTCTTCTAAATGGAATTTAAAATTCATAATGAAAATTGAGTCATAATTTCTTCAGAAGGTCCCTCCCCCTACATGACAGGGAATCCTTGTCTAAGGAAATGCCTTTTACCCACGGGGGGGGGGGGGGCGTGTTTTTGATTATGCACTACTACAGTGCATAATCTTGGCCATGGCTAATTGGACCACAAGCTGGTCAGTGGCTTGTAGAAGGTTCAACCAAGATGACTTTTGGCTGAACACCATCGCCTAGATAAAAGAGAGGGAATAAAGAAGGAGGAGAACAGTGAAGCCCAAAAATGGATGCAGAAAAGGCAAGCTGAAAGCAGGAGGGAGGGACAACAGAGGGAGGCCAAGCTAGAATGACAGTGGCAGTGGCAAAGGAGCAGAAACATCAGCAGTGACGTTTAAGACTGAAGATAGGGGCCTACAGCATAGTAGCTGTGTAGCTGAAAAGTCCTCTTTTTTTTTTTTTTTCAAAGACTAGCAGGGAGGTTACCAGTATCTTTGATTTCCCTAAGTGACTTACACGTGTTACTTAAAGTGGCCAAGACTAGCCCTCTTCTTTGCTCCCAGAGGTTGCCTGTTTCACAATTCTCTAACCTCACTGGGCCTAAAGGCATCCCTGATATCAAGATATCTAATGAAAGCTTGGTCCCAAACACATCATCACCTGTATCCCTCTTAAGCAGAGATAGAAAGAGACTAATGTGTACGGCCGTAGCAACCAACACATTCAAGAGTTTAACCTAAGCTGGGCACCATATTAAGTGGTCCACGGGTTAACCCACTGAATCCAAAACAAACATAATAACATTTGTGCTATCATTTTTTTCACTTTACAGATGAGATAACTGTAACCACGTACATAAGTAATGTGCTCAGCTTTCCCAGGCAGGGATAAGCAGAGCCTGTTCCTAGGAATGAGCAGCTTCTAGAGTTAGGGACCCTATTCTGATAAGGACAGATTATGGAGAGATGGCAATAAAAATAGAATCATCAGTCAGACCCATTGGAAACTGTGAAGGATTCCAAGCCGGGGAAAAAATTTCAAAAGAATTGTAGGAACCTAACACACACACACACACACACACACACACACACGCACACACACACGACCCCCAGACAGAATTAAACTTAAGAATAGACTCTAAGTAAACACTTTCCGTAGCTACTCCTTCGACACCTCTTAGTTGCTTGGGTGTGACCCCAAAACAGTTGTCACTTACTTCTTGTGATCTGTCCCTTCCCCTTCAATGTGGGGTCGGATCAGACAAAACAAACAGATCTCATCACAGCTACCAGCAGCAATCAAGACCGATCACCAGATGAGAATCAGCGGTGTCTCCAAACAAAACTGTTCAAAGGAGGAGGTTGCCAGAATTGAATGAAAGCCTCAGTGGATATGGTAGTGTGTGCATGGAGCCCTAGCATGAAGGAGCTGAGACAAGGGGACCATGAGTTCCGAGTCAGCAGTCTTTTATAGCCAACAACAAAATTGGAGTTATTTGGACTAGACATACCAAAAATAACTGAAGCCCAAAGCTTACAGATGTATGGTTCATACATACGATTACATGACCCTGAATCCCCTTCACTAGAACTCCTTAGTAGTCTGTATTCATGGGGCTGTTTAGCAGGAAAGATGGCTCCCTGTAGGATCTATTTAACTGCATATCTTTGGGTTTTGGATCCCTCTTGTATTCTATTTTATAGTCAGTGCTTCTTCTTTAGTCTTAAACATCTGGCTCTCTTCACGTCTATGCTCCGGCCATTACAGTCTGCCCCCTTCTTGTCTATTCTATTCTCACTAGACCAGGGAACCAATAAGCCAGATTAGCTAATATCCACACTGAAGAATGTTCAGCTCCGGTGGGGAAGTTGAAACAGATACTTTGACCAAAGTTGGTTTTGCCAAACAGCCAAACATCCACTCTATGGGCAACAAAAGCCACTCCATGCAGTACAAGAGCCTGTCTTTCTTACTTTCTATCACCTGCTGACCTGTTCAGGTTGGCATGAAAATCACACAAGGAGTGTCCATCATTTCATCTTACCCTCCTTCACAGCTGAAATGTGTCTTGTCTCAGACCTGCAGTCACCTTGGATTCCACGAAAAACAAAAGGTTCCAGGAAATAGCACTTCGCCCCAGAAGAGTGCAATACATACCTCTTGCCCTGAAGCACAAGTTATTACCCAAAATAAGGACTTGGGTCATTGGAGCCTTTGACCTGTTCCTCTTCCAATGTGGTCAAATGGAACAAACCTTTAAAAAAAAAAAGTCACTTGTTTCTGAGTCGATCTCAGGCTTAGAGGAAGCAAGCAAGTCAGACTCAAGAGAGCGTTTCCTGAAGCCACCTCTACTTAGTGCAGACTGGAGTTCAGCAGCACAGCAGCACCTGGATGCTTGTTAGAGATGCAGGAGTCCAGCCCAGTGGAGGCCTATTGAATCCACATCTGGATTTTAAGAGATCCACAGGTAATACATGCACACCTGTAATTCATGGACACTCTGATCTCTGTAAGGCATCTCTGGAACAAGGGAGGGTCAGGAGTTGGGAGAAAGGAAAGACAGGCTCTTCCTTTGCTCCAGTCCAGTTACTGGTCAAGCCTTCTCTTTAATGTTATCGGATATATCTGCCTCTGCACTGCAGGATTGGTATTTTGATTGCCCATTTAACAGCAAAAGAAGAAACCACCCCCTCCCCTTAATGAATTACTTTACTGAACCTCCTATATGCAGCACATCCATTCTCCCTGGCTGTATGTGTTTTTGTGTGTGGAAAAAAAGAAGTCAGGGTTTAAGTGTCAGAAAGAGGGGATCAGATTCCCACTCCTCTTGCCAACCACGAGCACATTTACTGGTCTCTTCCCTCCATTAAACGTTAAATGATGTTTACGAAGCATCCACATGGGCCTGGAGCTTTTCTCGGTGCCTGGGGTTGCCAGGTGGCCAACATAAATGGCATTACCCTCTACGTGAACTTTCTACTCTGGTGTTCTCAGAGGCCCTGCAGAAACACGCACAGACCCATATTTAAAATCAGAACTAAGAAGGGCGGTAAAGGTGACACAGAGAGTTGTCCCTGATTCTTCATTCCGTGAGCCAGGGAACTGACTGGGATCACCCGACTTCACTTTATCCCAGTCCTCCATTGGTCCTGTCCAACATCTATCTCCACAGTCCCTGGCTATCTCCCATCCTGACAGCATCTCTCCTTCTTCTTACTGCTCAGAGGACAATTTGACAATCCATCAAGAGATAAAATAGGTATCAAAATAGATCAACTTTCCCTGTTATAATATTACAGCAATAGTGACCAGACAAATCAGCTCAGGGCACAGAGTTTTTTTACAATGAGAAAGTATATTTTATATGAGATCGAACCCAGAAAAGTCCCGACTGAAAGCAACCCCAGTCAGATAAGTATTAAAAGTGGACCCTCCACCCTAGCACACAAGGAAAGGAATTGAGCCCATTTGGAGGGGAATTGTATTCTCCCCTTCATGTCCAAATCTGAGATCTTGCAACATTACATTCTGTGAGTAATTGTTAAGTAAACTAAGGGTGGGTAATTACCTTCCTATCATCACCAGGAACTGCGAGCCATTCCAATACAAAGTAGGCTCACATCCTCCTACTCCACAAGCACCATTAGTGACCAAGTTTCCACCCCAGGGAAAAAGCTTGCAGAGTCCTTCACAGAAACCCATCTGCAGGGAAGGCAGGAAAGAGGAGGAGGAAGAGGAAGTGTGTGCGCCGGACTCCCGCCCTCCTTGCCTGCTCACGGGCCAAGGATGAATCGGATGCCGTGTGAACGAGATTTGCAGGTGTGAGTGGGAGGCCGCAGGGGCAAGCAGGCCCTGTGAAGGAATGAGGGGAGCAGAGATGTCTTAGGGCAGAAACAGGAGAAAAGGTTGTGCTTGAGTGAACAAAAATGAGGACAGCTGCCTCCTCCTGGGGAAAGGCAGCCGGTCATTCATTCCTCCTGGAGATTTAGAGTCTTGAGCAACACAGCCCAATGCTGTCATCAAGGGAAAATGGGACAGGACCGGAGACAGCCTCCCCAGACAGGAGACTCAGACACGTCTGATGTCTTGGAACATGCCCCACTGGGGCATCCCAAGGAAGGCAGAAGTCTTGGTAGGTCGAGTATTGAAGTCAAATAAATGGATACACCAAGGACACCAGGCTGTCACACTCTAGGCCCTCTGTACAATGAATGAATCAGTCAATGAATCAGTGAATCAATGCGGGATGGTTTAAGCTTCAGAGGCAATAACTCGGTCCAAGAACTTGTATCTACCCAGATATGGGTTCATTAGATATATAAATGCTGAGTGTCCAGTTTTGTTTTGTGCCATGCATGTAGCTTCAAAGTAGGCAGAAAAGGTCTGTCTTCCAGAGCTTCTAGGAGACAGGCAGACAAATGAGTACACACATAAAAAAGAAAATATCATAATTTATAACCAATGACAAGTGCTATCGAGAGACTAAAATATAGCAAGAGAACAGATGAGGCTGTAAAGAGGGAGAGTGGGAGAGATGGCTGAGTCAGCAAAGTGCTTTTCCTGCAAGCATGAGGACCCTAGTTTAACCCCCCGCCCCCCAATCCACAGGAAAAGCTCTATGCAGTCATTTGCTCACATACATCCCATCCTGGGAAAGTAGATGCAAGCAAA
Source organism: Mus caroli (assembly GCF_978045245.1). Taxonomy (NCBI): domain Eukaryota; kingdom Metazoa; phylum Chordata; class Mammalia; order Rodentia; family Muridae; genus Mus; species Mus caroli. The sequence continues at coordinate 43,512,407 of NW_028227267.1, read as the reverse complement.
CCCCTAACTTCATGGACAGACAACCTGCCTAGAAGCCCCAGGACTGTGTCAAAGAACATGGTGGATATAACTGGTCAGGGCAGCCCCAGAAGTTGACTTCTGACCTACACACACCCATACACTCACACAAATACAGAGGTCCTCATACATGCATACACACAGAGAGATAAAGACAGAGAAATACACACACACACACAGAGACAGAGACAGACAAAGAGACAGAAAGAAGACAAAGACACAGAGAAACACAAATGCTCTCATCAAAGGGAAAACATATTAGGTTCTTTTCCCAAAAAACACCATCAGAATGACTTTGCTATTGTAATTTGAATGCAACTGTGGCCTGTATTAAAATAATAATAATAATAATAATAATAAAGAATGATCTTGGCTGCATACCAATCAAGCTTTGCTATGGACACTGGAATCTGGATCTCATGTTATACTTCATGAAGTAGTGTCCTTTTGATTATTTTTAGACCATTTAAAACTACAACTTGATAATTTTACATACCTGTCACCCAGCACTTAGAAGACTGGGGAGGAAAGATTAAGAGTTTCAAGCCAACCTGGGCTACATGGGGAGTTCTAGGCCAGCCTGGACTACAGAAAGAGACCTAGTCTCAAAACAACCTTCCCACCAAAAACTTTAAGTATAGCTAAACAAATAAAGTTAAGTGATAAATAACATTCTTAATTCCTTGGGCCACACAACAGCACAGGTAATGTTCGCTCAGATTTGGTCTGCTGGTGGTAGTTTGTTGACTCCTGAAATAATAAGCCAAAAATGGGTCTCGCCCAGGAAAGCAACCTGAAAGCTCAGAATAGGATGAGGGCATAGAATCATCTATGCAAAGAAAAAAGCAGTGAAGATGCCAGGTGGAGAGATGTCCCTGGAAGGAAGAAATGAACTGTATTCATTTACATAAAAGATAGGGATGGACAGGGCGTTGAACGGAGAGCCAAAGAGAAGAAAGAGAAGCATCGGAGATCCGAGGTGTGGGCTCTCAGCATCAGCACTGAGCAGTGACACCACCTCCACCAGCAGCCACGGGGCTGGGCTGTCCAGGAGGTATAAGGGGACATGAGGCTGGAACCCGCACTGTTCTTTGCTAGAAGGTGTGACCGTCACTAAAGATGGGAACTTTGAGACAGACTATCTGTCCTCCCCAATGAGTGTGAAGACCTCTGCCTGAGGGCTTCCCACTATGGCTTCCAATTTACGGTCAGGTCTTTGGAGGAAACTCTTTTTCTGACTTTTTTGGGCCTCGTGTCTGTGGATGTCTTTATTGTTCCAGGCCAGTCACTCTTACACTGCAGGAAACAGAGTCTGAAAACCACCGCAGACGTAGCTCACTGCATGAGCTGAGATGTTTACATGTTCTTAAAACAGCGGCAGCTTGAGGCTTCACAACTTCTGTTGCTATTTGTTAGTTTGTATGTAACTGACTCTTGCTATACAGCCTGTGCTGGCCCAGAACTCATCATGATTCTCCTGCCTCAGCTTCCCAAGTGCTGGGATTACAGGTGTAGGTCACCATACCCTGTTCTAGGGCTTAGAGTTCTGAGGGTCGTGGACTGACTGGTGCCTCAATTGTAATGATCATCTTGGTACTTACATATGGATACTGTCATCATCTAATCTCATTAAATCTAAATTTTCAGAGGACTTCTCACACTCTCTATTCAAAAGGAAATGGCCATTTCCCCACCAACCACATACTATGATAACTGGAAATGTCATTAAAAACTAAAACTGGCCTGTCCTCCCTCTTCCAGCCTCTGCTGAGCACCAAGCAAGAAGAGAGTAAAGGAGAGTGCACCTTGGTGAAAAGATGCCGGCTCTGTAAGCTACTGTTTTGCTCCTTTGGCCTCTGGGACCTATACAGCCTTTGGTCTTCAGTCAATTCCTGCTCTTAGAGAAGCTACCTTCACCTATAGTTTACCCCTCACATGTGGATTTTTACTTTGTCAATTAGTATTGCTTGCACAGAATGAAAGCACGGAATTACTTCTCCACCCTCCATATCCCCAACTGGGGGGCAAAGCAACTCAGCAATTCTCAAGTCCTGGCAGCATCAGAAGTGCATCTGCTACCAATTACCAGCCCCCCACCCTGCTTCTCACCACCCTTAGCTTTAAAATGGCTAACTGATTTTTTTCCCCTCTCATCTTGTAAAAACACATGCACACACCAGCACACATGTGTTCTCGAGCTGAAATCACAAGTGCCAAGGTTCAGCCCAGAGAGCATGTTTATGGTTGGTTATACATCCCCTGAAATAGAGGCTCCAAATGGAAACGCTGACAGGTCATTAACTGTAACAGCACAAACTGGGGCACCGTTTTCCATGCTGCCTCCATTTTGTTTGTCAGCAGAATTTTCCAGGCCCAGAATCGGTGGGAGTGTATAAGCTGTGCCCCACTGTTTGAGGCAAATTTGAGGACAAGAGGACAAAGTGACTCAGGACACACAGAGCCCTCAAGGACAGGTTACTCTGGGATTCATGAAGTTAATAGAGATTGCAGAATTCTCAGGGTGGAAAAAGCACTGTATACTAGAAGCCTACATGCCTGTGGGCTGCTCATTTCCAAGCTGAATTTCTCCTTGCCCTAGGTATGACTTTTGCTGATATGAAAAAGCAGTTTGAGGGCTGGGGAGATGGTTCAGTGGGTAAATCTCTTGCTCTGCAAGCTTGAGGCCTGGAATCAGACTCACAACACCCCACAGAGGCCAGGTGTGGCAGCGTGCAACCATGACCTCGGAGCTGGGAAGCAGAGACAGGAAGATCCTAACAGCAGGCTAGCCAGCCAGACTAACCAAAATGGCAAACTCCAAGTTCAATGTCAGATCGTGTCTCAGAAAATTCAGTAGAGAACAATAAAGGAAGACTCCTAACATTGGAAACTGGCTTCCATGTGCACATGCACTGCACAAGTACACATGTGCACACATGCATATAAAACACAAACACATACACACACACACACAAGAAAAGGAGCGTTGGCAGCTAGCAAGTTGGCACCATTCTCTGCCAGGCCTTTATGACTTATGATCTTTTTGTATGAGAGAGGAGTTGCACATATATGTATGGGGTTCATATGTGTGCAGGTGAATGTGGAGGGGTACATGTATGTTCATGTGTGTAGAGATCAGAGGACAACACTGAGTGTCATTTCTTGGGTGTCTTCCACCCTTTCCTTTGAGACAAGACTTGGAACTTCATCAAGTAGGCTGCAGGAAACGGCCAATGAGCTTCAGAGACCTGTCAGCTTGTCTCAGCATTTCTGGGATTACAAGGGCAAACACTAGCTCACCTGGCCTCTTCCACAGGTTCTAGGACTGAAACTCAGATTTCTTGCCCCAGCAAAGCAAGCACCTCGATGACTAAACCATCTCTCTGGCAATGTGCAACTGGGTGAGAACCACTCACTGCTCATGCTGGTCCCTCACCTCACAGAGAAGGAACGTGAGACACGGAGAGATGTGTATGTTGATTCATATTGACCCACACATCTGAACATCTGTTGTGAGTGCATGGTGTCAGACTGTGACTAAGCACTGGTGATAAGTTCCAGCAAACTGGTGCAAGTCTGAATCCCTGGACATGTCTCTATCATCTCAACACTCACACTGAGAGACGAGAGTTAGAGAGATGGAAGACCGTGGGCCAGCTGGGCCACCATACATAGCCATGAACAACAAAAGAGACTCTCTCAAACTCAGTGCATGGCTTCTGACCACCACATGAGCACCATATTCCCACCAAAAAAGAAAAAGAGAGAAAATATTGACACCTGGATCTGTATACAGACCAAATCAACCATAGTCTGCATTCAGAACTTGGATGTCAATGGTTAAAAGCTGCCCAGGTGTTGCCAAGGCAACCAGACTTGCAAAGCAGTGAGCAAGATACAGGGGCATTGCATTCCATTCTCTACTTAGACTTTTTTTAAGACTAACATATAGTTCAGACCGGCTGAGCAACATGTTAGCTATATGATCCTCCTGCCTCAATCACTGAAATCCTGGTGTTGTGGATCTGAACCTAAAACATCAACTGACCAAGGCCTGGACTTAGTCTCTCCCCAGCTAATGGAGTTAAGAAGTGGGGAGTTGGGATGACACCAGAAATAATAATCTGTGGACCCCCTTGGAGCATCCCTGACAGTGGCATTATCTCATTGTCACTGATTGTCAGGTGAGAGGTAGGCTCAGAGAAGTTAGGTGAATTATCCACAGCAGGGAGCCATGGCCTGCCATGGGATGCTGCCCAGCAAATGTGCCTAACTCCTTTTTCTTTCTTTTTTTTTTTTTTCAGAATTAAGAGGCAAAAGATTTATGTTTCTCTGGAGTGGAGGAAGGAGGGGGTGAGAAGGTGAACAGGCAGAGAGCACACAGAGCTGTGAGATTAGGGGAGGAGGAATCCCCTCAGCCTCCCCTCCTCTCCAACTTGACAAAGGACAATTCTGACTCCCCCCACCCACCGTGCCCCCAGGCTTCCAGCTGTCAGAGATGAGCCCTGATAAGGGCCTGGGGCCTCCTCCTTGAATCTCTTTGTTCCAGCACCCATCCCATTAGAAAAAGGTCACACATCTTTGGCCCCTTTTAATTTCAGGGGTGGAGAGGTAAGAGCCCAGTCGGGGAACCATGCAATTATGAGCAATTACTTAAACGGCTTTCAGACAAGCGTTGGCCATCCACCAGGAGCAGAGGGGGCCGGTGTCTGGGCTTTGTAGACTGGGAAGACGGGGAGTGGAGAGGGAGGGGGCTCAAAGCCACCCCACTGGTATTCCCTGCCACTGAACTGGCTGACACTAACCAGCCCTGCTGTGCAAGGGAACTATTCACTTAAAAGTCATCGCTTTCTTTACTTATCTGACTCTAAAGAAACAAATCTATTAGCGGCAAGAAATCACTGGCCCAGCTCTAAGTGCTGTCCCCACTGGGAAGGCCAGAGCTGGGGGCTCTCTCCTGTCAGTGCCTCCCCTGCTCCCTGGCAACAGCTCTGGAATGGCCCAGGTCAGGAGTGTCTCTGGCCACTACAGATAACAGGAGCCATTACATTCCAGATTCTTCCGTAACCTCCTCCCTCCCCTCCCTTCCGCCAAAATCCCAGCCCCAATTTCTCCCTGGCAGATCAAAGGCAGCCCAAGCTATAGGAGAGCGCACTCAATCAATAAACCCTTGACAGGGGAATAAACAGACCCATCCAATACTTCACACTGGTTCCTTTCCTTTTCTTTCTCTTTTCTTTCTTTCTTTCCTTCCTTCCTTCTTTCTTTCTTTCTTTCTTTCTTTCTTTCTTTCTTTCTTTCTTTCTTTCTTTCTTCCTCTCTCTCTCTCTCTTTCTTTCTTTCCTTTTCTTTCTTTTCCTTTTTCCCCCTCCAATGCTATAGCTCTCCTTTGCTTCTGAGAACCCTGAAGTTTTAGTGTAGAGTTCAAAATTGCCCAGTAGCCTCAGAACACTTTCTGGTCTATCTTGTCAAAGCAGTAATTTTTTTTTTAACTTCCAAAAACAAATTTCCTTACACTTCAACTGAGTTTGCAATGAGCAACTAGGAAACTGCATTGTCAAATGTGTTGCTTCTGACAATGTGATGCAGGAAAGTAATAGGTGAATGGGCATCTCTCACTGGTCATCTCAAAGGATTCAAAATGCCTCCCAAAGGAAGATAGGAAACAAATAGTGCTGGATTCAGGGTGCTATGAACTTGGGGTGTAGCCGTTCTGAAACTCCCAGGAACGTTCATTTTAAAGCCCAATTCCACTGATTCATATAAAAAGTACTTTTCCGTGCTTGTTTTACTATTTGTTTTTCTGTAGGCTGTTTGTCTGTTTGTTTGTGTTGCATTGTGTTGGCTTTTTTTTTTTTTTTTTTTTTTGCTTTTGAGACAGGGTCTTCCTATGCAGCCCAGGCTCACTGCCTGCCTCAGACTCCTTCCTACAAGCTGAGGTGGCAGGCATGTGCCCAGTCTATCACTTCAATACTAAACCTTTAATCCATGAAGCTGGAGGAAAGAATCTGAGCGAGCTGACTTCATGTGACCCCTGGGAAATAACCACTGGGCTTCTCCCTTACCTAATAGATGGTGTTTACTCACGTGTCTTCCAACTGTAGTATAGAAACTACAACTTTTAGAAATAAGTGAAGTCCGGCAGCTTCCTCCTTTGCATGACCTGCACAAGTGCCTGGACATGTTTCCTGAAGCATCATTAGGCCTGGGAACACATGACTAAGATGGCGGGAACTAACCATGAAGACACCTGATTATATCAGAAAAGAACAAGCAGACAGCCAATGACGGGAAGTGAGGACACCCAGGGAAGGGCTGTGTGCCTTGTGGCACTGTCACCCTGTCTACAGGCCACATCAATAGTATACACTGAAGCGTGGAGCATGGCTGTCTGCCCTTGTTGAGTTGTTTGTATGCTTACGTCCACAACCCAGTTAGAGTGACCTCATCCATTTCTCCAGAGCAAAGCGCTTAACAAGGTTAATTATCTCAAGTCTTCATCAGAGTCCCAGGAATCAGAAACCAGTTAACAGATGAGGAATGCAAGTCCAAAAGAGGCTTGTGGGCCTCCCCCAAAGACACCGGATATACCCTGAGATACTAAGTTGGAGAGCAGGCATCTAACTTCAGAGCCAGGATTTGAATTAGGACTTCCTCCATTAGCCTACCATTTCCAATTTCAGCTAAAGGCAATAACCTATCTCTTCGCACCCTCTCCATCTGAGCCTGCCTGCAGCCTCAGCAACACCATTTTCTTCTTATGTTTTAAATGTCTCCTCCTCTTTCTTGCAATTCTATTAAGTCAGAAACAAATACCCATCTTCACAAAACGGCTCCCAGAGTGAGTCAGTCAGGAACCTAGAAGTAGCTTGTCTGGTTCCAAGTCCGTGAGTCTTGTGACTTTCAGGAACACATCTTTTACGTTTCCTTTCATTTCAAGTACAGCATTTCAAAGCAGTTCAACATTATTTATTAACACGCCTGTCCCCAGCCAGAGAGCACCCTTTACTTACATCCCCCTCCCCTCTTAGCTCCATGATTTGCACTAATCCTTGGAGAACAGGAAACCTTTTGTTCTATTAAGATAATGAGCAACCACCTTTGCACTTGTGTTCAATGACTACCCTGCCAGCCCTCTCAAGTAGTTCCCTGTGCGAGCCTGGGGTCAACGAGCCTTTGGAAGCGTCTGCGGACCACCTCTGCACACTCACCTGGAATGCTTTGCCTGCCTGAGGATGGAGCCTGGCTCTTGGGCTACTCCACTGTGTTCAGAGCACAGTCCCACTCTTCGGGCAAATGAGTAAGGGGGAGGGGGTAAAAATGCCCGTCAAAGGTAGTTTCTTGTCTCTGTCAAGAAAATCAAATCAATTCCCTTTCTCAAATCTGTACAACTTGGGAATGATCGCATAATATAAGTGTGGACATGTTACACACTTAATTGAACCAACCTGGGGGTTGGAGTAAGGAAAGTGGTGGATGGGCAGATGTATCTTGACAGGAGAGCTAACTTAGTGAGTGCTGATAGAAAATAACCCATGGACTGTGCCTTTCCAATGTGACTTCTCAAGACCACAGGGTTCTGCTTTTCCTAATACCCCTTCTTACCTTATAGCTGACCCACTCTCTTTCTTTGAAGTCTAAAGGGCAAGAAGTCGCCCTTCAATGGACACTCCTACCTTGGACAACTATGAGGATTTAGATCTTAAATATCCCCAAAAGCCTGTTTGAATGCCTGGTCCCCAAATTCACCAAGATGCAGAGGTTGGGCCAGATGCTTGGGTCAGGAGGGTTGTGACCTCAGTGGGACTCATTCCTTAGTGTGCTAGTAAAGTGTGAGGGTACAGCCAATTTGGAGGAAACAGGCCACTGGGTGTGCCCTTGACTGATGCATTTGTTCCCAGTCCCTTTTCTGCTCTACTGGGCCCTTCCACTACACAGTTCTTCTTCACCATTGGCTCTGAAACAAGAGAGTAAAGAAACCTCTAAAAGCTACAAATACCATAATAAATAAATAAACAAATGAATGAATAAATAAATAACACAAGTAAACCAGCAAAATCCCTAACTAAATTCTAAATGTGTATCCTTATACTCTCAGATAAATGTAGTTCTTATCCCTTCATCAAGGAAACTTCTCTGTGTGGCAGATAAAGACCACTATAGCAAATCATAATCAAACAAAATTCAGATTTATGGATACCAGTTCCAACTGATACTTTTACAACAAAACTCTTGCACCTAAGGCTCAGGGATCATTGAAGAAGATAGGGCAGAAAGATGGTAAGAGCAAGAGGAATAGGAAGTTTGCTATGAGCTGATGGCTCCTGAAGATGCCTAAAGTTATATCCATGAAGTCTCACCAGCATAGTCCCTAACCAAAACCTGAACAAGCACAACATCAATAGGCATGTTAACATGGAAGGGTTAACACAGGCTCACAAGGCTCAACCTTAGGCAAAGAACTACAGGCAAATAAAGAAAGCCAAGAGTCAGAGAAACAGTCTTCCCAGGGAAGAGCACACCAACTGATTCTCCAATACCAAATGGTCAACCCGAAAGCATGCATACAAGTGACATTCTACACACATGCATGCAATGTCTCTCTGTGGGGTGTGTGTGTGTGTGTGTGTGTGTGTGTGTGTGTGTGTGTATGTAGCAATAATTAAAGAAAAAAGAGATCATAAGTTTGAGTAAGAGCCAAGAGGCTACATGGGAGGGGGATTGGAAAAGAGAAACAACGTAATTATATTATAATCTCAAAAAAGAAAAGCATTATTAAAAAATTAAAATCTCGAAACACCTGGCAGAGCCCCTGACCACCACCTTCACTGAATAATCACACACAGACACTCCCCGTTCTGAGTCACCCTACTTCCACACAGTTCTCATCACTGGGCTGCCCTGGAGCCTTTCTTTAGATTGCTTTCATAATAACAAAAATCTGCATTTATTTATTAACCATTATCTCTTCCCCTTCTAGAATATAAAAGAACGTTATGGAGGAAAGGAATTCTCAAATACCTCTCTCCTGGACAACACCTCTGGCACATAGTAAGAGTTAAATAAACATAAATGGATAGATGGATGGGTGGATGGATGGATGGATGGATAGATGGATGGATGGATAGATGGATGGATAGTTTTCGGCAGAGAGCATAGCCTTTCCAGAGATTACCAAACATCTGACTTGTTATTTTGGAGAATGTGAAGACCATTTATCGCTTCTAACTTATTGTCCAGGTGTTATGAGAACTTGCCAGTCTGTAGACAGCAGGGACAGGAGCAGTACAAAACATTTTATATATCTTATGCATTGCTCATGTGTGGTTTTGCCTAAGCAACAATAATTACCATTAATAATTACCATTTCCCGGGTAACTTCCTTGTTCTCTTATTGTTTGTCTAGCAGCCCTGGTAGGTAAAGCAGTGTTCTCATTCTGCAGAGCAGATGACTAAGATGTGACTGACCCCAAAGCATCTGTTGGTCACTAGAGTTGAGGGAGTCTCCATTTCTCCTGCTTCTGAAGCTCATTCCTTGAGCCACCTCTTGATTTTGAGAAGACCAAGCCTCAGCAGGGAAAAAGTAGCCACACATAACTGACGACACACAAGACAGACGTCAAGGTTTAGAAACTTTGGGTTAGTGTAACTTTAGTGATCATTGCAAGCCTGCTCATTCCCTCCCAAGGCCAGAGCCAGTTCTCAAGATGGGAGCCTCAACCAGTTGGAGATCTCTATGAGTCTCTTTGCAGGTTTTCAAACACGATCTGTTGACTCCAAGGAGTGAAAGCAGAGCCAACTGAGACTTTCACCTACAGAAACTGCTGCCCTTGGTCCTGAGTGGCAAAAGACTCATGTGTGTGGAGAATGTTCCTCCTTTCAGAGTAAAATTCTACTGAAGCTAAAGTACAAGGCTGAAGAAAACTAATGTTCCCAAGAGTGACATTTGTACAGGAGTTACAGCTTCTACATTTGCTGTGATGGCTATAAAGTCAGCAGCTCCATGCAAATAAAGCCATAAAAGCATTGGGGTGTGGAAGGGGAAAATTGAAAAGGGAATCACTCATTGTTTTCCAAGCTCGGTTGCTTTTCTCCCATGTGTTCATCATGCTGAGGGCCTCACAACACCTCCTGTCTTGCCTAGAACCCATCTTAGGTCTAGGCAACTATTGGTGCCTCACTCCTGCCTGCCTCTCACTCCTTGTGCATCCCTGTACATAAAACTAACCAATAAGGATGTCATCTCCCCTATGCCATCTGAATTTCACATTCCTGTACCTTTCTGCTTAACTATGCAAACACATGAGGGTCTAGGGTAATATCTCTGCCTGGAAGTCTCTCTGCTCTGTATTCTGGGCCTTGACTTTGGAGAAAAATTCTCCTAGCTGACATCTGCTCAGAAGAACCTGCATACGTACCCGGAGTGCCCACTTAATAGAGAAACAACAGCTTTCAAGCCTGTTGCACTGTAGAGGGGAGGGAGTCTCTATGGCCTGGCCCAGTTTCCAAAAGGGCATTTCAATCACCTTCAGGAATTAACCAAAGGATAGGTTTCCTAAAAACGTAAGACCGTACACTCGCAGACTTGCTCTCTTAGTCCAGTTGAGAAGAACAAATCTCAGAGTCATTAGTTATGATTCCTCTCTTGAGTTATGGGGGAATAATAAGTAAAACTAACCAAAGGACAAAAAAATATAAAATGATAGAGAGCTTGAGGCTAGCCTGGTCCTTGAAGGCCAGCCCAGTCTACAGAGCAAGCTCTAGGACAGCCAAGGCTACATAGAGAAAGCCTATCTAAAAAAACAAAAAAACAAAAAAAAAAACCAAACAAACATATTGGTGAGCAATGAGGAACAAGTCTTACAATTGCACTTTCAGCACAGAAGAGTCTGTGGGGTTCTGGCAAACTGATTAGCTTCTCTATGTTCTAGTTTCTTCATCTATGTCCACAGTAGCTAGCTCATCACCTAGCTAGGATGGTTCAATGAGATGGTACAAATATCATACAAGACACACAGTTGCTACACAGCACTTAATAACAGACTGTCGCACCATTATCATCACACGTTACAGCATCGTTGAACCACACAGCTTCTTACGATGATAAACCACAGTCAGACCCAGTGTATATACTGTCAGTGTTTCCTCCTAGTAGAACTCAAGCTTTATTCCAGCTGGGATAAGAAGAAAAGCAGAAGTAGATGCTTCCAAGATAAACAGTGTAAGGACAGGATAGAGAGAGGGAAATAGGCAGAGAGAAGAGATAAAGCAAGCAGCTCTCCCAGAGGTCAATGCCATCTGTGTTGTTCAGTATTGTAATTTTGAAAAGACTTACCCATTCTTCTGATTTATCTCTTCAAGAAAAAGAATCTCCCTCTCCCACCCCACCTTCAGAGAAGAAAGTTAAAGATTGGACTCAAAATCACAGGTTCAGAACTCTGGCCTGGGCATTGACACAGTAGCCTACTGGACAGGCTATTGTGACCTCTTTACAGAGTTTAGGGAGAGTTGCTGAAAGAGAGACCTATTGTTCAATGAATACCCTCAACCCTGAATGTGTGCCCTGCCACTGGGATGCATGTGTACAAACCCATTAATGCCACCAAACCTGAGCTCATTGTGGCAATCAATGCTCTAACTGGTCAACAGCCACCCTTAAGTGAAGTGTGTCCTCTCTGAATCAGAGTGAATTCACAGAAAGGTTGTTCAAATGGCCTGTGGTCCCTAACATACAGAACAAATTCAGAGTTTTGGAAGAGGGGGCCAATTCTGACTCCAAGACTTAAGTTATGACCGTCTGCTACATTGCCTGTTTTTAATCCAGGTCACCAGGAGCAGAAAACTCAATGGTGTCTCATTTTAGGACAACAGGCACCACATTGTTTGAGCTAAAGTTGTATGTTTCATCCAATGCTAGAAGGAAATGGTTGGCTCCACCTACAGATTTTTGTGAGCTTGAGTAGATTTTTAGATAAACCTTACCTCTGTGTGTGCATACAATTTCGCCTGTATGACAAAGGGTCCTAGCTATGTGCTTCATTTACCTAAGGCCCGGGTGTTTCCTTCCTGTAGACACTGAACTGTTCTTTTAAATGCTGTGATGGTTTGAATATGCTTGGCCCAGGAAGTAGAACTATTAGGAGATGTGGCTTTGTTGGAGTAGGTGTGTCACTGTGGGTGTGGGCTTTAAGACCCCCTGCCCCCCCCCCCCCATCTTAGCTCCTGGAAACCTGTCTTCTCCTAGTGGCCTTCAGATGAAGATGTAGAACTCTCAGCTCCTCCTGCACTATGTCTGCCTGAATGCTGCCAAGCTCCCACCTTGATGGCAGTTGACTGAACCTGTGAACCGGTAAGCCAGTCCCAATTAAATGTTGTCCTTAGAAGAGTCGCCTTGATCATGGTGTCTATTCACAGTAGTAAAACCCTAACTAAGACAAATACCAATGGCTTTGTTTTATTCTTGAGTTATATGTGTATAAGCTGCATTTCTTGTTGCTATGACCAAACATCTAGCAAGAAGCAAGTTAAGAGAAGATAGGTTTGGCTCGAAGTTTGGGGGGATACAGACCATCGTGTTATGAAGACACATATCAAGAGTGTGAGCCAGCTGTTCATGCTACCTCCCCAAGGACCAAAGAGAGCAAACAGGAAGTGGAGCTTGTCTATCTAACCTCAAGTCCCACCTCCAATGATTTGCTTTATCCAGGAAAAACTCAACCTCCTGATGACTCCACAACTTTCCAAACCAGCATGCCAGCTGGGGACCAAGCATTCAGACACATGAACTTTGTGGGGACATTTTATGTTGAAATTGTGACAAGATGTTTCTTACAATGTCTCTCAACAGCTCCAAGTATCAGAAATCATTGAATAAACAGGTTATCCCCCCCCCCCCTGTTCTTTGTAAAATAGCTGCTTAAAAAACAAATGAAAATAGATTCAGGCCCCATGTTCCCTCAGGCCCCTCCCCATTCCTTTCACAACAGAGTGAAAGTAACAACAGTTTTCCAGCCCAGGCCTGGCCAACGTTTCTCCTTTTATAACTACTTGAGCATGGCAGGTCTTCCTATTAACTACATTACATCACCATTATCAAAGACGAAAGGAAATTAATTTTGTTTTTCAAGGTCTTGGCAATCAGTCGGCTCTTTCCTTCATCAGACATCCGCTTGTTTTTTTACGTGTGTCATTTGTGAAGCTGAGTTTCCCTTAACGACTCGGCCCTCATCGCGATTTATCACAAAGCAGTCTTTACCGGGGAGGCTATGCCGACTGACTTTTCTCTCTCCAAGCAGAAAGTGTAACACGAACTTAAAGCCAATATCATCATCTATATTTCATTCTCAAATAGTTTTCTGAACAAAAAAATAAAAAATAAAAATACAGAACCAACAAGGCTGTCAAGAAAAAAATAACCACTTCTGGTCTCCGGCTAAAATGTATTGCCAGCGCCGCTGTATTTTGTTTTAACAGATGGACCTTTATCAGCAAATTATGTGGGCGGTTCACCAAGCTCCCCCAGGAATGAAGGAGTGCACGTTTACTTGGACTCTTATCTACTCCCTTTCAGCCACATTTCACCACAGAGTTCTAGGTGTTTTTTTTTTTCTTTCTTTCTTTCTTTATATATTCATGCTAAGGGTCAGCTACAGAGACTTCCATTGTCCTACATTTAGCCAATCCTGGCTGATTGGTCAGCTCTTCCCATCATTCCTTAACCATGGGATGGAGGTGGGAGACTGCAGTGACTCTCCTGGATACTATGGCTTTCCTGACATACCATAGCTCTAGTCTCTCACCTGATGCAATCTGAAAGTGTGCCATGTTTATGTTGATGAGTAATCTTGGGTCTGCCTACTTTTACTTGCCCTACCCCAAGCTTTCCCTCTTCCTTTCACTTCCTCCAGTGTTAGCTCACTCTTAGGTACCATGATTCTGCTGGGGTTGGGGTGGTGCGGGGTAGTTATTGTTTCCAATGAGTCACCAGCTCTGGGCTCTGCAAAACTGACTTCAAGGAGTCGCAGGGAAACCCGCTATTTACCACACGTTCAGTAGATGGACCTGTGTTTTTAGGTTTATACTTTTTTATGAAGGAGATCTGTGCCAAAACCAGAGATGAATGATGACTCTCAAGATTTTATTTTACCCTGAAAATTACTTTCACCTTTCCTTGTTGCAATTTGACATAATCATTTCCACAAGAATCAAATCCCTAGGCCTCAGTTTCTCTAAACCTATAAAATGAGGTTGAATGAGACCCAAAGTCATGAGTGTTCATGAGAAACACCTGGGGAGCTGGTTGTTACATATGCAGATTCCAGACCCTCCCCCTCCCCCACCACCCCACCCCACCCCATCCCCGCCAACACACACACCACCTGTTCTGAAGCTGAGGTTTACATGTGGGACACAGGGCTCCGGTCTAAAGCAAGCAGGCTTGGCCCTGAGATGAAGCTCAGGCCTAATGAGCCCTAAGGGGCTTCATCTGATAGTCTCTTATTGAGACTTTTAAGAACTCCAATTTTAGAAACTCCAATTGTCCAGGCAAATCTCATGTTAATTGACAAACCTCTCTCCATATGGGAGCTTTGAGTGTCAGCATCCCCCCTCTGATGATCTACTTTGTGTGCAGGGCAAAGGTTTGAGTTTGCGTGGGGGATGGGGTGGGGTGGGTGGAGGCAGTGACGCCCTTCAGACACCAAGCAGCATGGGTCAGCACAGTCTCAGGGCCCCTCCTACCCTCTCCCTGAAGCCATATTACTTTGGTGTATGTGCGTGAGACAAGATCTCATGTTGGTCTTATGTAGCCCTGGACTCAGTTCTGTGTGATGAGATTACAAGTGTTATCTCACATACAAATAAACCAGTACTGAACATGAAGCTTTTCAAGCCACTTGTCACAAGCTCCCGCACAGGAGGGACGTGGCAACCTCAGGGGGAAAGGTCATCAACGGGCATTTGCAGCAACCGTGGCAGAGCAGCTGGTGAGCACATGAAAGTCAGAGACCCACCATCAGCCATAGCCACCTTACTAACAACCTGTGGTGGCCTTGACCAAGCAACCTCCCTTCTCAGAGGCTTCTGCCCTGTGTAATCCAGACATGGATTACAGGATCAGGTCTCATTGTGCATTATGTCCATCTTATTGTCCTCCCTTCATTCTGAGACCTTCATTCAGGGACAGAGCAGCCTCTTTCTGAAACATAGCAGAACAGCATGACCAACAGCACTGGTGATTCAATACCAGGGAGGCCAGAAGAAGCATTCGGGCTGGGAGGATCTGTCTAGGGGACAGTCTACCCAGGCTGGGCTGTCCAGGAGAGGTACGGAAGCAAATGCTGACGGTGCCACGAAGGCTGTAACGAAATTTGCTGGTGGATGTGGACAAGTTCAACCACGCCACAGGGAGTAAATTTGGGTGATAAGTTCTTATCCAATGAAAGACCTGCGGTAAGTCTCATTAAGGGGTGATTATTATTATAGTTCTAAATAGAAGAGGAGCTTAATTATTTGTGGGGACAATTAACTGAAGACTAGCCCAATACATTGTGCTTATTTAAAAATTAATTTTTGGGTTGGTGAGAGAGAAGTGAGTCAACATGTAAACCTGACAACCTGAGTTCAGTCCCACAAGCAGGCTGTGGTGGCTCACATCTACAATCCCAGCATTCCTCTACCCAGATAGGAGACAGAGACCAGAGAACCACCCGGAAGTTCACCGGCCAGCTGGCACCTCAGAAACGAGAGATACTGTACCTCAAAAGGGCAGAAGGAAAGATCGGCTTAATTTTGGAGCCCCCAACTTTCTAAGACATAGGGTTACTTTACCCTCAAATCACAAGCTACCTCTCTCTCTCTTTTCTCCCCAAGTCTCATTTTCACACACACATATTTTGTAAAGAATAGCAGTAGCCAAAACAATACCTTGACTTTAGATATTCTTCACCCTTAAGGAACTGTTCTCAATGAGTTGATTTTCTACCCGCTTCAGGAAGCCTTTGTTCCTGCAGAGAGAAAGTAGCCTGCACAAAAGCCAGGGAGCCCTAGCCTATCTGCACAGATGCTATAGATTAATAGACATTGAATCTGGGAACGTGAAATGAGCTGATAAGGAGAACCGTAGGTACCAGTGACATCCGGGAAAGAGAGCTGACAGATCACCTGCTTCAGAAGATCCGACTCTTCAGATTGTCAGAGAGGGAGAGACATTTGTTCTTTCATGGCTTACATTAAACAATTTAATATATAACATGAGGGAGAGAATGTGATATAAACAATATATCCAGGAGAAAAAATAAATGACCTCAGTCCCAAGAGGCGCTGTTCTGCACTGGCGCTGTTGGCTACGCTGTAAGGAATGATGTATCAGTTTGACTTCTAGTCTGTATCTAAATATATCACGGCCCGCTCCTGGACTGCATTACCCTATCTCCAAGTTCGTGCACACATTTTGCATTAATGTGGAAAGTATCCATCCGTTATCAGCAGAACCTAATTCTATACTGAAAAATGAGGTGTCTGCCGGGTACACTTCTATTTTAAGGTTTAAAGTCATTGAGAAAGGCAATCTAAAATAGAACTTTGGAGTTAAACCATGATGTTTTTCATGGCAAAGATGTTGAAAGACGGCTGTTGACCATGCGACCCTGAGGCACGGACCAGCCTCTAACCTCCAACCTGTTTCAAGGACACCGCTAGTCCTCAATAGTGTTATGAAGTTCTCACAAATATTCCTAGAGTAGCTTTTAAGTAAGCATACAATTTTAGATCGTGGTGTGTGTGTTTGCGTGTGTGCACTCGGGAGTGCCGTAGCATGCAAGACAGAGGTTACCAGGCATCTTTTGGGAGTCTGCTGTCTCCTCTACCCCCTTAAACAGGGTCTCTCTTGTTTCTGTTGTGTTGAGTACTCCACGTAAGCCGATCCACAAGCTTCCTGGTGATCCTGTCACCACTGCACACCTCACCGTAGGCATGCAAGGGTAACAGATGTAAGTTCCCACATGTTGCTTTTTGTAGGTTCCTGGGATCACACTTGGGTGGTCAGGCTTACAAGGCAAGTATCTTTACCCATTTATCTATTGCATCAACGCAACTTAATTTTTAAGTAAACATAATATTTGGGACTAACCCCAAATTCATTGTTCACACTAATAAAAAAAAAGTCCCAGAAATGCCACCATTTTTGCTTCTGAACTGTGTCTTCCCAGCTGGGTCGTATCTTCTTACAGGCTCTGGTTAAGTCTGCTCTCTGTAGATGCCACCTGAAAACAACGCACCCTTCGTAGAATATCACAACAGCAATGGGTTCCCTGAGGTAGCTGATGTAAAGCCACAGGCCCAAGACAACTGGGATGTTCCAAAGACTGAGCTCATGGCTTTATAGTGCCGAAGGCAGTGTTTGTCCACTGCCAGCTCTTAAACCACTCGGGACAGCCAATGACTGGGTTGGCTTCTGTTAGGTATAAGTGTTAGGAGCCCAATTCTATCTGGTTCAACCAAAACACCAAAAAAGTAGGGGTCAGTGGGAACTTGTCAGCTCACCCAACTAAAGCCCAGTTTGAGTATAGATCTGGCTGTAGGAACAAAATGACAAACACAAGCCCCCTGCTCTGTCTCATTTGTCTCTACGCTGCTGGTACTCTTATAGATTGCATTTCCCAGAACAATGAAAACTGGGCTCCTCTAGACTCACATCCAACCATCTGGGCACCAGGGAGACAAGGACTTATTTCCAAGTGGTTCATTTTCCACCACAAAGTGATACTCAAAGTCTGTGGAGTCAGAGTGCATCTGGGAACTGCAGATTCTACTGTCCTGTATACCCCACAGAGTCCCGCTCCCCAGGAAGATAGTAGGAGACACTGCAACACCTGGAGGCCATTGTGCTAACACAATAGGCATAAGCCATTTCCATCTAGACTGGAGTCAGAGCTTTGTAGGAGAGAGAGGAGTTCTTACACATCCCGAGTCCTGACTAGGCTCCTCACTCTGTGTGCGGGGAGTATATATGCAGAGGCAGGAGATACCCCGTATAAAGATCCACAGGACAAACAGACGGTGGCACACTGAAGGAATTCTGAGGACAGCAAAAGAGCAAGTACCAGAAGCCTCAAGATAAGGGAGTCCGGACATCAGTCAGGAGTGGGGCCTGACGGCTCTGAGGCCATTCTAGGAAATCCAGAGTTTTATTCTATTAACTAGTAGTTAGAATTATTTGTAGGAAGAATCTTTTATTATATGGCTTTAGGTGTAATCAAAATTTATAAAATAATTCTAAAACATCACTGCTAAAGGCTTTGAGTGCTTATTCCCTGACAGGCAGCTCTAAGAGACTGGGGAACCTTTCAGAGAACAGGCCCAACTGGAAGAAATAGGTCAGTAGACTTAGGCCATTGAAGGCTGTAGCTTACACTCTGGGTCCAGCCCACTGGGTCAGCTTGTGTGTGTGTGTATGTGTGTGTGTGTGTGTGGGGGGGTAATGTGGATATAAGTATTTTTCTGAATTACTTGTGAATAAATTCATACATATATCATGACCATTTCTCCTTAAAAACTTCATTATGTATTATCCAAGAGCAGAAATGGTCTCTTCTACAACTAATTACAATGTAGTCACAGGCTCAGTAAATTCATGAGTGATGTCATACTTTACCACCTCAGGTCAGTTTAGTCATTGACACAAACTCATTTATAGCATTTTCTCCTCTGCACTGCAGGGTCCAGTTTAGAGTCACATACAGTACTTGCGTGTGATGACATTTTGGTCGACTTTAATCTGATAACTCCTTGACCCTTGTTTGTCTGTAATGGCATTGGCATTTCTGAACAGGTCAGCTTCCTCTTTCCCCTTCACTTAATAGAGCCCTGCTCACTTGGGATTGGCTCCTCTTGATGAGCTCTGAGTTGTTGCCCCCCCCCGCCCCCCCAGCGTACAGTGCAAGAAAAGGCGTGTCCACCTCAGAGCACCCCTGACGCAGGGTCCAGGGCCCGGCCTCTCATTTGTAACACTAGCTTTGATCCCCAGTCAAAGTGATTTGTACTTCTCTATTGTATGCACGGCTATAATTTTTCACTATGTTATTAATAAGCAATCTGGAGACATATTTTAGGATTAAGCAAATACCCTGCTTCTTGTCAAAGCTTCTCTTTCCAGATTTAGCGTCCTTCAACAATTCTTTCCAGAAGCAATTTTACCTTAATAGCTGCAAAGATGACCATTCGTAGCTTTGGCTGAGCTCTTCTCACATTTACTAATGGACACTTGGCACTCCTCTTCCAATACTTCCATCCCTCAAAGACCTTTTTCCTCACCTGTAATGAGCTTCTGAGTTCATTTTGCTTCGGTGGTTCCTTTTGTACTTCACTGTGCCTTGTACTGCCAAGGTTATCTTTGGTTTTGACCATTAGGAGTCCCTTCCTGCTGGCTATGTATCCTTCTGACATTGCTGAGACAATGGTTTGGATATAACCCTCCAAGGTTTATGTGCTAGAGGCTTGATCTTCAGCACAGCTGTGTAGAAATTGGAGAGCCTTAAAGAGGTGGGGCCAAGCAGATGGTGGTTGGGTCTTCGGTGCCTCTCTCAGAAGGGATTAATGTAGTTCTGTAGGATTTTGTTCAGGCTTTAAGAGTGACTTGTGATAAGAGTGTGGCCGGCCTCTGAACTTCCCTGGCTTCCCTGGCTTCCTGTCGTAGTATTTAATTATTCTCCTTTCTTCCCACCATGACGCCACAAGACACCCACCAGTGCCAAGAGAATGCTTAACACCATCCTATTGAACCTGGAAGACTGGGAGCTAAATAACCCTCTTTATTTCACAAACAGCAAGAGCTTGGGAATTCTCTTACAACAACCGAAGACAAGCTGGTATAATAGTCCACACCACTCTTTGAAACCATGTCTAGTACATGTCTGGTACATGTCTGGTCCCAGCCACAGAATCGACCCCTTCCTTTGAGTGGTGAGCAGTATAAGAGACCATGACAGGTGTGCTATGGCTTTGGAGTATCATTATCCCTGGCCTTTGAAGTGGACAAAGCCATGAAGTACACATATTCACATGGCGCTACATGCAACATTCACATGCAGCTACACGCAACACTCATGTACACACACAATTTGATCCACCTCAAGGCATCTACTTTCAATTTCTCCTTATAGGCCTCTTTCTTTTCTTTTTCCTTTTCCTTTTCAGTGTGTGGATGTGTTGTCTTATGTGTGACTATGTACTGTGTGCATGCCTGATGCCTTGAGGCCAGAAGGGGATGTCATGGGACTGAAGTTACAAGTGGTGGTGAGCTGCCATGTGAGGGCTGGGAATCGAACCTGGGTCCTCTGGGAGAGTAGCCAGTGCACTTAACCACTGAGCCAACTCTTTATCCACATAGGGTTCTTCCTTGACTTCTCCATTCCACATTAGCACCTCTATGACTCTGTAGTTCTTTGCTCCCAACAATATGAGTCAATTCCTCATTTCTCAGTTCTGTGGTACCTCAACTAATCTCATAATGATTTTTCCCTAAAAATGAACCTACCATAAACAGTTCAAGACCTCTTTCCTATTTATCCCATCTCTTACCCTGCTTAAGACTATCAATGTCTGATGCCATAGAGCTCACAGAGGTCACTTCTCCCAGGCTCCTCCATTCCACTAGGGTGACATTATTCATTTGAAATGCAGCTAAGTTCAATGTCTCTCTTCCTCTTCATAATGGGGACGCTGCTTCACCTTCTAGTTCTTGATGATCTGGTTCCTTTTTTTAAAAAAAACTTTCTTTATTCTTTAACTATGTTTATTTATATATTTCTATGTATGTATGAGTACAGATGCCCAGAGAGGCCAGAAGAGGGAGTCAGAGCCCCTGGAGCTGGAATTACAAGCAGTTGTGAGCCAGCTGGTGTGCAGACCAGAACTGAGAATTCTCTGGAAGAGCACTTTTAATTAATGAGCTAGGTCTACTGCCTCTGGTTTCATTTGTTAATATATGTTAATATATATCATATATTATGTATTATATATGATATTATATAGTATGTTATATATTAATTGTTATATTACATATTCTACATTTTGACATTGTAACAGTAAAATATTTTACACACACACATAAATATATGTGTGTGTATATATATATATATATATATATATATATATATATATATATATACACATTTCCAAAAGTCAAAACTTTGCAGAAACATGGTCAAAAAAAAAATTGGCTTTGTGGTTTAGTCCTGATGTTAAATGAGTAGTTTTTGCTCTAATGGGATAGATAATCAGAGGAAACCGTCGGTAAGCAGCAGAAAGGAGAGCTATGGTGTGAGCAGGAGTTAGCTCTAAAGGAAGTTCTGCCACCCACAGGGAAAGGAGATCACTGTAGATGGGTGGCCAACTCAACCAACTTCCAGGCTGGCCCATGTGGTAAGACGGAAGTGTACCTCTGCAGGACAAGAGGCACAGAGAGTTTGCACAGGACGACAATGATTGCTGGCCAAGCTTATCTTCTGAAAGCCAGAAGAAGCAAGAGTACGTGGGAACTGGGAAATAAAACCAGCAGGAAACCCGAGAGGGGCCAAGGAGAGCTGCAGGGCAGATGAGCACTTGGAATGTGCCCCTTAGCCAGTCCCTAACAGGCACCAGCTCACAAAGCCTGTGGTCTGTCCCCTATGGGTCCTTTAACTGCCACCTCCACCATATCCTAACTCAAGGACTCTGTACAAATCAGCCCCTCTTTCTAAGCCTTGGTGTTTCTTCTGGAAAATGGAGAGGGAACCACATCACCTGGCAGTGTTGTGAGGGTTACAGGCTTACACAGGGCAAGTGGCCCCCACAAACCTAACCCTGAAAAGCATCCATCCATCAGCTATGTCGCCTCTGCCCTGGCACTCAACTTCAGGTACTTAGGGTACCATCCCCCCACCCGACCCCCACCCCCATCCCATGCTTTCCTGTAATCTCTACAACACTCGACTTCAGCCGTTCTCAAACCTGGCCACACATTAAAATCCCATGGGGAGCTTTTAAAAATACCAAGACTCAGGCCTCACCACCCGGAGAGTCCTGTTTAATTGGTCTGGGGTAGAACTCAGCACTGGTATGCTTTTTATAAAGTGCCAAAGCGATCATACACAGAGCTTGAGAACGTCGCTCTCATATCCTGGATCTGGGCAAGGGCTCCTTAGGTTGGGCTCCCTCTCTTCTGACAGGACTTTAGACAGGAATGGATTGCTTAAATCATTCACTTTCTACCGTAAACACCAAAGCATATAGCAATATGTTATCCTTTGGGAAGCTCTTTCCTGAGAAACATAAATACCACCTTCCCCCTAGAGCAGGAAAGGAATGTTTCTCCTCACCCAAAAGAAACCTGGTCCTTTCTTACCCACCCAGGCAGAAAGCAAAATACAACTGAGCTTGGTCAAAGTAATCTCAGTCCAGAGGGAAGGAGCCAGGAAGGAACAGAACACATCTTTCCATGCCTTCAGGCCAAGTATCTCACCAGGTTACAGACTTGGGGACTACCACAGAGCCAGGGCACTGAAGAAACCCTAGCTATTGGGGTTGCCTGTCTATCAGAAAGCGCCAAGAGGGTCTGGGAAGATGGCTCAGTGGATAAGGCCCATGCATAAGCATATGGACCAATGTTTTGATCACCAGAACCCACATAAATGCCAGCCAGTAACCTCAGCAGCCAGGAGGCAGACAGAGGATCCCTGGGGCAAGTCAGCTAGCTAGACGAGCTCTCTGGGTCCAGGGAGATATTCTGTCTCAAAGCATAAAGGGGAGAACAACTGGGCCTACAAAGGCACACATGCGTGCATGTGCACACACACACACACACACACACACACACGCACACGCACACAGGCACAGGCACAGGCACACACACTCATACACAGCTGCACACATGTGTATTCACATATAAACAAACATGCACACACAGATATATGAAAAGAAAGAAAGCTCCAAGAGCCACTGTGAAACGTGTGTGTGCTTGTGTTGAAGGTCAGCTCCTCAGTCAATTCCAAGCTAATTTGAAGACTCACAAGGCATTTTCCCCATGAATACACAGACCTACATCGGCAAGCCCCACACTCCGGAGACAGCTACTACAAGTGCCTCCTAGAACCACCTCAGTCGAGCAGGCTCGAGGCTTTCAAATTAACATCCTCAAGGTCAGAAGTGAGTTGACGTTCTTTTAAAGACCAGGTTAACGGTAGACAATAGGTTCTCACTGGTGACGCTAGAATTATTCAGTACATGTGTTAGTAACAGTTGTACTACCGACCCCACCCTGCTGTGAATTAAGTTTAAAGTCCTAGGTTCCCCAACACTCAGAGAAAGAGATTCCACAAAGTGTAATTCCAGGACCTGAGCATCCTTGGGCCACCCCAATGGTTGAGGACTTTCTGTTTCCTCCTCCAGATACCACAGGCTTCCAGGCTTCTGCTACCAGACACAAGAGTAAGACCAGCAGTCTCTCTGGAAGCCTGGTGTTTGCCTTTCAGGGACGATGCCAGGCCCGGCTACTTTCAGAGAATATCCCCGAATGCTGAATTCCTTCCTTAGCTCCCTTCTCTCCGTAATGTTCCACCCTTTGTCCTCTAATAAAAATGAACCGAGCTTGTGTCTTAGACCTTCAACTACAAAGCCTGTCTGGCTAACACGTTTGGCTAGAGGCATTAGTGTTACCGAGGCTTACCTCTTACCCTTCACAGGAGCACGGTTGGACTTCAGCAGTGGCCGGGCAGATCCTGTGGAATGCCTCGGGGACCCTACCACTGAGAGCCTTGCCTTGTTGCAGAGAAGGAAGCTGAAGCCCAGGGACTGGAAGCGAATGGCCTACCAGACTTCATGCAGTCAGTTTATGTATCTCTTGCTCCTCATGCTCTCGCTCTCTCTGCATACAATGAGCAGCCTTTGTCATCCTGAACATGGGGCTAGACCCGTGGTTCTCATCCTGTGGGTGACATCCCCCTTTGGGGGGGTCAAACAACCCTTTCACAGGAGTTACCCTTTCACGGGGGTCACATATCAGATATTTACATTATGATTCATAACAGTAACAAAATTGTGGTTATGAAGCAGCCACAAAATAACTTTATGGTTGGGGTTACCACAACAGGAGGGACTGTATTAAAAGGTCACAGCATTAGGAAGGTTGAGAGTCACTGCTCTAGAGGTATGTTCTAAGCCAGGAGGGGGGGAGGGGCACTATTAGAAACAAGGTTCAAGCTCAGTGCTAATCGAATGCTTGTCAGTTAGGTCTCAGCACCCAGACTGCTTAGAATATTCCAGGAGATCCAAAGCCTTGTCTACCCGACTTCTGTCTTCCCCTCCACCACTGCTGTATCTGTCGCTCTCCTGTCTGGCTGATTAGCCACCCCTCAGCAGTGCCTCAGAAAAGGACCCTGAAGCCCCTACTGCAAAGTCAGCTGTCCTTATGGGTGC
Source organism: Mus caroli (assembly GCF_978045245.1). Taxonomy (NCBI): domain Eukaryota; kingdom Metazoa; phylum Chordata; class Mammalia; order Rodentia; family Muridae; genus Mus; species Mus caroli. The sequence continues at coordinate 43,487,939 of NW_028227267.1, read as the reverse complement.
TATCCAGGGCTGCCAGGGAGTCCTGAGTCCTAAGGACTTCAGAGTCTGGTCCTCCGGGTTGAGGACCCCTTTAGAATCATGCCACCCACAGAGAGCAGGCCTTGCTTCTTGACATCATCCCTGAAAATATCATTGTTATTTGATATTCTGTCCAAAAGGGGGGGGCACTCATATGAGCTGACCAAGCAACCTTATCATGGGGAAGAAATGGGTCTCCAAGCCACCTAGGCCTAGAGCTTCCTGCTCTGTCAGGACGTCAGCCCAACTCTGTGCTGCTGCCCAGTGGTGGCAACTCGCTGCTAAGGCTGCTCCAACACATGCCACGCCTCTTGGATGATCTCACCAGGATCAAGAGAGTGCAGGCATCTCTAGAAAACAAGGAATCACATTTTGGAAGCCTGATTTCCCAGGTACGCAATTATTGCTATTGTACCGTCAGTTAGATTTGAGTTGTGTGATGTGACTCAAACCTCAGGAAAACAAGGACCAGCCAAGCTGTGTGGTAATAGGAGTAAGTCCGTGCAGGCTTACACACTCACCACCCACAGCCTAATCAGAAAATGTCTCCAACCAACCTTTTATGTGGCTTCAGCCATCTCTCAAACACGTGATGCTTCAGGATTCCTCACTAATGGATTGAGTAGAGCACACGCAGGACAAAAGAGAGTCCACCTGGACCGGAACTGGGGAACTCGGATCTGTTCTTCACCACATCATGTTGCTGCCACACTTCCTGGAAGATGTCTGGCAGACCTGAGGGTTGGCATGTACCACTTAACAGTACCTTTTAATTTCCCCTTTATGTACCCCCAACAAGATGAGGCATTTCCTGCCTTGCCACAAGCCATGCCCCCGGGTCAAACATCTCCCCTCACATTTTGTTCATCAAAGAACAGGAGAAAATAATCACGCTGCATTTACACAGAGAAGACATCAAAGATCCAGCTGAGCTGGACCTAATGACAGCTCAGAGGAGCCGTGGGACAGAGAAAAGCTCCGTACAGGGAGGTCCCCATCACCCTGCCTCTGGCTGCTCTCCACACCCAGGAGGAGTACCAGGTGCTTGCACATGGAGTTGTGAGCCAGATGGCACACAGGAGGCAGGAGGCCCCTCCTGAATGTCTGGCACAATGGTTTAGCTAATGGAAATCTCTGATGATAGAAATGTCTCTATGGGGGTCAGTTATCTTTATATTACTGTGGGCATGCATGTGTGTGTATGTGTGTGTGTGTTCATGTGGATAGACTTGACTGAGTGTACACTTGTCCATGTGTGCACACAGGTTTGGAGGCCAGAGGTCAACCTAAAATGCCACCCCTCAGGCCCCACTCATCTCTCTGAGATGATCAGAGCATCCTCAGAGATCTGCCTCCCTCTTGCTCTTCAGCCAGAGGGTTACAAGCATAAGCCACTATTTTCCATGGGTTCTGGACATCGGAAAGATTTCTGCTCACTAAGCTATCTCCTTGGCCTTGGGCCTCTTTAAAGTCCCTAGCACTCTCAAGAGCTTTCCTGACCCAGAGAATTGCTCAGGCCCAGTCTCCATTTATTCAGCAAGGATTTAAATGAGGGTTTACTATATTACAGACATAAGAAAATGCAACATTATCTCAGCGGTAGGAAACTCACAGTGGACACTTCCAGGCTACAATGGTGGCAGTAAAGAAACATGACCACATTCTTTTTCTCTTGTGAGCCTTTCCTTGGAGCTCAGGATACAAGTACACAGTACACAGGAACACAGTACACAGTACACAGGAACACAATACACAGTACAGTACACAGGAGCACAGTACACAGGAACACAGTACACAGGAACACAGTACACAGGAACACAGTACACAATACACAGGAACACAGTACACAGTACACAGGAACACAGTAGAGCACATGCACTTGGATGAATTGTCACAAACTGAAGAATTCCAACCACTCAGCCATTATGAAGATGGAGCATACCAGCAGCACATGCCCAACACTGTCACTGCCTCCGGTGACAATTCTCCTGACCTCTGACATCCTAGACAAAGTTTGCCTGTTTCAAACATCAGATCAATGGAATCGAGGCATATATTCTTTTGTATTGTTTGTGAGATTCAACTGTGTCATGAGGGCTTAGTTTGTCCATGGTCATTACTGTGCAACTCTGTTGCGTTATTAGATACCTTGTATGTTTCCATTGCTCTGTTGACAGGTATTTGAGTAGTAGACAGTTTGGGGCTGTTTCACATGCTCCTGTGATGGACGTTCTGTGGATCTTCTGCTCGGCGCTACCACGCATTTCTCTGGACATTATGCCTAGAGCAGTATATATGTTCTCGTACATAATGAAGATCTGAAATGTTTTGTTCTCAAAGCCTTTGGCTTTGTTTCTGCCCCTAAGACATATGCCTCTAGCTTAATCCAATCAACTGCTTCCCATTGCTTTCTAACTCTAGAACATGCACTGATTTTTGGAAACGTTGGGGTGGTGAGTTCTGTTTGGTGACTTCTCTCTGCAAGGAAACTCCTCTGAAGATGAAAACTATCGCCCAGGGAGCTGAGCTGGTCGGCTGCCAGCAGCCTGGTACTGTAACCACAGCATACCTCAGGAATCACTGACAGATCCGCACAAGAAACCTCAAAGGAAGGTATGGTGGGAGCTCCCGAAAGCCTCTCTCTCTGTACTCCAGTCCCTATATCCAGGGCTGCCCGTGGCCCCTCACTTCAGGCCCGCTTTGCGTCTGCTTTGAAATCCCCTATTGGCCTTGAAATGCTTCTGGTGCCCTTTCCAAATCCCTGTGCTCATTACTGCTTGACTTGCAGAATTCGCTTGATGCCAATGTGCCCCCCCCCACCAACAATGAGTGTATTTCAGTGGGTAAGGGTCTCCTCTGGTCATATTGCTAGCACCCAAGCTGGGGTCATTCACCTGGCCTGTCACCTCTTGCAAAAAGCTAAACAGAATCCCCACTAATGGAATTTTCCCAAAGTCCTAGATTCTACACAGATTGCCTTGGCTTATGTCATTTTACCAAGTACCCAGCCTGTGCACCTAAGTGCAGCAGATAGGATTCCGTTACACAGGTGAGGGAACTGAGGTTGCGGTAAGTCACCCAAACTTTCAGATTAACCGTATCTTTAAGGGAAAATGAAAAGGTTGCCCATTACACAAGATCATTGCCTCTGTGAGGTCACGAGACATATTTTTTTCCCCTGGCCGTGTGCCCCCAACACCTAAGTACACTGTCTGGTCGTTAGTAACCACTTAGTAAGCTTGAATGCTAGGGGAACAAATTCCCTGACATGCACGCCAGGACGTGTGCGACCTTTCCCAAAATGCACTTGATGTGCCAAGACCCCATCCCATAAGCCCTGGGAGGAGGAGGCTTAATCACACACATTTTAAAGAAGAAAAAGGAACTGACTTTCTGCGTGCGTCCTCCTCAATAAGACACATGGTATATGGTCACAGCCCTGAAATCTCCATTATTGCATTAAATCAGCTGTATTCACAATCTATTGTCATGTTTAACACACATTTATTTTTTCAGTTTTACATGGTTCCCTCTTAAATTAGAGCAAATAGGCACCCCATGCTCTAGGTTCCTTCCAATCATGGAAAGGCCTCTCTGTCTTTTCCAGCAAATTTGCTTTCCTTCGGAGCTCTGTCCCTCCCCAGTTGCTCTTACTAATCCCCTCTTTTACTTAAACGATGACCATCAAATCTATGAGGACACGTAATAGCTTGCAAGTATCATGGTTTGAATGGGAACTGTCCCACATGGGATCAAGTACCAACTCCTGGTTCTCAACTGGTGGCACTGTTTGGAGATACAATGGGACCTTTAGAAGGTGGCCTCATCAAAGGGTGTGGGCCACTGGGCACCGGTTTTATGCAGTATAGCCTACCCTTATTCCACTAGAGTTCCCTCTGCTCCCTGACACTCCATCTCACAGGAATCTGCCGCCCAATGCTTACTATGCCTTCCCCTCCATCATAGACTACAGCCTCCCAAACTGCAGCACAAAATACACCCTTCCTCGATTAAGTGGCTCCTTCCAATATCTTATCACAGCAACCAGATATTGAGCTGATGGAACGAGAAAAGCAAGCCACCTCCTCTTTCAGTAAAACCACTGTGTGCTGTTTAGTAGGTGCTTTCCCCTTTTTTCTTGTCTTCAAGCATCATTTAGGGAAAGGGCAATTGGGAAATGTGGGTTGTTGTTTTTTTTTTTCAACATTTAAAAGATGTTTCATCTAAAAAGAAAAAACAAAATAAAATCAGCATTGTAAATGGCTCAGTGAGTCAGCCTGCCTGCAGATATATTAAATATTGCTGTCCTATTTTTGCCTTATGATAGAGAAGGCTAGGTGATAAGGGTTTTCTTTAGCCTCTTCCCCACCCTCCTGCAGCTTGCTGGGATGTCATATGTCTTTAAATACTAAGTTCTTTAAACACTTCGAGATCTAAAGGCAATGAAGGCGAGTGCCTATGATCCTAGCTACTCGGGAAGAGTACAAGTTCAAGGTCTGCCTGAGCTACACAGTCAGTCCAAGGTCAATCTGGACAGCTTGGTAAGACCCTATCTCAAAGTAAAGACATGAAAAAGAGGGCTAGCAAGGGGGGATGTATAGCTCAGTGGTAGAGCAACTTACCTGGCATGCGCAAAGTCCTGGGTTCAATCCCCAGGACTGGAACAAATAAACACTATCCAATTTGCAGGTCTATTATTTTCCCTCTTAGCTGAATCTTAAGAAACATCCCTCTTCACCTCTCCTGAGAAACACTGGACTCCCTACGCTGGGGCTCATAACCCTCGGCTTACACTTTATGTTTCCCGGACATCCAACCTCAAACAGCCTGTGCAAGAAGTCCCAGACCAAGAGCTGGCTGCTCAGTTTTCCACCTTGTCCCCTCTGTCCCTGCCCTGGGGTCTTCTGTCCGTTGTTGCACTTGGGAACTGTTAAAATAGCAAAGAAGGGAAGAGAAAAGAAGCCTGCCCTGGCCCCTTTGCCAACCAGGCCCTTCCTTCCAAGACCGCACGTCTCTAGTTTCTTTGTTTCCTCTTATGTTTAATTTTCTTTGGCCCAGTCTTTCCTCAATGGTTTTCTTTTCGCATTTTATCACCATAAATTAATTAAAATGTTTCTGGCGCTGAGTTCTCATCTGATCATCTTGGCAGGATCCCCTTACACAGATTCGAGTAGATAAAGGGCGACCCAAGCACTAGGAACAAGAAGAACAGCCCACATAGGGAGCCGGGAGTGGGACGGGAGGGGGGGTTGCAGAGGCAAGTTGGGAGAAAGGAAAAATAGCCAGCCACTACTCAGAATAGAAAAGCTGGGCTCAGGCTGGCAGAGGAATTCTCTCAGTTGTGTTCATCTGTTCCTTCCCTAAGCCACAGAAGAGAATTTGTTACCAGTTTAATAGAAAAAAACCAGAAGAAATTACTCTAGGTTTTCTTCCTCTTTAGATTTGAGTAACTCCAGTCCTAATTGGGGTGTATTTATCAACCATCTCCTCGTCAAGGCTCAGGGATCTATAGAAGAGCAGGTGGACTGACTTAAGAGCCAGAGGGGATGGTAGACACCGAAGAAAACGTGTCTTCCAGACTCAGCAGGACTGATGCACATATGAACTCACAGACTGGCACCAGTCAGGTGAGATCACAGGACTAAGAAGGGAAAGTGGACACAATTCCCGCCCCCTACACACACACACACACACACACACACACACACAAACACCAAAGACGCTATTTGCAATTGATACCTGCTGGGAGAGAGAAAATCGGTTTTCTCCAATGGAGGGCAACACAAGGGAGAGTCTATGATGCTTGGCTTGGTTTGGTTTGTTTTTTTTTTGTGTGTGTGTGTTTGGGGTTTTGTTTTTTTGTTCTGCTTTGTCTCTTCTCCACCCCACCACCACCACCCCCCCACACACACACACATTTTGGTTTTTGTTTTGAGAGACAGAAAGGAAGCACGTGAAGAAAAGTAGGTAGAAAATTGAGGAGGTATTGGGAGGAGCTCATGGATGGGAAAATATGACTAAAATATATTATATAAAAATTAATTAAATGAAAACTAAACAAATAGATGTTCCTGCTATTTTTTTTTTTATTTATTTACTTATGTTTAGTTCAGGTGGGCTATATAGATAGGCCCAAGAGATGGTGGGGGCACTTTAGAAATAAAAGGTGGATTTGAATTACAGGGATTGGAAGAGACAGTGATTGAGCTCAACTGGGGACTTTGTAGGGCTCTCCACGAGCACATGGCTACATCCTAGAAACTCAACGAAGAAGACAAACATTGTCCTTCTCCTCATAGCTGTCTCACACAGTAGCAGAGTGAGGATGAAAGTACCAAGTCTACACGGAGTCCAGAGGAAGAAACCGCGGACAGAATACAAAGCAACGCTTCACTGATAACGAAGGGCATTCTGGGGACCTATGGGGCCTGTTTCCCCCAACCACCACACCCCGAGGCCTGGCCACCACAAAGCCATAAGCACCTTTCAGAAGAAGGCCTTGGGTCAGGCTGGAAAGGAGGGGATCCCAGCAAGGGGGCTGAAGAACACTTTCCCGAAGGTGGTTTGAAGAGAACTGAAAACCCATAGTGAAGCCCTGCTGACTTTCTCAGGCCGTGACTAGCATGCGATGCTGTCTTACCCCGAAGGATCGCTCTCTTCATTAAAACCAACGGTAAAACAGCAAGTCTGTGAGAAACACTACCAGTGAGATTGACAGGACACTGTGTGGGAAACTATGCAGGTGGTAGCCATGTTAGGCAGAGCAATTCAGACCTCTCTGAGCACTGACATTTTAAATAGAAAGACAGGCAGGATTGAGGGACGTCAAAGGTAAAACGTAGTACCAAAAGAAACATGCCAAGGACCATGAGCAAGAAACCCCCCACAAAGGCATGAACTTGCTGCCGGCCAGAGCTACCAGCTCCAGAATGGTTACCGCCACGATGCCTGAGGTCTGGTCATTGTAACGGTTTAACAAGGTGGGCGTTAAAATTCATCTAGTTAGTGTCTCCTAGAGCCAAAACCTGGAAGCCCTTCCATTTTCCCCACTGAGAGGAGAAAGGGACCAAGGAACAAGTGGCTGTTTACCTCTGCCCTTGACCTCTATGTGCGCTGCACTCCAACAGTGAGCATGTCTGTCGGTTTTACTAACAGGTTGAAAGTCTCCCAAACCTCTCTGATTCCATATCTGACTTCCCTCAAGGCCCAGCCATGCTTGGCAGCTTTTGCTAGCAGACCCCCAAGGCTCTTCAGCACCCTCGAGATCACACCAATGCCATCTTAAAGCTCCATCCTCTCCCTTGTTGTCTCTGCCTATTCCACATCCAGGCCTTCAAACCTAACTACTCTGGCACACGCGCACACACACCAGCTCCCTGTTCTTCCAGGACAGCAAGCTACTTAGGAATTAGCATAGGCTATACCAGCTTTCTCCCAAGTGCTTAGTAGATACTTCATAAACAAGAAATGAATTTAACAGCAAGATACATATCTCATTTTGACATTGCAGAAACACTAAAGTTTTTTTGTTGTTGTTGTTTTGGGGTTTTTTTTGTTTGTTTGTTTGTTTTGTTTTTAGCCATTCCTGAATTTCCCCTTAAAGATTTATTTGAGATGGGGAGATGACTCAGTCAGTACTGTTCTTGGCACAAAGTCATAAGGATCTGAGTTGAGGTTTCCAACAGCTAGTACCTGTTTTGAAATCTGGGTATGGTAGCCCACACCTGTAATCCCGGTGCTGGAGGGGCAACATCAAAAGGATCCCTGGGGCTTCCTAGCCACCAGCTTAGTGAAACCAGCAAGCTCCAAGTTCAACAGGAAACCCCAGAAGTAAAGTGGAGACTGATTGAGGCACTTCTGCACACACATGCACATACATGCGTGTGTATGTATGAGTGTCCACATGTGGATTTATTGTAGGAGTGTGCCACCTCTGCACATACAGATATAAATGGAATGTGCATACATCTGCACATACAGATATAAATGGAATGTGCATACACGCTGATCTCTTCCAAGAGTCCTGAGTATGAGGGGACACTGAGAGGAGGACAGAACATGTCCTTAAAGGGTCTGGAGACCTGGCTCAACAAATAAGTGCTTGCTGCTCTTGCGGGAGACCCAGGTTCAATTCCCAGCACCCACATGGTGGCATCTCCAAATGTAGATTCAGCCATGGGTCAAGGCATTAGAGTTGCAAAGCTCTGGGGACCTCAAAAACACAAGAGTGCTATTATTATTATTATTATTATTATTATTATTATTATTATTAGTTTACACTTGAAGTCAGTCTTGAAACACTTCATATTGTCTGTGTCTTTCTGTTGTACTTTAACTTAGTCTCTGTGCTCCGGGACAGAAACAGGGTGGAACTTAGAAGCATGCTAGCTCAGAGGGTCTGGGCTTGAAAGATGCTCCGTTTGAGACTTGCTTATCCAGGGATGCTGGCCTAGACACTTGCACCTGTGCAGCTCAGACCTTAGGGTTCTGCCGCTTGGATCTCTGTGTGTGTGTTGGGGGGTGGGGGAGAAATGGATATTCCTGCAGGTATGGCTAACACTGTGTGTCATGTGGCTCAGCATATTCTGCCAAAGGCTATACCAATTCTTTGCACTGAGCTAACAAAAAGACTCCTCCTGCAGGGTGTGTAGGCCTGACCTTCAACCCACCAGACACCACCCTGTCTGCACAGAGGATACTCAAAGCTTTTCTACCAACTCCACCCTTCCCACCAAGGACAATAACACCCAGTCTTTGGCACGGAGGCCTTCTCTGCTGTGGTCCACTTTTTCTGTTCAAGGGTTCAGAAACAAAGGGACATGAGAACAGCTAAAATGACCACTTAGCACCAGGCATGGTGACCCACCACCTCAGGGACTGAGACAGAAGGATTGCTGCAATGGCATGAACATACACACAGAGGAAAGAGTCCAGCAGAGCAGACAAACCCCGGTCCAAGCTATGGCCTGCACACTTAATTTCACAACACATGAGAAGCTCCGTGAGTCTCACCAAGGCTAGAACATCCCGCAGCTATATCAGGCGAGGAAACCACATGTACTAATCTGTTGTTTTGGTGCAAACCCAGCAGCCAGCAATCAGCTACTGGTAAGTTCTACACTAGTACAGAGTCCCTACACTGAGCTAAGATCAAAATAAAATAAAATAAAAATTTAACTCTTAGAAACAAACATTCTTTTACAGGGCTGGAAAGGTGGCTCGGTTAAGAGCACTTGCTTCAGCTGGGCGGTGGTGGCGCAAGCTTTTAGTCCCAGCACTTGGGAGGCAGAGGCAGGTGGATTTCTGAGTGGCTACACAGAGAAACCCTGTCTCGAAAAACCAAAAAAAAGAAAAGAAAAGAAAAAAAAAAGGACTTGCTTCTCTTATAGAGGACCCAGGTTCATTTCCCAGCCTCCATACCAGATGGCTTACACCTACCAATAACTCCAGTTCCAGGGGATCCAATGCCCTCCCTGGCTTCTGTGGGTATCAACACAATTGCAGGCATGCACACACACACACACACATCCATCTTTTAAAAAAATTCTCTTTAGATCCAGTCTTTTATTAGGAACTGGCCCTCCCTTTCTTGTCCTTTTGTCTTGGTTGGTCAGATTGGGATAGGAGAAAATTAGAAAACCAGACTCCTAGTTAACAGTTGGAAAACAGGCCCTTGTGCCAGCAAAACTTGGATAATGTCAACCCATCACCACCTATAGATTAGAACCCATGTCTGCCAATACTCCTGATCGTCCACAGGCATTCAAGTCAGGCTTACAGCTGTGTCTAGGAAGAAGCGTTTTCCAGTCTCCCATCCCTACTAGTGTACAGCTTTACACTAGGAATGGGGTCTGGTATGTGTTCTGTGTCACCGATACAAATGCTAACACCCAGCAGCTTTTTCACCGAGGAAAAGGTGAGAGTGACCCGATCATAGCATTCTGATGAAATGCTGTCTCCCCGCAACCCCCAATAATCATATGGCTCCAGCAACCCCCAATAATCATATGGCTCCTCTCTGTGTCTCCCCAAAGGACAGGTCTCAGAGCAGAAAATGTCTCATCTCAACTACACTGTGTAGGTACCTTAGCCTTGTTCTGGGTAGCCATGGTGACCTGAGAACTGGGCATTAAGCCACATGAATGGGGTGAAGGAAAATACCTCCCCTCTCTCCATCAAACTGCTTGGGAAGCAAATAGAAGTGATTGGGGGGGCAAATGCTCGAGAACCCAGAGGGCCCTGTTAAAACGAGCCTCACATGGGTGCTACTTTATTCTTCTAAGACTCAGGCAAGAAACATTCATGTCAAAGCCTTCCTTCCCCAAGACAATCAGTGCGTCAGCATTTCCACCCACAGCCTAAACTCAGCCAGACAACAGGCTGCTTCTCTTTATTTCCAACTGCAGAACGTGCATTGAAAGAGCAACCGAGGGTATTAAAGGAGAAAAGGCCCCTTCCCCACGGCAAACTGTGAGCTTGTTTTCTGTCTCCTTCTCTTCCTCCTTCAGATTCTTATTCATGGCCCAGTGTGATTTTTCCATAATAAATATCTCTCTCATCGTGTTAATAAATATTTTCCTAGTAACCCTGAGTACATTGAAATCCAGGGCCATCCAGCTGGCCTCATTCTGAGCTAGAGGCCTTCAGTTTAATCTACAAGCACCAGTTGGATTTTAAGTCTGAAGATACTGTATGTGTGTAAGAGCAAGCCATATCCAAGTAAGCATTGACGATCACCCTGATACTCGACGTGAGAGTGCTGGCCACAAGCAGACTGCACTGGTTGTGGCCCAGCCCTAATATGCTCTTCTTGGAAACCCTCATGTCTCCTCCACCCCTCCTCGGATGGAGTTCAGCTGCTGGGAGGCATCAGCAGGCATCCTCAGATCCTGGCAAAATTGGGCTAGGGCATCCGTTCTTCCAGCTCCTTTCCTGCTGGCCCCCCCATGGATGGCAAATGTCATCCTGAAGGCCTCAGATCCTACCCTGGACCCTCTCAGGGGTCAGCCACTGTCCCCCCTCTTGCTTCTGCAGGTATCCCTCAGCAATGTCCATGCCTTTGCTGTGACACCCTTTGCTTGGCACACCCTCCCCAGGAGGCCACTGAGACAGACCCACACTCCTATCAGCCTTCCAAGTTTTGAGTTTTCTGTGGCCCAGTGTGTTGTACCTGCATTCCGTCAGATGGGAGAACAAAGCAAGAATGGCCAGCAGTCACTTCAACCCACTGACAACTTCAGGAAAAGCTCAAAACTTGTTTTCTATCATTTACCTTCTGACTACTGTGCTCATTTGCCTGATGTGAGAGTCAACTCACCACACCTCAGGAGTAGAAAAGTTATCTCTTCAGCCTGTTTTCAGAAATTCTGTCTGGGGCAAATATTTTTTTTTAAATCTCGTCTTTTCTCTTTGGAGGGGGTCTCGCTGTGTAGCCCTGACTGGCCTGGAACTTGCAACAATAGCCAGGTTAGCCTCCAACTCAGAGATCTGACTGCCTCTGCCCCCTCGGGGCGAGCATCACCACACTTGACACAACAAATATCCTCACAACAAAGAGCAAGAGTGGACTGCTGTCCAAGGAGGAAGAGCTGAGCTAAAGTCCCAGAGTTTAGCTTAATCCCCAGAGCTTCATTTTTAAAAAGGCAGGACTTGGAGGTACAGGTATGAAAGGTGAATTTAAGTGGATTCCAGAGGCTTACTAGCCTCTGAGGCAGGATCTAGACATTGCACATAGATAGATAGATTAGACAGACAGACAGACAGACGAGATATCTGATACCTTAGGTTGACATTTCACACACACACACACACACACACACATATTCACTAAAAATAAATAAGAAAAAGAAAACTATATCTCTCCTCAAAAGTCAAGAAATGATCTCTTCCAGTAGTACGTGGTTGTGGAAGGAACCGCACTAGCACTGTGCATCCATATTCTAGGGCCATGGCCCAGTGGGAGACCCTAGCGGTGGAACAGGTAAGCTAGGGGTGAATGCACAGGGTCCAGGGCATTGGGTGACACAGGTTGGGTGTTGAGTACTGAGACAGGCTTCATCACTCAGAGTGGTTTCTTCCTTCATACCTCAGGTGGGGTAAGCTGGAGCCAGTCACTTAGGCATTCCTTCAAGCCAGTAATGTGTAAAGTGAGATACTGTTCATTTATCTGGGAGGAAGATCAGTATGGGAAGACTTCACAGGATTCTCCCCAGCAGAGCCACTAATAGATGCTAGATGGTCTTCAGGGTGACCTAGCAATAGGATCACACCAGCTGATGTCTAGCGTCAAATTAAAACATGCCCCCTTGTTAGGCAATATTCAAATAAATCCCTGATGGAATGAGTATGGGCAGGGTTCAGATTCCTGATGACGCTGCTGGGTTCAATGACCCACCAACAGTGACCAGGGATCCCCACCTCTCGCTTTGATTTTCTATGTCAGGCCTTGGGCGTGAATACAATACCCCCTTCTCCGTGCCTCTGTTATTTTATTCAGTCATAAAGCCCCACACCCGGGGCCACACAAGGGACTCCAGTGAACACTGCAGGCCCTGACGCTGTGGAAACTAGCCTTTTTGAAGCGGCATCTGGCTTCTAAGCTCATTCTCCCAGCTGTTGCACTGACAGCTCTGAAGTGGCTTTTTATTCTGTCATATGAACAGCCCGGCTGCTAATGGGCTGTCTTTTCTGGCTTGTCTTCCTCAAGGTCATTTTCCTTCCAAGATCCAAGAAAATGGCACACCATGACTCCACCACAGGAAAGGGCCCCATCCCTCGTCGTCATGGCGTGGAAGGCCGGGCATCCCAAATGCTGGTAAGTGGTCCCAGGGCTTGCAGGGGAAACATCTAATTATGCTGCCTGGTACAGTTATGCGATGAGAAGTAGGCTCACCAAGGGATGATTAGGTAACTCGGCAGGCCCAGGTGGCAGATGAATACAAAGCATTATTTGTCTTTGTGTTTACCCAAGACGGATCACCATGGTACCTGGAGCTTAAACAAGCACATAATTTTGACACAAAGAGCTCCAACTAATGTTTCATAATTGGCAATGCTGGTGGGATCTGAGTATTCTTTTCAGTGCCAGTCTGAACTCCCAAATATGAGCCTCCGCACCTGCGCTTCGCCTCCAGGCTCACAGCTCTCAGATCCCAATTTGGGGTGTCTGATTGTCAAGAGATTGACCATATAAGAGCTGAGTGTCCAAATAACAGCCTGCCTTGGTTTCCTGAAGTTTGAGCAGCTGCTGAAGAAACCACCTCACACCCTGCTTCAGCACAACACTTATGGAGACCCGCACCCCCGCACCCCCCCTCCCCGCCCCAGGTCCAGATGAGCCTACAGTGACTTACAATGAAAGGGAATCAGCCAAGTGTGTGCAGGACTTTCACAGTCCACCATCAGGCCCGCCACACACTGTGGAACTCCTGGGAGCACCGAGCACTGTCTGCCCAGGTTACCACACAAATTGAGTTCCTGTTGGTGTGCATGCAGCCACAGGGAGCCCTGTCTCCATGGAACAGAACGTGAAGGAACAAAGAATCATGAATTCAAATCTTCCAAAATGTTGAGGAAGGTGGCAGGAATTCTTTTTAATATAGAAAACCAAATCTCTGAAACCAGTGTACAGGAGTTTCCCTCCTGGTCCCTCACTCTCCTCTATTCTACCTGCTTCCCTTTCGTGTCTTCAGTGAAGATTTCGGGCCCCCCGCAAGCAAGCCAGGCTCTAAGAAGAAAGAAGAACCTAAACACGAACCGGCAAGATTCCTGTCTTCTGGGGTCTGTGTCTAGGAGGCAGTATAGGTACACACATGTGAAAGTCTAGGGCCCCAGGGGGAATCTGCCTTACACTGCCCTTAGTGCCTGTGTCCTGAGGAAAGAAGCAACTTCCGACAGATGAGGTGAGACATCTTCTGGGAAGCAGCCCTTGACCTCACACAGCAGTTAGGATGGCAGTAGGTGAAATGACAGAGACCACATTCAATCCACTAGTACCACATGCGTGTCAGCCCAGCAGTAGCCAACGGTGGGCCACGTGTCACAGCATGAAAATGGAGTGTCTTACTCACTCATACTGGTTTGTGCGTTTGAAGGCTTGGTCTGAGCTGGTGGTGCTGTTTTGGGAGGTTGGAGGCCCATTGGAACCTGGATCGTAGCTGGTAGACGTAGTCCCCTGAGGTGGTTTGAATAAAAATGGTCCCAAGAGGTTCATTGGTTTTTGTTTGGTTGGGGTTTGGTTGTGAACCACCATGTGGCTGCTGGGAATTGAACTCGGGACCTCTGGGAGAGCAGTCAGCCATCTCTCCAGCCCCCTTCCTCCTTTACATTGATTCTGTTTTATTTCAGCCACAAGTATCTCACAGTATCTAATAGTTAGGGTTACTCTTGCTGTGATGAAACACTGTGACCAAAAGCAACTTGTGAACAAAGGGGTTTATTTCATTCACAGTTTTATATTATACAACAGGTTATCCTCAAAAGCAGCAAGGGCAAGAACCTGGAGGCAGGAGCTGATGCAGAGGCTATGGAGGGCTGCTGCTCACCGAATTGCTCCCCATGGCTTGCTCAGTCTGCTTTCATATAGAACCCAGGACCACCAGCCCAGGGATGGCCTCACCCAAAATAGCTGGGCCCTCTCACATCAATCACCAAATGCCCTACAGGCTTGGGTACAGCCAAATCTAATCGAGATATTTTCTCCATTGAGGGTCCCTCCTCTCTGGTGACAATAGTCTTTGTCAAGCTGGCATACAACTAACCAGCGCAAATGTGTCCAGGATCGACTTTCTTAGAACGAATACAAGGGGCACAGAGGACACAAGAATAGCAGAACAATTTAATACTGGGAAGTGACCTCAGATGACAAACAAAGGGGTTGGATGTTCCTCTGAGGCCACAGAGAGAAATCTACCGCTCTTATTCATTTTACAGTGCGCTTTGATCTAAACGAGACATTATGCTAGAGCAGGGTTTCGTTTGTAAAGGGTCTTCTCTGGCAGAAACAGTGCAACAGGAAACCTCAGGACAAACCTACAGGGGCTGGCAGAGTATGGCTGACTGAAGCTGCAATAGTAGGCATAGAAACTTTGGTTTGGACACCAGCGATGCCTGGCACCGTCTGGACAAGGCATGAGTTAAGAAGAGAAAATGGTAAGCTGAGGTCTTAGGAATGGACAAAGAGAAATGCAGGGGCAGGGGAGATGGCTCAGCCAGCAAGGTGCCCTCCACACACGCATGAGGACCTGAGTTCAAATCCCTAGAGTGTAACATACCAGCACAGCAGCTGGTATCTGTGACCACAGCACCAGAAAGGGAAAGAGTGACAATAATCAGCCTAACCAATTGGCAGGCTCCAGGTTCAGTGAGAGACCCTGTCTCAAAGAGTAAGGTGAAAAGCAGTTTAAATCAACCTTTGACATCTACATACATAAACACATGTACCTATATATGCCATACACATTCACACACACACACACTCACTCGCATGCACACACAAAATGCAAATGCTCACTAGAGTGAGCAGAGTTAACATCAGTTTTACATTCACATATTAATTCTGAAGCCTGGATGGGGCTGGCACTGGTATGAAAAGTCAGATCAGAGGATATGATCAGGGCCCTGCAGCCTCCAGATTAAGTCCTGGATACCCCTCTTACACATCCTACTACGTGGCTTGAGACCAGTGAATAACCTCTGTGTACCTCAGACATCTCATCTACACACAGGGGCCACAACAGCACAAACAGCCCAGCCCTGTTATGGGAACTTCGAGAAAGGATACCAGCACAGCACTAAGAATACACTAAGACCTCAGCAAGCACTGTCAACTGCCCACCCACCCCTGCCTCTGATTATCGCTTCTGTTTGCTTTGTGTTGTGTTTGCACTACTTGGAACTGAACCCCTGGTCTTAGGCAGGTGAGCATTCTAACATTGAGCTGCCTCTCCTGCTAACTTGGGGGTTTTTGTAGGGCCATGGCATATACCAGTCTGTCCTTACTTTGTTCCCTGGTGTCCTAACCACTGTGACTGATGTCTGACCCACCCAATCCATCAACTCGTGAGCTCCGTGTCAGCCAGTGTTCCATTACTATGACGAAGGACCTGAGAAAGTTGACCTAACAGAAATAAATGTAGCCTGGCTTACAGGTTCGAAGGTTTGAGTTCAGGGTCTGCAGACTCCAATATTTCCATATGTGTAAATGATGCAGAACATCATAGAAGAAATATGTGTGTAACACAGCTGCTGATCAGCTGCGTCTCAATGGCCAGGACGCAGAGAGGGAGAGAACAAGAGAGATCCAGAGACAAGACCTACCCTTCTGGGGTGTGTTCCCGGAGGACACCTACTTCCTCCAATGAGACCTAGAATTCCAAAGTTTCCATTATCTTCCAATCATGCCAGAAAATTATGATGTCATTAATGGATTAACGCATTGATGAGGAGCCCTCGTGAGCCAGTGAGCTCCAGATGCCCCACTCCAATATGGCTGCGCTAGGGATCACACTCGAAACAGTATGAGGCCTTGCAGTTAATTCAGAGAGAAGTGTAACAGCCGCTGACCCTTCCCTCTGGCAAGCTGGAGCCTTGATAAATGCCACAAGCCAGCCTGCCTGCCTGCCTGCCTGCCTGCCTTCCATCACAGATCCTTAACCCAGAATTCACCAGCCATGGTACTGCACATGCTTACAGGAAGAACACCATGCAAATCTAGGGTCAACGTGAAGGGAAATGGGCCCATGTCTCAGCTTAGGGGTCTAACTTTAAGTCTTAGGCAATCTGTTTTCTTCCTTTAAAGCCTGTCAAGCCCCACGATACTATTAGATTTACTTGCTCCCCGGTGCTCCCCTGCCTCTCTGTCCATCTCATTATGACCCAGTTTATCACGCTGCTGCATTATGGTAGGCTGCTGATGTAGCTGCCTCCCCTGCTAGGCCATGGGCTCTGCCAGGGCAAGGACTAAGCCTTATTTATCTGCTGTCTTGGAACCTACCATAGATGCTCAATAAAAGTGGAGAGAGTGCTAAGGAGGGCCTACGTCTGGCCCTGTGTTTTACAGTGGCCACTGAGGGAGGTAGTGAACTGAATCCAGCTCTCGAACTTGTGGCTATCTATAATTCTTCTCTTGCTTAATGCACCTTGAGCAAGCACAGCCACGCACAGCCACGCACAGCCACGCACAGCCACGCACAGCCACGCACAGCCACGCACAGCCATGCACGCACGTGGAAGAACTAAGAGCACCCAAGCCAATTTGCAAAGCAGGGACTCTCAGAATTTGGGGTTTGTAAATTGGTATCCATTGAGTTCGGCGGCAACAAAGAATCCCCCAAACTATGCAAACTTGCCAGTTAGGCAGACTCGGGATTGATCGCCATCAGCTGCACCTCCCTTTACAAACGGAAGGCCAAATGAAGAAAAATCTTTCCACGGGATCAATTTAGCTTTGGGAGAAACTAGCACGAGGAAGGGACGGTGTGATCAGAATGTGCTATGTACAAGTGTCAAGTTGTCCAAGAATGAATTACGATAAGAACTATGACAGCAGTGTTTGCTGTTATTTCAACTCACAGGTTGGCTGTAGTGTCCCATTCATGTTGTGGGGCCCAGATTTGGGAGAGCAATCTCAAGTCATAGAACTCTTACTGAGTCTGAAACTGCTCTATCAGAATTTTGTGGAAAAATATACACACAAGTTGCCATGTTGACACTTTTTAAAGATAGGGTCACTCAAATTTATTACGTACCCAAGGATGTCCTTGAACTTCCCATCCTTCTGCCACTCCCTTGGGAGTGCTGGGAGTGCACCAGCACTCCTGGTTTAGGTGGTGCTGAGAATCAAACGAGGGCCTTGGACATGCTAACTGGGTACTCAGTCAAATGAGCTTCCTCCCCAGGCCTGTTTGAACCATTTTAAATGTGTGATCCAGTGGCAGTAAGTATATTTGAATGGTACAGCCGTCACCCCTATTCATTTCTGGAACATTTTCACTTTCCCAAACTGAAACTCATTATTTAATAAACTGTAATCTCCGTGTTGGCCAGTTTTTATATCAGCTTGGCACAGTCTAGAGTTATCCAAGAAGGCAGGGAGAATCGCCTGCATAAGGCTGGGCTGTGGGCAAGTGGACATTTTCTTAATTAGTAATTGATGTGGGAGGGCCTGGTCTACTGTAGGTGGGGTACCCCTGGGCTGGTGGTCCTGGATGCTATAAGAATGCAGGCTGAGTAAGCCAGTAGACAGAACTCCTCCATGGCCTCTGCATCAGCTCCTGTCTCTAGATTCCTGCCCTATTTGAGTCCCTGCTCTGACTTCCCTCAGTGATGAACTATAATAAGGAAGAATATGCAAAATAACCCTTTCCTCCCCAAGTTGATTTTGGTCATGATGTTTCTACCACAGTAGTGACCCTAAGATAATCTCCTGCCTTCCTCCCCCTATCTCCCGGGAGGCACTAATTTTTGTCTCCCCTTTTTACTATCCTAGCTACTTTTCAACAGCAGAACCGTCCATCATTCGCCTTTTTGTGACAGGCTTACTTCAGCTAGCATGAAGTTCAGTGGTCCCATGTTATAGCACAACAGTTTGCAACTTGTGGTTTGAGACCCCTTTGTGGTTGAACGACCCTTTCCCAGGGGTCTTGAATCAATTATCCTATATATCAGGATATCACTCACGTGCCTGAAGGTTCTCTAGCCTAGCCCCACTGAAGTTCAACATATAAAGCAAATACAGAACTGGACATCAATTTTGGGTTTCAACTATTCTCAGTGGTTCCGGCTTTCCCAACTCAATTCCATTCCGTTCCTATTGTTATTTTGAATAGTCTGTTTCTGTGAGTGTAGACATGTATATCCAGCTTTACATATCTGTGTAGTATAAGAGCAATAACAACCAATAATAACAACAGGATATAAGTTGATCCTGGAATGCAGGAAGACAAAAGGGTCCCCTTAAGGGGGTTCTGCGTTTCTCTGAGAGGCAGAGCTTCTCACGTGCCTCTACCTAACATGCCTCTCCTACCGTGAGGAGCAGTGGGACAGGTAGAATAAATTAGGTTTGCCTGGATAGTGACCCTCAAATACAGAAAAGCACCATGGCTCAGAGTAACAGCACAGAAAGCCTGAAAGTCTCCAGAGATTAAAACAGGGGGGCGGAGGTCAGATTGGAGTCTGAGTGGCACTTTCCTTTCGAGCTGCGACCTCTAGCGCTGCTCTTGGGAATTACAGCTCTCCCTTTTCCCGAGGGGGCGCACTCTCTCCTGGTTCTAAGCCACACTGCAACCTACCAGGAGAAAGCCAGAGACCTGGCCTCTGGATCCCGAAGCAGGCACACCACCAGCCTCTTCCGAAGATTTGATCTGGGAGTCAAGCACACCGGACGCCTGCCTGTAAAGGGAATCCTGAGATTTTACCATAGACAGATGGGACTGAAAAAAGTGCTGGCCCTGGCTTTCCATTCTTTGATCACCCCCACTGGCCAAGGGAGGCTCCTGCTGTAGACACCTGATTGCTTCCCTTGAAGGGTCTGCTATGCTTAGGGCCACCCAGCGACCCAACAAGAATCAGGACACCCTGAAACAGGTCTCTGCTCTGTCAGAATCCTCCACCTGGTGGATGCGGCCAGATGGCTGTCTGGGAAGTGCTTGCCCTGCAAGTGTGAGACCCTGCTGCTGTGTTCAATCTCTAGTACCCACACAAAGGTGAAGAAAGGCTGGGATGGTCGTGAGTGCGGGGAAGGTGGACTTATGTGGCTCACTGGCTGGTCAACCAGCCTACTTGACAAGTTCCAGGCCAGTGAAAGAACCTGTCTTGAAGAGGAAAAAAGAAAGGAGGGACAGCACCTGAGGGTGTCCCCGTCCACCATACGCAATGTGTGGCCACATTAATATACACACTCCAAGAAAAAAAAAATGTGACAGGCACAGTGACGTACGTCCTGATACACTGGTCTCTCTCTCTCTCTCTCTCTCTCTCTCTCTCTCTCTCTCTTCTCTCTCTGTTTGTTTTTTGAGACAGGGTTTCTCTGTATAGCCCTGGCTGTCCTGGAACTCACTCTGTAGACCAGGCTGGCCTCAAACTCAGAAATCTGCCTGCCTCTGCCTCCTGAGTGCTGGGACTAAAGGTGTGCGCCACCACGCCCAGCTCATACACTGGCCTCTCTTACTACTTTGACCACAGTCCGACTGGTTTGGGGAGAGAAACTAGGACCATATACTAAAATTCCAGAAATCGAAAAATGCACAACTGTCCAAAGCTTTCTACCCAGAAAAGCATACTTCCAAGAAAAGAGGAGAAAGAAGGAGAAACATAACTGTGTCCTGTATTGATATTAAGCAAAGTCCGTCTACTTCTGCTCGAAGGAAAGTGTGCCACAGAAAACCTCCATTTCACTCCCAACAGTTGAGGCTGACCAGCAGGCAGATTGAAAATTGAAGACCAACCTGGATGTGGGGGTCAGGGAGCAGGCTGGAGTGGGGGGTTGGGGGGGGGCTGTGTACTCCTAGAAAAGAGACTCAAATGTTTAGAGATGAACACACAGCTGATCTCCAGCCCCAGTGCAGACACTGACCACAGACCTGGGACTTTCTGAGAGACCAGAAGCTCCAGGAGGCTCTGACACATGAGCTGGGCTGGGGAGCCTTTGCGCTTGCGCAAACTTTGTTGTTTAAATAGTGTCTCTTAGTCACCACTCCTGCGCTGGGTGCCAGGATTTAACAGCCCAGTGCGATCCTATCGCAAATTTCCTGGCCCTCCTCACTTTACCTCCGAAACCTGTTTTGGTGACTGATGCAGCCTTATCGGCCCCTTCTACCCTTCCGATTGTGGATCGGATCTCCTGCCCAGCATTCCTGTCTTCAGACTGGCTGGCTGGAGGCATTTCCCTTCCCTGCTCAACAAACTTGTTTTCTGAAGCCTGGAGGATAGGAGTGGGGGCAGGGAGGAGGAAGCGTAAGCTTTGTTGGTTTGTTTCTAACACAGGCTAAGACCATTGCTTTCTGGGAAGTTTCTAGATGTTTCCGGGTATCAAACTGTTTGTTTTCCAAGGTGAGTGTCCCAAAGTTAAGGTAATGTCAGCTGAATTATACAAAACATCTCTGCCTCCCTAGAGAGAGCAGCCACCAAGAGAAACACGTTCCTTGCCTTTGAGCTTGTTGAGTAGGCAGGAAAGACAGCAGAAGTCTGCCAAACACACTTTGTGCTGTTTTCTTCAATTTCCCCCCATCCAAAGCAATATCCCGAGTCTCCAACTAGGTAACTTTTACTAGTAGACTTGGGTAGTCCCTCATCCTACAGTTACTAACTACTAAAGAGTCATTTTCCAATTCTAATGCCCCCCAATACCCCCCAATGCCCCCCGCTCCCCCCACACACACTGTATGCTTTCCCTTTGGTCTTCAATGTGGAGTTTAAAGAACGTGAGCAGAAAACCCCAATCATCCCAGCTCTGTTTTCAGGACTGGTGAGGGCATTCCAAGGTAACCTTTACTCTGGAGGCTTTGGTTGTTTGTGGAGAGGGGCATCAAGGGGCATCAAGCACAAGAGTCTTACAAAGCAGCCACTTGCTCCACCCAATTCCCACCATTGCCCTGGGACTCTGTGTGCCAGGGCAGCCCTGGGACCCCATGACAGGTCAGAGACAGGCTAACACAATGGCTAAGATGATGGAGATGTCAGCTTCCATGTAATGTGACTATGTTGAAAGTTTATATTGAGTATGTTATAATAAACACTTTTCAAGTGCTTGCTGGTTATGAAATATTAACCAGTAAGGCTATGTAGCTTCCCCTTTAATCTCAGAAGCCAATTTCTAAGAACTACATTTTTTTTCTTGTTGGTGGTGGAGGCTCAAACCTTGTGACCCTCCTGTGCCAGCCTCCTGAATCATTCACCCCATCTCTCTACTCCACATCACGGTAATCATATTTATAAGGGGGTATAAATGAGGATAGCTGAGACATCGTGTTTCCTCTAGGCGAAACTAACCTGACACCTACACCAGATTCCCCTGGAGGATTCTGTCCCCGCTCTCTGCGACAAGCAATTAAAACTCTGTTCTTCCACAGTCTGTAAAAACAGACTTGTAAGCAAGTGCAGCTCCAGATCACTGGGTCACAATGGAGTAGAGCCACAGATACATAACATCTGATAAAAAATAAACGACTACAGACCCTAAAGGACATGCACCTCCCCTGTTTGTTTAATGGTTTGCTCCTCTTATCAGGAAAAGGCGTGTGAAGAATTTTGAGAGTTGAAAGATATTTGTGGGGGTGGTGTGTGTGTGTGTGTGTGTGTGTGTGTGTGTGTACAAGCTTACCAAACAGGCTTCTTGCAGAATTCACTTACCAAGAATGTAGCCTGTTGTAGAATCTGGGAGGCACACACTCTGATAACTGCTCCCTCAAGGACCCCAGCCGTCACCATGTGTGAAGACGGTGAGCAACCGTTCTCATTCCCCAAGGCATGAGCCCCACGGCACCAGCAAGGAATCCCTCTCTCCATCCGCCGTGTTCAGACAGCATCAACAGAAGGAGTTCCCCAGGTTGGGACAGAACAGGACTTTGGGTCTGTGGGAAAATGGCTCCAAGGAATCACTACAAGTTTCTCCCCCCACATTTGTTTTATGCCCTATGCGCCAGGTGCCTAGAGCATCTTCCCACTTGTGGACCAAATACACCCTTTGTATCATGTGTCTAAGCGCCCCATCCCCAGCGATGAGCAGCTTCGAACCCTCCCAACTTTAAGGAATATGATGGCCTTGGGTTGCCATACAAGTTACTCCAATGAGAAAGATCAACCGTCAACGATCCTATCAAAAATCAACGAACTTCAAAATGCATAACACAGGTAAGGTTCACAGCATACCCCTGTCTTTGGGCAACACAGAGCTACTGGAAGCCCTTTTAACTAGATGTTCATATAGAAGAGAAGCAATCTTACTCCATGACATAAACAAAATATTACAGCCCTTGACTGTTCTCATCCATCCCACTCTCAAAACACAAAATGCCCTTGGGCCGGTGCTCTTTAACTCCGCTGTTATTCTTTTTCGTTTGTCTTCTTTTAATTAGAAATTCTAACTATGGTATTTTATCACATTGAAAGAAATTCTGGTACACAAAATCAAGCCCCAATTCCAAAACGGAAAGTTCACCCAATAGCTGAAAAGTAAATACAAACTTTTGTTTTTAAAGAAGCCTTACAAAACTGCCCTCCTCCTCCCCCCAACTTAGGAAGTTCACTTCCCAATGCTTCCCTATAAATAGTTGTCAATAAACACAACTGCTGCAAATGTATTCAGTAAATGTTAAGGTCAAAGGCCTTCACTGTTTATTGCCTTGTAAACTCAAAGACAAGTGAATTTATTGCTCGAATGAGTTTCAGGGTATTGGCCTTCATAAAAGTTCTGAATCCCAGGTACAAAACGCTCCAACAGCTCACACCAAAGCTATTCTGCACAGAGCTGAGAGACCGCCCACCATCAGATTCATAATTTAAACATGTCTTGGGGAGTGTATTGTTCACCATGTTGTATAGATCCCCATGGATTAGGCCTGTGCCGCGCCTGTCATTATTACAAGAACTTGCTTCAGCTAAACTATAAATTGCTGCTGCTTCTTAAGCAATACAACACAGTAGCCTACTCGTGACGAGACTCCAAAATCAATTAAAATAGGAGTCAGGGACGGAAGAGCTCATTTGCATGTAGCCTTTGAAATCTCATTATGAAATTTGTCAAGTTTTAGAAAGACAACTTTCCCAGTGGATCCCACAGAAGCGTATGGGCTAACTCAATACTATCTTTATATTATTCAAAACCTAATTTTTCTAATATTTTGGAATGTCACTTGACAATCTTATGTAACAGCACCCCAGTTTTACTAACAACCGTTAAAAGCAGATCCCTTAGAAATCTCTGTAGACAACATGTAAGGAAAATTCAAAGTCAGCGATTTAAAAAATGACCACATAATCGTTTGCACATTTCATTGGTCGGTGTTAATATTTTCCTTAGCAGATAGAAATTTTAAAGTTGAACCTGTTTCTATGAGTAAAGCCCAGTCTGGCTTTATTAAAATGCAAAGTACTTGTATAAAGAATGTGTATAAAGTATAAAGAAGCCCTCGTCTTTAATCATCTTGAACATATGCAAAAGCAACATGGTAAACTAAAATCCCAGTGCCAATATCATGAGTGTGTCACCCATCGTGAAGTATGAGATGAAAAAAAAAAAAAAACCTCAAACCACTGATGAGGAAAAATAAAGATCTAGACTTCAGACACTCACTGTTCTAGTGGTACTACCTCCCAGAGTAGCTGAAACCACACTTCCTACAACTCCAAACTAAAATGGCATTAAGTGTCCCAACCCTCAAAGCACAGAGTCTGTTAAGACATCACGTATCTATCACCCCACGACCGAGCTACGGGTTGAAGTAGATTCTGTTGTGACCCAGGGGACAGAATTCTTAGCCTCCCTTTTCTTAGGTGAAATATTGGATGACATCACTTTTATGCTTAATCGATTGCCTTCATCCTAGTAAAGACGAGGCCACTCTCCAATTATTTTGGATTTTTTTTCCAAAGCATGGTCTAATGCATGGATTTGTTCTCTATCTATGATAGAGTCATAAATGAAAGATTCTAATGTGATTTCACTAGTGTATATCCGTTTAACTCAATAAAAAGAGGTTAGATAGTATATGAACCATATTACACAAAAAATACACAAAACAAAAGATTCTTTTATTTTGCTTGGTTGGTTGGGTGGGGGCTTGTTTGCAACAAGGTTTCACAAAGTAGCCCAGGCTCGTCTTAGACTCACAGTTCTCTTGCATGAGTCCCCCACGTGCTGGGGTTATAGGTGTGTGCTACCTTGCCAGGCTTAAGAAATGAGTCTTAAAGAAGAAGTGTTTATTAGTTATATAGTCTGCATTATTGAGATGGCTAAAACAGGAGTTAAGCTCACAAGGAACTGGGACCACAGGGTGTGGAGTCCAGCATAGAAACAGATGACCAGAATACAATGGGGAACCAATAGTGGGAACTCATGTGACCCAAAGAAGGTGCAGGAGGGCAGACAGAGTAGGAAGCAGTCACTCTGCCTGCGCATAATTTCTCCTTTTTAACTTCTAATACTTCTTCTAACCCAAAAAATAGCCCAGAATGGACAGGCTGAAATTGTTTTCAAGCAACAAAAAACAAACAACAAAAACAACGGCAACAAAAGACCTTTGTGTTTCCCTAGGCCAAGATACAAATTAAGCACAGTGACGAAGCTCATCATCGGTTGGAAGATCGTGCTGTCTGGGCGGCAGGGGGGAAAGTCCTGCTCCTGTTACTCCCTAAAAAGCTCAGGATGGGCATCTTACATTGAACCTGAATACACGTTCACAGCGGCTCTCTCCATAATAGGAAGACATCAGGACCAGGCCAACTGTCACTCATGAGGGAATAGATGTAGTAGACTATAGCTCACCAGTAAAAGTCACTGTGTTTTGGATGCTTAGCCAGGGAGCTATGCTGAGGTCTTTAAAGAATTTAATCCTAAAGGCTACAAATTGCCTGGTTTCACTTGCATACATGTGAAAACATACATACATGTTTGAAATGCCTAGACTTTAGAAATGGAAGACAGTAACTGCTGGGTCGGGAGTGAGGAGGAGAAGGTGGGAGGCTGGAGCTGCTAAGGAAAGGCAGGACTCTCCTCATTGGGGGTGAGAGTAAACAAAGGACCTGAACCCACACAGGGAACTGGGACCGAAGTGTATGCAGAGCTCACACAGGCACATAAAGCTGAGGAATCCAAACAAGGGTTCTATCGCTGCAATGTGATTTTATTGTTGAGTTTTACAAAGAGCTACCGCTGGGGCACTGGGTAAGGAGTACATGCTAGCTCTATCTTGTTTCTCAGGTCTGCTTTCGGATCAGTGAAACCTTTAATCAAAATGATTGAAAGCTACTGTGAAGTCATATGTGTGAGACGTACTACTAACCTACGGGCGAGTGCATCAGGAATTACTAGTGGTTCAAAATGAACCTTGCACTGACCCGGATCATGTAAGGAGATGAGAACTACATCTTACCACTAGTAAGTCTGATTCTGTTTTTCCATTGGCTTCCAAGAGCCTGGCAGCCACTCATTCCTGAGCCTTGCAGTGGGGCATTGAGGACGGCAAACCGAACTTTCCATTTATTTTTGATGGTTGCTCTAACCGGCAAAAGACCCCTCGCTAACTAGCTTCATCCCTGGTACTCTCCTGGTTTCAGTTTTCTAAATGTCACCGAAAGCTATGTCACAGCAGCACTGCAGCACATAGAGGAACCACCTGAACTCAGGAGCTGCACCTAGAAATATGTTAATTATCTGATGCTGAAAACACCGGAGGGATTAGAGGGATTTCAAGGCAGATGGCTGAAGCGTTCCTTCATGCTGGGCCCACAAGGGAGCTGGGCTCTGACCACATCCTCACACCCGCAAAGGCCTTCTCTCCGGTACCCCTAGGCTGTTCGGAATCTAAAGGCAGTTTTGATAGAGATTGTCCCTGTGATCAAGGCATTGATTATACCTTTCAGCGCAGCTAGGAATGTATTTCAGATAAGACAATTTTGCGTTTGAAAAGTGATCCGAGATCTTTCAAGTCAAAGACATTTCTATAGAAACACTCTTCAGAATAAAGCCCCTAAGAAGCAGAAAGGCTTTTAATGTATAGAGCCCTTATTCATGGGAAGGCTAAAAGGGGGGGAGGGATGGAGGCGGGGGCGGGGGGGAGGACTGTGCTGAGCTGAGCAATTTGGACAAAAATCAAAAGAGATGTGTTTGTCTTGAGCCAAAGGAGGAAAGATGGGACAAATAAAAGTCACTGCAGTTTTCCAGTGTGGGCTGTAAAGCAAAGGGGCCTTGTTTTGTTTGTGTGCCACATGGATTCAGAAGGCAAGCCGGGTGGAAGTGGCTTTGGGCACATCAGACCCCTAAAACTCATTTCCTGAACATCAGCATAGAAGCCATGCATGGCTCCTCCTCCATCAGATTTGCTAGGGAGAGAGGAGTCTGCTGGGAACACACATCCAAACTTGGAATCCCTAGGGAAATTCCTATCAGAAGCAGTCTGAAGAAGAGGGTCTAGAATTAAAAAGTCAACTGAGCGTACCTTCTTGACATGGCATTTCTAGATCAATCAAAACACCACCTGAGCACTTACGGGCAAGGAGAGTCTCGGTTTCCCTAGACTTCTACCAGATCAAAAGGTGCTAGAAAAAAAAAATAAGTAGGATAATTAAGTAACTCAAACAAATGGAAATTGGAAATGGGTATTCGTGAGATTTCTGAAAGGCTGGCTGCAGAGCTCATTGGCAGGCGTGGCTGTTTGTATCTGCCTATAAGAAAATCCTACCGATCGTTTTTGTTTTGTTAATTTAATTTTTCTACAATATGGTCTCAGATTGTGAGGACTAGAGGTCAAGTTTTACAACTGAGAAACAGGGAGGCTGAAGGAAGCCAAGACTCATCACCTCCGCCAACAAGCTTGGCTCCATAACTAATGCCAGTGCCCCACCCCCACACCCTTAGAGGAAGCACTGCAGAGAGATGGTCTGTCCACACCGCCCACAGTCTCATCAGAACCAGGAGATAAGCCATAATTTCTTTGGGCTCACAGGGCTATGCAGGTGATAGCCACATCTTCAGCTGTCAACATCTTGAATGAGCACAGAGACAAGGTAAACACTGCCTTCCAGTAGAAACACCAAGATTCAAAACTCAGACCAGGGGAGTTTGGCTCAGTCAGTCAGCTAAGCCTGGGAACCAGAGTTTGATCCCCAAGAGCCACATGGTGCCTGCATCCCACAACAAATAAATAAATACAAATTTTTAAGTTTTGGTTTGGTTTTGGTTTGGTTTTGGTTTTAAAAAGCCTTGAGACCTTGTTTCTCGGTGTTTGGTTGGCTGGTTGATTTGGTTTTTGGTTTTGTTTTTGTTTTTTAAGAGTAATTTTTAAAACCTACAGGCCAGTTACAGTATTTCATCCTGGCTGAGTCTTCCCTTGGGCTGGAGAAGACACCAAAAGGTTCTTATCAAATCGTGGAGAAGGCACTAAGTAAAATTCTACTTATTAGAGAAACACCGTTGACAAGTTCAGAGCGCCTGCCTCCCTTCCCTGGGTGGGAATCCAGAACAATTATGTTACTCAAATAACTTCACAGCTTGAGCCACAGAACCACTGGAGTGTCGGAGATAAAGCCAGGGCATCTCCAAGCTTGTGTGTCATTGTCAAAAGCACGTCCTATTACCCCTGTCACCAAGGCAAGACTGAATGTCCTCCTGCGTTGTTGCTCGGAGATGCTGACGAATGAAGGAAAATTCCAGAGCTTCTTCCCTGACTGAAGTCGGTCCTCTTATTCTCACATTTCTTTCTCACACTGTCTACAGCACCCTGTGGAGGATGTTCCGGATACTTGAGGAGTAACTGCCGAGTTAGCGAGTTTTATGTTCTCAGTTAAGTAGGAAATGCCATTCTCACTTCAAGTCTCCTAGCTGCTCCCCACCCCAAAAGAATATTTCCTGTGTTCATCCCTACCCTGCATCCTCCAAACCTGATGACCTGTGAACTCCCTCAGCCAGCTGATAGATTGCGTCCTCCTTCTTTGTGACTACATTTTAACTCTCACCTTCCCTGCTTTGTCTCACAGCAAGGATCTTACATCTCAAGATCCCAGTCTCTAGTGTTTTGTCTTCCTCCTCAGCTGCTGTTGCTACATAAATATTCCCCAAAATGCATGCTTCCAAGGCACTTGAGTTTGAGAGAGCAGATAAAGCCAGGGTATCTCCAAAAAGGCCTGCCTTGTTGGGTCGTGTGGATAGTGATGCCAAAATTCCAAGGTCTGGCCTCCCTGCGATTATTGAGGCATAGTGAAAGTTTTCTCACTGACTCTTCTAACATCCTTCAGAAAGCCAGACATCCCAATACATCAGCTGGAAGGGAGTCCAAGACATACAGATGCGTCATAAGGAACTGACCAAAATACAGTCAATTACCGTGTGGTGTGCTGTGCAGCCATTCAAACCATGATTTGGACAGTTAGTGAGGAGACAGAACCGTGAGTACCATATGTCATTAAGGAGACAGAAAGCAGGTCATCAGTCTCGATGTGCATGATATCTCGACACACGTGTGGGTTTGCACACATTTGGCCCTCACAAACTCCCCGTCATTCTACATCTACCTACACAAAGGTCATCCCTGTTAGCTTCATGACTACTCGGTTATGCCCAAAGAAACAAAATGAGCTAAAACCAATTCTTGATGTCTTTTGTTGTGTGTGTGTTTATATTTGTTGGAGATGGGATTTTGCTATGCAACCTAGGCTGGGTCAAATTTGCAATCCTCCATTCTCTGCATTCCCAAGTTCTGAAATTATAGGTGTACACTACCACACAGGGTGGCTTCTCTCTCTCTCTCTCTCTCTCTCTCTCTCTCTCACACACACACACACACACACACACACACACACACACACACACACACACACATTCTAGTTAGTTTTTAAGGTTTCTATTCATTTGTTTATGATGCTGGAGATATACCTGGGACCTTAAACATGTGAGGCAAGTGTTCTACCACTGAGCTGTATACACCAGTCTTTGGGTTTTAAGAAGTGTATTAGTGAGTGTGACAATTAGTTTGAATTGTCACCTAGAATAACCTAGGGAGAGAGTCTGAGTGAAAGGCTGTCTGGATGACCTATGGGTGTGGGAGGGGAGCTGCCTTGATTTCCCTAACAGCTTTATTTGAGCTCTGTGGGAACTACTACTCCCTGGGTTTGGGTTCCGGCTTGTATGAAAGTAGAGACTAGCTGAGCACTAAGTGTGAATGCTGTCATTTCCCTTTGCTCTTGGCCACGTGTGTGACATGACTATCTGACTTCCCCAGTGATGGAATTGTAAGCCAAATAAACCTTTTTCCCCAAAAAGTTGATTCTGTCAGAGTATTTTATCACAGCCATAGAAATAAAACCTTGATGGTGTGCATTCTCTGTACAAGGTGACAGCATTCATAAGGACATTTTATTCAAACATGCCGTGTTCTTTGCCATAGTTTCCTCCCATGACCATCTCCTGTCCCAGTGTAAATGAACTGGTTGCTGACTCTCCACTGGAGGGAGTTTTGGGCCCTAGCATCTGTTAATTTCGTGTACTCTCAATGGGATCCACTGTATGTCACCAGATAGGTGTTGCCAACCCTGGCATGAGGAGCATCGCCGTCACCACCACCTCAGCCGTTCATCCAGCCTCATGAGCCACCTTCTGCAGTCCAGCCCCACTTTCAAGCTGCAACCAGAAGACCACTCCCTCAGTCAACAGCAGAGTGAGTTGGACATGGTCTTTCTTACTTTCTGTTTTTCATACTACAGTTCAGCAAAAGCATAAACTTCCATGATAAATGGTTTCTTCCTTCTTCCTTCCTTCCTTCCTTCCTTCCTTCCTTCCTTCCTTTCTTCTCTCTCTCTCTCTCTCTCTCTCTCTCTCTCTCTCTCTCTCTCTCTCTCTCTCTCTCTCTCCTCATATAGCCCAGGGTAGGTAATCAAAGGATGATGACCTTTAAATTCTGGTTCTCCTGCCTCCACCTCCTAAGTGTTGGGATTACAAGCGTGCACCACCATGTCCAGTTGATACAGTGTTGGAGATTGAGCTCAGGGCTTCAGACGTGCTAGGTGAGCATTCTACCGACCTACCCACACCAGCTGGAGCCTCCACCCATGGTTTGTGGGTTTTTTAATTATTTAAAATAATTCGTGTCCTTTTATCACCCGGAAAGATCTTTGTGACTAGATCGAAGCCTCGGTGCTATCAATAACTATGACAAATTCAACTACACAGAGATAAAACCTTCTGTAGGGTGAAAACTATTCCACAAGTAAACTAGAAACAAAGGATGGACTGGGGATAGGGTAATTTAGGACTAGAAAGATCGTTGGGTGGCTATGGGTCCATATTGCTCTTACACAGGACCTGAGTTCACCTCCCAGAGCCACATCAGGAAACCCCCTGCAACTGTGATTCCAGAAGGATCAGCTGGGCTCCTCTGACACCTGCGGTCCTGTGCACATAGCACACACCCACACAGAGATACGCATAAGCATACAGAGTCAGAAATGGAACAAAATCTCATATAAATTTAAAAAAATGGAAAATGTTTAAATGTGTAATTCATTTCTCAGAAATACCATCTATTGTTACTAATATATTTATAATCACCTTCCTGGATGGCTGTTAGAAAAAGAATGTCAAATCAATCCAAACAGTCCAAAAGAAAAACAGACTAAAAAACCCTCCTTAGATGTGTGGTTGAGGAATTCAGTATAAAATTCATGCGGAAAGATCATTTATTAATTATTAAACTAAGCCTGATAAGGCTGTCTGGGTGGGCTCAACAAAACCACAAAGGTTTTTACAGATGAGAGGCAGAAGTATCAAACTCAGAGACAATGTGGCACAAATGCAGAGATCAGAGAAAAAGTGACGTGAGGACGTCCTTGCACTGGCGTTGAAGATGGAGAGGCCACAGTCCAGGGAACACATGCAGCTTGGGAACCTGCAAGACAGTTGATTCTCCCTTCAGATCTTCCAGAAGGAGGTCAGTGGGTCAGCTCATGGATTTTGGCACGTCTGACCTCCAGACTGTTAAATAATTGTTGAGTATTGTCTAAGCCATCGAGCTTGTGGTTGTTTCTTTGGAGCAGAAGGAAACTCACACTCATCAAAATCTGACTATTCATGCATGCACAGTGACACCCACCCTTGGCCCTGCACACTCAATATCCTGGGCATTTAAACAAACCAAAAAAATAACGCATAAATGCAAAATGGTGCAAGCACTACTGTTTTCCTATAAGAACAAACTAGAGCCTGCATTAGTATCAATCACAATAATTAAGATCTATCTGAACTATGTGATATTCTGCACCCATTCAAAGGAAGTGAGGAAGTTCTTTATGCCCTGACATGAGAATGATAACCAAGGTGTTAGAAGTGAGAAAAGAAAGGTACTTTGGGGACAGCGAGCATGGTAAGAGATGGCCAGGAGGGGGAGGGGAAGGAACACTTCCTTCTTTGCATGCATAGGAACAAGTATCTCTGGAAGAAACAACTCAGAAACCGCCAGTATGTGCCACCGCTGGAGACGATGAAATGCTGCGCAAATACCCATCACGTTTTATACAGATCTATACACTAGTAGGCTATATGAGTAGTTTACCATTGCTACATTTAAATTTTAAAGAAAAACAAAAAAGATTATGAATCCAACAAGAATAAGAAAGATTATGGAGCTGCACCCAGACCATCACCAAGCCAGTGAAAGCATCCAGAGGTAGGAACTGCCTACAACTCTGAGGTCAGCTGTGCCGTGAATTCTTGTTGTCCAGTGAATTCACAGTGCTTTTTGCAGCCTGGGAACACAATCTGAGGATGCCGATCTAGGCGGGTGAGATATGAACCTGATATGAGATATGAACCTGAGGCCCATCTCTAAGCTAAAATAGAGATAGCCATACAATACAATGCTTCCAGGTGAGAACGCATATTTGCTTAGATCCAAAGGTAAGATCTCTCTAGAAGTCTATCGGGCATCTTGGAGTCACAGAAATCTTGGCCGTGAGATGGTCCAGGAGGTTAAGAGCTCTTGCTTCTCTTATAGAGCACGCAGGTTTGAATCCCAGCACCCACATGACAATTCACAACTGTCTGTAACCCCATTCCCAGGGCACCCAACACCCTCTTCTGGTGCACAGACACACGTGTGAATAAAATACACATAAAACAAACAAATCTAAAAAGAGAAAGTCACACTCAACAAACAAAGCCACAGGGAGCCATTATATTACATTTCCTATAAACAACAAACAAGGTCGGTCTTCTATGCCTACAGTTCCCAGAGCGACAGGCTGAGCTGACCTTGAGCACGCATATTTGAAAACATCACATCTGCACTGGGCACTAAAGACTCCTTTTTTCTTTTGTCAGTATTTCCTTAAAACAGAAAACAACTATTCACACTACATGGCCCACACCATCATAAATAATCTGAAGATGGCTTGAAATATACAAGGGCCACAGAAACACCACGGGGGTACAGGTCCTTGCCCAAGGATCCAAGTTCAGCTCCTGAGGCCGAAGTAAAAAGCGGGGTGTTGAGGCTAGAGACATGGCTCAGTGATTGAGAGCACTGTCTGCTCTTCCAGAGGACCTGAGTTCAATTCCCAGCACCCACTTGGCAGCTCACAACTGTCTGTAACTCCAGTTCCAGGGGATCCTACACCCTCACACAGACAGACATGCAGCCAAAACACCAATGAACATGCGTGAGATGAAAATATTTTTTAAAAAGAAGTGTGTTTTGGCTCCAATCTATAATCCTGCCACTCCTACTTCACAGTGTGAGGTAAAGACTGAAGGATATTCTGGAAGCCTACAGGCACCCACCCTGCAACAATAAGACCCTGATTCCATAAGCTGAGAGGAGAGAAGGAACGACTGAAGGTTGTCCTCTGACCTCCACCCAGGAACTCGCCCACACCCACACACAGTGATGGCGGCAGCGTGGTGGTGGCGTTGGCGGCAGTGGGAAGGGTGTGAGCAAGTTAGATATTAATACGATACCATTTTGTATTAAAAACTTAACTGCCGGCAGTGGTGGCACAGGCCTGTAATCCCAGCACTTGGGAGGCAGAGGCAGACAGATTTCTGAGTTCGAGGTCAGCCTGGTCTACAAAGTGAGTTCCAGGACAGCCAGGAGTGCACAGAGAAACCCTGACTTGAAAAAAGAAAAAGAAAAGAAAAGAAAAAAAAGGGGGGAGGGGAGGGGAGGGGAGGGGAGGGGAGGGGAGGGGAGGGGAGGGGAGGGGAGGGGAGGGGAGGGGAGGGCAGGGGAGGGGAGAGGAGAAGAGAAGAGAAGAGAAGAGAAGAGAAGAGAAGAGAAGAGAAGAGAAGAGAAGAGAAGAGAAGAGAAGAGAAGAGAAGAGAAGAGAAAAGTTAACCACCCAAGAATTGGGCACCCACAGTGGGTCCTGTATCAAATCTTCCTCAGAGAGATAGATTGTACTTTAAACTGTTTAAGGCCAGGGAAAATGACTCAGTAAGATGCTTGCTCTGCACGTGTAAGACGCTGAGATCAGATCCCCCAGAATCTGCATAAACAGCCTGGCATGATACTATGAGCCCTTAATCCCAGCACTGGAGAGGCAGACATAGTGGTCCTGAGGTTCCCAATCCAGCCAATTGGTAAACTCCGGGTTCAGTGAGAGAGTCTGTCTCAAAAACTTAGATGAAGAGTGACTGAGGAAGGACACCCAGTGTCAATCTCTGGTCTTCCCACCATACACACACGTGCACTATGTACACGTATACCAACATACTTGCACATATGAAAATGCTTATATGTTTGTTGTTTATCTGGGGGAGTCAGGTTGTCCCAGGTATCCTGAGTCACCTTGGGCAAGTCTATATCTAAGGAGATTCCAGTGGCCTGGGGCAGCCTTGAGCTAGCAGCTAAGGACTGCAAGGAGGTGGCCTTCATGGAGACCAGTGGCCACGGTGTACCAGCTCAGACTAAGGACACATGCTCCTGAAAGAATGGAGTCTGTGTGGTAAAATGCTGGTTTTCCTGGCAGGACCACTGGCCACTGACCAAGTTAAAAATGGGTCTCTTATCTCCCTCCTGGCTCGGGGGTTTCTCCTGGAGGAAAGGCTGAGGAAGGATCACAACCTATGGGATAGGCTAAGGAGCCGGACAACCCAGAGAAAATGTTCTCCCACCTCAGGTAATAAACGTATTCCTTTCCCCCCAAAATACCGTTAAAGATATATTTTTTTAAATCTTTAAAATAAAAAAAAATACCTTTAAGCTGACCTCCTGCCAAAGTCCACATCAATTATACAGCTTCAGTCAGGCGGATGCTCGGGAGGGGATAATGTTACATCCAGCTGGGTACTTTGTAGTTAGCACAAATGTAATATAACGCGCAGCAGAGTTCGTCAAGTGTCTGTCTGGATTTTCAGTTTTCATTAGCGCCATAATTAAAACCACATTTTCAGCTCTATTACCTGTAACAAGAAAGGAATGAGAAATGAGGTTGCCAGGGTCAGGCTTTTCCAGCTATTTATCCTGAGGATCTGCAGGCCACAAGCTGTTGAATTTTCTGTAAACCAGAGCGAGTGGCCCAACGTCGCACCCCGACCCATCCTGTGTGGCTTGGGAGGCACATTTATGAGGTCACTTCCTTTGAGTGGCCACTGGGCCTTGATGTCTGCAGTGCACACACGAGGCAGGCAAACCCACATTCCACCCCAGGGGTGGAATCAGCCGGTGCCCTGGGAAGGGACTTTTCTCCTGTGCAGACCCAACTGGAGACAAGGGCTGTACCTGAGTGGGTTCCTAGTACCCATATCAGGCAGCTTACAACTGGACGCCTCGGGCCTTGTGGGCAACTGCATTCACATGCATGTACCTACACACATATACATAATTAGAGAGAAATAATAACTCTTAAAAGAATCCAAAAATCATAATAAGGAAAAGAAACAAAGAGAAAAGGACTCAACAGAGACACACCCTGAACAGCCCCAGGATATCTAGTCCTCGGACAGCCTCACTGAGGACAGCAGACCTAAAGCCATCAAGAGCATCATGCAGGAGGGGGCTAGACTAGCATGGGAATGTTACCCCCAACACACACACACATACACACACACACACACACACACACACACACACCACTCCTGTGATCAGCACACACATGCACACACATGAACTTCATAAAGTCCACCCTGCATGCAGCAAACCTTGTCTCTCGGCCTTCAGAGCAGACCCTGGAGCAGATGCTGGGATCCTGGCCAGTCCCCACCACTGTGCTGGGCCCATTCGCCCTCACTGTTCTCTCCCGTGCTGGGGTGTTTGTGTGTCTGCTTCTGCCTCCTCCTCCTCTCCCACACAACCTGTTCCCGGCACAGTGGTCAGACTTCATTACTGCTCTTCACAAACCCTCTGGTGGCGGGACTCCAAGCCTCTCACAGTAGATGCCTGGGCCCTCACCGTGCGTTTGGAGGCCCCATCCCTCTCTTCCCTCTTGTCCTGGGGCTTCTCTCATTGCACCTCCCACAAGGCCTCTTCCTCTAAGTCTCAGGTGCCCCGGCTGGGGCTGGCAGTTCCTGTCCTTCTGCCTGGAATTCACAGGGATCTGAGAACTTCAGACTTTGCTTTACTGGGAATTTCTCTTTCTTTTTTACTGGAAAAGCCTTTCTGGCCACCTAACTTCATGACCCGAGGCACCAGTGTCCCATGCACACAACTAGCCACGGCAGCGTCCATTTCTCCTCCTGCTTCTCTTCCCTTCCACATATGGCTATTGACTAGTTGGCATGTCCCCAGCCCATAGAGCCCGACCGCAGTAAATAGTCAACGATGTCAAGAGAATGCCAGGGAGGAATGACTAGGGTCGGATGGCAGCAGCTGTCTTTCTTGGGAGGTTGGGGGGGTGGGGGGTGACTAGTCCCCTGCCACTCAGATAGAAAGCGAGGAAACTAACCATTCTCAGACCCACCGTCCTAAAGATGGGTGTATGCCAAGTCCTTGTTCTCTATGTAAACCTCAAGGAGTCTGCCCAGCAAGCCCTCCACAGCAAGCCTTCAGTAGCTCTTGATGAGTAGCTCAAGCTGGACTCCCACATGTAGGGGCAGGGATCTCTGACACTTACCCAACAACATTGTCCTCCTAGCAACCCATCCCAGGTCCTGGGCAACTAGGCTGGCACACTGAGTCCTGACTTTGATGGCTGGGCCACAAAACCCAGACCCAGAGTCAAACACAATTCCAGATAGCTGTTCCAGAAAGCATTCGGGAAGGAAATTTGTACTCAAAGTTGTGGAGTTTGAATCAAGCCAATGGGCTTCTGTGACCTAAGTGGCCCTTGTCCGATTGGAATGGGAAGTCTGCATAGAACAAAAGGCTGGCCTCTCTTCACTGGAGGAACTCTGCATCCTAGGTCCTTCAGACATGAGTGGCAGCCCTGGCTCTCTCCCTGTCTCCAGTGGGACAACTCAGAAGGTCTGGATTCCCCAGTCTCCATGATGTGTGAGCCGATACCTTACAATTCATCTCCATTTATCTATGTGTCCGTTCTCCTAGTTCTGACCCTGGGGGGCGGGGGGGGAGAGCTTGATTAAAACATGTGCCTAAGCTGTGAAGAGCGCATTCTCCTGGGGTCGACCTCCTTCCAAGGCCCACTTTCTTGTGAAGCATGAAGGTACAATCAGATGGGAGTTCTTCCCAACATCACCCAGTCACTCCACTTCCAAGGACACCCTGGTGGTCACTTCCCGTGTTTAACAAAAAAAAACAAACAAACAAACAAAAAAAAAACCTTTCTTTGCCGGTTTATTCATCAAAATCAAGTGACTTCATTGTTTGGGGCCTCTGGGAAGAGCAACACACTGCGGCCATGGTCAAGCAAGCAGCTTATATCAGGAGATGAGAAACACACAGAAAGAGGTCGGCTTGGGCCAGGAAGAGACTCCTGTGGGTAAGGGCACTTGGCCTCAAGCCTGATGACCTGAGTCTGACTACTGGGACTCATATGACAAGAAAACTGACTCCAGCAGGTTGTCTTCTGACACACACACACATACAGCGAGAGAGAGAGAGAGAGAGAGAGAGAGAGAGAGAGAGAGAGAGAGAGAGAGAGAGAGAATAACTTTTTAAAGAGGTCTGACCAGGTGTAGTGGTTTATATACTCTTGGACCAGGGAGTGGCACACCATTTGGAGGTGTGGCCTTATTGGAATAGGTGTGATCTAGTTGGAGTAGGTGTGTCACTGTGGGTGTGGGCTTAAGACACTCACCCCAGTTGCCTGGAAGTCAGTATTCCACCAGCAGCCTTTGGATGAAGACGTAGAACTCTCAGCTCCTCCTGCACCATGCCTGCCTGGATACTGCCATGCTCCTACCTTGATGATAATGGACTGAACCTCTGAACCTGTAAGCCAGCCCCAATTAAATGTTGTTTATATAAGACTTGCCTTGGTCATGGTGTCTGTTCACAGCAGTAAAACCCTAATTAATACACCAGGGTTCTATATTATCTTCAAAAGTACAGCCTCAATGAGATGTACTTCTCAGGGCTGGAGAGATGTCTCAGTGGCTAAGAACACGGACTGCTCTTCCTAAGGTCCTGAGTTCAAATCCCAGCAACCACATGGTGGCTCACAACCATCCGTAATGAGATCTGATGGCCTCTTCTGGAATGTCTGAAGATAGCTACAATGTACTTACATGTATAATAAATAAATAAATCTTTTTAAAAAATCAAAAACAAAAAAAATGAAAAAAATCAACAAAAAAAAAGGAATCTAAAAAAAAAAATAAAGAGAGATGTACTTCTCAATAAGAAAGGCTAAAGCGGAGGACAAAATTAGATCCACTAGGACCGGGGTAGGTGCAGGAGAAGTGGGAAATGCATTCTTAATGGAGGCTCTTAGGGAAGGAGTGCCTACTTCCTTCCCTGTTTTTGAATGACCCCTTACAGCTCCCAGCATGCAAGTCATTGCCACCAAGAGCTTAAAGACTTAGACCCTCGTTCCCTGAAGGTCCCATCACCTCCTACTAGTGCCACCCAGAGGCCAAGTCTCTAACCCAGGAATATCTGGACCTCTGGTGGACACTTTACCCAGTGCACAGCAGCTGTGGGGATAGGAACATACTTCTTTGTTTATGATGCCGTTGTGAGCCATTTTAGTAGGAGAGATAATGCGGCTGCAGATGTCATGTGTAAACATTGCATCGTGGCTTTGTGCTCGTGTGTGACTGAGTCTGAGAGGCTGCACGGGAGCAGCGGTTGAGAGCAAGGCTGGCCTGTCAGCACCCCAGTCAAACCGCTGAGTCAAATCCACCAACCCCCTGCGTTTGATGTCTGTAAAAATGGATGCAATCATAGAAACGATCAGAGGGTCTACCAGACCCTGTGGAGAGACACAAGTGGGGCTCGAGTTGTGCCTGGGAATGAGGCTTCTCTGAGAATCCTGTTTCTACTTACTGCTACGTCCTAACCCAGCCCTCAGAGAGTCTTCTGGAAGCATGTGCAACGCTTTGCACTTAGCCTCTGTGGGTTGCAAGTAAATAGCAGAAACATCATGGGGGAGACCTGAGTCCCAGGGAGCTGGCAGTGCGGTGGATAGGAAGATGTTCTCTCTGTGGACTGAAGCGGGGATCTCAGACCCCACCTACAGGCTGGTCTCTTCTACAGTAGCTCCCCAGTGGTCACGTCCCTCGCTGATTACTTCCTTATGTTACAAGGCCCTCGAATTTTATTGCCAGGCAGGCTGTGAGGGGACTCCACATGTTACTCATGGATTCAGAGAAAAAGTGATACATAAATGCCCACGCCAGAAAAATATCAAACTTTGTTTCTGGCCTGAAGAATTAAAGAGAAGAGAGAATGAATTGTGGAGAGCAGGTAAACGCAGACACGGGACATAGCCCTGGGGATGACGGACTAGGAAGAATGGCGGAGGGAAATGGCTTCTCTGTCAACTTTTACAATTACTTGTTTCTATGGTGGAGGGCAGTGGATCCCTGCATGCCCCAGTGCACACTCGGAGGAGGGGGGAGAGCTTGCAAAAGGTCAAGCTCTCTCCTTCTACTGTGTGCATCCCAGAAAGTCACCAGGCCCCTTGGCAATTGTCTTCACTGGTCGTCTTACCACCCACAAGTGACTTCTTAATGCCATGGGGTTACTTCAGAGGGTTGGCGATGGTTTGCAATACTGTCAATAAGCTAATTAAGTTAGACATTTTCAAATGGTGGGTTTCATGATATGTGAAATTATACCATAATTTGATTTTTTTGTTAATTAAAAATGTCTGGCTGTGGAGAAACCTATTCAGATGGGATAGACAAAAAAGAAAAGGAAAAAAAGAGAGAGAGAGAAAGAGTCCAGCTCTTCTGAGCGGCTTCTCTGATACTGAAGACTAAGGGACCAAAGGGAGCCAGCCAGCCCAGGAAGGTGCAAGGGAGCTGAAGGGAGCCAGTGCAGGGCAGGGCAGATTTGCTGTTCCTAGCTTGTCTCCAACAGGAAGGGAGAGGGGGTGAGGTTAAAGCGGAGGAAGAAAGCAGGTCCCCTAAGACCCTGGGAGGTGCAGGAGAAGCGGGAAAAGCATTCTCAATGGAGGCTCTCAGAGAAGGAATGGCTGCTTCCTTCTGCCATTTTTGAATGGCCCCTTGTAGCTCCCAGCATGCAAGTCATTGCCACCAAGGGCAAGGCAAGAGATTCCAGAGAGCTCGTTCTAGCAGCTCAGCTTTCCCACTTTGAACAGAACTGTAACCAAAGGTTACAAATTACAAGATAACTT
Source organism: Mus caroli (assembly GCF_978045245.1). NCBI lineage: Eukaryota > Metazoa > Chordata > Mammalia > Rodentia > Muridae > Mus > Mus caroli. The sequence goes on along the minus strand of NW_028227267.1, from coordinate 43,447,523 downwards.
TGTTACTAGGGAACAAGCAATCTGAAACAATGACTTTCTTGTCTGTCTGTAAAGGGGTACAGGGTCTCCTAACTGCAGAGGAAGAAAAAGGGTTTCTGGTTTCTTGTCTGGGGCCAGTGGTTATGCTATTATTAAGACAGGAGTGCCCTCTAAAGGTGAAAGTCTAGATTGCAGCTTACTATTAAACCCAGCCTGGAACTGGATTTATTAACAGTATGACTGACAAATGACCGTCAGCCACATTCCACCGTGGCAAGCCAGTTCTGTGTTCCTGGAACCTGGCGGGAAATATATAAAGGAAGAAAAATTAAAAGGTTTGTTTGTGCGATTAAAATATAAACAAGATTCAACATCTTCTGTCTTGGGGTGCTAAAAATACAGATGGGGGTGTAGGGGGTGAAGATGGGCATTGGACAGGAGAGGAAGGGAGGGGAGGGAGAAGAAACCGTGCTGAGATATATCTCAGTAGTAAGCACTTGTGTAGCATGTGGTCCATGTCCCAACATTGCAGGAAACGTAATTAAATGAATATATTACTGGATTCCCTTTTCCTAACGCTAGCCTGCTGTGGTGGCCTTTGAAATATCATATCACTTTTGTGTCCTCAAGTTTGTTCTGTCTGGACTGAAGGGGCCTGCAGTGCCCCCTATTGGTTGGTTGGTTCAGTGCCAGCTCAGAGAGGACACAGGTTCTGACACAGTGTAGAATGCCCCAATGAAAAGGGTTCCAGCCGGGCGTGGTGGCGCACGCCTTTAATCCCAGCACTCGGGAGGCAGAGGCAGGCGGATTTCTAAGTTCGAGGCCAGCTTGGTCTACAAAGTGAGCGCCAGGACAGCCAGAGCTATAAAGAGAAACCCTGTCTCGAAAAACCAAAAAAAAGAAAAAAAGAAAAGGGTTCCAGCTACTTCAACTGCAATGATACAGCCACAAACAGATTTTTCACATCAGGGAAAAAAAACCTACAACTTATTTTGGAAGAAAATATCTTTCTCCTTTATTATAATAGAAGGTTTGACATCTGAGAACTAGAATCTAGCACCTCAAACCAATGTGAGGTCACTGCCATGGAGCACTGGGGATCCTCTGTGCCTGGTGGGGTTTGGGTGCTCCCAGGAAAGACATGGTGACATGAGAGGAAGTTTTCCTGTCCTCTGATTCCACGTGTTTCTGTTGGACATACTTGATGTGAGTCTTGCTTTATTTAGTCTTGGTGCTGGAGAACCAGACATTCAGCTTCGTTCCCAGGGCTATGAGCTTCTGCGCAATGAATACAAAAGGGCGTCTGGCAATGGGGAGGCACCCAAGATGAGAGTGGTCAAGGGGAAGGCTAAGCACAAGACTAGCAAGGAGGTCAGTTCTCAGAAAGACATCCCGCAGGTCAAAGCCAGGAATACCTAAGTAAAGTAGACACGTGTGGGTCTGTGATAGGTTGACTTGTTCCCCATTGAGCTAAGGCTCGAAAACCTGGTGATCCTGAAGGGATGGTAGGCGCTTCTCCTGGTTCCTGGGCACTAGGCTCCTGTCACTAGCCTCAGCCCCCCACACATTGGTGGCCATCAGTCACATAACGGCAACACCTCAAGCTCCCACAGGTAGAGGATATGACCTGTAGTCACATAGGCTCAAGACAGCTCCATTTTAGTGACGTAACTAAAGGCCTGGAGGACTTAGCCAATACACTCTCCTTCCCAGACACTCCTCCCTGCAAAAGGCATTTAACCTCAGGCCCACCCTGAGAAATAGGGTATGGTTTTACTCATTCACTTTCTGAAATGACAATAAACGCCTTAAAAACATAGACTGCCTCTTTTCATCAGGATCCAAAGACCTTTGCCTACAGAGCCACCATCTAGTCTCCCCTAGAAGGCCTCTTTGTGCTCCCAGCCACAGCTGCCACCAAGCCCAAGACTGCTGCCCATCAAGTCAAAAACTACCCCTTGGGACCAGCTAGAGCTCTCCCTGCCCCAGGGTCCTGAGCCACATCCAGCCTGTAGGCCCCTACTCCATTCTCAGCTCTTCCTCTGCTCCTAGTGGCGCCTGGGTGTCCAAGAGCCTGAGAACCAGACATCCCAGCCTCACCACAGGCCGGGGAACCCCTAAACTAGCTCTGGCTGTCCCATGCCTCAGACTGTGCTTCCCCACCCCAGGAGTTGTGTCCCAGGCCCGGGGATGGCGTGGGGTAAATGTGGTCAACTTCCTGTGTCCTGCCTCCCCGAGTGGTTGAGCCTTGTGGTAGAGCAGACGGGAGACCCCATAACCTTACAGACACTGATGGGCCCTAAGCACATGCCAAAGCTCTGAAAGTGAGAAAAATCACTGGGTTAGCGATCTGGAAGCGTCATGGTGTGCAAGGTAGGAATGAGAAAGGAAGCCATGGGAAACAACATTGCAGGCCACATCAGGGCTATCAATTCCTAGCAAGCGCCATTTGCATCAACGTTAACTAACGCATCTTTAAAAGGGCTAAGACACTGAGCTGAACAAAATATGTTTTTACATGGTACCTGCTGGCATCCTCAGCTTAAAGTCCTCAGGCAGGGGTCAAATGAGAGGCTGAAGCCACATCTGCCTTCGCCACATATTGCATGCACACTCGCCACAGCTGGCCTCTGATTATGAAGCCCCTTCATGCCCGCTTGCTCTTACTTTTCCATTGGCTCTTTTGCAAGCCCTTCCTCCGGACAGGAAAGTATCCACTCTGCTGTGATGTGCAGCATCAGGACTCCAGGCAGCTTGTTGGGGCCTCACCGTGTTTACCTGTGAGAAAGGTTGAACGGCTGAGTCAGACCACCTTTGTGAACTTCCAGAACACTCCATTAGATGATGCACAAAGGGTAGAATATTGTATGATCCCATTATCTGAAATATTCCAAATAGATACATCAACACAGCCAGGATACAAACCGGTCTACAGTTGCAAAGGATCGTGGGAGCAGGGATAGGCAAGAAGGCTGCAAGGAGTTTTGCATTGGCATAGTAGGAAGATGTCAGGAAGAACCAGAGATGGTGGTGGCCCCGAGTGAGTGAACTAAATACCACTGAACTATTTACCTGAAAAAAAAATGGTGAATTCCATAAGAATTTCTCCTTGAGTAAGTTATAAAAAAAAGCCCAAGATTGCTTAAAGTGGAGAGATGCTTGATTTTATACAAAGGGCAGAAAAGAATTCTGAAGGGGTGATGGAACTGCTGTTTGCTTGGCTGAGGCTGTAATCGCTGTCTGCAACAGCCCAAATTTGCATAGTGGTGTACAAATAAGCATGATTTTTACTGTATGTAATTACAATTTACTGTAAAAGCAAAGATGCATCCAATAGAAACAAAATCAATGGTACTGTCTTAGAGCTTCTATTCCTGGAATAAAACGCCATGACCAAAAGCAACTTAGGGAAGAGGGAAGTCAGGGCAGAAGCTCACGACAGGAACCTGGAAGCAGGAGGTGAAGCAGAGGCCGTGGAGGCACTCACTCACTGGCTTGCTCAGCCTGCTTTCTTATAGAAGCCAGGGCCACGGCCGCAGGAATAACACTGCTCATTGATCTGGGTCCTCCCCCATCAATAATCCCTCACAAAAAAAACACCACAGGCTTGCCCATAAGTCAACCAGATTCAGACATTTTCTCAACTGAGGCTCTCTCTTCCCAAATGACTCTCGCTTGTGTCAGATTAACAGAAACCTAGCCAGCACAGTTACTAACTAAAATGTGCTGCAGACCACTTCCTGAAAAATAGCTATTTCATAGGACGGACCAAAAAGAAATCTATTCTGAAATATTATTCTACTGAAGTAAAACCACATCAGCTACAGCTGAAAGGAGTCCACACTGCCCTCCCCCACTCCGTGTACTTGCCGCCCACCGTGTGAGGATTTGATGTGTATAAGCTTGTTAGAGGTCCTAAAGACTTTTAAACATAAATATGTAAAATCATCAATAGTATATAACTAAAGAAAAGTGGAGATTGAGAAGCAGTCCCTGGTGCTTGAGTTCAAGCAGGTTGTTTGTGAGACCAGGCAGCATGTCCAAGGTTGATTGGACAAGAACTTAAAGAATTGTTGGCAATAACGTTTTTGTTAGTTTGTTTCGTTTTGTTTTCTACACTTCAAAGGTCTTCTGGCTGTCTGGTGACGCTTGACAAATGCTGTGAACCCTCTTGGCTCAAAATACTATTTTGTCCTTATCCCCCATAGTCCTGTGGAGTTGAATGGGCTCAGCAGTACAGTTCTCAATAGGGAACATCATGGGATGGGATTGCTGCTCAGGTCAGCAGGGGTCTGTAAGTGGCCCACACCTGGCCTCTTCCTAAGACCTGAGGACCACTGCTCATTGCTAAGTTCCCAAGGGGAGTGTCCCAGGAGCAAGCATTCCAAGAAATTCCAGCAGAAGCTCTGTGACCTCTGAGGACCCCTGCTTGGAAATCATCCATTTGTCATCCCATCCCCACCTCCACTCTCACCCCACCCACCCCACCCTCCCAAGCTGTTGGTTCAAATGCAAACTGCCCGGGGGAGATGACTCTGCAGTTAAGAGTGCTTGCAGCTCTTCTGGAGAGAACCTGGATTCAGTTCCCAATGCCCACATCTGGTGACTCACAACTACCTGGAACTCTGAGGCCTCTGAGGATGACGGCACACGTGACATGCTTACATGGACATAGACACATATATAAAAATAAAATAAATTAAAAAAAAAAACTCAACTCACTGGGGCAGCCTAGATTGTAGGGCAGGAGACAATATAGAAGCATGGGTACTAGGGGCATATTTTATTACAGACCAGCTTTGGATGATTTCCAAAAGAGACATCAATATTCATGACAGCATTGAAATAATATTACTTTGTTTGTTTGTTGTGTTGTGGTTTTTGAGACAGGTTTTCTCTTTGTAACCCTGACTGTCCTGGAGCTTGCTCTGTAGACCAGGCTGACCTTGAACTCAGAGATCCACCTGCCTCTGTTTCTCAAGTGCTGGGTGTCTGCCACCACACTTGCCTTAATATTACATTTTCAACTCTAAAGCATCTGCCGTCCTAGCAGCATTTTATAAAAAATCAGAGTCTCAGTCTTAGAATGTCCAGTTCATTCACTTGACAGATATTGAGTTCCTACTGTGTTCCCAGATATTGAGTTCCTACTATGTTCCCATTGCCACACCAGGGATAAATAAACCATGGGAAATGTCTTCTTGGAGCTTAGAGTCTAGAGATTGCATCATGGAAACACGCAGTATTTGGAAAGGTCCTAGATGTTTTTGGAGTGTGAAGGAACAATTTGCCCTAAAGTGACGTGAAGGGATGTCAGGAGATCCCAAGAGACTCACGAGGGAGGGGCTTCGCAAGTATTTCAGAGTGCGCAAATGCTTAGGCAGTGGTTTAAAGTGGAATAAAAAAGCTGTAGGGAGGAGCAGGGGCCATTCTAAACAGAGCAAGGCTGCCACAGAGAAGGAGAAAAGGGAGGGAGCTAAGGCAAGTGAGATTAAGGTGGTAAAAGAGACAACACACAGTCAGACAACAAACTACACACACCAGTGACAGCAGATGACTCAAGGGCAGAACTACGATGATGAAAAGCCAACCTGAAAATGAGACCAGAATTCCTCAACTTGAATACACTGATTCTTACTGCCCCATAGCCGCAAAGACGAGAGACAGAAATGTATTCCAGGCAGCCGAGCGTGGTGGCACACGCCTTTAGTCCCAGCACTTGGGAGGCAGAGGCAGGCAGATTTCTGAGTTCGAGGCCAGCCTGGTCTACAAAGTGAGTGCCAGGACAGCCAGGGCTACACAGAGAAACCCTGTCTCGAAAAAACCAAAAAAAAAAAAAAAAAAAAGAAATGTATTCCAGGGACTCAGAAGACAGAGAGAGCCAGAGTCAGAGAGGGGACACCAACTGATGAGCCACTGGAGCCACAAGGGCACCAAGAGAACAACTAAGGCAAAGCCAGACTGCTCTCTCTTCTTTTTAAATTAATTTTATTTAAGATAGAACCCAAGGCCTTGCTTTGCAAACTTTGCCACTGATCTATATCCTCAGTCATACACACACACATGCATATACACACACATGTATACTCATACACACACACACATATATATACACATACACATATGTGTGTATACATGTTATATGTGTACACATATGTATACTAAGAGGGGGCCTGAATCACCAGAGCTGGCCTTAAACTCTAACCCCTGCAGGCCATCCCATCCTCCTACCTCAGCCTCCCCAACATCTAGAATTACATGTTTTGGGCCACTCCATGCTTGGTCATGTTGCTGCTTGAGAACTGAGGAAAGGAAACATTTAAGACAAAATTGGACGTCAGAATAACACAGCAAAGAGAGGTCACATGAGATATTGATTCCTGGAGATGAATGACGGTACCATCAAAGTGATCTTCACTGAGGATGTCGGAAGAATACCAGAGTAGACGCTAGCATTCTCAGTGTGACCGTGGAGGAGGTGACATTCAGTCAACCAAGACATTTTATGTGCTTAAGCTTTTGGGATTATGGGGATCCGTAACTGCCAGAGGAAGAGAGTATTTAGAATCATTCTCTCTCTGTCTCTCTGTCTCTGTCTCTCTCTGTCTGTCTCTCTCTCTCTCTCTCTCTCTCTCTCTCTCTCTCTCTCTCTCTCTCTCTCGTGTGTGTGTGTGTGTGTGTGTGTGTGTGTGTGTGTGTGTGTGTGTGTGTGTAAAGGGGTGGGAAGGGGGAGGGGCAGAAGATAACACAACCTCTGGTATCATCTCTGGGTGGGTTGGTTGGTTGGTTGGTTGGTTTGGTTGGTTTTTTGAGTCAGGGTCTCTCAATGGCCTAGAACTCATTAAGTAGGCTAGATTGGCTGGCTACTACACCCCAGGGACCTGCCTGTTTCCCCTTCCCAGCACTGGGATCACAAGTGTATGTCCCCAAGGGGATCAAGCTCAAGTCTTTATATTTACACAGTCTGTTTGTTTTCTGTTTCTGTGATAAAACACATGACCAAAAGCAACTTGGGAAGGAAAGGGCTTATTTCAGCTTGTAGTTTATAGTCCATCATAGACAGAAGTCAGGGCAGGAACCTAGAGGCAGCAAACAAAGCAGAGGCCATGGAGAAGTGTTGCTTACTAACTTGCTCAGCCTGCCCTACCATAGACCCTAGGGCCACCTGCTCAGAGGTGGTACCTCCCAGAGAGAGCTGGGCCCTCCCGTACCAATCATTGGTGAAGAAAAATGTCCCCGCAGGCTTGCCCATAGACCATCTAATGGAGACACTCTCCCAGTTGAGGTTCTTCTTCCCATATGACTGTAGTTTATATCAAGTGGATGAACACCAACAAAGACACAAAGCAAGCAGTTTACTGGCTAAGTTGTCGCCCCAGCCCCTAGGAAACAGGAGTCTACATGCATTCTTTATACCTTATTTCAGTAATGCACCTTAAGAAATATGCTCAGCAAATGGCCTACTGGTTCACTGAATTGATTATTCTTTTCACTTGGCAGTCCATCAACCTTAAGGAAAACTCCTACAGGGAATGAAAGGAATCCAAATGTATTGTGATTCTTGGAATATGGTGGTTTCGATGAGAAATATTCCCCATTCACACACTGGAACTTCTTTTTTAAAGATTTATTTATTTACTTATTTATTGTGTACACAACGTTCTGCCTGCATGTATGCTTGCACACCAGAAGAGGGCACCAGATCTCATTATAGATGATTGTGAGCCACCATGTGGTGACTAGGAATTGAACTCAAAACCTCTGGAAGAGCAGAGAGTTCTCTTAACTACTGAGCCATTTCTCCAGCCACTGAACATTTGAACTTTTGATCTTCAGCTGGTAATGCTGTTTGGAGAGGTTATGGACCTTTGGGAGCTAGACCAATGGTTCTCAGCCTTCCTAACGCTGCGACCCTTTAATGCAGCTCCTCATGTTGTTCTGACCCCCAACCATAAAATTATTTTGTTACTACTTCACAACTATAATTTTGCTACTGTTATGAATCGTAATGTAAATACATTCGTTATATGACACCCTTCTGAAAGGGTTGTTCGACCCCAAAGGGGTCATGGCCCACAGTTTGAGAAGTGCTGAGCTGGAACCTTGGTGAAGGAAAGCCATCACTGTGAGAGTTTACACCCCTCCCCACTTCTGGTTCCCTCCTTCTGCTTCCTGTCACCTGGCCAACCTTGGGTCTCTGCTGCTGTGCCTTCCCACCAAGACAGACACTACCCCACTGGACCCGGGAACCACAATGAACCTTCTTCCTTACGTTGTTTAAGGAAAATCTAGCTAGTGTTGGGAACAAGCAGAAGAAACTTATTCTAAGTCTACCACTTCCTTTTCAAATTCCATTTAATGATTCCCTGGGGATCAGTCAGAAGGCCAGGCTACCACCTGAAAATGCAGAGGAAGGGGGTGGGGGCTGCTGCTGGAGACAACAGAAGGAGAAAAATAGTAGGAGGGGTATAGCCTTGGCTAAGGCAGAACAGTGCTTGCACAGCCATGGCTAAGGTAGACATCGGTACTTCCCTCTAGCCCTATTGAGAGGAAGGTGCTGACAGTGTGTCTATGTTTGGGGGGTTTGCTCACTAGCTTGGTTTGTTTGGCAGTGAAAAAGATCAAACCCAGGGCTTCTCTCATGCTAGGCAAAGGGTTCTGACTAAATCGAATTAAAAATGGAAGAAAAGTAGAAAGGAAAAAAAAAATGAAGAAAAAAGCCGGGCAGTGCTGGCACACGCCTTTAATCCCAGCACTTGGGAGGCAGAGGCAGGCGAATTTCTGAGTTCGAGGCCAGCCTGGTCTACAAAGTGAGTTCCAGGACAGCCGGGGCTATACAGAGAAACCCTGTCTCGAAAAATTAAGAAGAAGAAAAAGAAGAAGAGGAGGAGGAAGAGGAAGAAGAAGAAGAATGCTGTTTACTGTGCAGTACAACTGCACCCAGACACATCCACTTACTGGCTTCTGTAGTCCAAAGAAAAACGAGGTAGCACAACCCCTGTCCCGAGGATCACCCGCTCCTGTCATCTGCGGTGTATCAAGGTGGTCCTTGCAAAACTTCCTTCAAGTTACTTTTGTAACCAGCAACCAGCACCCCTGACTACATTAAGACTGGTGGACAAAAGTGTAAAGCAACTACTGCTGGGACAGGCTCCTTCCCGTGAACCTATCCGCCAAAGAATGTCGTCACTCAGCTTAAGGTTTGAACAGGAATGGAGACCTGATGGTCTCTGAAGAATTAGTGTTTCCTAATAGTCCATCCAACGGGTTACGTTTTGAATGTGATTTTCTGATTAAGGTACTCTGCATAAAATGACTTCAAACAAACACAAGTAGCAGAGGTTATGAAATCGGCACAGAGTTGTGTCCTGCCCCACCCAACTAGGCAAAGAGATGTAGCTGTATCCCTTCTGGTCGGGCTTCAGAACAAGCAGAAGTAAATAAAGTGTAGGCAGGATTTGACCACCTTGGGAAGGAGCATGGTGGGGGACACCACCCTCCCCCGATTGAAAGCTGCAGACATGAAGCAACCTTCCAGTATTTTGGCAGGCTGGATCATACTAGCAGCCAAGCACATGATTGCCAGGAACCGGCCAGATCCACAGAGACACCACTTACTTCTGAATGCTGAAAACTGTTAGCAATATACCATAATAAATGCAAACCTGACTCACTTAATCAGATTTGAGTCCCAGGCTGGGGATTTCTACACGGGAGACATGTTGACTGAAATCTTAACTTTCTGCACCACCGTCTTCCATCCAAGGAAGAACAGAACTGTTATCTATGTGGCCTCTCCAGTATGCTTTATATTTCAGGTCATTAATATGGATGCTTAGAGCACACATGTTCTCAATTCCTTCTGAATTCACCTCAGTATGAAGTGCTGAAATAATGCTCTCCCCGTGTCTCGAATCTAAAGCGAGGAAAGGATTACTGAAGGGGATTCTTTCTCTGCTCCTGGCACATCTCTCCGCATCGTTTTTTGACAAGCCGATGAGATGGAGAAAGATGTCAGCTGCGCCCTCCCATGAGAACCGTCTGCGCTTGGAGCAACGGAGTGAGTGGACAGAAGGAACTATCTGATCTTCCCCCTAAAGCAAAGGTGGGAAGTCAACTCTGTTGGTTCTGGCTGACTTGCCCGGCTTCTCTTATAGTTAGTTCTGTGTTCTAGTTTCAGTCTTGATGGTCTGATAAAACATCCTGACCAAAACAAAACAAAACAAAACAAAATCACAAAAAAAAAAAAAAAAAAAAAGTTTTTGGGGAAAGGGTTTACTTGACTTACAATTCCAGGTCACAGTTTGGAATTTGGAACTCTGGCAGCCACCCATGTCATGGGCATAGTCAGCAGAGAAAGTGAATAAACACAAGAATAAACCCACCTTGGCTTGTTTGGTCTTGGGTAGCTCTTATTCTGTTCAGGACCCCATGCCTAGGGAATGGTGCTTCCCACAATTGTCTGGGTTTTCTAATCTATTAACATTTAAGAAAGCACCCTGCCCCAGACATGCCTATAGGCCAAACCAATCTAGATCTAGATAATTGCTCATTGAGACTTTCCTTCCAGGCCGTGTCAAGTTGACAGTTGAAAATTGCGTAGTTCAGAAATCTGATTTTTCCCAAAGACTGAGCTAGCCTCAGGTAACTGAGCTAGCCTAAGCAAACAAGGAACTCCTCTAACGCACTTCAATCCTTCAATTCCAAGTAATAATTCCATTCCACGTTGGGTTGTTGAGGTGATATGTCTGATGTCACACTGTCAACTTCCAAGGTAGAATTTGAATTTGGGTCTTCTGGCTTCAAAGCCTTTGATGCTTCTGCTAGAGCACCCCCACTTTCCTAGTAGAACCCTGACATAAGAACAGCATGACTTACAAAGCACATTTGAGGTGGGGGGGGGACAGTGCAGTGGGCAGGCCTTGAGGGGTAGGCCGCAGTCAGTGAAAGAGGCCTAATGACTGGGGTTTCAGGCACAGAGGAGGCCAGGTCTTGGAGACACGGTTAGAAGCCACCAGGACTTCAGTCAGGGTCAGAACTGTCCCCACAGCACAGCAGACATCAGGCAAGGAAAAACTAGGAAGAAGTGCATTCTGGGTAATCCCACAGTTACTGCTGACCGATTCTCAGCTCTTTCCAGCTAGGTTAGGGAAAGTATGGTTGGAAAAAGAATGACATCCACAATTCACTGTCCCAACAAGGATTCTTCTGAGAGTGGACAGGAGGATTAATACAAAACTACAGAACAGCAGCCATAAACCAGGACTCACCCGGGCACAAACAGGGGTTCTGAGCCCCTGAGCTTGAGACCAGGGCTGAGAACTCTGGTGTGGGCACAGCTTGGGTGTGATCCTTAGGACTGTTGACAGGACAGGACAGGGACTCCTGGGAAGTGCCTAGGGGAAAGGAAAATCTGAGCCTGTGAACTGAGTTCTGTGACAGTGAGACTTTGCAAAGCAGAGGGATCAGTACCATTCGGGGTTGGCCACACCCAACAGCCTCTGTTCCATGTTCTATAGATTTTAGAAGTTGGTGAATTTAAAAGAGCTGTCATCGTTTCCAAAGATCTTGAAAAGGCGAGGTTGGGTAGATTCTGTGTCAGCAGTTTCTCCAGAGATAGAAGAGGGGGTTGGCACTGCATTGTGGGTAGTTTTGAAGGGGTGGTCTGTAATGTGGCCACCAGCCAGCTACAGGACTGGGCAGTCATCCTAGAAAGTACCCCAGCAAAAGAGAGCAGGAGATCCAGTAGAAAGGAGGGTTTGCTTTTGTGTCTCATGGTACACAGGAGTCCAGCCAAGAGCATTCCTTGAACTATTCTGACGCAGAGAGAAGAGCTGAAACATCCAAGCTAAAGTCTGTGGACCACAGGTGTCCCAGGATAGCTATGAGTGTGGCCCAACAAGTGTGACAACATGCCACAATTTCAGAAGACTGGACACCTCTGGCATAGGGGATAGGGAAAGAAATAAAGAAATAATTGACCAAAGATTCTTGAACTTGAAATAGAGAAATAATTCGCCAAAGATTTCTTGGATCGTCCATTTGAGTTTCACCCCAAGCCTGTGATAATCAGAGACTCATTTTTGTCCTGTTGCAGTAGGAGGTTGTCTTAGTTAGGGTTTTACTGCTGTGAACAGACACCATGACCAAGGCAAGTCTTATATAAACACCATTTAATTGGGGCTGGTTTACAGGTTCAGAGGTTCAGTCCATTATCATCAAGTCAGGAGATGGCAGCATCCAGGTAGGCATGGCACAGGCAGAGCTGAGAGTTCTACATCTTCATCCAAAGGCTGCTAGTAGAAGACTGACTTCCAGGCAACTGGAGTGAGAGTCTTAAGCCCACACCCACAGTGACACACCTACTCCAACCAGGTCACACCTATTCCAACAAGGCCACACCTCCAAATGGTGCCACTCCCTGGTCCAAGAATATACAAACCATCACAGAGGTCATCACTGGTGTCCAGCCTTCTTGATAAGGGGGTACTTCCTGGGCTGCTCACTGCATATAGTAGGCTCTTGGTCTATAGAGTGATCAGGGATATCAAAAATAAATCCATTGCAATGATATTTGCATTGATAAGGCAATGTAGGAAAATATCCATGCATGGTATTCTATGGTGGTTCTTAGCATAAAGAAGCATTCTTTTTGAAGATTTATTTATATTCATGTGTACATATGTGTGTTTGCATAAGTTTCTGTGCATCCTGAACATGCAGGTGCCCACAGAGGTCAGAAAAGAGTGTCATCTTTAGCTTTTTTGGACTTTAGTTTTTTTGCAGGGAGATGAATATGAATTTATTTACAGTCTTCTACATGCAAACCAGTTCAACAAGCACCATTTGTTGAAGATGCTTTCTCTTTCCAGTGTGTATTTTTGGCTTCTTCATAAAAAAAACAGGTGTCCATAGGTGTGTAAATTTATGTCTTGGTCTTCAATTTGATTCCATTGATCAATGTGTCTATTGTAATGCCAATGCCATGCCATTTTTATCACTATAATTGCTCTGGAACTGGCCATCTCTTCTAGCCAGGCAAGGAGGGACTGGATTGCATTCAGTTGAGTTGTTGGACAAGGGAGTCTTATGGAGATCCCTAAACAACCCAGGCAGATGCTAGGACAGAAGGTCACTGTCTGAAAACTGTTCCATTGCTGAGGACAACATATGGATGCTTGTGGACATAGAGAGGGTGAGCTGGTACGGACTTGGAGCTTTCACCCCTACCTTCTAGTCTCATTAGCACAAGAAGGCATTCAGCAGGCTATGGAAAAAAAGACATGGGCAAAGTCCAGCCACAAAACTCTCCACCTACAATCTGTCCTGCCTGAAACATGTACTGGGGAATGGTGGTGCAGAGCTTGTAGGAGCAGTAAACTCCCATGAGTTTTAATTTGAGGCCTGTGCCACAAGGGGACCATGCCCTACACTGCTTAGATAGCCAGGAACCAGAGACTGAATATCCCAGAGTCTTGGGGATAGAACCAAACAGGACTAGCAGATAGATAGATAGATAGATAGATAGATAGATAGATAGATAGATAGATAGATAGATAGATAATCAATGAAATGATTCCTAATGCTATTCTGCTATTCTCATGGATCAGTTCCTTGTCCAGTCATCCTCAGGAAGGCTTCTTCCAGCAGCAGATGGGAGCAGGTGCAGAGACCCACAGGCAGACATTATGCAGAGAGTCTAAACTGGAGTTCATCATCATGTCTCTCCCCTCTGAGATAGGGGAAGCCTGTGGCAGAAGGGGAGGAAAGGCTTTGGAGTCAGAGAGGATGGAGGATGCGGAGAACATGGCCCACTGAATGAACTAAGCAGGGTTCATACGGGCTCACAGAGACTGAAGCAACAAACACGGAGCCTGCATGAGAGTATACCAGGTCCTTTGCATCTATGTTAGGGCTGTTAGCTTGATGGGTTTGTGGGACTCCTAGCAGTGGTATCCGCTGTATTTACTCTCGAGTGTTCTTGTGGCTATTTCCATCCTATTGGGTTGCCTTGTCCAGTCTCAATCTGAGGCCTTTCCTCTTGTCCTATTGTAGCTTGTTTTGTCCTGGCTGACTGTCTTCTTTTGGAGGCCAGCTGTTCTCTAAAGAGGAACTGGGAGAAAAGTAGATCTGATTGGGGCTGGGGGTGGGGGAGCTGAAGGAGTGGAGGGAGAAGAAGCTGAGGAAGGCATCATACGAGAGAAGAATCTATTTTCTTTGTGTGTGTGTGCTTTTTTTGTTTCTTTTGTCTTTGTTTGATTTTTTTAAAGAATCTATTTTCAATTAAAAAGCAAAACAAACAAGACTCCACACTCCTTTCCTTGATGAATCCTGTACTTCTTTCTGTCTTAGGCATAAATGAGAGTCCAGGAACATGGGCTGAAATTTCCAGGCTCTTGTGTTCCAGGGCAAACAACTGCACCAGGGACATGCCGTAAGGTAGTAAAAAGGGGGAGCTTATTAAGAGTGAGAAAGGTGCTCCTCTTGAGGATAGGGGTGGGCTGGTTCGCTGAGGAAAGGCATACATTTAATAGCGCGGGGCCATGAGTCTCTCGACCCTCTACAGGTCATTTATACAGTGCCTGCCCCTCTCATGCTTTTCCCACGAGTGAGAAAAGACTTCCAGCCCTACCCAACTGACATTTAATATGTTAGTCCTGGTGCCAGTCCCTACTCTCCTGACACATCTGCTTTTGAATTGTCACCATGATTCCATTCCATGCAGTAAGCAACAGCCATTGCACAGCCTGGGTGTAATGCTATCTTGAATTTCCTCCACCGAACAATTTAATCCATCACAATTCAGCCCCACAAGAGTTCTCAAGTCATAGGAAGAACAAATCCCAGTTCTTTGCCAGACTAGAACGCTGATTCATCTGTATTGCAGATCCCTACAGACTGCCCTCTGACCCTCATGTGCATCCACTGTTCCCATTTCTCTCAGCATTCTGGTCCTCCACAAACATACCTAAGCAGTCCGTGAAGCTCTGCCTACAGCATCCTAGGGCTCCTCTGACCTGCAGCTCCAGATCTGTCCTATGGACAGATACCTCCCACAAACTAGTTCCTAAGACCTGGCCAGGTTTATCACAGCCACAGCCTCAGTCTTTGGCAACTTTAGGATTACATATTTGTCTCATTACTGTGACAAAATACAGAACAGAAGCAACTTGAAGAAAGAAACATTTGCTTTGACCCAAAGTTACAAAGACTATAATAAATTATAAATAAAAAGCATGGCAGAGTCCAGGGCAATGGGAGATGGGGCTGGGACCTCTCACATCTTTATAGTTCGTGGAAGTAAAGGGTGAGGAACAGTAGCATTTGGTGAGCTGTCTCCTTTTCCCGTTTCCATTCAGCCCAAGACTGCAGTCCATCAGATGGCTCCACACATGTTAAGGACCAGTCTTCTTTCATGGGTTAATCTCAGGAAATGCCCTTACAGGTTCACCCAAAGGTGTGCTTCACCAATGTCCTAGGTACTTCTTAATCTAATAAGATTAAGTGTCATATACTCAGTAGTAGAAGGAATGAAAAAAGTTACATAATATGTTATGCTGGTTTGTACAGGCTTGGCCCAGAGAGTGGCACTATTAGGAGGTTGGAGTAGGTGTGTCCTTGTTGGAGGAAGTTTGTGGGCATGGGCTTTAAGACCCTCGTCCTAGTTGCCTGGCAGCCAGCCTACTCCTAGCAGCCTTCAGATGAACTCTCAGCTCCTCCTGCATCATACCAGCCTGGATGCTTCCATGTTGCCGCCTTGATGATAACAGACTGAACCTCTGCACCTGAGCCCTCGACACTTTCCCTTGAGAACTTCCATAGTGAAACAGCAGCAAGAAGAACTGCTTTAACCTAGTAAGTCTAAGCAAACAGTTTTTTTTAGCACAGAGACTGTGAAGAACTGCATGGCCCTTTGCTAGACCATGTAGGCATGGGCAAGCTTTTCTATAAAACGTTGATTGTGAATCTTGGGTTTTGTATGTATTAATCAGCAGTGTTAATCAGCTTCCTGTTACTGCAAAATATCACCTGCGATAGTCAACTTGAAAGGAGAAGACTTATTTTGGTTCAGTGTTTCAGAAGTTCCATAGTCACCTGGTGCTCGTTCGGGGGGTGGGAGGGTTAGGGGATGGGAAGGAGGTATTTGGGCAGTACATCATGGTGGGAATGTGCAGAAAAACAGGATATGCTCATCCAGGAAGCAACGAGAGGAGGGGAGAGGGGCCAAAGACACAATAAGCAGTTCAAGGGCACATTTGCAATGGCCTAATCTCCTCCCCTCAGGTTCACTGTCTCCCAGTGCCTGGGCTTTTGTGGGATAGTCTAGTCCCCAACTGTAAGATAGGCATACTAGGGCTGGCAAGATGGCTCAGCAGATAAGAGCACTGACTGCTCTTCTTGAAGTTCCTGAGTTCAAATCCCAGCAACCACATGGTGGCTCACAACCACTCGTAATGAGATCTGATGCCCTCTTCTAGGGTGTCTGAAGACAGCTACAGTGTACTTACGTATAATAATTAGTAAATCTTTTTTAAAAAAGAAAAGAAAAAAAGAGAGATAGGCATACTACCTCTGCTGTAACCGCTCAGCTATCCTGTTAAACTCAGACATAGCTATAGTCAATACCTAAATGGTTGCGCATACTATGCTCCGGAAACAATTTACAACATGTGTCAATTTGGGGGAGGGAGGTATTAAAAAAAAAAAGGCCTGTGTCTGAAGAGAGCACTGGAAGCTGAGCACAGCCAGCCCATCCTAGATCCTAGCCCTCAACGCTTGAGTTCCACTCTCCACAGCTGGCAAGAGCTAGGACAGATTGGGGCTGTGCTCACTCACTGCTCAAGCCTGCGGAGGTTGGATGTAGAATTTACATATCATTCAAAGGCAGTCCCATGCAGGAGACGTGGGCAAGGATGCTCTGGGAAGATGGAAAAGATACTTGGTGATGAAAAGTGAGAAAGAAAACAGAGACAATGCCAAGGGCAGAGAAGATGAATGTTCTCGAATGAGGGAATATTAGATACCCTAAAAGGCCCAGAGAGAACTTGTTCCCATTGTCACACAGAGCTGGGAATTAGCTTCCCTCAACCCTCTCTTAAAACCTTCAGCAGGGGGCTGGAGAGATGGCTCAGGGGTTAAGAGCACTGACTGCTCTTCCAGAGGTCCTGAGTTCAATTCCCAGCAACCACATGGTGGCTCACAACCATCTGTAATGAGATCTGACGCCCTCTTCTGGTGTGTCTGAAGACAGCTACAGTGTACTCACATACATTAAATAAATAAATCTTTAAAAAAAAAAAAGAAAGAAAGAAAAACCTTCAGCAGGAGCCGGGCAGTGGTGGTGCATGCCTTTAATCCCAGCACTTGGGAGGCAGAGACAGGTGGATTTCTGAGTTCGAGGCCAGCCTGGTCTACAGAGTGAGTTTGAGGACAGCCAGGGCTACACAGAGAAACCCTGTCTCGAAAAACCAAAAACCAAAAAAACCAAAAAACTACAAAACAAAAAACAAACAAACAAAAACCTTCAGCAGGAGGAGGATAGGTTTCTTGTTGTTTGTTGGTTTTTGTTGTTGCTGTTTTGGTTTTGGTTTGGTTTGTTGTTGTTTTGTCTTATTTTGTTTTTGTTTGTTTTGTTGTTGTTTTTGCTTGGTTGGTTTTTGGATTGGTTTGGCTTCTCAGTTTGTTTGCTTTTTGCCTAGGAGTTGACACACTATAGCTCCCATCTCTGCCTATGCACAGCACCCTAGAAGAACCCTGCTCATTGACTAATAGGGTTTTTTTTAGTTAACAATTTTTCACATTAGTGTCAAACCTATCAGTGAGGAAATTAAATATATCCTGTGTACCTTCCCTGGGAGAAATCTCTTGGAAGCTTGGACCTAGTTTCCTCCAGGATTGGCCTCGTGTACCCATTTGTGCGATCTCCTCTGCCTTTGCTTGTGGCCCTTCACTCCAATAAAGCACAGCTAAGAGGCCAAACCTAGGACTAAACCCTGGTGATCCCAGCCATTCAGCAAAGGGCGGAGTGAGTCTAGGGAAGCCCCACCTCCATCTAGCTGGCATCCAAGAGGGATGCTCTAGGACAATCCTGACTCACTGAAATAGGGTAAAAAATATTCTGTGTTTGTAACTTCATTTGAATCAGAGAAGACTGCAAAGGAGAGAGTGCCCAAAGAACACAGTGGCCTTCTGTAGCAACCGGTGAGCTGAAGTGCAAACTATTGTATATGGAAAAACAAAACCACTCTCCGACCCTACTTCAGAATTTTAGTGAATAGCTTTCCTTTGCTAATAAACTCTTCCAAACTCAGATCTCCAACCATCAGAAAGACTGGAGACCTTTTGATCTGGTGGACATATTTTTTTTTTCTTTTTCTTTAACATTTTATTGATCCTTTGTGAGTTTCACATCATGCACCCCAGTCCCATCCATCCCCCTGTCCCTTTGTACCCACCTCCTCCCCTTGCAACCTCACTCTGAAAAGAAGGAAAAAATCTCACTGTGGAAGATGTCGTGTGTCACAGTATGTCCCACAACATACCCTTTTGCCCATACTTAATTGCAAATGTTCTTTGCAGTGACTCACTGGTCTGGTTCAAGGCCTCCCTCTGGTTTCTGTCACACTGTCAATACCGGATCCTCACCGGGACTCCTCTTGGATATCCTGTTGTTACCCTGTGTCATTGAGATCCTTGGGATGAGATCCTTGAGCTTGGGATGTGTAGCGTCAGCCCCTTCACATGCTGCCAGCAGTTCATGGATGGGGTAGATGCTGACGAGGGCCAATTCAAAGCCCTGGATCTGGGCCTGGGTTGTAGCTGAACTGGTCAGCCTGTACCCACACCACTAGGGTAAACTCTCCAGTACTGCTCTGGCTAGCTCACCCAATGATGCAGCAGGCAAGAGGCAGGGTCAGCTCTCCCACTATTATGCTCCAGTGTTTGTCACTTGGAGTTGGAACTTGTTATGGTTTTCTGTTACTGCCTAAAAAAAGCTGTGATTGTTTAATCTTGACTCCACCAATCCCAATTCTGACAGTGGCTCCACGGTGAGTTTCAGCTCCAGGAGCAGGTGTAATGAGCTCCCTAGAGCAGTGGTTCCCAACCTTCCTAATGCTGCAGCCCTTTAGTACAGTTCCTCGTGTTGCTGTGATCCTAACTATAAAATTCTGTTACTACTTCTTAATTTAATTTTGCTAGTGTTAGGAATCAGAATGCTAGTATTTGATACGCATGGGACCTGATAGTCAACCCCTGTGGGGCCCAACGCACGGGTTGAGAATCTCTGCCCCAGAGTAAGCAAGCTTAGGTTCAATGAATAAGATTCTAACGTGGGAGCCAGTTCAGATGGGGATAGCCCTCGGGGGGAGACATAAGCTATGAAATAATCGTGAATACTGATGGGATGATATGGTCACCGAAGAAGCTTTACTCTCTGATAGGACCATCGGAAATTGAGTCACTGTCTACCCCTATACTTCTGACATAGAAACCAGTTGTCTCCAAGCAAGTGACATCCACCAGAAGCCACACCTCCCAGTGCCTGTGACCTCCGCCAGTACTGGTGGACTGGAATCCAGCTTGCTCTGGGAATGTGACCGCTATAGCTCAGGTGAACATTAGATGCGGTTTGCTGCATGAATTGATGGCCTACCTCTAGTATCCTTTTCTTCAGGTCACATAGCTTTGATGGCAGTTTGATAATCAAATGCAGCACTTACCAAAAAGAAATCCATCTATTCCCGGATGCCCACTAGATAAATGATCAGAACAAAATAGTGGGAAGTTTTGTCAACTCAGCTTCAAGCTTTCTGAAAATTCAGGACTCTGTCCTGACTGAGGGTTGAAAATGATGTGCCTTTAGGTTACAGGGAATGTTGTAGTTTAAATGGGAATGCCGTCCCACTCCACCTCACCCCATGCACATGTCTTTGAACACTTGGTCCAAAGCAAGCTGCACCGTTGTGGGAGGTGATGGGACAATTAGGAGGTGAAGCCTCCCCAGAGGAAATAGGTGACTGGAGGCAGGCTGCATCACCCAGTTCTGCTTCCTATTCAGTCTCTGGTCCTGACTGCAGATGGAAGGTGGGCAGCTGGACTCCTGCTCTTGCTGCCATTGCCCTCCTTACCTACTTCATCTCTTCCCTGCCGTTATGGGACGATTCCCAGGAAACATATGCTAGAGTAAGCCCTTCCTCTTTAAGTTGCTTCCTGTCAGGATTTTGGTCATGATAATGAGAAAGGTAACTAACCAGGAATTCGGATCTGAGAAGTTGCTCTCGCTATGATAAACCTGGTTGTGTGGTTCTTTGGCATATGGAACGGATTTATGGGGAGAACATGCGTGGTGGTTTGAATACTCTATTAGGAGGTGCGGCCTTCTTGGGATATCGGTGGCCTTGTTGGATGAAGTGTGTCACTGTGTAGGAAGGCTTTCAGAGTTCTTAGTGTTCAAGCTCTGCCCAGTGCTGAACAGACTCCCTTCCTGGCTGCCTTTGAAAGACAATCTTTCCTGGTTACCTTTGGATCAAGATATAGAAATCTCCGCTCACCCAGCACCATGTCTGTCTGGATGCTGCTTCCCGTCATGATGATAATGGACTAAACCTCTGAACTGTAAGCCAGCCCCAATTAAACGTTGTCCTTTATAAGAATTGCCTTGGTCACAGCAATGGAAACCTAACTAACACAATGTGGAAGAGTTTGCAGCTTCGGGCTAGAAAATCCCTATAGTGCTTACAGAGTCATTCTGGCAGAAGTATAGAAGGTTGCTATCCCAAGGAAAATGCAGACAGCGGAAGCCTGGCTTGTGAGGTTTCAGGGAACAAGAATGCTATCAGAAACTGTGCTAAAGAGCATTTTTCCTAGCTCCTTTTCCTGTTCCTATGAGGAAGTGTCCTGATAAAACCCACTTAAAGGACAAAGGGTTTATTTGGGTCACAATTTGAGGATACAGACTGTAGTTACAGGAAGGTCCTGAAGGCAAAAGCTTCAGGCAGTGGGTCTTGTTTGATCCAGACAGGAAATAGAAAAGGGTGAGAGGATTCTTTCAGCTTGCTGTGCCATCTAGCCAATCTGTATGTAGCTAATACCCAGTACCTTCCCTTTGCCCAGGAAGATCAGGCGATTCGAAAGCTTCCGTTCAGAATGGGACCGGCATAGAAACAAGCTGATGGCGCTGGAGAGGTGGCTCAGACCTGTGTTCTTGCTGCTCTTACAGACCTGTGTTCAGTTCCCAGCACCCAACCGGGACAACTCACAATTGCCTGTAATTCCAGTGGATTCAAAACTCACTTCTGGCCTTCATGGGCCCAAGGCATGCACATGGTGCACATACATACATGCACACATACGTATACATAAAGTAAGGAGAAATAAATCTTGAAAAGGGAAACAAACTCAGGAGGACTCATTTCCTAAAACCTATCCAGATGTGTTGTATTCACTATTTTTGCTTCACAGTGAACAAAACACGTGGTATAGGCAACTTAAGGGAGGGTTTCTTCTGACTCAGTCTTTCAGACATTTCATTGTGTCACGTGAGTGGGCGCAGAGGAGCAGAACAACTCACACCATGGTGGTGAGGATGCAGGGGGACACTGGTAGAAGGAAGGGCCATCTATCCCCAATGCTCATCCTTAGAGACCTACTCCCTCATAGGAGGACTTTGAGCTCACTAACATTCCATAGTAAAAGGAGACAGTTCCATACACAGCCTCCTCCGCGTTCTAGAACTTCCCAGAATAGTGCCAGCAGCTGGGCTGCAGCACCCAGGACAGGGTCCCGTGAGGGACATTTCCGACTCAAACAGTAACAAATGCTTCCGGGTAAGCCAGGGAGGCCGGAGGCGGGGCGGGGCTTTGTGGGCTTCGCTGAGGTATCAGCTTCCCTAGGTCAGCTCCTCAGCCCACACTTCCAGTGCTCCCACCCCTGAGCCTCTCGCCCACCTGACTCCGCACACAGGACACTGCTTCTCATCACACCTCGTGTGTGTCTGGCTGTCTCATATGTCCCACTTCCTGGCTCTGCTCACCTCTCGGTGTCCTGGGAGTAAATGGAGACTGGCACATATTTCAGCCTGAGTAACCTCTGAGAGCGTGAGATCAGAGGCAAGGTACGAGGAAGCCATGCCCAAACAGCTATGCTTTCCCTAGTTCACGATTTCGCACAGGCGGCTCGGCTATTCTGTGAAATGTATGAAAACTTATTTAAAACTTTGCAAAGTCACTGTAATTAAAGAGCTCACTATCCTAGCCACATGTCAGAAGGTAGAAGCTTAAATAGTGGATGGTACTTGAACTATATACCCTCATTAAGGCTCTCATATACTTTTCGATGTCCAATAGTGGATTTGTAGCGGGTGGTAACTAGTTCCCTATGTCTATGGCAACATCATCTAAGGAAGCAGACTTACATTGTTAGGCATGCTAGCGCACGCCTTTAATCCCAGCACTTGGGAGGCAGAGGCAGGTAGATTTCTGAGTTCAAGGCCAGCCTGGTCTACAAAGTGAGTTCCAGGACAGCCAAGGCTATACAGAGAAACCCTGTCTCAAAAAACCAAACCAAACAAACAAACAAACAAAAGAAAAACAAATAAAAAACAAAAAACAAACAAAAAAGACAGTACCTGTAAAGTAGCATTTCTTGCTTAGTTATTCTAACTTAATCTTCGATTTTGGATATGGACAATATGGACAGCATGAGTCTAAAATTGTTCACTGACTACAGAAAATTCCAGAGGGTCTCCATGTTTATTTTGTGCACTGTACTAGCCTGCTTTTTGCATCAGCTTGACACAAGTTAGAGTCATCAGAGAGGAAGGAGTCTCAGTTGAGGAAATACCTCCAGGATATCCACTATGAGGCATTTTCTCAAGTAGTGATCAATGGAGGAAAGCCCAGCTCATGGTGGGTAGTGCCATCCCTGGGCTGGTGGTCCTGCCTGCTATAAGAAAGCAGGCTGAGCAAGCCAGGGGAAGGAAGCCAGTAAGCAGCCCTCCTCCACGGCCTCTGCATCAGCTCCTGCTTCCAAGTTCCTGCCCTGTGTGAGTTCCTATCTTGACTTCCTTCAATGATGAACAGCAATGTGCAAGTGTAAGCTAAATTAACCCTTCTTCCCCCACTTGCTTTTTGGTCACCGTGTTTTGTTGCAGCAAGAGAAACCCTAACTAAGACATGCATTGACTAAGCCAGGTGCTCAGATATTTAGAAAAACACTATTATGAATATTAGGGGATGTAATTTACATTTAAGTTGGTAGACTTTGGGCAAAGCAGATTGTCTTCCAGGTTGGAAGCCTGGATATTACAAGGAGGATTCTTTAGCTTATGGTTTTCACAGTTAATTTACAACACAGACTCTTCCTGGCCCCACCACAGTCTCCCTTTGAAGTTGAGCTTTGATCTGATCTTCTGAGTCAATAGCCACTAACCTCTCACTGGATTTTGAACTCACCAGCATTCCAAAGTCATTTCCTTTACACACACACACACACACACACACACACAACTTCTATTTCTCCGAAGGATCGTGGCTAATGCTATTTCTAAGTCAAATCGTGCTGTCTTCTTTCCCTAACTATTAGCCCTGTGCCCACTGACTTTGACATAAGGGTAACAGAGGAAACTTCTGCTTTTCTCAAATTCCATGATGCTATTGCTCCAGGTGACTTCTTTCCCAAAGCCAGCTAAATGAAGACTGAAAATGGAAGGTTGGGGGACAGGGGAGTTACTGGAGAGAAGATTCACCAATAAAGAGCGTGTCCTCTCAGAGAGGACCCTAGTTCAGTTCCTTGCGCCCATGTAGCAGGCTCAGAACAGTTTCATATTGGTGCTGATTGTGTAGAAGCCTGACAAGGTCTACCCCACCCCCAACCCCCATATCATTTTATCTCCTTTTCATACAATATTAGCACATTCCTACTTGGTGAACAGGAAGACTGATCTACACATTAACGCATGTACATCCTGGAATGATACAGAACATCCAATGTCAAGTATGTCTATGCTCTTTATTTAGTATTCTCCAAAGTATCGACATGACTAGATATGACAGCAATGTCAGTTTTCCCAGGGACACCTCCTATGCGAGGCTCTCCTCCACCAATTACCACGCCCTGAAAGTTAAAACATTTAAAAGAAAACTTTAAGAAAGCTGACAAATCTCCCTACCCTGGTATCATTCAGAAATTAAGTCCAGAAAGTCTCCAAAGTGCTGGGAGGAACCACTTCGCCTCGCTCCGCCCTTTGCCACGTCCACGCCCTCAACTGGCGGAGGGGCGGAGCCCTCCAAGTCAATCCCTTTTCTTCCGGGCCCTCCTTCCGCGCGTCTTTCAAAGACTTCCTCCGAACCAATGAGCAGTCAGAGGCTGAGCAAGGCCCCGGAGTAAGAAACAGAGCGAGGATATGATTGGTTGCTGGAACGCCCCGCGCCACCTCCTACGTGGGCGGACCAATGGACTGACGGGGGCGGGCTCTTCGCGGGCGGCGTTGTGAAGGCTGCGAGGGCGGCGGCACTGGTTAAGGCGTGTGGCGACCCGCGATGAAGCCGGTGAGTGGGGCCGGCGGGACCCGAAGGATCCTCGCCACGGGGCCAGACGCTGAACCGCCTCGGCTGCGTTGCTGGGCGGCCAGCTCTGCGACTCGCACAGTAACCGCCCTGCGCGTCGGGGAGGCGGAGTGGCGGAGCTGTGGCACTGCGGTTCGCTGCCCACCTGAGGGGCCTCATGATGACCCTGCCAGAGAGGGCCAAGCCATTCAGCTTGACAGCTCGGATGCAGAGGCTGTCACGGCCGGGGTTGTGGGTGGCTTGATGCCTCAGATGCAGAGGCTGTCACGACCCCGTTTGTGAGTGACATCACGATAGCCACCCTCCCTCAAAAATCTTCTGGCACTGCGTCTTGTTTCCTGCAGATCAGAATCCCTGGGCGTGAGGAAAGCAGGGACGTCTAAGCCCGTTAGGATTTATCGACACCTGGCTGGGAGGGGTGGCGTGAAGAGCACACAAGCTTAAAATCTGGTTTTATAGGAGAAAGAAAAGGGGTCTTAGCTATGACTTGGAAGCCCCACCTGACATATCGTTTCTACCTCATAGCTGACACTCCACCTAAAGGCTTCATTTGGGTTCCGTTGAGTTTTATACCAAAGAGCAATCCAAAGAAACCGCAATCTATAATTTCAGTCAGTTATCATCTGTTCCTCCAGCAAGATCTTTCTAGAAGAGCTTGAAAACCAAGCAGTCAGGTGGTTGGTTACTCTTGCAAATATGGTGTCCACTGTGTCAGCTGCCTACCGACTGCATTGTCACCAGAGGAAGAGTGAGCTATCTGACCTCTGGTATAGAGGAACTGAACACACGTAGAGCTCGCTATTTCCTCCTCTCTTGAGATCTACCTGCTCTGGCATGCACAAGTGAGTCCTCGGTCGTCCACTGCTGCCTGGGAAGGTGTAGATCTGGATGGCTGTGGGAATCACACAGCCGCAGTCTACTTTCTCCTTTTGACATTCTTTAAAACTGATATTTTTGTATACACGTATTGTTCAAATGTCTGATCTCAGATGGTTCCAATTAGGGAGTGGAAAGGGTTTTTTTTTGTTTTTGTTTTTCCTTCCACGTAGAAATGCTGCATCCAGAACTGAGATACACCTGCTTAGAGCAGCATAGAAGGTCCATCTGGATTCTTGTAATCCACTCATTCATAAAGATAGGGGAGACTGGCTCATCTGTATGTCTACTCAGTTGCTAAGCAATATGGTGGGTTTGTTTGTTTGTTTGTTTTGGGTTTTTTGCTTTTGTTTTTTTTAGAAAGGGGATGAGCAGTGTCCACTGGCTTTGTCTCTTCTGTGTCATCTCTACTGAATACACAATCCTCCACCCTTCCACCCATATTGTGTTTTCTTTTGAGCCAGCCTGGCCATGTATACCACTGCTCTAGAACTTGTGCCTCAGTCTCCCCAATGCTGAAATCAAAGCTTTGCACCATCATACCTGCCTTAGCTCTTGAATTTTCACACTGACTGCTTTAACTTCCTAGTCTACCTACAAACCTGCAGTTTCTTTCTTCAGAGCTTAGCTCAATGGTCTCTAAGAACCCCTTCTCTGCTCCCTAAATGCTCAGTCATTCCTTCCATTCTACAGCACATGGTTTCTGCTAGTTTCATACCTTTGCCATCCTGTAACCTTGCACACCGCTGTCTCTTTAGCTGTGCTAAAGGTAGACAGCATATCACAGGGTCTTCAGGTCTTCAGAGCACAAACATCAGAGGGTCTAAGGAATGTCTGAGATGGAATGGGCAAATGGTACTTCAGAATTGAGGAAAGCTGATAGAGGATAAACTTAGGTTCCTTGTCTGATATTAAACAAGGACCAGTTCCAGGAACCAGATAGTCTTTTGGTCTAACCCAGTTCTACCCAATGTACAGTAGTACTGTGATTAATCAAATACTCAGCAGTAATAGTTCACTATTGATATTGCTGATCTGATAGCCCAGATTAATGACCGAGAAAACTGCAAATATTAATTCAGTGGGTGTTTAATCATGGATCAGCTATGTGGAGATTATATGCAAATGTTCCTTTTAGTAATTTAATATAGCATTTCTTTTGAAGCCCATTTCAATACAAGCAAGTGAGTTTGATTCTTCGGACGAAGAACCTGTTGATGAAGAACAGACTCCAATCCAAATTTCATGGTATGTCAGCATTTCAGTGGTGAGTTACAATAGTTAATGTTACATCAACTGACAATATCACGTATTCTCTGTGTCAGTTAAAGAATTTTAATCTTTAAGAGATTTTCTTTCTCCATGTTTTATATTATTATCTGATAGGACCAAAACTACACTTTCCTCTTTTAGTCCTTTACACATTGAGGGGGAAAAAAACCTCTTTGTAACTGCAAGTAAATAGAGGAAGATTTCTTTAAAAATGATTTCCAACCAAGATTTATGTATTCTTTTTAGAGTTAGAGAAACAGTAATACCATCTGGGTGGTGGTAGCACATAGCTTTAATCCCAGCAGAGGCAGAGGCAGGTGGAACTCTGAGTTCAAGGCCAGCCTAGTCTACAGAGCAAGTTCCAGGACAGCCAAGGCTACACAGAAACCCTATCTCAACAAACAAACAAACAAAAACAAAAAATGCTTCTGAGAGAAACAGTAATGCCCAAAATAGGATATTTAATAATTAATCAGTAAATTAAATCCTACTTAATATTGGTCACAATGATGCACCTATTAGCAGACCATTTAAAAAAAAGCTGTATCAGTATAACTGAATTTCTACCCGACATACATGACTTAAGGGAGGAAGGTTCATTTTAGCCCATCATTTTTTGAGATTTCCATCCGCTGTAGCAGGGGGCAGGTGCATGGCGGGACACAGGAACTCAGACCATGGTTGCCAGGAAGCAGAGTAGAATGGTAACATGAAGTAGCCAGGGAGGGACATGCCCCAACATGTTCTCCAGCCAGCCAACCACTCTTCCCCACTCACCTTCCATTGTCTATTCTTTAGGTTAGGACCTCCAGGACAGGTGCACCTTACCAGACCCTTAGGCAGCTCTTGGTGCAGTTAGGTGGACCATCGTCAATCAGTTCCCAAGTCATGGCATGAGACTTATGGTCACGCCAGGGTGTCTGCAACCAGCAACTTAACCGTACCTCTCATCCCCATAAAGCCAGTAGTCTTACCAGGATATGGCTTAACTCGTGCCCCAGCACCGGAAATTAAACTTCTGATCGCTTTCCCTCCACAGGAAGAGTGAGGGACTGAATATTGTCTTTTATTCTGTCATCAAATAAGTAGTACCTTTTATTCAAAACTAAGTCTAGTTCTCCATCCCAGCTGCTGTCTCTACGATGGCGCTGGCCCTTGTCAGCACTCATCTCCTGACACACAGGTGGGGAGCCTCCGTCCCTGGGTACTGTAAACTAGGACTGTGGGGTCTAGAAACATTTTCCATTTTAATCAAAAGTATTCACAATAAAGAATGGTATCCTGTTCTCTTCATATGAAATTATATCTATAAGGTGATTTTACCCAGAAAAGTTTAACACTGCAAAATTAATATTAAGATTAAAACGAATTTTCCAGTTCGTTTAACTAAGGTTCCTATTGACTGAGTACCTCCGCTTCTGAAATCTCAAATAGCCCAAGTGCAAAGCTTTCATGAGACTCACACGAACACTTGAGAAGATATTTTTATTTTGAGAATTTTGACTTTTAGGTATTCAAATTGGGATGCTCAGTTGGTCAGGTCTATGCAATTCTTCTAGCATCTCAAAACTGAAAAACATTTGGCCCTAAGCTTTGGGGATCATACCACAGGGTTGCTGGCTCTACCTGTAGAGTGTTCAGGAACCATTACCTTCATGGTAAACTCTCAACTTGCTCTTTTAGATTTACTTGGCATTAAAGTAGGTCAGTCCCCATTTCCGTACTTTTGCTCACTGCAGGCCTTCCTTCCCTGTTCCCCAGGCTAACTATAGACTGGTGGTTTGTGACTGCTGTAGATGTTAATGCAGCCTTCCTTACTCTGGGGCAGATGCTCTTGTTGGGCAGGCTCAATTTCCATTTGTACAATTTTAAAAACTAAGCTTGATAAATTTCCCTTCACAGGCTACCTCTGTCACGAGTGAATTGTTCCCAGTTTCTCGGTTTATGTGCTCTTCCAGGTAGGTGAGAACACTCGGGTGGCTTCCTACAAATATGAGGGCAGATCTTGGTGAGCTGACAGGTGGCTCAGTGCATACAGACTGGTGAGCTTGTTTAGAGAAGCCTTCAGGAACACCTTCTGCATCCAGGGCTACATTTCTAACTTTCCCAATTCAGTGGTACTTAAAGGCAGGTACAAATGAGGTTAAGACCATGGCCAGGAACTCCTGCTCCTGGACTCCTTTATTGAAATTTACCAGTCTCCACAGCTATGTTTCTAAGAGTCAGAAATTAATATGTACAGTTAAAATGGAATTGAAACACGAATAGCTATGTGACTTTTTACAGTAGCTTGTATATATGTTCAAATATGCTTTCTTATACAACTGATTGTAAAACACTGATTATAAAGAACTGATTCGTTTTTTTACTTGCCTTATCTGTAGGTTGTAAATTTAAAGATGTTAGAAGAAATATTCAGAAAGATACAGGTAGGTTCACTGTGACAAAAGCCTACTACTAGTCTTGTTTTAAGCCTGAAATCTGTCAAACTGTATTCTCTTCTCAATATATAAAATAAATTATTTTGGCATTTCTGTGAACTTCTCGAATGTGAAGAGGTATCTGTGACAGGCCGAGGAGTCATCATTTATATGAACACAACACATGGCAGACTATGTCTGTTTGAGGGAGAAAAGTATGTAAATAGAAAACCTGCCTTTGACCCCAGCAAAGAGGCAGGCAGATATCTGTGCATTCAAGGCCAGCCTGGTCTCCATAGCAAGCTCCAGGCTAGCCAGAGGATAGCAAAAACAAAACGGATGAAAAGAGACTAATACTTGAATTGACCCTTGTGGAATTTACAAACATGTTCTGCATTTGGTACACATACAACGATAGGAGTTAGCTTAGTTAGTTTCATTTGAAGGATATGTAAGTTATAAGCAATACTATTTAAATCATTGGTTCAGAACTAATATTACACATTTTGGAATTTCCTATTTATTTAGCAACTTTTATAAAAAGAAGATTCTAGTTTTTTCATTAACTTTCTTTTTTTTTTTAAACAATGAAGTCACACATAAAATCCATTATATAGAACAGATCAAAATACCTGGTGAGGAAGGCCTAGAATGTCCCCGAAAGCCACCATATTAGAATCTACTCAGTGTGGACAGAAGACATTATAGAAAATTACTCCCTCTTCTGAAAGCTTTACTAACGTAACTACGTGTTAAAATTATTTTACAATTGTAAAAATATACAATGTTTAGGCCACATTGCCTTCATTTCCACCTTCCTTCTCTCTTTAGATCTTTTCCTTACCCCACATAACCTCTGTTCTACTTTCCTATTATATATATTATCTATACTACATTATATATTTCTAGGAATATCATATATATATATTCACACATATATATACACACACATATATATGTATATCCACACGAGAGAAAATATAAAATCATGCAAATTATTAGTAAAATCACTTTGATCTTTATTCTCTTTGCCGTTAAAACAAAGTGTATGAAGTGCACTTCAACTGCAAAACTTTGTACTTAGAATAGATGAATGTCGACAGTTGGGGCTCGGAATTATTTATTTTGAAATGAATAATCCAGAATGAATATTAGTGGTTAAAAGTGGGTACTGCTTTTGCAGATGACCAGTGTTCAGTTCCACATCGGGTAGCTTAGGACTACCTGTAACCCCAGATCCCAGAGACCCACAGCCCTCTGGCCTCCACAGGCCCCTGCACACACATGCATATACCCCCAAACTGACATACATTTATATGCACAGTTAAAAAAAGAAAATCTTTTTTTTTAAGTTCCAGTGTAAAATCTTATAAAAATATTTCTTGGTTCCCACTATTAAGATGAAAAGAGCTAAACCATATAAGGTTAGTGCAGCTAATGCCTTATTTTCTCAAGACCTAGTCAACAGAAGTAAGTCCACATTAGTGTGGTATGGTACAGAACAGGGGAAGAATACAGGAGCTATGGCTAGAGATAACTTATGATGCTTGCCTGAGTGTCAACATGACTGATTTCATGGGGGTAAGGGAGAGAGACTTAAAAATAATGCTATCTATTCCTTCTCAAGAGTTTAAATGTTAAGACAGTATTTATTGCAAGGGGAAAAAAAACTAAGTTTCTATGCAAAAATATCAATACCATCCACCAATCACTCAAAAGCATTTTACTCACAAATGAGTGTGGTTCAGCTTTTGTCCCAGGTTTTTTCATTAGATATTTCACACTTACAAAGTTTCACCTGTTACTACTTTAGCTGAAGAACATAATTCCCTATTCTCTCTCTTGATCGTATTTAAATGTGTCCTGTTTTATGCACGCATCTGTGTGTGTCTTGGTCTGTTGGCAGAAGAACTAAAGAGCTACGGGATCCAAGACGTGTTTGTTTTCTGCACCAGAGGGGAGCTGTCAAAATATAGAGTCCCAAACCTTCTGGACCTCTACCAACAATATGGAATTGTCACCCATCATCATCCGATCCCAGATGGAGGGACTCCCGACATTGGCAGCTGCTGGGAAATCATGGAGGAGCTGGCCACCTGCCTCAAAAACAACCGGAAAACCCTGATACAGTACGTTCTTCCCTGGGTACCACACAGCAGCTCTCCCTCCTCTGCCGTCAGGACAAAGCTAATGCATGGGAAGAGCACGACAGGCCTGGGACAGAGGAAGCACTCACGCACTTTCTGTTTCCACACTTCAAGGGTACTACTGGCCACGAGCAGAGCTGCGAGTGTTTAGACTAGACATTTCTCCTTTCCTCCTGTGGCATTGCTCCTGGTCTGTCATGTCTCTTAACTTGTCATCTCAGCCTTTTCAGTAGCAAGGAAGTCACTTGCTTGTCTTTCAAAATTCACAGAAAAAAAAAAATTTTTTTTTCCTATTCAGTAAGTGGTCTTTTGAAATATGACTTCAACGGGCTAGTAAGAGCATCAGTTGGCAAAGTGCTTGCCACTGAGGTGTGCGGGCCTGAGGCTGACCCCAGCACCCGTGAAAAAGCCTTGCATAGTGGAGTCCCATAAAAAACAGCATACCTATCATGAGGTAACCCAAAGGCAAAATTTCAGAATACACAACTGTGTATAATTTCTTTGTAAGTATATGCAAAATAGTACCAGATGTAGCTATTTAAAAAATAAGAGTGTTTAGGACCATTTTTGAAACAGATTCTAAACTTGTTTTTCAAAGATCCTAAAGCAACTTGTATCTTTGCAGATATCAAGGCAGTTGAGTTTTGTAAGGCTCAGGAAATTCTACCCCAGCAGGTTCCAGCAGCCAATTTCCCTACCTGATGCTTAAACAGAAAAGCTCGGTGGATGGATGATCCTGCATTGGGAGAATGCGTCAGGCTCCCCTAAGTGGTGGCTGACGGCTGGGCTTTTCCCTAGTTCCCTACAATATGCTTCTGAGGATCTTTGAAGGTGATTTAAAGGAATGTCTTCCAGCTTTGATCAATGTTTTCCTGGAAGGTGTTGTTTTGCAGAACTGTTTGGTGGTAGGTCATTTCCACTAGCACTCAGAGGTTTCTCTCTCCAGCCTGTGTTCTGAGCCCTTTATAAACACTGCCTCGAGCAACCCTCACTCTGATACAGGTTCTATTAGTACCACCATTTCACAGATAAAAGATAAGAAAGCCAGCTCGAGGACCGTGGCCAGTGTCAGGATCTGAGCCTAGTCCTTTGTGACTCCCCTTATGCTTGCACCAGAGGAAGGATGATTGTATGCTGGCACTTGCTCCAGAACTACTCAGATTTTACCAAGAGGACAGAGAGGCTTGATTCCTACTTGTTTAATGTTCCCTCAGATGTAGGGTTTGGGGTTCAGTAGTCACTAAGGCCCTCTTTGACCCTTAGAGGAATTCAGAGCACCTCCCAACATGAATGAGCACGCACTGCTTCTGGTGACAACTCAGCAATGCTGATCTGAGTGCAGGGGGCTATAGCCAGAGTTGGAGAGCTAAACAGAAGGCAGACAGAGTAAGTCTTGAGTTGTAACTTGGGAGAAAACGAAAATAAACAAACTTCAAAACTCTCTTTCTCTTTCAGCTGTTACGGAGGACTTGGAAGATCCTGTCTTGGTAAGAAATATATTTTCATTAACTGTTTAACTTCAAAGTAGGCAAACTCCTGTTTGGGGGCCTTACCTCACGCTATATAGAGAGGAGAGAAAAGCCACAATATAAGTTTACCAAACCCCAAACAAAGAAGGAATAATAGCAATGAAGTATAGTTATTTACTGTCTGTTAATTTTAAAGAGTACTGCCAAAAAAAAAAAAACAAAACACCAAGAAATGCCTCACTGTAGTAATTATTATAAAACAGTATAAACAAGATCCAAATTAACGACCTTTGTAAAAGAAAGAACATTGTCAAAATGAAAGGCTGTATATAGAATAGGAAAAGAAAAATTGCACACCATGTATTTGATAAGGGAATATACAACTCAGTATACAGAGACCAACATGGCAATTTTAAATAGTGAGCAAAGGATCTAAGTAAACATGTCCCCAAAATACACAGGCAGACAGCACAGAAAGCGATGCCCTGCAATGGCAGCCTGCAGGGTGGCTGTGGTGTGCAAAATCAGTGAGCAGCCCGAGAACCAGGAACCTGTGCTGCTGCTGCTGCTGCTGCTGCTGCTCTGCTGGGAATGCAGCACAGTGCAACTGCTCTGTAAAGCTCTTCTTTTCCTCAGCTCCAGAGTTACCATGACTCAAAACTCCACTCCTAGCTCCAGACCCAGGAAAAACAGAGCACACATTCACACAGAAATGTGTGGGCCACTGCTTATAGCAGCTGTGCGGCTAGACGAGGCTAACTTTTGAGAGTGCAGGATAAAGGGCCTCAGTCTTTTATCTTTTAGTCCATGTGCTCACACTGAATGGAGTTTGCTGCAACGGAAGTCTAACTGACTATCAAGTCTGCAACAAAATCAAGCCAGTTTCTTAATAGTCCGTTCTTTTCTGTCATGTTCTCAGTAGCTGCTTGTCTCCTCCTATACTTGTCTGACTCAATCTCACCACAGCAAGCCATAGACAGCCTTCGAGATGTCAGAGGATCTGGGGCGATACAGACCATCAAGGTAAGAACTGGGCTGTTCTGTCTGCTGCATTGATGGCCTCTTTCAAATACAATGTAGTGGGTGTAAGAGAACCATGAGCTCAATTTCCAAAGCTGTGATGCACATGCACACACAAGTGTACACACACACACACACACACACACACACACACAGAGGTTTATCTTTTCTACTTACAATTAAATTCTGCACTTTACCCTCTTAGGGATCTGTGATTGTTCAGCCTCTGTCCCAGTCAGTACCCATGCTGATGCTCAGACTCAGCCAGGAAATGGCTACTATAAACATTTTTCTTGGGTGGAATTGTATCCCAAGCAATTTATATACCCTACTGTGCTGCTGAGATGTTGATGAATGCTGTCAAAACTGTAGAGCAATACTTTATTGTACGTTGCCATGGATACTGGATACCTTCCATTCTCCTAAACACTTGAACAACAGGGCAGCAGTACCACCCAGGCTGTGACAAATCATGTTACCCAAGCCCACTGATGACACTGCTTGTGCACGCCTCTAAAGTTCATGTCTTACTGTGCCAGGTGCCCTGTCTAAGCTTTAGGTTGTCATCAGAATGCTACCCTCCCCCTTGGCTGCCTGACTCTGAGTCTGCCTCCCTGGGCTTAGAGGTCTAGTCCAGCTTCAAGTACCAAGACTCACTATACTCATTCACCCTTCCAGCCAAGCAGCCTGCTCTCAAGGTCTAAATATAGCCATCCACAAAATAAACCTTACCTGATGCACTTCTCTACACAGATTCTGAAACCAGAGCTCCCTTTATTCTGTTAACATCAAATGCTTCAAATTTAGGAAGGTCTCTTTCAAACAAAATCCAGTCAGATAGGTATGAATTATACATATGTCACATCTTCCATGTCACCGAGAATGGAAGCCACACTAATATGGGTGTTGGCCCATTACCTAGGTATTTCGTGGCTAAGGGGCCCTCACCACCTCTCCCAAGGAAAGCTAGCAGTACAGTTCATTATCAGGAATGATGGCTGTCAGAGCTATCTTTTGGAAAGGTATTTAAACTTCAATAAACTGCTTAAAGTACTTAGCTTATCTATATAGTGATGTTTGGTTTTTTTTAACTTTTTATGAAAATCATTCCAAATGGACTGTCATCAAAAGCACCAGTCACTCTTAGACTGTGTCATTGTTGTTACAAAGAACACCCTCCTCAGTGCTCAGTGGGGAAAAACCACCAGCAGAAAGGTAGGCCCTTCCACACTGGACAGCAGATTCACTTTGAATCTTAGTCCCCGCAGCAAAGGAAGGAGTCTACAGAATGTGCCCCTGCCACGCTCTCCCTCAGCCAACATCTCTTCCCCTTCCCAAGTCCAATTAAAGGTTCAGAAACATTTGCTCTTAGCTAGGCATGGAGTCTACTCTGATCCTAGATTTCTGCAGTATATTCAACATATCTTTACTCTTTTTCAGCAATATAACTATCTTCATGAATTCCGGGATAAATTAGCTGTGTATCTATCATCAAGAGATTCACTATCAAGATCTGTGTCCAGATAATGAAGATCCCAAATAAACAAGCACATCTAAGGTCTCTAAGTTCTCCAGCATAGTCTGTATTGGAGCAAACTACGAGTGTTCACCATAGTGAACATAAATGTTTTGTACAGATCCTCCTAATGCTTGAGTCATGAATTCGGTGTTGTATCACAGCAGAGGGCAGCAGAGCTGGTACACTGTTGTCCGTCTAGACATACACTGGCTGTTCCATCTTACCTAGAGATAGTGCCAGGGAAAGGAAGATGAATACTGAGGTGTCACAGTTTGCCACACTTTGGCCTCATTTGACTATCAGTACTAGGCACGTGCATAGTGATAAAAATGAAGTGTTTGGTTGGGCAGTGCTAGCATACACCTTTAGTCCCAAGACTCAGAAAAACAGGTAGATTCTGAGGTCAAGGCCAGTCTGGTCTACAGCTTGAGTTTCAGGACAGCCACAGTGCTACACAGACAAATACTATCTAGAAAAAAGAAAAGAATTTCCTGTAAGCACACTCGTATCTAACTTTAACGTGTATATACTTATGTGGGCACAACCACGACACAGTTCATGCTGAGGTCAGAGGACAACATGCTAGAGTCAGCTCTCCACTTTCACCACATGGGCTCCAGGATTAAATTCAGGTCATTGAGCTTGCTGGCCAGTGCTTTTATCAACTGAGCCTTCTCACAAGCATACCCTGCTTCTCCCCTGAAGATCTGTTTTTTTCTACTTCACTGACTTACAGAATTATAAGGGACTGTGAGTTTTAGAGTCAGCTCCCTCCCAGAGCACCAGCACAACGCACCACCAAGGAGACAATGCACTGTTTCAATATACAATGGATAGATTTATTTTTATGGCTTTTTTTTTAAAGATAGGGTCTTACTACATAGACCAAGTTAGTCTTGAACTCACAGAAATCCACCTGCTTCTGCCTCCCAAGTGCCAAGATTAAAGGCATACATCACCATGCCTAGCCAGCTTCTAGAAGTTAAGATTCTTATGAGAATACTAAGAAAGATGGGAGAATCACACACCACTAGTATCTAATGTTTAAGCCAGGGACTCAAATCAATCTCAAATGTTTGAGACTTTAAGTACAGGCTACAATTATAGACTAGCCTTCACAATTCTGCTATTCCAATCAATTTTAAAATCACAGTACTTATTAAGTTTTAGATAGTCACTGAAACTGGCACTAGCAAATCTCTGTGTGGGCATGTGCATGTGTATGGATATATATGGAAGTCAGAGGTTTTCTTCAAGACCTGTCCACTGTGCTTCTTGAGATAGGGTCTCTCATTTGCTACAGCTAGCCAAGTAGGGTAGACTGTCCATGAGCCGCAGGACCCTCCTGTCTCCAAGTCCCCAGCACTGGGACGACAAATACACATCAGACTTTTATGTGGGTATAAGGACCAAATACAGGCTCTCATGCTAACTCTACCTAACAGGACTCCCTCCACACCAGCAAATCCCGGTCACTCCCATCCAGTATAGTGCTTACTTATGAGTACTTACGGAGGAAACATTTCATACGCAACTGGATTTTCAGAGGATGCACTCTCCGTTCCCACTGCAAGTGTCTTGTTAATCTGCTACAGTCAAAATGCTTGACTAAAATTTTAAAATCAAGCATTCAGCTTGATTTTTTTTTTTAATCAAAAAAAAAAATTATCAGCAAAGGGAAATACGTTATTAGTCCTGAAACACACTTGTGTACTGAACTTTAAAGACGTGCAATGCAAACATTCTAAGGAAAGTATTTTTACTGCCCAAACTATGATGTACCTGAAAGCAGTGCAGGCAGAGAAGGCAGACAATACAGGGACCTGGTCTTGTGCACGCCAATGCTAGCTGCATTTGAAACTGGCACAGACTCCACAGACTCAACCATCACCTGCACAGGGAGTGCCTGAGGCAGATTTTATTAAATATGCAAAAGCAAAAAGAGGAAGCTCTCAGGAGTAGGACAGGGCTAAGTAGAGAGTTTTCTTTGGACAGTGGTATAGCACCGACAAGCTTAGATTTTAACAAACCATGCACTACACAGCTAACTATATTTCACGATTTTCTGTGTTTTTCTAAGACTTAGCATCTACTCAGTCATCGATCCATTTAAGAAACTCTCATTGCCAGAATACATGAGCACAATCAAACACATCTGTACAGTGAGTGGCACTGACATCTGGGAGACAGCCATTCTTCTGCATGTCTTCTACAATGTGTATCAAGAAAGCGAACGTAGAACAAAACCCTCGCACTACCTCAGACCCACTGCCTTGTGGCCAATACTTTGCAAAGTAAATGGAATAAAAGCTGTTATATACATTCCTTTCAGGCACAAGGTGGAGATACCTGAATTTTAGTCAAAGTAAATGGCTATGAGAAATACAGTCAACAAATCCAGCCACAGAACATCTTTCTCTGTAGGCATCACTCTGGGAGGCTGTTCAAAATCATGTACTACGTTACACTACTAAGAGACACTTAACTGCTGGTCTGGTTGCAAATCAATTGGTTTGAGTAACAGAGCTTACAGTCACGTGAGACTAACAGTACTACATTATTCCAGTGAGGATGAACATTCATGAACAAGGCTACTCAGCACAGCGATAATTTTCTTTCCCCATAAAATATTTTTTCTTATGTAAATTTCTGGCTTGCAACTGACTTGATTATTGAGTTGTACATCTGTATATACGAAATGACAAATAATCTGAGGTAAATCCGTTTCAGGTTGGAGCATTTGAATGGGCTGGATAAAATGCTACAGTCACACCTACAATGTGAGCTTACCCTGCAGGAAGAGATACACACATCATTAGTTGCTGACCAGTAATTATAGTCTAGGACCGCTATTAAAAAGTACACATGCCAGCAGATGGTGGAGCTCGTCATGAAGGCAGAGGCAGGCAGATCTCGGAGTTTGAGGCCAGCCTGGTAGCCAGGGCTAGACAAAGAAACACTGTCTTTAAAAAAAAGAAAAGAAGCCAGGCATGGAGGCGCACACGTTTAATCCCAGCACTCGGGAGGCAGAGGCAGGCGGATTTCTGAGTTCAAGGCCAGCCTGGTCTACAAAGTGAGTTCCAGGACAGCCAAGGCTACACAGAGAAACCCTGTCTCGAAAAACCAAAAATAAATAAAAATAAAAAAAAGAAAAGAAAAAGAAATCTACTTCCAGAAAACACTGGGAAGGCAAGTAAGACCACACAAACACTTGACCCTTCTAATCACAACCACATCTGGATGCTAAAGCCTACAAGTGACACAGTAAATGAATCTCACTATTCTCTAACAATCCTCATTTTGCAGGGGGTGGGGGGGTGCACTTTTTTTTTTTTTTTTTTTAGTCTCAATCATAAAGAAGATCCAAAACAAGAGGAAGTTTCTTAAAAGCTATAAAGTGGTGTCTGTTGAAAAAGCACTTGGACAAGAACAGTAATATGAAATCCCAGGAAATCTCTGCATTTTAACCTTGGCCAGGTCTCTCGTGGTCAGTAGTGCTGATGAACAAGAGGGGCGAATGAGGAGGGGTTACAAACAAATGACTGGCTATGCTACACTGTAAGCGTAAGTCTTCAGTGTCCCACAGGTACTCAGTTAACTGCACAAAGGCGTCTGTCCGGGAGGGGCTGCAGACTCCACAGACTGTATGCTTTCTCTGTGAAATGGCCTGACCCTCCTCACTCTAGCTCTGCATCCCCTTCTTCCACATCTCCCCTATCACCTGATCTCCAGATGGCAGCGCCTCTCCCCAGGCTGGGGAAGGGAACAGAACAGTACAGGAACTCCCTGGAGTAGACAGCAGCATACATCCACACACACCCTGGTCATTAGGGAATCTCTACAAATTAGCTGTCTTTTATCATTTGCTGAAGAAACTAGTAAACTACTTCCAGTATGTTCAACTGCCTTCACCCTCATTCTGACTGCGTGTGAAAACACGCAAACGTGTGCCTCACAAGCAGCAGCCAAAGCTCAGATGCAGGGGGCAGCTTCAAGCTGACCTAAGCCGGCCAAAGCTCAGCACTGAGGACTGCACACATCCCCAGAACTTCGGAATCTGAGAGAGAATGCCGGAGCTGTGCCGGCAGAGGGCGAGAATTTTACCAATTAACAGTGATGGGCGTGGGCAATCAAAGCTCTTCAATATTACTTTTAAGAAAATAGACAATATAATGATTTACTTCTAAAGATGACAATATTATGTATTTTATTATGATGGATTGAGAGGGTTTGAGAAACAGCTGTTTGTAATCTTTCAAACAATGCACGGCAAAGCATCTTCATTTCAGAGTTTTATTGTGTTGCACTGAAGGAACAGCGGGGTGTTTACACAGTTCTCTCGTTCATTTTCAAAAATCTAAAGTACTTGCAAATTCTTAATACCTTGACCACTGGATTAGAACAGTAAGCATTAATATAACCAATTTCCTAGTAAATAATGTCTTACAAATAAAAACCCATTTAGAATAGCTTTAAATGCATTCTTTACAGGTAATTCGGCATGTTTATATCACTTAGGCTTAAGATTAAAGCAAGTGTATTACTCTGATGGAATGAAGGAGACCCCTCTCATGCAATACATAGGGATACTATTCAAGTCGACAGGGACGAGGTCCCACCCTTCTTACTGTTGTGTCCATATATAATCATCTACAGTGATACGTGAGGAGCCTCCGATGTTCCTCACGAGTCAGATAGACACTCTCAGTTCACCAGACGCACCTCCTATCTACAGCTAACTTATATTTAGATGGCGTCTCAATAAAACCAAAATGAGCCCAACAAGTCCTCTAAACCAAGCTTCCAACGGGCTGAGGGCGGTCAGAGATTAATGCAATCACTCGGAGGGTTATGGCTGTTCCTTAAGAGTGCAAGTTCAACCTGTCAACACCAGAGGTAATCATTTTATATTAATTTATACGTAATTCCATTTAAATTCTTTATCCAAGTAGAACATATGAAAACAGTCTTTCCACAAGCAAAAAATGTGGAAACATTTAAAAAATAAGAAGTCATTTTTTAAAGTAACTGATCAGATTCCATAGGCTACTCTTGGAAACAGGACCTTGCTGGATAGAATCCCTTCATTGGTGGCGTTTTGCATGCACTTAACTGGACCGATTCTTCTGTGTTGTTCTAAGAGCTCACCAGAACATAGATCATGCTGAAACGAAAGAGAAGAATTATTATTAATTCCAATACTCATTACAACAAGTTAGACAGCCCTCATACAGCCTTTACACAGTCAGCTCACACATGCTATCAGCGTCACAGGAAGATCACTGACACGTTGTCAGTGATTTTAACTAGCGTGGACGCCGGCCTGTTGCCCCTATTTCTTTTCCAGTTTTGGCAAACAGAATGATGCAGCTGAACCCCAGTGAGAAGCAGAGCTCGCTCACAGGAGCAATGCAAACGCTACTCTGGAGCAGCACAGGAGAGTCACAGGAGCGAGCACCGCAGCTGTTAGGTCCCTCCTGGGCATGATGTCCCTCGGGAGGCCGGTGCTGTCACTGGTCCCATTTTATGCAAGGGAACAAAGGAGGACCATCCCATCATACCCTACTAAACGGCTCTAGGCAACAGGAATGGGGACAGCAAAGAGTGCACACACACACACACACACCCAGGGGCAGTAAATATATGATCTAGGCTCACAAAGCACCAAGGGCCATTCTATATCAACAGTGATATTACAAAGGCACTGGGAGGGGCCAGGAGAGAGAAAATGTGACCAAAACATAGTACATGATATTCTCAGAAAATTTAAAAAAAAAAAAAAAAGTAAAAGGAAGAGAGGCATGGGGGATGGTGCAAAGAGCCCACTCTTATTTATCTCCAAACGAAGCGAAGAGCTGAGCACACATGGACTTGTGTGTGTGCCTTCATGTCCTGGTGAGCATTCCCCACAAATGTGCATCTCCAATGCAGCTATTTACACAGGTTTGCTCTCTCAGAAGTATATTCTACATGCCTACTACATCCCAGCAGTATCTACAAGTTAGCTAAAAAAATTAAGAAGATGAAAACCGGGAAGAAACTGAAAAACAGAGTTTCACCATTCAAAATCTAGTCACAGCTGAGATGGTGAGGCCTTAAAGATGAGCGTCACGACCAAAAGGACAGAACCTAGGAACTACCCTTCATCCTAGGTGCACATAAGACAACTTCACAACACAAACTCCCTTTGTCCTGGTCTATAATGGAAACCAGGATAATATCGAGACAAATGTGAACAGAAGCTTAACAGATAATAAATGTAAGTTAATAGATGCTTAATTATTTAACTTAAAATAGCTAATTTTTAAGATTTTTTTTTTATTTTATGTGTCTGGGTGTTTTGCCTGCATGTTTGTCTGTGTACCTCATGTGTACAGTAACCTCCAAGGCCAGAAGGAGCATCGAACGCCCTGGAACTGAGTTACAGATGGCTGTGACCCTCCATGCAGTGCTGAGACCAGGCGGGTCCTCAGGAATCAGCTGCCGGGACCCCTCCTGCTGAGCCATCTCTCCTACCCCAGTATAACTACATTTTAAAAAAAAATCTTGAAAATTAAAAGGAGAGGCCTCTGCAGTACACTCATACAGTTTA
Organism: Mus caroli; assembly: GCF_978045245.1. Taxonomy (NCBI): domain Eukaryota; kingdom Metazoa; phylum Chordata; class Mammalia; order Rodentia; family Muridae; genus Mus; species Mus caroli. The sequence goes on along the minus strand of NW_028227267.1, from coordinate 43,405,663 downwards.
AGAACAGTCTCCCTGCACTTTCCAGGGTCCCAAGCTACTGTGCTGCTGCTGTTCTGATTTGTCTGGCACAGGGTACTCTGTAGCAAAAGAAGAAAGAAGTACAAACCTGGCCCAGGCTGTCCTGACCTGACCTTGGACAATCCTGTCTAGCTTCCTGCACTCACCGGAACACTCTTCCCTTGCTGTTCCTGAGACAGGGTCACCATGTAAGCCTCAAGCAGTTTCCTGCCTCCCATACTTGGCGCATCCGGTTTAATGTGCTATACCTACAACACTGGTTCACAACTACTGCAGTTTTGCCACACAAGGGTATTTGGCAACACTTAGAAACATCCATGGTTGTCTTGACTGGGAAGGTTACCACTAGAATCTTGTGGGTAAAGGCCAGGGTGCTGCTGAACACCCACAACCTATAAAAGTGTCACACAAGAATGGCTCCATCCAGGGCACCTACGGTACAGAAGCTGAGAAAGCCTTAAAGAGGGGAAATGAGACCAGCACCCTGTGACCCAGGGCCACCTTGTTCATCCCATTCAGATCAAGCAAGCCAGAAAATTAAGGGCAGGACACACAGTTTATGAAAAACCATATAGTGAGCAGTAAGTAGAACACTATCTGAAAAGATGATAAAGTCATCTGAAGTATATCTAAATATTAGCTCCAAATATGATAAGCACTACACTTTTACAAACCCATGCAACCCTGTCCCTCAATACCATTACGTCACGGAAACAGATTATTCTTTAGCAACAGTGAGCCCTGACCCTCTTCCTGACATTGGCTCCATGCTACTTGCTGGCCAGACGTATGCCTGCACCAAGTTCCTCTGCAAACTGCTCAAGTACACGGTGAGACGTTTCAAACTTACCCGTATAGGTAGTAAAAAAACGCTAGAAGGTAAAAAGCGAGTTTGCACCATCCTTCCTTCTGACAGTAGGCTAGAATGTCTGCATTCATGATGGTCGTCGGGTCATAGAGGCCAGGGCCGCTCATCACTGGTCTACTCATATACCTGAGACAGACACAGTCATTAGCATACGGGAAGGGGAATGGCCTTCAAGTGGGGAGGGGTCTTTCCTGTCCAGCATTTGCTACAGGGATCGGGCTCCAGAGACAAGGCACATTTTTACTTACAGATACAACAATTTCTTACTTTTATACCATCTTAATCTTAAAACTAGAGACCATAAGAACAGAACAGCCATACAGATCACATATGGTCTCTGAGATTTCAGAAATCCAGTAAAAACAGGAACTGGGAAAGAGAACTCAGATGTTTTCCTTCTTGCTTCCTTTCTTTTAGATTTACTTTTCTGTAGAAGTGTATTGTCTACATGTATGAATGTGCACCATGTGCATGCAGTGCCCACACCGGCCAGAAGAGGGCATCAGATCCTCTGAAACTAGAGTTACAGATGGTTGTAAGCCACCATGTGGGTGCTAGGAACTGAACCCAGGTCTTCTAGAAGAACAGCTGGTGCTCTTAATGCTGAGAACCTCTCCAGCTTGAGTGTTTAACATTTTATCTCAACATAACTTTACATGCCCAGACGGTGAGGGCCTTGGCTCAGAGGCCCCAAGGGCTCACTGTTCACTTGCTTTGCATCCCTGCCCTTCCTACCATGAGTACAGCTTTTCTGACAAGGTTCATTCAGTTACAGATGTAATAACACTTTACATCAAAATATTCTTTAATGTATTTTCTAAAAGAGAGAGAGATGAGATTCTTACATACCCATTTAAAACAAAGCTTTCAACTTATGGGGAGGGAGAAAAAAACTATGTGGGTCAGACATTAAGTATATAAACTTATGTAATCTGGTTCTCTCTATGAAGTAGCTAAATGCTTTAAAAATACAAAGTAAGCATGAAAAAGACACACATTGTACATCTTGATCTATATGAAGTTTAAAATGGGCAAAAGGCATGGAGGTAACAATTTGATGCTGGGCTCAGAAAATGTTCTGAGGGTTAGAAGTGTTCTATGTTAACCTGTGTGAATTCACATGTACATGTGTGCATGAAAATTCACTTGGATGTAAATGCCCTTGGTTGAGACTAAGGTCCTTTGAGGAATAATGAAGTCCTACAAGGGCACTGAGAGCTCCTGCTTAGTGACCTGAGCTGAGTCAATGCTAAATAACTTTCAACCTTCATGGAGACACACAGTATCAATGATGACTGTATCAACCACAGCAAAATTAAAATTTAATTAAGGAACTATTTGAAGTGTTTCTAAATATTACCTCCAAATATGGTAAGCCAAAAGGGGCATATTGAGGCCCAGGGTCAGCCACTCTGCCGCACAGAGAAACATGACACAGAAGAACGCGTGGATGAGGTACTCTGGAAGGACAAGCTGTAAGGAAACACAGCCAGTCGTTATCACAGTGCTTGCTCAGCAGGGCAGCTGCTCGCTGCAGAGCAACTGGCAACCAAGTTTCCATTTTAAAACACCACTGTCTTCTGAGAATCAGAAATCAAAGATGCTACTGAGTGTTACTCCATATTTGGCATTTTACCAAAAGTATGATTCTAAGCAAACTGGCCAGAGGATAAAAAGCTTTCACTAGAAAAGATGAGAAATTTAGAACTCAAATTCTTAGAGCAGCAAATTAAATTGCGATTAACATCCAGAATGTTTAATTACTTGTAGGTAAAGTGGAATGCTTGTATTTCCATCACTCAGTAGTAATAATTCAAAAATGAAATAACCTGAGCACATGCGACATGATAAAAAAATCCATAAAACAATCTCCCATTTACAAGTTTATGGTCTTTAAGCCGTTAGCAAACCAAGAATGCTACATGTACAATATTTTGCGAGTCATATCACTTCCCCCCCAAGTTGTTCAATGGAAAGCCAACCAGCCAACATCTCAGCACAGCTAGGGAGGACACTGAGGCACACAATGAGAGAAAGAGAGACACACACACTTTCTGCAATGTAGGAGGGAAAAGTCGCAACTCGTAACCATGAAAGGAATTGCCAGGTTCCAGAGTCCCCACTATTACGTTGCCTTTGGGTTCCGCTATGCCTGCCTGTCCACAAATGCTGCATGGAACAAGACAGTAGGACCGCAAAACTCAAAAGAAAACAAGCCTTTTGATAAGTAGTGAGGAAAAATTAATTCAAATGGCATAACATGCATTTATAAAATGATGAAGACTTAATGACTTGTTTTAAATCATTTTTATCCTAAATGGCTCAGTCTAATCTAATGTGTTATTAAATAAAACATCAAAACTGTTTGATGACAGCTCTAACCAAAATCTTTAAGTCACAGATGCAAAGCGCAATTTATCAAGTGGCTTCCCAGCAGGTTAAAGCAGCGTGAGTGAGGTCCTTCCTGAGAGTGGGCCACGGCTGCAGGAGTCGGATCATCCATCGCGCACACTCAAGCCTCTCCTCTGCTTCTCCAGTGGAAAGCCACATGGCCACCTAACTTCCCCAGCACTGGAAATCACACCCACGGTCACACACCCGAGCCAAGCCCTCTTTCACAGAGCTATCCCCAGCCCAGTATCAACATTTTCATGAACATTATCTTACATACAATCCTAGTAGAGCCAACTAAGGCACTAACCAGATTATTTGCTACCAATTTAAGCAATATGATAAATAATTAAGATAAGCTCCACATACGCATATATAAACACATGATATAGACATGTATGATTTAATTTAAGGTCAAATTTTTATCAAAAGGACATCTCTGAAACTCTAACTACAACCAGAATAGACCAAGAAAACATGCCTCAGTCTCCACACTGCCTCAAACCCTGACAAGCCTTCTTCAGCTCTAGGGCCTAAGACCTAACAAAACTAACTGCTTTGCAACTGCACTTAGACTGAGGTGATGGGAGAAACTTGAGACTCAATTCCCGGCGCGCCTACCTTGTCCTTAGAGAAAGCACTACCACAGGCCCTGCAGCTTCTACCCCTCCTGCTCCTCAGAAACATCCAGAACATTCATGAAGTGCTTCTGACCCATCAGAGCTTTGCATTGGGTTTACTTTGGTTTTTGTGTTTTGTTTTGTTGGGGGGGGGGGGTGGAATTCAGAGACAGGGTCTCCCTGTGTAGCCCTGGCTGTTGGTTGTCTTAGAACTTTGCTCTGCCGACAAAGCTGGCCTCTGCCTTCCAAGTGCTAGGATTAAAGGCATGCATCACCACCACCTAGCGAAAATCAGAGCTTTTCAACCATTCAATTACCACAAAATTCATCCTATTTACAACCCAAAGGTCATAAAGCCTAATATCTAGAAAAAAAAATGCCTCATGCAAAACATGGCTGAAATGATTAGTACTGAACCATGAAAAACTATATTCCCTTATTAAGTTTACATTTTTAAAAATACTTGTCTTCCCCCATACTTTGGCAGAACTGTAAAACAAATTTCAATAGGGAAAACTGTCAGATGCACTGCTTGTCAGCCAATCATCGGCACCCTATGCAAATCCAGCTCCCAGGCCGGAACAATGGCCTCCCCTCCTGGAGGTGCAGTCAGCTCAAGCACTTGTCTTTTCTCTGTATGACTTTCTTTCCATTAAGAAAAGCCAGAAATCACACACTATCTGCTACAATAAAATGCCTCCCTCTTAAGAATAATAAATTAGGAAAACACAGTTTAAATGTCAAAAATCAGGCTGTCTAGCTTATAACTATGGTCTCTGCCTTAACCTCTCTGACATTAGCCATGGTCACACTACCTGTACCTCACAGAGCAACTCAACCTAGTGTCCTCCTCCTGAGAATAACTTCAGGTCCCTGAATGAAGAGCTGCAGGGCAAACGCTTCTGTGCAGAGCCTGGCACCTGGAAGTACTCACGTGACTCTAGCTGTAACCTCATCACTTCAATATCTGACATGTCAACTGCCAGAAAACACAATATACTATTAACAACTTAAAAGATCCCAGCTTCTGACTTCTTGACAACTGGTTTTAACGACTAGGGAAAGATGTCCTGCAATGCACACCTGTTACTTTCCAACCACAAAACATCTTCTTAGGCTTAACTTCCTACGAGCAGGGAAGCCAGTATATACAAACTTGTGGTTGTTCCTACATGGTCTTACTGTAAAAGGCGTCCTTGTTACCTGAGAAACAAGGATAGAGTAGCCAGCTAGCTTTGGGGGGGGGGGGGGCTTCTCCAAGTCAGAGCATAAGGATGCAAGGACCACGTCCCCTCCTATCTATCCTGCAGTAGCTTGAGGGTCAGCTGCTGCTTTCTAATCTGTTGCTTTATCACAAGCAACTCTTTAGCTTCTGACCAATCAGGCAAAATCAAACCTACAGACAGAGAAGAATCTTCCTTCAGATACCAAGTATGTATTTATTAAAGATCAACCCAAAACACAATGGAGCCACATTATCAATAAATCTAACACAGGCCAACAGAAGACAGACCTGTTTTAGAAATCTGAGGTAAATACAATATACTAGAAATTACCACATAGACACCTGTATACAAACTGCTAGCTACAAAATTCTGGCATCTTGAGACCAAAAGATGGCATCTCCACAAACAAGATTCTGAGCGGCAAGCACAGAGCTGACTGACACAAAGGCTGAGAGAACACCTGCACACGAACCCAGTCTCCACCAGACACAACACCAAAGCTGAAACTAGATACGGCAGCTAAGTCCACACTACAGTCCATGTGTCCAAGTCATGGGCTGAGAATATTTTCCCCACTATTAATGTTATTTTATATTGACCAACTTTCAAACATTGTGCTAAGTAATTTAATACAGATGTGCCTATGGCTGTAACATAAAAAATGCATAAGCATTTAACAGCTTTCCCTACTTGCCTGGGCCAGCAAGCAAACATTTGCATAGAATGTGAAGTTTCATGGAATCATAATTTCAACAGGCAATGCAAGCACACTGAGCGAAACGATACAGAGACGAATGCCCTAGCCCTCCCCGCCAGGTGACGTGGCATTCAAACATTCAACTAAAAGCAGTACACACCTTTAGTGCAATTTTGACTCTTTTAATCTTTTTGACCTTTTCAACTGTCTTTGGCCGACAATGTAAAAAGCAGATTGGAAGAATGTTAGTATGACAGCTAACAAGATCTTTGGCAGATTAATAACACAACAGTCAAGTGTGATAGGAAAGAGAACTTTATTCTGCCTACTTCAAAACACTCAGATATATCATGCTACTGAGAATACTGACCTTTTTAAAGTTATATCAAATTAAAAGCAAATAAGTTTTTAAAAATCTAAAGATGAAAGCGATGTCGTAACTTACAGGATTCAGGGTATTGCACTGGTCTATAGGATTCTTGTAGTCAGTCTTCAGCTCATCAAATGCTATGATCTAAAATAGAATTAGAACATTTAGGACCACTCACTTTAATAGAAAGCAGCAACAAGCTTGCCCCAAGCATCAAAACATTACTAAATAAACAAAGGTGCAACAACATTTCAGCATCAATTTACAGTCCCGCGAATGTGCTAAAAAGAATGAGAATCAGATTAAAGACCTGAAGACATGTCATCAGGACCACACAGGATTTCCTACATCATGACTAAATCTTCTGCACCCACCGTGACCTTAGCTGCAGTTTACCCAATGTTTCCCAGCAAGCCGCTTTCTCTGTGTGACTTGAGCTTTTCCTACTGATACAGCTATTTAAGCAAGGTTTCCTTCCCCCTCCTGAACCCCTCCTTCTGTAGCCGTTCCCCGTTTTCTTCAGGCAGAGATTACTGTAGACTTGTCTGCAGCTCTTCTCTTGTAACCCGCCAGTAAGGCATCTCTCACTCTCAATACAGTACCTGCATGCATGTTTGTCTGCCCCAATGGAGTGTGTGGCCTCAGGGAGAAAGACCACTTGTAATTAATTGTCTGTGCAGCCTTCTCCCATGGCTCAGTACCCTGGGACTCTAGAGTGGACTCAAACAATTCAATGGATGCCAACTACACACATAGATAAAGCTGGGCTTGCCCATGCTTCTAGGGGAACATAATTTTAATCCTAAGTGTCTTGATACCCTTACACAGACCTTCAAAGGATCGAAGGTGGGGATCGGTACCACCTGGGGCATTAACTCAGGTGTCAGGAGTCAAGGTGGGAGGTTTGTGGGGAGCCTTCAGTTGGTGTCCCCGGCCACACCCACCTCTCTTTAGATGTGTGCTACTACAGCACTCCTCACTGTCACAACCAATAGTTACCTATTTCTAGCTTTCACTGTGCTCACTTCAAGTTCTTGATCTCAGAAGGACACAGGTTTCGCTTACTCTCTAGGAGTAAGATACACATCTCCTAACCCTCTGTACTAAAACCCCCAACGAGAATAGGAGATAAAAATAACTGAATATTAAAATGGACATCCAAGGAGGCCAGGAGGTTGAGAGGTGGTGGCATGGGAGGAGATGGAAGAAGAAAAAGAAATGGAGGGAAATGATACAAATTTAATTACTTGGAAAACTAAAATTAAAAAAAAAATTTTTTTTCAAAGCCCCCTTGCTCATGCAGAGGCTATGCCAGCTGCCAGCACTTGAGTGTCTGGTGCCCATAAGGAAAACTGAAGCTCTGAGGAACTCCCCAGGGATTCCATCAACAGCAGAAATGGAGCCTCAAACCAGGTGTGGAGTCAGACAATTTACACCATACCTTTCCACTTGCCTGAAAATGGTCTTTTTCAGCTTACAGCTCACACATGGAGGAGAAGCAAGGAGTGCAGAAAGGCACAGGAAAGCCTCCCCGGGGACCCCAGCTCCATGTGACTTTTTTAAATTAATCATTCATTCCTTTACATCTCAAATGATCTATATATCAGTCTGTTACTTCTAGGACTGCAAAAATAAAATCATCTCGAGTTAAAAAAAAAATAAAAAATGTAATATTCACAGCAGCAAAGATTTTATTCTGTACGTTACTATGGCTCAGGGTCTAAAATATTAATGAGCAGCACATTATTGACTGAATGGAAGCTTTTAATAATAGAAAAAACACTAAAAAATTTTAATGTACAGAACTCAACAAAATAGATTTTTCTCGAAAAACAGAAAAGCAAACAACAACAAAAAAAGGATTTCCTTTGTTACCAATTTCTAACACAATAAATGTTAAAATTATCAACGTGTAGTTTAAAGGAGATAAGCTTTGATCAGTTATGAATATTAACAGTCAGGTACATCATAATGTGTGGGATACATTCCTAAGTCTACTTTAGTAACAGAAGCTCAAGAATCATAACTGCAATACTTGTATTTAGCTGGTTAAATTTGACTCAAATAAATAACATATTAGCATATAGCCATCTTTGAAGGCAGGACTTCATGAAACTCAGAATCGAGTGCAGAAGGGATTCAGGATCCTGTCACTATGTCCCCATGCTAGGACCACATGTACACCCCGGGCCCAGCTTATGCAGTTTATGTGGTGGGGTTTATGCAGTGCTAAGAAGTGTAGGGTTTTGTGCATGTTAGGCAGGTACTTGGCCAAGAGGGCACACCCCTAGTTAAAACTAACTTTTTTTTTTTTTTTTTTGGTTTTTCAAGACAGGGTTTCTCTGTATAGCCCTGGCTGTCCTGGAACTCACTTATTGGACAGTTTCTTTCAGCTGGTTCCTAGGGATCTTTTGAGTAAAAAGACTGCTGAATGGTTTTCTAATAATGTACGACAGACATATACTTAAAATAATTTTCCCCAAAGTACAATAATTATCTGAACTAAGGAATCTCTAAACCTAAAAGCTCTCCACTAATCTGTGGTACAACTTTCTTTAAGCCTATAACAGGACTTAAAATTATCTATTTCACCTACACACATTCCTTTCTAATAAAATAACCCATTTTAAAAAAAAGAATTGCAGGTGTTTCTTAAGCCAAACACAGAATGTGGGAAATGTGGGGAAGTGCCCAGCTCTCTTCCATTAATCTCCACCATTCCAGAGGACATTTATAAAAAGAGCAAATGACTTAAAGTTACATTTACAGATGGAAAGGAGCCAGACACTTCAGCTTCATCGGAAACAACGATGGGGCCAGCTCGAAAGCTATCTATCTTTCTGTTCTTCCTCCAAAAAGCAGAAGATGCTCTTCCAATCTTAGTTAAAACTAATGAACGTTGTGTGAAGTAGCAGTTATTTCTGACAAAGTGAACATCGGACCCCAGCATTCCCCATCCACAGGCAAATAGGCTCTAAATACAATTACACTGCTTAGCAAGAAGGACCCGTGGTATCTATCTATCTACTTCGGAGACTTCTGCAACCATTTAATCTGCTGCCATTTAATCACGCACGGGATGGTGATGAAACCTGACTTAGTATTTACACGAGGCTGAACTCGCCCCATCATTCAAATTATGCCATTATTCCAGAAAGTACTGGGAGGGTAGAAACAAATGAGCTCAACTTTTGAGAATTGCTGATCTCCAGAGAGCTCTTTCAGTGGTGCTAAGCGGTAGAGACACTCAAAAGTCTGTCTCAATAGAACTGTCACCAGGGACAGAGCACAGTAAGAATGCACGTCCACCCTGTAAGGACATATGAGGAGCCAAAAGTTTCTGAGGATTTTCAAAATCAAATTAAAACTCCCTCTACTAAACCATGCAGCCCACACCACAGAGGTGGCTTGGGAGGCTGTCTCCTGAAAAGCTCTCGCGATCCAAATATGACTTCAGGGGAAAACCCGGAGATGTGGCCAACGAAGTAATCAATCCAAGCTGCCTCAAAGTTCACCAGGAACTCGTCTCTCAACCACGGTGTTCTACTAGAAAATCGCCCATCGAGTGCTGCAAAGCAGAGTTGGAAATGGAGCTAAAGTAACTTATAATATCCGATTTTGGCCGTGCTCCGAGGAAGCCTTAAAAGGAAATCGGTAATTCAAGGATAAAAATTAAGAAAACTTCACGCCGAGAGTCGCCGCCGCTCGGCGCGCACTGGGCATCCTCCGAGACCGGGGACGCGGACAAGCCGTGCGCGCGGGCCCGGCGTAGACTCGGAGCCGCCCGCCTGCCCGCCCCGCCCAGCCCTGCTCGCGAATAGCGGAGCGCGGCCTGGGCCCGCACGCGGCGGCGTGGACACCGGGACCCCGCACGCCAGGCCCTCCGGACCCCGGCCCGGGAGCGCGCAGAGTCCACGGCCCTAGCAGCCCGGCCACGTCCTGGCGCGCGCCGGCAGCCGGGGCCCCACGCAACCCCGGGCCCGGAGCTGCAAGAGGCTGCGCCGTCGCTCGCCCTCTTTCCCCCTGCCCCGGCTACTCACGTGCCAGATGGCGAAGAAGATGAGCGCGGCGGTGAGCAGCAGCGCCAGCATATAGCAGAAGGCCGCGAAAGTGAACGCCATGGCCGGGGAGGAGCTGCCGGGCGCGCCGGGGCCAGCGGAGAAAGGCGGCGCACGGCCCTCTGGGTAAAACCATTCACTTCCCCCGGCCTCAGCCTCCACCGCCGCCGCGGCCTCCTCCCGGCGCGCCTGCGCAGAGGGCCGCCCGCGCGAGCACCCCCTGATGGTCGGAGTTTGCGTGGCTCTTCTGTTGTCTGCACAGTTGATTTTGTCCTTCATTCTGTAGTTTTACTCTTTGGATAGCCATTAAATGAATGTCTAGTTTGTTCCAGAGACTAGTCTTGTGTTTGAAATGCAAAAGTAGATTTTAAAAGTGCCTGTATTGAAAGGATTTCATCTACTTCCAGGAACGAGCGACTAAACAATGCTGTTATAACGCTGTAAACTGGTACCTGTGCGAGCTATGAAAGGTCACCCGGCCCTCCTGGAAGCTAATCTGAGGCTTCTATAAGTGCAGGAAAAGAGAAGGGAGTGCTGGCGATACAGGAAATTGGCTCAAATGAGCAAAGGGCAGAGGTGGAAAGAGAAAAAGGAAAGGAAAACCTTGTGTCTTCTTGGGTGCAACCAACAATGGATCTGTTAGTGGAACTTGGGTGACAGAGCTCTAAGACCTCAAACCACAGAATAGCAAAATACGCTCAGTTCAGGAGCTCAAGCTTATACCCAGACCCCCGGCTTTTCAAACTTTATTGCTAATCACAAGATTTCAAAGATTTTGTTTTTCTCAGTGCAACCCTGTAACATAAAGACCACAGATTAGAAAGGTAGTGAGTGGTGGAGGAAAAAAAACAAAGTAAAATTTCTACAAAACAGTTTTATTTTTAATGCTGGCTGCAATCTGAGAAACCAGTTCATCATCTACTAGCTGCTGATGATGGAAGAAAAACTCTTCAAGGCTTTTAAGCAAGAAAGACACGATAAATTTGCGTTGAAATGTGCTCACCAAAGCAAACGGAATAGAATGTTTTAGAGGGCTATGTCCAGCTTGTCTGAGACTTTCTGCAGTGGTAGACATTTGCTCTTGTGGAATACAGCCACTGGCTACTTGTGGATACAAAGTGGCTAAGATGGCTAAGGAATTGAACTTTAAATTCTGCATCACTCTAGTGGGTTAACATTTATTTTAAAGTTACATTCATTGTGTGAGCACACATCCACTGGTTGGTGGTGAATGGAAGAAACCCTGACACAGTGAGGGTCTGGGAAAATGTGTGCTATTGGCTTGGGCATTAAATCCTCAGAGCCATGGGAAAATGGCAAATGCCACTACACCCCAGGCTCAAGGAAATGGCAAAACCTTTCTCTAGTCTGTGTGGATTTCAATCTCTACCATAGCCCCACCCCACCCTATTCACTGCCTGAAGAGACTGCACCTACTAAGATTTATTAAATCTGCCTCCTGGTTCAGCTGAACGCAGTAACCCCTTGTACTGGCTAGTTTTGTATCAACTTGACACAGCTGGAGTTATCACAGAGAAAGGAGTTTCAGCTGGGGAAAATGCCTCCAAAAGAGATCCAGCTGTGGGGCATTTTCTCAATTAGTGATCAAGGGGGAAAGGCCCCTTGTGGGTGGGACCATCTCTGGGCTGGTAATCTTGGATTCTATAAGAGAGCAGGCTGAGCAAGCCAGGGGAAGCAAGCCAGTAAAGAACATCCCTCCATGGCCTCTGCATCAGCTCCTGCTTTCTTACCTGCTTAAGTTCCAGTCCTGACTTCCTTTGGTGATGAGCAACAGTATGGAAGTGTAAGCTGAATAAACCCTTTCCTCCCCAACTTGCTTCTTGGTCATGATGTTTGTGCAGGGATAGAAACCCTGACTAAGACACCCCTTCTCCCTGTTCCTGTACTCAATACACACACCAAGCTTCCAGAAAGCTGTGCTTTCTCCATCCAAAAGCCCAGCCTACCTGACTCCAACTGTTCCTGTATGTGTGCCTGTCTTTTATCCGTTCACTGTACACCCCAGCCATTCCTGGAGGCCGTGCAACCACGAGGCACGGTCAGTGAACAAATCACAGGAATCAGTTCTACTATCCCAGGGATGGAACTCAGAGGTCAGGCTTAGCCCAATGCCTTTGCCCACTGAGCCATCTCACCAGTCCTCAGCTGAACTTCAAATGGCTACATGTTGCTAAGGTACTGGATAGTGGAGGTCTGTATTACCAAGATTATATGGCATGTGGAAATCATACTTTTCTGATAGATAAGAGGGCCACTTCAGTTCTGGGGGGATCTGATGCCCTCTTCTGGCCTCCACAGGTACTGTACACATATAGTACAGGGAGGCAAAACACATAAACTCTTTAAAGGTAGTTCCTCAAGTGGCCCCTGGTCCTGTGAAGGCTCTATGCCCCAGTGTAGGAGAATACTAGGGCCAGGAAGCGGGAGTGGGTGGGTTGGAGAGCAGGGGGAAGGGGAGAGGATAGGGGATTTTCAGAGGGCAAACTAGGAAAGGGGAAAACATTTGAAATGTAAATAAAGAAAATATCTAATTAAAAAAAAAGAATAGAAAAAACAGTAGTTCCTCAGCCACATTAGGTATATTCCTAGCATTCAATATCCTCCTTGTGTGATTCATATGACTGTGTCACCGTGCACACAGGACCTCAGCCACACTAGGCATACTCCTAGCATTCAATATCCTCCTCATGTGATTCATATGACTGCGTCATTGTGCACACAGGAAGCTTCTATCATCACAAGAAGTTCTACTGGAGAAACTGGGGAGAATATCATGAGGGCCAAGAGCAAATTAAATCAATCAACCATAAACGAGGCAGTGGGTAAGGGAAAATCGTCCGTCTAGCTACCGCCTTCAGGGGCCATTACAAACAGTGAGCACTCTATGCCTTGTGTCCAAGCAGCTCCCGGTATTGTCTGGGATTTACACTAACTCTCTCAAAAACACTGCAGTGTTGTACTGCACAGCAAGTTTCTGCTTCTCCTTGTATGTAGAGATGGCGCTGAGTGCTGTGGGGACAGGACTGGCTGAGGCACTCTCTTTAAAAAATCTGTTTCTCCGTTCTCTCTTCCTCCCTGGCTCAAAGTGTCTTTCCATCAGCTTGCCTCCAAATCACCTATTGCTTAGGCCCCCAACCCATATAGCTACACCAGCTAGGCACTGAGGACCTAGGAGATAAACCCTATACGGCATCTAGTCTCAGAAAAAGTCCAAAAGCAGATCACATACACACCTGAGAAATGTCTCTGCCCACACTAGGTAATGCCAGTGTGAAAGGGTGAAGAGAAGGAAGTACTGGGCAGTTTTAAAGAGCTGTACAAGACCTTGGGTGGAACTGGCGCCATCTTGCCAAAATCTAGGGAGTCTCTTAGTAGCCCAACTTGGCTTCCTTTGTTCTTTTTCTTCCTCGCCTGTCTGCAGCTGCCACCAACCGACAAGAGGGTACACTTCACCCACTATTCATCCAGGTGGGAAATGGCATTCTGGCTGGCACCAAGCCCAGTCCATATCAAAGAGAGAATCCTGATTTGGCCCAGAAGGCTCGTAAGTCATTCAGCCACTGCCCAGAGAAGCAGGAGTAGGATGTTTAAAGATCAGGAGGTAACAGAAAAGGGCAAGTCTAGGACTGATCTGAATCTCCCCTCATTGAACTCCAGGACTCCTTGGGGGTAGAAGCATAGTGGGGCATGTCATCCCAGTTACACAATGCTTTAGGAAGATGTGGAACTGCTCCTTGCATAAGGATCCTCCAAGCACAAAGAATAGTGTAGGACGGGGGCTGAAGAGATGGCTTAGTGGTTAAGAGCACTGACTGCTCTTCCAGGGGTCCTGAGTTCAATTTCCAGCAACCACATGGTGGCTCACAACCATCTGTAATGAGATCTGATGCCCTCTTCTGGTGTGAAGGCAGCTATAGTATTCATATACACAAAATAAATAAATCTTTTTTAAAAAAAAGACTATTATAGGACAACAGTTCCCAATCTCCCATAAGAGCTTTGTGTACTTGGGGTAGTAATATTATCTGGGGATTACAAGTGCCTGTGGGTAACACAGCAATCTACACATATGCCCAAATCATAAGCTTTGGAAAAAATAGCTATGAAATTGGGGGGCCCAGGAAGGGTAACGGGTAGTGTGGGGTTGTCCCTAATCTACTAGTTATGGTTTGGACATTAAGTGTCCCTAAAAGATTTCTGTGTAAAAGGCTTGGCTCCTGAGATACCATGGTCCAGAGGTAGGGCTCTAGGGGAAAAGATTGTATCAGTGGATTCCCTTACTAGTGCGATGGTGCTGGGAGGTGGTAAAAGGCGAGAAGCATGGCTTAGTTAGATGGAGGAGGCCACAAGTGGCGTATAGTGGTTTGGATGAGAATGGCCTGCACAGGTCTGAATTCTTGGTCCCTAGAGTGGAACTATGTGGTAAGGATTAGAAGTTGTGGCCCTTGTCTGAGAAGGTATGTTCTGAACTTTCAAAAACCTAGTCTCTCTCTGCCTGCTTACAACTTGCAGATCCGATATGAGCTCTCAGCTACTGCTCCAGCGCCATGCCTACCTGCCGCCACACTGCAAGCCATGATGCTAAGAGACTAACCCTTTGAAACTGTAAATAAGACCCCCAACTAAATGTTCTCTTTTATAAACTGCCTTGTTCATGCTGTCTCCTCACAGCAAGAGAACAGTGAGTAAGCAGGCTGCGTCCTGGAAAGCCCCATGACCCTAGTGCTCCTGGCTGACAGAGGGGAACTACTCTAGTCCACAGCCCTGCTCTCTCATGATGTTCTTCCAGGAACAATGGAACCAGCACAACAGAGCGTACACTGCAACCTCAGAAACCAGGAGCCAAAAGCCTTCCCTCTTTAAAGCTGCCTAGCTCAGGTGTTTAGCACAGTTTGTCACCGCACCATAAGTGTAAAAAGTATCCACACTTCTTTCTCATTGGAAGCCTTTAGCATCTTCTTGAGGACTCGTTGCCCTTTAGCTGTCACTCAGAGGCACCTTTTCCAACTCAAGGTCGCAGGGGAAAGGTAGCTCCCATTACTTGAGAATGATGAGTGATATTCATCTGCTCTCTATGGTGGTTTAGATGAGAATGGTATATATTTGGGGTGCTCGGGCCTCAGTTGGTGAAACTGTTTGGGAGGTACTTGGAGGTGTGGCCTTCTTGGAGGAGGTGTGTCACTGGGAATGGGCTTTGAGGTTTCAAAAGTCAAGCCATTCCCAGTCTTTCTCTCTCTGCCTCCTACTTACCGATTAGGATGTAAGCCTTGCTTCAGGCCTTAGCTGGGCCTGCCATGGTGGTGACGGACTCACCCTCTGAAAGTGTGAGCTCAAATAAACTCTTCTGTTCGTCCCTTGGTCATGGCGTCTCACCACAGCCACTGAAATGTAACCACGGGCTGTTCATGCTACTTTCTCGTGCTTTTCTTTTTAACTTGACACAAGCTGGAGTTACCTGGGAAGAGGAACCTCACTTGAGAACATATCCACATCAGTTGGCCTGAGGTGGGGACACTTGCTTGATTGATGGCTGGTGTGAAAGAGCCACCCTTGAACAGGTAGTCAATCCCAGGGTGTATAAAAAAAAAAAAAACTGCATAAGAGAGGTGAAGTTAGCCAGTAAGCAGGGCTCCCCGTGGTCTCTCCTTCAGTTTCTGCCTCCAGGTTCCTATCCTAGAGTTCTTATCCTAACTTTCCTCAGTGCTAGACTGTGATCAGACCACGTAAGCCAATGAAACCCTTTCTTCCTCAGGTCGCTTTCGGTTTTATAACAGCAATTAAATCTAATACATTTCTATCCACTCTATTTACCCCTCTAAAACAGAAGGCCAAGGCCAAGGCTATGTTCAAAGAGAAGGCACTGAACTACCCAGCAGGCTGTGATTTCTTAATATCAGATAGTCTTGTCATCCGCCTTGGCCTTTGCTCTAGGGGGTGCCTGTTACACAACCATTATGAAAGCAATTAGTGCACAAACATACAAACGTGACTCAGCCAGCAATCTCATATGTGTAGAACTCTTATCTAACTATTTCTTGTCTTAATTGGGGTTTCTATTGCTTCAGTGAAACACCACGTGCCTTTGAAACACCTGTTGCCTTAAGGTAAAGGCTTCTTTCAAGCATCCTTTAAAAACCATCTTAAGTCAAGGCAGTCTAAATAAAGGGCTGGCCTCTTTCCAGGTACAAGGAGAGGGGAATTAGTAAGAAAGCATCAATAACTGGTTTGAGAATGATCTAGCCACATTTTAAGCACGGAAGGAAGGAGACTAAACAGCTGTTCGAGAACATTCTGCTCTTTTTGTTCATTTGTTTTTGTTTTTGTTTTTGTTTTTTTTAACCAGTATCCTAGTTAGGGTTTCTATTGCTGAGATAAAACACCATGAACAAAAGTAAGTTGGGCAAGTGTTTGGGAGCCAGACTGACCCAAGACTTCAGAGGCCTGGATGAAAATACAAAGGAATGTTCTGTGTCCTTGTCCAGGAGCAGATGTGGCAAGGTCCAGGCTAGGACTGGAGCCAGGGTGTGCTGCTTAGTTTTATGTCAACTGAACATACGTTAGAGTCACTGGAGAGGAGAGAGCCTCAACTGAGAAAATCGTTCAATAAGTTTGGGCTACAGGAAGACCCGTAGGGTATTTTCTTAATTAGTGATTGATGTGGGAGAGCCCAGCTCATTGTGGATGGAGCCTTCCCCGAGGCTGCTGATGGTCCTGGGTTCTAAAAGGAAGCAGGCTGGGCAAGCCATGGCAAACAAGCCAAGAAGCAGCACCCCCTCTACGACCTCTGCATCAGCTCCTGACTCCAGGGTCCTGCCCTGACTTCCTTTGATGATGAACAGGGATATGGAAGTGTTTTTTGATCATGGTGTTCCTTCACAGCAATAGGCACTCTAAGACATAGAGCCTCAAAAGAGTTAAGGTTGCAGTTCCTAGGAAACTGGTTTTCTTCCTAAAAAGCTGTGGTTACTAGTCCTAAGGCAGCTGCATCTGAGATACCCTGTGTTCTTTGTCAACACTGTCTGATTTAGCTCGCTGCTGACACTGGCCCCATTTCCCCTCTGCAACTAGTATGGAAGACGCTACACATCTTAATGGACTTGCTTGGCCGAAGCCAGAACCCTTAATCCCAACAAGCACCTAGACACACGGTGGAAGGCTCAAGGCCATGAGCTGTGCACTGAATTCCTGCACTTAAGCACTTTACTGGCATCTGGCAGCACACACAGGAGGAATGGAGAGATTTCTATAGCTTCGACTAATGAAGAGTCTCAATTTTAAGTAAAACCTTAAAAAAATGCCAACTAATGAATAAGAGCAACTTCTAACCCTTAAGAAAATTGCAGCCCAATGAGGGAGACGACATAAGACACTCTGGCAGATATCCAGGAGCTGGGAGGAGAAAAAAAAGTGAACCACACCCTAAATGCCTGCCTTAGTCACATGGGCCGAGTTTCCACCAGTTCCTGACATGGTAAAGTGCCCTGGCCCGTGCTCAGAGGCTAACGCTGGACTGCGAAGATGTTCTGATAGTTCTGGCTCTGGTATGGCCCTAGAAAACAGCTGTGCCTCTCAAAGTTGTCATCTAAAAGACACTTGGATGCTAACAAACAGCACCCACCCCATAAAGTTGTTGTGCGGTGTCAGCGAGGGGTGAAATCACTGGCGTGTGAGGGGTGGACTCATTATTTATGGCTTTAACTTGCTCTGGAGTTGTGCTGGCACCTAAGTTGTATTGCCTGTTCTCTGAGTGTCCTGTGCCTTGCCCTCAGTTGCTTAATTCTCCTGTATGTCTCACATTTAAACACCCAAGGGACATAAAATCCATGGGATCTATTGGGGAATATTGTCATGGGGAGGCAGAAGCATCTCCCAGTTAGACTCTACTATTGCTCCACTCCTTGGTAAATACTTCCTGCCAGATAAAGTCCCAGCATGGAGGAGGGCAGTGGGCATGAAGTCCTACCCCTAGCCAAGAGGCTATTTACAAGTGACAGCTGCTGGCAGAAGACAAATCAGTCCTCTTCAAAGGAGTGACCCTGCGTTTATCAACGGAGCTCCTGGGCAGCCCCCAGACTCAGCAGTAGTCAGCAAACACAAACTGGACTCAGCGGCTCTTTCGTTTGTTCTTTTGAGAGAAAGGTGATAAAGTTAGGAAGGGTGGGAGTTGGGTTGGATAGGAGCTGAGAGGAGTTGGGGCAGGGGAAAGAACAGGATCAAAATATACTGTATAGGATTCTGAAAGAATAAAGTTTTATTTAAAAAAGGGAGAAACAGTTATCCAGATGGCTCAGTCAGCGGGAGCTCCTGCCTTGCAAGCTGGATACCCTTCCTTCCACGGAACCCATGGGAAAGAAAGAGAAGCAACTCTACACATTGTCCCCTGACCCTCACATAAGTGCTTCGGTGGGGAGCCACACACTAAGACTAATAAACTTCTAACACATGAAAGAACACTGAAAGATCCAGCGGCTTATTCCAAGTTAGAGACACAGGTCAGGGTTGCTCACCGCTTTAAGATCTGAGCAGTGAGAACTCACATCCTTCGTGCTAAATTAACACAAAGCTAGAAAAGTTGAAATAACGTGATATTATCGTCGATGTAAACATGAAGTGATGTAAACGTGAAGAAGTGGACCCTCACCTCAGTGACCAATTAAATGTTAACAAGAGCACACTCTACGTTTGCTGTGCACAGTCTCCTGCAGACGAACCTGACACTAGATGTCTGCAAGTGA
This sequence comes from Mus caroli, assembly GCF_978045245.1. NCBI lineage: Eukaryota > Metazoa > Chordata > Mammalia > Rodentia > Muridae > Mus > Mus caroli. The sequence continues at coordinate 43,386,659 of NW_028227267.1, read as the reverse complement.
GACAGCTCAGAGAGAGAGAGATGCTGGTGCCTAGAGAGGCTGGAAGAAGGAATCGATCCCCTAAAGCTGGAGTTAAAAGCAGATGTACCTGACCCAGGTGCTGGAAACTGAACTTTCAAATGCCCATTGAAACTCTTTAAAAAGCATAGGGATACTAAAATTCATATGATACAAGCAAAACAAACCCAGGGAAAAGGCTCTAAATACAAAGGTAACTGTTTGAGCATACATGGACAGATGCCCAGCATCATTAGCCACCAGGGAAACGCGCACCCAAGCTGCAATCAGATGCTACTGCATAGCCCAGTAACGTTGCTATGTCACAAAAGGCAGGCAGGAGTGGAAAGTTGACAAGGATGGAGAGCAACTGCAGTTCTCATACACCACACGTGCTAATGTAAAATACTGTGGCTGATCTGAAAAACAGTCTGACAGCTCCTTAGGGAACTCACAAAACTGGAGTGTGAATCGTCATGGCAGCACCATCCCCAACAGCCAAGGAGTGGAAGCAGCACATCAGCCACGAATGAAGAACAGCACATTCCAAGCAATACGATGGCGCAGAGCAATAGAAGGAAATGAAGTACAGACGCATCGCGATGAATCTTGAAAACTGGGGAAGAGGCTAGTCACAAAGGCCAGGAAGTTGATGTAAATGATATTATTCATATAAGTCACCAAGAATAGGAGAATGTAGAAAGTAAGAAATTAGCTGTTTGTTCTGCATGCCAAGACTTGAGGGAAACAGGAAGTGACTGATAGTGGCATAGTTTCTTTGGGGTGATGAAATAGTCTAAAATTGATTCTGGCAGTAACTTCATTCAGTTCTGCAACTTCACTATCGTCCTTGAATTGCTTTTAGTTCAGAACATGAAAGTTCTATGACGGTATGTAATATTTTTAAAAAGATTTATTTAATTTTATGTGTATAAGTCTTTTGCCTGCATGCATGCAAGTGCACCAAATGAACGCCTGGTACCCTGAGGTCAGAGGACGGTGTCACATCCCCTGGAACTGGAGTTACGTATAGCTGTGAGGCACAGGCTGGGTGCTGGGAACTGAACCCAAGACCTCTGCAAGAGGATCAAGTGCTTTTAACCCCTGAACCATACTCTACCTTGGTTTCCTGGTACTGGACTTACAGAAGTTTTTGAGCTGTGCAAACTCAGTGTTGGGAACTGAATTTGAGTTCCCTGGAAAAGCAGAGCTCTTACCTGCTGAGCCATCACTCCAGCCTCAGCCTTAATGGTCTTACAGTACAGAGACATTAATTCCATGTCATCTTGGCTGGCAGAAGCCATTTCCTTTAGACATTATGTGTCTGAGAGAGTGAGACTCACACTTGGATCGGATGCACTTTCCACTGTGGGCGGGTATCATCAATCAGTCCACAGAAGGCCTGAATAGAGCTTAAGGGAAATAAATGGAAATGTGTTGTTTCCTGTCTGCTTCTGCAGCTGGGACACTCATTTTCTCTGTTCTTGGGCTGGTATTTACACCACTGGCTTCCCTGTTCTTAGGCCACTGGACTGATGTGAGAATCGAACTTGCAGCTTTCCCGAGTCTCCAGCATGCTATGGGAAGACCCCATGTCTTTTCAGAGCTATACTCATTCAGGCCAATTCTTCAGAGTAAGTGAAACAGATTTGGATGGATCGATATCTAGGTCTCTGCACATTCCAGAGCTATGGATTCAACCGACTATAGATTTAAAACATAAATACATAGAAAAAGTTTCATCTATATTGAGCATGTATGGTCTTTTCTTGCTATTATTCCCTAAATAATGCAACATAGTGATTACTTATGTAGGATTAACATTGTGTTAGGCACCACAGCAACCTATAGGTGGATGTGTACAGAAGGATGCACACAGGTCATATGTAAATGCTGTATCCAAAGAGGGATGCTGGAACCAAACACTTATCAGTCCTAAGAGAGAATCCTGTGTATACAAGTATGTATACTAAGTGGAAGTATACATACATACGTGTGTGTGTGCGTGTTGTACTGTTTGTCTGGGGAACCCAGATAGGTACAGCTCCAGTTTAGCTGACCACTGAGCAAGGATAGCATCGCATGATTACCAACACTTCTTGTCATATTTATATAAATAAAATATTACAGACAGAACACAACTTAGATGCTTCTCTCTAGAAACTACACAAAGATCTATCACTGAAATTAAGTCAACAAGAGTTCGTTTGAAAATTTCTTCTCTAAAGAAAACAGGTTTAATGAGAAGTATCTATTTGTATATAAATATTCATAGCACCATAGCTCATGATTGGGTATTAGTGTGAAAATCAAGCCTGCATCTAGTTCATACCAAAAATATGAAAAGAGATTTAGATAGGCATAAAACCACAAGCAAGCACACCATCTGTTGAATAAGTTAAAACTTTCAAGATTACCCTGGTGTGGCCCCTCCACCTGGGCATTTGTTAGAAATGCAAACTTCTAGACCTACTTAATCAGAAATTGCAGGCTAGAGCCAGAAATCTGTGGCTTACCAAGTACTCCAGGTGAGAGTTAAAATACACAGGAGTGTTGAAAGATTAAAAAAAAAATGTATCAAAGGGGGTCTGAGTTAGTCGCTTTAAAAATAACAACAAAAAGTTCCCATACTATACTGAGAGCCCTCAAGCAGCCCAGTTACAAAAGTTAGGAAAGATTTCATCAGATGGAAAGAGGAGGCATCAGAGAATTAAGACATGATGGGATGGTGACGTATGGCTGCCATGGGATGGACAAGCAGGGCCAGGCCCTGAGAGGCCCAGTTCAGAACAGAAAAGCCAGTGGCAGAAGTATCTGGCTAGAAAAGGTTGTCATGCTGGGTTAGGGAGATGGGGCAAAATAAGCTAAGAGATATGTAGGGGACAGAGCTGAGAGGTAACTCACAACAGGGTACAAGTAGGACCATGGGGCCCAAGGCTGGAAAAGTAAGGTGTCTAGCATGGCCACCAAACCCTGGCAGGACCACCAAACCCCGGAAGGGACAGCCAGCTGGAAAACCACTATCAAGAGGCCATAACCTGAGTCCCAGAACCTGCAGCCAAAACCAAACTACCAAAAGTACCTCAGAGGGGACAGAGCTGGCATGACACTGGCACTCAGAGTCACTTCAGATGACTGCTGTCAGGTCAGCTAATTGCTGCATGAGTCCCCTCTAACTGCGGAGGGACCAGAGACACCTGGGTAAAGGAGTAAGGTGGGATGCTAGAGAGGGGCTGACCATTTCTGACCCAGACTGCAGGCTTCTCAAGGTGATGCAGACCTGAAGGTGAGGTGGACTGGTAGGAAGGGCAGGAGAGTGAGCTTAAAAAAAAAAAATCATCAAGTATTGGCATTAGAATAGACTGCAATCCTTATTACCTGAAAAAGCAAACATAATGTAAAATATGATGCTCATCAGAGAAGTTAGGGTATAGAGAATCTTTTTCCTTAAGAACACTATAAGCTCAAAACCCAGCAGACCTTGTGGTTTAAAGGTCGCTGAGATGTCTTTTGAAGTTCACTGGATTGAGCAGACAGGGAAAGCGTGAGTTTCTGTGGGCTCAGGAAGCTGAGGCACAGAGCAGATGGGTAGGCTGGGCTGGGCTGAGTGTGAATGCAGACCGAGGTGGCAGATCACCTAGAACTGATCCTCTAGTTTGGCACAACTGTATACAAGCAAACATCTGCCCATGCTGAGTTCAAGAACTGAGGCTTTCTGTTAATAGACATGCAGAGGATCCAGGAGAAGCTGACCAACCAGGCCTCAGGAAGAGGAGAAACTGAAGAAGGCTCAGGATCACAGGAGGCTCTTAGAGTGGACACAACCCAATGTGTGGCTCTTTAATAACGGTGCTATTAACTTACTTAACACTGTTGAGATCTGCCTGCTGCTTTATTCCACGATGCCCAAGCTGGCACCATTCCTTCTGCTCTCCCTAACAGCATTCTCATAGCTAACTGTTTCATTTAAAAGGATGATTGACCCAGATCATTATCTGCTACCCGTTAGGCAATACCAGGAGATGACTGCCTTTGGGTTCAGCCAGCTGGGGCTAGAAGTGTGTACTGGAGGTGGAAGAGGGCTGAGAACAGGATGGGGCAGGGGTAGGAATACACCAGGAGGAAGAGCAGCAGATAGCTACACCTGGTTGCTGCTGTCATCTTACAGGGTCCCTAAAATCCCAGTTTTAAAAACATACACACCAAAGCAGCAGGCACCACTGTGGGGGAGGGGAACTTCAGGGAAAACCCTCACAAGTGAACGAATGGTCAGCTCAGAAAGAACTCCATGAAGAGCTTGGACCCTTGCTTTCTTTATCTGGTATTTTTGTGAAGGGCCAGCAATGCTGGGAATTGAACCTGGGACCTTGTGCTTCTGGCCAAGCAATCTCACTGAGCCACAGTCTCCAGCCAGTTTGGCCCTTTCTACTTTCTACCATGTTAAGATGCAGCAAGTGGGCCCTTACTTGGGAGTCAGTGCCTTCATTTTGGATTTCCTAGCTTCCAAAAGTACAAAATAATAAACTTCTGTACTTTGTATAAATTCCTTAGCCCCAGGGATTCTGGCACACCAACACAGGACAAGCTAAGACAGATGTCTAGCACAGGTTAAGGACAGACTCCATGAAGCTCAGTAATAAGATTTTCCATCTAACTAACTCTTGGTATAGCCAAAATTCACTGCACTGGGATGCAGTGTTCCTAGGACCTGAGGGCTTATAGCTTTTTTTTGTTGTTGTTGCTGGAAACCAACAAGGATTTTTTTTTTAAAGTCTACTTTTTTTAAGTGAAGGAAAAAAATAAAAATAAAAACAGTTAAGTAGCTAAATGACCATATTTGAGAAATAAGAAAAATATGTGTCCTGGCTCTGGCCAGTTTTCCTTTTGAGATTCTTAAAGACAGAAACGCATTAATTACTCCTTTCATAGCCAAAGTAAAACCTGACTATTAGCAGATTTCACAAGCAGTACATGATAAGCCCTAGTGTATCCAAGATTTGCATTTATCCATTCTAATAGACATGTGGTGTATCTATTAGACAACAGGATGGGTTTTCAAGGCATGATTAGGAACAATGCAATTTCTAATAACATAACTTCTGACAGGACTGCTCAGCGGCACAGACCTCCTAGCTTCTAATTCTCCCTTTCAAGGCTGGATCTGTCATCTGGGATCCGTCCTGCGTTGACTGCTGTTCACTGTGTTTTGTACACACCCATCAGGGACTGAGTATAGAGAGTTCGGTGTCATTGTGTTCTCCTTTCATCAAGTTGCCCAAGGATTCCTGTTTTTTTATTATTGCTGTTATTTGGTTTTCCCAAAGAAAGTAAACTGCTAACTAGTCACGTGGCTCACAGAAATTGACAGGCAGGCATCAGGAGCCACAGAGGGGAAGTGAAAGCAGGTTAAAAAATAAAACACTAGAAGTTCTTTCATGTTAGCATTTTATTTAAACCAGTACAAGCACCATGCTTACCAAAAGACTCCAAAATAAACATGCGGTATGAACTAGCAGAGACTGAAACCACAGCTTAAGAAGTAGTGCCAGTTGTTGGTTTTCTGTAACAATGACAGAGAACTGTCAAAATTCACAAGACTAAACCACCAATGTTTCAAGCCTCCTGAATGAGATTACATTGGACCATCAAAATCAATGGACTTGTCCTGGCATGCTAGTGATCTCAAGTGGTATTCAAGTAATAATATTCCGAAAAGCAAGAAACTGTTTCTATCACAAGCGTAACATAATTGTCCTAACATCACAGGAGTACGATCACTGATCTGAAGTGTCACGTGGCCTACCAAGAAACACTCAGCTCAGAACCACCAGCACGAGGCGGCCTAGGAGATGATCTACATTCTTCTGGAGACACAAAGTAAGACGCATCCAGAAATGTTTGCAACATTTCTTTACAGAAGTTGTAAAGGCTCAAACTTTATGGATTCCAGTATTATCAGTCTACAGAACAAATACAGAGTGCTACCATATTAACACTCAATAGAACTGATAGGATTTAAGTTACTCTCTTCTTCCCAAATACTGGCATTTCAATTCTTATGGAAGTGTCTGCTCACTAGTTTACATACAGATTACTGTAGTCACTTGAGTTTTACAAGTGTCCAAACATTTCTTATGTGCAGCTTTCTTAGTTTCTATCTAAGTGGGAAAAGAGCCAAGTTTAATTTGGCAATAAACTCCTCTAACTGGAAACCATTTGTGGAAGTGTCAGACCAGGATTCAGTTTATGGCTAAGTTTGGCTCCTGAAAATAGGAGACAAAAAGGGAGGGAAAATGCTAACACATATTTTTTGCTACAAATTATTTTATAATCACAAACAATCTGCAACACCTTTCCTACAAGAGAATGTTTCTCTCACAGGAAGAGAATGTTTAACTGCGCTAAGCATCCAGTAAACTCCTCAAGACAATTCAAACATAGTTTAGAAGTCAATTAAACAAAAGAGTCAACCAGCATTTTTCTAACATAATTGTGTCAATATCAGAACAAATCACTGTTTAAAACTCAGACCTTTTGGAATTTCAGCACGGTAACCTGAGAATACCCCTCTTCATGTGTCACTTATGTTGTCACCAAAACCACATGACATATACATTGTGATTCCTAGTCGGTTCTAACATTAGATGCTATGCACAACTTAGTAAGATCAGAAATTTCCAAATGCAATGCTTGCTTAAAAGGTTCCTGGGAAGAGTGGCTTCCAAAAAGGAAAGATTAAGGCTGAGTGGGAATGGTTGTTGCTGAAAGACATGGAGTGTAAAAAACCTGCAATTATGAAATCTGGACATACTCTTTACGGAACAGCAGAAAAAGAATAAGAAAAATACTTTAAAAGAATGTAAATTTTAGCTAAAGGGAAACTTACATAAATATTTCATGAACACTGCAGGGCACAGGACTTACAAACTTGTCTAAGAAAGACAGAATAACCATGTTCTATTGATGCCCCAACTCAGTGTGCTACCTTACAAACGACCCATCTACAGGTAAGAGTCAGACAAGCTTGAAAAAGAAAGCTGCTCACCACCGGTGTTGCTGCTTGAACTAGAGACTAAGAGTCCTGTGTGTGGCAGGTCAGGGCCATTAACTCTATGAAAGACTTGGAAATTTCAAAAACTGATTTAAATATGCAAGCCAAAATAAAGAACTGAATTTAAAATGTAGACTTGTAGCACTGCTTTTGAAAGCGTGCTTCTATAACCAGGTGAAACAAATCCTTATTGGCATCATTCAAAGACATTAAAATCCCTCTTTACTCGGATCTCATCTGCATTCCTGTGGGATCATAAGCAAGTTATTCTCTAGCTCATACCAAAATACCTGTATAATCAAGTCCTAAACTTCTTAGATGACGTTTTCTTGCTCTCTGGACACTGAAATAAAGGGACTTTTCCATTCATGAACCAATATGGTCACCTCCTCTAGCACTTGCAATTGCTTCCTGACATACAGGCTAGTGAGCACACAGTTGGGAATACAACACACTCTACTCCACTGCCACAGTTCCAACTATCTTCCCGCCAGTAAAACTGGCACAAAGCCCTAAATGAGACAAATACTATGCAATGAACACATGCCAACATAAAGATGATTTGCTATTGTTTTCTTTTTAGGGGAGCAGGGTGTTCATCTGTTTAGCCTTGGTTACCCTGGAACTTGCTTCTGCAGACCAGGCTGGTCTTGAACCCAGAGATCTGCCTGTCTCTGCCTCCCAAGTGCAGGGATTAAATGTTATGTGCCACCATTGCCCAATCAAAATCCCTACCTTCTTAATATAAGAATTTGGTCGTCTCTACAGTCTCTTTACTTGTCTCTTTAAGTCAAATTACTATTCAGCATTTCTTACATGTTTTCTTAAGTGAAACTTAAGAATTCCAAGTACATTAGAAATCTTGCTTCCTGATGATGCTGTCATCAAACTGTGACTGGCTTAGGTCATATTAGAATTTCTTCTGACATTTAGGATAAAAGGTATGACATCTATTGATGTGTAGTAATTAATTGTGGCCAATGTTTAAATAGTGCTTACATGTGGCACAAAACTAATAGCAAATATACCCCAAATTATAACTCTCACCTACTATCACAACTTTGGGCAGATAGTTGGAATTTTAAAAATAACAAGTTGGTTTATTACAAATTTCAATTATACATATTAGAAAATTGTTTTATTTGAACCCTTTAAAAAAGTATTAATGTCACCAAATCTAGAACACTGGCAGTGTAGAAGTCTTAAGCTAACGTTAAAGCTGACAATCAAAGGCACAGTGTTAACATAGTTAGAACAGTGCTCACAAGACTTAGGAGTGCTTTGTAGTGTTGCCAAGCTACAGTCTAAGCTCCCTACAGTGACATAACCAAGGACGAAGCCCTTGAGTACAGAGCTCCCGGTTTCTAAGATTCAGATGGTATTCTTCATAAGAAGAAAACCTAACAATCCTAACTCTACCATAAAAATCAACTCCCAGACCTTAAGGAGGAGTGATTGATGAAGATTCTACACTTGATTGCAAAGATACAGGAACCCAAGAGAGGAGGAAAATTGGCAGAGAGTTCAACAGAGGTCCCACTACATCTCTACTCAAGGCTCAGAATCGGTCACTTACGCTTCAGTCCCAAATGAACCGCAATGATGTGACAGGTGATAAAATGCTACTTGCACTTATAAACTGCCAGTACCGAGGAGTGGTCAGAGGAGGAACTGTTGTCTATCACAGTCTAATACCCACCTTCCTATAGTGTCTGCAAACAGTAACAAATTCTGAATCATAAATTATAGAAATTAGTCAAAAGGGTGTAAAGCATCCCTGGAGAAAAGTAGTCCCCCTAACAATGACAGATGCAGGAACACTTCACAACGTCTCATTACTATGAAGATGATTTCCCCTTTGTTCAAACTGCACAAATGAAGAATTTTTCTTTACTGCAGGAAACAAACTGTAAGTAACAGTGCATTTTTAGGCATAAATAACTATTTATGTCTGGTTCCAGTATGGTCAGGTTAATACATAAATACTTTAGAAACACAGAAGTTCACATTAGTGGAAAAATCCAAGTTTCTCACGTAACCATTCTTCAGTTAGATCTTCAGTGTTTCTTATTTCAAATACCTTAAGGAAAGAAAAAACAAACAAACTGAAGTCATTCCACCACTCAAAATAAAAAAAGTCACTACATTGCACTGAGTATTAAATACCACATTATGACTGGTGAACTTGGGGATGAGGGGAAAGTCTATGGGGCAAGTGCACCGTACCACCAGACAGAAGAACTGGTAAGGTTCAAGCAGGTTCAAAACTCTCCGGTTAATCTCATAGTTAGGGATGGCAAGCATTGGAACCAGCCCCTGGCCAGCCTCTACCTGTCCTGAACACATAACCATGACACCCCAAAGTGAAGATGACGACAACTGGTCAGGTAGCATAAAACACTAGAGTTCTCCATGCTAATGAGGTATCTAAATAGGCCCCAGTGTTCAGCCAATAAGCTTCCCTTCTGCCACCACTGCCCGGCTAATATCCCTTCCTGAAAAAGATATTTAATCCCTGGTTAGCCCTGAGTAAGATGCATGCATTCACATCTGCCCTAAACATCAAGCAGTTTGGACAAGCAAGGACCATCTCCTTCATCAAGGGGGAGGCCTTAGCTGTACAAAGCCTTGCCGAAATCTCCCAGAGAAGGCCTTTCCTCTTTCAGCCCCTCAGTATTCTCGGCACTCACTCAGAACCAAACCAGATTCCACGCTGTCTCGGGCTCAGCCATCCCCTTTCTGCCTGGCACACAGGGGACCACCGTTCTCAAGTCCTTGAGTCCCCAGCACTGTCCAGGTGCACAACAGACTGAGAACCACAGCATCTGCCCCAGCCCCTGCTGTTTCTAACCAGGAAACACAGGCTGGGACTCCCTATCTTGAACTGCGTTCTGCTTTCCCTGAGCGGCATCCCAGCAGTGAGACAGACTCACAGACCTACAGAGGACCTCTGAGTTCAAAGCCAGCCTAGTCTACAGAGCATTTCAGGATAACCAGGGACACACAGAAAAACCCTGTCTCATAAAACAAAACAAAACAACAACATCAATATCAACAAACCCACATTCTGTTTCCTTTGTATTGGTCATGACTTAATCTATGGAAATTTGATGTGTCTTTGGCAGTATTATACTTCTTTTAGGTGCTAAATACTTAAGTTATCAAAATGTAGCAACCTAGATGACATAAAACCTAGGTTCTTTTAAAACCACAATTTTTTTTTTCCTTTTTTTGTTTTTTGAGACAGGGTTTTTCTGTATAGCCCTAGCTGTCTTGGTACTCACTCTGTAGACTAGGCTGGCCTCGAACTCAGAAATCTGCTTGCCTCTGCCTCCCAAATGCTGGGATTAAAGGCCTGTGCCACCACTGCCTGGCTAAAACCACAAATTTTAAACTAGCACACACATGCTAAAAGAGCAATTCTATAAATCCTGCCCATTAAAAAAACACAGCCAAGCACACAAATCTAAAATCAACCTAGGTAGGAGCTGAAGAAACACAAGGCCAATCTTCCACAGCCTGAGTGTCAGATGTTAACACCAGCTGTTGACTAATTTGATAAAGTTACAGTACAGTCCACAGTTACAGTTCTCCAGCAGGAATCTGAATTCACAAGCCAGACAGCACAAACACTAGGGGGAGATGAGGTATGACAGCAAACAGGCAGGACCTGGAGCCAAGCCACGTGTACATCTGAACCTTAGCTCTAACAGACAGCCCTGAGCACATCATCTTCTCAACCCGTTTTTCTTTATTTCCACTTTATAATTTCCCTTGTATCTCTGTGTGTGTACACATGTGTGTACATGTGCATGTGTGTTTACTTGCAAGTACATGCATGCACATGAGCCCCAGCAACTTGCAGGAGTGAGTCCTCTGCTTGCACCATGTGTATCTTAGGGATCAGAACTTAGATTGTGAGACTTGGTGGTAAGTCTCATTACCCAGGGAGCCATCTCACAGCACCCTGAATCTGTTTTCTTATTTTCAGAATATGGCATCAACCTCAACACCTGTACAGAATGAGATTGCAGAACTTATCAAAGTAATGTGTACATTGTAACGTAGGGTCTAGCACGCTAGTTAGGGCAGATGTATGAAGGACCTGATAGGCTTAGCAGTTACCGTGAGCTTTTTTTCCTTTGGAGATAATCTCCTTATGTGGCCCAGAGTGGCCTTGTACTCATGATCCTCCTGCCTCAGCTTCTCCAGTGCTGGATTTACAGGCATTCGCCACTGTGCATGGTTACAATGGCTTTTCTGAAGCTGCTCACATTTTGGTTAAGTTTTTTTTTTTTCTAATCAAATTTTTTAAAAAACACATTGGCTCAAAGCTCACTACTGCTCTTTCCTACCAATAAACACAAAGCTTTACTGCAGGGCTGCATTATTGTACATGGCTTCAGCTGCAGGAAGATACTTCTGTACCAGGCTGCTTAGCTCTCTTTGTACGCTGAAGGAAGCCATCAATAGCCCTGTCCACTGGAGGCATTACCTTGGTTAGCTCGGCAGTCTGGACTAGCTTGTTCTTACTCCCAGCGTACATCATCTGCTGCTCAGGCTTGCACCCTGGAAGACAGCAGCACACAAACAAAGGGTAACTTCCGAAGAGGTAATCCTTTCCATTACTTTTATCTTACACAGCCATCTATCAGATCATTAAAAGTGGATCTAGGTCTCTGTGATTCTGATCTTCAGAGTCTTGGCAAACACTTAAAAACTTTCCTCAGGATTATTTTAACTTCAATAGTACAAGGACCATTTTCAAAATTACAGGCATATCACTGGTAACTATTTTTTAAAATGATAAACACAAGCATATTACCACGGTCACTCAAAGATCACATACTTAAACAAGATTAAAACATACTTCTGATTCCAAAAGCATTATATTTCAGAATCATTAAAATAAAAGATTTACCTCAACAATTACACTTCTAGGAATTAAGCAGCCAAGGTAAATACATTTCAAGAGACAATGCTTTCCTGTGCTTGCCCTCTAGGGGGGATACAGGTGTGTGTGTGCAAACACACATGAACTAACCTCAACTTAGGCTATTCAACCATTTCATATTTACAAACAGCAAAAATCTGTCTAGCGAAAGATGATTCAATTGGATCAAAGCCAAGTACAGACGATTACAGAGATTAACTTACCGACAGGACTGGAGAAAATAAAGCAGAGAGGGTACGAGACTCTGCCGTCATCATGTTGGTATTTATAACTATACACAATGAAGGTTTTTCTCAAGTTAAAGAAACTACAGCCACCGACCTAAGATGGGCAACTGTCAACCCCTGGAGCTGGACCGAGTGAACGCCTTACTCATAAGATCATGCTTTTGACAGAATTCTACAAAATAGGCTCCAAAAGCAAATTATAATATCTTGCAGTCTCTCAAGAAGAAACTTGTTAAAAATACAGGTATAATATGGACTTTTTTTCTCAGTTTTTACTGTATGCACATTATTAGAACAAAGAGAATTGTTGTTTTTTTTTTTTTAAATCCAGTCAAGACATCAACTTTCATATTTTTGTCTAATGCATGCATACCTGTTTTAATTTGGATGTGGTCAGGATGAGAAAGGACTACTTTTAAGGTATGTTTTTATTCTTGTATTAGCTTCTTAGTCAGCATAATGAAGTAATGGGTTTCATGCATATTCTCAATACTTTGCTCATATTCATCGCTCCACACCCCTTCACTGTTCCCTCTCTCCTCCCAAACAGTCCCCGAATTCTGTTTTCATGCCATACATAAAATCCTGATAACGAAGGAAAATCTCCAAGCCACTTAGGAAAGGATATCGAGGCTGCCGCTCGGGTAGTTCGTCTTTGAGTTCATCCGGAGAGACGCCCTGGCACCACAGAGAAAAGACAACTCTGAAGCGTGTCCCTACCCAAGGCCCACTGCACCCCACCCTGCTCAGAGCTATGGTCCACTATCACATTACTTCTATTCTCAACAGCACATGGGCATGAAGGGCAGTGCTTCTTCTATGCTTATCTTCCAAGTGTCAAGAGACACGGTGACTGAATGACATAGCAAAACCTCAGAGAGCATTATTAATTCCACTCCAGTTCCGCACTCACGTGGCGGGCTTCAGTCTTCTTCCACTCTATGCACTGCTTGTAAGAAGGGAGCTGCCTCTGCTTTTAGGAGAGCTCGAACCCCTACCTGCCACACTGCATCTCATTAATGCTTAAGGAAGGCAGTTAAATCAGCAAGACAATGTGGAATCAATAATTAGCTCATGTTTTCATGCATAATTAGTATGCATTTAAGAAGGTCCAGAACTTGTTTTAGTACTTGGAAGTGACATAGCATTGTTTGACAACAATAATTGCTTAACTATAAAATTGTAGTTAGCTCATTGAACAAACCTCAAGCTCCTCATCCAGCACCACCAGGCGTTTATCCTTGTCAATCTTCACTACAATGGAAATACAGTGTAAGTAAAGTGGGACCCAACCCAGGGCAGCCCTAATCACTGTGGAGGGGAGGGAGCGCCTCAAACTACAGCATCAAGAAACAGCATAAAGCACATTCAAGCTTTGCCTTTACACTTGTGGGTAGAACTCCCAGCATGGAACTTGCTTGTTTATTATTGACTCTTATCAGCTCCTCACATGGACTTCAGGTATGGAGAAGTTCCTAACCCCAATGCAACTTTCTAAGTAAAAAGGGGCTGGGAAGGAAAACCCTGAGACTGGTCTATGTGCAACATGCTTAGAACTGCAAAAGAAATGCTCACCAGGGTCAGGAGAGAGAATCCCAAGACCTCCAGCTTCTCCAACATTACAATGCCATGGCATATAGTCATTATTCTGAGAAAGTGAATTACCAATTCCACCTCTATTCAAAGATATTCAAATATAAGTGATCTAACCCAACCCAAATCTATGTGAAAATAAAGGTCGCCTATGCCTTTATTCTTTTCTACCTGTCTAATGATTCAACTATGTTCGGGTTTGCACAAAATTCACATTAAATCCAACGAGCACACAGTGTGACTTCACAAGGCCTCATCTTTGGTGGTAAATGGCACTCTTCCACATTTTCCCTTTAAGAACCAAATGACCACATGATAGCATTTAGTTATAACAGACCAACTTCCTAAGGTGCCACCACCTGGTTTACTGACACCTGCCTGATGCACCTCTGGTAAGTGGCCTATACTCTTTATGTCTTCACTGCCTCAGCCTTTTTCTAAATCATTGCCCACAAAGTATTACCTACAAACAAGTAAAGTACTCCCAAAACTAAGATCAACGCCCAAGGCTGAACTTTACCATTTAGGTGTGGGCAAATGTTTGCTCTGAACTACTGCTAGCACCCTGGGAAAGACAAAGTTCATGGGTCACTACAAATGGGAACCCTCATCCTCAAGTGACTAAGACAATAGGCCTCTCAAGAGCTGGGGAGGCAGCTGGCTCAGGGTTATCTTTGGCAATGGCATGAGCAGTTTAACTTGCAGAGGTAACGGTGGTAAATGCAGCCGGTGGAGGCACCATTGCGCTCTGAAGGCTTGGCATATTCAAAGGAGCTTTAAGAGAAAACAAACTAACATCATATAGTTTTGAGGCAACTTCAGCTTACTTATAATAGCAGCATTGTGGGTTTCTTTTCGAAAACGAAACTTTCTCAGCTTTTCCACTAAATCTTCAGCAACATCACAAACCACCAAAGACTCACTCTACAAAAGAAAGGGGGGATACACACACTTAAAATGCCATCCGTTCAATATTCGTGAATGTTAAACAACTTTCAAATCTCCCAAGCTTGGATTCGCACACTTTAGTCATAGCTCTGTTTACCTAATATAAGCTTCACTTTAACTTTCTCTTTGACTGATAAGTACTTCAAAAACCAAGCATGCCAGGTGTGGTAGCACACACCTTTAATCCCAGCACTCGGGAGGCAGAAGCAGGTGAATTTCTGAGTTTGAGGCCAGCCTGGTCTACAAAGTGAGTTGCAGGACAGCCAGGGCTGCACAGAGAAACCCTGTCTCGGAAAACAAAAAACAAAATACAAAAAACAAAAACAACAACAACAAAAAACCCCACAAAAACCCAGCAAAGCCTGACGAGCACTTGTTTCATTAAAAGTGGAGAGGAAGGAGGGAAATGCGGAAGACAAAGGCCATCTTTTGTGTCAGATGAGCAAGCATAGTATTTCACACTGTGTGGTAAGAAAGGGAAAAAAATCACTTTACTTTTTGGAGTTTCACAATTATGGAGAAAATAAAAGTGATCATAACAGTAAAAATGAGCAACAATTTATATCTTAGTTGACTACAAAAGACAAAAATGGCTATTAAGAATATATAAAAATAGTTAGGCATGCCTTTAATCCCAGCACTCAGGAGGCAGGGGCAGGAGGATCTTTGTGAGTTTGAGGCCAGCCTGGTCTAGAGTGAGATCCAGAACAGCCAAGGTTATACAGAGAGACCCTGCCTCCAAAAAAAAAAAAAGAATACACAAAAGGCAAGCAATACTCTGGTTACTGTTCAGCCCTCTGCCTCTTATAGTATACTCAATAAATCTGTTTCCTCGAAAAGGAAAAAGCAAAAGCTGATGAACTAAATATAAAGGCCAGATCCTTGTGTTTGTGCAGTAATATCTTTGCATACTTACCCATCGCCCCAGCCCTTGACACAGGGTTGTTGTTGTTGTTACCCAAGCTGGCTCAAACTTGTGATCTTCTTTATTTTAGCCTCCCCAGTAGCTTGGCTTACACGTGTGTGCCACCATGCTATGCTATGATCATTTTATAAGGTAAAGCTGCGAAATCAAGCAGGCATCAAGGTACACACCTTTAATCATGGCTTTTGAGAGGAAGAGGCAGAAAGATCTGAGTTTGAGGCCAGCTGGGTCTACAGATACTGTCTCCAAAAGGGAAAAAATTAACTAATTTAATAAAACAAAACAACCTTCCAAAACGTACCAATGTGTAGAACAGAAGAGTGACTCCTATGTGTCGATCACCCAGCTCTAGTTGCTCACTACCATGTGCATTTCATTACCCAGAGTACATCACCAACACCCAATGATGGTCTTACCCAAAGGCCACAAGTCATTCACCTAGAAATACTGCACCGTGTAAGACAGCGTGTGTCACAAGAAACATAAACATAATGAAACTGATCTACTTCAAAAACCCTACCAGACTTCTAGTCTCTAATACCTCATTTGTGTTCAGATCCCCTCACTGCTCCATGCTTTCTACAGTTGGTTTCAGTCAAGTTGCAAAAAAATTCACTTTCATATACAAGTTTCCCCTCTCATTCAAGAAAATCTGGACTCCTCTCATCAGAACCTCAAAGTATTAAGGCTTCCAATTTTAAGTTAAAACAAACAAACAAAAAAACCATAATGGAAGCCTAGGTGCTCTTGTGGGATTAAAGAATGCATGCACTAGCTAGCATTTTCACTGTCCTGAAGATTCTGCAGCCTGGTAATCAGTAAGATGGACAAGTATAGAATATGCTCTTATACAATCCAGGCATACGGCCCAGCTGATAGAAACTTTGCTCTAGAGAGATGCTAAATCATAGGGAACTGCCTGAAACTCAGATTAATCTTCTTTGACCAAAGATAGAATTAAGGAAACGAATAAATGCTTAAGATTTTTATTTAAGACAAAACCTATCTGATAACTGAGTCTTACCTTTCAGCTCTTATAATCAGAGCTACAACTGTAAGTTTGACAGCCTAGGGCCAGAAACCCTAGGCCCTAGGCTCAGTGTAGTGCTCTGTTTGGAAGGCACTCAAGTGACCCCTAGCATGGTGGAAAAGATGAAAACATGCTCTGATTCATTTGTGTAATTCAGTTTGTGTCTTCTTCCTTCCCAATGCTACAACATGGGCAAAAACACCTTCCTACAAGGACTCAGAAACCAGGAGTGGTGGCACGTCTGTAATTCCAGCATTTAGAAGCTGAGGCAGGAGGATCAATTGTCTCTTCTAAAAAGGCAGGACCAGAGGGTGGGGGGAGAAGGAAATGGACTCAGGCTTAGACAATTCACATTCATTTACATTTGAAAGCATATAGGAATGAGTACAAAGCTATAAAAACAATTCTAGGTGGCAAATGTTAAAGATAGTTGAGTTTAAACGTTCATTTATTGGTGTATTCAATAGATGAACAGTTTATGAGCACCACCACTGTGCTAAGTGCTAGCTTACACTATAATCTAATACAGAAGGGACCTACATAAGAGACCAGACAAAAAACCTCTTAGTTGATACCTGTGAAAAAGGCTAAACAGGAGAGCCAAGATGCTTTGAGGACTTAAAAGTGAAAAACATGGTGACAGCAAAAGCTATCTAAAGTGATTAGAGTGAACATGGCAGTCAACGTCATGAAACAACGGTGTGACTCAGATGCCCACAACAGGAGCAAGGGCCAAGAGTAGGGAAGGGCACAGTAGGTACTCAGATTTCTGTCCCATGAGCAAATATAAACTATCAACATGCTTTAAGTATTGTAGGGAAGGCAAACATGGCCATATTTGAATTTTGATAAGATCATATTTGTTGTGATATGCAGTAAGCAGGCAGAGAGCCAGGAAGAGCACAGCAGCCCTAGTTACCAGCAAGACTATTTCAGAGATGACAAGTAGCTGAGGGGTTAAAGATCAGCATAAAAGAAGTGAATAACATCAGTGAGCTACCATGTATACAGCACAAAGCTGATTCCCATCCCACTTCATGCTCCAAACCATCACACCTACACCAGCGCCA
Organism: Mus caroli; assembly: GCF_978045245.1. Taxonomy (NCBI): domain Eukaryota; kingdom Metazoa; phylum Chordata; class Mammalia; order Rodentia; family Muridae; genus Mus; species Mus caroli. The sequence continues at coordinate 43,368,864 of NW_028227267.1, read as the reverse complement.
TCCACATTTGGCAGGAAATTTAAGATTTAGACAGGCTAGAAGCATCTTCCCCAAAACCTTAAGTCATACAGGTAGTGGACCCAGGAAGCAACCCAGATATGCTGGCCTCTAGTGCTCTCTCTCCTCCCTCTCTCTCTCTCTCTCCTCTCCTCCTCCTCCTCCTCCTCCTCCTCCTTCTTCTTCTTCCTCTCTCTCTCTCCCTGTCTCTGTCTCTGTCTCTCTGTCTCTCCACTACATAAGAACTGGGTTAGATTCGATATGAAGGAAATAAAGACTTACAAAGATAACTTCTAGGCTTCTGGCTTTGTGTAAGGAACACAAACACACCTTTAGCCAAGTTGCAGAATTCTGGCTGAATGAAGACCAGATGTGTGGAGGAAGCTATGAGTTCTTTTTTGGACAAACTGAGGAGCCTCTGTGGCGTCTGTGTGATGAAATGCTTCCTAAGTATATTAACCAAAAAGTGGAATGTAACTGCTGGTTGGATCTGAGCTAAGGTCAGAGATAGGAACTCACAGGTCAACTCAACGGAGGTGGTTACTGAAGCCAGGAGTTCAGCAAAGAGAAAAACAATAGAAAAATGAAGCCTTGGAATGGAGCCTAGGGCACTCACGGGCATAGTCCAAGGAATGGAGAAAGGAATCCAAGGGGAACAGATGCATCAGCAGAAATAGGAGGAAAGCCAGCTCCGAATCCCAAAAGCCGGGGGGCTGGGAGGAGGCAAAATTAAAGAGCTGCCTCAAACACCAGTGCCAACACCCTGGGATGTAGCTGAAAGGTCGAAACGATGGAAAGCCACAAGTTCACTGGGTTCAATGACCGCGGTAAGATCTGCTAGACGGAAGTGGTCCCCAAAACAGGATTTATAGATAAGTGTCTTCCAGGTGTTGTTTCCATGATACTTGGTCGTACTTAAAAAACACTTTGGGAAGGCTCCAGAAGGTCCTTGATAGCACCTGACTTAATTCTCCACTTTGTCTTTATGCTTTATCGACAAGGAGATCAGAAACCACTGCCCCAGACGCAGCAAAACTAAACCTCTGACAGTTGCTTAAAGGCAAAACCGGAGCCTTGGGTCACATGGGTTCCAACGGCCTGGACTTGAAGAATGTGGGTATCGGGAGCTATTCAGCCGGAAACAAGGGGGTGCAGGTAGAAAGAAGCCTGGGCGAAGCCGGAATGCAACCAGAACCCGGGCACTCGCCTACAACGCCGGCCCTCAGTCCCAGCCCGTTTCCGCCGCGGGGACCACAAGGGTCCACGCGGAGGCCACGTTCCAACCGTCCGCCCGCAGCGCGGGGGTCTTCCGCGCCGCCGCTGGAAGTCGGGAACGGACTGCGAGTCCGCCCAACCCCGCGGTGCCTCCCTTCGCCGCCACTTACCATTTTCCTTCCGGTCGTCAGCTGCCCGTTGCCGTGCGATCTCTTGGGCCCCTTTAAGAATGGCTCGGCAGCCACCTCCCTTCCTGCTTTGGCTGGCGCACCACTCAGCCTCCCCCACCTAACGACGCGGCCGCCGTGGCCCGCACGTGACAGAGGACGGCGGGAGGCGAGGCCCAAAATTCTTCGAAATGCGGACGAGGGCGCCTCTGGTGCCTGCTAAGGAAGGATGTTGCGCTGTTACCAAGGAATGAGCCAGCCAAGCGGTGCGCAGATTCTTGGTGTCTTTAAATATTCTCCTAGCCTTAACGGCAGGTATTTCGTGGTGCCAAACCTGAGCCAATGACTTGAGTGGTAAATGTGCGTGTCGATTACAGTTTACTTGCAGATTTAATGCTTTTCAAAGGTAGACCCGGATTTCATCCTTGCACCTGTCCCAGGGCGCCATCCCTGACCCTGCCTGCTTTCCAGAACTTGCTGAATAAATTTATTTTCCAAAATCTATGCATACTCACCAGTAAATGGTGACCAATGTTGATCATGTCGGCTTTTACTCTCAAGTTACAGCGAATTGAACTCTGAAACCCAGGTGCTGTTATTGTTTCAAAGTGTGACACTCAAAGTTACGACCTTTTAAATGTATTACTATTGGTATCCCATAACGGAGATAAACTTGCCTTTCTAAGAAACAGTATGAGGTACAAAAAAGACTATGTGGAAGAAAGGGTTGGTAACTTTACGAAAAATAAATATAAGAGATTTTTAAAACATTCTAATATTTGTATATTCTTTTGGTACTTTCTCCTTTGTCATCCATAACTATTATCCTCAAACGATTAGCAGAATTGTCTTTCAAAAATAAGAAAGGATGGGAGTTGGAGAGATGGCTCAGGGGTTAAGAGTACAGGTTGTTCTCTCCACTCTGGCTGGATCTCCAGAACCCACCAATATGGTAGTTCACAGTGTAACTCCAGCCCCAGGGGACCCAAAGCACTCTCCGGCCTCCAGGGCCACTGCAGGCTTGTGGTGCAAGCAGGCAAAGCACTCATACACACAAACTAATAATATAGTTTTTAAAAATAAGAAAGAAATTGGAAGGGAGGGAGGGAGGAAAGAAGAGAGAAATGCAAAGAGCAACTTTGATTTCTAAAAATAGAGTTTTAGATCTCCATATTAAACCCAGAGGTTTTCAGGGAGAGGCACCTTATGCAGTTTTGAATCTCTATTAGCATTTGTTTTAAATCCAGATATTGGTAATGGTAAATGGATTTTCTGTACACCACTCCTTAAGGAAGGTGTGACAAAGTCAACAGTAGGAAGGGAAAGCCTTCTGCTGTGGATCTGTAGAAGCTGGGGAGGAAGGCTGGAGTACCTGCAGAGCCTTCCTTTCCCACTCTGGCCTTCTCCTCTAGCTTGAAATGGCAGAGGGAAGGATGTAGTCACTGGAGCATCAAAATAGGCAAGGTGTCAGAGAAAATCCTCTTCTCTGGGGAGAAGCCTGGAACTTGACTCTATTCCATCTTTAACGTAATAGAGATCTCTTCAGTGGCAGAAGTGGCCTAATCTGTTTGCATAAGATAGCCCTGAAACCAGCATGTGACATGCAGGCGAATCTACACGGTCCTATAACAGTCCCCCTCCCCTGGTAAAATGGAAATGAGCATCTAGCAAGCCTGCTGAGCTAAGAGGCTGTGTGGGTTACCGAAGATTTTACTGACACAAGTTCATGGCTCGAACCTTGAATCCCAGCGGTGGGAACTCTCTAGAAACAGACACCTAGACGAAGCTGTCTACAGCTTGGTGAGGACCTATATTCGTGGTTCAGATCTGCACTCCCATTTCCCCGCCTCCCACCACATCCCAGGAGCATCTCCTGTCATCAGATCATCCTTTTAGGAGAAGCAAGAGACATGGGAGAGAGAAAGGGGAAGGCTACGAATTCTCTTGAAAGAGACCAGATTCTTAAAGTGTTAAACTCAAGAAGACCAATTCCTTTTTAAAAGCCTTTGTGTATGTGTAGTTGTTCACGTGTGTGCCACAGGTTGGGACATCCCACAGTGCACTTGTGGAGGTCAAAGGTCAACTTCCAGAGTTAATCTTCACCTTCCACCTTATTTGTCACAGGCATGTCTTATTGCTACTGCACATGTCAGGCTACCTGGCTCAAGACGTTCTGGGGATTCAATTGAACCAATGGCATTACATACACAGTCTGTCTAGCTTTCACATGGATTTCAGCGATCTGAACTGAGGCCCTCACCATTTTACAGTCAAGCAAGCACTCTCCTCACTGAGCCACCACAGACCCAAATCACAATAAGTCTTTCAGTTTATAAACGTAAGCTCCCATTATCCTCTCTTCCTTCATTCCCATACTATTGACGGGGGAGGGGTAGTGTTCAAGAACAAAGTTAGTTAGGGCTGGGGAGATGGCTCAGTCAATAAATTGCTTGCTGTGTAAAGCACAAAGAACTGAGTTCAAAGTCAGGTGTATTCGTAAAAGTATGTCAGTCTAGTACTGGGGACGCAGTGGGCAGAGACTAAAACTGGCATGCACATGTCCGTGCATGCACACACGTACACACATGCTCGAGAGCTAAATTGGTAATAAGATTATAAAGAGAAGCCATTTTCCTGGGGCTTTGAGAGTCATACCCGTTTACCCTGAATAGCTTATGTGGCACTGCCAAGTAACCTCACTCAAAAGAACTTCCCTCACTCTGTAATGTGACAAATAGAAGATAGGTTATTGCAGCATGAATGAACATCAGTGAGGCGCCATCCTTCTGCTACCTAAAAAGCTAGTTAGACTAGTCAAAAGATGTTTATAACCAAGCCAGCGGGGTTGCCATCAGAAATATACTAGATACCATGAGAGTGGTCTCCATAGAGAAGAGGAAGGGCCCAGGAAGACTTTGTAAACAGGGGCTTCAGAGATAAACCCAACTCTTACACTTACTTAGAGATTGTTGTTGTTGCTAGAGGAGGAGGAAGAAAACAAGAAAAATAAGGGGTCATCGGGCACAGGGAGAGCATAAATGTCCTGGATGTCTTATGTCAACTTGACACATACTAGAGTCATCTAAAAGGAGGAAACTTCAGTTGGGAAGCTGCCTTCAGAAGATCCATCTCTAGGGCATGTTTTAAATTAGTGACCAGAAGAGGAGGGCCCAGCCCACTGTTGGTAGAGTCATCCGTGGGCTGGTGGTCCTGGCTTCTATAAGAGAGCAGATTGAGCAAGCCACAGGGAGCAAGCCAGTAAGCAGCACCCCTCCACAGCCATCAGCAGCTCCTGCCTCCAGATTCCTGCCCAGACTGAGTTCCTGTCCAGACTTCCTTTGATGATGAACAGTGACGTGGAAGTGTGAGCTGAATAAATGCTTGCCACCTCAACTTGCCTTTTGGTCACAGTGTTTTGTCACAGCAATAGTAACCCTAAGACAATAGGTATAGCCAGCGCTGGAATCTGCACATAGCTTATTTCACTCATTTTAAGGTCAAGCATCCTTAGTGTTCACCTGTAGTCCTAGCTGTATGTTGGAGACTGAGGCAGAGGGATCGCATGAGCACCAGAGTGCAAGATATAGCCTTGAATAGGAAATCCCTATCTTTTTTTTTATTATTAGAAAAGGGTGTATATATTATTATTGATTTAGTGTGTGTGAGTGTGAGTGTGTGTGCAAGTGCTTACAGAGTACATCCAGTTCCTGGAAACTGTGATTACAGAAAGCTGTGAACTGCCACATGAGTGCTGAGAATGCACTCGGGTCCTCTTCGAGAAGAGACGGTGCTATTAACTACTGAGCCATCTCTCCACCCTCATAAGACCCTAGCTTAAAACAACAACAACAACAGCAGCAGCACCAACAACAAAAACCACTTCAGACTCCGCCCTCCTCCACACATACTCTAATTTCTATGGACCCAGTGCCTAAAAGGCCACACCAGCTTACATTTATTCTCAGCAGTAAGATAAACCTGAAGCTTGAATTGAGCTTAAGGTTTGAGGGGAACTTTGCCAGGCTTTATATTCAATTTCCTCCTTGTATTTCTGTGTTCAGACTGTTAGAATGGATCACCTGAATTGGCTTCTCCAGCCTGTATCCATCAGCAGTGTATTTAGAAGACTGATAATACATTCCATTTAAGGTTTGTGCTTAGAGGGGAACTGAGGTGAATGGCAAGAGGGTGAGGGCAGAGAATCTAATGTCAGCAGAGGACAATTAAGTGCATTCTTTTCCTGGCAAAACTCAGAACTTCAATTCCTGCTTTTCTTCTCTGCCCATGTTCCATGATTAGATCCTATAAGCCTCACTTAGGACAAACTTCTAGTTCTGTTTTACCCTGGGTCTTTTTTTTTTTTTTTTTTTTTTTTTTTTGGTTTTTCGAGACAGGGTTTCTCTGTGTAGCCCTGGCTGTCCTGGAACTCACTCTGTAGACCAGGCTGGCCTCGAAATCAGAAATTCGCCTGCCTCTGCCTCCTGAGTGCTGGGATTAAAGGCGTGCGCCACGCCCGACTCTGGGTCTCCTTTTTTAAGTCTTGGAACTTTAGTATTTAACCAAACTCATGACTTCCTTGAGCAAAGCCTGTAGTTTTTGTTTTGTTTTGGTTTGTTTTTTTTTTTTTGTTTTTTTGTTTTGTTTTTTTTTTGCAAACTTCCCTGTAGCTAAATTCAGACGCAAGGCTGACTTGTGGCCAATGGAATACGTGGTGTGTCCCTAGAATCTTCTTAAATGGAAGTTGTCTCTTGTTTTTTCCCTCCTCCATGCTAGTTGGGATATGGACATTGTGGTTGCCCAACGATCAACCATATTAGATCATGGAAAGACCTGAGGAGTCAGGGGCATGAACAGTGGAGTCAAACAGAGGGAGTCTGGGTTCCTCGCTCGAGAAAACGCAGTATGAGCATCTCATTGTCACATCTGAACGTTAAGTGGAAATTGTAATTATGAGAGTTCTGTTAGTCACAGAAAAGAAAATCTTCTAAGTTGCAACTACTTTTGTAAAACTCCTTGTCACTGCCCTGGTCAGTCAGCAAGGCTTCGCTCCTGACTGTTTGAAATAATCTAGTAGTTGGTGTCCGTTACTCACCCACATCTGCCTACTGTCCTTCCTGTCTGTTTGTTTTCGTTTGTTTTGTTGTTGTTGGGTTTTTTTCTTTGTAAACTAGCCACAGTGATTTATTGAAAATTCAGATACATTGCTGGCCTTGTGTGTCAGCCGTTCTTAGGATGCCTGTAAGCAGTTAAAGGGCGCTGCCTTTCTCCTAATTCTTCATATGTAGGTCATTCTAACCTTTCAGTTTCTCAGCCTCCCACCTTGGGGCCTTTGTCTGCTACACTGCAGGTGTACCCACCCTTTTGACATTGCAATACAATGTTGTCATCTAAAGAGAACAGCACAATCGAGTTAGGAAAAATGCAAAACAATCTCTCTCTCTCTCTCTCTCTCTCTCTCTCTCTCTCTCTCTCTCTGTGTGTGTGTGTGTGTGTGTGTGTGTCTTAGTTAGGGTTTTACTGCTGTGAAGAGACACCATGACCAAGGCAACTCTTATAATGGATAACATTTAATTGGGGCTGGCTTTACAGGTTCAGAGGTTTAGTATATTATCATCCAGGCCAGCATGGTGCATGAGGAGCTAAGAGCTCTACATCTTCATCTGAAAGCTGCTAGCAGAATACTGGCTACCAGATAGCTAGGATGCAGGCCCATACCCACAGTGACACACCTACTCCAAAAAGACCACACCTACTTCAACAGGGCCACACCTTTTCTAATAGTGCCACTCCCTGGGCTGAGCATATACAAACCATAATTCTCTCTCTCTCCCCCCCCCAACACCCTCTTCCTCTCTCTCTCCCTTTTCCTATCTCCCTCCCACCCCAGACAAGGTTTTTCCACAGTGTAGTCAAGTGTGACTTTGAACCTCTGATGGCCTGGTCTCCACCTCCCTAGGTCTGCATCACTGTGCCTGGTTTTACTTAGTCCTGAGAACTGAGACCAGGCTTTAAGAATTCGAGCAAGTATTGCTATCAACCACATCTCTGGCCCACACAACATTTTATGTAAGTTTATAGGGTCTTCTGTTGTGGTTGGGATGCAGACATAACTTTCCTTGTCTGTTTGCATCTTACAGGAGCAGGTTAAACAGGCCTGGATCTTTCCTCCTTTTCTTTAGACTGGCAAACCTATGTCTTTCAGCTCTCATGTCAATCATCAGCTCATGTCAATCATCTGTTCTGTATCTACCTAATACGTCCCCCGTTATAAGTTCTCATAGTTCCATGTACCTCTTCTTTTTTATTAATTATGCATTTATTCTACACGCAGACGGCAGTTTCCTCTCTCTCATCTCCCCCCAGTCCTTCTCCCAGCCCTGTCCTAACTCCTCCCTTTCTCTTCAGAAAAGGGCAGGCCTGCGATAGATACTAACCTGCCTCCATGTTCCTCTTCTAACAGAGCTTGCCATTCTGTCTTTATTTAGTTGGAAGTTTGTTAGTTAATGTTTGCCCTTTTCAGTAGATGTGTTCAGTTTGAAATCACAATGACAGCATTCCTGATACAGACCAGAATGAAGGTGTGTTTGGCTCACAGTGTCAGGGGTTTTAGTGTGCAGCCAGCTGACTCGACTGTTCCTATACCATGGTAAGAACAGACTATATCATGGCAGCAGGATATGGCAGAGCAAAGCTGCTCACTCCATAGCAGCCAGAAGAGATAGTGAATGGGACAAGACAGAGTTCCCATGGCTCTACCCACAGTGACCTGCTTCCTCCCACTGGGCCTATCTCCCAAACCCACCACCTCATAGTAATTCACCAATTATGAACTCATCAATGGGGTTATTCTATTGGTTAGGTCAGGCTCCCACAACAGTCATTTCTTTCTAATAAATTAGTTATTTGACACAGGGTTGTATTATGCAGTGCTAGCTGGCCTGGAATTTGATGTGTAAGTCAGGCTAGCTTTGAACTCACAGAGATGCCCCTAATTCTCCCTCCTGTGTGCTGGGATTCTATGTATGTACCACCCAGACCAGGCAATCCAGTCATCTTTAATGATTAGATCCACCAGTGGGGAAATCAATCTTTTAATGCATGAGCCTTTTAGAAGGACCGTTCATATCCAAAAGACAGTGTCGTCATCATCATCATCGGCATCATCCTCTTCCTCCTCCTCTTCTCCCAAATGCCTTTATGTCTGGCATACATCTAACACTCAACAAACACTTTTAAAAGATTTATTTTTATTTTAAAATTTTATATCTCTAATCTATCTATCTATCTATCTATCTATCTATCTATCTATCTATCTATCTATCTGTGTGGGGATTTGCAAATGTACCCGTGAGGGCGTGCGCCCTCAGAAACCAGAAGCAGATGCCTGAGCTGGAGTTACAGGTGATCCTGGGCCACTGGGTTGGGAGCTGGGAACTGATGCTGGTCTTCTGGGATAGCAGAACACTCTCAGCTGCTGTGCCGACTCTCCAGCCTCCACGTTTTGTTTCTTAATTAGACATGAGTGGGTGTATTAATCTCTTTTCTCAGCTGCTGGACAGACCACCTGCCAACAGTGTAAGGGAGGCAAAGTTTCTTTGACTCCGGGATTTCAGACTAGAGTGTGTCATAGCAAGGAAGGTGTGTCCCTGAGCATGTAGCCCAGGCTCCTCACAATCATAGCAGATCAGGATGCCGCGGAAGCAGGGTCAAGTGACAACCCCCTAAGGCTCTCCCCCCAGGCACCTACCATCTTCATCTGGGTCTCACCTCCTGAAGATCCCCCAGATTCTCCAAACAGCCACACATCTGGGAACCAAATGTTCAAATATTGCCTCCTGGAGCCATTTCACATTCAAGCACTATCAGTCAAGACGTGTAGGAGTGGGCGTGTCAAATGAGACCTCAGGGTCTTTGTTTTAAAGAGATATCATCCTGTCTCTAACAAAGTGGAAGGCAAGGATTGCCCCCCCCCCAAGAGGGGAAGAGAGAGAGAGAGAGAATAAACCTATATTGTATTTTTGGGAAGAAAGAGGAGTAGAAGGAAGAGAGGAAGGACCAAGGATGAGCAAAAGCAAAAAACCATTGATATACTTGTATAAAACAACACTCATTACTTTGTAAATTTACCTAAAATTTTATTTTAAAAAGAACAAGAAAAACAGGGCATATGGACTTTTACCAGTGAAATTAGATTTTTGCTATAGAAAAGTCATTGGTGGTGGAGGAGAGAGTCACCGTGTGTGCAGAATACACAGCAGAGGTCCTGCAGTAAGGGTCACTGTGTGTGCAGAATACACAGGACAGGTCCTGCTGAGAGGGACACTGTGTGTGCAGAATACACAGGAGAGATCCTGCAGAGAGGGTCACTGTGTGCAGAATACACAGGAGAGGTCCTGCTGAGAGGGTCACTGTGCAGAGTACACAGGACAAGTCCTGCAGAGAGGGTCACTGTGTGCAGAGTACACAGGAGAGGTCCTGTGTTAGACACATATTTCAGTGGCTGTAGTATATCCAAGCAGAAAATGGTAAAGACTTGAGTTAAATCTCCGCTCCTGTTTGTTTAGAGAGTTCCTCAGGATAAGCTAGGCTGGCTTCCCGTTCCTTTATTTCTGATTTGCTGGCTCTCGTGTCTGGATTGGTGAATTGTTCTTATCTGATTTGCATCTTCCAAAGCATTACTTTATTTTTTTCTTTTTTGCTTCCTCTCTTCTTTACACTGTGGAAAATGTTTACTTTTCTTTCATTACAATTACTATGTGCGTGCACATATATTTGCATATATTTACTATGGCCCATGCTTGCAGAGGTCTGAAGACAACTGTATTCTCCTTTTACCATGTGGTTCCAGAAGATCCCAGTTAGGTTGTCAGGCCTGGTAGCAAGTGCCTTTAGCCATCTCGTTGGCTCTTACTTATATCTTATATCTCTTTACTGTAGGTTCAATGGGAGTTGAGTGGGAACAAAATCATTCCTATGTATTTAATGTTACTTTACCTGCAACTTCTTATGTTTTTGTTTCACGATAAACATCCCCTTTTGTTTTACTGTAATAAAATTGCCTTCAGATTGGCTACCTGCAATGGTGTGATTGCATCTAACACAGTATTTCTAGACTCTAGTCTCTAAAAAAAATTTAAATATACATAAAGTCCTACCTCCGTGGTTTAGCCTAAGTAAGTAATTTAGCTTTATGGATACTCACTGCAGTGCTTGGTGTGGTAGTAAAAACATTCCAACAACCGAGCATAGCTTAAATAAACATACTTTTACAACTCAATATCTACTAATGAGAAAATTTACATAGAAACAAGCTTAAATAGCAGTACTCCAGAAAACACAAGGCTATTTGGTCAAGGTCACTGGACAAAGCTGTCTTTTTGAAGCACACATTTCCTGGTGACTTGAGAGCATGGCATGAAACCTTTCCTTAAGCGTCCTAATGTCCACTCTCCCCGCCTTCCTCAGTAACAGGATCGGATTTGTGGTGGGAGGTGTTTCTCCTGTCTATGCTGTAACTAGGGATCACATTAGGGCTAAAGTAAAAGAAATATAAAAGTGGTTTTAGGAGAGACTTCCGGGAGGCTTCTTTGAGGCACTGATGACAAGAGTGAGGAAAGGAAGCAGACATTAAGCTACTTCCTGTACTAAGATCTCCTAACAAACAAACAAAAATTAGTTACTAAAACCTTCAAAGATCTGGCTAATTCTAATTGGAGAAGAAAAAAGAGAGCCGAGGGAGTACGTATGCTGATTTTCCTTTGAATAAACTTACTTTGCAAAGGTTGATAGGGTTACAAAAAAATCACTCGCGGTAGTGACCTCTTTTCGGGTTTTCCGCGACAACGCAAATCGAGACCATTCCTTTCGTAGACCATTCCGTCGCGCCGATGCCGGCCCTTGTCCCATTCCCAAATTTGTCTAGGGCTTGCAGGGTTTCCAGGATACCTCGTGCATCTGAGGATCTGCATTAACTTAAATTTTGGCCCCAGATGGCAGTTAGGAATTTGAGATCAGTGCCAGGCTGGAGGAATTCTCTCAGGCCACCAATCCTGGGCGCAGGGCGGGGCGGAGCTGGCCCCTCCCCGTTACGTAGCCAGTAGTCGGGACCGGACGGGAGGGGCGTGGCATACCTGCTATCAACCTTGTGATTGGCATTCCGTCTCCAGTGGCCGCGGCTGTCAGCTGCCCAGAAGCCTGGGCGAGTGAGGACCTACAAAGTTTGTCCGCTCCGGGGCGCCATACCGGCTCGGGTCCCGGCCAGCCGGGCTGGGCTGGGCTGAGCCCAGGAGACCCCGATGGCCGCGGTGTTCCTGGTAACGCTCTATGAATACTCGCCGCTCTTTTACATCGCGGTGGTCTTCACCTGCTTCATCGTCACCACCGGCCTGGTATTAGGATGGTGAGTGTCCAGGGCTGGGAGTGGAGGGCGCGGGGACCGCCGGCCCGGTGTGGGGTCCGCGCAGAGGGTTCGGGTGACTCCGGCAGAGCGGTCACCGCCACCGAACACACTCAGCCCAGGCCAAGCTGCAGTCCCCGTGGGATGGGACTGCAGGGGAGAACTTGGTCCTGGTGGGGTCAGAGTGCGTGTCCCGAAGGCTTTGTCCCGGGCCCCGGCCTACTTTGTGCCTAGCGGGGACCGGTCACCGGCCCCGCAGGCGCGCAGACCTGACCCAAAGGAGCTTGGCTGTTTCTGACCCGAACTGACCCTTGGTTGGTCCCAGATCTTTCAGAGGAACTTTTACCTGAATTCTGTATCTACCGTTTGCTAATTGAATGGCTTCTTGATACAGTCTACTTTTTTGGAAGTGATCTTTAGTTAATACGACGTTTTTAGAAAGGAGCGAGATTTTAGGAATAAGTTATTCTGTGGGGTGGAGGCATTTTGCTTCTAGGAGAGTTACATAACCCAGGAACAATTCTTTCAGTGTCGAGTCTCCGGTATCCCTCTTGAGGAGATGCGGTTTTATCATGTTTAGGCTTATAAAACACAGCTGGTTGAAACCACCGGACTAGCCTACAGCGGTTGCTCTCTAGACTGCAGCCTTTGCCCCTTGAAAAGATGGTGAACCCAAATGTATTGAACAGTGGCTCTAAATGAACAAGAACCATGGCTGGAAGTGGACCGTACAGAAAAGGACATGAGCTGTTACAGTTGGGGAACGAGTACTCTGAAAAATATATGAGAACTGGAATGCATTTGCGAGAACACAGCAGACAGGTTTGAGACTGAAGCGAGCTTTGTAAATCAAGCTCAAAATACCACTTGATTACATATTCAACGTTACTTTAAAGACTTTAACAGGTCCCGGTCCGTTTCTGAAAATAGGATCTCCTTTGGAAAAAAGGAACATGTTAATATTTCCATTTGACCCCGCGGTACAACGTAAAACTCCCATGTTGTGGACAGGATAAGATGAAGTCCAATCTTAAGTTGTTTTCTCTTTAAGACGGGTGGTTTCCCTGTAGCATAGTATGATTGCAGTCCTGGTTCAGCATCCCAAGTGCTGGGAATATAGGGGTGTGCCACCATACATGGATCACTCCGTGTTATTTACTATTAACCTTTCAGGTTTTAATTGCTGTCATTTTCGTCAAGGAAGTTTGTAATTAGAATTAGTGTTTACCACTTTTTTTTTTAAGTAGTCTTAATACACAGTTTTTAAAGAACTACAACACTGGTGTTACTCTCTTCAACCTAATTTTCCTCTCTAAGGAAATTATCTAGTTGATAATTGCACTATATGCCTTGTTAAATAGGCCACTGGGGGGAAGTGGATGAAATTCATATTGCACGTAATGCTGGCATCTAAGGGTAAAGGGAAGACTGGGGTGTGGGGAGGGAGACAGAGAGAGACAGAGACAAGGAGAGACAGGGAGACAGACTTTGGAGTCAGACAAACACAGGTTCACGCCAGGTTTAAGGCTTGATTTGAATCTATAATGATTGTTTACTACCTGTGTCAGTATGAGGTTTACAAGTGTTGCAAGTTTCTATTGATGTGTTATTTCTTGAAGTCTGGGCTGAGCACTGATGAGGCTGCAAGACCTTGTCAGTAAGTGCCAGTCACCTCTGTCCTTATTTGAACCTAACAAGTCATGGTGAACCTAACCAACCATTCTTTCCACCTGGCTTAGCTTCACCTACGTAGATAAGCTTTTTATATTGTTATTTGCAAACTAAACCAAGGCCAGATTCACCTGCTAGAAATGATGATAACTTGGTCACCATGTTAATCTTACAGACATCTTTCTAATATCCCAACCAAGGCAACAAGAGTGAGCTAGTCAACTTGCTACACTTTTCGTCCTTGTCATTCTGTATCGGTCATATCTGCAACATAATCTCTATTGGTTATCTGTTTCTGTACCCTGGTTCTTACCTCACGCGGCTGGGTCCTTGTTTCTTGCTTCTCTCCACTGGGCTGCATCTACCTGTGTTGGTGAGCATTGCGGAAAGAGCAGGAACATGATTATTAGATCCCAATAGCAATAGCCAAGAAAAGGAAAAAGACATCACACAACAGGACATAACTGTCTTCTAGCCTCCATAGTGGCTTCTGTGAGTCCCAGCAGCACCCGTCTGTCGAATACTCTCAAATACCTTACTCAAATAATCCAGAATTTCAACTTGGCAGCGATTCCCTGTCGCCTTGGCACCACAGTTCGGTAAGGGATTGTCCGTCAGCCTTACTGCACCCCTGTATACTCTGTTAGTGAGTCTGGGACAGAAGACCGTATTTCTCCTTTGTTAGATGTTTACCCATAATGCTTCACTAAGAAAGGATACAGACTGAAGTTTAGACAGGCCTCAGGGCACACTGCTTCTGTTTAGTTGCTTTTTTTGTATGTCTTCCTGTAGCAACAGTGCTTCACCCTGGCAGCGACTCTGGTCCCAGTTTATAATTTTCAAGTCTCCTAGATCAGCCTCATTTCATTATATTGGAGTCACAGCTGCATAGTGTCCCAACTCCACATTTTTCTTTGTTCTGTTACTTTGTCTTAGGGATGATAGCTTGTGGTAAAGTCTCCCACTCTAGGCAAGCACTCTACCACTGAGTCACATCTTCAGTGCTAGTTAATAACTTTTAGTTAGTCTATTTCTCTCTATTCACATAGTTGATGGGGTTCTGATCTTCTGAGTGGACTATGACTGAGTGTTCTTGGGCAAAATCCCATCAAAGATGGAGCTTGTCAGTTGGGTTAATTACAGCTTGGACACCCAGTTGTAACTGGGATAGTCTTCAGCCCTTTATTAATGAGAAATGAGATCCTAGGAATCCATTGCATGTAATGGCATTGTAATTAATTTAAATAAAGATGCATTTGGTTGATTGTGATGGAGTGGTTTCTGAATTAGGTGCCTGGGGGAGCAAGTCTTTACAGCACTTGGCTGTTGAAGGCAGTCACAGCGATTCTGAGAACTGAGTGGACACCAGTGCTATGACACCTGTTTTGGGTTGCTTGGGTTATTTACAGGAATAAAACAAACGTGAATCTCTCAGATCAACTCCCAGAGAATCACAGAGTTATGGAGAGCTCCAAACCACTTTGTTCTGGGTTCCATAGTCAACGTCAAGGTTGGGTTAAAGGGTTACATTAAAGGGTTGAAGCATTAGCAAGGTTAAGAACCACTGGTTTTTATAGGAACCGTGTATTCCGTAGGAGATGGAGACAGGATAGTTAGGGTGTTAAGAGAAGCATAGAATGTTACAAGAACAGATACCATCAGTGAGGCTGTGTGCTCAAGTATTTCTGGAGCCAAAGTCTCAGCATATGTTTGATTGATGGAAACTTGATTCAGAGGTTGAGACAGTTCAGGTACCTCTTTCGTTGGCTTCTAGGTTTTCCTTCTAAGTACAGCTTTATCAACATCAAATAACGTTTGATAGATATGTTTTCATTTTGAGTCTGTTCAGAATTTTAGGTGTTTGTAACCTCTAGCCCAGAGTATGGTCTGTCTTTAGTAAACATCCTAGAGCATTAGAGGGAGAGCCTCTCTGCTTGTTGGGTGATATACTCTGTACCAGGTCGGACAGGTTAATAAGGCTGTTCAAGTCTGTGCTGTCCTTGCTGATTTTTCTCTCTCTTGCTCCTTCCAGTTATTGAGCTGGTTCAGAGTATCAAAATCTCTATGTATTTTTCTCCTTATTTTTAAAGTTGTGTCTCTTTTTTACCTTGTATTTTGAAGAACTATCTGTAGATGAATAAACATTTAGGATTATTGTATCTGGATGATAAATTAACTTCTTTCTGATTATGAAACAGCACTCCTTTTTCCTCTCATAATCTCTGCCCCAACTTCTCTGTCTGTTGTTAATGTAGCCATCATGACTGGCTTGCTCATTCTCTTCCTCTCCCCAGCCTTCTCTCTCCCTGGTTTTCATCGTTTTCCAGGATTACATTTAGCATCTTAAGCATTTAGACAAACTACCACTGAGCTACATCCCAAGGACATCCAGCTTTCTCTTAGTTGGTATTAGCAAGAATATCTTTTCCCATGCTCTACTTAAGATCTATTTTTATCTTGGTATTTTAAGTGGGTTTCTTCTATGTACCATATACCTAGGACTTGCATTTTTCTCCAGTCTGATAATCTTAGTCTTTTAGTTAGGGGGTCTGAATCACGAGCACTGGTGAGAGGACTGGGGTTGGTGGATTTAAGCCCATCATTTTACAGTTTGTTCTTATTTGTCTGTCTTTGGTCCCCCCCCCCCATCTGTCACTCTTCCTTTGCATTACTTAAATAACTATGTTGGCATATTAGCAACAACTTTCAGGTTGCTTTGGGGATTTTAGTCTGCCTCTAACTTTCAAGATTTTAAAGATACTTTTATATTTTGTAGACTTTGGCCACATTAAGTTGTCTGTTGGATGCTTCATTTTCAGTTTTCTTTTCTCTTTCTATTTCATTTTGAGAGGAGAGAAAGGGAGAGGGAGTGTGAGTGTGAGTTTCACTGCAGAGTGTTTTACTGCCAGCAGTCCAGCACCAAGCCACGCTCCCAGCCCTCAGACGGGGCTCTTCTTATTGTAGTGTCTTCACATTTACTCTCCATATGTTCTTCCGTGTCTAATCTGCTGAGAAGGCTGGCCAGCATATTTTCATCTCAGTCTTTGCCTTTGTCATCTCTAAAAACTGACAGGAGTGCTTTAAATTGTCTATATATTCTTTAATCTCATTAGCCTTCTTGAGCACATGACATACAGCTATGTAGTTGTCTCCAGTTAAAAGACAAGGATTATCAGGTTGTATAAATTTCCAGTATCTTTATAATTTTTGATACACTTCTATAGATTCTTTCATCTCCTCTTTATGGTTATATTGTCTGCTTCTTTGCATGGCAGTTATAAACATTGGAGAAATGCATTTGCCTTAGAGCTTGCTGAGCCATTGTCTTACACATCCTTACACATATTCGTAAGCTTTGTCCTGAGTTACAGTGAATTTCCGTGGAAACAGTTGGATCTACTAGAGGCTCACTCACATTTCCTCTTCCCTGGCTGGACCCCAGCAGCCTTATCTAAGCTCAGTAAAATCAGGTCCATCATTAGGTCTATTCTCTTTGTTAATTTTATTAGGTTCTTTTATCAGAATGATAATCTATTATGGAATTGTAGTTTGCTAACTCAGTATCTGTGGAAGGTATTCTGTTTGTTTTATTCTTTTTCTTACCTTCACTGCTTTACTGTTTTATAGTAATAGTTACCAGATGCTTAGAGATCCAGCCTAGGACAAGGTATTACAGCGACACTTCTGTTGCAGATTGACACTGGCCCAACCCACTCTTGGGGTGAGCCTTGCCCTAACCATTGCATGGCCTGCTTGCCCTACACTGGCCTTTGTGTAGACTTAGTCGCGCCTGCCTGCCTGCCCCAGGCACAAACCCATCAGTCCATGCCAGCAGCCTTTTTCCATGTATTTTCTCCTGAAAGTAGTTGACATTAAACCCAGCTATGTCTCCTTTTATCAAACATTTTATTATATAAATTTTCAAACATTCAGGACACAGGGAAGAATTACATGGAACACACATTATTCATTGCTTAGACTCTACCATCAACATTTATTACATCACACGTCTGCCCCCTCATCCCTTCTGCTGACCAACCATTTGTCCATCTTATTCCAGGATGTCCCCCAAAGTTGTTCTCTTCACCCCTAAGCACTAGGACATGACTGCCAGGTGTCTTGTTTATCCTTTCTTTTGTATATTCAGCCTCCCCCTTGCCCCCACCCTCCCTCTCTCTCTCCCATTTTGCTGTTGGAGCCCCGCACAGACGCACACTCCCATGCCAGCTTTACATGGATTCTAACTCAGGTCCCCACACCCACTCAGCACATTATTCACTGAGCCAGCTCCCTAGCCTCTCTGACATTTTGTTTGCTTTATTTTTGTTTGTTTGTTTGGTTTGGTTGGATAATTTTGTTTTGTTTGGGGACAGGGTTTCTCTGTGTAGAAACTGTCCCTTGCTGTCCTACAATTCTGTAGATCAGGCTAGCCTTGAACTCAGTGCTTTGGCCTCCAAGTGCTAGGACTAAAGCATGACCTGTTTTTCTTTTAAAGTGCTATTTTCCTGCAAGGGATATGCAAATCCGGAGCTTGCTGTCTGCCAGGTGTTTACCAAATACATTTGTAGAACCCCAGTCTAAGCACCACTTACTGCTGGGCTCTTCTCGGCTTCCCCAGGGGTTCCCACACTGTAGACCCAGAAACAGCCTTGCTCCTCCTTGTTTCTAACAAAGGTTAGTTTTGTCTCTTTTAGGATTCCATATTAAAAAAAAAACATATAGCATTGCCTTAGTTAGGGGTTTACTGCTGTGAACAGACACCATGACCAAGGCAGCTCTTATAAGGACAACATTTAATTAGGGCTGGCTTACAGGTTCGGAAGTTCAGTCCATTATCATCAAGGCAGGAGCATGGCAGCCCTCAGGCAGGCTTGGTGCAGGAGAAGCTGAGAGCTCTATATCTCGTTCTGAAGGCAAACAGGAGAAGACTGACTTCCAGGCAGCTAGGACGAGGGTATCAGAGTCCACGCCCACAGTGACACACCTACTCCAACAAGGCTACACCTCCTCATAATGCCACTCCCTGGGCCAAGCATGTACAAACCATCACAAGCATCTACTTTTTGACATTTAAAATTTTGTTTTGTTTTTGTAGGTGCTTTATGTGCATGTATGTCTGTACTGGCTATTTTTGTGTCAACTTGACACAGCTGGAGTTATCACAGAGAAAGGAGCTTCAGTTGAGGAAATGCCTCCGTGAGATCCAACTGTAAGGCATTTTCTCAATTAGTGATCAAGGGGAAAAGGCCCCTTGTGGGTGGGACCATCCCTGGGCTGGTAGTCTTGGGTTCTATAAGAGAGTAGGCTGAGGAAGCCAGGCGAGGCAAGCCAGTAAAGAACATCCCTCCATGGCCTCTGTATCAGCTCCTGCTCCCTGACCTGTCTGAGTTCCAGTCCTGACTTCCTTTGGTGATGAACAGCAGTATGGAAGTGTAAGCCGAATAAACCCTTTCCTCCCCAACTTGCTTCTTGGTCATGATGTTTGTGCAGGAATAGAAACCCTGACTAAGACAAATTGGTACCAGGAGTGGGGTATTCCTGTGACAACCTGACCATGTTTTGGGGAGGACTGTGGAAGGACTTTGGAACTTTGGGCTTGAAGATCCATTCGTTGTTAAGAGCTCTGTCAGATGTTGTGTAGGAGCTTGGAAGATAATGTTGAGAACAGTGCAGAAGATGGAGGTCTGGTTTGTGAAATTTCAGAGGGAAAATTAAAGACTCTTTTCAGGGCCATTGCTGTTTTGATTGTGAAGATTTTGTAGTTCTGGTTAGCTGGGGCTGAAGAATCAGCTGTGATTAACAAGATACCAGAACTACCAAAGCAAAAACTTTGCATTACTGGGACTATTGATGCTGGTTAGCTGGAGCTAAGAAATTAGCGGTGATTAAGAAGAGACCAGCATCGTTGAGGTGACATCTTCTGGGGAGTGTTTTCTGAAAGCACAAAGAGACTGTGTTCCAGAGATAGGCAAGGTTATACTCCTTCTGCAGTGGGACTTGGTAATGTGTAAGGGTCACCCAGGTGGTACTGGTTTTGAAGGCATGAAGGGGTCATGCAGAGCAGCTCAGGCTCGGCACTGTGAGAGGCCATGGAAGGCCATTGGTGAAGGTGCAGCCTCAGTTGTAATTGAAGGCCCAGGACTGAAGGGATCACGCAGTGTTTTGGAGATGCCAGTACCACGAGATGACCACCAAGAGCAGCAGCAGCAGTGGAGTACAGGCATCTGGAGCCCAGAGGACGACGTGTGTGCTACAAAGGGCATGGCTGGAGAAGTGACCCAAGCCCTTGGAGGAGCCTAGAAGATCGTGAGTTGGATCCCAGACGTTGGACGGTTGGAGATTGATTTTTGCTTTGATTGTGACTGTGCCCTGATATTTTCCCTCTTGAAGGAAGAAACTGTTTTAGTGGAGCCCACAGTTAAGAGACTTTTAATTGTAAAAAGACTTTGGATTTTAAAAGAGATGGATATTTTAAAGAGATTGAAAATTTAAGAATATGTAAAGACTGTGGGACTTTTAAAGTTATTTAGATCTTGGGGATGAATAAGAATGTAAGGGTTGAGGCTTACTAGTGATGTGTTTGTGTGTCAAGTTGACAAGGGGTCAATTGTACTGGCTATTTTTGTGTCAACTTGACACAGCTGGAGTTATCACAGAGAAAGGAGCTTCAGTTGAGGAAATGCCTCCGTGAGATCCAACTGTAAGGCATTTTCTCAATTAGTGATCAAGGGGAAAAGGCCCCTTGTGGGTGGGACCATCCCTGGGCTGGTAGTCTTGGGTTCTATAAGAGAGTAGGCTGAGGAAGCCAGGCGAGGCAAGCCAGTAAAGAACATCCCTCCATGGCCTCTGTATCAGCTCCTGCTCCCTGACCTGTCTGAGTTCCAGTCCTGACTTCCTTTGGTGATGAACAGCAGTATGGAAGTGTAAGCCGAATAAACCCTTTCCTCCCCAACTTGCTTCTTGGTCATGATGTTTGTGCAGGAATAGAAACCCTGACTAAGACAATGTCTGTGTACCACTTGTGTGCCTGGTACCCACAGAGACCAGAATATTGGATCCCCTGTTACACACAGTTATGAATTGTCATGTGGGTGCTAGGAACTGAATTCCAGATCATCTGGAAAAACAGACAGAGATCTTAACTGTTAAGTCATCTCTCCAGCCCCTATATTTTTGAAAATTATCCACATGATTATAGCAATATAATCTTTGGTGCTGACTGTTAAGATATTCTCCCTGGAATATGCCAGTTTGTGAGCTTGTTTCTGCAGGCTCCTTCCTGTTTCTTTTTCTTTCCTGTCTCTCAGAGCTGTGTGTTTGGAGAGAAAGAAGTGATCAAAGTATGCTCACAGCTGCAGTCCACTGATTCCTCCATGGCCTATTCTAGGGCACTCTGTTTAGACTGAGTAAGCTTGCCTGCTTTGTAAGTTTACTAGCTATTTAGTTTAGTTTCTTAATCCCCAAGCTGCATGGATTGTCACAGTTCATGCTTTTGCATAGTTTATGCAACGTTTAAAAGTGTATTATATGATGAAAGTCTGTATTTGATACTTCGGTTTGTTATTTTAAAAATTCTGAAAGACTATTTGATATTTTAACAGTTCCCTGGCCTCATAGACCATAACAAATAGTCTGAATTTTGAGTAAACATTTGTTTTTCATATCTTTTGAAGATAGTTCTATAATGGCCACGTTTTTTATTCTAAGTATAATTTACCTACAATCACTGACTGTAATTATGAAATTATGGTTATCCACAATGTAAAGGAAAGAGCAAGCCGATTTATTCAGCCCAGTGATGCATTGCAGTTCTGTGAAGCCACTGCCCTCCCTTAATTCTAGATTGATTCTGCAAGACAATGTAGATCAGTGACTACACCTCTTTTCCTGGTCCTTATTTTAAAAAGGAATATGTAATGAAGCCTAACATACTTTTTATGTGACATAAAGTTTCAAATCTGTTGAAGTTATGTTTTATCTTTACCTTTCTTTAGGTTTGGTTGGGATGTTCCAGTAATTCTGAGAAATTCAGAAGAAACCCAGTTCAGCACAAGAGCATTCAAGAAACAAATGAGACAAGTGAAGAATCCTTTTGGCTTAGAGATCACTAATTCATCTGCAGCTTCCCTAGCAAGTCGGTGGCTATTTCCCAAGCTTTGCTCCCATCTCATGTCCTCTTGTTGCTAGCCCTTCTGTTTTCTTTCTCTGTTGCTCACTCTCTCCTCATTAAACTTAACCATTCATTGACCTGAAAACTGTAGACGTGAAGATGAATGTTTTATACATTGAACTCTGGAAGGGTTTATCCAGTAGTTAACAGAAACAGCGCTTACGGAGAGGAAAATGAAGTACAGACATGTTTGTGCACAGTCTGTGCCACACTCATTGGTCGTCAGGGACATAATGATTAAGTGTGTAAAACAGTGACTTTAAGGTTGCTATAAAAGAACAACTGATTTATAATCTGAAATTATGATATTTTAGTATACATTATTTTCATATAATAAGTTGTTTCTGGTGTGGTAATTACAGTTCACAGGTTTGTTTCTGTGTTTGGAAAAGTGAATTGTTAGAAGGACTACTTAGGAGCCCTGGAAGTGAATTATGAAGAAATAAGTTGTTTGCCACAGTAGAGACACTTTGGAAAGTCCTTGTAGAGAGCGTATGCTCACCCCAGTTCCTTGTAGCCATTTTCTAGTTGTCTTGACTGAAAGATAAGTGGGTGTTTCCTGGGGGTGGAAGAAGAGGGAGCAGAGCACCCGGGAGGTAGGAACTGCAGAAAGGTGAGAACCAAGAAGCCCTTGGTGGCTCAGACAGGGAGAGGCAGGTGTGATGTTAGCATCGGCTATCAGCTGACAGACCCTGGCATCACTTATGAGATGGCTTCCCAGGCCTGTGAGGGATTGTCTTGATTGTGGTAACCCAAGTGAGAAGGTCTGCCCCTTGTGCTTGGCCCTGACCCTTGGCTGCATCCACGGTCTATATACACAGAGAATGAGAGGTGAACGGCAGTGTATGCTTGTGGTGTGAACACAGTGGGAGCAGCTGCTTCAGGCTCTTCCTCACCATAAATGGCTGCACACTTTAGCTGTAGCCAGAGTAAACCTTTGCTCCCCAAAGTTGCCATTCCCAGGGCATTTTTATCATAGCAACAGAAAGAGTCTAAGACGATAACTATTGACTAAGAGGCTAGATTAGAGAGAAGAGTCTATGAAGACTTGATTCTTTGCATTGGTTTCCATAGATAACACTGATAACAGAAGTAAAATAGGAGGAATGTGGGTTTTGGAAGAAAAATAGAGAATTGAGTTTTGTATCTGTGGATTTTGCTTTTCTTCAGTGCAGATGAAGATTTAGGAGCAGAGGAGCTCACCTTTGACACCTAACCTTTCCTAGCTTAACCACAAATGTAATCGTTCTCAGCTTTTAGCTTATTCTTGCCACCATTTCTTTTTCTTTCCTTCAAAAGGAAAACAAAACAAAAACAAACAAACACAGAAACTGTACGAATTTAAGCCAGGGACATGGTTAAAATGCAGCCGTAAGGACTAGTGTTCAGATCCACACACAGAATGTCTGGAGGTGTGTAGCCTGCTTCAGAAGGTGGAGATGGGATCCCTGGGCAAGCTGGCTAGCAAGAGTAGACATATCTGAGCTCTGGGCTGAGAGACCCTGCCTCAGTGAGAACGCAAAGGTGAAGATTCTCAACATCAACCCAGGAAAGCCGTGCTGGGGCACGGGGGCACACACACTCATGCACACATGCACAGCATACATGCACAGCACACACTCATGCACACATGCACAGCACACATGCACAGCACACACACATACATGCACACATGCACAGCACATACATATATGCACAGCACACACTCATGCACACATGCACAACACACACTCATGTACACATGCACAGCACACACACATACACACATGCACAGCACACATACATGAAAATGGAAAAAGAACACTTTTTTTATATTTGTTTGCTCTTCCTTTCACTTTTCCAAGTGATGCTGACATCTCCCTGTGTCCCTCTACTGAGGTGTCTATCCTCAAGTCACTGATTGCTACTTCTGCATCCCACTGATGACCTCCAGGAGACAATCAAATCCAGTGGGGGTTTTGGGCTGAAGGTACTGACCTCACCTCCGGAGCTGATGGTCTTCCTCCGTCACATTCACTGTGACTTCAGTGAACCATTCTGAAGTCGGCATCCTGCCTGTGACTGCGGGAAGCTTATCTATCACCTGACAGAAACCAGTCAGGCAGCATGGCGCATTGCCTAAGTCAGTCTTTCTTCGTTTCTTTGATGGAGGCCTCACACTGAAGCTCAGATTGGTCTGGAATTCATAATACAGCTCAATTTGGCCTCAGCAAGTAATTTTTTTTTAAGTACAAAATTCCTTACTCCTTTCCCTTAATTATAAATAATGCCGCCCTATAAGTTGAAGGAAACTAAGTTCGTTTTCCCTAAAGAGTACATATTTATTCTGACATATTTTCGTTTTAGAAAAATAGATTTTTAAGATATAGCATAAAGAAACTATCTTTATTAAAAGAAGGCAGTGATGATTAAAATATATAATGGTGGTTCAACAACACCCCACCTCCCCCCCCCCCAGCATTGCCTCCCCCCAACCCCCCTCCCCCCATGGCTTTATATTTCAACCTGCTACAGTGTCTTAGCTGGTTCTTGGGTAAGGACTGCCTATAGAAAAGTCAGCATGAGACTTCCTGATGTCCAGCCACAAGCCTGGAAGTACATTGGGAAGTGAGAAGAGTTGGTCACTGATCTTGCTGTGAGGAAAACAGGAAATCTCGTATAGAACTGAGGCAGTCACCACCACCATTCAGACAGAAGCAATCAGTCACCACCACCATTCAGGCAGAAGCAATCAGTCACCACCACCATTCAGGCAGAAGCAGTCACCACCACCATTCAGGCAGAAGCCATCATAAGCAGAGCCAATGTTGCCTGTCAGAGGCGAATGAAAATTGTCAGTGGAGCCCTCAGCTATGCCCACGCTCTGACATACTTCACTAACAGAAAAGGCAAATGGTCACTAGGAGGGTGGCTACTAGAAGAACTCACTTAAAAAAACAAAATACCAGTGGATAACATTTCTTACTTGTTTCTGTGTGGGGAAAAATGAAGAATGAGTTAAGTTATAAGAACAAAGTTAGCCGGGCAGTGGTGGCGCATGCCTTTAATCCCACCACTTGGGAGGCAGAGGCAGGCGGGTTTCTGAGTTCGAGGCCAGCCTGGCGTTAGTTCCAGGACAACCAGGGCTACATAGAGAAACCCTGTCTCTAAAACAAAACAAAACAAAACAAAAAACAAAACAAAACCAATCAAACAAAAAAGAACAAAGTTCATGGAAAGGTAGCTACCCTTAGCAATGTCTACATGATGCTGGCATTGTGAGTAGTTAGATAGTTATTTTGTTTCAAGCGCAGATCATTTAATAATCCAGGATGTTTTTTCACCACTATATCCCAAGTACCTGACAGATTGCACAGGAGGGGGAGCAAACACCCAGACACGATGTGACTTGAGAACAAATAAGAGACTCGTGAGTCTGTTTACTGGCACCCTTTGCTGGGGTTTTGTTGTGTTTGTATTTTGTTCAGTTCATGTCCCAGTATAGAGCTTTAATGAAACCATAAGTTAGACACTCAGTATGTGTTAGTTGAGTTGGATGAATGGGCTTCAGGAAGCCTGCTGTCACTTTGGAAGCCCCCTCCATGCCACCTTGTCCCCCATTTTAACAGAGCCAATAACAGTTAAAGCAAAAGACTTAGGCAAAAACACATTAGCATTTGGAGAGCAGTTTGCCAGCTTCCACTTCCTGATGGTTCCTCTCCAGGGGCCCTGACTGTCTCACCATCCTCACACATGGTCTCTGTGCATGACTTCCTCACAGAGACAAGATGACTTTTCCTGTCTGAGTTGTTCTTTTTAAATGGCTCACTGCAAGGCTGACTTAGGCAGTTTGTGTTATTAGCCTAGTGCAGTTGTGTGGGATAACGATGGGTTGAAGGAAGCCATACCCCACTTGGTGTTAAACTTTCTGATTTACAGCTGTGCCCCAGTTTTGTTAATGATATTAATGTAAAACAGTTCTGGGTATGCAACCTATATGTATGAAATTTAGAAGAACAAGAACAGCCGGGCGTGGTGGCGCACACCTTTAATCCCAGCACTTGGGAGGCAGAGGCAGGAGGATTTCTGAGTTCAAGGCCAGCCTGGTCTACAGAGCAAGTTCCAGGACAGCCAGGACTACACAGAGAAACCCTGTCTCAACCCCCCCCCAAAAATAAATAAAAATAAAAAAATAAAAATAGAAGAACAAGAACATGTGAAAGGAAAAAACTCCCTGCAGTCAGTCTCCAAAAACATTATGCTTGCTAACAGCAAAATTATAGTTATGAAGAAGCAACAGAAATGATGTTATGGTTGGAGGTCCCCACAACACGAGGAACTGTGGTGCATCATGAAGGCTGAGAACAGCAATCTAGAACCGATTTTGGTGACACATTAAAGCATGGTTACTTTCATTTGTCGGTGAATTAATACCTGGCTGAACTCCAATAGGTATCTGAGGTAGAATTTCATCCCAGGTGCCTATGCAGAGTTCCTGCTAGTTAACACTCGTGTCTGGTTAACTACCTGTGGTCTGTGTCACTGCCCTCCACACGCCACTGAAGCAGAAGAGTAGGACACCCTCTTGTCATCCTGCTTGAATTTGTTCATCTTCTCACAGCACTTTGTCTTGAAAACCTTCAGTAAAGACTCACTGAGGCCGGGGGATTGCTGGTGGGCCTGGAGCCGGGTGCAGAAGCCAGGCTGTTGTGCCGGGAACAGTGACCCAGACTACATTTAGTTCTAGTCAAACACACCCTACCTCTGCTCTAGCTGTGGCAGCTTCTCTCCCACCTGCAGGCGACACTCCCCTTGGACTTATTCTCTCCCCTTGGACTCCATCTGCTTCAACTGCTACTAGGAAGGAGAAAAAATATCATGTTGGTAGCACTTAAAGTACTATGTAGGCATAGAATCCATAAGTAAGATGACACAAGCAATTTGTACATCCTCTTAGTCATCTACGTATCCAGTCTACTGAAGTTGTAACCTCCTTTTGTTGAAAACAGAGAGAATTATTAACCCTTCCATAGTTGGTATTCCCAGCTGTTCCTTGGGCTGTAGAACACGGACTGTGTGACGGATATTAACACTGTTGTGAGTATCGATAAACAGAGCACTGACTGTGTGACAGGCATTAACACTGTTGTTCTGTGTATTAATAAACAGTAGCAGTAACACTCTGCTTCGTCTAGTGTTTTCTGACCTGAGTGATCCCCATCTGGACACCCTGGTTTTATGAACACCCACTTCAAATGGCTCTGCTCTGCTCTTCTGACCCCTGCGATTGGGATTGCATATGATCTTGGAAAGGGGTAGTTACACTTAACAAAAAGGAAAACCGAGCCAATCATTTAAAGATGAATTATAATGATAAAACTTGGTTGATATTGCTATAATTCTGCATGGAGTTTAATTCTGCTCTTGAGACTTTTATATTTGCAGATATACAACAACTTTTAAAAGGGGCTATGAGCTTGGGCAACATCCAGACCGAAGCTCATACATGCTTCTTACCCTGTTGTTGTACTGTCCGATGGTTGGGTGACGCCCATTCTCTGTGGTTTGCTTTCATAGCAGGCATGACCTTGACAACAGACTGCCTGGAGGATAGTCGTCTGACATGCTACTGGGGGTGCAGTGTGCAGAAGCTCTACGAAGCTCTCCAGAAGCACGCCTACTCCTTCAGGATAAGCACCCCACAAGCGTTAGAAGAGGCGCTGTACAGTGACTATCTCCACCGAGAACAGTATTTGTATCCTTTTTCCACATACACTCACTGGCACCGAAAAAAACGAAACCCTGTGGATACAGTCAGATGTTGCCAAGTCATTGGCTTATTAATATATTTTTGTTCTGTTGGCAATTTGCCTTTACATACTCAAAAGTATTAAAAAGCACAGCAAAGAAGAAATATATTGCCAGTTACCAAGTGATACTGAAATTGAAGACTTTGGTCCAGTGCCCAGATCTCGCTATCCTTTGGTAGCTCTGTTGACCCTCGCTGATGAGGATGACAGGGAAATTTATGATATTGTAAGTATTGAAGCATCTGGGATTCCTTACCTTTATAAGACTTGGGTGATTCCAAATTACTTTTAAAATAGGAAAAATTAATTTCTGAAAATATATATTTGGTCTTGGACTAATGTGTCTTGAAAACTTAAACCATGGATTACATCCCCGTTTAATTATTATAGCTGTAACATGCCTTCAGAATATGATGTTTACCCCCCTCTGGATGACAACAGCATAGCTTTATTAGAAAATTAAAGGTGGATTATTGTTGAGTGAATTTTATCCTTCTGTGGTAGATATTATTTGCTTTAGAGAAAATGTCCTTTTTGAGAGAGAATAGGCACATCTCTACATTTTTATTACTGAATTGATCAGTGTCATCTTGACTTGAAATGCTTGACTTTGAGCACAGGCCTGGTCTTTTGGGGCCACAGTTATAGTTACTTTGTTTCTATTGGAGTCCTGCTACACCTGCGTTTTCCACGTGGGATCCTTATGTTCAGTCCTTTTAGGAACTTTTTTTCTCACTGTGTACTGATTGGTGGGAGTGGCTGTGGGGAGGAGAGGAGGCAAGGCAGGATTTTACTGTGTAGCCTTGGCTGTCCTGGAACTCACTCTATAGACCAGGCGAGCCTCAAACTTAGGGACCCACCTGCTTCTGCTCCCAGAGTGCTGGGATTAAAGGTCTGAGCCACCACTGCCCAATTTGTGTACAGATTCTTTAGACTGGTAATTTCCTATTTGGAACACAAGAGCATCTAAGTCCATGGTTCTCAACCTATGGGTTGCGACCCCCTTTGGGGTCAAATGATCCTTCTACCAGGATGGCTTAAAACCATCAGAAATCACAGATATTTGCGTCATGCTTCATAGTAATGGTAAAATTACTGCTATAAAGTAGCAACAAAAATAATGCTATGTTTGGGGGCCACCACAGCGTAAGGAAGTGCATTAAAGGGTCACAGCATTAGGAGGTTGAGGAGCACTGACTAATCAATGCGGTGGAAGTGGACACAGGTTGGACATGCCCGTCACTGACGTGCATATGTGGGAAATTCTAACCCGCCCTCACTGACCAGTCACAGTTACGTTCATGTGCATTCAACATGCTTTTGAAAATTAGTATCAGGCCATGTTTTTAATATGATCTTAAAGCACAAATGAATTTCCTCATTAGATTTGGGGCTCATCTCTGTCCCCAGGATAGCTCATTGTATATATGCCAATATATATAATATATACTCAAGTCTGAAAAATCTAAACTCGGAACCACTTCTGCTTCTGAGCATGTCTGAAAAGAGAAACTTAACCCATATATATAAGCAGCCCTTGGTGAAACTTACAGTAAGAGCCAGGGGTGGTGGCACACTCCTTTAGTTCCATCACTTAACTTAGGAGGCAGAGGCAGGCAGATCTCTGGGTTCAGGGTTGGCCTTGTGTACAGAGCTAGTGCTAGGATGGCCAGGGCTACTCAGAGAATCCCTGTCACCAAAAGCAGAACAACAACGACAATAAAGGCAAAGAAATAAAAGCAATCTTATGGTAAAAGTGGCCTTTTCTGTGTTTGACATGCTTGTTAGTAATGATACAGGGACATTTTAATCATAGTTTTGTGTGATATACAAAATATATTCACTAGTATTAGCCTATAATTTTCTTTCAGCAACAACCTGGGGTTTAGAACAAATGTCCTTTTACAGACCAAAAAAAACGTGAAGAAAACTCTCAGCCCTACTCTACCCCTGGGCTCTCGTCCATGTTAGGCAAGTGCTCTGCCGTTGAGCAATCTCCCCATTTTTTTTACCATTTTGTAAAGAGCAGAGTATCTTGATAAAATAAATGTGTGTTGAATTTTGAAAGGTGCAGACTCTTACTGAAAAATATAACTTGTTATTTGCAAATAAGAATTTCAAATTTCATTTGTTTGTTTTGTGACAGGGTCTCACTATGTAGCTATAGCTACCCTGGAACTATGTAGACCAGGCTGGCCTCAAGCACAGAGACCTGGGCCCTGAGTGCTGGGACTAAAGGCGTTCACCACCACTGCCTGGCCTTGTTTGCCTTTATGACAGCATTTTGTAAGACAACTTCTGCATACACACACCCTTTCTGTAAGCAGAAGCTTTTCTTGTGATTGTGTCAGAGTTAGGCCTGGGCAGCCAGGGAACCCTGCAGGATGACAGACGACCTTTGAGCATGCCACCTCTGAACTACACAGTACTCTTTGCTGGCATTGGTGATAGACATTTTGACCTCTTGGTCCATTGTTTCTAACTTCTCCTTAGCTTTGGGTTCCTCTCTCTTGGTCTCTAATGAAGCACCGTAGCTCTCCTGAGAGTTTGACCTCCATTTCCCTCTCCCTCTCCCTCCTCTCCCTGCTGTGTCTTTCAAATGTTGCTGCAGAATGGGGCAGGTAATCAGACTGAGCTGCTAATGTATGGCTGCCCAACTCGCTTCTGGACCCTTTAGGACCATTGCAGGTGTCCTACTTTCCTTTCTTGATTGCCTCATCTTTAATACCCCGTAATGATTCTTGTGAGATACTATGTTTAACAAGGTGCTTGGAAAGGGACTGTCTCTAGTCAGTTCTCTGCATGCTCCTACAAACCAGACCCTTCTGCCCCAGTGACCTCGGGGGTTCCTTCATCTTTTCCTCAGTAGTTGATATCAGTTTTGAACTGAACTAGTCTGGACTCAAATTGCTGTCTCAGCACTTTCTGCCCAGGCTGAGCATTCAGAGTCAAACTGTGCTCGTAAATTACATGGATTCACTCCCTCAAGAAGAGGAAAGCTACATAAGAGACCTTCAGGAGTCTCCCACATGCCTCAGTGCCGTGGACGACCATATCCATTGTGTGTTGTGTCTCCTTTTCTGTTACAGGAAGGTATGAAGGTAGGACACAGCAGGTGCTGTGAACCCTCTTTGTACTCTGTTCATGTTACAGTGTCATGGAGAGATCACTTACAAATAGGTTAACAGATTTCCTCATGGATTTTTTTCCCAAAAATTTTAAAAGAATTATTATACACACACACATACACACACACACACACACACACACACACACACACACACACACTGTAGCTGTCTTCAGACACACCAGAAAAGGGCATCAGATCCCATTACAGATGGTCGTGAGCCACCATGTGGTTGCTGGGAATTGACCTCAGGACCTCTGAAAAAGCAGCCATTGCTCTTAACTGCTGAGCCATCTCTTCCAGCCCTGTTTATTTATTTATTTTTTAATAGCTGCATAGTATTTCATTTGGTTTGAAAGAAAAGTCATAATCCTAAACATTGGACCAAAATCCTAAAATATAATTCTGGGAAACACAATTTTAAAACTTTAGTTAAAAGACATTTACATTTCTTCAAGGGAGTTTAGGGCCTGCAAGATGGCTAATGGGGTAAATGGATTTGCCACACAAGCCTGGTGACCTAAATTCTATCACTAGAGCCTGTTTAAAGGTGGAAGGAGACAACAGACCCCACAAAGTTGTTTCCTCAAAGTTAATAACAGTAAAATAAACCTGCGAGTACACCCCATATCCACACACAGTAATAATATTAATAATAAGGAAAATTTATTTGAGAGACAAACATGTTAGAATACTCAATAGGCTACTTTACAAAATAAAATAGACAATCGTGTCTTGTATGTTTTTACAAGTATAAAGTTCTGATATGCCAGTGATGTCCTACAAGTCTTAGAGTTATAAGGAGACAAACTGTGTTCACAAAAGATAAGCCAAAAAGCAGAACTTTTAAACATAAGCCACTGGATGTGTAGTGGTTTGAATATGCTTTGCCCAGAGAGTGGCACTATTAGGAGGTGTGGCTCCTTGGTTGGAGTAGATGTGTCACTGTGGGGATGGACTTTGAGACCCTCTTCCTGGCTGCCTGGAAGAGTGTAGTCTTCTGGCCCATTCCAATCAAGATGTACATCTCTTGGCTCCTCCAGCCCCATGCCTGCCTAGGCACTGCCATGCTTCCTGCCTTGATGATACTGGACTGAACCACCGAAACTATAAGCCAGCCCCAATTAAATGTTGTCCTTTTAAAAAGTTGCCTTGGTCATGGTGTCTTTCATAGCAACAAAACCATAACTAAAACATGGTGTTGATTTGTATGCCAACTTTATAACTAAAGACATACGAAGACATACCTTAGTTTTTTTGATGAGATTAATCAAAGGTCATAACCATAATGAAACACGGTAGTTAGCCAGAGCAGAAATCTCCAGAAATGCCTTCTTTTGTAAGTTCAGCTATCCGGGAAGGACCTCTTCATTTAGTGAGGACATTGTGTGTGCATACGCCCACATAGTGAGGACAGTGGCTCTCTGTGTGTATACGCCCACAGGTCAGCACCAGTTGTTTTTCTCCTTATTTTTCTGAGACAGAGTCACTCTCTGAGCCTGGAGCTTACCAATTCAACTAGACTGGCCACCAATCCTGTAGGGAGTCACCTGTCTCCTTTCCTTCCTACCCTCCAGTGCTGGAGAACAGGAGCCTGCCTCTGCTGTGCCCAGTTTGTACATGGGTACTGGGAATCAAACGCAGGTCTTTGCTCTTGTATGACAGCACTTTACTGACTGAACCATCTCCCCAGCCCCTTGTATTTTTACATATGTGTGTGGTATTCACACACCACATAGTATTTTGATAACATACTTTTGTGCAATCAAATTTGCAAAAAAATACATAAAACAATTTAATGGTCTATACAATTCTTTACACAATTGAAAACTTTATTAGAAGTAATGCAGAACTGAAATATACAACATTCCTAATTGCAAATTAATAATGCTGGCAATTTAAAATAGCAGAAAGAAAAATATAAAAGAAAAACAAGACAGTTTAACACAGAGACAGCATCATGGGGCTGGGTCATGGGCATGAAAAATGTGTGCACATATCTGTGATTCCACACAAGTCCTCTTGACCTCTGAGCCATCTCTCTAGCCCCAGTTAACTGCTTTTTGAAGTCATGTGTAACGGCTGTCCTCAGAGAATATACTCCTGCTCTATGCAGCACATCTCTTAAATTCCTGTATGACTTCATAGAAATCCCGTTATCTTCATATAGCCTGTCCTCTCTGCTGTGCTCGTATGGAGTCTCAGGCCACCCAGAGTTTGGTGAAAACAAAATTGGTCATCAGCTAGGGCTAGGTAGCAGTGCTGTTGTTTGTCTCCAGCTGAGCAAGTGACTGTTTTCAGAGCAGCTCCTCACCTCCCTGCTTGGCAAGTGTGGCTCCCATTCATTGAAAGCTCCTGGAATTTCACCACCTGGAAGGAGTGCCCAGTAGACAACGTTGCTTCTAACCTGAAATTTTCATCCTGTCTGTAGAATTGACAAGTGCTCTTGTCTACTTTCCATCAAATGCATTGGTTGAGTGGAAAATAAAACAAGTTTTATTGGTACAGTTCGCACTTCACTTTCGGAAGCTTGAGCATAGCTTGTTCCAAATGCCATTATTATGTGGCAATTCAGCTGAGTTCCAATAAGCATTTATAACTACATTTTGCTTTTTCCAGGCAATAGTCTATAAATGTCTTAAGTTTCTAAAATGCCTGATGCTTCCAGGCATATATTTAATAAACAGAACAGTGGAGATAACATTGAAGACATCATTGTTAATCAAAGCAAGGCACCCACTAGTCTTGTATGCTCGACTGTGTGGTAAATGTCAAATTTCTAGCTAACACTAGTTCACCCTCTACTGTTTTGTGACACTGGAGTGATCTCCATGTGAGCAGGTGTCCTTAAGCTTACTCCATGGTGGGAGGCCTAGTGCTGCGTATGACAGGGCAGGAGGAATGCGTGCTGTTTTTTTGTAGCTTGGCTACACTAACCCATCCCCAAGATTTGGCTCTCTACCCCTCCAAACCCCTCGTGTAGCCTTTCATACACTACTAGAAATTATGTTTTTCACAGTTTTTAACCTGTTGGCTTATAATTTGTGGGTCTCCAACCCTGGGAGCTTTAGACTTTAGGAGCTTTTGAGTTTTTAGGTTTCAGCAGTTGTTGGTCTTGGAGATTCTGGCTGGCCTCACATATTGTATGTGGTGTATGTGCGCGCGCGTGCGTGTTGTAGTTTCTTAGTTTCCTCACTTGGATGATATAGGGAGTTCCCAGTGTAACTGTCTTATACTGAATAACCTATGCAAGAGTGCTTTATACTGGGGTGTAGCTGAGTTGCAAATGCATGCTCTTTTGTTACCAATAGTGCCAGTTCCCTTCATTGAATTCTCCCATCACCTCTTTCTCATGAGAGTCTCTACGGGAGTGCAAGCTTTTGTATACGTGTCAATCCTGTGTGAGAGAAACAAGTTTGTTTTTGTTTGTCTATCTTCTTTGGAGTGGGGTGGGGCAGGAATCATCACTGAATGTCATTCCAGTCACCCTGTACTTTATTTGTGTTCGTGTGTGCATGTGTGTAGGTGTGCCATGTGGAGGCAGAGGTGAGCATCAGGTGTCTTCCTCAGCTGCTCTCCACTCTTTTTTTGAGGCAGGGAGTTGCACTGAACTAAGCTCACTGATTGGCTAGACTGGCCAGTGAGCTCCTGGGAGCTGCCTGTCTCTGCCTCCCAGCCCTGATGTTACAGATGTGCTGTAGGAGGCAGACATCCAGTTTTACATTCTTCCAAATTGTTAGCCAGATGACCCCAAACAATGTATTTAATGACAAAGCGAAACAAAGCAAACAACAACAAGACCCTTCCCTGTGTCTGTGCCGCACCATGGTTTTGCACATAACTAGTTTTTGCCCTTTGGACTGTATCTTCTCTGTTGTCCATTCCTCTACTTACGAATCGGTACCATACAATTTAATATTTGATGAGGTTAGGGAACCTCTAGCTGATGAATGCTTTCCTGCCTATTCTTACATGTTCGTTCCTTTTTCTGTGTGAGTTCAGAACCAGGGGATGCAGCTCTGTAGTAAAGCACACTGATATTTTTATTGAGAGCACAATGAATCTGTAAATTTCAGTAGAATTAAAATGTGTCAAAACTCTGTCAGTAACTGCTTCCTGTTCAGTGCTGTGATTTATACAATGAGGGTAAATGTTCTAGTATATCTCTCATCTGTTATATGAAGCATTTTTCACTTCTCTGTGAGAGAGTGGTAGGTGCTGACTCATATCCAATTTTTATTTTAGATTTCCATGGTGTCAGTAATTCATATTCCTGATAAGACTTACAAACTTCCCTGCAGAATATTGTATCAATATTTAATCCTGGCTCAAGGTCAATTTTACGATCTTAAGGTAAGTCATACCATGTAACGTTTGTTATTTATAGATCAAGGAGAGGCTGTTTCTAAAGAGAATTATGGCTTATAGTTACTTTATAGAAGTTAACTCCTCCTCCTCTGGGATTTGCTAGTTCACAGATTTTTAGGAGCTTTTGTGACCCCCAGGTTCAGAGAGTGACTGTTGTTCACAATCGCCTTTACACTGGTTTCTTTGATTTTCAGCAACTTTTCATGTCTGCAAATAATAGTCCCCCTCCCTCTGGCGACGAGTCTCCAGAAGACAGAAGTGTGGAGCAGAGCTTGTTGGAGAAGGTGGGACTGGCTGGGAGTGACGGGGACCCAGTGGAGGAGAGCAGCAGGGACTGCGTGGTGTGCCAGAACGGGGGCGTGAACTGGGTGCTCCTGCCCTGCCGGCACGCCTGCCTGTGTGACAGCTGTGTGCGCTACTTCAAGCAGTGTCCCATGTGCCGGCAGTTTGTGCAGGAATCCTTTGCACTTTGTGGTCAGAAAGAGCCAGACAAGGACCTACTAGAAACTTCCTGAAGATATCCCAGCCGGAAAGTGTACTTTCTACACAAGGTGCAGAGCCTTGTGTCCTTAGAGGCAATCCTAACACAGAATCTACAGTCTTAACTGTACACAAGGTGCAGAGCCTTGTGTCCTTAGAGGCAATCCTAACACAGAATCTACAGTCTTAACTGTCGGAGAGAGTTCTATTTTCACTTCGTCCTTGTACAATACGTGGATGATGGAAATAAAGTCTTCCCGCTCAGTGTGGCAAACGCTGGACGCTGTCTTTGTCGATAGAGAAAACTTGACGGTGCTCTTGGGAAGAATGTAACGTTTGTTTGTTTTACCAGCTAGAAGATTTCACATAGTGTGGGTGAGAAAAGTCGCTCTGAAAGTCAATCCTCCTGAAATTCCAGGAGGTATAAGTTTCAGGGTGGCTGACGGCTTTTCCTTTTACTATAATGTGGAGTGGAATTGGAAGACTGAATTCTTCTTACCGTGTGCCCCAGTTTACAAAGTAGTCGGAAGGGCCTTTTACCTCCACTGTCTCTGAAATACGCTTTTATAAATATCCATTTGATTTCAAATTTTTCTTATCAGAATTACATAAATTCATGTTTTAACTTTTACATATAGGCTTTTTTACATATAGTAAGGCACAGCTCTGATTGTCCCCATGTGTCACTGATTAGATAGCACTCATCTAGAGGAGGCAGCCGCGTTAACACCTGGATAGTAAAATCTCCTGGATAATTAAATTTATGCTCTCCATTGTCAGGTGTGATTAGATTAGCAACATGTGCTCTGTCCAGGAAGGTCAGTAGGCCCCACTGCCTTGCCTTATATTTCTTCCTTTGCAGCAATCTACCCAGAAGTTAGGGCCTAGAGGGACACATACACACACACACACACACACACACACACACATTAAAAGGAACAAGTATCTTTGTTTTCTTATCCTACCATTTTCTATCCCAAATAAACCCAGTATCCCATATCCCTCCTCCATTATACTGTTGAGCTGGCTGGACACCCACGGCGCGCGCCACCCGATGCCACTCTTTCCAAGGTGGCTAAGAACAGAAAGCTTCCATCAGAATTGCCATCAGCTCCCCAGGAAAGTGGGTCACACCAAATAAGCCAAGCCTTCAGGGGGAGGCTGCACACTTCTCAAGGGTGTATGACAAAAGTGGGCCTTGTGTGTCACATTTAAGTGCCATTTTCTTTTCTTTTTAAATTTTTTCTTTTAATTTTATGTTTTTATTGGATATTTTCTTTGTTTACATTTCAAATGTTTCCCCCTTTCCAGCTCTCTCCTTCAGAAATCCACTATCCTATTCCCCCCCCCCCCAGCCTTCCTCTATGAGGGTGCGCTTCCACTCACCCACCCCCTTCCATCTTCCAGCCCTGGCATTCCCATACACTGGGGCATCGAACACCCTCAGGCCCAAGGGCCTCTCTTTCCACAGATGTCCAACAAGGCCATTCTCTGCCACAAAATGCTGCCAGCTTCATGGGTCCCTTCATGTGTATTCTTTGGTTGGTGGTCCGGTCCCTAGGAGCTCCAGGGGTTCTGTCCTGTTAACACTGTTGCTCCCTCCATGAAGCTGCAACCCCCCCTCAGCTCCTTCAGTCCCTTCTCCACTCCTCCACTGTAGACCCCATGATCAGTCCAATGGTTGGCTTTGAGCATCCACCTCTGTATTTGTCAGGCACTGGCAGAGCCTCTCAGCAGACAGTCATATCAGGCTTCCATCAGCAAGCACTTCCAAGCATCCACAATAGTGTCCAGGTTTTGTGGCTGTATATGAGATGGATCCCCATGTGGGGCAGTCTCTGAGTAGCCTTTCCTTCAGTCTCTGCTCCACATTTTGTCTCCATATTTACTCCTGTGAGTATTTTGTTCACCCTTCTAAGAAGCACTAAAGCATCCACATTTTGGTCTTCCTTTGTTTTAGGCTTCATATGGTCTGTGAATTGAATCATGGGTATTCAGTGAGTACATACCACAAGTGTTCTTTTTGAGTTTACCTCACTTAGGATGATATTTTCTAGTTCCATCCATTAGCTTAAGAATTTCATGAATTCATCATTTGTAATAGCTGAGTAGTACTCCACTATGTAAATGTACCACATTTTCTGTATCCATTCCTCTGTTGAGGGACATCTGGGTTCTGGGTTCTTTCCAGCTTCTGACTATTATAAATAAGGCTGCTATGAACATAGTGGAGCATGTGTCCTTCTTACATGTTGGAGCATCTTCTGGGTGGAATAGATGGGTCCTCAGGTAGTACTATGTCCAACTTTCTGAGGAACCACCAGACTGATTTCTGGAGTAGTTGTACCAGCTTGCAATCCCACCAGCAATGGAGGAGTGTTCCCCTTTCTCCACATCCTCGCCAGCATCTGCTGTCACCTGAGTTCTTGATCTTAGCCATTCTGACTGGTGTGAGGTGGAATCTCAGGGTTGTTTTGATTTGCATTTCTCTGATGACTAAGGATGTTGAACATTTCTTTAGGTGCCTTTTGCCCATTCGAAATTCCTCAGTTGAGAAATCTGTTTGGCTCTGTACCCCATTTTTAATAGGGTTATTTGGTTTTCTAGAGACTAACTTCTTGAGTTCTTTGCATGTATTGGATATTAGCCCTCTATTGGATGTTGAATTGGTTAAGAGCTTTTCCTAATCTGTTGGTTGCCATTTTGTCTTCTTGACAGTGTCCTTTGTCTTACAGAAACTTTGCAATTTTATGAGGTCCCATTTGTCGATTCTTGATCTCAGAGCATAAGCCATTGGTGTTCTGTTCAGGAACCTTTCCCCTGTGCCCATGTGTTCAAGGCTCTTCCCCAGCTCTCTTTTATTAGATTCAGCGTATCTGGTTTTATGTGGAGGTCCTTGATCCACTTGGACTTGAGCTTTGTACAAGGAGATAAGAATGGATCAATGTGCATTCTTCTACATGCTGATCACCAGTTGAACCAGCACCATTTGTTGAAAATGCTGTCTTTTTTCCACGGGATGGTTTTAGCTCCTTTGTCAAAGTTCAAGTGACCGCAGGTGTGTGGGTTCCTTTCTTTCCATTTATCTACCTGCCTGTCACTGTACCAATACCGTATGGTTTTTAATACTATTGCTCTGTAGTACAGCTTGAGGTCTGGGATACTGATTCCCCGAGAAGTTCTTTTATTGTTGAGAATAGTTTTTTACTATCCTGTGCTTTTTGTTTTTCCAAATGGATTTGAGAATTGCTCTTTCTAACTTTACGAAGAATTGAATTGGAATTTTGATGGGAATTGCATTGAATCAGTAGATTGCTTTCGGCAAGATGACCATTTTTATTATATTAATCCTGCCAATCCATGAGCATGGGAGATCTTTCCATCTTCTGAGATCTTCTTCGATTTCTTTCTTCAGAGACTTGAAATTCTTGTAATGCACATCTTTCACTTGTTTGGTTAGAGTCACTCCAAGATATTTTATATTGTTTGTAACTATTGTGAAGGGTGTCGTTTCCCTAATTTCTTTCTCAGACTGTTTATTCTTTGAGTAGAGGAAGGCTACTGATTTGTTTAATTTTATATTTGGCCACTTAGCTGAAGTTGTTTATTAGCTGTATGGAGTTCTTTGGTGGAATTTTTGAGGTCACTTGACTATAGTATCATATATCTGAAAATAGTGATATTTTGACTTCTTCCTTTCCAATTTTTATCCTTTTGACCTCCTTTTGTTGTCTAATTGCTTTAGCTAGAACTTCAAGTACTATATTGAGTAGATAGGGAAAGAGAGGGCAGACTTGTCTGGTCCCTGATTTTAGTGGGGTTGCTTCAAGTTTCTCTCCATTTAGTTTGATGTTGGCCACTGGTTTGCTGTATATTGCTTTTACTATGCTTAGGTATGGGCCTTGAATTCCTGATCTTCCCAAGACTTTTAACATGAAGGGATGTTGAATTTTGTCAAATGCCTTTTCAGCATCTAATGAAATGATCATGTGTTTTTTTTTTTCTTTGAGTTTGTTTATGTGGTGGATTACATTGATGGATTTCCGTATATTGAGCCATCCCTGCATTCCTGGGATGGAGCCTACTTGATCATGGTGAATGGTCGCTTTTGATGTGTACTTGGATTCGGTTTGCGAGAATTTTATTGAGTTTTTTTCATGGATATTCATGAGGGAAATGGGTCTGAAGTTCTCTTTCTTTGTTGGGTCTTTGTGAGGTTTTGATATCAGTGTAACTGTGGCTTCATAAAACAAATCAGGGAGTGCTCCTTCTGTTTCTGTTTTGTGGAATAGTTTGAAGAGTATTGATACTAGGCCTTATTTGACGGTCTGATAGAATTCTGCACTAAACCCATCTGGTCCTGGGCTTTTTTTGGTTGGGAGACTTTTAATGACTGCTTCTATTTCTTTAGGGGATATAGGACTGTTTAGATCATTAACCTGATCTTGATTTAGCTTTGGTACCTGGTATCTGTCTAGAAACTTGTCCATTTCATCCAGGTTTTCCAGTTGTTTTGAGTATAGGCTTTTGTAGTAGGAGCTGATTATTTTCTGAATTTCCTCAGTTTCTGTTGTGATATCTCCCTTTTCATTTCTGATTTTGTTAATTTGGATACTGTTTCTGGTTAGTCTGTCTATCTTGTTGATTTTCTCGATTATCCAGCTCTTGGTGTGGTTGATTCTTTGTATAGAGGCCTTGTTTCTACTTGATTGATTTCAGCCCTGAGTTTAATTATTTCCTGCCTCTACTCCTCTTGGGTGTATTTGCTTCTTTTTGTTCTAGAGCTTTCATGTGTGCTGTCAAGCTCCTAGTGTATGCTCTCTCTCTAGTTTCTTTTTGGAGGTACTCAGAGCTATGAGTTTTCCTTAGGATTGCTTTCATTGTGTCCCATAGGTTTGGATATGCTGTACCTTCATTTTCATTAAATTCTCAACAGTCTTTAATTTCTTTCTTTATTTCTTCCTTGATCAAGTTATCATTGAGTAGAGCATTGTTCAGCTTCCAGGCATAGTGGGCTTTCTGTTGCTTTTGTTGCTATTGAAAACCAGCCTTAATCCGTAGTGTCTGTTAGGAGGCATGGGATTATTTCAATCTTCTTCTATCTGTTGAAGTCTAATTTATGACAGATTATATGGTCATTTTTAGAGAAGGCACCATGAGGTGCCGAGAAGAAGATATATTCTTTTGATTTAGGATGAAATGTTCTATAGATATCTGTTAAGTCAATTTGGTTCATAATTTCTGTTAGTTTCACTGTTTCTCTGTTTAGTTTGTGTTTCCATGATCTTTCCATTGATGAGAGTGGGGTGTTGAAGTCTCCCACTATTATTGTGTGCAGTGTAATATGCACTTTGAGCTTTAGTAAAGTTTCTTTTATGAATGTGGCTGCCCTTGT
Source organism: Mus caroli (assembly GCF_978045245.1). Taxonomy (NCBI): domain Eukaryota; kingdom Metazoa; phylum Chordata; class Mammalia; order Rodentia; family Muridae; genus Mus; species Mus caroli. The sequence goes on along the minus strand of NW_028227267.1, from coordinate 43,328,089 downwards.
ATTTGGAGCATAGATGTTAAGAATTGAGAGTTCTTCTTGGTAGATTTTACCTTTGATGATTCTGAAGATTCCTTATATTTTTTGATGACTTTTAGTTGAAAGTTGATTTTATTCAATATTAGAATGGCTACTCCAGCTTGTTTCTTGGGACCATTTGCTTGGAAAATTGTTTTCTAGCCCTTTACTCTGAGGTAGTGTCTGTTTTTGACACTGAGATGTGTTTCCTGTATGCATCAAAATGCTGGGTCCTGTTTATGTATCCAGTCTGTTAATTTATGTATTTTTATTGGGGAATTGAGTCCATTGATATTAAGCAATATTAAGGAATAGTGATTGTTGCTTCCTGTTATTTTTGATGTTATTTTTACATTTGTTTGGCTATCTTCTTTTGGGTTGGTTGAAAGATGATTACTTTCTTTTTTTTTTTTTTAGGGTGTAGTTTCCCTCCTTGTGTTGGTGTTTTCCATCTATTATCCTTTGTAGGGCTGGATTTGTGGAAAGATATTGTGTAAATTTGGTTTTGTCATGGATTATCTTGGTTTTTCCATCTATGGTAATTGAGAGTTTTGCTGGGTATAGTAGCCTGGGCTGGCATTTTCGTTCTCTGAGGATCTGTATGAGATCTGCCCAGGATCTTCTAGCTTTCATAGTCTCTGTTGAGAAGTCTGGTGTAATTCTGATAGGTCTGCCTTTATATGTTACTTGACCTTTTTACCTTACTGCTTTTAATATTCGTTCTTTGTTTTGTGCATTTGGTCTTTTGATTATTATGTGATGGGAGGAATTTCTTTTCTGGTCCAATCTATTTGGAGTACTGTAGGCTTCTTGTATGTTCATGGACATCTCTTTCTTTAGGTTAGAGAAGTTTTCTTCTATAATTTTGTTGAAGATATTTACTGGCCCTTTAACTTGGGAATCTTCACTCTCTTCTATACCTATTATCCTTAGGTTTGGTCTTCTCATAGTGTCCCAGATTTCCTGGATGTTTTGTGTTAGGAGCTTTTTTGCATTTTGCATTTTCTTTGACTGTTGTGTCAATGTTTTCTATGGTATCTTCTGCACCTGAAGTTCTTTCTTCTATCTCTTGTATTCTCTTGGTGATGCTTGCATCTATGACTCCTGATCTCTTTCCTAGGTTTTCTATCTCCAGGGTTCTCTCTCTTTTTGATTTCTTTATTGTTTCTACTTCCATTTTTAGATCCTGGATGGTTTTGTTCAATTCCTTCACTTGTTTGTTTGTGTTTTCCTACAATTCTATAAAGGACTTTTGTGTTTTCTCTTTAAGGGCTTCTACCTGTTTACCTGTGTTCTCCTGTATTTCTTTAGGGAGTTATTTATGTCTTTCTTAACGTTCTCTATAATCATCATGAGATGTGATTTTTAAATCAGAGGCTTGCTTTTCTAATGTGTTGGGGTATCCAGGTCTCACTGTGTTGGGAAAACTGGGTTCTGGTGATGCCAAGTAGCCTTGGTTTCTGTTGATTATGTTTTTGCTCTTACCTCTCTCCATCTGATTACCTCTGGTGTTAGCTGGTCTTGCTGTCTCTGTCTGTGTCTGTGTCTGTCTCTCCTGCAAGTCTCTGTGCCAGTACTCCTGGGAAACCAGTTGTCTCTGGGAGGAATTTGGGTATGGAGAGCTGTGGCACAGGGTCAGCTCTGGGGTGCAGACAGAAACCAGTAGAAGCTTGTGCCCAGCTATTCCTTAGTTCTTATGTCCTGATGGTTCTAGGAGGGCCCCTGTTGGGCCAGGAATTTGAACAGAAGTGGTGGTCTTACCTGTGCTCGCAAGTGTGCCAGCACTCCTGGGAGACCACCTGCCTCCTGGAGGTATTTGGGTATGGAGTACTGTGGCACAGGATCAGCTCAGGTTGCAGAAAGTAACTAGAAGGCTCCTGTCCCAGGGCTGCCCCTTGGTTTCTTGTCCTGGGGGTTCTGGGCAGGTCCCTCTGAGAAGAAGTGGTGGTCTTACCTGAGCTCACAGGCTTGTCAGCACTCCTGGGAGGCTAGCTCTCTCCCTGCAGTATTTGTGTATGTAGTGCTGTGGTAGAGGATCAGCTCCAGGCACAGACAGAAACCGGAAGCTAAATGTCGTTTTCTCCCTCAGATACAGCACTTGCAAGAAAGAGCATTTGTCCATTTTATAAACAACTTAAACTTTCTCTGCATTCAGTAGCCATGTAATAACTATCTCCTAGAGTCGGGCATGGTGGTCCACACCTTTAATCCCAACACTTGGGAGGCAGTGGCAGGTAGATCTCTGTGAATTCCTGCTCATCCTGGTCTACATAATGAGTTCTAGGACAACCAGAGACAAGATGTGAGAGCCTGTCTCAAAACAAAAACACTGTACCTTCTGACTCTTGCCTGCAGTGGAGCAGACAGAGCTACTGACCTCAGTATTGTGTGCTCAAAAGGGACGTGGAGGGTTGGCTAGAAGCAAGCCCCGTGCCTAGAAGAGGGTTTAGTCTGTCAGTGGAGCAAGATTGTCCAAAGTGCATTCCGTGCTGTAGCCAGCAGCATAGTCGGGATGCCCAATCTCGCTTCACCCTATCAATCTGGGGACATTCTCAGTGTTTGCCTCCATCCTAGCCTAATGTCCTTTCCATGTCTTTGTTCCAGGCTGCCCTAGATGCACTATTGCTTCCTGTGGAGGTACAGTTTTAGTAACTGCAATTATATTAGTAATGTCATCCTATTTTTCATAGGGGTTTTTAATGGAGTAAAATATATGCCACATAGAATTTACTGTTTTAAGCATTTGTAAATGTAAATACAGTGGCATTAAGTATATTTGCACCATTGTATAGCCGTCATCACTATCCATTTACAGAACTCTCCATCCCAAGCTCTATTCTGTATCCACTTAGCACCAGTCCCACTCCACCCCACCCCACCCCCAGTGTCACACTGTTTACCGTGACATCCATGGACTGAGCTATCCTGGTGACTTAACACAGGCAGAGCCACCTGATGATTTCAAGGATTGTGCACGCTGCAGGTCACGTTACACTTCACACTTCTTTTAAAGCCCAAATCAGAGTTCACATCTCAATACCTATTTCCTGTTTGATCGTTTTTCCTGCCATCAGTGGTATAAGTATGAAGAACTTATGACATAATCAAGTAAAGTGGCACAGATTGTCCCATTAGCACTAATTTTTAGTTATTTTATTTTATTTTATTTTGGAGACAGGGTCTCTATAAAGTTCTGGCTGGCCTGAAATTCACGTTGTAGACTAGGCTGACCTCAAACTTAGAGATCTGTCTGCCTCTGCCTGTGGAGTGCTGGGATTAAAGGTGTGCACCACCTCACCCAGTTACACAATTTATTTTTAAGATTTATTTATTTTATGTATATGAGTAAACAGTCGTTGTGTTGGATCCCATTACACATGGTTGCAATCCACCATGTGGTTGCTGGGAATTGAACTCAAGACCTCTAGAAGAGCAGTCAGTGCCTGCTGCTGCTGTTGCTGCTTGGGGGAATTTTAGGTTACAATGTTGCAAAGGTGATATACATTCAATGGAAGGCTTACTTCAAATGTTAGGTGCTCTATTTTCCTGGGTTAGGGATTCACAACGCTCACCACCACAGGGCATGGCATCTGCAGGAGGCACAGCTCGCAGCCACACTATCCTGAGTGCAAACTGCACACTGGTGTGCTGCACAGTTACTGAGCAGACTGGAAGAGCTGCACTCAGTGCATGTTCTGTGTGGGGTGTTTTCAACTTCCCTTTTGTTGATCAAGATAGAACTCCTCAGAAGGAGTATTGTAGGTGGTGACCTTGTATTGTTTGTCTGCTTTTCATAACTTTGTTGTAGTAAAATATATGTTACATAAAGTTTACTATTTTAAGCCTTTTAAATGTAAAATTCAGCGATATTAAGTATATTTATGGACTCCTAGAGGCTTATGTCAGAATTCACCATGAACAATGACACTGTGTGAACACATCTGTAAAAGCCTTCGGTTTGAGTACATTATTAGAAAGAAAACATTTGGTTTTTTGATTCTGTGAAACCCCAAGTCAGGGCAGACTTCACAGGTGAGAGCTACTTCCACCTTCAGCAACTCCATTCTCAACATGGTGCCCACTGAGAGTCCTGAATGTCTGAACAAACTCTAGGGACGGGTCGGAGCTGTCTCTTAAGCACTACACACAACCTTTGAATTCTCCCTCCTGGCATTCGCCTATTTTGTTAATGCTTTTTTATTAGTTTTGAGAATGAAGAGCTTTGTTGAAGCTTGTCCTTGAAGCTCGTTTGGGCAAGGTGGGAGGAAATTATGTCAATCTCCTGCACTTATAGTAACTCAGGCTGGGCTCAGTCCTGCTCTCAATAGCATCCTAAAGACATTTTTACAGGTCCTGAATGCTGCATTCTCTCCCCAGTGACCATGTCTCTGTCTTTCTATACAGTTTTCATCTTAAATCTTTGTCATTATGGCCTCCAATCCCCAGGCTCCCGGACAATCTCATAATTCATTACCTTGCTCCTGAGTTCTCTGTTCAGCTGTTTCAAATGTACTTTCATCTTTTGTTTTCCTGGCTTCTTCACATTCTCTGCCCTCCAATTCACAAACTTGGCTTAACTCAACTGTGGTTGGTATGTTTGTGCGCAAGCGCGCACGCAGGGGTTTGTGTGTGTGTGTGTGTGTGTGTGCGCGCACGCACCCCCATACCCCCTGTGCACACACATGCTTGCGTGTGAAATGGCATTTTACTTTGTAGCCCTGACTGACCTAGAACTCACTGCATAGCCCTGCCTTCCCCACATTTGCAGCAAGCTTCCTCCTTTGCTTCCTGGGTGCTGTCGGTGTGCACCACCATGTTTGGCTTCAGCTGTGCCTGACCAGTTTCTGGAGTCCACTGTGAAGCCACCATCTCAATGCTATCTGGTCCTTCAGTGTGCTCGACAGCCCTTACCAAAATCTCCATCGCTTCTCAAACCTCTTCTGCTTTTCTTAGCACCTATGTCCCATATCGTCAAACACTTCCAGCAAAGAACCTATCCAAACTTAGGTCTGTTGGGGTTCAGGCCCAATTCTGCTACTATTCTTCCTGTATAAAATGGTACTAGATCGACCCACAGGCTGTTGAGAGGCTTACACCAGTGAGTGTGAAGTGTGCGGGGTGGGGTGGGCTGGGGGGATAGGCATACTGCAGAGCAAACTGTGTGTGTCAGTGGCTTTCCTGGCATTATTTTGCTTAGCAAAGCTAGCAGACAACCTCTCCTCTCCCCAGGACAAGGGTGCATTCTATTTACTTTAGGGTTCACTTTCTACTTGCATTCTTGATCTCATCTGTGATTCCTGACATGTCACAGGCAATCTGCCTTGCTTGGGCATTGGCCATATAAGCAAAGCATATAGCAGATGAAAGGCCTGGCGTTGTAGCCTACACTCTAATATGAAGAGGCTAGTCAGTAGAGGCTGCAGTGGACCAGACGGAGGCAGTGCCATGGAGAAGACAAAGTAGACATGTGGAGGGTGGCAAAGTGGAGGGGGAAGGTGGGGTCAAAACATCAACTGCACTACTGAGGGAGGTCTCTTTGGGCCTTTTAGAAGGTACCTGAGGGGAGCCATATGATGATATAGGTGAGAGGCCATCGTGGTGACTAGGCTGAGAGCTGCAGATGGGGACAACTAGAAAAAGAGCAGGTTTGGAGGGAAAGAATTTTGGTTCTATTCAGTCTTATATGGTAATCCGAAATCTAAGTGGAGCTGTCAAACAGGTAAATATACTTACTACTCTATAGAGTGTAGAAGCATGGTCCACCTGATGACAGAAGATTAGGGTCGGTAGCATGGTGTTTGAAACCACACAGCTTCTGGGAGGGAGCATAGGCATAGACTGACCTGTGGACTAGGGGGTTGGGCATCCTAAGATTTAGAGAGATCAGGAGCCAGTAGATTAAGAAAGAGTGGAGAGAGGAGAACACAGGAGAGGTCTAAATTTGTTTGTTTGTTTGTTTATTGTATATGAGTACACTGTCACTGTCTTCATACACACCAGAAGAGGGCATCAGATCCCATTACAGATGGTTGTGAGCCACCATGGGGTTGCTGGGAATCGAACTCAGAATCTCTGGAAGAGCAGTCAGTGCTCTTAACTGCTGAGCCATCTCTCCAGCCCCCGGAGAGGTCTATAGTTATCTGTTTGTACTCCACCACCCAGAAAACTGTCTGAGACCTTCATTATACTGCCCTCCTCGCAAGTTCTGTGGCAGGGATTACACACGTTATGTTGCAGATTGTCTTGCTTGGGACATAAGACGTGAGAGGCCATGGGTGATTTAAAGGCCCAGGCGCTAAAATCTCAGCCTGTGATGACTCAGAAACTGAGCTAGAAAGTGTGGCTTCTCCATGCAACTTGGGCTCTGTTGTGCCTGTGGCTTCAGGAAAGTCAGCTCTCTAAACTGGAACCCAGGGCCCTAAGAAATGTGTTGGCAGTGATTGTGCCTGAAGTTGTATGATCTGGGCACACACACACACACACACACACACACACACACACTATTTAATTATCATCAACTATAATAGTAGCTTGGCATGCTCATAATGTTGTACACCCATTGACAATCAATTTCAGAGAATTTTTCATTACTCAATAAAAGAAGCCATTTGTCTGTCAGATCAATCCCCATTCCCCCGTCTTCTCCTCCTAGCCCTAGGCAAGCACTAACCTGCTTTCTGCCTTTATACAGTCCCCTATTCTAACAATTTCATGAGTAGAATCACATGCAAATGAAATGGCATTTATGGTCTTTTATGTCTGGCTCCCATGTTGTCACATGTATTCAAGGTTCATCCATGTCACAGCATGAACCACTCCTATCCATTGCCAAAGTGTATGCCCTTGTGTTCATTGTATCCTTTGTGTCCATCCACCCACCAGTGGGTGAGCATGTGGCCTCTTCCACCTCTTACATGTAGTATGTAATGAGAGTAATGCTGCAGAGAGTGTCCAGGCACACCTTTATTTGCATGTGCATATGCATTTTCATTCTTTTGTTATATACTGTGGGGAAGGCAAGCTAACTCTTTTAGGTTTAGTGTTTAGGGTCTGAATGAAACACAAATGACAGAATAGCAGGAATGAAGACATTTTTAATGGTATACATATTGGAGATCACAAAGAAATATGATCAAGGGCTGGAGAGATGGCTAAGTGGTTAGGAGTACTGGCTGCTCTTTCAGAGGACCTGGGTTTGATTTCCAGCAACCACGTGGTGGCTTGCAAACACCTGTACTCCACTTTCAAGGGATCCTATGTCCTCTTTTTGGCCTCTGAAAATAGTGTATACATATGGTGCAGATATATGTGCAGGCAAAACATACGAAACAAAAAGGGAAGAAATGGGACCCAAAGGAGTAGTTTAATGAGTTGGGTTTGTAGGGCTGACGTACTATCTCACCAGTAAGTCTGTGTACTCACTGCTCTGGCAGAGGACCCGGGTCTGGTTCCCAGTACCCACACCAGGGCAGTCATTCACCCAGGACTCCAGCTGTAGTGCATTTGACGCTTTGGTCTGCAAGAGAACCTGCACTCATCACTGCACACAGACACATGAGCATAACTGTGATTGTAAAAAGAACTTGGGTTCTGAAAATGAAGGGGACATAGAGAAAGGTTCTTACATGAAAATGACCTTCTTGTTTTGAGACAGGGATGTGTGTAGCCCAGGCTGGCCGTGAACTGCTGATCTTCTGCCTCCACCTCTCCAGAATTATCTGTGTTTAGGAAAATGACTTCCAGGACAGGCAAATGTTCTGTAGTTGGGAAATATGAGAGAGATGGTTGCTTAAAAACAAACGAACAAACGAACGAACGAACAAACAATCTCTCCGAGTACGGTACTGGAGACTCCCACTTCCAGTGATAAGTCACCTTCCTTGAGATGGGAGGGAACTTACAGCAGTTGAGTTTTTTTAGAAAGCTCTGTTTTCATTCAGGAGAGAGACCAGGAACTCATGGTTTCTAAGTATCTTTTGTGCCACATGGTCAGGACATCTCAATAGTGCCAGCGATGTGCTGGTCATATGGTAATGTGTAAAACCTTTTGAGATCTGAGTGGCTTCCCAAGGCCATTAAGACACGTCACACAGCAATGCACTTGGGGGATGGGGAGTGTTTCAGTCTCACTACACCCTCAGGATATTCGTTGTTATCATTTCACAGCATGACTAGCCCATGGGTGTTCATTGGCATAAGTGTACTTTTTAATTTTTTCTAGTGAAAACAATGTGTAAAGGAATTTACCACTGTAACTACAAGTCATGTGAAGTATATTCACACTCACAACATCAGGTCGCCAGTACAGTTTTCATCTCCAGAAATCAAAAATCTATGCTTGTGAACTCAGCCCCTTACACACAGCTCCGGACAACCACTGTCCTGAGGTACTGGGCTGGCTTTCCTACTTGCATTTCCTTGGTGAGCAGATGTTGAGTATGTATCTCTTCTTGTGTTTTTTTAGCTGTGTATATCCAGACTTTAAAAAACAATTGATTGTGTTACTCTTGTGTGTGTGTGTGTGTGTGTGTGTGTGTGTGTGTGATGTTTGTGTCAGGGCGCAGCTTTAGGAACTGGTTCTCCTTCCCCTGTGGTTCTGAGATCATGCTCCTGACTTGCTCAGCATGCATTTTTACCGATGGAGGCATCTTGCTGGCCCTAGCCACATCTTTTACTCATTTAAAATGGTGCTGTTTGGCTGTTATTGAGTTGTAAGAGATTTTGACTATTTCTGGCTTCAAGTCTCTTATATGTTATTTGAGTTATCTTTCCTTCCTTCCTCCCTCCCTCCCTCCCTCCCTCCCTCCCTCCCTCCCTCCCTCCCTCCCTCCCTTCCTTTCTTTTTTCTTCTTCTTTGTTTGTTTGTTTGTTTGTTTTTGAAACAGCATCTTTCTATGTAGCCCTGACTGTCCTAGAACTCACTCTGTAGTCCAGGCCGGCCTTAAACTCACAGAGATCTGCCTGCCTGAGTGCTGGGAATAAAGGTATGCTCTACCACCACCCGGCTTTTTTTTTTCCCATTTTCTTAATGGTGTGTTTTGAAAAAATGTTTTACAGTTTTTGTTTTTTGCTCTTTTGGGGGGGGCATACAGCTTTTTAGATTTTTTTTAATTATTCACAAGCACTTTATTCCTTTTGGTGCCGTTGTAAATGTAAGTATTTTCTTTTGTTGTTGTTCTCCTTCTGTCTCGTGCTCCTCTTCTTTTCCCTCCCCCCTTCCCCTGTGTGTACGCATGCACGTGTGTCCCTGTATATGTATGAGGGAGTGGGCTTTGGCTGTTATCCCAGTTACTCTCCATTTTATGTTTTGAGATAAGAACTTACTGAACCTAGCATTGAAATAGGATCTGTTGTTGTTTTGGCTAGACTGCCTGGGCAGGGGACCTCAAGGGGTCACCTTGTGATCCTATGTGTGTTACAGGTATGTGTTGTTGTGTTGTGTGCACTGGGGATCCAGCGTCAAGTTCTCATGCTTTCACAGAAAACCGTGGTCCACTGAGCCACCTTCCCAGCCCTGAACTGTATTCTTTATGGCATTTTCAAGTTCTTCATTGCTGGTGAATAGACACATCCTTCATTCTGTGTTGATGGCATGTCCTTCTACTCCGTGGAGATTGTTTGGTGGTCCTAGTAGCTCTGTACAACACGGTTATGCCTTTTGGGTCACCAGTTCATCTCACAAGAAAACAAACGTGATGTCCCTTCTCCTTTTCCAGTAGGAATATGTTTTCTTCGCCCTCTCTTCTTACTTTTTCTAGCTAGGTTTCCCAAAATCCATGTTAAGTAAAAGCAAGCAGAGGGAACAACTTTTGCTTGTGCCCAGAGTTCTATATCCCAGCTCGAATGCCACACAAGAGTTGTTTCCCTTGTTCCCTTCTGGTCAAAACCTGCCCAGGGACAAAGGGAAAGGCAGATTCCTCTTCATGGAAACAATTTTAATAATTTCAATAATTTTCAGTTACTTTAAAAAGCCATCACCAGTTAGTATCCTAGACAGTGAGTACAAAATCAGAGAGGAGAGAGGGACAGACGTCAGTCAGATGCTGCCCGCTAGTGTTCCGTGGGGTCTCAGTCAGATGCTGCCCGCTAGTGTTCCGTGGGGTCTGGCCATTGGCTTTAGCAGTGCAGAGCTCATTTGTGGGCTGGTTTTGAGGAATGATGAAAAGCTCTTTGGGATGAAGTCTGGAATATGTATGGAAGGTAGAAAATGGACGCAGCAAATGAAAGCAATCCCTTAGAGGATTTTTATAGTAAAAGTGGGAGGGGTGTGAGCTTGCTGGTGTTTCATTTTAGGATGGGAGCAAACGCCCTTGGAGGTGAATGCTGGCGTGATGTTCCCGCAGAAGACATCAGTGCTCTGTAGACCAGGCTGGTCTCGAACTCATAGATCTACCTGCCTCTGCCTCTGGAGTGCTGGGATTAAAGGCGTGTGCCACCACCACTCAGCCCTATTTTTATTTTTTAAAGCTACTTTTGACTAAAATATTTCAGTGACTTCTTTTACCAGCAGGAGAAAATTCCAAATCGTACCTGACCTCTTGTAGGTTCTTGCCTCTGTTATCCTGTAGGCTCATCCCCTGTTCTCTCCTTCACACCACACTCCAGCTATGCAGGGACCATTTCCATGTCCCCAACATTAGAATGACCCATACACGCTGTTCCTTCTTTCTGGCCAACACCTAGCTGTCTCTCAGGTCTGGCTTCTGTCACGTCTGGAATGCTTTGTCCCATGTCCCTTAGTAGGATGCCCTGCTTAAGCTCATCTGCACTTAGCATTTTATGTCTTTTAAAAAACGATTTATTTGTTTGTTTGTTTATTTATTTATTTATTTACTTATTGTATGTGAGTACACTGTCGCTGTCTTCAGACACATCAGAAGAGGGCATCAGATCCTGTTATAAATGGTTGTGAGCCACCATGTGGTTTCTGGGAATTGAACTCAGGATCTTTGGAAGAACAGTCAGTGCTCTTAACCACGGAGCCATCTCTCCAGCCCTGCATTTTATGTCTTGCATGCTTGTTTATGTCTCTACCCTAACACACTAGGACTGTTTGGGACAGGATCTGGCTCAATTATCTGAGCTTTTATTGCTTTTCACAGAGCTCACCATTCAACAAATATCTGCTGAATGAGTGAGTGCATCTTAAGAAGGAACCTTGGGAACTCCTGCAGCAATTTTTAATTGAGTGACATGACCATATTTACATCTTAGGAATCTGAGCTTTGGAGGTGGCTCAAGGTGTGATATTGGGAAATAATTAGAATTCATGGTTATTTTTATCTGCACAGAATGTTGAATTTTACTAATGTCAGATTGGCATGGACCATGTCCAACACTTACAAAGGAATACATATATTGGCAGAAGAGTTTAGCATTTGAAGTGGGAGTTTGAGGCAGAAAAAGGAAGATCAAGATAATATTGCAGTAACCCAGATGAGAAGATTAAGGGTCTAAACATTTCGTTGTTGGCCCTGTAATGAGTGATCTAATTTATCAACTGTCTCATTTAAGGATAATTATTTTAAGGACACTGTGCTTCTGGCTTGGCAGAGGGAGTGACTATGAACTTGGGAGCGCACGTCCACTGCTTTTACCTGAGTCTGGTTTGAGTAGTTTCCAATGTCTCATGTGTTCAAATTTAAGCCCTCAAAGGAAGGCTTTAAGTGGTCAGGGATTTAATCCAACTATGGTATTTAAAGGTGGAGCCTTTGAAAAGGATTAGAACTCGAGAAAGTCAACAAGATAAACCCCTCAAGGTTGAATTGTGGTGGCTTTCTTAAAAAAAGGTAGGATCCAGGCAGTGGTGGCACACGCCTTTAATCCCAGCACTTGGGAGGCAGAGGTAGTCGGATTTCTGAGTTCTAGGTCAGCCTGGTTTACAAAGTGAGTTCCAGGACAGCTAGGCTATACAGAGAAACCCTGTCTCGAAAAACCAAAAACCAAAAAAAAAAAAAAAAGAAAAAGAAAAGGTAGGAAAAGAGATCAGAGAACACACATGCATGTGTGCATACACACACACACACACACACACACACACACACACACACACATATATACACTCCTAGCCTTGTACCACATGATGCATGAGCTGCCTGGATGTTCATCAAAGCTACCATCAGATGTGAGCCCTTAGAACTTTAGAAGCTGTGGGCTAAAATATCTTATTTTCCCACTAAAGGTTCAGTATAGTGACAACAGCAGCAGAAGGACTGCTGTGTCCATTCTTATTTAACTGTTGGCCCTGGTGGTTAGGTTCCATCTTATTTGTGCCTATATTGTATTTACTTAGTCATACAATAACCCATCTACTCATTCATTCATTCATTCATTCATTCTACACACTACTTTGACCTATCTGCAGTTCTGGAAAGGACAAGACACCAGAGGTCTTTGCCCTCCTGGAACCATCACTTGGGTAGACAGGAGGTAAAGGAGATAATTATCGGAAAGTGGTCAGGTCCACAAACTCATCTAATTAAACAGCAAATGAAAAGCAGAGTTAGTACAGTTTTGTGTTTCATGTTATGAAAGGAACAGTTGGGGCAACTATAGTTGCAGTAGTACTAGAGAAAGCCTTTCTGAAATCACTTGAGTTCTGAGTATTTAGAGACAATGGCCTTATAAGAGACCAGTCACAGCGGTTTGCTTAAAGGACAGACGGTGTGAAGACCAGAGGGGAGAAAGACCTGTGTGGTGTGAAGAACAGAGAAGAGGCCTGTATGACTGGCACCATATGAGCAAGAAGGAACAATGTGGTTCTGGGTGGGGTGGACAGGCTGGCCCTAAACATGGGCAGGGGTGAGCAGGAGGAGTCTTCTCAATGGGAAGACGGGAGATGGGGGGTGGGGGACGATGTACTTTGAGTTTTACATTCAAAGCCTGAGGGAGGGTGATGTTTGGGGAAGAGTGGAGAAGCAGTTAAGAGTTCAGTCTTAGATGTTTTACATGTGAGAGGTAATGTTTAGCCTGTTTTGTTTGCTTTGTTGAATTCCTTGATGATCCAGGCACTTCATCTGAGTTTGTCTTACAGAAATTCTGCAAATAGATACCATGTACGGGACTGGGTCGGGTCCCAGGAGGAAGAACAGAAATCAGATATGTTTTCTAAGCATTCAACGCTCTGCACTGTGCTGGGTGCCGGCGGTTAAGCTTCTACCCTCCCCACACCTCCCCACTTTTTCTCTTATGGGTATAGTATTTTGTATGCATGTGCACGTTTGCATGTGTGCAGGCACACGTGTGTGGGAGAAAATGTGTATGGAGGCTGTACACCGACTGTTGCTCACTCTTCCACGGTACTCCACGAAGCAGGGTCTCTTAGTCACTACAGAGCTTGCCCACTTGACCAGACTACAAATCTCTCTCACCAGATTACTGCCTCTGCCTTCCAGGGCTGGAATTGTGCTTTAACCACCATGCCATCTCCCTAGTATCCAGCTGTCTATGCTGGGCTTCATGATTCTGAAGTTAGGACACAGGCAACACCATGCATGTATTGTCAGATGCCTCTGTGAGACTTCCAAAAACAGAGCAATTGCAGGAGACAGGAAGGAAGAGACGGGTCCCCCTTTGTCTTGCTTCCATTTCCTGTTGTCCTGGGAAAGTATCCCGACAAAAAACAACCTCGTGGGGAAGGAGTTTATTTTAGCTCACAATTTGAAGTTTGTTACAACAGGGAAGCCAAGGGTACAGGAACTGGAAGCTCCTAGTCACATCCAGTTCAGCCTGGAGAGAGAGAGAGAGAGAGAGAGAGAGAGAGAGAGAGAGAGAGAGAGAGAGAGAGAGAGACAGAGACAGAGACAGAGAGAGACAGACAGACAGAGAGACAGAGGCAAAGACACATACACACACACACACACACACACACACACACACACACACACACACACAGAGAGAGAGAGAGAGAGAGAGAGAGACCTGCCTAGCAGCACCCACAGGCTCTCTTGGTTTCCATCAGTCCGGGTCCAGTCTATGAAGTGTCCACCTCAATCAACCCAATCAAGATACCCACCTCCCACAGAGCAACCTAATGAGAGCACACCCCACTGAGACTCTCTTCTCTTTATGTCAAGTTGACAGTTAAAACCAACCACCACAAGTCACACCCCTAGTCTCTGTCACGGTCACTTCTAGAAGCAGCAGCAGCAGCCGCCAGGTCCAGAGGACAGTTTTTCTTATTCCCCTAAGACGTCCACAACCCCCCACACCCACCCCCACCCAATCCAGCAGCAAACTTCCTTCTCGTTAGAGATCTGAGCATTTCCGCTCCCTAGGGCCATTCACCCGAACTTGTACATCTTCATAAGGGTAGCTTTGTTGATCCCTCAGTGCTATGGCTGGTTGCTGCTTCCCAGGACCGTTACCACAGCCACACTCTATTTTCCAGTTCCCAGATAACGGTTCCATATTCATAATCTCTGAGAAGGATTATGCCTCTTGGCTGGATTTCAGTCAATATAATTAGATATAACCTCATACAATCCTAACAGAATTTACTGTGGTAGACAGAAAACTGAGATGAAAAGGATTAAGTAATTAGCTCCTAACACACAGCTATTTGGTGGGAGAATTGGGATTTGAACTGAGTTCGCTTTGCCTAGGGCATGGGCTCCTAGATGTCCCCAGGCTTTTGACTTAGTGACTCCACCTTGTGTTCTGCAAAGGTCATGCATGCCCTAGAACCGCATAATCAAGTTACAAATAAAGATCAACACACACACACACACACACACACACACACACATGTTTTATGATTCTGTGCTAAGCAGCATTCAGGGATGCCCTGGGATACCTGTGGCCTGTGGACAGCAGGTTAAGCACACCCGTGCCTCTCAATACCAGTTGCCTTTCTATGATGCCCGAATTACATATACGTGACGCTCCAATGTGGAGCTGCGCGCACCATTTCCAAACTCTTTAATTTTAATTGCTTTAATCTGAAATCTCAAAATACATGCCTGGCAACACCACCACCACAAGGCCTGTGAACTATGGCTTCGAGACTGAAGTAAGTGTAGGAGCCACCACATCTGTACTTAGCAGAAGAGTCACGGTGGGCATTAGTCTAACAAAGGCTAGAAAATCTTGCAATAAAAATCTAATATGGACTGGATCAGTCTCTCATAAACTTTCTCATGGGGAATACCTCAGCAATGGGCCGCTGTAGTTTGGATGTTGTATCCCCAATGTTCCAAGTGCTGAGATCTTGTTCCCCAACCTAACACCACTAGAGTTATGAAACCTTTCAAAGGTAGGACCTACAGATTGAAGGGATGGCTCAGTGGGTAAAGCAGTTGGCTTGCAAGCATAAGGACCTGAGTTCGGATCCTTAGTAACACCGTTCATGCCAAGTAGGTGCAGCAGCCTGTCTTGGAAAGCAAAGGTACGGCTGAAGGAGTAGCTAGCTAACCTGACTAGCTATATTAGAAGCTCTGGGTGAACAAAGTGGAGACCAAAGCAGGAAAGCTCCTGATGTCTGCATCAGAGCTCAACATGTACCTGTGCGCATGCACGTGTGCGCGCGCATGCGCGCGCGCGCGCGCGCGCGCACACACACACACACACACACACACATTCTTGCACATATATCATATATAGACACAAACTGGGCAAGAGTGGATTTAAAAGAAATATTTTAAAAGAAAAGTAAAAATGGTGAGCCCCAACAGGAAGTCTTCGGGTCATTTGAGTGGCTTTGCTCTTGATAGGACAGTAGGGCTCAGGCCTGGTTCTTTCACTTCCTGGCCAAGAGATAAACGGTTTCTATTCTGTTTTGTGCTTCACTGTGGTCCCAAAGCCATGGAATGGAGCGGCTCAGTCATGGGTGGAGTTCCCTGAAACTGTGAACCCAGCAAACCTTTCCTCCTGGGAAGTTGGTTGTGTCACATCATCTGTTATAACAACAGACATCTATAGGAAGGGTCGGTCATCATTAAATCTAATGAAGCCTGGGCAACAGTGGGGCCTGCCTGGGAGAAAGCATCGGCTGTTTCTGTCATGCAGGGATGGCTGTGTACTCAGAATCTTAGGGTCTAAGATCAGAGCTTTAAGTTTGTTCTTCTGCTTTGGAGGTCAACTACCTAAAACTATGAGCATCTTTCAATTACACGTTCAGGTGGAAAAGAGTCAGGACATTCTTTTTCTGTTTTTTTTTTTTTTTTCTTGAGACTTGTTCTTGCCATATAGAAAATCATATGGCTATAGAGCAAGTCCCTGGCTGGATTACAGGTGTGTACCACCAGGCCTGTGCACCACCACTCGCTCTGGGGCAGAAGGAATTGATGACCTCCAGTAGGAGCTATGTCTACCTCTTTCCTTTGTGCCAATCTAAGGACGAGCATTTTCCCACTTCTTAGATCCTGACCCATATAGATCCTATGAACAGGATTCGCAGTGCTTACAGTTAACCTTCTGACTGCATCTATCCAATAGTTTACGACACATTATGAGATGTTCCGCTGTAAAAATTATAATTAATGCTTCACACATTTGTTTATTTTTAAGAAGTGTGAATCTATCTGCATTTGTCTTGGAGACTGAGCCTCGTTTGCTTGTATTTTCCTGAATTTGGTTAGCATTATCAGCTAATTGGCTTGAATTATATTGTTTACAAATCTGTCAAAAAAAAAAAGACAGTGTATTTAAGTCTTTGTAGGGAAAATAGAGTCAAGCGTTCTCATCTGACTCTATTCCAGGGAAGATGCTCAGTGCTTTCTTCATGGGATGTACAGCCTTGCACGCTGACTGCCTGCTCTCTTCAACTCTCCGAGCCAGGGGCTGGAGACAGCAGAGAGGAAGGACTGAGGGGCCGATGTGTGTTCCAACCTGGGGCACTATGCTAAACCAGCCATAAAAGACAAATATTGTTCCATTTCACTTATATGAGATGTCTGGAGTGTTCGGGTTCATACAAGTGGAGTGCAGAAGAACTTACAAATTTGCTATGTAGTTGAAGATTTCCTGCCTTTACTTTCCAAGTGCTGGAGTTAAAATCATATACCACCCTATCTGGCTTATGTGGTGCCGAGAATTGAACCCACAGCCTTGTGGATGCTAGGGACGCACTCTTCCATCCCAGCAACATCCCTAGCTCACATTATTATTTCTACACATACACATGCACATAACAGTTCTTTTCTTTTTTGAGATGATTTCACTACATAGGTCTAGCTGGATTGGAGCTTGCTGTATAGACTTTCTGACCTCAGACTCACAGAGGTCTGCTTGCCTGTGCTTCCACAGTACTGTATGTGGTATATGCCTATGTATGAATGTGTGTGGAGGCCAGAGATCAATGTTGGGGTCCGCTTATGTGCATTTCCCCTTATTTTCCTGCCCAGAGTCTCTCTTTGACCCTAAAGCTCACAATTGGCAGAGGCTGGCTGACCAGGGAGACTCCCTGAGATCCTCCTGCTTTTGCCTCTCTGGGCTGGGATTACAAACACACATGCTTGCACCCAACTTCTCAACATGGTGCTAGGGATCTGAACTCAGGCCTTACTTTGTCCACTGAGCCATCTCCTCTGCCCTTTAATAATACTTTCCAAGAGTAGTATGGGTACTCATTAGTGAGCTGGTGTGTGCATTTGTTGGTGTATCTCTGTGGGTAGACTTGAGGTTGATGTAGGTGTCTTTTCTCAATCACTTCCATATTTATTTCTTGAGACAAACACCTTGCCCTCTCAACCTCACCTCAGCATGAACATCCCTTAACGGAGATGTTCTCTAGAGCCACGGGGGCACTGGTACATTTAACGAAACCAAGAACAAAATGAATCCAAGCTAGTTTTCAGCCTGTGCTCAGTTTCCCACCTGCCCCCAAAATGTCTTCTTCAGCTATTTTTGCAAATCTGAATGCAATAAAAGAGTACACTCTGCCTATGGTTGCTATGTGCCTTTTGTCTCTTTTAATTTACTATTCTTCTAGGTCAGCTATCTTGGAGCCTGTCCCTGTTTCTGGAGTTGTCTGGTTTTCCTTCAGTTGCATTCAACATTAAAACAAACACACACAACCACTGTGCTCTGTGTTGTGCTCTTCTCTCCATTCCATACATATCCACCATTGCACACATATCCACCATTGCACACATATCCACCATTGCACACATATCCACCATTGCACACATATCCACCATTGCACACATATCCACCATTGCACACATATCCACCATTGCACACATATCCACTGTTGCACACATATCCACTGTTGCACACATATCCATAATCACACATATATCCACCATTTCACATATGCCCACTATCACACACATATACACTAATGCACACATATTTCTGCTGGAGAAAGACACAAATTTGTTAGCTCCTCTTAACTCCATTCACCTTCTTTCAAGCAATCATAATTAATGACAGTATTTTCTAGGCATCATTTTAAGCAATGTAGATGTACTGAGGAATTTATTAGTCATAATGGCACTGAGGCTGGGTTATTACCAATAAAGCTGGGGCTCAGGTTGGGAAATGACTTAGGGCTTACAGAAAAATGAATCTCATTATAGCAGTTTTCAAGAATATGTCTTGGTTGTTCCTTTTCTTCTCCTCTTCTTGGCCCTCCTGTCTCCCTTGGGCTCCCCCTCCATCCCTAATTTCTTTACACTTCCACTGTACAAATGACAGTTGTATCTTTCTGAGACTAGCTCACCTTACTCAATATGATCCTTTTCGGTTCCAACAATTATTTCTGTAAATTTCATCGCTTCAGTTTTCTTGACAACTGAGTAACATTCCCTTGTGTGTATATGTCATGCTTTCCTTACCCAGTCATCATTGAGGGACAGCTAGGCTGGCTCCATTCCCATGCTATTGTGAACAGAACAGCAGAACACATGGGCGGGTGGGTATCTCAGTGGCAGATACAGTATTTTGGGAGAAGCTCAGGAGTAGGGAAGCTGGGTCACAGGCTAGTTACCTCTTCCCCACTTTGAAGGACCCCCCCCAGTCTGATTTCCATAGTCGCTGCACTAGTTAATACCCTACCAGCGGTGGATACATCCTCACACTCTACAGCCTTTCCAGCCAGCACTTGTCAGTTGTTTCCCTGATCACAGCCATTCTGCTGGAGTGAGAAGGAATCTCAGAGTGCTTTTGAATTTTCCTGACACAAATAGAAGAACCGTTTCTTTAAAAATGTTCAACCTCCTTACCCATTAGAGCTGACTTTCTTAATCACAAAAATAGAACTGTAGGATAGATTTTGGAGCATAAAATTTCCAGGCCATTGTATAGCATTGGCCTATTCCTATTGAATCTCTTACTGTAAGGATTTCTAAACGCTGGAAAGTTGGAACATTAGCTGGCAAACACTCACTACCCATCCTATCCTCCATACTCTGGCTATATTTGTTCACATGTTAATTTACTTATATGCACCTCGAGGTGTCCATTAATCTGTTGCATTTGGAAGCACTGTTCTCAAATATAATTTACTTTCTAAAACATGTACATTGAGGTAGACATTTGAAGGTTTACTGACCCATGATTCTATTCTGTTCTTGCTATTTCAAATGAAGCTGAAATAAACATTTTTTTGGTCTATCTTATACTTTAATACTGTTTGCCTTACACTAATAGTGCTTTTACTTTAGAAGAGTTCTAAAAATTGTATTACCAGGTCATCCAGAAAGGGATATTCCTAACTTAGAGACCATGGGATGGCTTGCCGCTGACACTCAGTGGCAAGGTGGAGGAGGGCCTTTGCTCGCCTTGTCTTACCTACTGCCAAAATGAATGTGGACTTAAAACACACAAACATGGAATTCTCCAGGAACCATATGGATACAAACAATATCTATACATCCACGTCTTACTGGCTGTCAGCTATGTTTAAAATTTTGTCCATCTCGGCTAAAGCAATTCATTCCATTAACACTAGCTCAGACTCAGAAGGTAACAGAACCATGGTGGCTTTCTTCATTTCCTGTCAGAAGGCCTGTCTCTTTTGGGCTTTCTCAACCCTGAATCTTGCCTCCACATGACCCACTTGATACTGCATATGAGTGAGTGTGTGTTTAGTGTGTATGTGTATGCATCTGTACATGTATATCACAAATACACTTCGGGCTTTCAGTTAGAGAGTCAAAAGATCACTGCTTCTCCTTCCTTCCAGTCCCTCTGTGACCAGCATAATGCTCTATATTTGATAAGTGCTTCTTGTTGAATGAATTAGTAGATTTATTGAAAAGAAGCCCAAGGAAGCAGAAAACGCTCAAAACCTAGTCTTTTACGCCAACCTGAAGAATCTGAAATGTAAATGTTGTCTGGACTGTCAAGGAAGCTAAGAGCTGAGGGAGGGAGCCTGGGTCCTGACGGTAGGACAAGACCAAAGGAAGAAGCCCAAGGGGCTCAGCATCTGTTGCTGGGAGGGGCAGACCTAAGGTTTACAGTGCAGTGTTCCTTTCTCCTCTGTGGTGCTAGGAATCCAGTGCAGGGCCTTCAGGCTGTGGGACAGGGCTCTGCATGAACAAACATCACCACTGCAAGTCTTAAGGACATATTATAACTTGGGGACAGCAGTCGTGAGCTCATGCAACATGTTGTTTTTTTCATTTTTAAGCTTATTGTAGAAAAGAGAGAAGCAAGACAACCGTCCTCAGAAACCCTAGCTTGTTAGGGAAGAAATCACACTTTATGGTAACATCACACATTTTTATATGCCATATACAATGAATATTGAATATTTATATTTTCTTAATATATTAAATAATTACAAACGTCGAGGATTTCGTCCCTATATTTCTTTATAAACACTCCTCTGTCACATAAGCTTCCATGTTGGGTGAAGATTGCATTCCTTCTTGAGGACCCGGCACAGAATACGTGTCCCATACATACTCATTGAATGATTGGGTGAAAAGTGACCATATAATTTATGCAGAGATTTGCAAGTGTTTCCCAGTTCACGAAATAAACAGCTCTAATGCTTCTATAAATCTATCTGATGTGTGTACTCCCCCATCCCCCACGTTGTGTGTCTTATGTTTTTCTCACCCTATTTTTAAAGACAGACTTTCTCTAACTTTGCAGCCCACTGTCTTGGCTAGGCGGGCTTCCCGGGAGGCTTCTGGAAGTAGACGTGGGCACTGTGGAGTCACACTGTCTCTCAAGCTTGCAAAAGGTGCTTTATTTACTGGGCTGTCTGGTAATTTATCTTACTTCTTCTAGAAGCTTCATGGAAATGACATAAACGTAGGCTCTTCGGGGATACCTACTGTAATAAAACAGTACCCAGAAAGCTTCGTCTGCCCTTGTAAGTATGGAGCTGACCCTTTTGGCATCAATAATCTTTCAAACACCCGAACATTTTAGTTGTTGTCCAGGGATATTATTTGCTAAGCAAACACCAAGAGAAGCAAAAAATGCAAAATCATGCTGAACAGCAAGACTTCAACGATGATCTAAGTATGACACTGGTTCCTAGGTCAAAGGCTGCCGTCAGAACCACGCTTCTCCCGTAGGTGGCACTATCTTCTTTCGTCGCCTTGCTTGCAACTTTACTCCCGTCTGCCCGGACCCTCTGCCTTACTAGCCCTGTTTTAAGTAGCAGAACACAATAATTACGTTATTGGTGTATCTTTGGTTTTCTTTATCAATAACAACAACAGTCCATTGGGGTGTGTCTAAAAACCTTGGCTGAGTTAGCACCGCGTGGTCCCATCTCTCAGTGTCTTCCCCATTTCCCGGCAGAAGTACTACCAAGGAATAGCTGGGGGCTTGGGGGTGGGGGTGGGGGCTCTATAAAGCTGTCCTGCTTCTATGATAATAATAATTTTTTTTAAAAAAAAATCAAAAGTCAAACACTGACTTCGGGACTAGTGTTTCCTAAATAGAGCAAACTATTCATCAAATTATGCGGATACCTCCCCTAGGTGGTTAATAATGAACTTTAAAAAATTCACACACTCAGTTGTGATAGAAACATTGGCAAAACATTGTGCCTTCCCACAAGCCCTTTCACTACCCTAAGAGATGGGAGGTGTTGTCACACTGACAGGACCTACAAGAGACAGAAATGAAATCCGAGGAGCGGGGTATAAGAAGGGATTGGAAATCTAGATGCTAGTGTGGGAGCTGAAAGGTGGAGGAATAAGGCCTTGGACACTTTACCTTTAAAACTGTACTAGCTAGAGCAGGGCAGGCCCACGGTTGCTTTTCCAACTCTCTTTTATAAATGCTCCCAGGTCTCTGGAAAACAAATTCGAAGGCTCGGTGTTTCTTCTGAAAACAGGCTGGATTTTGGCCGAGTCCCTTTGTGACCGTTCGCATTAGAAGATGCAAGAATGTCTAGGCTTTAGGGTATTTTTAGTCAACCCTTCTTTTGGGCAATTGACCCATGCATGCGTTTTATAGTAGGCGACCTAGAGCTTCCAGCGACAAATCCCGACCCAGCCTCTGGCCCCGCCCTCTGCAGGCACAGGTGAAAGCCGCGTCCCCCAAACTCCATGGTGCTGACAGGTGGTCTCGCCACGCCTCCCCGTCGCCCAGGGCGCCTGGGGCCACAGCTCCAGGCCACAAGCCACAGCCGCGCGCCAAGCATAGCTTGAGATCAGGCTCCCGAAGTCCGCCTCCTCCTCCCGGGAAAGCGAGGCCTGAGGCGGGTGCCGAGGACTGCATAGTAAAGGGCATCCAGCGCCGGACCTGGGCCGAGGGTGATCGACCAGGCACTGCTTGCTTCTCCTAGGCAAGGGCCTCGTGGAGCACCGCTGCCAGACACATCTAGCCCTGCGCGCTGTGCCCTTCGCCGCCCTCTGCTACTCCATGCGCCCCAGACCCCAGGAATCCATCCAAGCCCCCAGAGACAGTGACTCCGGGTGCTTACGGTCTACACCAGTCAGTCACCCACGGGACCTGTCAGCCACCCACAGGTCCCAGGCCAAAGGGTCACTGGACCGGGGGAGCCACATTCCCAAGGACGAGCGGCGGGTGGCAGCACCGTTCTCGCTCCGGTCCAGCTCCGTTGGGATTCACTCCTGTCCCAGCTCGGGAGGCTCCGGTACCCTGGCCGTTGTAGAACACGCGGGTGGCAGCCGAGAGGAATTCGCCCGGACCCCTCCCCTTCCCCAAACTTCTGTGTTTCGCTACGCAGATCTTCCAATCTGTGCTCTTCCGCTCCTCCCACTTGGCTCCCTCCTCCTCTATGGCCTGGGCTTAGGAATCCGTCCCTCCCCCCAACCCGCCGCCCGCCGGGTCCGGGGATCCTCCCCCCCTCCCCCGACTCCCCCGCGTGCCGCCGCCGCCGCCCGGGTTCCTCTCCCCCCGCTCGGGCGCTCCCTGCCAAGCCCATGATGTAATGGTGTATGTTAATCAGTAGCATGTGGGGAGCTCCGGGCGGCTCAGTCCTTCGCGAGCCGACACTGGAGGCAGCAGTGGCGGCAGCGATAGCGCCCCGAATCCGCAGCGCTGCCCTCTCCGCGCGCCTCCAACCCCGACGGCATGGCCCGCAGCTCGCGCTCCGAGCGCCCCCAACCCCACTGATTGCTGCTACGGCCCCGGACCCGCGCGCAGGGCCCCGAGCCGCAGGGATGAGCTGCGTGGAGGTGAGCGTCCCTTCTGCTGTCCCGGGCGAGGCACCCAGTGGTTCCTCCGACCCTTTCCCGGGGGCTTCGCTCTTCTACCCAGAAGTTCTGGGTGTCAGATGCTGTAAGCGAGCGGCCCCCAGAGGGTCCGACGCTTAGTCTCTGCTCGCCTCGCCACAGGAGCTGAGATGGGACGATAGAGCCCCTAAACCTAACTTTTCTTCTTTGAGGTCCTTGGGGGGCGTGTGCGGAAGGGAGGAATCTGCATTTCCCTCGGGGTCCGCCCTGCCGCCTGGGAAAGCCGTGCTACGGGCTCCCGCGGTCCCTGCGTAAGGCGTGCGCCCCCAACCGCATCGCTTTGGGCCTGGGACGGGAGGGCGAGGACACTCCGGCCCGCAGGCGGCGGCGGGGACCAGGGGCAGGATGCCTAAATCACACGCGCGCACACACACATCTGATCGTCGTGGGCTAAGCAGGCCCAGGGAAACCTCCCGGGTGGGCTGGCGCGGCGCTGGGGAGTGAGGGCTCTGACTGAGCCGCGCCGAGCTTTGGATAGGGAGAGTTTATTTTTGTCTCTAGCTGTCGCTGCGGCTGCTCACGGCCTAAATCCAGAGGGGAGCCTGGCGGCGGAGATGCTGGCTGTTGCTGTAGATGGAGCTGCAGCCGTTCGGCTGCTTCTCCGGGAGGAGGAGGAGGAGGAGGAGGAGGAGGAGGAGGAGGAGGAGGAGGAGGAGGAGGAGGAGGAGGAGGAGGAGGAGGAGGGAGGAGGGAGGGAGGGAAGGAATAGGAGGAGGGAGGAGAGAGGAGGAGAGAGGAGGAGGAGGAGGAGGAGGAGGAGGAGGAGGAGGAGGAGGAGGAGGAGGAGGAGGAGGAGGAGGTTGGAACCCTGGTTGCCTCTGTCACCGCCTCTGCTTTGCATTAGCCCCCACCCCACCCCCGCGCCCCTTCACAGCCGCATTGCAAGTTTTCAGCGCGAGGAGGATCTGTTGCTGGTGCTGGCGTTCGCAGACACAGCCCCAGAGGCCACTCCGGGTGGGGTGTGCAGGGAGCACTTGCGGGTCACAGCCGCAGCAACAGGAAGCCGCGGGGTCTCCTCCCGCACCTGGGAAGGAAGTGTGCAATAGCTCAGCTCGCGCATCCGAGTGTGGAGGGGCCGGCTGGAATTTAGGGGACTTCCCTTCGCGGGACACCCCTTCCCCCAGCCTTGGCTTCCACACACCCCCTACCGAGCTCCCTCTCACGCCCGGATCCCCCTAGACGCTCCAGTCCGCGTGCTGAGGTCTCACTGCAGCTCTTTCTGTCCTTTCAGTAGTGATTACCGCTTGGGAATGCGGGTGTGAAGGGTCCGAGCTGCCGCCCAGAGGGGAGGAGACCCCAGGACGCCGGAAATCACCATCCTGAAGCTACGAGAAAAGAGGAAAGAGCGATCTTCATTCAGTTTTGTGCCTTGCGAGGGATTTACATTTTTAATCGCTATTTTTTTTTTAATATCTCCGCGCTACTGTCTGTCATCGTCTCTGGAGAATCAACCAGAACCACCAGAACGTAACTGAACCGATAGAGAGAGAGCAGGGCAGGAGCAGAGTCAGTACCTGCAGCGCCCGGGCATCGGAGACCTTGGAACCAGAACGCGTCTCGGGAGGCCACGGGGCTGCGGCTCCGCCAAACTTTGGGGCGGGCAGGAGCGCCAAGGGGCTTCGTAGACGGAGGGCGGCCCCCTAACCATGATGTTTCGCGACCAGGTCGGGGTGCTGGCGGGCTGGTTTAAGGGCTGGAACGAGTGCGAGCAGACTGTTGCACTGCTGTCGCTGCTCAAGCGCGTAAGCCAGACCCAGGCCCGCTTCCTTCAGCTCTGCCTGGAGCACTCGCTGGCCGACTGCGCGGAGCTGCACGTCCTGGAAGGAGAGGCCAACAGCCCGGGTAAGTGCGCGGCCGTGGATCCCGCGGCTCCCCGGGAATCCAGTCTCCCCGCCTCCAGCCCGGGCTCCGCCCCCCCCCCGCCCCCCCCCCCCCCGGCCTCCACTCCGCGGGGACCTGGTCCTCACTGGCCCCGGGGCTCTGAGCATCTGCCTCGGACCCGATCCTTCTTCACTTCCCCTGTCCGCTTTGGGGCTTTGACCATTGTGAACTCCTTAGTCCATTCCGTGTTGTAGCTACGGTAGCATGAATGATTGATTTTTCTCTCCTGCGCTTTCCTTGGAAATAAGTAAGTCAGGTCACGTAGAGTCTGGATTTTCTGCCACCCCCCCCTCCCCCTTCTTTCGGGTAACGTGGCTCGCTGGCTTTCAGCAATACACCAGGAAGCTCGGGACTGCCCCTTCAGTCACTGAGCTCAGACAGGCTGTAAGAATACCTGAAAATGCAATTTTATTATTCATTCTCCTTCAACCCCTACGGATAGCACTGTTTTAGAGGTTTGTCTTCCGAATAATATGTAGGTGACGCTATAGACTGTCAAAATGACATTTGCAGCATGGCTGTGATGTGGCTACACTTACTGGTCATGACGTTGTCCGCATTGATAAGAGATCTTGTGGGAAGACCAGGCATGGATTGGGCTCCACAGCGTGTGGCTTTTGTTAGGAAACTTTAAGAAATTGTTTATTAGTAACCTTTTAGTATTTATAGTCAAAGCAACCACTACAGAAAGTAAAAACACAGTGGGAACGTTTCCAGCGGTTTGACATCTGCCATTATGGGTGGTGACGGACTCAAATTGTAAGGGAAGACTGGAGATGGGGGGGGGGGGGAGGCGATGTGGGAGAACCTGGCGATTTGTTGCGGGGGAGGCAGGGAAATTCTTTGGTTCTTGCTGCTGCAAGAGGGTGAACAGAGCCCCCAGTGTTTATGCAGAGTAAAGAAGGCAGGCTCCTCTTCCAGCTGTTCCATGTTAGCTGTGAGTCTGCAAGACTCCCAAGGGCTGGGTTGCCATTTGTTGACAAGGTCCAGTCCAGGACAGTGGGGACTGGAGGCTGCTGAAGTGAGTGAGCCTTCAGGACAGCAGAGGAGGGCCCGTGGCTTCCTCATTCCTCCAGCCTGATACAGCACTTATGATGCGGACACACTAGAATGGGATGTTTCCTTATATAGACTCCTAGGGTACAAATGGAACTCGAAATCCTGCAGGCTTTTTCCTGACTGCGTCCAAAGGATCCTGAGCTGCCAAGTATGGAGGGTCATGCTGAGGGGACTCCAGTGAGCCCCAGCCTGGCAGCCCAGGCCAGCTACTCAGAAGGGCACAGTGGCTGGGCCCCCTTGCTGAAGCTTGAGTGCCACATTTATAAATAGCTGAAGGCCAGCCTCCTTCCTCTGGGTGTAACTGATGCTCTGCTTGCTTTGCTTCTGTCCTGATGTCAAAGCGTAGCTTTTCACCTGCTTAAACTCCCTTCCTTGGATTTGACCAACAGGATTATGTAAACTTTTCCTTTTGTAGAAAGTCATTTATGTCCAATGCTTTGACTCCAGGGAGCCCTGGGTCTGGTTAAACTAACAATAATTTGTTTTATGTTACTCAGATGTTGACCCGACATTTCTTCCCTTTGAATAGTGGAGAAGATTTCCCGCCCCCCCCCCATACAATAGCTATCACATCAGTAAGCAAATCAATTAAAAGTATGATATAGAAATATGTGGCTTCATTTAGACATCTTATAACTTAACAAACAAAAATAATTAAAATGACGTCTGCTTTTGAGGCACATTTCATAATTTTTCTCTTTTAAATTTAAAAATATTTTTGTAAAATATCTACCAATTTGTGTTGCTAAGTGATACAGAAAAAATAAAATATGAAACCATTGCACATGATGATAGGAACCATTTTCTAGATCATGGGTTAATCTTTCAACCTAAATATTTTGCCTGCCTAGAAACCTTTTATCCTTGTTTTGCCCTGTGGCAGAGCTGTGGAGGGAGCTGAGTGATGGTTTGTTTCCAACCAGAGGATGGAGGATAGAAAGTATCCAGATGTGTCCAAACAGACCTGTTGCACTTCTCTGCATTTAGCCAAGGACCAGGAAGCAGGGGTAAAAGAACCTGGTTAGTAGCCAGAGAAGATGGTATAAAATATGTAGAAAACATTGGCTTTCTCGCAACACACCATTTTTTTCTAGATACAATTCTTCGTTATGTTCCCTAATGCAGACCCCTTTAGCCCAGCCTTTCCTCACACTTGCTGTGTTAGGCACCTTGAATTTCTAATCTTCCTAAGGGCTAAGACTGGAGATGTGTGCTGTCACATTGGCTTATGTGGTGCTGGGGATTGAGCTCAGGACCTTGTGTGTGTGAGGTAAGCACTCTGTCAAGCTGAATTAACATCCCCAGGTGCATACAACCCTTACAATTTTTTTAAACACCAGTCCACATAGTCACATATTTAGAAGAGGGTACAAAGCTTCTACAGCCATCAGTGAAGAGTGACTCCAAATAGCAAAACCTCTGGGAAAGACAGAGCAACTGTATCCCTAGAATTGGATCAAAAGCCCTGAAGCCTTGGGGCACCCTTAGCCAACTCTATAGTTATCCCTGCAGAAACACAGACAGTGATTGCTGTCTACTGCTGGTAGCAGCTAAATACCAAAAGGTACCTTTTAAAAATATTCTTTAAGAAGACAAGAAAATGTTCAGTGTACATGAGGAATGTTTCCACCCGAGGTAATAAACTTCCAAACTGTACTGGTGTGCTTCGGTGATTCAGTTAGCTGGGGTGTGCATCATTCATTGAGTGGCTCAGGTTTCCCATATCCTAGTTGTCCTGTGTTGTTTACTTTGTAATCAATAATTGCATACACACACATTTATTTTTAGTGCTTGGGGGGTTTTCTAAAACTCTGTAGATCAGACTCAAATTTGTATCGGAGGTTTGTTTTATTCTCATAAAAAAAAATTCCTGTGCACTGACATCAGGGATCTGTGGGTATGTATGCTTCAACGTTAGCTTTTCATTCCCCCAGCCTTATAAGACTCTAGTGATTCACAGGTTTAGTTTGTACTTCAGGTTCATGGACGCCAGAGATCCAAAGGAAGTAGTTGACTCAGTTTCTACTGTGGCTTTGCTGTGGAATGTCCCCAAAGGTCTATGTGCTAAAGGCTTGAATTCCAGCTTCAAAATGCTGCAAGGCGGTGGAATCTCTAAGAGGAGTCTGGTGGGAGTCTTCAGAGAGAGGATAGTGGGGCCTGCCCCTTTTTCTCCTTGGCTCTCTGCCTTTGAGCTAAGTGAGTTTGCTTTGCCATGATGCACTACCATGGGCCAACTAACTGTGGACTGAAACCTCCAACTCTATGAGGCAGAACAAACCCTTTCTCTTTGTAAATTGATCACTGCTGGTATTGTTTGTTACAGTTACAGAAAGCTGCACTAACGCAGTTCCCATGTATTTTTGTGACTGTTCTGCCTTTTCACTCCAGACTTAGTCAAGGATGGCAGGGCCACATCCCCTCTCTAAGTACCAGCTGGTTTCCAGAACCCTCATGGCCTTAAGTAAAGGCCCAGTGTGAGCTGGTCCAGGGTTGGTTTCGGGGACTTTCGGGTTCTTCAATACTAACATAACAGCAAAAGTGAAATTCCACAACTTCAACTTCACTCAAAGTTTTGCAAAAAACGATCATTTATCATTGCTCATGACTTTTTGTCATTTGTGCTTGCGTTGCGTTTGCTGGTGAAAGCATGTGATTATCAAGATCAACATGCTAACCCATAAAGACTTTTACTCACCAACTGCACACATAATCTGGGGGGACATATTATGCACATATTATGAGTGCTTGTAGTAAGTTAGTGTCCAAAAGAAAGATTGTTGCTTACCTATAATTAAACAACAGAGACTTTGGGGTTATCGGAAGTGGCAGGGCTTGAGACGAGACTGGCTGGAGTTTGCAGGCCACTGGTACTCTCATTAGTCAGGGAAGGTGCTGTTCTGTGGGTTTTCTGACTTTGGGTTCCCATTTGTGTGCCATTTTCTATCCCCACTTGACTACTTCCATCACAAACAGAGCAAAAGGAGAACAGCAGAGGAGGTCTTCTTGATACATGGTATTATTAACAGTTTTTCTGTTCATTTATTCATTCAACAGACATTTATGACTGCCTGCCATTTCTCTGGCCCAATGTTATAACCCTCTGCATTCCAGTGCCTGGCACATGATAGATATTTTCAGTGTTGAGTGAAGAACTACTTCGCTGAACATGCCGGAGCATAGATATGGTCATAAAACATACGGGAGAGGCATGCTAGGGGCAGCGTGTATACAGCAGCAAGGGGCTCCCGCACAGGCGGAGAGGACTTCTCTGAGCTGGACCTGTTGAGCAGGATCTTGAATGGTAAATATGGATGCTTCTGCATAAAGATGATTACAATGTGGAGGTAAAACAGCACTTCCACAGCAGAGGACAACATGTGTACAGCTGTTCTAGTAGGGTAGCAGACAGTGAGTGTGAGCTGCCTGAGCTTGAAGATGTGCAAGTTAAAAACAGAAATGGTGTGTGTGCCTGCCGTGGCCAGCCAAGGAATGTTGAGTTCATTCTGCAGAGCTGACTGAACGCTCTGGTGGGCTCCTGTTCAGGGTCACGCTGGGAAGGAAGAGGGAAGGGGATCAGTGATCGGAGGGATGTGTGTGGTGCAAGTATCATAAATTGTATGATGTGTGTCCGTGTGTTGTGTGCAGAGTGTGGATGGGTTGTATATGCAACATGCATGCATGGTGTGTGGGTGGGTGTGAGTAGTGTGATATGTGGATTTGTATGTGTAATGGATAGAGTACTGTGTGTGTGTGTGTGTATACACACACACACACACACATATATATATATATACACACACCACATACACACACACACACACACACACACACACACATATATATATATATATATATATATATATATATATATATATATATAGAGAGAGAGAGAGAGAGAGAATGGGATATATGAATATGAGACATTTTGCAGTATGGTATATGTGGTTTTATGGTATAGCTGGTGTATTTAGTGTGTGGCCTATTGATAGTATGGTGTATATGTGTATATGTGATATATATGACTCGTCTGTGATGTGTATATGGTGTACTTATGATGTGTGTGATCTGTGTGTATTATGTAAGGTACAGGATGTAAATGGTGTGGCATTTAAGTTTATATGTATGGTGTGAGTAGTAAAGTGTGTATGGTGGATTATGTTGTATGTATGTGAGCTCTATGATGTGTTGATGTGTGGTTGTATGAGTGGCATTTAGGAATGTGGATACACACACACACACACTATGGGTGTGCATAGTGGGTCTGTGAATATGCTGAAGTATGGATAGTGTGAGATGTATGTATGGTATGTGGGTGTCAGTATTGTGCTATGTGGCTATATATGTATGGTATAGGTAGTATGGTATGTACAAGGTGTGGGTATTATAGTGTGGGATGTGGGCGTGTGTGTGGTCAGGGTTGTGCTTGTCTTTCTGTGTTGCTAGACTTGTGGGGAGAGCAGATGATCTGGAATATATGCTCCTCCCCAAGAGACAGAAGTGGGGAAGAGAGGCAACTTGGTTCTGGCAGTTTCCCTTGGTGCCATTGTCTCGGGGCAGTGAGGCTACTGTCAGCACCAGTGTGAAGGGAAGAAAGAAGGACTGCACTAGAAAGAGAAGAAAGGTATTGTCCCCGAGCTTGTTCGTCTATATCCACAGGCAGGCAGAAGCCATAGAGGATTCTCGGAGTGCAGATCTGAGATCTGTCAGACAGGACGACTAAGTCAGTTTCCGAGCTTCAATTTTCTTATGGTGACGGTGATAAACCTCATTGTTCATTGTCTAGAAGTTCCTGGTTAATGATCCAATGAAGCTCTGCTTTAGCCTTCAGGTTTGAACTTGTCTCATTATAGGGACTGGCACAGTGCTGTTTTCCTCAGTGCAGACCTTTGCATTTAAAAAGTATCAAGGTGGCACACTTTTTTAATCCCAGCACTTGGGAGGCAGAGGCAGGCAGATTTCTGAGTTCGAGGCCAGCCTGGTCTACAAAGTGAGTTCCAGGACAGCCAGGGCTACACAGAGAAACCCTGTCTCAAAAAAATCAAGGAATTGATGTCACTACCATGAACGACCTTTTGTGTTTGGTTATTCTAAAAACTGCAACCCAACTTAATATTTCTAAGTAAATGATCAATGTTTTTTTTTTCTTCAGTTGGTGAATGTGAAAAGAATTCATTAGGTTGAGTGAATATACAGACAGAGCTTCTATGTAATATGCAGCTCAGGTAGGGTGTTGTCATTATCTTTGGGTTAGTCTGGAAAAGGCCAGCAAGTGGTATGGCTCAATCCCTGTGCTGTGAATGATTTGGAGTTGGTTGCCTACTGTGGGTGACTGCTGGCCTCAGCTATGAAAACATGTTAGAATCCACCCAATCAAAGCAAGAACAGGACGGACTTCACAGCAGCCAAGTCGGCTCAGTTTGTGTCTGCATAAACAGGAGAGGGCACACTGATGACCGGGAGGGCTGAGAAGTACCTGAAACTTCCCGGAGTCCTGCAGAGGTGTGGTTCTGAGGAGAATGGGCAGTACCAAGAAGAGGAGGCAGAAGGTGGTTAGTCATCTGTCAAGTGCCCATGTCACTTCATTTGCCTGGCAACATGGGGGGAGCCCAGAACTTCGTGTATTTTTTTTAATAGAATCACCTATTGAGCTTTTAGCCCGGTCCTGCCCTTTCATCCCTCCTAACGATTCTCCTGAGGCCTGGCCGAACTCTTTCTCCACTCTTAGATTAAGATGCCGAATCAGGCATCTCTCCTGAGCTAATTTTTTGCTTCTCTGGAAGCTGCCCGAGGCAGGATTCTCCCAAAGAAAACAGAACTTTCAGAACTAGAGTGAGTGTTCTCTCTTAGTATGCTGATCAAGATTCAGGTTCTTTCCTGAAGCCTGCAGCCCCAGAGCCAGTGTGGAGTGCCCAGAAACTGGCTTGCTCTCGGACTTCTTAGCTCTCAGAAGCTCTCAGAAGCCAGTCCTTGGATTGTGTTGCCACTCCAAATATCAACATATAATAGTTTTACCATTTTAGTTTACTGATTAAACTCAAATGATCAAATATTTGGATGGTACCAAGACATGAAGACACAGTAATAAACTGTGGGGCCAGGGTTCATCAGGACACACAAACTCCCCAACTACTCAAGAGCTGAGTGCTTTGCCAAGAAGCGGAGCCCTGGTAGTAATTTATCTCAAGGAGCTCCCACTCAACTTGTGGATGGAAAACAAACACAAATGTAATAGTTACACCATATACAGCTGCTCCGTGTTATGATTCTAGTGACAGAACCAGACCGGACTTGACCAAAGGGCAAGAGCTGGGCCGTTTGTGTAGTGTAAGAAGATGAATGGGTGATGGCGGCTTGAGTGTAGCATTTGGAAGATGTGCCTCAATGCTCAGGAGACGCTGGCCTCTTTTAGTATGTTCACTAGGGAAATCACACATGGGAAGGGAGACTCCCTGTATGCGTCACGTACGGGGCGGGCATCACAACCATTAATGGATGAGCATATTAGAGAGGGAGGTATGAGACAGATCGGGAATGGGTTCTGGGTCAATGCAGGCATTTACAGATAATATTTACAGGTAGGGAAACAAAACATCTGACCCTCTAGTACTTCTTAGCCTCTCCAAAGGTCCATGAAAGTCCAAGATGTTAATGGATCCCTTGTTCCTCACAGTGTATCGCTTTTGCAGGGAACATTGTTTTAGGGCCTCATGTGAAGCACCGGCTTCTAAAACACTGATCGGTAAAGACAAGACAACATGGCTTAAGCTCGTCTTTCCCCAAGTTTCATAAACAGACAAATTCATTCTGGGGGCTTGACACAGACCCTCCGATTAAGGGCGTCATGGTGAGGCTAGATCCTTGTTTGTTCTGAGCTCCCCCTGTCAGTGTTGGTGTTGGAGGTCTGTGGATCTGACTTTGACCGGAGGGGATGCAGTATTAGCGAGGTGACGTAATGCTGAGGTGATGGTTTGATGCTTTGGGCATACCGCACAAGATTTTAGTTTGCACATGTAAACTTATATGGAAGTGTATGGGAAATGGATCCCCCTATGCTCATGGATGTTTGAACATCTGTGGCTGCAAACTGTGGGTCTCCTGGCTTGCTAGATGGGACATTGGTTGGCAGTCTGAGATTGGGATTGGACTCTCCTAAACCCAGATCTCATTCCACCATCTCCACTTCCGCCCAGGTGTCATTTGGCCACTCGAATCTTCAAGATTGTGCTGTAAACAGACCATGTGGCTTTGTGTCAGTTAGATGGGGGCCATCTTTCTTTTGACAGGTTGAACTTGCTGTGTGGGAGGAAGGTGATTTACTGAGTCTTTTAGGGTAGCTTCACCAGAAGAATGAAGGAAGGCCTTTCCTTTGGTGACAGCCATCTTTGAGAGGCAAGGGTGGAAGAGAGAAGACAGGATGCACTATGATCAGTTGTACCTAGAAATCCACAGCCAGCTGGCTCCCCAGGCCTTGAAAAATCCCCACAGGTTGTTTTGCTCCAAGAGAATAGTAACTTACCAGGGATGTTAATGACTCTTATACAAAGGAACTGCGGCCGAAAATCCTTCTCAAGCACTATTGAGACATGCAGGCACTGAGCCAGGGCTGCTCTCATCTTTACACTGTGATCACCCATTACACCACCAAACTTTTTATATACGGTTCTCAGCCATTATTCACTGCCTGATTCTTGGACACAGACTGAAGTGAGCCTGCCTTTGAGGCAGGCAGACAGGCAGAGCTGGAACCCTGTCATGGCACTGCCCTGAGCCTTTTGGATTGACCCTGTTGACATTTCCAAGTATTCTGATGATCCTTTCCAGGAGCCTCATTTCCTTCATGACCCTGATGAGATGTATCGGCAATGGTTTCTGGGTCAATCCGAGCGGTCGTGGTTTCAGAGATATTTATGTGTAAGAAAAGTCGTATGACTTCCCCGGCCCTTCCCAGTATCATCAGGGGCATAGAAAATGAGGCTCCTGAAAAGATACTTTTTTTCACATTTTAATTTTCCCTCATGCTGAGTGACTGGAAAGGCGAGCTGGGAAGAACAAGAATGTGAATTCCAGAGGCCGGATCGGGGAAACCTCTTCCCACTTCCTCAGCTTTCTCTCACACAGCACAGACATTGGAATTTCTGAAATGGCATATCCTGATCTGTCAGTAGAATCGGTTACATGTGTGCAGCATACGTACATGAGCCGCATTGACAAGCACTGTATGCATTCCTGTCTGTGCACGGGCACCGGTGTCACTGCAGCAGTCAAGAGTGTGACTACAAAGATGCTGTCGAAAAACTTGTGCATTTTTGAGGAGTTGGAGGAACAGAGGCAGTTAACAAAGCCACCAGGTTAAGTGGTTGTTTCAGTTTGAAAAGGGCACAGGAGGAGAAGTTGGGCTTGGTGGTACAAACCTGGCTAATCCCATTAGCCAGGAGGCTGAAGCAGGAAGAATGGAGATTTGAGGTTAGCCTGGGCTACCTGGTCATATCCTGTTTCCAAAAGTACAGGAGGATGAAGAGGAGGAGGGAGGGTCTGTGTGTTGTAGGGATTATTACGGTGCAGGCTGTCTTGTACAGTATTCCAGAAGGGCATTCAAATCATGATTTGTGCAGCTGGAGAGATGGCTTGGGTCCTAAAGTGAGTTTTATACAAGCATGAGAACTTGGGCTCCATCCAAAGCAAATGCCTGGAATCCCAGACTGGGAGGAGGACACAGATGGATACTGGGGGACCCTGGCTTTTCAGGCTGGTTGGAAGGGCAAGCTCCAGGTTTAGTAAGAGAACCTGACCCTCTCCTATCTACCCCTGAAAAGGTAGAGAGTGATTGAGGAAGACAGCAACATAGAATGTTGACCTTTGGCCTATCCATGTGCATTTGTGTGTGCAACACATGCATACAACACACATGCACACACATACACAGTGATTTGCAAGCATTCGGTGGAGAAATGAGAACAGCCCGGAGTTTTCTAAGAATGGGAAGGATTCCATGCAGGGTTAATGTCCTTTCACTTTCCATTGTAAATTGGTAGGAGAGGGAAGGGGAGAGCTTTCTCTGAGAGGCTGCTGTGTTGGGGAAGCCACAGGAATTCTGCTGCTCATCTCTTATTTAAGTTTTAATATAGCTTTGACAAAGCCCCTATTTCTTGACAAGTTAAATAAAGAGTCTGGGGTTGGGTGATGAGTCTAGTGTGTGGCCTTAGAGTGGGTTCAGTGATTGACAGGCTTGGCTCTGGTGGCTGTCATCGAAGGGAGGTCTCTGCTGCGGTGCCTCAGGGTACACATGTTCAGTATCATTGTTCTGCCAATGGAGTCTGACTTAGCCCAGGGCCCCCAGGAAAACAGAGCCCAAGGCAATGGCTGGTCATGCAGATGTTTTATTTTTGGGCACTGATCCTAGACAATAGGAAAAAGAGCTAGGAAGAGAGAAATGACAGAGAACCTGGATGCCCTATGATACAGCTGCTCATTGCCTAGGGCAGTGAGGGCTTCTTTCCCCAGATAGGCTCCAAGGAGCCATGTGACCTGTGCTTTAGAAGTGGCCAAGGGACAGAGAGTGTGGCTGGTATGCTGGTCTAGTTTTCCCTAGGTCCAGGACAGTCCCAGAGGTTAAGTCTGAGCCTTCAGGTTTGCCTACATGAGCTCTCAATCATGTCTTCAGGTCAGGATGTGAGAGAGAAACTCTCCTGCAGAGTTTTACATTGAAAGTGCACCACTGGGGCGCCATGCTTGTTAGGAGGGCGGCACAGTTTGTGGCACCGCTGAGGATGTAGTAGCAGAAGTGTGACCCCAAGCTGTTGAATGCAATAGAAATAGCTCTGCATTGGCGGTCCTAAAACCTTAGGGAAGGAATCGCTCATCAATAGCGGCCAGGAAGGACTTGGACTTCAGCAGACTTGGAACCACGCATGAGTAGGGTCACTGTGTGCTCATCTCCCACTAAACTCCTTAATACAGCTGTTATATTCAGAACAGTCATGCCCCGTTGGCCAGATGCTCTCTGGAGACTGAGATGCAGCTCTGGATGCACACTTTGAGGAGATGCACGAGTCAGGACATGGCCAGGAGAGAGATGGTGGTGAGAAAACCCACTTGGAAACCCAGGAATCTGAGAAGAAGGTGAGCAGGGGACTGTTTGTGGTTGGCCACTCGGGAACTGCTTTGGAGTAGAGGAGTTGAATTCTCTATCTAGATAGCAGCCAGCTCAAAATAATGGACAACTGTCCAGATTCGAGCTACCCAGACACTGAGGATACCCTGAAGAGGAGATTGGGTATTAACAGAGGAAGAGGAGACTTGGGCTGGGCAGAGAATCATACTTCTAACAAGATAGGCTCTTACTTAATAAGTTCCTGCTCTGTGCCAAGCATCTTCCTGAGTTACTCACCCACTCACCCACAGTACTTCAGTCACTTAGGGGATGGGGGGCATGCTGCCATTACTCCACTTAGAAAAAACCTCAGAGCATCCCTGCATCCCTCTGCTGCAGGGATCCAGGCTTATTCATTAAGAAAAGAAGCTGTGCCCTTTTGGGTGACTTCTAAAGTCCCTTCTGAGTTGAAGATTCTATAACTTTTATGAGTCATCAGGAATGAAGAACAGAGGGACAGATCTATTGGAAGAGGAAGAGGGGGACCATGAGGAGGGGCAGGAGCAAAGAGCCGATGAGCATCCTTAGACGACTTCCTTCTGGTCTATTCATTCCTGCTATCCTTCTGTGTGGTTTGGGTCACCGATGTGTGACTTGTTGTTAGTGAGTTACACCTATAGAGCAATTTTGTCCTCTTTTGAAGTAGGCAGTGGTGTAAGCTAGGTCAGCAGATGACCAGCGCTACCACATTTAAGGAAGGCTGTAAAGGAGATGAGTGGAACAGGGCTGCTTTTGCTTTGAGCATTTGTCGACGCTCAAAGCTCGTGCAGCTTGTCAGGGTTGGGCTTCTGGATGAGGAACGCTCAACCCAAACTTGTGCCCCCCCCTCCCCATTCCAGCCTCTTTTTCATCTCTCTTAGCACTTTGTGTGTGCTGAGCACCGGGTAGATACAAACTTTCTCCAATTATCGAATGGATGAATGGCACCAGGAGCGGAACCAGTGGTGGGAAATTAAAGCAATCTATTACAGTAGATAATGCACTCAGTTCGCAGACAGGACGCTCACACACAGGAAGTGCCTAACTGCTGTCTAACGTTTCCGTTGTATAAGCATGGAAGCCTGGGGTTCAAGTGGTTGGCTATGTGGCTGAGGTGACCAGGGCGCTTCTGAATCCCATGTTGAATGTGCCGTCCCATGAATGCCGAAGACCTTTCGGATACTTAAGAGAAATAAAAACATTGGGATTTAAAAGAAAAA
Source organism: Mus caroli (assembly GCF_978045245.1). NCBI lineage: Eukaryota > Metazoa > Chordata > Mammalia > Rodentia > Muridae > Mus > Mus caroli. The sequence goes on along the minus strand of NW_028227267.1, from coordinate 43,290,176 downwards.
ATACCAACCGGGTCTGGTGATATAGCTCATCTTATATAAGTGAGGCCCTGGGTTCAATCCGCAGCATAAATAAATAAGAAAAATACTTTAGAATTTGTAACATTAGCCTTTAAGCATCTGCTGTAATGTTTTAGATATTTAAGCTAGGGTATATTATTTTGGACTTGCCCATTTCATGGTCTCTCTGCGTGTTCCATTTTTATCCCGTGTACCTTGGTCTCTTCTTCAGTAGTCTTCCTCTTTCTTTTTCCTCCTCCTCCTCCTCCTCCTCCCCCTCCTCCTCCTCCTTTAACGTAAAGGGTATTATTATGAGTTATCTTCTTCCCTTAAGGGGAACGGATGCTTCTGCTGCCTCTGCATGGGTAGCAGGACCTTGGGAGGGAAACAGGGTTTGCGAGTCTGAGGGAAGACTCGGGGACTGTGTTACTCAATAGCCAGGAGCCCTTGACTTTGACAAAGTAGGAAAGGCTGGCTTAGATTAAGATCTCTTTAGGGCCTGCAATGCAAAGGTTTTTAGGGCCTAGCTTGAGGGCTATTAATCAAAATGGGCTCTCCTCTTGCCTGTAAATGGTGAGGCATTTCTGAATATTAATTTACAAGACATGTTACAAAAACAGCTGGTCAAGACCTTTTCTGCTACAGCCTTTTGTCGAAGATTTGGGAAGACAGACCGAGGTCAGCTATGGGCACCTGTTTGTAGGGAAAGGGCTGCTGTTACTCCCAGTTGCTCTCTAACCACTTGTGACCTACATTTGATGTCTGACAACGTTCTCCTGGTTGACTCTTACCATACCGGACAACGTTTTGTATTGGGGCTGAGAGACGGTCTCTTTACCCACATTTCAAAGATGACCATCATTAAACTGATCTTGAGATCCTCTCAGGAGCCTCCTTTGTTTCTCTGTTCATAATAAATTCAAGGTGTGTGTGTGTGTGTGTGTGCTTGTGTGCTTGTGTGCATGTGTCTGCACACATGTGTGCACATTTTATGGTGTTACATATGCAGAGAATTTGATGTCAAGTGTCTTCCTCCATCTCTCTATCCCTTACCCCCCCCCTTTTTTGGAGACAAGGTCTCTTACTGACCCTAGAGTCACAGACTGAGCTAGAATGACTACCCAAAGAGCTCCAGGGATTCCTCTACCTCTGCCCCCAGTGTGAACATTACAGACACGCACCACTGAGCCAGGATTTTACTGTGGATGCTGCAAATCTGGACTCACGTCTTTGGGTTTTCGCAGCAGGTTCTTCACCCAGTGTGCCATCTCCCCCAGTTCCTGCAGGTTTTATTTTTATTGGATGACAACTAGCAGTCGTATTTTGAATTTGCAGAGTGGTGTGTAGGAAGGCTTGGCTGGATTTTAGCATGTTTTATCCACAGTTCCAGTAATGTCCTCTGGGTTTATGCAAAATCTGACTCAGCCGTTCTGAAGTTAGCCTAGATCCCGGCAGGAACTGGGTGTCATTCATGACTGCCTGCTGCTTGTGGGAGGGGATTTCATTCATCTACTGCATAGGCACATCCTGACTAGGGGTTCAATTGTGTGGGGGTGTGGATGTAGTCAGGCTCTTCAGGCTCCTCCTCAGTGTGCCTTGTGTCTTGATGCTGGCCAGCATCTTGCATGTGCCTCTGTGTAGAACTCCAGGAGAGGACTGATTCTGTCCACTACAGCTTGCCTTCATTGGGCCCTAGTTTATCTCCCATCCTCTAATACCATATCTGGTACGGAGAGGGTCTCAGTACCTTGCTTGTTCATTTTGAGACAGGGTCTCACTATGTATCTTTGGCTAGCCCAGAACTCACTATGTAGACCAGATTGGCCTTGAACCCATATAGATCTGCCTGCCTTTGTCTCCTAAGTGCTGGGATTAAAGATATGTACCACCCTCAGGACATTTTGTTGTTGTTTTAAGAAGGGATAAAATGGTGTAAAGAAATGTAACTCCTAGCTCCATTCCAGAAGATATTAGCCATTTAGATTGTGAGGGAAATAGGGAGGCTTAAAGACGCCATAATAGGCACAAGACGGGGTTGTTGTCAAGAAGTGTGTAATAAAGACTAGGTGAAAATACAGGCTTGGGACCTTGGCTTAGAAGCATGTCTTAGAAGGATGTTGCCTTCTAAATTCTATTTACACTTCTGGGCCCTCAATAGCCTCATCTGTGAGAGGAAGCGTCTTCTGTGGAAGACACAGGCCTACTAGCAGGATGATACACAACACACACACACACATGCACACACACACACACATACACACACATACACACAAACACATACACACACATACACACACATATACACACACATACACACACATACACACGCACATACACATACACACACGCACACATACACACACACATACATACACACGCACACATACACACACACACATACACATACACACACACATACACATACACACACATACAGACACATACACACACACATACACATACACACACATACAGACACATACACACATACACACACAGCCCTTTGTAAATGACATCAACATTATCTACTTTTTCCTTCCTTCCTTCCTTCCTTCCTTCCTTCCTTCCTTCCTTCCTTCCTCTCTCTCTCTCTCTCTCTCTCTCTCTCTCTTTCTTTCTTTCTTTCTTTCTTTTTCTTTCTCTCTTTTTCTTCCTTCCTTCCTTCCTTCCTTCCTTCCTTCCTTCCTTCCTTCCTTCCTTCCTTCCTCTCTCTCTCTCTCTCTCTCTCTCTTTCTTTCTTTCTTTCTTTCTTTCTTTCTTTCTTTCTTTCTTTCTCTCTTTCCTTCCTTCCTTCCTTCCTTCCTTCCTTCCTTCCTTCCTTCCTTCCTTCCTTCCTCCCTCCCTCCTTCCCTCCCTCCCTCCCCCCACCTCTCTCTCTCTCTCTCTTTCTTTCTTTCTTTCTTTCTTTCTTTCTTTCTTTCTTTCTTTCTTTCTTTCTTTCTTTCTTTCTTTCTTTCTACAGGAGGTCAACAGCAATGCAGATGTTCAAAAAGACCAAGGCAGATAATTATATTTGGTTCTTCCTCCCCTCAGTTAGCAAGAATGGAAATCAAAGCATGGTTCTTTGAATGAGCAATGATCACCGGGGACCTGGGTCTGGGGAGCTGGGATTATAAACTGTGGGCAGGGACCCCTGTAATCTAGCCTTTCTCTAACCTGTGCAGGTAAACTTTGTGTCAATTTTTGTGCTTCTAGTTCATTACCTAGTTGCATACTCTCTTTATGTACAAAGGACACAAAGATCATTGCTAAAGAATTCTTTTCAAAGGAGCTGGGGCTGGAGAGACTGCTCAGGGGTTGAGAGCACTTGTTGCTCTTACAGAGGGCCTGGGTTTTAAACCCAGAACCTACATGGTGGCTTACAACCCTCCCTGACTTCAGTTTCAGGAGATCCAACAGGCACCCCTATGGTGCACATATATGCATTCAGGCAAAGAATTCATACATACAAAATATTTTTTTAAATATTTAAAAAGGAATGCTTTAGAGTTAAGTTAGGCAAAATCATATATTGTGATAAGTGTCCCTGCCTATAAATATCCCAGTATGGGTATACATGGAGTGTTTTAAAAGATGAATTCTATACATTAGTCAGTGGTCTGCATTCTTTAATTGTTTTAATTGTCATTTAAAAGAATTGCTTGTAAAAAGATAACATTTTGCAAAAGCTGTTGTTTAACCTGAAATTATCTCAAGCAGACCTTTAAGAATTGTTCTTGCATACTTCATCTGAATGAGAAAATACCTGTGTCTCTCGTATTACTCTTTGGTATTATTGCTACCTGTGCCCTCCTTTGAAGGTTGGAAGAGCATGAGGTTCCTCGTCAGAATTCTTTGTTGCTGTTTAAACAGGGCCTCTCTATCTTCACATTCCTTTGGGGGGCAGAATGAGCGATGCTAGCACATTTTCAAGATTTTTGTGGCATTTGCTGATGATTTGAGCTTAGTTAAAACTCTAAAACCCGTAAAAGTAAGGTCAAACTCGAGTCTCGTGTGGTTCAGATATTCAGCGTCTGGCTGCTGAGGTGATAGTCAGTATAACGTGCATATACTTAGCTCCATACGCTCACCAGCAAGAGTTGGTTGAGAATATCTGTTGCTTTTTTAAAGCCTCTCTCTTACTTTCCCACTGAAGGAGGAAGAGGCTCTCCAGTGTTTAACATTTTGCAATTTCACTGAACTCTGAGTTAGAGTGGAGTGTGGTATTCATTAGCAGTTCAGTCCTTGAATAGAGACGAATTGTTTCCCTAAGACAAAGAAAGAGGCACTTTGTTGTCCATTCCCCTGACCTTCCCAATCCACCTCTGTGCATCACGGCTGTGCACTTGGTAGGCTGGCTACAATGCCAGAGTGAAGGAAGCCACCAAGATGTGCCAAATAAGAGCAACCTAAGGGTTCTAGGTTGGACCTTGGATGGGGAAAGCAAGACCACAACAGAATCAGAAGAGCGTGTTGCATTTGAATGTGAACTGCACACTAGGACATGTCCTGGTATCAGTTATCAGCATCCTTGTGTTGGAGCCCCTTGGTCATGTTAGGAAATGACATCATAGTGGTTGCAGACTGAAGTCTATTTGTGAAGGATTGTGGTGTCCTCAGACTGGTATCTCCAGTGTAAAGCGGCAAAGATTGAGGATTGATAGTTTCCCGAAAGGTAGTCAGTTGTACTACAGAGTTAACTTTGGTACAGTTTGAAAGGATTTTTTTAAAGGAGAAAACTAAATTGTTGTTACATTAAGCATTTAGCTAGCCTCTCAGAGCTTCTATGGCCAGAGCACTGGGTCTGGGAGGCAGAGCTTGTATGCCTCACTGTTGTTCTGTGTGATCGCCAGAGAAATGGCAGGACCCTGGTCAACCTTGAACTGCAGATACACCATGAATATCAGGGTATAATTCTACCCAAACCAAAAGACGTTAGTCATGGTGCATCTGTGAAGTGAAGTTTGCTGGAATGCCTGTGACTCCATTATTGAATCTGGCAACTCCATCCCTGAGTAGCACTGCCCCAAGTCCCTAGGTGTGGGTGGCCCAGAGATACACGTCTGCAATAAAGGACATACCTGATCTGGTCTGAACACAGGACCAGGCTGTGTAACTAGGCATGATCACTTTGTCTTCCCTTTGATGGGCCATGGATCTGTGCTTTTTCCACCTCTCTGTAGCTGGAAGAATATTTTAAAGGGAGTCACCCACATCCTGACACTCCTTGGCAATTTTAAGATCTTCTCCCAACACTCTGGAGTAAAATGGATACTGGAATCTATTTTGACAGCTGTTGAAAAGCGAGGCTGTTTTTACAGGAGGTTAAAGAGGGTATTTGTAACACTCACACTTCAAGAAACCTTTTGAAAAGGTGTGCCCCTGTGCAGGCGAGTCTTTTGCAGAATTTAAATGGCTTTGGTTTTCACAGTTATATTACACGTCATATCAGATGTAAAGGTTTCAAGGACCCTATAGCTAGCCGTGATGCTTTTGATTAATTTCTACCACCAGTATAGAAATAGTATAGTATGCTGTTTTCAATAACAGTGCCTTTTCGACTGTATCGTCTCTAAAAATAGCCAGCTTGTTATCAGCAGTCCCACTGAAAGCCCTTCCTCCTTAAAAGTGACCTTTGAGCAGTTTCATTAGGAATGAATATTTATAGCATTTTGTTGTTGAGCTGCTAAGAGAGGCTTGGTTCTAGATATGGTAACAGGTGGCTCCAGTCGGCCTGCTTCCGCCAAAAGCTGATCAGGTGAAACGCTGCCTGACTTTACCATTGGACTGCGATTATGTACTAGACTGACATCATTTTTGGCAAGTTGTGTTCCAGTGTTGAGTTCTGGGTCCACAATGTGATGCCATATGTATGTAGTGGTGGGAAAGAAAGCTTTCCCAACCAATTGCGACAGCTGAGGGGAAAATACCGGGGTCTTCGGGAGAAGACAGAGGGGCCAACTCTCTTCCGAGCTGTAGGTTTAGGCAACTGTTCTGATTAACCCTTTGAATTGAAATTTCCTTTGATCTCAGATCTCAGACCTGTGGCGTTGAAGGGGGCACTGTTGAGTTAAGCATCTTCAGAGCGCTTTACCTGTAGAAGGTGCACAAAGTGGGATGTGAGAGACTGAACTGGGCAATCAGTTAGGGCTATTATTTAACTTGGGCATAATTTAATGATTTGGAATAAAAGGTCTTTCCATTACTGCCCTCTACCCAATTGCCTGGCCACACAACTACCATGTTTTCTGATTTAGAAAAGAATGTTCTGCTCTAGGTCTACATTAAATATGAATATAGCATAAAGAACTTGAAGTGTTAAATGGATGGAGTGAGTTTTGGCATGTGAGATAGTTCTTTTGTTTCCATGTTTTGTTTTGTCTTTTAAATTGAGATTATAATTACATTTCTCCCTCCCCTTTTCTCCCACTAAACCTGTGGTTCTCAACCTGGGGGTTGCGACTCCTTCCCAGGGGTCACCTAAGACTATTGGAAAGCATAGATATTTGCATTATGATTTATCACTGTAGCACAATTACAGTCATAAAAGTAGCAATGAAATGATTTTATGGTTGGGGGTCACCACAACACGAGGAACTGATTTAAAGGGTCTCTGCCTTAGGAAGGTGGAGAACCACTGGTCTAGACTGGCACGCAGATCCCCCCTAACTCTCCTTCAGATCCATGGCCTCTTTTAGAACTGTTACCGTGTGCTTATGTGTTCACAGGAGCTGTTTATGAGAAGATACACGTATTAGCTACACTGTCTCCTACTCCGAACAGTCTTATCAGTGTTACAAATCAGATCCTAGAGAACTGGGTAGAAAGGTGTTTCATTTTTAACAACCACATTCTTAGAGGAAGAACTGTATTTCTACTGCAGAAATTTGACAAAAGAGATAACAGCATAATTCTTCAAATTGTAAAACATCTTTTTTCTTTCCTTCAAGTCCATGGGAACATATTGCATAGAATATATATGTATTGTTTAGAGAAGACTATAGCAAAACTATCCTTGACTCTTGTACAGGTCTAGTATTTTAATGACTGTTGTAAATTCTGTAACAACATTTTAAATGACCATGTAGCTTTCTGTTTTATGACAGGGCTGCTTTCACTAAAACCCGTAGACTTGGACCTCCAGGTTATTTACCTTTTTATATTTTTAACAATGCTGTAATAAAAAAATCTTTTAAAGCACAGTTATTAGTTCAGAATATATATCTATAGGTGTATTTTCTGGGTCATGCATCCTAATACTTTTGGATTTGGGTTTGCTAGCCAACATATCTTTTTGCAAGGTTGGGCCTGGCGTCCTCCCGTGAACACTTAGGAGGCTCACTGCCACACTCTCCTACAGTGGCTGCTGTGGATGAAAGGTTTTGCTGAAACTCGTGTCCTTACTAGATCCCTTTAGTGGCATTTCCCATGTTTTATGGTCAAGTACAGTTTGTGTTCATGCTTCGACTTTTTTTTTCTGTCACAGTTTTCACTTGTTTCTTGTTAATTTATTAGTTCTCTGTCATATATATCTTTTCTTTCATCAAGGATATATATATATATATATATATATGTATATATATACATATACACACACACACACATATATATATATACATGTATATACACATATACACACACATATATATACACACACATACACATATATATACATGTATATATATGTATATGTATATCTGGTGTCTGGAAATTTAAAATATGTGTGCTACTTATTGGTAGAAAAATATAGTTTTAGGAGCAAGCAATGCTTCAATTAAAAGTTGTTTTTCAGCTGGGTGTAGTGACATGCACCTGTAATCCAAGCACACAGGGCATGCTGAGGCAGGAGGATCACCATGAGTTTGAGATCAGCCTAGAGTACATAGAAAGAGTTTTGTTTCAGAAAATCAAATTAATCCAAACCAAGCAAAATAAACCAAACCAACCAAACTAAATTAAAGTTTATGTTCCCCCCCCCCCAATCCTGTGGTTGCTTTTCTGATCATAGGAGGAGGTAATGGTTAAATTCTAAATTAATCCTCTCACAAGAGTTTAAAATTTGTTAAAATTTCAATCTTAGTGTGTTAAGAGTTATGGATTTTTTGTATATGCATTTGAAGACTATATCAAAGAACTCAAACAAGTGCATTTATTTTAGTTACAATTTTACAGTTTGGTCTATTTAATACCAATTGAAGACACATTAGTGTTAAGACAAGAGTTAAAATGGATAAATGACTCCATCTGTGTGATATACGTGAGTGGTATACTTAAAAATATTTTCTGCATCTGTCTTAGTCAGGGTTTGTGTCCTTGCACAAAACATCATGACGAAGAAGCAAGTTGGGGAGGGTTTATTTATCTTACATTTCCACACTGCTGTTTACCACCAAAGGAAGTCAGAGCAGGAACCCACACAGGGCAGGGACTTGAAGGCAGGAGCTGATGCAGAGGCCATGGAGGGATGCTGCCTACTGGCTCACTTCCCCTGGCTTGCTCAGCGTGCTCTCTTAAAGAACCCATGACGACCAGCCCAGGGATGGCACCACTCACAATGGGCCCTCCCACCTTGATCACTAATTGAGAAAATGCCTTACAGCTGGATCTCATGGAGGCATTCCCTCAAGGGAGGCTCCTTTCTCTGTGATAAGTCCAGGTTGTGTCAAGTTGACACACAAAACCAGCCAGTACAGCATCTAACTTAAGTTGTCCATGTAAGTATTAAGATGTCACTAGTTTGCAGAATTATTTAGTAAATCAAGTGATGTCAACATCAGTCAGTGATGCTCCCTTGGCAGAGCAAGATGGCTGGGGCTCGCCACTCAGTGATGCTTTAAGGGAAGAAGAAGGTTGCTATTCATTCCTCTCCCAGATCGTATATCTCCTAAAGAAAGCCATGCTGACCACGTCTCTAACCCCTCCTTTTAGATGTTTGGCCTGTTTTATACTGATTTAAATGTGTTGTGAATCCTGAATTCCTTAATTCACACTGTTCTTTACCATATTACCCTTGAATGATGTATCTGTCTATTATCAGAACATCCACCCAGAATGAAAGGTCCATGCAAAGAGGATGCTGGGACTTTCCACTCTTCTTCCCCCAGCCTGAAATCTGTCTCAGAGGTGCTACACTATAAAAGACAAGGAGGCGCTAGTCGTCCTCCCTTTTCTGTCTCTCGGTGTCACTGTGTTTTCTCTTCTGCTCAGGTCAGTTGGACCAGGTCCTTCCAAGAAGTGGCACTGCATTATTTTCATGGCCTTCCTATGAGTGACCTAAAAACCCCAGATGAGGACAATTTGTGAGCCCAATGGGCAACATGCTGTCACAACAGAGCAGGTAGCACTTTCCAGACATGGCAAAGGCAGCCTCTGGCTCTGCAAAGCAGGCAGGCAGGCATCAGCAATGAGCAGGGCCATTTCCAGCTCTGGGTTCTTCAGCTGCTTCGATAACCACAGGACTCTGAGCCTCAGTTTCCTGAGAGCTGCACCACAGAGGACTCAGAGGTTAGAGTTTATGTCATGCCTTGTGTTTCTCAGTCGCTGCAGTATCCTCTATGCTCTCAGTCAGTGCCCCTCACAGGTGGTACCCAGGAGGATGCACAGGGCATCATAACAATGTTTGAGGGCATCATAACAATTGGTTTTCAGCACACAGTGATGGAGATACCCAACTCTGTAATGTGTGAGATGGTCATGAAAGGAGAAACCATCCCACCAGAAAGCCAGTGGTGCTGCTGACTCCAGCTCTATCCAGTAGCTTGTAGCAAGGCTGTTGTTGGTGTCTAGGGAACTGTGCAGATTTGTGGTGGTACTTGGGTTTTACAATGTTAAGGGATAGGTTAGTGGCCTTTGCCAGTGGGGCCAAGGATGCTAGATTCTCTTTGAAACTCAGGGCAGTTGCTTTTCCCATCCTGCTCCAGTCTGAATGTCTGATAGCACCTGTTCTTCAGGCAAAAGTAGTGTTTGCACAAATGGAGGCAAGTTTGCATTGTGTCATGAGACTCTTCCAGGAGTCATTGCTCACACTGACATCCCTACTTGTGATGTTGAAACTGGCATGCCAATCTCCATGTAAGTTGGCATGGACAATCTCCATGCCTAGTGATCCCAGTGATGTAGCCGAGGGACAGGATCTGGCCACTGCATTGGGCCAGAAAAGTTTCTGCCTGAATACTTACTTTCATAATGCATCTTACAGTCATATGAATGATTTTCTTTCCCTTTTCCCCTTACAGTGAGGTTATAATGATTGGTTAAAACTATATGCTGATTTAGATTTGATATCTGATGTTCATCTTAGTCCAGTCAAGGGGGCATGAACAGACTGGTGACTGAACTCTTCCACCTTCCTGCATTCGCTGTCGTGTAGCATGGGCCACCCTTCCTTATGAACTGTGCTTTACCAAAGTGACTTTCTCTCTGTTCTCTGTTCTCTGTCTTCTCCCACCTCCGTGTGTGCCTCATCTTCCCCTCTGAGTCCCACCCAGCCATCAAAGCTAATCTCCCTGGCAGCCTGGTGACATCCACTCCCCAGTTCTGTTCCAGCACCGGTGTTTTCTATTCCTTCAGAGCCCCCCAGTGTCTGCAGGACCTCCTCCTGCTCCCATCTACAGCCTGGTAGCATTCGATATCATCCTGCAGTGAAAATTTCTCCTCAGATAGCTCAGCTGAGCGTCACCTACACACTCAGTCTTCTTTATCCCTCATACCCATGGCCTGGCCGCCCCTGTCTTGCCCACAGTATGTATCTTTCCTGACCTTTCATTCTACTCGTCGCTACAGTGAATATTTTCACTGCTAAGAGTTCTTAAGAATATCAAAGTAGAAGCAGAGAACTGTTCTCTCGGACCCTGCTGCCCGAGCACTGTACATGTGCAATGGCGTGTACTTCTCACCGTCTGCTCTGTGTTCATATTTGAAAAAAATAAGTATTGTGCACTTTGTAGAGTTTGTATTTTGCTTTTTTTTTCCCTGACACATTTCACTTAGTGCTCTATCAAGAGCATCTTTCTAGATCACTGGTGTTGGAAACATCTACAAAAAGTGCAAAAGGCATGATGCTGTTGTCACCCCTAAACTCAATCACTGTAGGGGTGTGTCATCATTCCATTCCTTCAAAGGTGCCTGGCCTTCTCAGCCATGTGTCGGTTATTGGACATTTGGGTGGTTTCTAGTTTTTTTCTAATGATAAATACTTATGCTTTACTCCTGGTCACAGCTATAGTTATTACACTTGTTTTGTAGAAATCCAATTAACATCTCTAGAATTAACTATTCCTTGATTATCATTAATTTCATATTTCAAAGTTTTTTTAACTGTATTTTATGTCTACAACTGTTTTATCATCATTTCTCTTTTCTCTATTGATTGAGGATTTCTTGTGTAAGTCAGAATGAGTTATAGGGTTCAGGCGAACTGTAATAACAAACTATAGTTTTCTATGCATTTTTCAAAAGAGAAGATTAACATTGGAGACTGGTGATATAAGAAGGTGGCTTTTGCCACCTTATCCATAGCTAATGAATGGGAGTGTGAGGAGGAGAGAGAAGTGATGGGAGGAGGAGGGGTGGCATCTGACAGACGGTGAGCTCTGCCCTGTAGAAATTACAAATATTTAATTGTGACTGAAAACCGGTTTCCCTTTAAAGACTGGGAGAGTGCCATCGAAGCTAAAGACATTTGAGAGCAGTGTGCACAGTTGTTCTCCTGGGGCCACTTTACACTCATAGCATAACAAGGGTGCTTAACAAGGACCAGCCTCGGAGTGGAGAAGCCTTGTGTGCCGCTTCTCATTGGGAGAGGTGCCTTCTCAGACTGGACAGATGGCGTCCTTTGATCTGGTCTTGTCTGGTGTGAGTCTTGGGAGGATGAGCCTGGGGTGGAGGCGGAGCTTGGTGAGTTCACTAGTGCCTCATGGGAATGCAGGGAGGATGACAATTTTTCCAACTCTGATGGGATTTCTCCTGCAATATCTGACGATTGCCTACCCAAAGGAAGATGAGCCATGTGCTCTCCCACTCTAAGATGTCCATGTTTCTTCTATTATGAAAAAAAAAATAACCTGTAAGATTGCTATTTTAAAAAGTAGATTTCCAGGAATGTATAATAGAGACATGGAACACGGAGAATGAGTCTCCCCACGGTTCAGGGAGATGCATCTTGATGGTCAGTATCCCTATAGTAACATGTTAGCTTCATAAGGGAAGAAACAAACAAACAATGCTATTTCTAACTCTATGGTGTTCCATTGAGTGCTCCGACTGTTGAAATGTGAGCACACAGGCCTTCCTCCTGGTTAGTACGAACACCAGGCGAGGACTTGTCAGGTGTGGAAAACTGCAACGGAGGAGAAGCACAAGGGCCCAAGCCCAGGTTTTTATTACTACTCAAGGTGAAATTGCGCTGGTGAATCAATTCCGCGTGTGGTTGCACCTTTCCTTTGGGAATGTTCTCAGGCATTGTGACCAGATGACTAACTCAAAAATGAGTTTAGGAGCTGGATGGTGGTGGCGCACACCTTTAGTCCAGGAACTCAGGACACAGAGGCAGTCAGAGCTCTGAGTTTGAGGTCAGCCTGGTCTACAGAGTGAGTTCCAGGATAGCTGGGGCTACACAGAGAAACCCTGTCTCAAAAAAAAAAAAAAGGTGGGGAAAAATTTAAGATGTTAAATGTCTTGGCATACCAACATAACAGTAACTTTAAACTTACTTTCTTTGCATGGGAATTTAAGTAACAGGGGTATGCATGGTGGACATAAAACTCATTTAATTATTTATTTAACACAGTGTTTAACACAACACCATTCCTGGCCCCAACTTGAAAGCAGAACTAGAAAGGCAAGAGGTCACTAATCTCAAGAAACCTAGCAACTCTGCGACTCTGCGTTTAGAAGACGAGATGATGCTCAGTAGAAGTTACCCTTGTGTTGGTTGGGCTTTGAAGGTAACAGGCATCATGCCATGCTGAAGAGAGGGAGATGTTCCAAACAGATGGAGGGGCATGAGCAACAACATACACTTTTATTGTCCTGTGACCGAGAATAGATTATAGTACACGATAAGTAATTATCAGCAGAGGGAAGAAGCAGGATTTAACTGTTGGGTCGAGGGAGGGCTCAACAGTTAAGAGCATGTGTTGCTCATGTAGAGGACCTGCGTTTGGCTTCCAGCACCCACATGGTGGCCCACATCATCTGTAACTCCCATTCCAGAGACTCCAATGACGCGACTAAAGTTGATTAATATAGTTACCTCCTTAATTACAATGAAGACCTCAGGGATGGTCATAAGAGGATCTGAGGGTCTCTGAAGTGTGTGTCTCTCTTATTTATCTACCACCACTACTACTACTGTTGATGTTGTTGTTATTGTTATTTTGAGATAGGGTTTCTCAGTGTAGTTCTGGCTGTCCTGGAACTTACTCTCTAGACCAGGCTGGCCTCGAAGATCTGCCTGCCTCTGCCTCCTGAGTGCTGGGACTAAAGGTGAGCCCCATCATTGCCTGGCCCTAGTGTCTCTCAATACAGATTGTCAATGTATGATACTTGGGGGTGGAAGTACTTGGGCTAAGTAGAAAGCTGAATGTATTTAGCATAGTCTAGCATTTCTTGAATGACATTGCTCATTCAAAACTATGAAATTATCAATCTGTATGTGGATGTTTTAGGAAAGTAAGAAGAGGTCCCTTTCCCATGGACCACACGTGACACCCAAATTATATTTGTAGCAGGAGGACACTGTCCCTAGTTTTTCATGATAACTGCTCCGGAGAGAGGTTAATGGTTTTAGGGCCTTAATAATTCAGAAGTGTGATTGAGAATTTAGAACCTGTGGAATGTTTCTTTTCAACAGGAGGGAAAATCAAGCAAGGTAGCTGCACTCCTGGTTTTCCTGTTATGCAGTTACTCTCATGGGTCTAGAAGGGAGGGATCTTGGTTGGGCCTGCTTATTTTGGTAACTAGACCATGGGATGTGGCTTGGACAGACTTTCCCATATCAGGGAGGTGTCTTACAGAGAAGATGTGATGTTTCAAAGTGGATACATAAGTAGACGCTAGGGCATAGCTACCACTGTGGTAGGCTGGGTTCAGAGAGCCCAATAAAGAGACAGAAGACCCCATACACAGCAACAGGAAAGGGGATCTAGTGAAATACCTGGGAGACTAGACTGTCAGAAGGAGCATCTTTCTTGGGGAAGGCTCTAGACAGGGTAGTAAATACCCCTCCCTCCCTCCCTTTCTTTCCTTCCTTTGCCTACTGGGACCCCATTGTATAACTCAAAAGGACCCAGAGCACAGGACCTGAAAGCTGTAGTCAGAGATGGCTGCCTACCCATGGAAACAGTGAGATGGGAAGGATGGAGGGAGAGCTGGGGGGAAGAGAGGTACAGCTAGGAGAGAAGGTCATTCGTCAGGCTCCAGAGAGTACCCTCCCACCACCCAGAACGCTCACCTCAGACTTCAGAAATTACCAAATGGGCACCTCACAGAAAGGCATCTGAAGTGGTTCACTCAGCAGTTTCTCCAAAAGGAAAACAAACGAACAAACAAAATCAAACCTAGTACCCAAATTTACCCGCTTTAGCTGGCGTTGAGGTGGTTCACTTTGAACTACCTTGAAAAGTAGATTTGTCCTGGGCATTCCCATGTGGGACAATTTGCTGTCATGGCATTCCCGTAAGAGACAGTTTGCTATGCTTAGTAGGAGCTGACCTCTACAGAGCTGGGCACTCCTCCCTTTACTCCTATCCCACCACTCCTTGGAGTCTCAAATCTACCTTTCTTCCACCTGTAGACATTCGAGGTCGTGGTCTCTGGCCTCAACAGAGCAGATCTGAGAAGGAAGGAGAAGTCTGAACACAGTCTAGAGTCCTGACCTAAAGTGGCTACATTGTATTGTCTGCTAAGGCCAGTCCTATGCTACCAGAGGCTTTACCCTCTGCAAATGTTACATGTACACACACAAAGACCCAACAGTGTTTCTAATCCTACTTTTCAATTACATGAAACAAAAAAAGCAAGCATGGACATTTCTGTAAGCATGAGATGACCAGTCTTATGGAGGTGTCATAAATACAGAGATTATTGTAAGAAGTTGCTCCTGCTCTCTCATCATTCTAAAATAGGACAACATACTTTTCATTTACAATGAAATATTTTACATTTTATCATCATCATCATCATCATCGTGTGTGTATGTGTGTATGTGTGTGTGTGTGTGTCTGCATATGCAAGTAGTGGTCAGAAGTCAGTTCTAGTTCTCTTCTCCTTCCACCTTTATGCAGGTACGGGTCATTGAGCCCAGGTCATCAGGCCTGAGTGGCAAGTGCTTTTACCCTGTGAGTCATCTTGTCAGCCCTTTATACACATATTTTGAAACACTCATCTGACTCTTTAGGAAAAAGCAGAGTTGCTGTGTCAAAAGTTATCCTTCCTCTTTTGCACTGCCCTTAAAAAATATTTATGTTCCTGGTTTTGAAGGAAACAGTCTCACGGTAAAAACAAACCAACATGGCAAAACAATCGACTGTAAAGATAAGGCGAGAGGGGAGATGGTTTGTAATGTGTGAGTGCGAACAGCACCGCCAGGACTTCCTGTTGCTCACACTGCCTTTATTTCTTTTAGCACAAATTCAAAATATAAAATATGGGGGGGGGCAGGGCACACACTTAAATTTTTAATAGATATCTCAAATAGTATCTTTCTTTTTAAGACATTTAGTTCCTTTGACAAATTGCCATGTATATACACAGTGACAGGCACAATTTGAAGAAGGGCTACTCGGATAATGTATACTGCCTCATCTGTGCGTACTCATCGCAAACACGGAAGCTTGGCGTGTGGACAGCCCCCGCATAGGTAATCTCAGGGGCGGAACTCTCTGAGTTTTGTTTTTTCCCTATGCATGCAAGAGCTTAGGCCTACTATTTTTCCCCCGTGATTTTTTTCTTCGAACTATAAAATAAAAGAAAATATACTGTACTGGTCTGGGTGTGTAACTTAGTTAGCAGAATGCATGCCTTGCATGTACTGAAGCCCTGAGTTCAAGCCCCAGCGCTGCAGAAACATGCTGGCTCACACCTGTGATCTCAGCTCTCACGAGGTAGAGTAGACGGATTGCCAGGCCAAGGTCACCACTGACTACATAGGGTGTCTCAGATAGCCTGAGCTCAGTGAGACCCTGTCTCAAAAGCACTGCACTGCTCAGATTCCATTAAGACAGACAGCAGTTATCAACCTGTGGGTCATAACCTCTTTGGGATCAAACAGTTGTATCACAGGGATTGTTTAAGACTGTCAAAAAAAAAATCACCCACGGATGTTTACATTGTGATTCATAACTAGCAAAATTACAGTTATGAAGAATGAGGGATGATTTTAAAGGATCCCAGCATAAGGAAGGTTGAGAAATTGTTTCTCATGTCTGCCATGAGGACTTGAAGCTGTAAGGAATGACTCCTGCTGACCATGTGCTGGGGAAAGGTCGCTTTCCTTGTCAGTCTTCTGTCTACTTAGTGGGGAAAGTACTATAACTGATACATAAGATTATAGTTAAGAATTAGACGAGATAATATCAGAGAGGAAAAGGTAGAAACCTACCAGAAACTGCAGGATAACCAACAAGTGTGCTGAGGGCTCCAGGACCAGGAGTGGTGTGAGCTTAGTGCTCCTCCCGTGTGAGCCTGGTGCTCGCTCCTCCTGTGTGAGCCTGCTGCTCCTCCCATGTGAGCCTGGTGCTCCTCCGGTGCAGCCTAGGGTTGATCCCCTGGCATTCTCCCTTCCTGATCACTCTTTAGGTTGCATGGGAGTTACTCTTGCATTCAGTATCTTCGATTCCTGCATCTCTCTTCTGAGATAAAAACCTGGGGAGACTGTGACTCTGTAGTCTAGGATCTTGGGGAGAAGGGCCATGTGTTCCTGTACACCCCCAGATCATCACTCTGGGTTTAAATTCTGCTCCAGACCTCGTACCCCATCATTTCCAACTGCAGACCAGAGGGAAGAACCACACCTCTTAGGCTGATTGTATTACGTTGATTATAATTAGCACCCAGAAAGCAAGGCCGGGTCCTGGTTTTTCTGTTTTCTTTTTCTTTTTCTAATTATAGCAAAACACTTGTTTTCTGGCATAGGGAGAGCTAGACACCAGATTTCTACAGAGCAAAGGGAAATATGGCCCCTCCTTCTGAGTACGTCTTGGCTTAATCCCAGGCAACCTGGTGACACAGTTTCTTAGGAAATATTCCAGCTTTGGACTGGCGATAGAGCTCAGTCTGGGGAATGCTTGCCTAGCATGCAAAGGGCCCCGAAGTTTTTCCTCAGCACAACATAAAACAGGTGAGCAGCACTGGCCAGTTATTCCTGTACTTGAAAACTAGAGGGACGGGAATAGGGGTGGAGTTAGGAGTTTAAGGGCATTCTCAGCAGCATAGGGTGTTCAAGGCCAGCCTGGACTATGTGAGAGTCTATCTCAAAAAGAGGAAAGGAAGGAAGGAAGGAAGGAAGGAAGGAAGGAAGGAAGGAAGGAAGGAAGGAAGGAAGGAAGAGACGGAAGAAGGGAGGGAGGGAGGGAGGGAGGGAGGGAGGGAGGGAGGGAGGGAGGGAGGGAGGGAGGGAGGGAGGGAGGGAGACATTACTGGTCCCACACCTACAACTAGGCTCCCTGGAAGGTTCTGTTCTAAGACTTCATTGTTATTGAAAATGCTGATTATTTCATTCCTTTTCCTTCTTTTATTTGTTTGTGCCTGAAAGGTGTTTGTTAAGTTCATCTAATACACCCACTGATCCATGCTGGGAGCATACTGTACGAGGTCCACAGAACATCATTTCACTCCGAATTTGTTCTACTAAAACTGAACTACAGTATCTCAGAGACTGAGCCAGCCACCAGATAACCTTTGCCCTCAATTTTCTAGGCTAAAATGGTTTTCCTCTGATGTCTGAAACATTGCACTGGTATCTTACACATAACTGTTTGGTATAACAGGCATGTTAATAAAAGTAATAAGAAGTAGGATGTGCCTTGCCCATGGCAGCCCAGGGTGGAAGTCCCTCTCCCATTTCATACATCTTGCCGAGGACATTGGCAGACAGCTGAGCCAGGCTGTGCCTGACACTGGTCAGCAGTCATTGTTCAGTGTTTCTCCTTCAAGGAAGAGAGTCTCCAGGGCAGGTGAGGACTCCCGCTGCTCCAGCTTCTCCATGAGTGACAGTCTCATCCTTTTAGCACTAGAAGGCCCACATACGACATGCTAACTGGGGTTGAGGAGCTATGGGGACACGGGACCTTCTTGAGTGTGTTTCAGAATTTGGACTTGGCTGCCACAAGCAGTTGAAGGAACGAATTGATTCCTCAATTCTGCTGAAATTGTCCTTTCTGGTTTCTTAGTGCTTCATGGGGGACCATCCTAGCAGTTCCTCTTTGACCTCAGTAGTGAGAAATGATGGTCTCTGCTGGCAAGGCCATGTGCTTCCTGATGAAACCAAGATTCCATTCGCTGTTACATTTCCTTTCTAGCTTGGGTTTCCTAAAGCCCCAGCCAGAATTAGTCTTTGTAACAATAGCACTCTTGTCTGTTTCCTGGTGGTTATCCCCCCTTCTTCCATGCGGATTAGCCCTTCTTTGCTTCATTTCAGCTATCCTGTGCATGTGTTTATTTTAAGACATCTTAAATCCGTTATGGAAGTAGGTAGAGTCCAGAGTCTAAATAAAATGGGACCGCTGCTATTAGTATCATGGTCACGTGGCACTGGCTTTGGTGACAGTCACCCTGGTCTCTCTGAACTTCTTTGTCCTTTGGATTCATTCGTGGTTGGATGCAGAGGAGATTGAGACTATGAGCAGAACAGGATGAAGGCGAGCTTCACAGCTCTTTGAAACCTTTATTAGGTTTCAATGCTTATTGTACAAATATTTTCAATTTCATGTAAACCAAAGGATATCCCTCCACAGGTACAGTGTAAGTGTTAGAGTACTTAGTGCACTGACTGTATTGAGGTTGAATGAGTTGGCTACACGTGGCCAGGGGCTTTCTGGAGCCTTCAGCGTTAGGGTTTATAGTTGACGTTCATGTCAGGGTAAAAAGAGGGGGTTTCCAGGCAGAAGTCAAGGATGCCAACTTAGGGTGGAGACCCTGACCCCGCCCCCATGCCCATCCTTGCAACTCCTAGGTCCCTATCCTAAGACCTGCTATAGGTATTGGTCTGTGGGGTTACATCTGACAACCACATCTTAAGACTTCAGAATAAGAATTATAGACTTCAAAATAAGAATAAGAATTAGGCCACTCCATAAATAGCTGGTGATAATGGTGGGGAGAAAATTGAGAGAAACATTAAAAATGGGGCAGGAAGAGAAGACAAAAGCCACATGTCCATTTAGCAAACAAGAGTAGAAACTTCTCGTCTAAGGCAATATGGCCTCCTCGGCTGCAGGCTTTCGACCAGGTTTACAGTACCAGATGGGAATTGCCTCCTGTGGAGCAGGCTCAGAGCCAACCAGGAATCAGTTGCTTATTTTAAATCTAGAGTGATGTGTTTGTTGCTTCAGGACCATCTGAAGACAAAACCAAGTGACAGCACCCAAACAGAACAGCCTGACTGTGCCTTTCAGGGAGACATCTCCCTTAGTGTCTTCCTGGCCCTTGTTGAATGGAATAGAAACCAGTACAGACAAGCTGAAGAAGAGGAGAACTGAATGCAGTTTGCCAGAATGTTCTCCTGGGACTGACTGGAGACCCCTACAGGTAGAATCCTTCCTAGCCTCTTGGGAGTACTAGACTTGAGAAACTTTTGAGACACAAACTTCTTTGCTCTTGGGCTATTTATTGTGATTGTCAGATCTAATGTCTGGGTCCTTGAAGGACAGACTGGGAAAGCCAGCAGTGTAGACATATCTGGGATCTTGATGTAAATACAGCTGGTCTGTTTGCCTGTTGGAGTTTGAGGATCACTAGTGTGGGTTTCTGGCTCCCTTACTCACGTGTCCACCCCATGTAGTCTTCCCGGGTAGGGAGGCTGGCCAGGGCCGTGAACCCGTGTGATAACAGTTAGTGCTGAAGGAGAAGAAGAGACCGTTACAGGTACACCTGAGACTGTTGATTTCTCCTTTACTATACAGTATCTGTATCCTGGACTCCCCTGTTTAAGACAAAGCTGATCTATTTAATAATAAGCAAAATGAATTATATTACCACTACTCTTTAAAAAAAAATCTTTCCATTTAAATCTTACTTTTCATTAGCCCAAATATAATTAAACTTGAAAGTGGGATAGAATATGTATTATGCAGGCATTTTTATGAGTATAGATTTTCAAACTCTGACCTAAATGAGCTTGCTGGTGATTTAGTAACAGCTCCCTCATGCTTAGAACTGGCAGAAGCTGTCCAGCATTGGCATTCTGTAGCTCAGAATGGCTAGCTGCTTCTGGAGTCCAGTGTGTACAACTTTGGCTTCCACTATGCCTATTAGTCCATGAGGCTGATTGGAAAAAAATTTGTCTGAACAGGCATTTGGCCCATAGCCATGGAATGATGGAGCCAGTGAGCCCTGTTTTCAGTACAGCCCTCTAAGTGAGTAGTTGGACCATTGGGACTGGTGCAACGCTCGTGCCTGGGACAGTTCTTCTGTATTTTTTTCTTAATTTTTAATATTTTTATTACATATTTTCCTCAATTACATTTCCAATGCTATCCCAAAAGTCCCCCATAGCGCCCCCCACTTCCCTACCCACCCATTCCCATTCTTTTGGCCCTGGCGTTCCCCTATATTGGGGCATATAAAGTTTGCAAGTCCAATGGGCCTCTCTTTCCAGTGATGGCCGACTGGGCCATCTTTCGATACATATGCAGCTAGAGACAAGAGCTCCGGGGTTCTGGTTAGTACATCATGTTGTTCCAACAATAGGGTTGCAGATCCCTTTAGCTCCTTGGGTACTTTCTCTAGCTTCTCCATTGGGAGCCCTGAGATACATCCAATAGCTGACTGTGAACATCCACTCCTGTGTTTGCTAGGCCCCGGCATAGTCTCACAAGAGACAGCTATATTTGGGTCCTTTCAGCAAAATCTTGCTAGTGTATGCAATGGTGTCAGCGTTTAGAAGCTGATTATGGGATGGATCCCTGGATACGGCAGTCTCTAAATGGTCCATCCTTTCATCACAGCTACGAACTTTGTCTCTGTAACTCCTTCCCTGGGTGTTTTGTTCCCAATTCTAAGAAGGGGCACAGTGTCCACACTTTGGTCTTCATTCTTCTTGAGTTTCATGCGTTTAGCAAATTGTATCTTATATCTTGGGTATCCTAAGTTTTGGGCTAATATGCACTTATCAGTGAATACATATTGTGTGAGTTCTTTTGTGATTGTGTTACTTCACTCAAGATGATGCCCTCCAGGTCCATCCATTTGGCTAGGAATTTCATAAATTCATTCTTTTTAATAGCTGAGTAGTACTCCATTGTGTAAATGTACCATAATTTCTGTATCCATTCCCATAGTCGGCATGATAGAGAGCTTGAGAGACGAGTAGACGAAGATGCTTCCTGCTTCCATTGTTTGCTCTGACTTCCCCTCCCTTGCCAGCCGACAGTGGTTGTTGATGGTACAGATACGGATTTGCCCTTTGGCTGGGGTTGGGGTGGGGGGGTGAGGTGCTGTCCCATCAGGAACACTAGATTCCCACAATGCCTTTAACCCAGGCCATTTAAACACATGATAACTTTCTCTCCGGATTTACTGTTGAAGCGTAGAGTAAGTCTGTGCCTCTCTGTAAGAAAGTGAGGTGATGGGAAATCATCTCCTTAGGAAGGAAGGAGGTCAGGAAAGGGTTTAGAGGTGCTGTTCTGAAACACAAAATGCGCGACTGTTCTTTAAAATGAGAAGCCGCAGCTCTAAGTAACTCCACAGGCTGTGTGCAAGACGGGACTTTTATTTGTGGGTCACCACCAGAAGGCATTAAGTTAGTCTAATTTATAAACTCATAAACACTTACAAATGAAGAGGAAAACACTCTTTGCCTTAAATTTATGCTCCACCTAACCCGTACATTTATAAGTACAGTTTCTGCTGGACTTGTGATCTTTGTAATACAATGAAACCTACCACATGTACAAGAATAAGCAACAACTTTGTGTTATGAACGTTAGCAAGATGGATTCCTTGTGTCTACAACCAGCCCAAGAAATCAACGATACCACTGTTTTTTATGACATGTCTTTGCAGACTCATTCTAGACTAGGGTAAATCACTGGAGTGTGCACTGCCATATTTTAGTTGTGGACATCAAGTGACAGTGGCTGGGGCACTTTTATGCCCAAATTCTCAGACTTCTTATTCTCATTTGAACTTTAGAACAGTCTGGTTTTACCCCTTATAAAGATTAATCTTCAACACAACTGGATATTCTGCTCATAAATCGAGTACTACATAAGAGTTTAAAATTCTCACTTTCCTCACAACAATTATGGTTTCTTGAGGACAAGGTGGAGAACTGTGCACAAAGCCTCCACTGTAGAGATGAGCTGAAAAGCTGCCTCCAGGCCAACAGTCTTGGAACCAATGCCACTAACTCCGGAGGCAATGGTGGCATTTCTGGGAGTGTCTATCCGACCCTGAAGTTTTACTCTTCTGTGTCTAGTGTGGGCTATTTGTTACCATCTAACATTCTAACACATCTAAACTGGGTTTCGGCAGCTGTTAAATTGTGTTGTTTAAAAAGAGGCAGGGAAGCTGGGCGTGGTAGTGCAGGACTTTAATTCCAGTACTCAGGAGGCAGGTGGATCTCTGTGAGTTTGAGGCCAGCCTGATCTATAGACTGCAAGTTTTAGGACAGCCAGGGCTATGCACACAGACCGTCTTCAACCAACCAACCAACCAACCAACCAGCCAACCAACCAGCCAACCAAACAACCAAACAAACAAAAGTGGAAGGAAGGAAAGAAAGAAAGAAAGAGAGAGAGAGAGAGAGAGAGGGAGGGAGGGAGGGAGGGAGGGAGGGAGGGAGGAAGGAAGGAAGGAAGGAAGGAAGGAAGGAAGGAAGGAAGGAAGGAAGGAAGGAAGGAAGGAAGGAAGGAAGACAAAGGAAAAGGAAAAGGAAAAGAGGCAGGGAGGTGCATGGCAACCCTGAAGGCTGACAGGACTGTTTGTTTAAAGAATACCACTGAAAGCTATGGGCGTGGCTTCACAGCCAAAGGCCTGGAACTCTTCTGGCTATAATAATTTCCATATTGTTTGATTGTTTGGTCTTGACTCTTACGATTAATGTCCTAGGTACTTTAGAGTCATGCTGTATTTTATTAAAATAGCAGTATTAGTGTGCATGTAACTTTCAAAAACAGTCTTACAAAATGATCACTGTCCATTCCAGACTTGTGTGTGTGTGTGTGTGTGTGTGTGTGTGTGTGTGTGTGTGTGTGTGAGTGAAGTATGGACATGCATACACATGTGAAAGACAAAGGGTAACCTCTAGGAGTCAGTCTTTTGCCCTGTTTTGAGGCAGGGTCTTTTGTTTCTGCTCTGCTGCAGGCAAGCTTCCAGGCGATTCTCCCATCCCCCTCCCACTTCACTGGAGGAGGGCTGGGACCACACGTGTGCCCACCTAATCTGGCTCCTTTTAGGATCCAAGGAACAAACTTGTGCTGTCAAACTTGGAGAGGAATCGTCTCCTCTCAGCCACTGCTCTGTTCCTGCCCTATAGATGTTTTAAGAAGCTCATATGCTTATATCACTCCTGTTGGGTATTTATAAGCAAGAGCCCTCATTCCTCTGATTGTTTTGCTAGAGACAGACTAGAGCATGATTTAAAATAAAAAATGAATCTAAATTTTGACAGGTGCCTATTACATGCCCATTTTTACCTGTCCATGCTTCTAAGACCGAAGGAGATGTAGAAGGCTTTTGTTTGTTTGTTTGTTTTAAGTAATTTAAGGAGCAGCCCTGCCTTTTAGAAGACACGAAACATGTTCTTTCTACTCTAAGGACTAGTGTGTGTGTGCCTTCGTTCTGGCAATGTGGTGACAGAGGTGTGTTTGTGTGTGTGTGTGTGTGTGTGTGTGAGAGAGAGAGAGAGAGAGAGAGAGAGAGAGAGAGAGAGAGAGGGGATGCCCTCCATCAGGTTGTCCATGTTCATTTTGCAGTTGTGCTCCTGTATCCTGGCCCCAGCCTCTGTAGTAGTTCCAGTTTGCAGGGTGTGTGCCCTGCCAATGGGTAGCACAGGTTTGTGCAGCCTTGATGTTGACAAGCTGTTTGTGTGTGTTGCTGGGAGCCGCTGCCTCTGTGGCATTTGTGTGCTCCCACCGTGCGCCTCTGTGGGAGGCAGGCAGAGTTTGCCCTGCATTGTCAGGCTGTGGGGGCGAGCCTGCTGTGCATTTCCCTGAGGCAGGTGCCATAACCTTGTGAAGATGAAGAGCAGGGGCCCATTGCTTTTCCTGGTGTAGGATCACTACCAGGCTTACAGCACGGTGCACAAGGCCTCTGCTCTAGAGATGCATTTAGGGCTTGTCCTTGAGCTTTTCTAGGAAATCTTCGTTTTCAAAAATCCAGAGATTTAATGACTTGGAAAGTTTTGAAGTTGGCATGCTATCGTGTCCTTAGCCCTTAAAATGGTTCTCCTCCCCATCTCTTTAGCGTGTGGCCAGAGAGAACCTGTAGGTCGTATTTATTTATTTATTTATTTATTTATTTATTTATTTATTTATTTATTTTACTTTTTTTCTCTCTCTCTTCTGTGGGAAATGCTGTTGAAAGCATTCTGACTTCACAGCACTATCAAGTATTTCTAGCACTGAGTTCAGAATTCCCCAGGAAAGGAGAAGACTCAAGCTTGCTCCAGAGTCTGTGCCATCCTCCTGATGGATCGGGAGAGAGAGAGGGGTAGGGTTTAGGGAGCAGGGAGTAGCTGGCTAGAGGGGAGCCCACAAGGCCCAGGGGAGTTTCTTATCCCAGTGAGAGGATTAGTACCAGGATAATGTGGCCTTAACAGAGCATAGCACAGAGGAGTGGTGGAGTGGTGACCTCAAGGTCAGTGGGTTGCAAAGTGGTGCCAGGGAAGGTGAGAGCGGACAGGGCTGAGGTCAGAGTGTGACGCAGAGTGCAGATGACACCACGTCGTGTAGTGGTTTGAATGAGAGTAACTCCCACTTGTTCTGCTGCCTGAAAGCTTCGTCCCATGCTGATGAGCTGTTTGGAAAGATGGGCAGATCTAGCCTTTGGGGATAAGGGGAAGATGTCCTCTGTCTCTGTCTCTCTCTGCCTTCTGCTTGCCTTATGTGGATCAGAATGTAAAGCTCTCAGCCATTGGTCCAGCGCCATGCCTATTTGCATTCCTGTATAATGACCATGGACAAACCTTCTAAAACTGTAAGCAAGCCCACAGTTAAATGGGTTGTTTTTGTAAGAATCATGTTAGCCATGCTGTCTACAACAATAGAGTACTAAGACCTACTGACTTAAGGCTTGAGAGTCCAGGGCATGGCAAAGCCTGGGGACACCAGCAAACCAAGGCCTGAATCTACAGCTTCAGGATGATGTTAGAGCCACTTGATAAAAGGTACTTTAGACGCTCAGAATGCCTTTGCAAAGGAGTTAAAACAGAAACATGCTCTCTTTGTCCTTGGTACCTGTGGTTGGTTAAGCAGTGGTTTCTCATCTATGTCTATGTACTGATCCTCGGAGCCAGGAGACGTTGGTGGAGAAGAGGAACACGTCTGTGGAGTAGATAACCACTCTCAGGTGACTTTAAAGCAGGGTGACCATCCTGGATCATTCAAGTAGACTTTGTGTACTCACAGTGACCTTACAAGTGGACAAGGAAGGTGAGAGAAGAACTGCTGTCAGGAAGATCCTAGCTAAGTCAGGCTTTGTTGTCATTGCTGGCTTTGAAGACGAAGCAGAAGGCCACAAGCCAAGGAATAGGAATAGCTTCGAGAGAGTCTGGGGAAGGCGAGGAAATGAGTTCTCCCTTAGAGCTTCCGGAAGGAGCCAAGCTTGGCTGTCCCTTTGATTTTAGTCCAGTGGGGCTCATTTCAGACATCTGGCATCCAAAGCTGTAAGGTGACAACGGAAGGGGTTTGAAGCCTCTCAAATGGGGAGCCATTTGTTTGTGTTTCAGCGTAACCACAGAGGGAGACTGTGTCCCTGTTGGTCATTGGTCAGGACCTGTCTGCACTCAGGTACTTTCAAGGAGGGATCATTCGTGGCATCTGGAGAGGAAGATGTACTGCCCAGGACATTAATGTAAAAATAAATAAATAAATAAATAAATAAATAAATAAATAAATAAATATCAACTTCGTGGTTGACCAGAGAGTTATCAGGGCTCTTCTTTGTCACTGTATTTCCCTCTCTGATCCATGCTTATTCTGAGCAGACTCTTCTTAAATGTTGAGAGACTGACCTGCACTTAGGCAGGCTGACAACGAAAAGTTGGCAGAATTCAGAATGTCTTGGAGAGGTTGAGCTTATTTGTAGGATTGAAGCCATTAGTCTTTGAAATACAGTCACCCTGTCCTCATGCGGTTTTATTTGTGCTCTGAGGCATCTGTTGGCTCTCCAAGAGATGAGAGCCTATGGTAAACCCCCTGCTCCCCACACCTCTCTTTTTAAAGACAAGGTCTTGCTATATAGCCTAGGCTGGCCTTGAACTCAATATATAGCACAGGCTGACACTGAACCTATCATGTAGCTAGGCTGGCCTTGTTCTCTCCACCTTATGTCTCCAGCCTGGTGAATGCTTATGTTATAGGGGTGTGCCCCTCACCCCCAATCAGGCTAGATTCCAATCCTTTGACCTGGTGCTACAGATAGAAAGGGGACTATCTCAGGTGGATAGGTGCTGTGGACTGGGGGTTCAGGTTTTTAATCCCCAGCCAGCCGGTGGCTTTCTCTGTCTTTCCATCTTTCTCCAGCCTGGTGTGCATCTAGCTACAATATGACGTGCCCCTCTTCCAGAACTAGATCACTTCCCTTCTGTTCTTGAATATTTCTTAAACGTTTCCAAAATAAACAAGGGTGTTTATAGCATTTTCTTTTCCAAACAAACTTAAGGCCTGTTTCTCCAAATGGGAAGGAAACTGAAATGCAGCCAAGTCAGCAGGTCCACTTGAGGTGATGAGAGTCATCACAGCTAAAATGCGTGGTGAGCCTTAGTGTTCGGAGAGGGAACAGCCGCCGATGGGAAGGCTGGGAAGGCCCTCTGGCCTGAGCTCACACAGTGCCGGGTATAGCTCCAGAAAGGCCTTAGCTCTACTGGAGGATGTCACAGCCAGCCAAGCCTGGCACCACCGTGGCTGACATCAACTCACTCTTCTCTGTCAGCTCCAGCTCTGAGAGTACTTATTTTGAGGCACATTTCTTTGAACTTTGGTTCCATGCTTATATAGCTAGATTGTTCTCAGAGCTCGATGTTCTTTGTGATAAAATTAATTTCTGAAGCATTCTCTTTTCTTTTTTTAAGCCAAATTGAGCTAAGTCGCTGTTAATAAAGTCTTATGCTATAAACGTCCATTCTGACTTTGTACATCCCCAGACAGTCCCATGGCTGGCGATACCCCAGATAGCCAATGGTTACACAACATGCATCTGACATGGCTTTGAAATTGTTCAACTCTGGTGCATTCTTCAGAGCTGAGTGTAGAAAAGAAAAATCTATAAAAAGCACTTGTGGTCAGATGGAAAAAGAAAGTTTGGTTTCTCTCTCTCTCTCTCTCTCTCTCTTCCTCCTTCCCTACTCACAACTGTGGAACCAGCGTAAAACAAAAAGCTGTTGAGAGCCATGGTAGCTCTACATCTTTGCTAATGCCTTACCTAGGAACAAAGCTGTAAGCCCAGCATGATGATAATTAGAGTTTACAGCATATTTAATTTCTGCATTAGAAATCATGCTAGTCACAGTTGCTCAAGGCTATACAGTGCAGAACAATGGTGGAGAAATGTGCTCTATAAAAGAAAGCCTGGGACTGTACTTGGACACAGAAACCTTAAAGGGAAAAGAATCTGGAACATTCAAAGCTGGGTTGATGAAGATGCATGTTAATATCTTCGGTTTTTACTCAGAAGCCCCGGCAGAACAGTGCTGTTCAGACACTCCAGCTGTCCCCCACAGGGGCCTTTGATGCCTCCTGCAGCCCTTAGTCGGGTGAGTAAGCCTCACTAAGCACACCGGTGGCCTTTGAAAGTGGGCAGCCCTAGTCTCAGGAAACCATTTGACTCACCTGAACCTAAACCACAGCTTTGGGAAGGCCTTAGGGGTGACTCTCCCTCCTGCTCTTTTTATCCCTCTATCTTTGGCTTGTGAGACTTTGGGATGAACCTGGTGCTGGGAGATTGCTCATTTGATAAAGACTTTCCCACACAAGCTGAAGCGCCAGCATCCAGAACTCCAGCACCTACATAAAAGCCGGGCAACCTGCCTGCAACGCCAGCATTAGCAAAGCAGACAGCGCCTGGGGCGGGCTCTGCTTAGGTAGACAACCCTAATTGGTAAGTTCTGGATTCAGGGAGAGATCGTACCTCAGTAGACTAATAGAAGAGGTTGCTTGATGTCAAACTCTGGCCTCCACCCACACACGCACACACAGACAAGTCTCCTCCATTGGTGGATGTACACCTGTGGCCCGCCTCCACCTTTGCAAGCCCAGAGCTGCACATGCGTTTGCTGAGATGAGTTCGGGGAGCAGCAGTGGGGACCACAGGAGTGAGGTTTTATGGGATTTAAACCAGAGCTTTAAGAAGCTGGTTATTATGTTCAGGGAGAGAAAATTAAACAAGAACATACACGGAAAACTTACATTTGAGAGAGACAGCCAGGCTCTTATCGTTCTTTTGCTTTCCTTCAGCCTGCCCTGAAACCAGTTTTTTCCCATGTCAGGCCATCAGTTCATTTGTTTTTGCTTGAAGGTGATGGGCTGTTGGCGTACATCACCCCATCCTTTTTGAGTCCGCAAGAGCCTTTTCCGGCTTGATAGAATTTTGGACTGGTATTAATTTTATCTCTTATTTAAAAACCTCGTCTTTCTTTGAATGTGAATGTGTTCATTTCCCCTAATGCCTATTCTGTCGACTCTAATTGCTGTTTCTTCAATCCAGGGTCATCTTCATTAGGCTAATTACTATAGCAGCCTCTTTCCTAAGTGTACCAATAGCACGAAGATGACTTGTTTCCATTTTCTGTCATGTAATAAGAAGCAGGAGGGGGAGTAACACAAGAAGACTGAAGAACACTGGTTTTCTTGAATTACCCATTCGGGGATGATTCATTCTCAACCTCATACCTCGGTACCAGACTTGCATGTGACGGCTAAAGGTGGCACATACCGCCAATCAGGGGTTCCCAGAGACAGTCAACAGCAGAAAGAACAACATCCTCATGGGAAGTCAGAGCTAAGACAAGCAAATCCACACCTAGCAGGAACAGGACTCCATGTGGCCTGAGGAGGGCTGCATGGAGAGCAAGGTGGCACTGGGAAGAAGTGGGGACCAGGTTCAAATGAAAGCAAAGCATGTGGAAGTGTGATTATGACCAAGTGTTCACCATCTCTCTATGTTAGTTATTTTTCTCCAATATCTGACAGAAACAACTAAAGAGAAGGTCCTCTTTGCTCACAGTTTGTGGGGGTATGGTTAGTTCATCATATCACAGAAGACATGGTAGAGTTTGTGGCTGGAGAATCCCGCCACTGGAACTTCTTGTTACATAGTAAACACCAGGAAGCAGAAGGCATCGGCTAGAAGCTGAAAGGCTATGACCCTTAAGGAGCAGGACCCAAGAACCTATTTCCTCCAGCCTACAGGTCTCATCAGCAGTGTCACTAGGTCAAGTGTTCAAGCACATGAGCCTAGAGGGAACATTTCACATGCGTTGCCTGACAGTGACATATTCCTGATGTGTGGCATGCACTGTGCATATATGCACTAACTGAATTTCCCTAACTTAAATGTCCACTGTAAGTCTTCTATAAACATGTGGGAAACATTTAGGTACTATTTATTCTCTTTTCATAGAATAGCTCAGATTGCTAAGAATACTTAATAAAGGCAAGCAGTTGTCCTTTATGACTAAGGGGCACCAAGCCTCATAAACATCACTGCATCGATTCCTGTTAGTTGTTCCTTAAAATAAAAGCTTCCTGACATCAACCCAGCAGAGGAGACGCTGCATGGTTTCTCTAGTTGAGAGATCTAGTGACATGGAAACTGGCTGTCTGTCTTTGATGACACCCCAAGGTCAGAGGTGAGGCCAGTTATGGGGCTTGGTAATCTTGCTTCAGCCTAGTCGTTGCCAAATGTATTTATTTCTGTCTGGAGATATGACAGGTGTGCTGGCTTGTAGAGAAAGGGTGTTCCAGATGTGAATCCAGTGCAGAAGAAGGTAGACCAGAAGTCCAAAGTTTTGGCTCCTCCCATTTCTCCCCCATTGTTTCCCTCCTTTTTGTCCTCAAACTCAGATCCATCACCTAGCCTTACTGGTGCTTCTGGGTCATTATTCATTAACGAATTCTTCAACTAGGAAGATGTGTGTGTGTGTGTGTGTGTGTGTGTGTGGTGTGCCTGTATTTTACAATGTAAAATGTACTTTGTTTCATTCAATTCAACAAAGTAGTAGGATTTTGGGGTAGAGATGTCACGGGTATCTCAGATCATGGGATGAGAGCAACAACACCTCGTTTTATTCCAGTTCTCAGCAAGTGTGTGCCTCTGCAGTCTCTGGCCCAGATTCAAAGCACCTTCACCAGGAGATGCGCTTTACTCCTCAAATTGGAGCTCTGAATTTATGCCTTGGAAGCTTTGGTACAAAGTACGTTTCCTGATCACTATGGGCCATGTGCATACTTACAGGCTGTTCTATGTCCTTGGTTATTCTTATAGCATTATTTCTTGAAAACGTTTTTCAGGTTTCACACAACCTATTTATAGATGAACTTTTAGAACACGAAGCCTTCTGTAATTGGGAACGTCTATGTTCTATTTTAGCATTTGCCATTTTTATTGTTACTTCCTTGAGATAGATGGTACTGCTAGTATTTGATGTGTTCAAATATTACCTGACGTGATAACTTTAAAAACACACTGTAGCTTGGTGTGGTGGCTCACACCTTCATTTCCTTTATGGGAGGAAGGATCAGGCAGATCTCTACAAGTCTGTGTAAGGAGACCCTGTCTCAAAACCAAAACCAACCAATCAAACAAACAAAAAACAAAACTATATTTTAAGCCGGGCGTGGTGGCGCACGCCTTTAATCCCAGCACTCGGGAGGCAGAGGCAGGCGGATTTCTGAGTTCGAGGACAGCCTGGTCTACAAAGTGAGTTCCAGGACAGCCAGGGCTACACAGAGAAACCCTGTCTCGAAAAACCAAAAAAAAAAAAAAAAAAAAAACAAAAAAAACAAACAAACTATATTTTAAACAGCTTTGTTGCCATGTTTTTATTACATATAGGGGGCCACCTCGGCCTTCACTAAAGGCAGATTAGTGGGGACATTTTAGTGGGGACATTTTTTCTCTTATTAGGAATCTCCTGTACAAAATAAAATCTCCTTGTCCTTGAATTTTAAGTGAAGTATACTTGTTTTTACAGTTCACAGTATATCCCGTGTCACACTGTTTACGGGAAAGATCACTGTGGGCAGGTAACTACTTCCTTCCCCTGGAGAAGCAGATGACAAGCTCCCCACGGAGAAGATGACTCACTGCTGGGTTCCCTCTGCTCTTACACAGCTTATGCCTATCTTGTCCTTTGTCACACCTCTCAGTGTTACTGCAGGTCCTTAAATTCTGCAGGGTCTTCCCCTAACTATCAAGTATGTCTGCATGGTCTCTTTCTTTGTTTTGTTTTGTTTTGTTTTGTTTTGTTTTGTTTTGTTGAGATTTTTGTCTTGGAGCTCAGGCTAGCCTCAGGCTTACTCTGTGTCTGGGGTAACCTTGGACTCCTGATCCCCCTGACCTACCTCCCAATGGCTAGGATGGCAGATGTGTGCCACCACACGTGCTTTATGCACTTCTAGGGTTTGAACCAAGGGCTTATTGTATGCTAGACTACTACTCTACTGGCTGAGCTGCGTCCCCAGCCCTTCTTCTTTTTCGATCTTTAGAACTTAAGGCTTTGATGAGCAGGTATGTGTACAAGACCACAGGCAACGAACCACCGAAAGGTACTTGTCGTGCCATGGTGTAAGTCTGTTCTTCTGCTGGAGACTTTGCATCCTTGTCTGAAATTACATACGGCCTGAAGATCATGGTGCTAGGAAGAGCCTGTGAGTATGGAAAGCCTTGCTCCCGGTTAAGCCCCAAGGCTGCCAAGGTGAAGACCCAGCCATCTAGAACACATTGTTCTTTTTTGAGCTACGGTCAATACACAACTCCCTATTGGCTCATTTCTTCATCCCACCCCCAACTCCTGAGACAGGGTTTCTCGGTGTAACCTTGGCTATCCTGGAACTCACTCTGTAGACCAGGCTAGCCTATAACTCACAGAGCTCCCCTTGACCCTGCCTCTTGAGTGCTGGGGTTAAAGTCGAGCCCACCACTGCCTGGCCCATTTCCTCACTTATGAATGTGGAAATTTAACTGTTCTGAGTTCCTTTGCTTAAGCTTTCATTTTATGAATTTTTATTTTGTTTTGGACAGCCCAGGCTGGCCTTGAAGCTACTACATAGCCAGGGATGTCTTTGAACTTCTACTTCCCAAGATCTTAGATTACAGAACTTTGTAAGGTATTTTGTTTTGACAATTCAATTTAATGCTTGCCAACAACCTTATAATTGTTTTTAATCCAATTCTCTGAAGTAATACTATGCAATGAAACAATTCTGAATGATGGTGATGGTGATGATGCTGATGCTGTGTGTGTGTGTGTGTGTGTGTGTGTGTGTGTGTGTGTGTGTGTGTGCATGAGTGTGTTGAATAGTGTGAATATAGATGCCAGAGGATAACTTTATGGTTGGAGTTGGTACAGAATTTAGACTGTCCAAGCTTGCTCAGCGAGCCTCTATACACACACTGCACCATCCTGTAGGCACTGACATTTTTGTTTTTTAATATTTATTTATTTATTTATTTATTTATTTATTTATTTATTTATTGTTTTTGTCTGAGACAGGGTTTCTCTGTGTATCCCTGGCTGCCCTGGAACTTACTCTGTAGACCAGGCTGGCCTTGAACTCAGAAATCCACCTGCCTCTGCCTCCCAAGTGCTGGGAATAAAGGCGTGCACCACACTGCCAGTGGCATTTTTTTCTTTTTAAAGTAAAGTTTCCATTTTAGGAGGTAGAAATGGAGGAACAGAGACCTTTAATTTTGAAAGTATTTGAATGTGAGTTCATAAAGGATGCAAAAGCCAAGATTGCAGTTTGTTCCCAACCAATATGTCTTCGAGGGCAAAATCTGTCCTTGTTCCCTAATGTGTCAAACAATTTATTCAAGACCCTGATGAATAGCAAAAATATATTTATAAATCAGGGGAGTTTTAAAGGCTTTGAAATTAAATATTTAATTATCGTGATGATGTTTAAATATGGTAATGCTCTCTCCAGTGCTTTGAGGACAGAGGGAAAGGATGGA
The DNA here is from genome assembly GCF_978045245.1 of Mus caroli. Taxonomy (NCBI): domain Eukaryota; kingdom Metazoa; phylum Chordata; class Mammalia; order Rodentia; family Muridae; genus Mus; species Mus caroli. The sequence goes on along the minus strand of NW_028227267.1, from coordinate 43,256,648 downwards.
AGATTCTGCTTCTGGCTCAGACGCACATGAAAGGGTTATGACTTCACACTTGCACTGGGCACATTCAACAAAAATAAATATGTCTATGCATCAAATGACACAAATAACCAGCAGATTCTATTATTATGACACACAAATGCTCTTTAAGAGCAACTGAACTGAAAACACAAGCCATTTTCTTCACTTGGTGACAGGAGTTCAAGCTTGACTTCTGGGAACATGTGTGGGAGAAGCTGTAAGGGACAAGGGACCCCCTTCCTTCTTTCTTCAGAGGAAATGAGGATGACTTAGATCTAGCCAGTTCCCTGTGACATCACATTTTGTCTTTGAAGTAGAGAAAGTGAACAAATCCTGGTATTCTAGGCATAGGGCCATTTTGAAGAGACATTAGATTTAATGATTAAGCTTTTAAAATTTTTTAATTATTTAATATCGTAATGACACACAGTCATGTTTTACATTATGACTTTTGCATGTATGCATTTTGATCACATATATTCCCCATCATCCTTTCTTATCTTTCTCTCTCTCTCTCTCTCTCTCTCTCTCTCTCTCTCTCTCTCTCTCTCTCTCTCGCTCTCTCTCTCTCTGTGAACAAATGAGTTCAAGTTGAGTTACTTGCAAACATATAGGCAAGCAGATATTCACAGTTGCACAGGCCACTCGTCAGCTACACCACTGACGAAAACGGCAACTAACTGCCTAGAGATCATTGGAGAACCTCATGAACCACCATGCCCCCAGCAACTGTTAGCTTTCATGATTAATTTTAAGAAGCCATTTCGCCACTTTAGCTACTCAGCTGCGACTGACACTTATATGTCACCGACAGGTTTGGTGGTCAGGCCTGGTGGGGAGAGGCTCACTGAGTAAAGTGTTTACTGAGCACTCATGAGGACCTAAGTCTAGAGTCCCAGCACCCATGTAAAACCTAGGAATAATTACAGCGAGTTAGAACCCTGGGGTGGGCAGGGAGAGGGGTGAATGGATCCCAGGGCTTGCCAGAGAGCTAGGCCAGCCTAAACAGCAAGCTCCAAGTTCAGTGAGAGATTTTGTCTCAGAAAAATAAGGTGGAGGGGGGTGGGGGGCTGGAGTGATGGCTTAGCCGTTAAGAGCACTGGCTGCTCTTCCAGAGGTCCCAAGTTCAATTCACAGCAACCATCTGTAATGGAATCTGATGGCCTCTTCTGGTGTGTCTGAAGACAGCAACAGTGTACTCATACATAAAATAAATAAATAAATCTTAAGAGAAGAAGAAGAAGAAGAAGAAGAAGAAGAAGAAGAAGAAGAAGAAGAAGAAGAAGAAGAAGAAGAAGAAGAAGAAGAAGAAGAAGAAGGTGGTGGAGGAGATAGGTTCAGGAAGACATCTGATATTGGCCTCAGGTCTCCCCATACACACACTTAGGTCCTCTACAAGCATGCGTGTGTGCGTGCACACACATGTACACACACATGCACCGTACTCACATGCATACACACTAACAACATAGTCCTTGCTGAGGGCAAGATTATGAATGAGCCCGGAGCACCTTTTAACAAATGATTCCTTCCCCTGAGATTGTACAGCACCTGGCTGGTAAAATTCTTAAAGTCAGGGACTTGATTTTAACTGTGATGTCAGCTCTGTTTTCAGGAGTTTATTGATGACTGCACTATGTTGGGGGAAAGACTCCAAAGCCTTGCTGACAGAGGACATCGAGACAGTCGGTTTCTTTGAGGCCTGGCTCTGAGTTGTTGGAGAGGATTAGTGGCCGATAAGATTAAGGAGTCGTTCTGTTTATTAACAGTCCCCTCCCCCCAAGGGCTTTGCAATTGATTGTTTCCAACATTGTTAATCTTTTTGTAACAAAGACTGTAAGAAGGAAAAATTGAATGCTTCAATTTTTAGAAAGAAAGATGGCCGTTGGCACAGCTCTGGCCTGTCTAGTGCTCCATATGCACTCAATTGCAGGGGCGTGCTGCACTTCATTGGCTCGCGTGGGGCGTGGTGCATGTCATTGGCTCCCGTGGGGCATGCTACGTGAATTCCCGTTGGCTCCTGTGGGGCATGCTCTATGTCATTGGCTCCCGAGGACCCAGTGTGCTGAGCTTTCCGTAGCTGCATCTGCAGTCACTCCTCCTCGGTAGCCTGATCAAGCCACGTTAGGGGTGTTTACACCAAGGCAATTGGCACAGACTGTGCATCTTCTTCAGTGCGCCCCGTGAGAACCAATGTGCTGTTAAGACATTTACCAACCCACCAGTGCTTCAAAAGCATAAGGTGATAAATCTGGGGCTTCAAGATCTTAAATGCTATCTGCCCAGACGCCATCACAAAGGGAATCAATGCCTTGCGCTCTTTGAGAAATCACATTTTCAAACCAGACTACCTTCACCCAAGCATTTATCAAACTTATCTTCCCCTCACACTTGAAAATAAACAGGAGAATTCTAGCCCGAGTTAGAATAAATATGTCTCTGGCTATATTTCAAAACGTCTGTTTGATTTAATGGCTCCTTCTGGGGACAGGTCTGTCTGCAGCCTGAGAGAGTCAGGCACAGTTACCAAGGCTGTTTCCTCGGGCTGCTTCTTGCCTGATATCTGGAGAGGCTGAACACCAATGGCGGGTGAGATGCTTGCCCCGCCCCCTTTGCTTGTTTGTTTTATTTTTAAGCTAACACTTGTCCTTTGGAAAATTACTTAAAGATGGCCCAGGCAAGAAGGGATGTTTTACTTCAGCATCTGTTGAGTCTCTGTAAAGGAATATAATTTCTCCTAAGGTTTACTGTTTAAGAGGGTTAACATTCTGGGATTTTTTTTTAAAGTCATGTTTGGATAAAACATGCAGAACGAAAAATAAATTTTTCACATAGAAGAATAGGAAGGAGTCCTGTGGGTGAGAAAATGTCACTTTAAATGTGCTTTGAGAGTTGGTTTGTAGAATTATTTCAAGTGGGAATATCGCTTCCATCAAATCTGCCGCAGTGATGTACAGGAAGGGAGATTGCTAAGAAATACCACCTACTTATTGATAGACTTCTTTGGCAATTATTTTAAGTCAACGTGTAACTTAGCCAAAGTTAGATTCTGGTATTCAGAAACACTTGTTATCAAGACTTCCTCCCCACCCCCTCCTAAAGCATACTTGGAATTCTCTAACCCTCTGGGATGTGAAGAATATAATCTTTGGCCTTCCCCTCCCCCCCCTCCCGTCTGTGGTTCCCCTTTCTGTGAGCTGTACCTTAGCACTCGGGTAGGATAGCATATGTTTATTCCATGTGACTGTTTATTTGGTGGGAATGACTGGAACTTTCTTATTCAGTGTGCTGCACAGTCTGGGTGTGATCGTGCTTTGCCTGGGGCTACCCTGTTTCCTTTTAATCGCCCCCCCACCCCGCACCCGGAGTCAAAACCAGAAGCAGGCAGATCAATTTTTTAAAATACAATTTCTATGTGTCCACTTGCAAGAGACCTTTCTTTTTTTTCTTTCTTTCTTTCTTTTTATTAATACTAGGAGAACATCTATCATCTAACTGACCTTAAAACTTCCATTTCTTTTGCCAGGAATCCAACTAATAGAGACCGGTACCAGTGGCTGTGCACTGCATCTATCTCAGGCCCGTAGGAGTCCAAATTGTTGCAGTCTTTGTTTTTGACACGTGGAGTGGAGGGCCTCTTTAACTTGTCCTGAGTCTCACAGCAGCTGTAGAATCTAAACTGATCTGCAAAGAGGCCTCATATCAGAGCCCACCTCCTGTCTGTTCTAAAAAAAAAAAAAAATAAGAACTAGATACAGTAAATGGAAACCATCTAGAACAACACACAGAATAAAAAGAAATACTGGGAGAGCCCTGGCCTAAGTCCCCTTGGTCCTGGGATGCCCGGTCGGCAGGATGGTGGTGCCAGCCTTCCTTTTCCTGTTGCTGGGCTTTATCCAGAGGACCCCAGATGTGCCAAATGGCGATGAATGGCCCGGATTTTACACAGCCCCAGCCCCACCTTGCCAGCTGAGAGTCAGCTTCTCCAGACAGAATGCTTTACACTATTTTTAGGCCTGAACTTCTTTAGACTGGAGTTAAACCAGGTAGGAAGGAAGTTTTGAGGCACACGTGCCAGAGCTGTGGTGTTCCTGAGCAAATTTAATTATAACTTTAAAGCTGAACCTAGGGGTTTGGGGATGTAGCTTGGTTGGCAGAGTTTGCTTGTTCAGCATGCAGGAGGCTCTGGGCTCTGTCCCCAAGACTGAAAAAAAGCAGACATGGTGGCCCATGCCTGTCACTCCAGTCTTGGGAGATAGAATCAGGTGGATTAGAAAGGTAAGGCTATTCTTGACTATATAGTGACTGAAGACCTGTTTGGGCTCCATGAGACCCCACACCCCTCCTCCACCAAATAAAGAAAAAGTTAAATCTAAAGACCAAAAGTTATTGTTTCTTTTTTTTCCCTTGTGAGTCACAAAGGTTTAGTATCAGGACAGGGGGCAGGAGAGGGGAGAGCTAACACCAAGGCCTGTTTGGCCAACGTTGACCTCGAGGCTACAGTTTGGCAAGTCTCATCTCCTAGATTTCCTGTGTAATTTTTTTTAAAAAATAGTAATTCTTGAACCACCCGAAAGAGCCTGGTTGCCGGACAGGATCCTCCTTGCAGTGCAGGGAATAGCATCCAAGGCCACGGGAGGCAGGAGTCCTGTGGAAGAGCTTATGCACTCCTGATGCTGGACCTGATCTTTTCTCGTTGTTCTTTTCCCAAGCCATGAAAACACCTTTAATTTCGAATGACTGCAGTTATATAGAGTCTCTCCTTTGACTCCAGAAGAAATCAGATAAGGTTCAAGAAAATACATGACCTGTTGATGAGGGAGTAGATTTTAAATGTATGTACCACAAAAGCAAATGGTAAGTGTGGGAGCTGATCAGGGCTTAGCTTGATGCAACCATTTCCCATGGAATTCATGTAACAGGATGTTATCGAGGATATATGCATCATTTACCCATTGTCCTTTAAAGAAGCTGGGGCACAAGGAATGCAGGATCTAGGATCTATTCAAATATAGAGTCTACAATACTAAAAACATGCATAAAAGTAGAAGTCATAAGGAAAATCAGAAATGATTTCAATGCAATGATCAGGTGATAAGGCAACCTAATCACACAGATATATGTTACAATGCTTGTTAATAATGGTGATTGATGATGATGATAGTGGTGGTGATGGTGGTGATGGTGGTGGTGATGGTGGTGATGGTGGTGGTGGTGGTGATGATGGTGGTGATGGTGATGGTGGTGATGGTGGTAATGGTGGTGGTGATGGTGGTGGTGGTGGTGATGGTGGTGGTGGTGAGGAGGATGGCACATGAGAGCACATATGGTATGAGTCAGTCTATATCAAATTCATATAAAGGCAGAGAGTATTGTCTACTTTTTTGGTCTTCACCATCCAAGGAAATAGATCTGGCCCCTACCACTTACAGCACATTGGTGCCATACGATGCCTCACTTGGGAGAAAGGTGGTAACCATCTGATTGAAATAGTGTGCCCGAGTGAGCATAGCTCAACCCGTTTCAGATAGGCCAGTGGAGCAGGGGAGACACAAGGGAAGCAGTTCATCTTGCTATAATAATTCTGCAGCTGGGAAGATGGCTCGGTGAATTCTACGCATCTGCACAAGGGCACCCAGGTACACCAAGAGGCCCTATTGCAAGGAAAAAGTAAGAAAGCAATTCATCAAAAACAAAACAAATAAACAAAGAAAAAAAAACAAAAGAAAACCCTAAAACCCAAAACTAAAAAAAACACCATCAACAAAAAAAGCTAACCAGCTAACACTAGCCTCTGGCCTCCACTCACATGTGCAACACACATACACACACACACACACACAGTGATTTTGTTCCCTGTGCATCTCTTGTGTTCTTCATGAAATTTAGAAAGAGAATCAAGTATTTTTCCTTTAGAAGATTTTTTTTCTTTAGAGGAAAGGAAGTATTTGTTGATTGAGTATTAAAAGGTACTACTTATACACCACCTCTTATTTTGAACCAAAATGTGCTAAGTTTCTTTTCCAAAATTGGGGCCCTTCGGTGGCAATGTCAGGATAACGTTTGTTAGCATGCTGAAAAGCTCTTTTGTCTTTGTGACGATGGTGCTGTTTTGTTTGTTTAAATTAAAAAACAGCCGTGCAGGGTTGCTTATTTTGTTATATCATTTTTCATGTTTTCCCTAGAAAGCAATAGTTACGCTATTTTGGACTCTTAGAGAAAAGCTTTTCCTTCAGGGGCCAGGAAGTTCATGGGAGGAGGGGCTGTTCATGGACTGTCATGTGGGCAGGGTACAGGGCTATGAAGGACTTCAGAGGTAGGCTTCTGACACTGTCTTCCAATGAGCTTATGTGTAAAGTCCTACTCTGTGCTAAAGATGTGGGCTTGATAAACCCCACGGCAGTCTGGGAAACTCCATATTCACACTGAAGGCTGGAGGGCTCAGACAGAGCTTAGTGGGCTTATTTCTACGAATGAGTCAAGTGGTTCAGGCTGGGAGAAGACCTCTGCCCCTGGAAGAGCAGTGACTGTCATCTCCACTTGGGCTGTCCTGAATGTGACCCTTGACTTCTGGCCTCTTGTGTATTAGCAACACCTGCTTCTCCCAGGAGGCATCACCAATGCTGGGTCCCAGGCCCTGCCCAGGAACTGTACATTTCAGCAAGAGCCCTGGGTCTGTACGCTGAAGCCGATGAAGACTCCCTCAGCTCCTTTAGATTGTCAGGTGTAAATGCCTGAAAAAAATGGAAGTGATTTAATTATCTAGCTGTGCAGTTAGTTGATCCAGAGATTGGAACCATTGGATAGTGTCTCAAAATGGCCTTTGTTGTTTTGGAAACAAACCTCACAACCGGACAGGTCACGTTTGGAAAGGCAGTATTGCTGAATATAGTGGGGACCACCTGGGAGCTGGGCATATTTCTCCCATCTCTAGCTTCCCAATGGAAGTTCAGAGGAATCCTTATGGGCTTCTCAGAGTTAGCTTTATTGTCTGAAAGTCACTTCCATTTTTAAAAGATGCTGAGCAGGTGAGAGAACTTTTGTATTCATCAATAAGTATGAGTCAGACCAGAGACTCCTGGGTTACAAGGCAGACGCCCCAATAAGCCAACACAGCCATAACTGACAGCAGCTCATGCCTAACAGAGACTCTGTTAAGAAGTAATTTGGAGCCGGGCGTGGTGGTGCACTCCTTTAATCCCAGCACTCGGAGGCAGAGGCAGGAGGATTTCTTAGTTTGTGGCCAGCCTGGTCTACAGAGTGAGTTCCGGGACAGCCAGGGCTACACAGAGAAACCCTGTCTCGAAAAAACCAAAAAGAGAAGAAGGAGAAGAAGAAGAAGAAGAAGAAGAAGAAGAAGAAGAAGAAGAAGAAGAAGAAGAAGAAGAAGAAGAAGAAGAAGAAGAAGAAGAAGAAGAAGAAATAATAATAATAATAATAATAATAATAATAATAATAATAATAATAATTTGGGAATACGTGGGAAAAAACCACAGAAAAGATGGCTCCAAAGTACCCTCGGACACTGGAAAATTGATGGCAGATTCTACTGAAGGAAAGAAAGTAAGAATGCTTAGGTTTGGTTTGGGGACAAACAGGATGACGTGTGTGTGTGTGTGTGTGTGTGTGTCAAAGTGACCCGAACTGACTAAAACAGGGAGGAAACAACACAGTGATGCAGGAAAACAATGTTGAAAGGTGAACTAAAACTTCAGTGTGCTTTATGAGTGCTTTACAAGTTTAAGGTTCTTGTCAGCTAATAGAGTCCGAGGCAGACAATGGAGCGGACACCAGTTATCTGCTTGCTCTGTCAGATGAAACAGCACAAGTCAAGCCTCCCAGAATCCTCTACACACACCACTGGGACAAAATAATAGATTCTTGCCTGGTAGCTTTTAGAGTTATGGTGCCTGTTTGTTTGTTTGTTTGTTTGTTTTTCTTTCCTTTCCTTTCCTATACCTCCATCCCCTGGCCTCAAAGATTTTAAGAGGTTGGATGTCACTGCCCCAAAGTGCCAGTGATACTCCACTGTTAATCTTATAAACAAAACTTCACTCAAGCGAGGCATAACCTCACAGAGTGGAGTCCTGGGCTTTCCTGCTGTTGCCCTGGTGGGAGATGGACTTACTGAGCAATGGCCTTCCCTCCCTAGTCCATGCCTCTCCCCAAACTCCACTTACTAGACTTCTCTCTACTCGTATGGTCTTCTCTACTAGATGTGAGGTTCCAGAGAACAGTGTAAATGCCACCCTTCTGAAATTAGCTGCCGGGCTGGACAGTTCAGCAGTAAGCATAGCAGGAATGTTTCCTTTCAGAGGAAACCGTTTTACTTTGTGACCCCAAGCAGACCTTGGTTGGTTTTTTTTTAATAACTTATTTATTTTTATTTTATGTACATTGGTGATTTGACTGCATATATATCTGTGTGAGTGTTTTGGACTCCCTGGGACAGGAGCTACAGACAGTTTTGAACACCATGAGGGGGCTGGGAATTGAACCCAGGTCCTTTGGAAGAGTAGCCAGTGCTCTTAACTACTGAGCCATTACTCTAGCCTCTGCAGATCCTGCTTTTGTTTTTGTTTTTTGTTTTTTGTTTTTGACAAACTATAGCTCTTCTGGTCAGCAGGTGATATTTACAAAATGAAATGGTAAACCCATTCATACATATTAACCAAAGGAGAGAGAGAGGGGTGGGGAGAAAGGAAGGAAGGAAGGAAGGAAGGAAGGAAGGAAGGAAGGAAGGAAGGAAGGAAGGAAGGAAGAAGTAAAAAGAATGGGAAAAAACCTGTTCCATACTTGCAAGTATTCTTAGAGAAAAAGACCCATAGTCAAGTGGATGCCAATGTGAAATGTAAAATACAAGGAAAGTACCTAAAAACTAGAGCTGAAAAGGCCTAATCTCGTCTCTGTTCCTGAGATGTTCAGTCCATGTCTACATCTATGATCTAAGCCTTAGAGTCTAAGGTAACCCACTACAATGTGGTATCTCCTGACTTCTAGCCGTTTAAAAGCCATTCTAAACAAAGTCAAGGTTAGTGCCTGACCATCTGTGGGTGTGCAGTGGGACTCCCTGCATGGACCACCATCATACTGCTGGTTGTATATTTGTGTGTTCATGTGTGTGTGTGCATGTGTGTGCACATCTGAATTGTCTTGACCTTAGATTCCCGTTCTAGGAGTTCAGAAAAAGCAATGCCCCTGTTTCAGCATCCCATCCTCGAGCGGGTTACGGGGTCATTAACACACAGCACAGTAGATGTTGGCATTTTACTCATCATCAGAACCTCCCTTTTATAGAATGCTGTCTTTCTTTTAGGATGACCTATATGTTAATGATCTCCAAATTGTCAGCTGAGATAGTAAGTAATTCTAATGCAGTTCCAACACTATGAACAGGGGTGGAGAGGTGGGTGGTGGGTGGGGTGAGAATCTGATTGCCATCCTCCAGACTAGAAGTCTCTCATTCACCCCACTGGGTGAATTCTCGTGATGGTGTGATTGGGTAAACTGAGTTACATCTCCTGCAGGGTGCTATGCCTTTGGAAGGCTGTCAGATGGTTTGCTGAAAACTGATTTCATTGATTACCCAAGCTGAACAGCTCTCTGTAAAACCTGCTTTTGGAAAACTGGTCAGAAATCTATGTGTATAATTGTTTAATACATTTTGGTTCTTAGGAACATGCAGTTTTGGTACCCCATAGAGGAAGTCCAGGGGAGGCCAAAGCGTTTATACGTAGCAGGAGACACCCATTCTCTACAGTCTAGCTGGGATCCTACGAGAAAGAGCACTGTACACCGAACAGTACTTCATAGTTTATAGACCACATTCAAGGCTGCGATTTCATCCAATCCTCTGCATAGCTCAGATCAGGGCTGTGGGGCTTGAATACTTTAAATTGAAGCAGCCTAGGTCACTCGGCTGATTAAGTGACAGGGCCAAGTAAGGGACGTGAATCGTCTGCTCCAGGACTATTCTCTCTGACTGTGTCTTATTTCCCCTGTTTGCTCATATAATTTCTTTATCAGTTACTTTTGTATCATTTTTTGAGGTGTATCTTTATTATTCTCAATTGTGTGTAGATGTGTGTGTGTGTGTGTGTGTGTGTGTGTGCACGTGTGTGTGCATCTGAGTATGTGTGCATGAGTTATACACCACTGTGAGCCGTCTGATATGGGTGCTTGGAACCACTGAGCCGTTTCTCCAGCCCTCACTTCTGCATGATTCTGACGGTCACACCTGGACAAAACATTAAATTTAGGTGAGAAAAACTGTATTTAGGTTCCAAGCTTCAGAGGGGCTCGGTCCACCATCCTGGGCAGGGCACAGTGGAGTTCTGTCAGTGGAAGTGGGTGGTAGAGGCTGTTTACATCATGGTGGAGGGGAAGCCAAGCAGAGTAGGAGCCAGGGCTGGACTTGAACGTGAAAAGGCTGCCCGACTGACCTACCTAACTACGTACCACTGGCCTAACCTAAACATCACTCTCTGGGGAAAGAGGGGGCGCTTAGCTCCGATCATAACAACGCTGTTAAAGAATTTCAAGCAACTGTTTTTCTCTTTACAAATCAGAAAACGCTCACCATTTTAGCTCTGCAGCCAGCGCCTTTTACCTCCTGGTCCCCACACCGGGGTTAATTTTACTCCTTTATATTTTTCCTGGCTTAGTCTTTGAAGAAATATCATAGGAAAAGAGAAAGGGGCAGAAAGTAGAGAATCAGGCCAAGGAATGTCTGAGGGTTTTTGGCTTTTTTTTTCCTTCTTTTTCTTTTTTGAGACAGGGTTTCTTTGTGTAGCCCTGGCTGTCCTGGATCTCGCTTTGTAGACCAGGCTGGCCTGGAACTTGTGTAGATCCTCCTGCCTCTCTCCAGCCCACTGGTCAGGTTCTATAGCTTCCGACTGTCTGGGCACAGTGTTAGCCTGTGGTTTGCATTTGCTTGGCTGTAGTGTGGATGTATATTCCCTAGAGTTCCTCTAGGACGTCCACAGGAGCGGAGTCCCAGCTGGGTTTTGTGTTAGTGGTACTGTTCCTGCACAGGTGGGTGGAGCCTCCTCTGCAATACAAGGTTGTGAGGGTAGAGTGAGGGCTGCGGGGGTGGGGGATGGGCCTCTGGTCATTGTTGGTGGGGACTGCCAGAGTGGGGGGGGGGGGGTGTTCCCAGGCAGTGTCTATCACCATTCTTCCCTCCTGTTCCTTAAACCAGTCGATGAGAAGGCCCAACTTCGACTTGTGCCAGGCTGCTAGCTTATTTGAAAACTGCAGGTTAAAAAAGTAATATGTATAAAATCCAGACCAGACAATTGCTCATTTCATGCCCAGAGGGGTAAGAGGGAACCAGCTGATTTCCTGACTAGCTGAATGAAGTGTGAATTTTAGTTTCTGTCCTCTTAGGAAACAGCATGTGAATAGAGTACTTGTATAGCAGGCTTTTCTTTTTTGTCAATGGTTGGAAATTTGTGAAAAAAGAAGAGAAGTCTGTTTATTTTAGAAAACCAAGATTCACTTTGTGTGTGGGGGGGTGCGGGGGGGGAGAGAGAGAGAGAGAGAGAGAGAGAGAGAGAGAGAGAGAGAGAGAGAGAGAGAGAGAGAGAGGCAGAAATAGGGATTTGGAGTCCTTTGGTGGTCTCCAGCCCTGAAATTCTATTTCCTCTCTCTGTCTGCCCAAAGTTGTTGGGTTGCCGTAGCAACGTGGCTCCTCCCCCACAACCGTGTAAGATTAACTGGATACAGATTTAGCAGCAAGTCAGGCCGAGCAAGTCAAAATCCAAATATAGGACCCTGATCGCAGAAAGTGGGAGGCCGGAGGCTCAGGCCTGTGCACACCTCCCTTGCTCTGCGCGTGCGCCTGGATGACTTAGGGGGCCTTGCAGACTGCTGAGGGTCTGGATGAGGAAGGGTGTTAGATACGTATACAAAAGAATATTTAACCCTAAATCTGTGGAGCTGCAGATGCACTGTCTGTGAGATGGGGTGTTTGGCAAGCCACCACAGAGGAGTCACTGGGTGAATGGTACAGAGGTAAAGGTGCCCAGTCACTGATGCTTCCTTCCCCTGACGTCTTCAGTGACATCCGTGTAGTTGTGACAACAGCTGTTAATGCTGACTGAGTATTCGCTGCATCGAGACAGGCTTCTTCCTACCTTGTAGCTCATTTCATTCCCACAACCCTTTGAGTTACATAGTGTTGTTTTACAGATGTGGAAACTGAGGCACAGAGAACGTACCGAGCATCCTTGAGGCCATGTAACTGGCAAGTGGCCGAGCTGGGATATGAACTATTGCACGCTCTCCTGAATCCAGGCTCTTAATTGGCACACTTCTGCCCATATCCGCTAGGTGGGGGCTCTTTAGGGCTGATCTTAGACTGGATTATACAGAGTCTGAACTGGACTTTCTCGTTTTATTTTTCTTGGGTGAAGACCGAACACAGGACCTCACTTATTCTTAAAAATCACCCTACCACTGAATGATATCCATAGCCCTGTAGTATGTATGTATGTATGTATGTATGTATGTATGTATGTATTTGTGTTTTCTCCAGTTACTGTCCACCTTTTTTTAAGATGGAGTCTCTCACTGGCCCATAGCTGGCCAGTTTAGATTAGACTGGCTAGCCAGCAAGCCACAGGGGTCATCCTCTCTCCACTCTCCCAATGCTAGGATTACAAGCATGCCCCATCCTACCCAGCTCTTTTCAGTGTGGATTCTGGGGACTGGACCCCCTTCCTTCATCTTTCATGCCTGCACGGCGAGCACATCACTATCTGTCTAGCTTCAGTAGGTTTTCTGATAGTGTGTGTGTGTGTGTGTGTGTGTGTGTGTGTGTACTTGTTAATATGCACGTGCATATGTGCATGCAGGCACACATGTATACAGACTGAGGCCAGAGACTGACGTTAGGTGCGTGTATTTCTCAGTTGCTTTCCATCTTAGCGAATGAGGCCTTGAGCTCCCCGATTTGGCTTGAATGGCTGGCCAGCAGGCACCAGGACTAGCCTGTCTCTAGCTCCCCTCCCCTCCCCAGTCCCAGCACTAGGGCTCAAATGTGTACCTTCATACCAGCTATTATAACTATGTTAAGAATCTGAGCTTGGGTCCTCATGCTTGCAAAACCAACACTTGACCAACTGAGCCAGCTCCCCAGCTCCACTGTAAGGGTTTTGTTGTTGTTGTTGTTTTGAGACTGGGTTTCTCTGTGTAGCCCTGGCTCTCCTGGAACTCCTTCTGTAGACCAAGCTGGACTTAAACTCAGGGATCTGGATATCTCTGCCTCCTAAGTGCTGGGATTAAAGGTGTGCGCCACCACATCCAGCAATAGACTTACTTTAAGGGGAGCACTATTGTAGGTTGAATTAAGTCTCCCAGCAAGCATGGAGTTAAGTCTCCAGAATGCACATAAAAGCTGCTGTGTCTCAGAGAAGCTGGAATACCTGCCCTGCGGAGGCAGAGGCAAAAGATCCTTAGGCATTATTGAGCAGCCGGTCTACCCGACCGGGAGAGCTCCAGCTTCCATGAGAGACTGTGCTTCAAAAAACAAGACAGACAGGGATGGGGGTAAGTTACCTGACCTTACCTTCTCACTTCCGTATGTACATATACATGTATACATATCCATGCATGTATGCATGCATGCCCTGTGTCTGCACACGCACACGCACACTGTGGGGATGTGTGTGCACAGGGCTAATGCCCTATGAACAAAGTGACCACCGAGGCTGAGGCTCCGATGGCCATCAGCAACAAAGAGGCAAGGAAAGACTCTCTCCTGAGTCTCAGAGAGGCCAGGTCCTGGTAAAGCCTTCATTTGCACGCATACGTGCTCAGTGGAACTCAGTCTTGACAGAACCTAGGTCAACAGGAACATGTTTGTTATTAGTTTTCAGGGTTGCTGTAATCAGAGTTGAGACCCCAATTTCCTCCCAGAGTTGAGGGATGATAAAGTTGTTTTAACATGTAAAGTTAATCTTATATTGTGTGTGTATGAATGATGTATGTGGGCACACATGCTATAATGCTCATATGGAGGTCGGAGGACAGCTGAGAGTTGGGACATTTTCTGTTGTTTGTTTGATTGTTGTTTGTTTGTTTGTTTTTGGAGACAGGGTTTCTCTGTGTAGCCCTGACTGTCCTGGAACTCGATGTGTAAACAAGGCTGGCCTTGAACTCAGAGATCTGTCTGCCTCTGCCTCCCCAGTGCAGGGATTAAAGGAGTGGGCCACCACCATGAGCATTGTGGCAGTTACTTACAGTATCCCTGAGAAACTAATGACAAACATGTTCCTGTTGACCCAGGTTCTGTCAAGACTGAGTCCCACTGGGCATGTGTGAGTCGTTAGCTTTCTTTCTAAGTTCTGTCTTACATGACTTGCGAGGCGCCCTTGAGCTCTTTCCTGTGTGTAAGCACCAGCTTTGTCCTTTTATCTGATGGGATTCTGAGCAGCCTCTGCAGCAGGTTTTTGTTGTTGTTGTTGAAGTTCATTGGCGTATCTTGGAGCTAAGTTTTTAGATTTGAAAACTTTAAGTTGTAACAAAACGCACATGACACCTACTCGCTTGATTTTATTTGTGTGTACAGTTCAGTAACACGAGGACACTCTCATGGCTATGCACTCACCACTACCATCCCCTGCGGGACTCTTTTCATCTTGCAGAATTCCAAGTCTGTATACACATATGAAAAATTAACTCTCGGGCCGGCTAGATAATGTGCCTGCTGGGCATGTGAAAGGACCACAGTTCAGCACCCCCCACCCCCAGCCTGTGTGGGGCCAAGGCAGGCCCTGCATCTGTGATTCCAGCACACCTTCAGCGAGATGGGAGGTGGAGGCAGCAGAGACTTTGGACGATTGTGGACCAGCTAGCCTGGCATGCGCAGCAGAGAAGAGCAAGAGACCTTGCCTCAAACAAAATGGAAGGCAAGGGCCAACCCTTGAGGCTGCATCTGATTTCCACATGCTTGGACTCACACACAATCTACGTGTGCAGCATGGCAGCCATCATCTGCTTTCTGCCTCCATGAATCTGGCTGCTCTTGGTCCCTTATAAGTAAAGTCACATAACATTGCTTCCTTCGTGTCTTATTTCATTTCACATGGGAATCGTTTATGTTGTACCATGTATAAGAAGGCTTATAGGGCTTAGGACTAAGTAATATTCCATTGTAGGTATATATGACACTACATTTTCTTTGCCTTATTACCCACCTGTGGACACTCAGGTCGCTCTCATCGTAAATAATGCTGCTCTGAGCATGGGTGTATAACGTCTCCTTCAGGCCCTGTTCCCAAGTCTGTTTGTTAAATACCGATAGGTGGGATTGCCGGATCATAGATCTGGTCTTAAAGTCAGATCTTCCCATTACTGAGTCAATCAGTGATCATTTTCTAAATTGCAAACTGCCTAAATATGACTGTACTTGGGTATGTGTCCAAACATTTCTAAATTTGTCCATGATTAAAGGCTTGAGTTAACTTCTTTTCGTTACACACCCTCCTCATTATTAATATTGTCTCATCAGCATCTTGACTTCTGAGTAGAGCTGTCCCTCCTAGTCTTGGGCCTGAGATTTTACCTTTGAACTCTTCATATCAAGAAACTTACTAGATCGCACCTCAGTAACTTTTGTGCACTTTTAATCCAAAAGCTCCTTGTGCTGAGAGCTGTTTTCTTATCCCAGCTCTCAGCAGTTGCTATTCTTTATCCAGGGCTTTAGTACCCCTGCAAGTCTGTATAGTGTTGGAACTGTGCCACTGAACTGTATAGCCAACAGCCCTGCCCCTTTCAGCTTAAACTGTACTAGGGTGTACTGAGCCCGAGTCCCTAGTGCAGTGAGCGTGCCTTGCCTCCTTAGCACGCAGAGAAAACCCAAATCATTTTAAGTAATGATTCTAGTGGGGACATAAGCAGCCCCTAATAAACAGGCTATTTACTGCCAGACACAGAAAGAAATGCCACGGGCAATATGCTAGTGGCTTGTGCATATTCTTTTTGCTTTTGGAAAACTCTCAGCTTGGCCATCTGTTTACTCTTTCTTGTTTGAGAAGGCAGTGTGGGTATGTTTGTGTACTTGTAATAAAAATCAGGGAGCAATTAATGGGTCTTCCCCCGCCCTTGCTCTTCACCCAGAGAGCCCCTTTCTGGGGTAGCTGCTTTTTCTTACTTGTCTTACCTTCCCACTGTTTCTTCTATCTCTTTGCTTACTCATACACAATATACATATTTGTGTTCTCTAAATAAACAAAAGAAAGAAAAGCAAAGTTACAAGAGGTTAAACTTGACATGTCAGGTTTGGTTTTTTCTTCTTCTAAACTGCCTGTCTTGCCCATGTACCACCTGAGGTCATAGAATTCCGTGAAGCAATGTGTGTTGGAAGGTGGTTTTACATAGAGACAGAGTGCGGGATCTGATCTTCCAGCTTACCACTTGCTATGCTGGGAAAATACCTCTATGCTCTCTATGCCTTAGTGCTTTTTCATGTAAAATAAGGTATGTGTTTACCTCCCAGAAGTTGTAGTGAGGCATGTGGAAAATGTCTAACGAATTTTCAGTCCTATTTAAAGAGGTTCTGTTAATGGGCATTTAGGTCATGGCTAGAAATTTGCAATTCAGCAATAAATAATGCTGATATATAATTTCACACATGTACATGTTTATACTTAGAATTAATTTTTGTAGTGAAACTTCTGGCTTGAATGAGAATATATATATGCATTTAGGTTTTGAGAGATCTTGCAATTTGTTCAAAGAGGTTGTACCAATCCATAGTTTCAGCCCATCGTAGGGTCTTTATTGCTGTAAAGAAACACCATGACCACAGGAACTCTTATAAAAGAGAGCATTTAATTGAGGCTGCCTACCTTTTCAGCGGTCTAGTCCTTTGTTGTCATGGTGGGAAACATGGCAGAGAGACATTGGTACTAGAGAAGGAGTTGAGAGTTCAACATCTTGATCTGCAGGCAGCAGAAGGAGACTGGAGACACACTGGGTGTAGCTTGAGCATAGGAGACCTCAAAGCCTGTCCCCACAATGATGTACTTCCTCCAACAAGCCACACTTCCTAATAGTGCAACTCCCTATGGGGCACGAATTCAAACACATGAGTCTATGGAGGGGGGGCATGCCTATTCAAACCACCACAAGCCATATTGTGTAATTCTGAATATATGGGTAGAGTTATGGGAATACTTTAGCTTGGGTGGTCATGGAAGTCTGCTCTGTGAATGTAACATTGACATTAAATCCTAGATCATGAAAGAGAACTAACTACATAAGCTCTGGGAACACAAACAGCTGGGATTGACGCTTATGTACTCAAAGATTAGAAAGTAGGCTAGTAGCTAGTGTTGGAAAACACATCTATAAGCCCAGCATTGAGGAGCTGAGGCAGAAAAGTCACTGAAAGTTTGAGGCCAGCCTGGGCTATGTAGAGAGGTCATATTGGGAGAGGAAGGAGGAAAACAAAGTAAGAAGGAAGGAAAAGCAAAAAGGAAAGGAAAGGCCAGTGAAGGCAAAGGTGGGCAATGGGGAGGAGGCAGGTGCAGGGCACAGGTGGGCAATGAGGAGGCAGGTGCTAGGCTGTGGTTAAGATTAGAAGTCGAGGTTTGTACAGACTCTAAATGGGATTGTGTTTTAAGTACAATAGAAATCAGTAGAAGTCTTTTATTTTGTTTTGAGACAGGGTCTCTCTTGGAGTCTGGGCGGGTCTTGAACACACTATGTAGCTGATGAAGACCTGCCTCTGCCTCCAAGTGATAAGATTAGGGGCATGGAGCACTATGTTTAGTCCCATTGGAGGATTTAAGGTGTTTTCTTTTTTAATTATCTCTCATCATAGACAATAGATAGTTGGAGGCAAGAAGAGGGACAAGGAGATGAGTTGGGAGTTACTTACTGACCAACCATTTCCAGGGGAACTGGAGTTGGATGGGTGGAGCCTGCTCACTTGACTGATGTCTTGGGTACAGAGGGCTGGGGAAGGGCCGTGAGACAGCAGAGAGAGAACCCAAGGACTATGCTGCTCTCTTGGCTCTGCTATTACTAGAGGTGTGACCTTGAACAATAGTCTTTCTTATTAGTTCTTTAATGTTCTTTTATTGTAAAATGAAGTCATTCCCTTGTGGTGGTATGAGTAAAAGGTGGTGTATATGTATACACATACATACTTATGTGTGCATATATATATGTGTGTGTGTGTGTCTATATTTATGTATGTATATATGTGTGCGTATCTCTATATGCTATATGTATGTATATATGCTACATAAAGTCAGCTGATGTCATGCATTAAGCTGGGGAAGACTGGAGATACAGGGTGAGCCCATTCCTATCTGCTTTACTATTCTGTCCTTAGTTTATGCAGCAGTACTTGCATGTAGTAGCCATTAAGTACTATTGAATGAAATGATTGAATGAGCAGAAACTAGACCCATGAGAAGCAGAATGGGATTGGACAAATGTCAAGAGAGACATTACATGATACTATACATCCAAATTGATAGTAGAAAGCTTGTGCTATTTATAATGAAGACTAAAACTTCAAAAGAATTAAAAAAAGATACTGACACAGTACCATGAGTAGTGGTGTCAGCAGAACGTTTGAGTGAAGTTTTTCCTTTAAGGCTTCGGGTTTCCAAGACTAAGAAGCAAGGTTTGACCCCTGAAGCTCTTCTGTGCTCCCCAGGCAGCAGCTCCCTGACATGGTTTGGACCCTGGAACTTGTTATTCAAGAACATTTGTAGAGAGAAATGAATCCCATTTCTTAGTAGCTCATAAATGGGTTTATAATTAAATGTAGAGTGAAGAAGGCATACCGCAATCTTACGAATTAAATAATTCAAATGAGGAAAACTAAAACAGGTACACTTCAGCGGCGCAAAGATAAAATGTCAGGGCCTCAAGTTCAATTGATCTTATCCTAACAGCCATGGTCACGTGCTCACTCATCTATTCTAGAAAGGGTCACCAAGCAACTACCGTGTGGCAGGCACAGGCACCTGGGACACCTCACACAAGAAAGAGAAAAAGAAATAAATGAAAGTAAGAAAGAGATGGCTGTCTTCTTGGAGGGAAGGATGACGACAGCCAATGGCAGGCAGTGTCCAGCAGGAGAGCATCCATCTTTTTGAGAGCTGATGGATGCTGACTGAAAACAAATGGGCAAGCAGAAGACTGCAGCTTCGAGGTTAGAACTTGTGCAGTGTGAGCGTCACGGGAGAAAGGGACTTAGGGAGATGAGTTTGCGTTTGGGAGAAGGTTGCTCCATGAACCTGGAACAGCTGTTCCCACCCACTCCATCGCATCTCTGCCTTACTTTTAAAGACAGGGCCTTTCAATGAACCTACAACTCACTGGTTGATTAGACTGGCTGGTCAGTAAGCCTTAGGGATCTAGTCTCAATCTCAGTGCTGGGATTACGCGTGCAAGCTGCTGCCATGCCTGGCTTTTCATGAGGATGCTGGCAGTCCGAGTGGTATATGCCCAGAACTCTGCTGATGGAGCCATCTCCCTGCCCCCATGACTTAGACATTAAAAAGTGGAATTTGGCTTTGGGAATGAGAACAAACTCTTTTGAGAAATGGGTAGACCAGTTAAGAGGTTGGAGGAGTAAGACGGGTGATACTGGGTCACTCTAGGCGGACACTTTTGGTGGAAAATGGTCATGATCTGGATAGGATCTCCCTGGAAGGCAGTCATCAGACTTTCCTAGGTCTGAATATAGGGTGTGAAAGAAACAGTGAAGAATTACTCCCCAGACCTTTAACCTGGACAACTAGAGGGATGAAGATTTCATCAACCCAGACCAAGGGCCTGGGGTGAAGTTCAGAAAAGCAGTCTGGGCATATTGTCGTGGATGGTAGTTACATCGCCAAGACCTAATGTTGACTAGGCAGCTGGATATGCAAGTCTGGAGTTCAAGGGAGAGTGACCATGGTAGGTAAATAAATCTAGGAGTTATTTGTCTGTAACCATCTATATGACAAAAGACTGCATGAGCTCATGAGGGGACTGAGGACTGATAGATTAGAGATAAGGACGAGGAGCCGAGTTGTGGACTAAGAGACAGGAAGAGGTATAGGGATTATCAGGTGTCACCAGTGCTGCTGGCATGAAGCCAGGGTGTGTAGAATACCTGAAGCCTAGAAATAATGTGGAAAGGGAGCTGTAGCTTGTGAGTTGAGGGGTGGTCAAGCTCCCCCTGTCACCCAGAGAGATACTGAGGGTCAGCACTGGGGTGGCAGTGCGGAGGAGTGGAGAGAGAGGCCTCAAGGTCCCGGAGAGCGCAGCATCCGCTTCCTCCCTTAGAGAAGGACGCCTCTCCTTCCAGTTGTCCTGCTTCTCCAGGCACGGAGAAAGGAGCAGGCTGGAAATAGCATTTTGAGTGACACAGCGATGTGTCTCTGACCCTTCTGTGACACTAGTTACATTAAACCAGTCCTAAATGGCCCTTTGGGACTCCCCAGCAGATAAGATTTCTTTCTCTTTTGTTTCATGTGCCACTCAGGACCTCTTGAATTCTTGCAGTTTTTATTAGGAATTTCTTATCCACCAATAAGCAACACTCAGACCCCACAACCCCTGTGGTAATGGATTGCACGGTTATTTAAGGATGGTCTCAGGCACCAGCGTGGACCAGTCATTGCCCAAAGCCTCCACCTTATTAAGCACTTGCCAAATGGTCGGCTCCTGTTCTTCCTTCCTTCCTGGAAGCCTTCTCAATCCCCAAAGCTATTTTTGTAGCAAAGAGATTATGACAACATATGGAGGCCTCACTCTGCTCCCCCAGAGCACAACAAAGTCTTGTCTTTGCTTCAGCCAGCCACTTGGTGAATGCCACAGGCTTTGGGCAACTGCGAATTCTCGTGATTTGTGGGACTTTACCAGAGAGCCACAGCACACATGGCAGCTGGTCCAAGGAACATACTAACCTGATGTTTCCCGTTTGTGTGGGGCATTTGTCAAGCAGAGTTGGTCCTGTCAATCCCACAAATCCCTGGGTGCATTCACATCTCTGCCTTGAACAAAGGCAGTACAATCCTAGAAGATTGGCGTTCTGTGAGCAGCTCAATGCAGTGAGGGTTGTTGAAGACTTTTAGCTTTAAATATATTCTCTCTTTTCAAATAAACATAAAAGGAAAGGAGAAGTTGTGATGAATTGTCAGCTCTCGGTTTAAAATCGGACTCATCTGTAAGCAAAACATTCTCATTCTTTGAGCAACAAGCAAATCCGAGTAAGCGATTGTCAGTCATTTATTACAGTGTTCTCTACCGTCTCCGGATAGAGCACACGGCAAGTTATAGCAGAATCCCTAAACTAATTTATATCATCATGGCAACTAGTTGTAATAATTTTCAGCCAGGCTCGAAATTGAAAAGTTCATTTTGCTGTCTGGATCCATGGCTGTTCCACGAGAGCAGACACTTGGCAGCTCAATTTTTAAACGTTGTTGAAGAAAAATCCTTCCCTGTGCTGATCAGGTTGTTTTGGCTTTGGGGAACTTAGTGCTTTCTAAAGAAAATCTGACCATGTTCAAGTTTCTTCACCTTAGGGCACAGAAGTCCTCTCTCTTGTCTTATTGTGGGTCTGAACGCTCCAGATTCACTAAGCTTGAGGACATAGCCAGTTAGATTTGTGACCCCCCTTACCCCTCAGTGCTAACAGACCCCAGCACGTTAATACCTCTTGCCTCTTGTTTCTTCATCTCTGTTACTGAAAAATGGCCTTCGTTGTAAATCTGCGTGAAGTTCTCAGGAGTGCCTCTTGTAGTCGCTGATGAGCTTATGCTGTACCACTCCCATCTGCAGGCTTGACCATGGGGGAAATATGATGTAGGTTAACTCAGAAGGGCACCTCAGCATGCGTTTCTCATCTGCATCATCTACCCTCCCTTAAAGCATCTCACACATCACCTATGAAGGTTTCAGGTCAGGGGTGAAAGGGCCAGATGAGGTCTAGGAGGGTGGTCAGCTACCTGTGTAGGGACACTCTTCATGGCCACCATCAGTTGGGCCACATAAAGCAGCAGTGGCCAACACCTCCCTTTGTGGCTGGTTGTCAGTCGGCTTTGATTGAGTGTGTATCTTTTGCTTAGGGATTTCAAACTAACCCGCACACTCACTCTGCTGCTTGCCTACCTCAATGAGATGTCCTGGGCAACAGCTGCCGGTAGTGTGTGTGTGTGTGTGTGTGTGTGTGTGTGTGTGTGTGTAATGAGCAATAGTCAAAACACACATATATCACACCCTTGCTGCTGGTTCCTGATTCTTCTGTATCTGGCTTCTCAACAAGGAAGGACATTGAAAGATCTGACATTCTGGTATTGACTTTCCCTTTAAAATACTAGATCCTTAGAATTATGCTTCTTTTCAACAGACTGTGTCTGGCCAGAAAGTCTACATGAATTGAAGAATTGAAGCAAAATATTTGTATTTGACTGAAAATATATCTAACTTTGGGATTTTGTTTGCAACATGTTTTCAGTCCACTATCTGAAGACGTGTACTGGAGCCACGCCAGGGAAGGGTCGTCCCTGTTCCTGCTCCTCCAGGGAGCAAACCAACCAAACAAACATACCACCACTGTTTTTTCTTTCCCTGGAAACCTACAACCTACCCCCAGCACTTGACAACTTGGTATTTGTTCTGGGGATTTCCATCTGCACTCTGGTTTTGTGACTTCATTTTTGCAACCATAGAGATTGGTGGCTAGCCTGTGAAGTATACCTATGTTTGGGATGTCAGGGGTCCTTGTTAACACTGGTCCTTTTATCAGACAGTCCTGTATGGGACCCTCCCACGGATGTTGCCTGTTCCCTATGGAAAGAACCTCTTTCCTGCATGTAGATGGTTTTGGCTTACCTAGGGAGAAGCTGGCAGTCTTGTTTGCAGACTTTCGGGTTTTTCATCAGCAGTCCGGTGGTGACAGTGAGCCCTAGCTGTTTCTTCCAGTCACTGGCTCACAGGAATGGTGCTGAATGCTCAGAGGTAGCACAGAGCTTCAGGGATTGCAGGGGCTTCACCAATGTGCCCTCACCCCAGCCCTCCATTGTCACAGCAGCAGGTCTTACCTCATGGTTGATTAGTGTGCCTGGTGCCTTGGGGCAGGCTATGGGGGACAATGCCATGGTGTGTCTGCACCAATTTCTCAACAATTACATTTTCAACTGCCTACTGCCCCCTTCCACACAGGTGACTTCATTTTTGTCTCCATTACAAAGAATTCCCTCTCACAATAGGATTCTTGCAGGTTTCTTCTTCACCTCTAGTGTTTCCCTTGCTCTCACCCTGTCTCTCTGCACTCTTTCAGTCTTGGTGAATAAAGGATCCTTCCCCCCCCCCTTTTTTTTTTTACTTCCTAAGACTTTTATCATCTGAGACAATGATCTCTTCAAAAGAAAGTACATGCTGAGGAAATCCCCCTTGATGAGGGCTGGGAATCCCAGCCTTTGCTTGCTTTCCCGCCTGTGGGCTCTGTGGCATTATTCACTCACAGTTATCTTTAGGATGGACCAGACAGTGTGGGTAGGGCTTGGTTGATGGCTCTGTTGGTAAAGCTCTAGCTATGCAGCCATGAAAATCTGACTTTGAACCCTTGGAACCCAGGTAAAGGTTAGTGTAGTAGTGTGTATCTAATCCCGGTGTTCGTGTGTCAAGGAGGAAGGTGTGGGAGCAGGAGAACCCTGCAACCTCCAGGTCCAGGGAGCCTGGGAGACACAATGGTGAATAAAAGAGAGCCCCTGTCTCAAACAGGGTGGAAAAAGTCAGGGCTAACGCCTGGGGCTGTCTTAGGGCCTTCACATGCAGGCCAGTTCTCTCTCTGTCTCCCTGTAACCTTTCTTTTCACATGCACACAAGAGAGGATTCATGGAAAGTTCTCAAAATAATGCCAGAGATGCCATAGTCACCCAGAAATGGCTCCATAACCAGTGTCCCTTGCATCACCAATGTTTCCAGGAAGATACCGGGTCTATAAACAAGATCCTCCTGTGTTTTTATACTACCATTTCATAGATCGCAACCCGTATCTCCACTGAGACACATCTAATGCAATATTGATTTCTTCTTTTTGTTTTTCCCCTTCAGTACTTGGGATTAGACCCAGACTCTGTGTTGTTAGGCAAACACTACCACTAAGCTGCCCCTCCCAGTCCCCTCGCCCCATTTAGGGTCTCTCTAAGTTACTTAGGCTAGACTTGAACTCACTCTAGCTCAGGCTAGCCTTGAACTTGAAATCTTCTTGCTCCAGCCTCTGTAGTAGTTGAGGCTACAGGCCTGCATCACTCAGGCTCAGGTTCCCTTCTACAGGATAGTCTTTTTATGATTTCTTTTCTGTTTTTTTTTGTTTTGTTTTGTTTGTTTTTTGTTTTTACTACACTCATATTAGTTTTTTGAAAGCAGTGTTACAGAGCTTTTGTTTTGTTTTGTTTTGTTTTGTTGCATTGAATCCATATAACAACAGCCCTATGAAGCACTGGCTCTTCTCCACTTATATTTGAAAACCTTCCATATCAGATAGACTACATGTTGGGTTTAACACACCCAACTAATGAGAGGCTAGCCCAGTTCTCAAACCCAAGGCTTCTGACTCCAAGTCCAGTATAGTTTTGTTTTGGTTTTCTATGTGGGATCGTGGGTGTGTACATGTATTGTGCACATGGTGCGTGTGCGTGTGTATGCATGCATATGTGTACATGTGTGTGTGTTTCCCCTCCCCAGTAGACAATCAATTTTCGGAGATTTTACCAAAAAGTCAACAAGTTCTAAGTTCCCCAAATGGTAGATATTAATTCTGAGTCTCTCTCTTAGAGTGTATGTCTACTTTCCCAGGTTAGGCTTCGAGTTCCCTCCTGACATCTCACTAAGGGTGGAGCCAAAGGTCATGGTAATGCAGATGAAACTCTACTGAGGCTGGTAGTCATCCTGCAGGAGGAAGTGCAATACAAGGGCACCCTGGCTAGTGAGAACAAGTCCTCTGGGATTAAAGGGGGTCACCCTGGCAATGCCTCTCCAAGGAGAGTCCTTTCTGATCCACAGGGCCCTGAAGCATCTTAAGGCCTGACCTCAGATCCTCAAACAAGCCCTTGCCCCGTGACCCCCAGGTACCCTTTGCTCTCTTTGGCTCACTTATTCTGCCTTCTCAACATCCCTGAATGAAAAGAAACCACAGGAAAGGGAGCATACAGAAAGTCTGGCTCCAGAAACACTTACCCTAGTTGTGGAACTCACGGAGTAAACTTGTGCTTGGTGGAAGTCAACACAAACAGTGAACGTTCCGTGTCAGCACTGTTGACAACGTGTAAGCCTCACACCCTCAACTGGCTGTGTTTTTAACTGCCACAGTGCCTCTGAGAAGGATGCTAGCACATGCTTGTCCACTATGGAAATACCAGACTTAAGCTAGAGAGTCTTCTAGGCTCAAATCTACGCAGGTGAACGCTCAGTACATTGTTATCAGCCCTCGTGACCTATTCAAAAATATTCTGGAAATGTTTTGACCATGTGCTTAACCACTTTAATTTCCAGTTAGGCTGGCCGCAGGGATTAGTGTGCTCTTGGGGGTTCTGTGGTGTTAAAAGACCGCTGGAGAAGTATGTGCGGTCAAGCATCCCAGGTATGTTTAAACCTTCAGTCCCTGCCGAGTCTGTGTGTGCCATCAAAGAATGTTTTGTTAAGCAGGTCAGAGAGATTTGATTACTTCTTGTCTGCTAAGACAAGAGTGGAAAAACTACTTCCTTTAGATTTGAAAGAGAATTAATCACGGGGTTTTGTTTATCTCTTTCTGTCTCTTTTCACTTTCAGCCTAGAGAACAGGAGCCGGCCTTTGTACCAAAGAGTAGGAGAAAAGAGGGTCTTAATGGAGGCTTCGGAGGCCGCTTTACGCTGAACTGGGGGCATGGTGAAGTCAGGAAGCGGCATCAGGACAAATGTCCTGGTGGCAGCTGTGGGGAAGCAATGCAAGGTCACTTGTGTGACCCGGAAACTTGAGAGCTAACTACTGGGATGTGTATTTGATTGTCAGCCATAAGCTAAGGCGAAGTACATCTTTTGTGTTAGGGAACTTTGTCATTCTGACCAAGATGTCTACTTTGTCACAGACTTGCGAACACAAGTCTTCTAAAACAGGAGTATCATCAGGTGTTGAAAGGATGCCATAGCTGTAATTGTGCAGCGTCTTAACTTAGATGCTGATTCATAATGGGTAAGGTTTATTGGGTACCTACTAGGTGCCAGGTAGTTGGCTACTTTCTCTGCATCAATTATTTTATTTGATCTTCGGTGCTTTACCATCTGGGCATTGTCTTTCATTGCCATGTCACGAGGGAGGAAGTCTGCAGGATTCATCCCACAACTGATAACTGGAGGTGCCAGACTGGGCCGACACCATTCAAGTCTGTAATCTCATCCTACTATCTATCTGCCAACCACAGGCCAATCGTTTAGTGGGCCTGGGTGATGACACTCACCTTTGGTTCCAGTGGACTCCTGAGTTTATAAAACTGTAGTGTGTTCACGAGTGCAATCCAGTTCGGGAATTGAGTGTGTGAGTGGAGTGTCGTTGCAGGAATACAAGATGACAGGCAAGATGACATGACTTTTAACAAGGCAGGAGCAGAGATGGCCAAGACTTGAGGTTGCCCATGGTGTCTACTGTAATGTCAATGAATCATTCCATGTGAGAATAAGGTAACACGCTATGTGTACCACAGTGGATGCCATGTTTGCTCAAGCTGTTACCTAAAGGTTAATCTGTCTGACTACACGTATGTATGTATACATGTGTGTGTGCCAGTGAACATGTACAGGGAGGCTGGAAATCAACCTTGAGTGTCATTCCTCAGGTGCTGTCCACACTGGTTACTGAGACAAAGTCTTATTCAGCCTGATGACCGATTGACCAGTGATCTCCTGTCTTCCTCCCCAAAGCTGGGGTTACCAGCACACCACCATGCTTCCACCTCTGGGGTCAGACTCGGGTCCTTGTGCACTTTACTCCTTAAAGACTGCTTTTTCTCCTTAGGCCCACCTGAGCCTCTTATGGGACATTCTATGGAGTGGATACCAAGGTTAAGGACCCTCAAGTGCAGACTTGGTATTTTAAAGTTCTTTCTGGTGCGGTTTTTAAAATTGCTCACAATGTCCATGCAGTTATATAAACTGTCAGACCTGAGGCTTTACGAGACAATGAGCAAACCTGTGCTGCCCCACCCTGGCTGCCCAGACCTGAGAGTTACAGTCTCTCCTTTCTGAAACTGCCTGGCCTTCAACTTTTTAAATATATATTTTAATAGATTTATGAATGACTCCTTATGCAATCTTAATTAAAAAGAGCATAACAATCCTCTTTGGAAAGAACTTTAAATCGTGTTTTTAAGAAAGCACAAGACGTAAAATTTATGCATATCGAATTTTATTTCTCCCACTAAAAATAAATATGACACTCTGCTGGGGAATACATTTGAATTGCAAAAATATAGCTAAAAAATATAGCTAACTGTCAACCTTGGAGATGCAACAGAGTATTAAAAAGAGCTTTCATTTTGTTTTAGATCTTTCAGAAAAATGCCAAAAATAAATAAATAAATAAATAAATAAATAGGCATCAAAGGCATTCCTGCTCACAAGTCCTCATATGTATGTAATCATTTGAATTTGGCAGTCCAGAGAATGAGGCTATTCTTGAGTTTTGACTGTTAGGAATATTGTGTCTTGGAGCTGGGGAGATAGATCAATGGTTAAAACACTGGTTAAAGCTGCTCTTCCAGAAGATCCAGGTCTGGTTTCCAGCACCCACATGGTGGCCCACAAGAGTCTGTAATGCTAGTCCCATGGGATATGATGCCCTCTTCTGGCCTTTGAGGGCGCCAGGCACCCATAGGGTGCACAATCATGTATAGAGGCAAAGCACCCATACACACACACACACACACACACACACACACACACACAGAGACACACACACACACACACAGAGACACACACACACACACACACACACACACCCTTTAAAAAACATAGAAATGTTATGTTTTGCAAGACACCTGCAGAAGGGTCCCTGTGTCTTTCTTTTTTATTTGTCATATAACCAGTGGTATTTCATTAATAATAATAATAAAATCAAAAGAGATTTTGAAAGAAGATAATGGAGTTTTCCTAAATTAACTGGGTTACTCTGTCCTTCATATTACCCCATCTCTTATCATAAATAAGTAATTCTTATTACAAAGGCCAAGTAAATTAAACCATATAATTTGAAGCCAAGTTTCCCTTGGGCTCCATTCTGTATGGTAGACAAAATAAGGAATCGTGAGATTCGTTTTCTTCATGCAGCCTACCTCTGGGTACCAGAGACTGATCGCAAAAGTCCCATTACCTAGGATCTGATTAACATTATAAATGATGCCATTCATTTGCACAGCAGAAAGTCAAGTCTGTGTCAAATAGACGGAACCCATTATGTGTCAGTATAGGTAAGAAGCAGTTGAAGATGTTTTCAACACCCATCTGTCCACTGGGAGGACTAATGATGTCACTACTGGAGCTGCCTCAAATATAGAGCACATGAACCTCAAAGAGAGGGCAGAACTGTACTTCCACACTGGGGCACCAGGAATCCACTGTGGGAACTGTGCATATGTGAGAGCCTGGGGCAGGAGGTGATGTTCTGGTGCAGTTGATCCCAGCTGCTGCTGCTATTGGTGTAGGCTGCACACATTGAGGACTCGTGCTCAGGGCATGTAGAAGCCATAGCAAAAAGTTGTCATATACAAATATATTTGACTCTGGACTTCAGCTATTGAAAGCGAGGAAAGATATCCTCTCCAAAAGTGTGGAAGGCGTTGCCTATTTTCTTTTCCCATTGAGATGAACTCAGACACGTTCCGTGAAGACAAATGTTCATGTGGTTTGGATTACAATCCCCTGCCCTCCAGCCCTGTTATTGTTGTAGTTCCTTGGGATTTTTCAAAAAGACCGGCACAGTGAGCTCTACCCTCCCTATTGAGCCTCATTCCACAGACATTTCACTTTTAAAGTAAAACACCCTTCTAGCATTTAAGGAGTGGAAAGCTGTTCAACTTGCCAAGTATGGGTTCACCATTCCAGAGACAAATTTTCCAAAGAGGTGGAAAATCTACGCTTCATACAGTAGACAGAATGGAAACGTTCGAATTCATGGAACTCTAAAACCTATTTTCCAAGGTTCGATATTGAAGGCATACAGATTACAGTGCAGCTGAAGATGTTCATTTAGCCCTGTCTGGCAAGAGATTACCTTTGAACTTCCTTCCCAATGTGCTCTCGGCCTCCTCCTGTAACATTTAAGTTTATTCTGTTTATTACTCTTCAGTGTAATTGATGTACTGCCAGCAGCCTCACTGACAGAAACCATGTATAACCTATGGCTAAATGATTTACAGATACACACTCATTTAATTATCACTATAAGAAAACTTTTTTATTTTAAGTAGAAGCTTCTACTGAGAATTCTAAAAGATTACATAACCCCCAGGCTAATAATTGGCAGCATAGATTTAGGCCTGGAGAACTCTGAAGCCTGGACGTTTCCTAATGTGTTATCGTCTTTATTAAAACATGTTCTTTTGTGTTTGGCACAGAAAAGGCATAAGAGCCAAGCCAGCATTGAAGAGATGGATATTAGTTTGTAAATATTTGCACAGTAAATAAGGCTACTGAAATAAAAATTGAGTTTACGTAGCATAGGGCATACAATCTAATTTTTGCTTGAAAATTGGGGGGTGGATTTCAGGAGCTCCCTAAAATGAGAAGCTGAGGCCTAAGGAGAACAGGTTGGCTGAAGGGCTTGTTGGGCATGTGATTTACTCATTATTGGTTCAGTTGGGGGAAGGTGGTAAGTTGTAGCACTTTCAGGAGACTTTTCCGTGCTGATAGGACAGGCTAGCATAGAGGTTCATTAACCACATATGAGTAGCCATGGTTAGCACAGCCGAGGAACGGAGGTTTTTCATCTTAAGTAGCTGGAACTTAAATAGCCACACGTGGGTAGTGGGCGCCCATATTAAACAGCCCACGACATAGAAGACAACAGGAAAGTTGAGTAACCAGAGATGGGGGGATGGAATGGAGAAGCTGGTTGAACTTTGTGAACATTCACTCTGAATACAGTCCTGAGGAGACTGCGGTGAAGGAGATAGAAGACCTGTGAGCTCTTGTTCCTGCTGCCAGTTGAGATGATGGCTCAGACCAGAACAGTGCCTGATGGGGGGACGAGAGTGGTCAGTGTCTGGAGGGCTATTTTGAAGGCGTTAATAGGCATGATGTGGAAGAAATGAGTTGGGATGACTCTAGCTTTTTGTTGTTGAATTGGTTGATATCTATATCTACATCTACATCTACATCTATATATTGAGATTGAAACACTGAGTGAGTACCCAAGTTTTCAACCAAGGTCAAGTTTTAAGCACATTAAGTTGGTTTCCTATTAATACTGGAGGCAGGGGATGAGGTAGGGCTGTCAAATAGGCAACTGAAGGTGTGGCCCTGCAGTTTTCTCCTGGTGTGGTGAGTCATGGTTTAAGGCATCATAGGGAAGGGAGGAGCCAGAGGAGAAAAATGAGCTAAGTGACCTGAGAACTCAGGGTGGGGCGGAGGTCCTAGAGGGCAGAGGTCACAGGCTCCCCTTGGAGGAAGGGAATCGATCGGGAGGAACGAGCTATCCTGGACATGATGTTATTATTATACCTGAAAGCAGAGACCGGTGTGGTAGGGAGCATGAAGCTATAACATATTCAAGGGCTTCAGAGTGGTTCTGGGTGGAGGGATAGGGTAGGTGAAGGAGAACTCTAAGCTTAGGAACCTACAGACAGAGCTACGGGGCAGAAGTCACCCAACAGGATGACTTTGTCACGGGGTAAGTCAGTTGTTGCCTGTCCCTGGTACATGAAGGTATTTGTGGGCTATTTAATGGAATTTCATGCCTCAGGCTAGGATAGGAGAGTTGAAAGGGTTGGCTTAAAATGTTTTTCTCAAGACAGTATAAAGGTCAGAATTTAGGAGAAATGTATGCTGAAAAAATATTAGTTTATTTTAGAAAGGGAAACTTTTTTCTACTTTTTCCTTATTTGCCTGTGAGTATTTGTCACACATAATCACCTTGCCTGCATTTTTATAAATGTAAGATTTCCATTTATATGTCACTTCCCATTTTTTTTAAATGTTAAAATAACCATGGTTGATCTATTTGGTATTTATTTCTAGTCCATTCACATTTTTAACCATTCAAATTTTTGCTTTAAAAAGCAAGATTATTCTGTTTTTAATCATCGTCACCGACTTCCAGTGTATCAATAGGGTATTATTATAAGGAGCTCCGGAGAACCCTTACTTGAATGATTACTCCAGAGGTAATTCTCTCTTCTCTCTCTCTCCTTTTTCTCTTCACTGGTCCTCACCTGACAAAGTCAAAAGGACTATGATCAATGAGACCTAAATCCATGAGACTCACAACAAGTTAGAAACACTGATCCAGTTGGGGAGAGAGCCCTGGGGAATATTTCCTCTGCAAACATGAGGCCCTGAGTTCTATCACCAGAAGCCACACAAAACAAAAAAATAAAAATTGTAAGGGTTCTAGAGAGATGGCTGAGCAGTTAAGAGAACTTGCTACCAAGGGTCTGAGTTCTGTCTCCAGCACCCCCATCAGGTGGCTCACAGCTACCTGTAGCTCCAACTTCAGGAAACCCTGTGCCCTTTTCTGACTTCCACGGGCACCCAAACATGCATGGCACACACACACACACACACACACACACACACACACACACACACACACGTGCACATACATGTATAAATAAGAATAATAAAAAGTAAATCTTAGAAAAGCTGGTGCATGGTGGCATGTACTTATGATCCCAGCCCTGGGAGATGGAGACAGACAGATCTCTAGAGTTTGCCCATCTGCCAGCCAAGCCTACTTGGCGAGCTCCAGGCTAAAAGATCCTGCCTCAAAAAAAGATGGACAGTGCCTTCAGGTGACCACACATTGCCCCCTGCCCTCTATATTCACGTGCACACAGTTGTGCACGTACCCTCACACAGCACAGAGACATACCTACATTCACTCATATGCACACAAACTCTGCCCTCCAAACAAATGGGGTAATGGGGTGCATGAGAAATGCCCCCCATGGTCTTGGACATAGGAACACTTTGTTGCCAGTTGGTAACACTGTTTGAGGAGGCTTAGGAGGTGTGGCCTTGCTGGAGGAAGTGTGTCATTAGGGGTGGGCTTTGAGAACTTAAAGCTTCATCTACTCTTGGTTTGGCGGTTCTGCTTCCTGATTGGTTGAGGATATGAGCTCCGAGCGTCCTGCTCCTGCCCTCCTCCTCCCCACGCCTGGCCACCATGATGGAGTCACCCACCTGGAACCATAAGCTCATATAAACTCTTCTTTTCTGTAAGTTACCTTAGTCATGGCTTTTAAACACAGCAATAGAAAACTAATACAAAAGTCTTGCTTTCAAAAGAAAATACATAAACCTTTATATCATTTATAAAATCACTAACTCCTCACCATGTTCCTGTATCATCATCGCAACTGAGGATCCCACAACATTCATTCACCCACTGAAAGCCTTAAGTGTACCCCTGGCCTGTTCCTGAACAGTTGCCTAAACGGACACAATTAGATTTCCTCCTGAGGGTCCTGTGGGTGAAAGGATTCCGAGGCTACGGGCTTGTGACTCTTCCTCTCTTCTGTGTGGGTCACAGTGGCCCCTTTGTTGAAGGTCTCCAGGAGTTACTAGTAAGTGTCAGATCAGGCATATTAATAGTCAGGGTCAGCTCACACTCAGGTTTCACCTTGTGGGTCGGTGGCAGAGAAGAGGTTTTCCCTTCTGTCACTTCTGCTCTAACAGCAGCAGCTTGTCCCCAAGCCCCCACCCTTACCCAGCCCACCTACCCTTACCCAGCCCCCTACCCTTACCCAGCCCCCCTACCCTCACCCAGCCCCCTACTCTCACCTAGCCCCCTTGCCCTTACCCAGCCCCCTACCCTTACCCAGCCTCTCTACCCTCACCCAGCCCCCTACTCTCACCTAGCCCCCCTTACCTTTATCCAGCTACCCCACCCTTACACAGTCCCTCACCCTTACCCAGCCCCCCTTACCTTTACCCAGCCCCCCTACCCTTACCTAGCTCCCCTACCCTTACCCAGCTCCCCTACCCTTATCCAGTCTCCCTACCCTTACCCAGCCCTCTTACCCTTTACCCAGTCCCCCTACCCTTACCCAGCCCCCACCCTTACCCAGCTCCCAGCTGCTTCTTTCATCCAAGGAGAGGGGCCAGAATAGGTCAGTGGCACCTCAGGAGCAGGTCTAGCCTGTGACTGCAATTGGCTCTGATGTAGTTTCTTCCTTAGCACCAGCTTTTATCTCCCCATGAAATGCTCATGTGACACTCTTGCTTTCTCTCCCCAGGGAAATAATCCACCCCATCCCCCAAGCCCCCCAATTCCCCAGCTCTCCTCTCTCTCTCTCTCTCTCTCTCTCTCTCTCTCTCTCTCACACACACACACACACACACACACACACACACACACACACACACACTGAGTCACAGGCTTGTACTGAGCATTTCTTCATGTTTCTCACTTTCAACCCATCAAGAGCTCCAGCCTCATGGGAGGTCAGAGTTTAAAACCCTGCACAGGACCAGGTTCTTTTCTTTAGAAAGTTAACTCCTTGATTTCTGGGTGTCCCAAAGGTCCCCCTGGCTTCTGATGATACTTCCCACAGATTTTCTTTCACACTAAGGTTTAAGAAATCCTGTTGATAGAGAGGAACTATAAATAAGAATAACCCCGGAGAGCTAGGATGAGCTCAGATTGTCCTAACCACTTTGGCCTTTCTCCTGGTGTAGAATTCCTCCAGGGCTACTGCAGTGAGGTGTCTTGCTTGCCTCAGGATAACTGGAGTTCAAAGTTCCTTTGGCCACTTGTAGAGGGGCAGCCCTGACTAGGGAATCTATCATCTTACTGTTTATTGTGAAGCACAAGGTAAAAAGGAGTTGACAGGCGCTGACTTAATGATGTTGAAATGGACACGGCGATTTTGCCTGGGATCAATGCTTCATTGCACATCTTGTGAAATAAGTTCTCAACTTCTCTCTCATTTGACAGGCTCAATTGGCATTTAACAGATTTGCTTCATGGGAGGTACACTTATGCTTTCTAAGGATAAATGAATGCTTTGGGATTTAATGGACAAGATGTCAGAATTTAAACGCATCAGAGAATCAGTGGTTTTAATGAACTTACCAGTAAATATGTACTACTCAGGAAAGATTTGGAAAATAAGCTACTCTGAATAATTATTATTTATATGTAGCCACACTGATATCTTATTCAGAGACTTCTGGAATCAGTAGCAATTTCCTTATAAAGGAGTTATACATACTCTCTCTCTCTCTCATGTCAGCTCATTTAAGACATTCATCGCCGAGTATTATCTGACTCGATCTTCTTTGCTCCTCGAAGACGCATCTTACGTTTGGAAGAATCACCACAGTTTCACTCAGCACCTACCCACTCCGTGGCTATGCCTGTCAGACAAACATCCAAAGGCACGTCTTGACAGTCTCCTGCCACCACTTTAGTGGCTGCCCTCACCTCCTGCAACATTGCCCCTCGTGTGACTCAGTCTTCTCCTCCTTGCCCCTGTCAAAAAGAAGGCAGAAATGCCCCCGAGTCTCTTTCCACAGTATCATATCACAGCTGTAGAGGAAAACCAGAGCGGGCCCCCTCACCCTTCACCTCCATCCCTAACCTGTGGTTAAACGTCTTTCAGAGTATCCCCACCTCCTCAAAGCATCTGGAATTGTTCCTAGTGGTCTCGTTTCAGCAGATTCTGGAGACTTCTGACAGCCATGCTTGCTTTTGCAGGTTTTCAGCCAGAGAAAAGAAAAAGGTAAAGGAATGACAGGCACGGTCAGATGTGAGCCTTCCTGTTCCTTGCTTTCTAAATGAGTCACAGTGACCTACGGATGGAAGAATGGAGCTAACCAGAGTCCTTCGGGATTTTCTGGAGTAGTACGGAAACTCAACATTCTTCCGACTAACTTGTGGCTTGCTAGCACATTCCTCTCCAATGAGGTGGAGGAATCCTGGTTGGCCAGGCTGGGATTTGACGGCCTGGGGTGGGGAGAGCTGCTGTTTAAAAATACACTTAATTATATTCTTTCTCTGCTGTAACATTGATACCACTTTTAGCTCACTACAAATACTGTGATTTTCATTTAAATCACATCCATTATCTTATTGACCTAGTTTTTATTTGGTAATCAAAATGTTCTATTTCTAGATAGCTTAGCCCAGAATCTTTTGTTGTTGTTGTTGTTGGTTTTTGAAAGGTTATGACCCTTTTGCAGTCTTTTCTCCTTCCAGATCTGTGTGCAGATGAACTACAATCTGAATTCACAAAATATAGTATGATACTGTTTTGAGAGAGTGGGTTTTCGTTGCCTGGACTCTTATACTTCACGGGGACAGACTTAGTCACGGGACTTCACTTCTGTCCGTTTACTGTGCACTGGGCAGCAGGAGGGTTATATTCTATTTCTAGTTAAGAATTTGATACAGGGCACCCAGCTCTCCCCTGCTCTTCCCTTGTATGCCTCTCCTCTTATGGATTTCTCTTCCTTCCTCTGATAATCTATTCGCTCATGCTGACTCTTATATCCTTTTGAGGTCTGGAAGTTCCTGCCTTTCTTCCCTATCCCTTCCCTCTCTCTGTGGCCCTCAAGAAATGTCCCTGCTGCTCTGTCCTGTCAGCTCCCACTGGACTCCCTTCCAGTCAGGGTCTTGGCACACTTGCTTGTTCTATCTT
The DNA here is from genome assembly GCF_978045245.1 of Mus caroli. Lineage (NCBI taxonomy): Eukaryota > Metazoa > Chordata > Mammalia > Rodentia > Muridae > Mus > Mus caroli. Next base: position 43,220,778 of record NW_028227267.1, on the reverse strand, counting down.
TTCTTTAAAGCCTTCCTCTTTTTAGGTATTTATTTTATCTTGGGGGCTCGGCAGCATGTGCCATGGTTTACAGTGGAAGTCAGAGGACAACTAACAGGCGCGAGTTCTCTTCTTCCACCACGTGGACCCTGAGAACTGAGCTCAGAGTGTCCGACTTGAGATGAAATATGTTTACCAGTCAAGCCACCTCTTAAGTCTCTCTCTCTCTCTCTCTCTCTCCCTCTCTCCTTCCCCTCCCCCACCTCTTTGGGTTTTCAAGGCAGGGTTTCCTGTTTAGCTCTCTTGGAACTTGCCCCACACACAGATCAGGCTGGCAAAGGTGCGAGCCACCAACATTAATATTGCCTCCTCTTGTCCTTCTTGAGTCAGGAAGGTAGCTTGTACTTCCTTCTCAGAAAAGTTTAGGGTTCAGCATAAGTGGTGTCTTGTTTTTCGGCCCTAAAACTGATTCCCCCTAAGATCCTAAAGTGCGTTAGGAGCAGAACTGTGTTCCCCACCTCGTAGCTCGACACCTCTTGGGGTCCACTTCTCCCTGCTCTTCTTTGATAGGAACTGCAGCAGATGCTGTGTCTGGCTTCTTGTATGGTCCCCCTCTCTCAGTCATCATTAGCTGTATTGGACAAGGGTTTGGAGGTAGATCTCTATGAGTTGGAGGCCAGCCTGGTCTACTATAGTGAGTTCCAAGCCAGCCAAAACTACAGAGTGAGAGCCTGTCTCACTACAAAAGGACACAACGCTGCTGTGGAATGATGGGACTACGCATGTCGTTTTACTGTGTGAAGAAGAACCAGCAGTGATGTTTACTGTTGCAGCCCCTTGCTGCTGATTTTCCCAGGGATGCTATTTTGCTCTGGCTCATTTCTGTTGATGTTTTCATTCCAAAGAAGTGGTAGATGATGAGGACATAGACTATTCAAGCTAGAGTTCCTTCCTGCCTGCCTGGAGTCTCCCTTCTAATCAGGAAACCACATTCAAAGCTGTGTCCTGAACTCTGCCCAGCATGACAACACAGCTCGGAAGGAAGGAGAGGGAATTCCTACTTTCCTACTGGCAGTAGCCCTCGGGGAGCAGGGGGTGGGAGAGTAACTTGAGGTCAGATCCATCTTCATAAGGACACATTTGAGTCCTTTGGGGGCTGCCTTTTAGCTTTCTGAATCTTTCCTAGTTGAAGCAAGATGAAACCCAAGTACTGCCTTCCCTGGGCCAGTGTTTGCTTGCATACTGTGGGATTTTACGAGCTAATAAAACCAAAACCATGTTTTGGGGGGATTTGCTGTTTTCAGTTTTCATATCCTATGTTTTTAATTTTTGAAACAGGATCATACTATCTATACCTGGCTGGCTTAGAACTCACTGTAGAGACCAGGTTAACTCCCAGCTAACAGAGGCTGGTCTTTGCCTTCAAGTACTGAGACTGAAGGCAAACACTACCAGAGTTTGCTAAAAACCAAATAAAACACTGGAAAGAAACAAACAAATATCTTCAGGGGCCCTGAAGAGATGGATCAGCAGATTAGAGCACTTATCGCTTTTATAGAGAACCCTGGTTTGGTTCCCAGCAGCCACATGGTGGCTTACAACCATCTGTAACTCCAGTTCCAGGGGGTCTGATTGCCCTGTTCTGGCCTCAGACCAGACATGCATGTGGTACACATATACACATGCAAGCAAAATATTGCTAAACAAAAAAAAATCTAAAAACAGTTTTAATCATATTTTTAATTGAATAGGCTCGATGCAATGTTAGCTTTTATCTTGAGATGCTAGGATATTAAGATATTAAAAATATTAAAAACATGGTCATATCACAAGTTTTGAGAAAACATAAGAGAAAATACTTGAATATCAGTAGAAAAAAGATTCCAGAAGTCCCTGCCACAGCGACTTCCAGAGAGATGAATGAAGGAGGCGCTGTGCGTATTGAAGCTCCAACCGCGGGCACATGAGCAGTCAGAGCCTGCAGGTGATGCCATTGTTAAGTCTCTTGGGTAGTCACAGGGCCAGAGTGCCTGGGGGTAAATCCTGGCTCAGCACCTCCATAGCCCCATGCTAGTGAGTCCTCTATTCCATCACCATCTTCCTTCGTTTCTTTCTTTCTTTATTTTTCTTTCCTAGCATTGGCAATCAAAGCCAGGATCCCATGTTTGCTCTGAGCCACTCCCAGCCTGTAGTCAAGTACTTTCAAGAGTGTTTGTCGTTGAATGATTAATACTGACTATAACTACAATAGGGTCCAGTTAGTTTGTGGTGGAATTGGAGAGTGACTAAGATTCAGACAGGCAAAGCGGGCCATAACCTTCGGTTTCGTTTGTTTTGGCTTGGCTTATTTGTTTTTGGAAGCAGGGTCTCTTGTATCCTAGGCTGTCCTAGAATTTACTGTGTACTCAAGACTAGCCTTAATTCCTAATCCCAACTCCACCTCATCAGGGCTGGGAAGATAGGCATGTGCCACCAAACCTGGCTTAGAGTTCTATCTGTCTGTCTGTCTGTCAAACCTGGCTTAGAGTTCTATCTGTCTGTCTGTCTATCTGTCTGTCTATGGCATGTTTATTGGGAAGCTGCTCTCAGGTGATTTCACTGGTCCCGAGGATTGAGGCCAGGGGGATTCACCATTGGGAGGGGTGGGAGAGAGGAGAAAGAGAGAAAGGACACATGTGCAGAGAGAGACTAGAAGAAGAAAGAAAGTCTGGTCTTTTGAAGTTTCCTCATCATTGAACTCAGCTCTCCACTAACCTTTCATTTCTATACACTGCCCTCCACCTTTTCAGTAGATGATGACATCCTTCCTCAGCTGTTTTCACCTGGTTGCATTTTTTCTGGTTTCATAAGGGGGAGGAACACATTGGCGTGAAGCTTTCAAAAGTGTCTCTCCCCAGGTCACGCCTTTGGAAGAGGTGGTGTGTGGTGTGTGTTCCTGGCCAGGCTTCTTTTCTAGAGGTCACCATTTTCAGGCCTTTGCTCCTTGAGTTTGGTCTTTGGCTTATGAGGTGGTAGCAGGAGCCCTGTGAGTCCTAACACACTGTGCATGAACCTCTCTCGGACACAGGGACGGTGAGGTACAGACATGGCTGATGTCTAAGACAGAGGTAGAAGCGGGCTTCTGTGTGCCTTCCCTGTATTCTGCCACCCCCGAAGGGCAAGGCAGTGAGTAACCAGCCTTTCCTTCATTTCCCCTGGAACAACTGAGCAATGACTTTATGGTGGAAATCAATGGCAACTTGACCAGTATTCAGGACACCTTCGGCAGGAACGTGACCCCCGCATCCCATCTTTAGATCCTTCTGGCACCTGCACTTCTGGCACATCCCCTTTCGGCTTCCCCCTAATCTTACAGTGAAACGGCATTTAACGTTGACCATTAAGACAGTCCAGGCACATCAGCCACTGCAGCAACCAAATCCACCCATCTGTGGTACCACCTATCTGTGGTATAATGAGAAATTACAGTCGATGGCCCACCAAAGTTTTCCTTCTGTCTTGCTGCCATTCACACCTTAAAGGTTGTTTGTTTGTTTTGCTCACCACTCTGCTGAACGCTCATCCCTTTAAACACAGGCTTCTTCCACTGAATCCCTTCCACTTTCCTGGGTAGCTAGAGGGAGCAATGTGATTGGCTGTGTGCCTGACTTGTTGGTTCATTGCCAGGAGAAGAGGCAGACGGATGCGTGGTTTCTGATGAGGAGCAGCAAGGTGGCTGGAACTACTTACTGCTCTGTATAGCTTTGTAGCTGGTGTTTGCTGCTGAGTCATGTCACAGCCCACTGCTGGGGTTGAGCTCACTTCCTGCTAAGACTTAGGTACCTGTGTAGTTTCTACAATGATGTAGCCCACACAAAATGACTTTTGGGCTCCTTCCTGAGGGGCAACTGCTCTAGTGAGACAGGTCACCTGTACCAAGCAAGTGACCATCTCAAGAATCACATCTGAGAGCTGGATGTGGTGATGCACACCTTCATTTCCAGCACTCCAACAGCAGAGGCAAGCAGATCCAGCTCCATCACAGAGGGAAGTCAATGCAGGAACTTTGAGCAGCTGCTCACAGCCACAGTCATGAGCAGAAGGATTAAATGTTTGTGTGCGCACTCGTTTGCTTGTGTTTAGCTCACTTCTCTACTCTTAAATAGTTTAGGCCCCATTGCCTAGGGAATGGTACCACCCACATTGGGCAGTGTCTTCCCACATCAGTTAAATTAAGACAATCACCAATAGACATATCAACAGGCTAACCCGATATAGAGAGCCCTTTATTGAGATTATCTTTTCAGATGATTCTAGATATGTCAAGATGACAAGTAAAGCTAAGTGCCACCTAGGTGACGACTGACTGGGCACCTATGCACAGACTGGTGCATAACACAGGGTTACTTTGTCCAAGTAGCTTGCCTTCTTTGAGGCTCAGTTTGCATACCTTTAAGTTGGGGATGCTAGTCTACTGAGGTACTTGTGAGTCTTTGACATCAGGAACAAGAAACCAGTCAAGATCAATGGTACCTGGTATCCAGGACCACAACCTGTACCTGACTGTGATGCAAAAGGAAGACTTCTCATGGTTGTCGTTCAGCATGGCCGACTCTTGGTATTTGACAAAGGTTTCTCAGGCCTTTTTATCACCCAGGTACATGGTAGCATTTGTTCCATATCATGAAGTAACTCTGCTATGCTTGGCCTTCCTCAGCTGCTTGAAGACTGATGGGACCACCGACATGGATTGTGTTCAAAATGAGTCACAGCCAAAGATGCCACTCAAAACCTCATGACTCAGTGTGCCTCACGGGTCCTAAAGGCTAGCATCTTCCCTCCTGGAAGTCTCCATGCATTCTTATCAGGGCCATCGTGTTAAATCTGAGGGAGTTGTGTACTTTGCACTTGCTTGCTCCAAAGCCCTTCCTTTGCCCGGACCATGAATGGACACCCAGGGACTTAGCCCATACCCCACAAACAGTGGTTGGGATATTGCACTTGGTTCTCTCGAGAGTCCCAGAGGTTAGTGTGAGAAACAGTGAATTCTGTCAATTTAGTATGCAAAGTATGCAGGCCATATCACTGCCGGGTTTCTCTCAAAGCCCTACAGCACTGTCACGGCTCTGGTGTCCCAATTCCTTTATGAAGAACATGGCTCTTGGAGAAGGATTCCAGAAGGGCCCTTGTTCTAAAACCTCCCTCTCTCAATGAACTGCCGAGTTCTAATTTCTGAGATGTCGCTGGTATCTAAACTCACAGATCGACACCTCTTTCTTTTCGTCCTTGGATGATCATGGGACGGAGGCTCGACTTTTATTTTCTTTATGTTTTAATTAAGGAAACCAGACTCCTCTGAGAAACTGTGTCATTTGTTTCAGGAAGGGAAGGGTCAGGGACATAAGTCTAGGAAACTGCCACTAACTGTTCCTCCATGATGACAGTGCAGAACTACAGCTGGTGAGAGACTACCTTGATCTGCCTGTGGAAAATCCAGTCATTACCACCCATTCTTTCTGTTCGGCTGGCTTACCCACTTTATGTGCTTTTATGGAAAGCCTGGAGAAAATACCCAGTCCAGAGCTACAGTTTTCTTGTTTAGAGTCTCATTATGTCTAATAGCTGTCCCTGTGAACAGCATTTGGACGGCCATCTTATAAGTACGAGTCCTATATGATTCTCCACCTGCAACCTTGAATGACTTATCCCAGACTTGATATGCAGGCAGATGTCTCCAGTCCTTTTAGTTACAAAGGCATTTGCCTCTTAAAACCTGACTTTCTGTGTGCACACACGGAGAGGCCATGCAAGCCAAGCAATTGCGTGCTGTTCAGATCTCTCGTGAGCTGTGCAAGGGTTTTCTTTCTGTAAATTCAGTCAGTCATGTGTCTCGTGAGCAAGAATGTGAGAGGCACTGTGGACTTCAGGTCAGACATCTAAGATTTAATCTCCAGGAAAGCAGCCCCCACCTCACCCCACCCCACCCCACCCCAGAGCCTTGGCTTCCTGGTCTGTTCATGAAGGTTGTTTGTTTATTTGTTTGTTTGTTTGTTTGTTTGTTTGTTTTGAGCATGCTAAGTAGATGCTCTAACACTGGGATTGATCTTCAGACCTGGGATGCCTCATAAATAGCCAATTAAAATCTTACCTTTTGGTCTACATAGATGTTTTTATTGAGGAAGATATAAATTTACTTACATTGTCATATTAGAAAACTATAGAAAAACATTTCTTTTTCCTGCTTACATTTCAGATCTTCAGGCTTTTTTTCTCTAATGACTTTTTATTTCTGTGGAATTAAAATCTGTGCCTGGGTGCATCTGCTGTGTTTAAAAGTCTGTAATCGGTTAGCTAGCTAGCTAGAATAGAGTGCTAATTAGCAGAGAAAAACAGAGTATGACGTAGACCTTCTGGGAGTCTACCTTGAGTTTTCTCACTTTTGAAGGTCACTCCCACCCTGGTCGATGGTAGCACCCGGGTCTTGTCTGGGCACTGGCCTCAGTCTTTATTGAACCGGTGTGAGTAATGAATTCTTTCTTTGTATATGCAAGGTGGCTTCATGCTATTCCATGACTGTGTCTCACACACAAAGATTCAGCCAGCTATTCCCAGATGTCTGTTCTTGGTGTCAGAAGGATTTGTGGGTGAGTGTGAATGGTGTGTCTCAAATATGTTCTTGCTAATAGCAAAACATCTCCAACTGTCCTGAAGCATCTCTGTTCTGATGGGCAGTCCTTTACCTCAGCAACCATGAACCAGGTACCAAACGCTTTTTCTCTCAAAGAGAAAATTCCCATGCGTGCTTATGTTATGTGAGTGTATAACATGATTGTACGAAGTGCTTTATGGGGGGAGAAAAGAGACATCAAGTGCAAATTGAGATTTGCAGTGACAATTCACATGAGGAAGAGCCAAGAACAGGGACTTGGGGAGCCAGAGAAGGTACACAGAAGTAAGGCCTTTTATTGGCAGCCACATGCGGCAGCTGTCACCTGAGGTTCTTTGAAACCATCACCTGGCAGGTGATGAGTTGTGGCAAAGTTAAGGTAGGTACCTATGAAGCCCAGAAGAATCGTAGTGTATTGAGATGATTATTGTGGGTTTTCTGCACCCTAAGTTGGACTTGTCGGGATTGTGTATACATAAGAAGAAGCCAAGCCTCATGTCCTTGGCTCCCACTGCACAGGGGTGGCACTGCTAATGACTCTCTGACTGGTGGGTGATCTTCATACTGTACACTGTTCTCTAGAGAGGCCTTGCACACCAAAGGGGATGCCCTGCCAAGTTCCACCAGGGTTTCCTGTGCTTCCTTGCACCAGGAAGCTAACCAAAGGTCACAGACTCTGCCTCTGCGCAGCCTTTGTTGTCAGCGGAAGGTCTGGACCGCAGGAGTCTGACTTAATTGATCACACTGGGAAAACTTCTCAATTGAAGTTGGACCTAGCAGGATGAGAGAGAGAGAGAGATGTCTGAACTGATTAAGGGTGAGTTTAACTGAAGAGCTATGCTGCCTCAAATCCTTCATGGAAGGAGACAGGATGTAAATAATATGTTATAAATAAATAAACCTCAAGAGTTAAATGGAGGCTCTTTAAATACGCCATTCATCAGAGCTGCAGGGATTTGTGGTAGAGCTGGCCAGTATGTACTCAACATTGACACTAGATCTAGCCTCAATGCGTTTTCTCCGAACATTTTCCCCTGAGCTCATGTCATTGCAACAGTAGGTAATCCGATGGTCTGAGGTCACACCCACTGAATGAAAGCAAGCAAAGCTCACTTTTCAACTCAGCCAGAACTTCAGAGATAAAAGATTTTAGTCACGGAATCTCAAACGACATCACGAACCTCCACACTGTGGGAAGCACTAGAAACACAGCGCCAAAGAGAGAAGTTTGTATTCTGCCTTCCAGCCTCTGCTCTGTTAAAGGCAGGGTTGCTGCCTTTGAACGTCGGTAGTCTATAACATAAAAATTGACAGACAGAAACACTCGGCAAGCTTATAGCAAGTCATCAGGTTGGAGGCCATCCTATAAGCTATATGTTCTGGTCAGGTTCTCTCTCTCTCCCTCTCCCTCTCCCTCTCCCTCTCCCTCTCCCTCTCCCTCTCCCTCTCCCTCTCCCTCTCCCTCTCCCTCTCCCTCTCCCTCTCCCTCTCCCTCTCCCTCTCCCTCTCCCTCTCCCTCTCCCTCTCCCTCTCCCTCTCCCTCTCCCTCTCCCTCTCCCTCTCCCTCTCCCTCTCCCTCTCTCTCTCTCATATCCCTCTGTGTGTGTGTCTGTCTGTCTGTCTTTGTTTGTTTGTCTTTGTCCCCAGTATTAGAATAGATCATTAGGTATTTCTTTGAGTCTTAGATGAGGTATAGAATAAATTCATGTAATCCATTTACCAGCCCACGCGTGCTCTCTCTTCTCTCTAAGGGGCATGCACACCAATCTCTATCTGTGGTCCACTGAGTTTGGTGCTCCCTAGAGGCCCCTCCCTGTACTATCCCACCAGCCACTGGAAGTCTGTGGACAGTTGTGTGCCCCTGAACCTATTTATGCCGGTTGTTCTTGCTCTGTTTAACACATGTACCTGAAGAGCGGTTGATCAAAGGAAGTGCTAGTGTGGAATGAAGAGTCATTTCTATGAAAGCCATCGCTAACTCAGAAAGACTTGTTAATTAACGGTGACTTTGCTTTAAAACATGGGGCCAAATTAAATATGAACAAGCTTACAGATTGAGGAGAAAACCATTAAAATCTAGACAGATTTTTGCACAGTTTTTGGGTTTATTTAGGAAAGATGACTGCGAGTTCCAGGCAGCGGAGCCTTCTCCTAAGACAAGGTTTTGTCACTATACCAAATTGTCAATGAGTAAACACTCGAATATTTGTAAGTATGTGTATGTTTCAAGTATGAGATAAACTTTTTATGGTTCTATACTTCAGACATTGTTTTAAATTAAGTAACACTGAACCCATCTTCATTATGCTAAAGCTAAAGGATTGCTTTCATATTGGCGACAGCCTACTATGTTGTACAAGATACACATGACTGCTGGCCACCATATCGGGCCACTTACACGGTGTGGGTGACAGAGGACTAAGTCAGGCAGTGGAGAGAGCAGACCCCCAGCCTCCTCGTCATGGTCACTGGGGCCTGGGCTGATGGTGGGAAGTGGGCAGAACGATTTTCACAGGCTCTCACAAATGCACACTTCCTCTCTCCCAACCCTTCCTCTCTTTTGCTTCCTCTCTCCTCCTCTTCCCTCAAGCAAGGAAACTGAGTTCAAAGAACTGAAACACCCTTACGAGCTGACTCTGAAATAAACAGAGGAGAACCATTTGGAGTGGAGCTACAGAGCGCATTTTGCAGTCCCTGATCTAGAGAGATGTTGAAAAGATGAAGGGGAAAACCAAACCATGCCTCCGGAAGGAACGTGCTTCAGCCTGTTTATTTATTTATTTATTTATTTATTTATTTATTTATTTATTTATTTATTTGGCAGTGTTGGGGATTGAACCGAGGGCCTTGTCCTTGCCTGGCAAGCATTCTACTACTGAGCCACACCCCAGCCAAGCTTTCCTTTATTCATACATACATACATGCATACATACATACATACATACATGTGTATCTCCTGGAGTGAGATTAGGATGTAGGAAAAGAAATCTTACAGGAAGTAAAGTCAAGTCCAGTGTGTTTTAGGTTGGTTTCTTGTCTTTTTGGTTGAAAACCCGCTTTGGAAAGATCATGTGATCTTTCTGTTCTGCGTCTAAGGAGGAAGTGTATGGATGCCTGTAGATACGGGAACATTTTAACAGAAGCACTTGAGAACTTTCAGGCAGAATGCTACTTCACAGCGAGATGTTTGTTATCTTTCGCAATAAAAGCCATAGGAATGTGCTGTAGCTTATGCTAACATGGCATGCTTGGAAGAATAAGGCAGGTATGATGGCTCGACCCGTTTACTCAGAGAATGCCGATGCCAGAGATAAATATGCCAGAACATGAGCTCCGTGGGAAACGCAAGCTGACTACCTCCACTCGAGAAGACACAGCCCTCTAGCACATGCCTTCTGGCTTTAATTTGGATTTTCTGAGGCGTTTTATTCTAGAACATAACAGGTGATTGTCCCCCCCCCCAATTAATAGGGGGAACAGCTGATGGCTATCAGACCAACTAGAAAAGATTCCTCTCTGGAGTTCTGTCCTACACCGTAATTCAGTGGCACTTCAGCTGACCTGGCTTTCAGGATGAATGACTGTGTCTTCTGCCCTGAGGGCTCAGTCTCAGTTTGGGGCAGAGGGCAGAAAAGATGGGTGGCCATGGAGATTTACAGGTGGCACTGGCTGCATTCGGTTCCTTGGTCCTTACTGCTTCTTGGCTGATCACCATCCACCTTGATTTCTGAGGATCTTCTGGGGGCTACAACAATGAAGGTGTGCTGACTGAACTCACAGCAGCTGAAAGAGCTAGCTGGGTGATATTTCAGGCTGATGGAAAAGTCTGGCTTAACCTGAAATCTTATTCTCCTTGCCTTGAGTGACAGTACTGTCTCTATGTTGCTAACAAGGAAACAGAGGTCAGAGTATGAACCCTCAAATTCAGGACAGATTGCTTCCAGTTTTATTCAGTTAAACTTAGTAAGAGACTTTGATGTTAGGTCCTCTGGTGGCGACTCAGCCACCTATGTCTGAGGAAGACTGGCCCCTTGCTCATTACAGGGCATGGCATAAAATAGCAAATAATTGGAGGGCCCCTCAGAGACATTCCGGCTGCTGGTGGGCGCAGGTTGAGGAGAGATCTACGCGCACTGTCATGCGCAGCAGATCTCTGTGGCTGGGCTTCCTGCCGGAGCCTCTTGGTCAGTGGCCGCCATCTCCTCAGCTACCACTCAGGGCAGCCTTGGCAGCCTGATTGCTCTGCTGGTTCTGGACCTCCCGTGCTAACCAACTGCATGACTATTGTATTTATTATCATTGTATTGGCTTCCATTCTAAGACAGATGCTGCTAGCATATAAATAGTATGCATTGTCAGAGGCACTTAACAGGGAAGACAAAGGATTGCAGTGTGGTGATTGACACCGGGCATTAACCCTTTAGTTGCCACCATTTTACACGTGTATGGATATTCCATGCTGGTGGAAGGGGACAAGTCCTAAGACCTGGGTACTCAAGAGGTAGACTCTTAGTTTTAAGAAAAATTAAACAAGTGTGACATTTTCTTCCCTTCCTTTTTTCCTTCCCTGCCTCCTTCCATCCTTTTTTTTTTCTTTCTTCTCTTTCAACTTTTTCAACATCTACAGGGGTGAGTGTATGGATGCCTGTCGATACTGGAACATGTTAACCGAGTATTTGAGAACTTTCAGACAGAATACTATTTCACAGTGAGGTTGTTAAGAAAAGCCATACGAATTTGCTGTAACTTAAGTTCCCTGTGCCCCTCAGTCCACCTGCAAAACAGGATTTCTCTGTGTAATAGCCTTGGCTGTCCTAGAACTTGCTCTGTAGACCGGGCTGGCCTTGAACTCAGAGATCCGCCTGCCTCTGCCTCCTGAGTGCTGGGATTAAAGGGGTGTGTCACCACTACCTGGCAAGCATGACATTTTTTTCTTCAGTGTTTTTTTTTTTAACTTGTGCGGAATGGTATTTTATTAGTTAGCTGAGAAATAAATCAGCACGTAAGCCAACTTTTCACCTTGCATGCAAGGCCCAATTTTGGTAGTCATTAACAATGAGTAATAGGATTTAGGGTTGGAGCTGAAGACGGAGTGGGGAGAGAACTTGCTGTGTGGGTTCAGATCTCCAGGACCCAAGAGGTACAGGGGAAACAGGTATGGAGGTGTGTGCCTATGATCCTTGTGCTGGGAGCGGAGGCAGGCTGATGCTCAGGGCTTGCTAGCTAGTATGTCTAGCGATTAGCAAGCTCCAGACACAGTATAAAACCTAGCAGCTACCGCTGGCCATTATACACTCTTGCATGGGTACCACCTGTGCACACATACACACATACACGTGAGTGCACACACACATTAATAATAATAATAATAATAATAATAATAATAATAATAATAATAATAATAAATAGTAACAAATGAGATTTGAACAGATACCGAAGCTTTGTTTCTAATTTCATGCTCTTTATTTTGAGGTGAAATTTGAGACCAATCTATTAAAGCCAATTGAGGCCAACTAGCCCAGAGAACGCTTGGGAGTGAGGGTCAGGTTTTCACGCTGAGTTCATCCGTTGCTCACTCCCCCAATGACCTTGACCCAGTTTCTTTAGCTTGAAAATGGAAATGGTGGTGTGTGCAGGCTGCTGTAACAGACCCAGGCCCTGATAACAACAGTAGGTAGATCACTATCTGGCCTTGGGCCGGAGCTTGGAAACCAAGCTTCTCTTCCTCTAGGAACTCGTGCTTGTAGGTCAAAGTTCCAGGCACAGAGCAGCTCTCCTCTGTCCACGCCTTAAACATGGTGACCAGGATAGACATCTGACTGAGAAGCAGGGAGAGACTTGCTCTGTTGCCTGTGTGTGAAGACTCCTAAGGCTCTGTGGCTCCCCCCCTTCCCCCACCTTGCTGTCACCTGCTGTCCATCACATCAGTGACTGACTGACTTTCAGGTAATGTGACTCTTCCGTCACAGTTGTCATGACTGTTACCTTGTCTCCTGGGTCACTTGGCCTTAGCATGTGGTGGGCACTTTCTCTGTGCAGCTTCAGTGCACCTCTTTCAAAATGGAGACAGCTCTACATGAGATTGGGAAGGCTCTGGGAGTCTTGACAAGGCCTACCTGGCCCCTGCCTTTCATCCTCTCTGTCCTTCATCCCTGATGATGTCTTCTCTCATCCTCCCTGCTGGCAACCGCCACCAGATTCATCTCCCCACAGTGCCACTCTGATATGACTTTGAACTCAAGAATCACCCATCATTTTACCACACGCCCCATGTGTTTTACCCTCCTACTCTCTTAATCCTCCCCTCAAGCACTGCTAGAGCGCTCTTTTGGACCATACCCCACACTCCACGTGCCTGTGGACACGCTCCTTCCGCCTTCCAAAGTATCCTCTGCCACCCACATCACTCAGTCTTCAGGGGTGATGGCCCAATTTCAAAAACCCAAAAAAAGTTGGTGACACCCTTGCACCAGCAGGTGACAGCAAGAGAGAAGAGTAAAGAGGAGCCACTTTCTGAACCATCAGTCCTAGGAGGCAGAGAGAGGATGGTGGGAGCCCCATTCGTCCAACAGATACCGCAGGTACCTGGACACTTCTACTGCCCAGCCTGGCCACTGTGTTTAGGGAAGGCATGGGACCAGGGTCTAAGTTTCCCCTAAATTCCACGCCAGTAGTTGTCTTCCTTCTCTAGCTTTTATCTTTTTCGTAGAACCAAACTATAGCCTGTAATCTTGAATAAATGTTTCTTGAAAGCAAGTGAAAGAAGGAACAAAGGAAAATGTAAGACTGGCTGGCATTTCTAGGGCACTTTGTTTATTCTCTGAATCACCCCTCTTCATTCATGCCTTCTGCTATCTTTAGGAGGTAGCATATTCAGCAAGGCTGGCTGGCCAGTGAGCCCTGGATCTAAACGTTTCTACCTCCTTAGCACTGAGATTACAGATATGCTATGCCAAGCTGGGCCTTTTAACGTGGGTTTGGGGTTGGAACTCAGTTCTCCATGCTAGTGTGCCCCATGCTTTTCCAACTGAGCTACCTCCCCAGGCTTTGCATGTATATTTTGATTAAGTCATGGTTTGCCTCCTGTCGATCAGAAGAGAAACGTAGTTATAAATCTTCTGTGGGCAAGTGGGAGCTGGCAAGGCTGCACAGATTGTGGTAACTACCTGGGTTTCTGTTAGATCGGAACCAACAGGACCCTTCATCTACATTTCCCTCCCGCACATCCTGTTCATTCCAGGAGCCTCAGCAAAAGGACCGTGTTACATAGTCAGCCTGTCCCAAATCAGAGTCCATCAGAGAAGTCACCTTGTTGCTGTCCCCTGAGGGTCATCCAGAATGTCAGACTCTCAAGGAAGGATGGCACACACCGATGGTCACTCTGACCAGAACCAGGTACCCAGCGTCAGGCTGGGCTGAAACCACCTGGCAAAGAACATCCAATGGGGCTTCTGGTTTTCATTTAATCCTTTGTCAGTGCTGGGTTTCAGCCTCTGTAGGTGTTGATGAGAGCCATGGTAACGAGGCAAAGGAGCCGTCTGTCATTTAATAGCCTGGAAGATGACTTTGCTGGTGCATACAGAACACTGAACGGAGAATCCCGGAGTGAGCAGACTGCACTCTGGGCGTGATGAGTCAGAGCTAGATGGTGAGGAAGTGTGCTGCAGTTTGAGGGATTCCCTGTCTGTCCCCTTCCCCAGGTGGAAGGAAACCACTTCCCCTGTGTAAAGAACACATGCAGCTTGCACCCAGACCACAGACTTGGTTTTGTGGCCATGCTGTGTGTGCCTTTAGTGTGGTGGCCCAGCGGATCTTTACAGGTTAATGAAGCACAGTAGCCTTTTTCTTTTAAACCAAATGTGTGCTTTGTCTCTCTGAGGACCTCCCACCCCTGCATGCTTCATAATTCCGTGGCTATCTTGGTGTATGTGTGTCTCTGTCTGTCTGTCTGTCCGTGTTTGTGTGTGTAGCACATGTATCTGTGAGTGCATACATGTGGAGGTTTCCTGATGTTTTCCTGGTCACACTCTTGTTTCATTTTGACACAAGGTCTCTCACCGAACCCAGAACTTACTGATTCAGCTAGACCAGTAAGCTCCTGGGATTCTCTTATCTAGACTCTCACCCAGCACTGAGATTACAGGTCCATACTGCTGCACCCTGCTTTTTGCAGGAGTGTTAGGGATCCAAATTCAGGCCCTTGTCCTCCTGAGGGAAGCACTCTGTCACCTAAGCCACTGCCCTGCTCCTGTCTTGGCACTTTTATATGACCCCCATCCATTGCATTTCTAGACTCTTTGAGTTATAGGGGAATAGGTTGCTGTTCAGCTAGTTTCGTGGAACGTATGTGTGTGTGTGTGTGTGTGTGTGTGTGTGTGTGTGTGTGTATCTTTTTACTTAAAAGGCCAAGCCACAAAGAGTATCCAGGAAGTGCAGAATGAATGGTTTCGGCTGACTAGCCTTTTTTGGCACCACAGGAGCCAAAAGAGATATTGCTGTATAGTGGATGCAGCCAACTGATCCTGGCATGGCAGAACTGCGTTCAAGCCTCCTTGCTGAGTTCTAACAGCTTTTAACCTTGGCCAAATGACTGAGCCTTGCTGAATCCCACTTCCCATCTATAAAGGAAGAGCGAGAAGGTCACGTGTGCAGGATTTCAATGCAGGACGAAAGTGACTAGTCTGTGCTGAACAATAATTGCAGTTGTCATGGCCATGGCTTTCAGCCCTGACATTCTGTCATTGCCACTACCTCCTGTGTGTGGAAAGAACAAAAGGGAGACTGACCACAGCCCTACCCATCTCACAAGACACTGCTTTGTGTGGCAGGACTACCTGCAAGTGTGGCTGAAAAAAAAAAAGGCAAGCACATAGAGGTAGGAACAAAGGATGGCGTGTCCCCTCACGCCAGCTGAAGTCCCTGAGCCGAACGACTCTCTCCCTTCCCTGTTTCCTTTTCTCCACTCATGACTATTGACAGGTATTCTACCCTCATGGGGTAGAATGCACCATGAGGACCAAAGTGGAATTTGGTGGGGATTCTGTTCCTTAGGAACTTCACCTATTAGGAAAGATGAAATAACTCACAAAGATCAAAATGCAGAGGACATAAAAGAGCTACAACCAAAGGCCTGGAACTCATGGAGAAGAAATCAATGAGGAAATGAGAGTGTATCCCGATGCCTCTCCCTCCTCATCTTTCAAGCTGGTCTGAGGGTTAGCAAGGCTGCTCATCATGTACAGGCACATGTTACAAAAACTGATGACCTGAGTCTAATCTTCAAGGCCCGGAGGTAGAAGAGAGAACTGCCTCCTGCAAGTTGTCCTCTGAGTTCTACACATGCTTTGGCCCATAAGTACACTCAAGTGCAGAGATACTCACAAATATACAACACAATAAACATGCAAACCAATAAAAACAACATGGAGCTAATGACAATATCTAGAGTTGTGTGAATTAAGAGGGACATGCAAAGTTCATGGAGCAGACTTGGTACGTCTTTTAGTGTTCATTAAATTTGTCAAATACCAAGTACAGGACAGCTCTTGAAGTAGAGATGGGCAGTATTCTTCCAGATTGAAGGACAGAATGAGCCATGGCAGGGTCTACACTGAAGTATAGAGTTGGGGAAAGCAGTTGGAACAAGAAGTTGCTTGGGAAGCTGGGACAAGCTTGTGGGGTCTTGAGTGTCAACACTGGAGTCCTGGACTTTACTGAACACATGACATAAGCTTAGTCCTCTGGAACCTGGCAGTCACTGTGATTGAAGCTAGAATCCAGTCTGTCTCAGGGCAGGTCTCTCCATCTTAGTGCCAGTGACTGTAACAATGAACTGGTTGCCAATAGGCATGAGATTGAAGCTTGGACTGCCAGGGCTTAGAACCCAGGCTTGAATGGATCAATCCCTCAAGGAAGGATCCAGTAGAGTCTGAGTTGGAAACTAGGCTGCAGGGTGAGAGGTATGTATCAGGGATTCAGTGGCAAGTGGGAAGATGGGCGGGGGGGAGGGAGGAGGGAAAGAAAGAGCATCACCTCCCCACCCCAACCCCACCTCCAGCTCTGCTGCTTCTCAGTGATAGAGTTTGCCTTTCGTCAGAAGACACCCAGCTCTGCTGGCTTTGAATGCAGCTGTCTTTATTCTCCGTAAGAGTAGGTAGAGCGTGCACTGGGGTGGACAAAGGTGAAGGAGACTTATTGTCATCGACACACCTGGAAACCTATGCCTTTCAGCCCCTCCGGAACAACTGCAGACAAGGTTCAGGCGGACATGACAAAGGGCTGACCAGGCTCACAGTGTCCCCAAGACGATTCCCTGTCAACCTTGAGATTTACTTGAAAATTTAAAATTGAATAGTTTGAGCAATAGACTTTATCATTTTCAACTCCAGCAACCATCAATTTTTAAAAATTACCTAAGGGTCACATTGATGTGTGTGTGTGTGTGTGTGTGTGTGTGGTGTAATTTAATATTAATGGGGCAATGATGTTTAGTAAAATAGGGCAATGGGAGCAGTCCTCAGACCCCATGTATGTCTTTAAAATTCTTTTGGGAGCAAGAATAAATAAATCTACATACAAACCAAATCAAGACCAATTACTATAAAATATCTGCATAGCATGGGAGCAATGAGCTGACTAGTGAGAGTTTAAAGTCATCTGTTGCTTTGAAGCCAGATCTTCATCTTCCCAGGAGATGAAGGGGGTGGGGGGAAGTGGCTGCATTAACAGGAGGGTGAGCTCCTGGTCCACACCAGCATCCGAGGCTCACAGAAAGACGTCTCAGATGGTCTCTGGAGAGGAGTCTGTCTAGTGCGCCTCTCAGAGGCTACATGCTGTCATCTCGAAGGGAGAGAGGCTACTTCCCCCAGGATGGAAAGTATTTGCTGGTTAGAGTTTTAAAAACATTTTCTTCATACTCCTCTGGTGGCTCATATTCAGAGCTCTGTTTTCTGGGCTGGGAAACCCTGACTTACCCGTTGCATCCTTGCTCAAAGGGAACGTTTGCCCTCAGCTGTTTGAGAGCCAAGTCACCCTGACTTCAATGGGATCAGCATATGTTTGTCTAAAGGCAGAATTTGGCTTTCTGTTTCAGACCTAAGAGGTCTGTTTGTTATGTAAGAAAGAGTGAGGTCATATAAATAGTCATGGCTCCTACCTTGAACCAAAAGCCATCCTTATTTGGTGCTTCTTCCAAAGTTAGGAAACAATACAGGCACGAGAAACATTCTCGAGGTCACTGAAGAAATAATGGCTGCCTTGTACGTGACCATGGGTTTGAAGGCAGTGTCGGCAAAGTAGGCTGCCTGCTGTGTTTAGCACTTGAAACTTGGACTCACTTCATTAACCTCTCAGCTGCTAAAAAGAACACTGGAAATACAGTCAGTCTTCACCTCTACCGGGATGCCCAGACACCAACAGGGACAGGGCCCTCTGACAAGGCCCCATGATGTGAGGCGAAAGGCTCTGCAGCCCTTCAGAGTGAAGCCTTTGCCTATCAGCACCGCCACTCCAAAATGCCCTTGGTCAGCCGAGTCTATGGAGAGTTGGCTTAACTCTCCTGTTGACCATCATCACGTCGGCTGACCTGAAGGCAGATCAAATGCCAGTCTTCGGTCTATGTAAATATTAACAGACATGAACCCTTAGTTCACGAGTTTGGATAGGATTCCTTTGGGGATCTAAGCTCCGAAGGCTACTCTCTCCTACATTTGAAGCACCTGATGCCAGAGTCATAGGAGGCCAGGCTTGGGGACATTCAGTTAAGTGAGAGGAGCGCTGAGAATCCATTCACTTCTCTCTGCTGCGACCTAAATCCATTTTAACATCCCACTTAAATCCAGCAAGAGTCGCCAAAATGAAGCTCTGGCGCTGCCATTTGTTCTTTTCCTTGGGAAGAGTTTATGCAAAGGAAGGCCAGGTCTCTGCCATGGCAGGCAGGAAGCCTGGCAGGCCATTTATCTCCTTTGGGCAGTAAATATATTCAGTGGCAGCAAGCAAGCTGCCAGGAAAGTTTATCCCATTTTTAGGAAGAAAAGAAAGGACAGGACCTTGCTGCTCCTTTATGTTGCTCCTCTGCTTTGGATTCTTCCTTCCTTCCTTCCTTCCTTCCTTCCTTCCTTCCTTCCTTCCTTCCTCCCTCCCTCCCTCCCTCCCTCCCTCCCTCCCCCCTTCGTTTCTCCCTCCCTCCCTCCCTCTCTGTCTCTCTTTCTTTCTTTCTTTCTTTCTTTCTTTCTTTCTTTCTTTCTTTCTTTCTTTCTTTCTTTCTTTCTTTCTTCCTTTCTTCCTCTCTGTCACTTTGTCTGCCTCTCTTTCACATTCTAGATGAGTTTATTTTACACATATGGCTGTTTTTACCTGCATGAATGTCTGTGTGCCACATGATTGCCTGGTGCCCAGGGAGGCCAAAAGAGGGTATTGAATGCCTTAGAGTTGAGTTGCAGATGATTGTGAACCACCACATGGATGCTGAGAATCAAACCCAAGTCCTCTGGAACAGCAGCCAGTGCTCTTAACCACTGAGCCATCTCTCCAGGCCTTCACTCTTTAAAAGTCACACTGCAGATGCAGCTTTCTTAAGATCTGACCTCACTGTATGCCCAGAAGTTTGTGAATCAAAAAGGAAAGCCACGGGTTCTTCTTTCTAAAGCCCCTCACATGCTAAGGAGAGCCGAGTTCTTACAGAGGGACGTGGTCTCTGCCAACACAATGCAGAGTCTGATCATCTGCAGATATCTTTAGATGTCAAGAAAATGAAGAGGAACTCAGCTGACCTCTGGCTGCGTGCGCAGTGAATCCAGCAGCATCGATCTGTGTAGCTGTGCTCTAAGTGGTTCTCAAATACATGGGACAGAGAGACTTTGGAAGACAGACAGACAGACACCCCACTACCATGGCCAGCAATGTATTTCATGATTCCCCAAAGCCACAAAAAATTTGTGCACCTTTTTGCTGGAGGGCAACCTTTGAAATCCATTCCTCAGCCATGCTTCTGCTCTGATTACACAACAATGTGAGCACCCAAGGGACCCATGATGCAGCAGGCAGAGAGCTTCGGGTCTTTTAGTTTTGTTACTAAATGTGAATTCTAGGAATGCTGTGGTTGAATCAAAATGGTTGCTTCTGGTAGCAATTTAGTAGAGGTGTCAATGTTGAATTAAGTTTTCTCAAGTTTCACTTGAGATACCCAGTCAGGGCACCAACACAGCCTGTAGTCCCTGTGCTCATGAAAGCGAGGCTAGAGCCATGCTTTGGTGCAAAGGAGGTCCTAATGGACACATTTTTGTGCTCTGGGTCTTGGAGGACATCAGAGTCCAGGGAACATGTGTGAGTGGCTGTTCGGAAACCTCAGGATGGAGTCCTTGCTTGCAAGGTTCAGAAAAGACAGGGTTTTACCTTCATCTCCATATGGAAAAGCTAGAAGAGAATTGACAGACGGTCCCTTAAATTAGGTCATGTGATCTATTCATCTGTGTATGCTGAGACAAGTCTAAGCATTGGAGGCCTCTCCATCCCTTCAAAAAGAAGGAAGGAAGGAAGGAAGGAAGGAAGGAAGGAAGGAAGGAAGGAAGGAAGGAAGGAAGGAAGGAAGGAAGGGCAAGCCAAGCATCTTAACACTGGGAAAGACGAGAGCACTGAGTATACCCTGAGATGAAGATGACACTGCCTGCCACAGTGGGTCCTGTTGGAAGAGAGCAGCACAAGCTCCTGTCAGTCATCTCAGTAATTACCCACTCCTGATGGCTTTAAAACTCTGATCATACTTGTATTTCTCCATTTCTCATGATGGTGCTTAGCATCTTAACATGCTAGTTTCAAACCCAGGACAAATGGCTGAGGCCCTTATTAAACGTATCAAAGTAGACCTGGCCTCCGGGTTCTCCCAGCATCCTCCAGTCCCTACCTATTGCAGGGTATGACTGGCGTGCCCTCATCTCCTACCTGGAACTCTGCAGCCCAGAGGCTGGGCTGCCCTTACCCAAGAGGCTCTTCCTTGTTTAATCCAGACATTTTTGGTTCTTTGGCATCCTGGCTGCTGCATCTGGCTCCCCCATTTCTCCGTTCCCTTTTCCTCCCCAGCTCCCCACATGGCACAGATCATGTCCATTCCAGACTGAGTCTGCCTCTGGCTATGCTCTATGGAGCATACAGTAAGGATAGATGTGGATGTAATCTATCCAGATATTTATAATAAACCTTCTCCCCCACCATGCTTAGGAGTGGTCCTGTCCTATCCTGTCCTTATCTTTTTTCCCTTCAATAGATACACTCACAGGTACTGAAGTTGTGCTAACACTTTGTTTCATTTCTTCTGAGACAGGATCTCATTTTGTAGCTCTGGCTGCCCTGGAACTTTCTATATTGACCAGGATGGCCTTGAACTCAAGAGATCTGTTTGTCTTTGCCTCATAAGTGCTGGAATTAAAGGCATCCCGATATTTCAAAATAACAGGAAATTTGTATGTTAAATTCTTTAATCTATGATTCTAGATTATAATGCTCTAAGCCTTCATATCTTATGTAGAGTTGAGCAAATTCTCAAGAATTGAGCTAGGGAGATCTGCATCCAATTTACCGAAACTAGAATGCAAAAAGGAGCCTGACAGGGCATCAAAGAAATCACCACAAGCCAGAACCCTGTCCTACACCTGTAGCTTCACATGTATTTCTTAGCTATGATTTTATTCTGTCTAGGCAATAATGTAAGAATGTGAGAATCCTGTAACTCCATTTGGGAGGCTGAGACAGGAGGACCCCAAGTTCAGGTCCCACCTTCCCTACAGAGTAAGGTCAAGGCTAACCTGGGCAACTTTGTAAGGTCTTGTTTCAAAATTAAAAGATGTTTGTTGTTGTTGTTTGTTTGTTTGTTTTAAAAAGAAGGGCTGAGACTGTAGCTCAGTCTTAAGTGCTTACCCAGCATACACAAGACTTCATTCCACCCCCAGCACCACATGTAAATGAAGTTAGTAGTAATTGGGTTGAACTTTTCTTTTGCTATATGCGATGAAATGGATTTTGAGGGTGATTCCATTTAAAGACTGCAAAACATTAACAAAAAAGGCCAGTCCCTGCTACCCCAGCTCCTCCACACACATAGTACACTGCCCAGTCCCTGCTACCCCAGCTCCTCCACGCACATAGTAAGCTGCTGTGGTTCATTCCTGACTCTGACTCATTCAGGTTTTCTCCTGGAAGTTGTCAGGATGTATGCCTGGTTAATGGAGAAAATCAGCGCACTGCCCAGACTACACAATGCATGACTCATTCCTGGCATTTCAGAGGCTTTGTAATGGAAATTGTGGTGCTGGCCTGCGGTTTGTACCAAGTGGATGTGTGAATATTAATGAAACAAGGCAGAAGCCTCCAAGGGTCCTGCATAATTCTCACCCCAGATTCCATGTCTGTGTGATGGAAGGAAGACATTTGTGGGGTGAATTGTTCCTTTCCGTAACCCACACATGCTTGAATACCACAATATTGTTTTAATTAGGCTTATAAAGCACAGTAAAATGTTTGTCCTTGGTAGAAGAAGAAAATTCTCTCGTAGGTTGGAATGTTTTGTTGAAAGGGTATTTGTGTCTGTTGAATTAATCTGTTGGGGTTTACACTAGTGTTTGAATGCTTTTGTAAATAGTCTCTGATGTTCTGCAGCCAATTCACATTCTATCAGTCGATCCATCCATCTATCCGTCTATCATCTATCTATATATATATCAATCTACCTATCATCTATCTTCACCTATTACCTACACATATCTATCCAATATAGAGATGATGAAACATCTTTCTTTCCCATCATTGGGCTCATGGTTGAAGCTCCAGTTGCAAAAGATAGTATTTGGACTGGAGAGATGATGACTCAGGGATTACGAGCACTTACTGTTCTTAGAGACAGACCTGGGTTCAGTTCCCAAAACATACATGGTTTTCCACAAGCATCTGTAACCCCTATCCCAGGGAATCCAATGCCTTCTGACCTGTCAGGGCACCAGGTATGCACGTGACTGAATACATGCAGGCAAACAGTCATACAAATAAAAGCTTTTTTAAAACAATGATTTAATAAGAGGATAGGATAGAAATTGATGTACCTACATTTTAGATGACACGGAATGAAGATACACAGAAGAAGAGGAATTGTTCTGTTTTGATGTTTTGGGTTGAAGAGAGAACAGTGTGTAAAGCAAACCTGGGAGAGAATGGGCGTGGTTTGACGATGATACGTGAGGTGGGGACTTCACAAATCCTATCTGTGTAGATTCTTCCAGGCGCATCTGTATCTTCAAGGATGGTCATGTTTCTTTGCTCCACAGCAGTTCCTTTGGGGTGAAGTTCTAAGACCTGTCTCAGGGGAGGACAGAGGCAAATGAGAATGATCTTCCTGCCCCAGCCATTTGCTCAAGTGCCACCAGCCCATGTTGCGAGAGGTCTGTGGGAACACTGTAGAAAATGTGAAGTCCTGGACAATAACAACCCTTTTCCTTTGCCTAGCATTGACCACAAACTTCTTTCAAAGACCATCCCCTTTTGTGCTATGTAAGATGTAGTGTAAGTAGCCAAGAGGTGGACCACAGAAAGAAATGAGGGTAACCAGGGCAGACCATTCTGACAAGTGTCTTGTGTAAAGCGCATTTGCACTTGGACGTGATGGGCCAGCAGAACTCCAGTGAAACTCAGATAAGACTTCCCCATGAGTCTTTGAGACAAAAGGTCAAATGTTTAAAGTTGGGTTTGGGGGATTCTCGTGAATTTATAGCTCCTTGGAGCAAGGCTGTTTTGGACTAGCTCATTGGAAGGTCGATGTGTAAAAGGTATTTTCTGCAGTAAAGAATGCACACATCCCTTCTAACACAGCCACTTTATTCTGCTCCTGTCCTCTCTAACAATAGCTCCCTGCTGCGTGCTCTTAAGACACAAGTGCTAATATTATGAGGAATGAATTGTATGAGAAACAGTCTAATCTTTTCTAAAAGTGCTAAAAATACCCATCTGCCACCAAGAATGCTTTAGCATGCTCTCCCACTTCCAGAAACTGTGGGATGTCAGGCAAAGCCACACGTCAGTGGACACCATGAGGTCTGGGTGAGAGTAGAAGTTTAGCCCTTAGAAAATCAAGAGCCCCAGATAAGGAAATTCAGAGCAAAGCCAGACATTACACGAGGGCTAAGTCGTTAAGTACACAACCATTTTTTTCCAGAACATTCCTTGAAAGGAACTTGTCATAGAAAAACCTCTTTTTCTCTCTCCTAAGGAAGCTGAGGTATAAGCCATTTCATTCCCAGAGTTGAGGCAGATGGCTCATTCACTAGGGCCCTTAGACTTGTATTCACATCCTCAACACGCATGTATAAAACTGGATGTGGTGGCATGTGTCTGCACACAGTGACTTGTGCTGTCGTCTCAGCACTGAGGGGGTAGAGACAGGAGGATGCCTAGAGCTCCCTGGCCAGCTAGTCTTTGCCAGATCTGTGGACTCCAGGCTCAGTGAGAAACCTCGTCTCAAAAAATAATGTGGAGAGTGACTGGAAAAATTCAACATTGACTTCTGGGTGCCACACTCACACACGGAAATGTACACAAACATACTTACATACATGAAGGAGGGAGGGAGAGAGAGAGAGAGAGAGAGAGAGAGAGAGAGAGAGAGAGTGTGTGTGTGTGTGTGTGTGTGTGTGTGTGTGTGTGTGTGTGTGTTGGAGACCTAGAACCTTGTGCTATGTCCCTGAGGTCCTGTGTGGAATCAAGAGACAAAGCAGAACCAAACACCTGCCATCTCCTCATTGGCTCCTGCCCAGTCACCTTCCATCCCCTGTGCCGTATCCAGTCAAAGCTTCGGAACATCTGAAGGGCAGTATTTCCTTCCACTTGACAGTCTTCAGGGTTTGCCAACAAGGTCTCAGACAAGACCTGGAGTGACCTGGAGGATATGGAAGCAAACGATTAAGGGACAAACAAGAAGGAACGATAGGGTTACAGTTTCCCAGGGCTGCACCCCTTGTCTTCAGTTCACACATGATGTTCGCTCATCCCAGCATGCCCCCTCCCACCATTCCTTCCTATTCTATATCTGCTAGGAAATCTCCCAGGATTGCCTCAAGTCATTCTGTCTTTTCTTAAGCTTTGTAAAGTTGTAAACACAGAACTATAAAAGGCAGAGATAGTGTCGATTTTAATTAAAAAACAACCAGATTTTTCTATCTGGAAAAAAAATGACACTTCTCCTCAAAAAATTAAGAGTAGTAAAATGTGAGGGCATAGTGAATGAAGCCTTACCAGCGAACACTTGCTTTCTAAACATAGATTTCACTGCAAAATGGCCTACCGCTCATGCCATGCGAGGCTGAGGTCCGCCGCTGGCACTCCAGCTGTTCATATTGCTGGACTGTTTGCTAAGGTGATATTTATGCTTGTGATGTATCGGAGTCGTGGTTGTTAGGTGTGTGTGTGTGTGTGTGTGTGTGTGTGTGTGTGTGTGTGTGTGACTACTCACTGATGTAGTTATTTTAAGGCGGAAATCAGCATACCTAATTTACATTTATCCAAATCTGTTAAACATCTTTCTCCAGAAGAGTGAAAAGTGACAGTTGAGACAAGATCCTGAAATCTCCACTCAGCATTTTTGCGGGCTTCCAGAGTGACAGTTTTAAGAAAGCTTCAAGCAACTGGGGTCACTGATAGCTAAGGAAGCCATCTGTCTTTTAGCTTTATTGTTTCGCCCCAGACCCTTGCTGAGATGTAAAGGAAGCCTTATGAGTTTAGCCTTTTCAAAGGGCATTGCCAGGAAGAGTGCCATTATTATTAGATAACCATAATGGTATGTTCTAGAGTCCTTCTCCTCATCTGACACACACAGTTCCCTCCCAGCCCGCCAGCAGAGCCGGAGAGAGGGGAATAAACCCACGGCATGTTTGCTTTCAGAGTCTGATTCTGTATTGCTGTGGAGGCATGCTGGGATATGCTTTTCGCCTGTGATTAGATTTTTTTTTAATTCTTAGGAAGAATTCAGTTATTTCCACTTCTCCTAAGTATGTTCTGATGTTTCCCAACATTAAATATTTTTGAACACTGTGAAGAAAATCCTACCGGTATTCTAGCCACAACTTAACTCAAGCATATTTCACTCAAAGGATGTGACTTTCTGGGGGCCGGGGGAAGTCTCAAATCTGTAGAGAACTCTACAAGAATGTAATAAAATAAAATAACACTTTACATCAGAACATCTGTATAGTATTCTTAGACATAATTATAAAGAGCAACCATGTCCCAGCACTTTACTCTGCACATATCAGCAAACGACATCAAGCATAAACGACAAGAGAAAAATGCATCATTTGCTTTGATGGGATCATGAGGAACAGCAAACCTAAAGAAGAAAAGTAGAACCCAACTTCTGGCCAGTTATTGACACTTCATTACTTCAACAAAATAGAACAAGTCTCCATAGAAAGTATTCATTTGGGAAATAAGACTTCTATTTTTCCTTCATACTGGATTAAACAGAAGTTGTTGTAAGTCTATATGTGATTAGATTTCTAACGTCTGTCAAGGTTTAGATTTCCTACCAAGGAAAACCCAGGAAAACATAAAAGAAGCTATGAGGCCTTGCCTTCAGCCAGTGACGGCTTAGCCTCCATGGGGAAAGGCCATGGACAGACAGCAGGGCTACTAGCAACAAGAGTGAGCCTTTGTTTCCCTGCCAGTTGTGTGCACCCATCATTTGGTTGTGGGGCAATGCCTGTAGTCTTAGAAAAGTTTGACTTCAAGCCACGTGAATGGAGTGAAGTCCTAATAAAAAATGTAGTCGGAGAAGCCAGTTTAGCAGAGCTCCTCTGAGGAGAAAGGGGGAAGGAAGGGGGGAGGTGGGGGAGGGGAGGGAGGGGGGAGCAAGCGCTGGAAATCTCCCAGAAGCAAAGCTGTAGGGATGAGCTGGAACACAAACACTGCTCTTGAGTGGAGAAGGATTTATGATGGATGCAATATCCCTCTTCAATAGGAAGCGTGTAGTTATTGAAGAGAGACCACAAAATCGTTATGTTGTCATAACATGCAATCTATGGTTACAGGGCTGGCCCGATGGGAACTGTTGGGGTAGATACGCAGAGAGGAAGAGGTCTGTGGTTTCACAAATCTTTCATGAAAGAAGGATCCCTGTGACATATCGCAATATCACCGTTAATGCTTAGGGATGTGGGGCTCTGCTGTGTGCGTGGAAGGATCTGGGGAAATGGATCAATGGTGGGAATATCTAAGCCGTGCCAATAGCCATGGCTCGAGAGGCAACAGAGAGAGCTGGATCTTGCTCAGTTCCTTATCAAGCTCTTGCTCCTCCTATTCCATTCCATTTTTTTTTCTCCTACATGACCGTGGTGTCTTCCCAGGTCATACCTGTATCCAAGAAAGAGTCTTCCCTTGTGCCAATTGTAGCCATGGAACAAATACAGAACCTATCTGGGCCCTGCACATAGCCACTGAAGTCTATTTTTGTGACTCTCAGATATGTCCCCGATCCCAGTAACCTTATAGTGCCTGCTGCTCCTTGACTGTATCTTAAGCCTCTTCTTAGGCAGACCCGGGTTCTACAGGATCAGGTCTCCATAATGTTCTGCTCTTGGTATGTACTCAACGGCTTCATTCTTTCAAACAATAAATTTAAAAAAGTGATGCAGTGAAGAAAATAAACATGCACTAAATTAAAGCATAAAAGGAGACCAGCGTTCCACTTTACCAGAAACACAGGCCAGCCAGGGGTTTCATGGCTTATATTTGACCAATGCTGCCTTGTCTGTAAGAGGTCTGCTGGATGTAGAGAGAAATGACTGATTCCCACTGGTTGCAAGTTTGCTGGTACCTAGTACCAGCTCTGTGGTTCACAGCCCTGGTTGCTCTTTTGGAAGACCCACGTTCAATTCCCAGTGCCCATGTGATGATTTATAGCACTCTTTAACTCCAGTCTCTGGGCGGCCTCTGACAGCATCTCCTGATCTCTGTGGGCTCTGGACAAGCACAATACACAGGCATACATGCAGGCAGAACACCCATACACATAAAAAAAAATCTTCAAAAGAAATATTTCTGGGGCGTGGATAATCAACCGAGTTTTCTCTGTAACCTGCATGTTAGCTTCTTCCATTGTCAGATGCCACACTATGCTGCCTGAGGTGGACCCTCCCCAGGGAAGCCATGATCTGGAGAAACAAGAGTGGCTGCTGGTGCTCTGGCCTCCAGAGTATGGATTCTGTTCTATCTGCAGGAGACTAGGAAGGACAGTCATTTCCCTCACAAAAATCTTCTCTCCAGGACACCTCCAAAGGGAATGGAAGGCAAATGGAGTTTTCCCCAGGGTAATCCTAGTGAGGAAGGTTGAAAACACAGGTACAAATAAGTCTGAGGCCCAGTTTCAGGTTCAGGGAGACTGATGTAATCCCTCCTTCTGTCTCAGGAGATGCTGCAGGTGGATGACGGGGAGACCCCAAGCCACCACTTATGACCCCTTTGCTCTTTACTGAAAGGGCTAGTTCCTACAGGTTAAAAGGGCTGTGGTGCTGAAGGACTAGGATCCCGGGTGGCCTTTTGTCAGTCTTTTGTGATTCTTCACCCAGGACACTTCTTGGCTTAGTTTATTCCTACCTAAGAGCCCACCACACACAGACTTAACTTCTTCCCCCCTAGAAGAGTCCAAACCTTCATCCGTCTCTTTAGTTTTCACAAGAAAATATAGGTTCCTATAGCTGGCCTATTTTACAGAGGAGGGATTGGGAGAACAGGAGCCTCTAAAGAGAAAGGGATAATGAAGGCATTGAGTTTTATTCTTCAGAATAAAGGACTCCTTCTTAAGCCAGGTGACTGGAGTCTAAACTGTTCCACACAAGAGAGCAAATCTCCCGCTTATCCAGGCATGGTCAACCCAGGAGAGAGGCAGGACCAACCCTGGCTCATCCTGTGGGCACAGACTACAGGAAATGATGGGGTCTTAAGAACCTCTCTGACAAGTCCCAACACCAAAAGATTCCCAGAAAGGGTATTTTTTAACTGCCTTTTCAAACTCCAGACAAACTACTGGCATTGGAAAAAGTTTTCCAAAGTCAACCTATTATTGGCTCTGATATTAACAGAAAATCAGAAGTCAAGAAGATGAAGGTAGAGAAATTAGTCATCACTATTGACATGTGTTTTGTCCAGCTAGGAGGTGAGGCACACACATATGAATATACATACACACATATACACCGTTTACATGCATGCATACACACACACTAAATACATGTACAAGCACCCACACATCCTACAATGCAAGCATGTAAAGACACACACTCTACACATATATGTATGAAGAGAGAGAGAGAGAGAGTAACTTTCTCAGATATATAATTCACCTGTTACCATGAAGGGTAGTTCATTTGATGTGTAAGTGGCATTCCTTAGAAAAGCTGTATGCTGTGCCTGTCAATATTAGCCAAGTTAGAAACATTTCACATGGCACCCCCAAATCACTGGTCCACTTCCAAAGGGCGAGCAGTTCACTTTCAGGAAATGGCTGACTCCTGTGGACCCAGACCAACACCCGGGCTGTTCATTTCAACAGATTTCAAAATGCAAAAAGGAGTGTTCCTGCCTCAAACTTTATAACCTTTTCCCATGTGGTCAGAGGGGTCCTGAGTGTACCCCTGCACCCAGAGGGATGCGATCTACTCAGCTCTGGGGGGGGGGCTACACCCACCTAACAGACTTTTCCGAACACCCTGATCATGCCCCTGCCTTATGGTAGAATACAGAAAAGCAGACATCGAGACCCTTGACCATTTCCACTTGCCCAACACCCAGAAGCCATTGGAAAAATGTCTTGAAAGGCCAGTGTGTGCTGAGCTGAGCCCTCTCTCTCTCGTTGCCTTCTCTGGGTTAGCTTCTCAGCTGCAACTGGCTACAGGCATCTGGGGAACAGAGCCAGGTCTGGAACAGAGAGTGGCTGGTGAGGTGGTTTCTAGTTGTTTTTAATTCCTAGACCTTTGTCCTAGCAGCTGAAGCAGGTGGTCAGGGGACCCACTCTGTGCAGCTCTCGGTGTTGGGATTAAGGAGGTTCCTCAGAACGGGACCCTGAGGAGAGGGCAGCTGAACCCAGCTCGAGGCGAGGCTCCAGACAGCTGGTTCTCAGAGATATTAAATGTACTCAGAAGAGAGAGACCAAGAGGCAGGGGTACCTAGAAATCACATCTCCAAGAATGATTTTCAAATGCTGTGAGCTTTAGGCTAGTAAGACAGATATGGGGGAATAGCTGTTTTGTGAAAAGGAGAGTAAATTTATCTTTATTTTTATTGTCATAAAATACTACTAACATAAAATTCACCCATTTTAACCATTTTAAGTACTGTCCTAGTATTAATCACATTCACGAAGTTGAGGGGCCCCTCAGGGCTATTCTGTTCTAAAGCTCCTTTGCCATCATCTTAAACAAGAGCTCACTATCCATTAAATGGTGAGCCCTCCTCTTCTTGTCCCAGCCACCAGCAACTTCCATTTTGCTTTCTAACTCTTAAGAATCTGATTCATGTAAGTGGAATTGTTCATTATTCATCCCTTTTAATCTAGCTTTAATCCACTGGGCATGATGTCTTAGAAGCTCGTGCATGTTGTGGCTAGTGTCAGAACCTCCTTCCCTAGGAAGGGTGAATAGTCTTCCAGGTACATCAGCCATTCTGTTTATCAACTGGCAGACATTTGAGTCCTTCCTTCCTAGTGTTATATGACTACTATGAACAATGGCATGTAGGTATTATAGATGTGTTCTTTGCCATTTTAGGAAAATGGATCCCAGTGAACTGGGCAAATGTTACAGAGGCCAACTATGGCTTGGTAGACCCAGTTCTCGGACAGTGGAGGAGATTCCCATGGCCTGGAGCATTGGGTCTAGGTGACTCTTAGGTGAGAATTTTTTAGTAGAGACATTCGCATCCATTAAAGGGGATCCCTTCCCATTCTATATTCCCATGATTTAAGGCAGAGTTTGTAACCCCTAAAGGCCACATATAGAGAAAAGTGATAGCTATGTCAGATGAACCTTCTATGGGAAAGAGCTGGGATGTCAGTATGAGGAGTTGAATCTACTACTGTCTCCAGGCTGAGCCTGAACTCACAGGCTGATTTCTTAGAAGCGTAGACCGAGATTCTGCACAGGACTGAGGAGGTCTGTCTAGGGCGTGGCAGTTTCCTTGGACTGTAGCATCCTGGGCAGGATGCTGAGTCCGGTGTCCTTAGCACCGTCCTCCGTGTGTGTGTGTGTGTGTGTGTGTGTGTGTGTGTGTGTGTGTGTCTGCTGGGACGAAAGCACTTTCCAGCTTTCCAGGGAGGTCCATCCCTAACCTGATTTCCTCACAGGCTGCAAGAAGTCTAAGGGTGAATGGGGACATGTGGATGCAGGACCCCCTTGGGGATTTCAGGATGGCTTGTCAGCCTAGGTGGGGATGCCCTGGGCTCTCTCCTAATTGGTTTCATCCTGCTACTGTTGCAGGGAGGGGAAAGGGAGGGTTCTTATCATTAGTTGAGAAGGTCCTGCCAGAGAATTCCAGTATTCTGGAGTAAGTTTAATTGAGAGTGATTTCATGCTGTCCTTTTTCATGTCGAAGCCAGGGGCTTGCATCATATGATGCAAGTGAATTCGGGGAGGTTTTTATTTGCATGTGAATCACAGCTTTTCCAGCTGAATGCCACTTACTTGGAATTTTCGTCTGATTTTGTTTTTGTTTTTGTCTCTTGGTGTTTTTCCATCAGGCTCTTGGCTAACCAGAAGAAGAAGGGAAAAAAAAAACCCGTAGGGAGGGTTCAGTCTGCCTGGAGCAGGGTTTGAGTTGGCAACTCCAAGGGGGAGTATTATGAATGTGAAAATAAGAAAACGGATGCTTTATTTTGCTTTGAGGGAGGAACCAAAGCCAAGTCAAATCGAGAGCTCTAATTTGGGAATAGTGTTATTACAGGTCATTGGGAGTTGGGTACACGCTAAATTGGGAGGCCAGTCACATGAGGAGGCAGCAAAAGCTGTCACATGGGGGACAGCCGAGGCTCATTTACAATGAAGTTTTATTTTATTTACTACGTGGTTGAAAGAAATCTATGGCAGATTTGGAAATCAAATCACCCCAGTTGTTGTTGATCTCTCTAGCTCCTGGCCAATACGTTGTTTTATACCCAAGCCAGAGCTTCCTGTGTGTGTGCTTTCCGGGGGTTTTATTTAGGACCTGGGATGTGTTCCTTGATGAGTTGAGCAGGCCATGTGCTAAAGGTTATATGTCTGCTCCCCACGTTCCTATCTGATTCCAAGTGGCTTGCTTCCTTTCTCTCTGAAGTCCCTTACACGTCAGGGGTCAACGTACCTGGATAATCTCTCTCTCTCTCTCTCTCTCTCTCTCTCTCTCTCTCTCTCTCTCACACACACACACACATACATGGGGATGGACAGACAGACAGAGGGCACACCCACACCACCTTTCAGTTTCATTTCTGTTTCCTCAGCACTAATGCTGCAAATGCCAGATTGAATTAAAAAAAAAAAAAGATAAATCCTGTCCTTGCTGTGGACAGTTATGAGCAAAGCTCTCTTCCTCCTTCCTGCTTCCTCCTCCCGATTTTTGATGTTGTTGGCATCCAGGGTAGGACCAGGGTTGTGTGAACTACATTGATGATTCTTCTTGAATCCAAGTTGCATTTTCAGATGTCTTAATCTGGGCTCCGTTATTGGCATTTGAGATAAGATGTAAACAGCTCTAGACTATCTAGAGCCAGCAAATTGATATCCAGCGCAAACATGTTGTGGGTCACGGTCCTAAATGGAGTGCCTTACTAAGAGTGTGACAGTCTGCTGGTGCCACCGAAGCATGTGGGCCAGCAATACTTGTGATGCCCGTTAGGAATAGAAGGCGTGTGGAAACTTTCTATAATAACAGCCTGGCCCTCCAGACTGGCCTGGACAAGTGACTAGGGACTCTGGCAGCATCCGAAGCCGTAGTGGGGTATAGGTTTATGACCTTAGGCAACTTGCACGGTTCCTTGGTTTCCCAAGTGGATTTGGAATAGGGAAGATAAGTTCAGGAGGTGTTTGAGAGGTGAAATGTCATCAGGTAAGCAGAGAGCATGTAGAAGTGTTCTGAGAGCGCATACCACCGTCACCCATGTGCTGGAGCCAGCCTGGATGGCTCTCCCCTTCTTAGCATTGCTCCCTACGGATGATGCCTCTGACATCACAATACTCAGGTGGCCACTCAATAATGATGGGCTATCCCCAGCAGACACCAGAGGAGGGGAGAAAAAGGAGGAGGACGAAGTGGAGAGGGAGGAGATGGAGCAATCCCTTAAGTGATCATTCCATCCACGCACACAGCTTTCACCTAACATCTGGTTCAAGTGTAATGTTTTCAGCTCCGTATAACCTGTACAGCGTCTGTGCCCTCCCCTTCAAATGCAGCACAGTATTATGATCCTCTAATCAAGAGAACTGTGCTCCCCTCGCCACATGTCTCGTGGTTCACCGGCAGACCAGTGAGTGAATACGTCTTCACCAGACGGCTCTCCGGAGCAGCTGTTTAGAGGTAATGTTCTGGCCGCTCTGGCTTCCTCCAGACCCATCCCAGCCCTCCTCCTGGGGCTGGAGCTGTATAGGGACTATGTAGATGTTCTGAGGGTGGGAGTCCGGGTTAAAAAAAAAAAAAAGAAAAGAAAAGAAAAGAAAAAGAAATTGACAGCACTGACTTTTTTTTCTTCATGTGTCTGTGGCCACCCTGAGCTGGGTCACACCTTATTGTACTGTGCACTAAAGTCCAAATAAGCAGAGCCATCCCTCTTCCATCCATCCTTAAAAGGACTTTTACCTCTCTTCTCTGGACAGATGGTGATGATAGAAAACCAGGGAGGCCGGCCCTGCCTTAGAAATATTGTGACATTTCCATGGCTTGTTCATTGTTTTAAACTCCACCACTGAGAGAGAGAGAGAGAGAGAGAGAGAGAGAGAGAGAGAGAGAGAGAGAGAGAGAGAGAGAGAGAGAGAGAGAAGAAAGGTCCACGCCACTCTTGAAGCAATTCCTCCTAACTCACCTTTTCTCGCCTGGCTTCACAGTAGCCTCCCCTGGGGATTATAATGTGAGAACATGGAGACTAAGATTCTCAATTCTCTTGGTTCCTCCTGTCAGTGGTTCTCAAACATAATTAAGCCTAGAGTCATCTGGAAAGCTGGTCAAACACGGGCTGTGTTCTGTACCTGGGGAGGGCCGTGGGGACAGAATCTGCATTTCTCACGAGTTCCCAGACACAGGGTCTCCTGCCCTGAAGCAGCTCTTAGACCTTTTGGGCCAGTCCTTCTCCCAAGTACATACAGCTCAGTGGGGATTCAAGCCCAGATGATACTGTGCTGTGCTTTGGGATCCATCTTCCTCTGTCCCACCCCACCTCCCACCAAGTAGCTCTTGAAAATGGATGCCTCCAGAGGGTGTTCCTAGAGCACAGCTTGGGCACTTAAAACTAGGGTCCTGAATGCTGTCCCCCTGGTGACTCAACCTCACCTGTGTTTCTGTGTGAGGAACGGCAGGACTGATCCATGGTCCGTGGTACAGCGATCTGTTGAGTGTCTGTCTGGCTTAGGGGGAGCTGGTATGGAGCTGCTGGGAGCACGTTTGCAGGGAAAGGCTGGTTCTGTCTTCTTCTGGGCCCCACTTGTCATTGCAGATCCAGCTTGGTTTCTTCTGTTGAGCCTGAGCTTTACTGTCTGAGGGGGAGGGGCATCTGAGGAGAAAGAGCAGACTGTTGTCAGTCAGCTATCACAGAGCATGTTATGCATATCTCTCAACCCATGCCGTCCACCAAGACTGTATGGTCAGCTTAGGGAAGGGAGTAGGAGTAGCGGACTGCTCGTGAGGCAGGGCTATGACTAGAGAGAATGGTGCTGCCACGTCAGTGATGGGGCTCAAAGGCATGAGGGCTAAACTGAAAAAAAAAATGAGATTGGGGGTGGAAGGCAGACTCTTCAGCTGATGCCACGGATGACGGAAAGAGCAGAAGAGAGGAGGGGGAGAATCTGGGTATATATGAGGCACATTTCCAGCAGAGAGTATCTAATGTCAAAAACAGAGGTCTCTTTTATAGGATTTTAGCAGCTGGTAGCCATCTCCACTGACAATAGACCCAGATTCCAGTGGGTTCTGCTTCTTGCCAAGGAGTGTGCTGGATGCTGGCTGGGGATCTTCTACATCAGAAAGTCACTGCTTTTTACAGCAATGCCTTTGGTTCCAAAGATGGAGGCCTTCTCCGAGTGCCTCTCTACTCCTAGTCTGCTTCCCCCCAAATCATTCCCACTGAAGACATTTCGATGGTTTCA
Organism: Mus caroli; assembly: GCF_978045245.1. Taxonomy (NCBI): domain Eukaryota; kingdom Metazoa; phylum Chordata; class Mammalia; order Rodentia; family Muridae; genus Mus; species Mus caroli. Next base: position 43,185,804 of record NW_028227267.1, on the reverse strand, counting down.
GCACCTTCTCCAGCCTCTCTACCAATTTTATTGAAAAGGGCAGGTCCTAGTGCCAGGCCACATACCTTGATGGAGACTAAAGATAAGTAGTAGATAAACTAACAGGTACATCCTTGTCTAAAGGTGGCTGTGTAAGAGCCATTAAAACAAAGTGACACTACTGCTGACCTCCTCAGCTCAGGACCAGTGAGGATAGAGCTTTGCATTGTCTTTCTCCTCACAGGGCTTTGTCCCCAAGACCTGGAGGTAAAGATGAGGGCCAGTCGGCGAATTTCTAAAGCCCCTGGACATAGAAGTGCACCTTCGTTCCTCCATGACCATCAGTAGACTTATCTCCTGGAAGGAGCCCCTCCCACCCAGGTCTCCCCTCTCAGCAGTGAGATGGGGCAGCTCAGAGCGTACATAGCATGTGAGTCTGCTGGACCTGGGCTATTGAAAGCTCACTCATGTCTGGACCCTGCTGCCCTGGGCCTTTTCTTCACCCTCTGTCCTTCCTCGTTCCCTGTGACTTTCCTTCCCCCTTCGGTCTTGTCCTTTCTTATAGAATTCTAGACAGCATCCTTGACTTCAGGAAGCATGAGTCACACTCTACCTATGCATGGCCTCAGTTGTGTTCTGCAGTTCCTCACCAAGTTAACTAAAGCAAGAGGTCCCTACCTGGTCAGTCCAGCTAGCTCTGCTCTAGCCATTGACCTATAGCCCTGCTTAGTTCTGGGCCCCAAAGGGGGTGGGGGACATGGCCATAGTCATTCCATTCTTTACTGTCACCTTCCCTGCTGTCCTCTCTACTCTCTGACCCCAAGACTTCAGTGTTTAGAGGTAGTTCCCCTTCTCATTAAAAAATAAAATAAAAAAAAAAGCTGAAACCTGGCCACATCACCAAACCTACTAACCTGAGTGAGCCTGCAGCACTCGTAGCAGGTGATGCAAACCTGCTTTTACTGCTCGCCTCTGCATAAATTCCCAGGGTAATAGCTTGGGAGTGGACCAGGAAGGGAGGTGCACCTCTAACTCCCTCTACAGGGCTGTGCTGGTACAGCACAAATGGATGCCTTCCAGACTCACCCAACTCTGTTCTTGTGGTTAATCCAGACTTTCTTTCATAAAGCAATGCATAGTTAATCTGCAACAGAGATTCAAATAGCTTACCTCAATAAAAAAAACCATTCATTTCTTCTCCATAGGTGACTTAGATGTGCAATGCTTCAGATTTTATGCCGAAATGCATAACATACAAACCTCACCGTCAGCACCTTCGCTATGCATGCTTTGGGAATATCAGTGTGCTCTTTCTTGATGACAGTATTTACATAGCTACACCGCACAGCATAAGCTCACACATTCACACTAGTACATTAGATTCATAGATCTTCAGATGAAAACGTTGGCTTGTTAAGAAACTCCATTTAGTTTAGGAAGTGTGGGACCCCATGGAGGTACAATCTGGGCTCATTTTGGAGAACATCTCTCTGGTGCAGGGTGGAGCTGTTGGCTGTAATTCTCCTCACACTTCCCAGGGTTGATTCCTAGTGTGTGAATTAGCTGCTGTCCATGTTGGCCCCTGTGAACAAGCAGGAGCTATCAAAGCTTCCTTGTGAACTGCTAAGTTCTCCAAGATACTCCCCGCAGCTCTCTTCTCTGGGAAGTACCAAGCACTTAGGCCTTGGCATTGTCTAAGGCCTCCTTACACTGCAGTGAACACTGGAGAGAGAGGATACTGTGGGATTCTGTCGGAATTCTCATTTCTGGCCTTCCCATGGGACAGTGCCCAGTGCTCGTGCAGGATTACAAAGCAAGAGCTTTTGTTGTCTTTCATCAAGTCAGCCCAAGGATTGCTGATTCATTATTTTAAAGACTCTGAGCATCCCGTCATGGTGTAGGGGGTTGGGCTCAGGTGAGGGTAGGGGTGAAGATTGGCAAGAGCAGAAACTCATGCCTTTACCCAGCGTGGTTTCTCCAGAAAAGCTTCCAGCCCTAGCAGCTACGTGAATGGCATCTGTAAGATTGTGTCATGTGGTTGTCAAGAGCAAGGGAATGGTGTTTCCATCTCCAGTTTCCATAAGTTTTAGGATCCCTGTTCCTAGGACATTTTATTAAAACTGTCACCATTCAAACATAAACCGTCTTGACACAATGCCATTGGGATTGCTTTTCTTTCACTCTTCAACAGATGTTTGCAAAAGAGTTGCATTAAAATACATTTAATTCTACTATCTCGACCTCTCAAATCTTTTTTTTTTTTTTTTTTTTTTTTTTGGTGAAGATTACCTTAATTGGTGTCCTGGCAACCAGGGAGAGCACCCAAGGATGCCTTTGTTCTGCAGCAGAATTGTCCACCCTAAACAGAATGTTATGAAGGCAGTTCAGGAAAGACCTGGAAATTGAACTGTTTTGTCTTCTGTCAGACATCCAGCAGGCCACACGGGGCTAAGCTCTGTGAGGAAGTGAAACAGTACCAGAGCAACTTCGTATGAGTGAGGTTTCCTTAGAAAAATGATATCTGCACAACAATGAGCTGACGGGAGCAACACTGTCACACAATCTTCCAGTGTGTGAGCCTTTGGGCCATCCTCACACCATCCCCAAAGCACAGCAGATGGGTAGCACTCCGATCTTAATCGGGAGAGCCATCAACTAGTCTAAAAAGATCATTCTTGCAAAAAGATGGTTATGACTTCTAGACTTTCACTGATGATGGAGCAGGATGCCGAAGTGTGTTCAGATTCTGGCTATATTCTGAATACACGAACGGATTAAGTTCATGATAATAACAGATATGGAGCGAGAAAGAGGGAGGGACATATTATCTTTGGACATAAAGTGTTGAGACCCTCCCTGTAAATGGAGATGAGGGTACAATGGAATCCATGTCTAGAGATTAACAGAGAGATCTGGGCTGTAGACATAGATGTGGTAGTTTCCCTGCGTATTCATGGCTCAGAGGTCAGAACCCGGGCAGGTGGTTTGGGAAGTTGGCTTATTTTATACACTTTCTGGAAATGGGTGCTTCACCTACAGAAGTAAAACAGAACTAGCAGTAGCCAGAAAATGAAAGAGAACCACAACCCTAACCAGAGCTCTTGGCCAAGAGATTTCAGGATGAATTTCCAGCTGCCCTGGGTCCTTTGGGGGCCAAGGAACCTTACTGGGGCACCCAGCTATGCCAGAGCCCAGGGAAGAGTGGCTACAGATCTTTGTTGAAGAGACCTCCAGACCACTCTTCAGGGGTGGCTGAGCCATTGCAAGTCTTTACTGGAGCTGGAGATTCCTGATTGCTGCCCTTCGAATGCCACCAGGTGCCCATGGATAACCAGCACCTACTGACTTCCTGCCCTCATAGAAGGCTATCAGGCTTCATGGTTCTACTCTACAGATCCCTGCCTTTCCTGGCGAGCTCAAGAAGCAGGAATTGCCCATGTATATACAATGAAAAACGATCACATCCACCTGCCGTTTCCCCATTCCAAACTCACCTCAGAGCTCCCCTGTCACATCAGTCACCCCACTTCCTTTCCCACTGAAAACAAACAAAATCCAGTAAGTCCCATTAGTGCTGGCCATCCCTGTGTGTATGAGATCATCCAGTAGAGCAGTAGAGTGTGGGCATCCATCCAGTAAGCACCCCTCCAAGGATGGCTGGTCCTCCCTTCCCAGCAGTTAACTGCTGATAACTCCTCCTTTAGGGATAGAGTCTCATGAGCCTTTCCCTCATCCATGCTGGAATTTTGGTTGGCTTGATCTTGTGCAAGTCTTGTGTCTTATACAGCTGCCAACAGCAGTGTCATGTCCATAGGCAGCACTTTAGAGAATGCCTCTCCATCTCCCAGCTTTTACATTCTTCCCTGAGCCTTGTTTGTTTTTTTACTAAATATACAAAACCCCTTGTATTAACTAACCATTGCTGTGTAAGAAATTATTCCCAGAGGGCGGGGGCAGTGGTTAGAGGGATGACTCAACAGTCAAGAACTTTGTTGCTCTTCCAAAGGCCTGGGGTTCAATTCCCAGCATCACATGTTATCTGGAAATCATCCATAATTCCTGTTCCAGGGAGTCAGAAACCTTCTGACCTCTGAGGTCACCAGACAAAGCTGGCACACAGACATACATGTGAGCAAAACACTCATACATATAAAACAAAATAATAAAAAAATTTTTAAATATTTTTAAAAATTACCTCCAAACTTAATGGCCTAACATAACAGCCTGTTTGGGCTGGCCAGGTCCAGTGTCTCTGACAACATCACTGTCGTGATGGAGTCGGAGCAGGACTTTCAAGGTGGCTCAGTGACGTGTCTGCCAAGCCTGTTCTGACTCTTAGCAGAAGGCCTGAGCCTTCATCTCCTCTGGAGATGTCTAAGTCTCTTCATAATTGGTATCACTGGCTTCCCTCACAGCAAGGGAACAGAGAAAGCAAGATAGGAACTGCAAAGCTTATGAAGACATCTCTGCCACGTTGTTAGCCACACAGGCAATTGATTAGTATAGGAGAGTGTGTAGAGTGTGAATGCCCGAGTAGAGGGCCAATGGGGACCATTTGACCAAGGAGAAAGATGCTGCATACAAAACACCACTGGTTACAACAGGGCCTTGGAAACTCCAGACATGTGGGTGTCTCATGATAACTGATATGTCAGCATAATTTGCGGACCCCCACCAAGTCACCCAGATTATTCTCCCAGCTCAAGAAGAGACCTTGGGAGACAAAAGGCAAGAGTAAGGTACCTACAGAGGAGGCTACCACTGCATGCCTCACTTGCTGCTTTTGTCTTGATTTCTGGGAGACGGGGTGTCTCTGTGTCAGCTCATACTCTATCAAATGCTTGCTGTTATCATTAATTTTGTTTGCTTGTTTGTTTTGTTTTTGTTTTTGTTTTTTGAGTCACTTCAGAGTTGGACTAAATTTAGAAGCTTTCTGTTTCTGCTGTGTCCAGGATTGGGTTTGTAATGTAAATTCTAACCAGGACTATTTACCTATCAACTCCCACTGGTGTTATTGCCTTGTAGCAAGCACGTGTAGTTAGCCAGCTCTTCATGCGAGTGTGCACTTAATTTCCGGCCATTCCTTGCATGAACAGATTATCTAAATGCACTTGTGAGAAAGTACATGGTGAACGTTATTAAACTGAAAACAGGGGTATAATAAGATAGCAATTTAAGAGTGATTTACTAACAATTGCAGCTTTAAACACTGACATACGATTGTGTGGCGATGATACTGAACTTGTCACCCCGAGAATTGTGGGACAGTTTACTAATCCTCATGGTCTTTAACTATAACTTTCCATTTTTCTTTCACTCTTCTTATGTCACTGGATTAAAATCGGTAAATCATTAACTTTTCCCCACATTAGATATCCTGCACATCTGGGCTCCTTACTCAAGGAAGGCACTCAAGAGATGGAGAAATGGGTTGGCATCATCAAAACTTGTGGGGATTGGACTTTAGTTTCCCAGGTTTAGTTCTCATTCCATACAGGCTGGTGCTGGGGTGAGTCAGGAAGAGATTAAGGGACATAGACACCCCAAAGAAGGCCGGTGGGCATTCTAGCGGAATGTAGCTAGCATGTTCCATGTCTCCTCGTGTAGGATCTGCCTTCGGCTTGATGGTAGAAGTGTTCTTTCCTGTAGTGTCGTCACAGATGCTCATGCTGAGAGGCTAACGTGTGCTGTCTGGAAGGCAGGGAGGCAGACTCTGCAATGCTGGCTTGGTAATTTGACTTGAGCAGCAGTAGTTGACAGGATGTGATGAAAATCCAGATAATCAACACATAACTGCCGCTGGCAGACCACCACGGGAGGCCAAATTATAATCAGAAACCGTTTTCTAAGTCGCCCCGAAAAATCTCGCCCCTTAATATGGGCGTAGCTCCAGGCTCCATGATCAGTGCATTCTTTCCCTGAAGGCACTTAGGGAGCTGACCCATGGTCTACCATTGCTGGTGAGCAAGAAATGGAGGCGAGGGAGGCAAGGAAGAGTTTAGTAGCAGCAAGTTAGGAACCTGAGTCTGTTTCAGAATAGAAACAGCAATGTCAGATGGACTGAACATTCAAAGCCACATGGCTAAAGCTTCCCTTTTTCCTTAGTGGCACTTGGTTATACATTAGTTACCTTTGGCCATGAAACAAATTACTCAAGGCTTGGCTGATAAGAACAATACATATGTATTCACACACTGTTTCTTTGGCTCTTGTAATGTGTGGTTGTGGCTCAGGGTCCGTCAGAATGCTGTCTGGAGCTCTAGTCGTGTGAAGACTCTTAACAGAGCTGAGATTTCCTTTGCATGTGGACACTGGCAGAGGACCTCTGTGCTGGTGAATCTTATGTCAATAGATTAGAGTCACCAGAGAGGAGGGAGCCTCAAATGAGAAAAGGCCTCTGGCTAGTGGTGGCACACACCTCTAATACCAACACTGGGGAGGCAGAGACAGGTGGATCTCTGAGTCGGAGGCCGGTTTGGTCTACAGAGTGAGTTCCCAGACATCCAGGGCTACACAGAGAAACCCTGTCTAAAACAAACAAAGAACAAGCGAGCAAGCGAGTGAGCGAGCACGTGAGCAAGCAAGCAAGCAGGACCCCTCCACAGCTTCTGCATCTCCAGGATCCTGCCTTGTGCGGGTTCCTGCCCTGACTTCCTCCTCAAGCTGCCTCTGCTCACGGTGTTTCATCATGGCAATAGACTAACCTTAATTAAGACACCCTTGGCTCATCACCTGAATGACCTCATTGGGTTGCTACCAGGCAAAGAATGACCTCTCAGTAGGACTGCCGACTTCCCTCAGAGTGAGCCATCCAAGAGCAGAGAGCAAGGCAGGAGCTGCATCTTTAATACCCTGAACCCTAAAGTTGCACAGTGCCATCTCTACAACACTGCTTCAGGAGACTCCCTAAACACGCTCCCCCACCACGCCCCCAGACCTCAGGGAAGAGGATGAGCCTCCCTTCCGAGGACAGGTGTCAAAAGGAACCAGTAGCACCCTGAGACCACAAAAAGAATCCTCTCCATTGTCTCCGAAGCTCCTTTGGCTTCACTTCCAGTTTTGTAACTATAGCTACGCATTTACACAAGGTCGATGTAAGGACTGCATACCACAAATACTAAAATATCTAGCTCATGGCGGTTCTCGCGTGATAACCATCTGTAGCTGAAGCTGGTTTGCCTGCCTCCTTGCTGCCTCTTCGCTAGTCAAGGGACTGATGGCAGCTTAGTCGGTCCACCTACGTCTCTGTCTCTCTCATCAGCGAAATAAGGCTAGTTATGAGCTCTGCCACCCCGCCCCCTCTCGCTAAGCTCCTTGAGAGCGTTCAATGAGTAATTAAATGCACAGGGCTTACAAGAGAGCCTGGCCCACAGAAACCACTCAATACTGTTAGCTGTCAGCGTGACAGCTAGAGCAAGAGAAGTTTGAGCCAGTAGGTGTGGTTAGCCTCAGAAAGCAGCCTTCGAGCTGAGTTCCCAGGAGGGGTAAGCAAAAACAATGTTGTCTTCCTGGCCACACCACAACCTCAAACCATCTGAGGGCTATTCCTGGGGATAGTGCTATTTCAGCCCTAGAAGGGACAAGGGACAGAGACCTCTCATCCCCAGTCTCTGCTGGGCCTCTTCCCTCAGAGTCCTGGGTTAATACTTGGCAGAGAGTGCTTGCTGGAGATAACTTGTCTCACTAGCACTCTGAGTCCTATTTATGTTTTATTTTTGTCCTGACATTTTTTTTAAGACCGACCTTTTGTGAGGGCAGAATATCTAAACAGGGAAGTGGCCTAGCAGGAGTCTAGGAAATTCTTCAGCCTCACACATTTTTTGGTTCCCGAATTTAATTGTAAGGATATGTGTGCTTGCAACCTGCCCCAGCTCACTGTTGGCTTATGACACGCGTCTGTTCTTCCTCTGGGCCTTTTTGTGTCCTTCCTGGGACTCTTGAGACCCTTGGACAGACTGCCTAGGTTTCTTTTTCTCCTAAATATAGCCATCATGTGAAGCGTGCCAGACTCATGCCCCGTGTCTGTCCTTCTTAGCAGAGACTGATGCGAAAGGATTGCTGTGAGTTAGAGGCCAGCAGGAACCACATAATGAGACTTTGTCTCCAAACAAATAAATGAAAAATACCTCAGACTTCAAGAAAAACAAAAAACAGAAAATGGTGCCCAGTCTTTGCAGACAAAGGGATGGAGCTATTATGATGAGTTTTTGTTCATTTCCCAGACCCTTTTAAAAGATAGGCTCTGACTAGTGAGACACGTGACATTCTTACATCTGGTGGCAATCAGATAGATATTAAACCTAGTGGCAATTAGCTAAATTGTCAGAGAGGTAGGAAGGACCTCTCGAGGTTACCCGTCTCATGCCCTTCTCCTCCATTAGAATGTCTTTAGCCTGCGCTGAGCTGCTCACTAGCCACGGGCAGGGTTACGCGGCTCACTCAAGTGCGGGTGTGTCGGTGATAACATAAGCCCAAAATTTAACTCAAGTCTAAAGAGGGATACATGTGTGTCTCCCTAGCGATCTGTAATGACTACGTGTTGAAATGATATTTTAGGGTTGGCCTAGATCGAGTAGCTTGTTGCTTTTTTGTAATTTGACTACTGCAAAGTTGCAGGAACTGTACATGGCTCGTGTTGTTTTACTAATTATCTGTGCTGCTGGCATTATATCTGGTATTATTAGTGGGGTGTCTAGCAGTATTCAGACACCCCACTTCCCACCCTATTCCCAACCCTTATCCTTCACCCCTCACCCCCAAACCCTGGGAACAAGGATTAGGATTTTAGACACTTCTACTACAACCCTTCAGTGCCTTTCATGCTCCTGGCTCCCCACTTCTTCTCTGCAGTCTTCCTCGGTCTTCAGGTTAGTAGCTTCTGCTCCACACAGTGACTCTTCGGCATCCCAGAAACCCCCACATGAAGAGAGTCCAGTCTCGCTTCTTATTGTTAGAAGGGCGGTCCTAGCTCTCTGACGATTTAGCTAATTGCTACTAGATATAGTAACAGCACAACTAGTTGTTCTTTCTTTGTCTTACAAGGAAGATACGGGGCACTTGTGATCCTTATTCCATAGGTGAGAGGCTCGGCCAGATTGGGTAACTTCCGCAATATCTCCTAAGTACGTGGTGGCAAAAAACACCCCGAGCCTAGGTTTATCTGATTCTTAAATCTTCGCACTCAACTGATACATTCACCTGCCTCCCAGAGTTGGGAATCTTTTTAAAAATGAATTTCAAATTGGCTTTTGAAGGTAGGGGTTCTGGGAGATGAAAGAAACTCTCTGTAGCACCCCCCTCACTCCTATCTTTTTTCCAACTTGGTGATATTTTAATGACTTCCTTTGTGTCCTCCCTCTATTTGTAAAACTAAATGTCCAAAACTGCTTACATCATCTTTCTCTGAGTCTGACTGATACAGAGTGAAGGGAAAGGGTTATTTCTACTTGTTTCTACCGCCAAGTACTCAACTGGTCCTGTCCGTACTTCATCCCATTTAATCCAAGGAAGGCAGAAGCTATTGGGACTTACTACCCATGACTGATGTGACAGTTAAGGCTCAAACAGGTTAAGCAATGTAACAGAGTGGCAGGCAGGTCTGGGATTAACTCCCATGCCTTACTCCAAAGACACCGTGCCTGCAATGCCAATTGTTTAACTCTCTGTGATTGTAACATAATATCCAAGAGAAAATCCACTTAAAAAGAGGAAAGTTTTATTTTCACTCTCAATTTGGAAGATTGCAACCCATAATGGTTGGTTAAGAAAACTTGTAATAGCCAAGAAGCAAAAAGAGAAAGATGGGGTGAGGGGAGTCTACTATCCATTTCGGGGATATACCCCAAAGTGGTCAGAAAATCTCCTACTAGACTCAATTCTGAATATCTCTAAACTGGGGAGCACACCTTCAACGTGGGACTCTCAGGGAACTCCAGATGAAGGCACAAGGCTGAGGTTTTTCTTTGCAAGTACTCTGCAGAGGCCTTAGTACATGCCGATGAGTTTGTAGCTTAACCTCTCCAACCTGAAGACACCATGTGAAATCCACTGGGGATGCCCCACTCTGTGGATTAGCTGTTCATCTCCAAAACTCAACAGGCACCATGCTTCGTCTGCCATTTGAATGGGGCAGGGAGGGGAGTGTTAAGGAGCAGATCTGCACATGGCTGAGCCCGAAGCAAACTGTGGCGTGGTGTGAGGTGCTCAGTCGGAATGCTGTGCTAGCTGCTTCATGTCTGCTGTCCCAGCATCCCGGCAGGGCTGAGATGGAGTCAACCGCGAGTTTGAGCCTAGCCAGGGCTTCAGAGTCCGAGACCTTGTCTCAAACAATGAAAAGACAAGCACCGGGGTCCCACTTGTCTGTGGGACCTAGAGCAAAACCAGGTTCTTAGGGACATAAAAGGGAACGGTGTCGTGCCAAAAGCTAGGAAAGGGGTGGGAAGCTTTTGTTTTGATGAGGACAGACTTTCTGATTGGAAGGTATTGAAGGTCTACAGCAGTGATTCCCAACCTTCCTAAGGCTGTGCCCCTTTAATATAGTTCCTTACGTCGTGCTGATCCCCCCACCATAAAATTGTTTTCCTTGCTATTCATAACTGTAATTTTGCTGTTCGCACAAACGACGATGTAAATAGCTGTGTTTTCCAATGGGCTTAGGGAACCCTTGTGAAAAGGTCGTTCGAAACCCCAGAGGGGTGACGACCCACTGGTTGAGAACTGCTGGTCTACAGGCAGATTACGTGCCACTGTGAGTGTCTTTAGTGACACCGAAGCACATGCATAAAATGCTTAAGAATGAGAACCCGTGTAGAAATGCCAGGCATAGTAGTGCACACTTGTAACTCCAGCCCTGAGAGGCAGACACAGGAGGATCCCTGGGGCTCACTGGCCACAGCCTAGCCTAGTTCAGTTCTCTCCCCAGATGTAGGTGATGCTCTTTAGAACAGTACCCAGCATGCTCTGCTGTCCTGCACACACGTAAGCACACATACTCACACGTGCTACACTCACTCACACCTCAATTCCAGTACAGATTTTAAATTAAAAATAGTGTTTAAAAAAATCCACAGAAACACATCTTTGTAGAAAGATACATTTCCTACCAGTATATGGGATCCAAAGTGTCCCTGGAGCTGTAGGCCTCCTTCGCTCCTATTTTCTTATGAGAAAGCTTACGTTCTCAACATGAAGATTCAGGGACAAGGTGGGGGAGGGGGAGGGGTTGGGTCTCTTTCTCCTGACATGGTCTTCTGTGTGGAAAGCTGAACCAGCTTCACACACATTCCTTCTTCTGCACTTACGGTGCTTCCAGTCGATGTCTGGAGCGGGGAGGCAGCTTCGATTCAAGAATTCCTTCCTGTGAGCCCTCAGTTGATGGAGATTTCATCATGCTTGCCCCTGTCTATGGTTGTGCCTAGTTTTGTCTAAGAAGGAAGTCAGGACTGTCCATTCTCATTGATTGGACCAAAGTCGTCATCTCTTTGACAACTAAGCATTTGTTAGTTTTAAAATAGAGACTTTTATTCTATATTTTATTAGATATTATATAATACATTATATAACATTATATATGTTTATGCATAATAAAATATCACCTAGTTCATTCTAAAATAGAGATTAAATCTATTTTATGTATATAAGTGTCTGCCTGCATGTATGTGTGTGCACTATGTGTGTTTATGGTACCTGAGAGAGCCAGAAGAGAGCGTCAGATCCCCTGGGGCTGGAGTTACTGACAGTTGTGAGCCACCATGTGGGTGGGCACTGGGAATTAAGCCCAGATCCTCTGCAAAAGCAACCAGTGTTCTCAACCACTGAGCCATTTCTCCAGCTCCATAGATTTCATTTTTTGAGACAAGGTCTCATGTAGTTCATGCTGCCTCAGACTTCCTAAGTAGTAGTGGATGACCTTAAATGTGTGAGCCTTCTGTCTCCACCTTCTAAGTTCACTAAGAACGCCTGTAATCAGGTGTTCACCACAATACCCACATTTTATATAGCACAAAGGATCCCAAGTTCTACCATCTGCACTCTCTAAGAAGTTTTGAACTGTATCTCATTGAAGTGCCTGGCCCCTTAAAAACCTTAAGCCAGTTGACCAATCTCATTCACAGTTGAGAACATTTAGCCAGGGTTAAGAAGTCGAGGCTCTAAGCCACAGAAATTTTGAGTGTGGTGTCTCGTGTGATCGTGGGTGTATTTGCTCATGTGTCCTGTGTACTTTCCCCTTCAGGAATCATTAACCAATGGCAACAGGAATCCAAGGATAAAGTGATTTCCCTTCTGCTAACTCACCTGCCTTTGCTGAAGCCAGGAAACCTCGACGCGAAAGCAGAGTATATGAAACTGCTGCCCAAGATCCTGGCACACTCGATCGAACACAACCAGCACATTGAGGAGAGCAGGCAGCTGCTGTCCTATGCTTTGATCCACCCAGCCACTTCCTTGGAAGACCGCAGTGCACTTGCCATGTGGCTGAATCACTTGGAGGACCGCACATCCACCAGCTTTGCTAGCCAGAACCGAGGCCGCTCGGACTCCGTGGATTATGGACAGACGCACTACTATCACCAAAGACAGAACTCTGACGACAAGCTCAATGGCTGGCAGAACTCTCGGGATTCTGGGATTTGCATCAGCGCCTCCAACTGGCAGGACAAGAGCCTGGGCTGTGAGAACGGCCATGTGCCCCTCTACTCTTCCTCCTCTGTCCCTGCCACAATTAACACGATTGGAACCGGCGCAAGCACGAGTAAGTCCCCCGGAGACCCTGGGACGCATTCGGGTTTGGTGATTTGCTGTGTGTGGCACGTCCTGCTGACAGCGTCTGCTCTGAGCACCCTGTAACCCCGGGAGAAGGAGGGCTGGTGGCATTCAGCTATGGGAGAGGGCTCTTTGGACCCGGTATTTGTTGCTCTTTGGCTCTGGAAAGATGAAAATTCTGGGCAGGTTAAGATGATGGATGGTCCAAATTTGGGGTTTAGACAGACCAAAAATAAAGAAATGAGAGGAGAGAGAGTCAATGGTGAAAGAAGGAACCATTCTGTTTCCACAAATAAAAATGCCTTTCACCCTGGGGCTCAGGGATTTGCAGAGACACTGAGTTACTGTGTGCATCTCTGAACCTGATGTTAACCCATGGTTGACCAGCCAGCTTTATGGCTTCATGCTCTGTCTTCCTTCTTATGTATCCTTCTCTCCTTCTCCTTCTCCTTCTCCTTCTCCTTCTCCTTCTCCTTCTCCTTCTCCTTCTCCTTCTCCTTCTCCTTCTCCTTCTCCTTCTCCTTCTCCTTCTCCTTCTCCTTCTCCTCCTCCTTCTTCTTCTCCCCCCTCCTCCTCTTCCTCTTCTTCCTCCTCTTCCCTCCCTCTTCCTCCTCCTTCTCTTCCTTCTCTTCCTCTTCCTCCTCCTCCTCTTCCCTCCCTCTTCCTCCTCCTCTTCCTTCCTTTCTTCCCTTCCTCCCCATCCTCCTTCCTGTCCTCTGTTTCTCCCTCCTCTTCCTCCTCCTTCTTTCCTTATGTATATTAAAAAATCACCTGGAATATCCTCTTGCATTTTCTGGTTGAACCCGCAGTTCTTGGGTGGCCCTGACCAGAGGGAGCAGGTTTGCTGACTGAGAATGCTGCCCTGTGCTGTGAGCTAATGTGAGTGCTGTGGCCTTCCTCTCACTCAGTCTAACATGATGTGAAAGAAGGGTCAGGAGATGCCCTGTGGAAAGAGAGAGCAAATGGCAACCTATCTACTCTTGGCCACTCTATACTGGGCATGAGGGCTGGGAATCCTTTCTATGGTGTCCTACTTAGGCCAAACAAGGTGGCCAACCTCCACTCGTGCCTGTGTATAGCAGTGCCGTGGGTTGGTGACTCCCATCAAACAGCCTTCCCTAGAGCTGATTTGCACATATCTGAGACTGTTGTGACACCTCCAAGATGACTCTGAGCTTTCTTAAGGGAAAGGTTTTGCAACTGAACCCAATGTACCTGTCAGCATGCAGGTTAACCCTCTATTAAAAGAGACAAGAAGAGGAGTTGAGGGTGTAGAGCTCTTGCCTAGCGCGTGTGAGACCTGAACTCGTATCTCCAGCACCATAAACATACTGGAGGGAGGATAAGAGAAGCTTTAAAACGAGCAAGGATACCTTGGCCTCTCCTTGAATCTTTTGGCTATTAGAACTCTTTAAATAGCTTTCTCAAATAATTAAGAACAACAAATCATAGCTGCGTTAGTCCCACAGCACATCGCTAGAATATTTCGACATGGAAGATCATGCTCTGCTTTGGGCTCAGCATAAGTTATTCTTTGTTCTTTTTCTTTTTTGTTTTACTTTTATCTCTAAGTAACTTGAACAGTTGTGAGCTGGGAGAGAGTCTTGCGTTGTTGACTTGGGAATCTCATGGCACTTAGTGTTCTTTACAGACTCATGGTCCAGCCAGGAACAACTTTTATCAGCCTCTGTGTACCAGAGAATGGCTGGGACTACAGCAGATATGAAGGTCAGCTAGCCCGAGTTTTCTGGGTGAATGACAGGGTCCAGTTATGGTCGCAAAAGGCCTTGGTAACTTAAGAGATGCCAATTTCAAGCAACCCATCGTTGTCTTTATCTGCTTGTATGTTCTGTTTCATTTTTCAGATTGACCTACTGAGGGTCAGGTTTTACAATATTGACACTTTGAAAACTCATCAGATTAGAGTTGTTAATCCCAAATCCCACTCCTCTGCCCAGGCCAATGGAGAAGAGGCTATGAGTGGCTCCCATGGCTATCTTGACTTGGGAAGCCTTCTGTACTTGAACTACAAAAGACTTGGAGGCTCAACCAGATGACTACATAACACATACCTAGAAGAAAGGAGTTTTTGAACATCAGCAGAAAATATGAAAGATCTCAGATTTGCAGAGCATGCTCTCCCAGCACTTAGACCACATCACCTCTGAATTTCAGTGTTTACTCCCCTGCGTGCCCATGGTGGGTCAGGTGTGTTTTTCAAAACTGCAAGTCATTACTTTAGTCTATAACATACACACTGAGTCCTGAGAGGCAGCCTGACAAAGCAGAAAGCTCGTAGACTAAGAGCGTTTTAACACCTTCCAAGGTTCAAAACCAGACCTGCAATTGGCTAACTACAACTTGCTCAGGCTATCACGTCCTCTGGACAAAGCACCCACTTGTAAAGTGAGACTATCCTGATTCCTCCCTCTCAGTCTGTGGGAAGACCGTGTCCTGGCCAGAGTGGCAGAGAGCGCACAGGAAGTGTGCACTAGATGAATACATGAGAGAAGCTGGTGAACCCAGAAAGGAGCTAAGTGTTAATGATGGTGTCCAGAGTCCGTACCCTCGCTTTCAGTTCTGAATGCTCCCAAAAGAAACACCTTTCCCTAAGTCTAAGGCCACAGAGTACAGGTGCTCGATAACTCAAGTGGCCTTTGTCCCAATAAATCCATCATAAGCTAAAAATGTCATAAGCCAAAGACTTCATTGAAGCTTCATGAAGCTAGCCTGCTGAGCATCATAACTTAGCCAAGCCTACCTTAGATATGTTCAGTGCACACTGGGAAGATCATCTGACACAGGGAGATTTCTCACTGAGTAGCTAAAGGTGAAAACGGAATGCTTGTGTGCCTGTGCCTTTAGACAGCTTCAAAGTTCAAACGTCACTAAGACCAGCCATTGCAAGTTGGGGACCAAATGTAGTCCAGGGGACTGTGAATGTACCATGACTTTAGCTACTCCACTACAGTAGAAACTGGGTACAGTTTCTTCCACTGTATTAAAGAACAGCATTTCTTCTTTCACAGTGGAAAACAGCAGCTGCCCAAAATAACATGATTTCAAGAGCTTCACTATCCATTACTGCCACGTTAGTGACAGGCAAGGCCGAGTGGCTCACTGCAAAGCCACACCCTTAGAATTTTGTTTAATTTTTTAAAGATTTATTTATTTTTATATGTGTATGGCTGTTTGGCTCGCATGTATATCTGTGTACCACACACATGCATGGGATTCATGGAGACCAGAAGAGGGTTTCAGATACCCGGGAACTGGGGTTACAGGTGGTTATGAGCCTCTGTGTGGGTACTGGAAATTGATCCCAGAAGAGCATCAAATGCTCTTAACCAATGACCCATCTCTCCAGCTCCCTCACTTTAGATTTTAACCTAATTTTAGTCCAGGACTTTTTTATATATCCCCTTAGGTCATTAGACCTTCAAGATATCCCTCCACTGTTGTGGCTTCTTCTCTGTACAGGTTCCTACACCCCCAGCCACCCTGCAGACACTTTCTGTCTATCTGTCTTGTCCTGAGACTGTTGGAATCCATGGGAAACATTAGCAGAAAGCATTGTTCCTGCTTACAGGAAGAGAGAAGCCATGTCAATCAGTGTCATAATTTAAAAAAAAATCAAACACGTCTTTCTATATGACTTGTTTTCCAAAGAATGCCACATTTCTGAATTGTATAAAAGCAAAGTCTAAAATAATCAGTAGATGCTGCTGCAACGCCTGTAGGTTCAGAGTTACTTGGATGGGAGGCTGTCTTAGTCTGTTTTGTGTAACCGAGTACCATGGACTGGGTAACTTACACACCAGAGAAGTTTGTTTAGCTTGTGGTTCTAGAAGATGGGATGACTAAGAAAGAGGAGTCACCCCTGAGGAGTGTCTTCTACTGCATCGTAGCATGGCAGCTAGCTTCTGATAGCAGGAAGGATAATTGTGAGTGTGTGCGAAGTAAGTATGAGCTCGCTTTTGTAACAAAACATTAATTCATTCATAATGGCAAAGCCCCGTGACCTTCTCAGTTCCTTGGGGGCTCACTTCTCAACCCCGTTGCCTTGAGACCGGGTCTCTCATTCATGAACTTTGGGAAGCACATCCAGACTGCAGTAGGCTGTACACTGTAAGGGTTATGAATGTTTGGAATGGAAAGATTCTTGTGATCTGGGGGCGTGGACCGGGTCAAACTTTAGCAGAGGGAATGGGTAGAGGGAAAGAAAGCTGGAGGAGGGCTCAGGGAGGAATGTCCATTCTGAACAAAAGGATGGAGCCGTGGGTGTGCAGGCAGGCTGACAGCGTGTGGAGGAAAAGGAGCGCTCAGGAAGGGACGGACAGGAATGAAGGGGAGCCGTGAATGGAGACTGAAGGAAGTATCTGTGAGCATAAAGGCCCTGAACAGGGTGTGAGCAGAGTCATGCAGGGATTGGTCATCTGCAGGCAGACAGACAGGCAGCAAACAGTGGGTGTGGTCAGTGACTTGACAGCCTGTGCTGTTAAATTATACAAGCATCCTTGGGATGAGAGCGGGGTAGAGGCACCAGGGAAGGTCTGGGAGGTCACGCACAGCTGATAACAAAGTAACCTGACACAGCCACCATGGAAGCCAATGCCGACCGGGGGCTGGACAGATGCCTCAGCACTCACGAACTTGCTGCCCTTGCAGAGGACCAGTCCAGGTCCCAGCACCCGCACTGGGCCGCTCACAACTGCCAGTAACTCCCAGATCAGGGGAAATCCAATGTCCTCTTCTGGTCTCTGTGGACACACACATTCAGATGCACATATCTACACATAGACACACAATTTTAAAGTTTTCAATTAAACAAATCTAACAACTGATATTCCATATAACACAGCTAAACCGCTCTGGAATGTCAAGGCACTATTTACAGAAGCTAAGTTATAGAATAAACGTTTGTGTCCCACAACAGAATAATGGATGAGGAAAATGTGGGCCATACATACATACATACACACACACACACAAGGAAACCTTCCTTAGTCATTCATACATATAGTTGTATATAAAAAACTTCAAAGTAGAGAGAAATCTTTCCAGGGGGAGGGTAGTGAGCGAAGCGGAGAAAGAAAGGCATGCTGGGAAGTGTGTTCAGCATACACACAAAAAATTGTTTTAAAGAAAATCTTTCTTCCTAGGAGAAATCATTAGATTAGGATTCAGTGTTGGGTGTGGATAGAGGTTATTGATTGATTCATTTGGTCATTCATGTAGAAAGATCCTATTGAAACTTCTGTAGGACCTAGGTTGCTTGAGGAATCTTGGACACTATTGGAGAAGGCCAACTCACCATTGCTTGCGGAGCAGTCTAGCATATGTCAATTAGAGTATGAAAATAAATCATATGGTTCATTAGAACTTGGTAAGTCGTATGGAGAGTCAAGTATGTAGAAGTGGGCCCAGGTGTTAAGGTGATTTGGGTATGAAGTTAGTTGGTCAGGGCAGGCCTCATTGAGATTTGATGCTGGTAAGGAAGTAGTGAAGCAGCCAAGGAACAGTCCAGACCAAAAGGCTCGGGCAGAGATCCCTAGACTTCATACCCAATATATTCATTGCAAAGCAAGAAGGCTGTTGCCTAAGGGAGAGTGAGGCAGACAGTGCTGGGAGAATTGGGCAGATGGCACAGCCTACTATGACAAAGACTTTGACTTTGTCAAACCAGGAAACCACTGGGAATTTTTGGCAGATGAGTGGTGTGACCCGCCTCACAGGCTAAAGGGATTCATTGGCTGCTATATCTGTAGACAGACTGTATCAGGACAAGGACGGATTCAGAGAGACCATTTTGGAGGCTGATATCATCATCACATAGGCAAGAGACCATGATGGTTTGAACCAGCAATAGTCACGGTAGTGGGGTGAAACCAACGGATACACCAACCAAATCATCTAATTCAGAAGTAAATTCCTTCCTCATTATTTCTTTCTCATTCATGTTGCAACTAGTAAAGAGAATGATAGAGAGGACATAAATGTTGCTCCCGTGAGGTTTGCCTGAGCCACTCCTGGAAGGATGGGGTTACTCCCATTTGAGATGAGTAAGTCTGAGTTGGGCAAGCAGAGAAGCTTTAGGGTAAGAGGCTGAGCTTAGTATCAGAGCTGGTGAGTCTGGGCAGGGTGATGGAGATTAAGAGATGCTGAGGAGGAGGCAGGATATATGGATATGTTCTTTGGGAAAGAGGGTGAACCTGACGCTTTGTGACTGGGTAGCGTTTCAAGCAATGAGATTAAGTGATATTACAAGGTGGAGACAATCAGGAAGTCACAGCCTGGGTTTTTCAACCTGGAGGCCAGAGGGACAATGGCAAAGGAGGGGCTGGAGAGATGGCTCAGAGGTTAAGAGCACTGGCTGTTCTTCTAGAGGTCCTGAATTCAATTCCTAGCAACCACATAGTGGCTCACAGCCATCTATACTGTAAACTGATGCCCTCTTCTGGCATGTAGGCATACATGTAGGCAGAATACTGTATACATAATAAACAAATAAATCTTAAAAAAGGGGGGGGGGCTGCAAAGGAACAAGAGGATCCAACAGGAAGCTACCCAGTTAGAGAAGAAGAGTGCCTTGCAAGGGAAAGGGAAAAAAACACTTCAGAAAGAAAAGAATAATGAGCGGAGTAAAGTGTATTGATAGGACCAAGAGTTAGTCATCATCATATTGATAAAGGAAGGATAACAGGGATAAGTTAAGAGCTCTTAGCACATGATGGATATTGAGGGTTGAGCCAGTGATTGCAAAGAGACAGGATGATGAGCTAGACTCAAGCTTGACTTAGGACAGTTGATGACTTATAGAAGAGGTTGTAACATGGAGACGAGGGAAAATGTTGTCTATTGCAGAGACAAAAATGGCCGGAAGAGCCACTCCAAGGTTTTGAAGGAAAATAATAGGATATGGCCAAAAACACTGGTTCCCAAACTAAGCCCTATTGCGCCTACTTCCTCCTATCCATGGACGGATGCTGAAGCACTGAGATCTCAGGGATCTGAGCTGGGGATTTTCCTTCCCTAAGAAAGCAATGTGTCAGAGCCGAAGATAAACAGCAGTCCCCTTTCCGTCAGGCTGCTCAGCTTGATGACTAAGTAAGAATGTTAGCCAGGTGGGCAGTGATGATGTACGCCTTTAATCCGAGCACTTGGGAAGCAGAGGCAGGCAGAGCTATGAGCTATGAGCAGGCTGACGTGCTCTACAGAGTGAGATACAGGACAGTCAAGGCCACACAGAGAAAACCTGTCTCTGAAAACAAAACAGGATGTGCAGGTCATTTTACTGTGAGACCAAAAATGTACCAGGTGTTAGCTGTCACAATCTGGCACAAGATTTAGTCAACTTTGTTTCATCCACCACGGGAAACAGTCTAAGGAGCCCGTAGCCTGGCTCAGTATTCCTGTTTGTTCCTACCTGTGGTCTGCTGTAAGACAGGATGATCATCCCCTGGCTTAGGTACAGCTCAACGTTACCTCACCTGCCCCAGAGTGTCTGATCCTTTCTACTCTTTGCCGGTTAACTTAGACCTGGACTGGCAAAACCAAACCAAACCAACAATCAAAAAACAGCGATGAAACAACAAGCGGCATGGAATTGTTCCAGTTCACATTATAGTAGTACTTGATTCCTGTCTTCAGGAGGGAAAGGCTAGTGACTGAACCTTAGGCCTCATGCCAGCACTTAACTTCATGTCTTGCTCTTTCTTTACTTTAGTTTTTGAGGCAGAGTCTCCTAAGTTGTTCAGGCTGCATTTGAACTTGTGATGTTCTTGCCTGAACCCTGGGATTAGAGGCGTGGGTCACCAGGCCTACCTAGTACTAACCTCGTTGGGGCTTTATGGTATTTGATGCTTGTTTGTTTTGAGACAGGGTCTCCCTGTAAATCTGACTAGCCTGGAACTCACTGTGTAGACCAGGCTAACCCAGGACTCACAGAGCTCTGCCTGTGTCTGCCTTCCTAGTGCTTGGATAGAAGGCATGTGACACCGCTCCTTTTGACATTCTTTACTTTAGATTTGGAAGCTTGCTGGTCTTGCTGGCCCAGCATGAGTCAGGAGCACAGGAAGTTCACACACTAAAATGTCCCACCAGCCCCATTTGGTCACCTCCTCCCTTCCGCAGATTCCCAATCTGGTTTTAATTGTTATGATTTGTTTGACTAATCATAATTCATGTTTTTCTGGTTGATAGGATACGTTGGAATAATACATTGGCACTCAACACACACAGACACACTCACAAGTTGCTAACACTCAACAACATAGCATTTACTACTTAAAACACTTTACACAAATGTTCATTCATTTGATCCTCTAGGATATGCACATGCTGGCTCTGCTCATGTGATAGAAAAGGCATAAAGGGGTTAAGTAACTTCATGAACAGCACAGGCTAAGTTAGTTAGGGTTTCAACCCAGGTAGGGAGATCCCAGAGTCAGTCATCAGCCTGTCTCTCTCTCTCTCTCTCTCTCTCTCTCTCTCTCTCTCTCTCTCTCTCTCTCTCTCTCTCTCTCTCTCAGTTTGAGGTTATATTGTCCCAAGTCCTGACCAAGCTACCTTTGGACCTTGTGAGTCCACAGATATAAGACCCCCCACCAAAGCCGCTGGTCTTTGTTGACTCCCCAGAGATGAGGGGACTGCTCCTCTGATGAGCCCTACTATAGCTTACAGAGCACCTTACTGTGAGCTCTTAGCATCCTTTAGTCAGCTGCTCACCTCCCCTTCCCAGGTACAAACAAACTCTTAGGACTTAGGAACAAAGACTGATTTTTGGTTGGTTGGTTGGTTGGTTGGTTGGTTTCATTTTGTTTTTCCAGATAGGGTTTCTCTGTATAGTCTTGACTGTCCTAGACTCACTCTGTAGACCAGACTGACCTTGAACTCACAGAGATCCACCTGCCTCTGCCTCCCTGAGTGCTGGGATTAAAGGAGTGAGCCATCACACTCTACAGGACTGTGTTTCTTTATCTTGCTTTCCCAGCCTCCAGAACACCGTGCGGCTCAAAATGTCACAGGAACTTTAAAGATGGAAAGTTCCTGACTGGTATCCGACTGCCATTCTCCTGTAGTAGAGCATCTCTGCTAGAGAATGCCTCTCTCTCATGAAGCCCAGATGTAGGCTTTTGGTCCTCCTCCATATGCCCCGGCTAGGCAGCCACTATAACTCAATAAGATATGACGTGCGAGCTGAGGCTGTGTGCTGAATGGTAGGGACGTAATACATTCCTAGGCTCACCAGGTAGATGTTCATTCACAAAAGTAATGAATTCCCAACCCAAACAAGAGCTTGTCCCTCGGAATTCACTAAGTATTTAGTGGTGATCATGCTGCCCTCAGTTCTCTCAGGGACATTCATTTTCGTGTGTGTGTGTGTGTGTGTGTGTGTGTGTGTGTGTGTGTGAGAGAGAGAGAGAGAGAGAGACTTATGATACCAAGTTGGTATCAATACCAAAGACTTTTTAAAAACGCAGTGTGGTCTTGACTAGAAATGGGGTTAGTGATGTGAATGGACAGGTGTAATCAGAAGCCATTTACTATACACAAATTCATACCAAAAAAAAAAATGTACGTAAGAATTACCAGCAAGAGCTTGCTGGCAGTAGCCTGATGTAGCTGTCTCCTAAGAGGCTCTGCCAGTGCCTGACAAATACAGAAGTGAATGCTCACAGCCATCCATTGGATGAAGCACAGGGCCCCCAATGAAGGAGCTAGAGAAAGTACCCAAGGAGCGGAAGGGGTTTGCAGCCCCCTAGGAGGAACAACACTATGAACTAACCAGTACCCCCAGAGCTCCCTGGGACTAAACCACCAACCAAAAAAAAAAAAAAAAAAAAAAAAAACACATGGTGGACTCATGGCTCTAGCTGCATATGTATCAGAGGATGGACTAGTCAGTCATCAATGGGAGGAGATGCCCTTGGTCCTGTGAAGGCTCTATGCACCAGTATAGGCAAATGCCAGAGCCAGGAAGCAGGAGTGGGTGAGCAGGGGAAGGAGGAGGAGATGGGGGTTTTCGGAGGGGAAACCAGGAAAGGGGATAACATTTGAAATGTAAATAAAGAAAATATCTAAGAAAGAAAGAAAGAAAGAAAGAAAGAAAGAAAGAAAGAAAGAAAGAAAGAGGAAGAGAAAGAGAGAAAGAAAGAGAAAGAGAGAAAAGAAAGGAAGGAAGGAAAGAAAGAGAGAGAGAGAAAAGGAAAGAAAGAAGGAAAGAAAGAAAGAGAGAAAAGAAGAGAAGATAAAATAAAAGGAGAGGAGAGGAGAGGACAGGAGAAGAGAAGAGAAGAAGGGAAGAGAAGAGAAGAGGAGGGGAGGGGAGGGGAGGGGAGGGGAGGGGAGGGGAGGGGAGGGGAGGGGAGGGGAGGGGAGGGGAGGGGAGGGGAGGGGAGGGGAGGGGAGGGGAGGGGAGGGGAGGGGAGGGGAGGGGAGGGGAGGGGAGGGGAGGGGAGGGGAGGGGAAAGAATTGCCAGGATCTGACCAAGGCATGCTATCTGGTTAGTTTCGTTAGTTCGCTTGTGTTAATGTCAGTTTAAAGGTTCCGATAATATAGTGAAGTGCTGGCATGTCACCTAGGGGAAGCTAGTAATGGGTCCATAAGAACTGGCTGTAATGCTTTTATAATTTCTTATACGTCTGTAATTATTTCAAAGTTGACATGTTAAAGACATAAACCAAACAGGTTACTGCACCTGCAATTCCAGCGCTTTGGATGGAGACGCATGCAAGTGAGTTTGAGGCCAGCCTCTCTAACATAGTGAGCTCAAGGCCAGCCTGGACTACAGAGCGAAACTTTGTTTCAAGGAAACAAAAGAAAAAGAAATAAGGGCACTGACTTGGGAGAGAGAGCATCCGTGTTCTCTTGCATGCTAGTGGATGAGGGTAGTGGTGGGTCTTGTTTGGGGGCGAGGTGTTTGTTTGTTTGTTTGTTTGTTTGTTTGTTTGTTTTGCCTTCCTGGGTGGTGAAGGAAGTCCTTCCTTCTGTGAAAAGACTGCCAGGCTATGTGGAATCAACACCTCAAATAAAACACTGGTAGTAGATGAGGTGGTGGTTGGGAGCAAGGTCTAAGGAAAATGGCTCCTTTGGAAGCTCCAAAAGCCTAAGAGGAAAAAATCCCTCTGTTAAGAGTCTGTCCCCTTAGGTAGCAGGGCAGGCTCTCTCAGGATTACCTGTTGGCTCACAAAGCCATTCTTTCCCAAATCCTGCCACTTACACTTTCCTACAGAGCTACAAGACATCTGGGATTTATTCCACCGAGCCTATGAGAGCAGAAGGAATCAGAGAGATCACTCTGCAGAAACAGGCCAAGCGAGCCAGAAAACTGAGGCCAAGACCTGGCTTGTCTTGTGGGCTGTGGGTTATCCCCACCCTAAGTCTTCTGGGCTACTAGAAAATTTGGAGAACCCTAATCCTTATACATTCTTATATTATTAATTTTTTTGTCTTTTACCAACAGATATTTTTGTCCATGGAAAATATTTCCCCTAAGTCTAACCAGCTTAGCGTTACTGAAAATTTCCAGTTTCCTTAACCCTTCATTTGCTCTTCAAAGAGGTAGCAAAGGAAACCGTTGGTGTGCTTCCTGGGAGAGGCATTTGTAACAGCTGCTGTGATGTATTTTTAGTGTAGCCTCCTTCCCCTTTGGGGGAACTTTTTTTTAGTACAGCACTGGCCTTCCCAACACACACTGCATTGTAAAGATGGCTGGGGAATCTCTCAGAGGACCAGTATTGCCATTGACAAATCTCTCCGTTGCTAGAATCCAAAGGTTTTACAGCCCTGTTTTCCTACAGGATTCTTAGGGTTTGTTTTCTAGGGCTTAGTGAAGAACAATCAGAAAAAACACCTTAGCAAGCAAGAAGGCTGCTAATGGCTCCTGCATTAGAGATCTTGCTGCCCTAGATGAGACCAAAACCTCTGTGGGCACCACACTCCTTAGGTCGTGAGGGTGAGCCATTCATTCTCATCTGGGAGGATTATTTTAGACTTTAATGACAGCAAGGATTATTAAACACTAGATGAGCTACTAAGGAAGTTAGGCATGTTCCCATCTCCTACCACACTTTAAAAATAGGATGGGTTTCTGGCTGCAATAAATGGCTTGTGTTAGACAGCCCCACAGAGATAGGAGGAATCAGGAGGCATCTTTAGCCATATCATCTTATGAGGTTCCAACTTAAACTATTCCAACACCAGCTGCCCCACAAACAAATTGAAAACATTTAAATTTGCGTTTGCCTTCTGTTGTTGTTGTTGTTGTCGTCGTCGTTGTTGTTGTTGTTAGATCTCAGGGGTCAGGATTGGGGGATATTAGACTATGCTGAAGAAAGATGTATCATACATGTAAATTACCCATGACTCTGATAACTTTCATGTCAAATAGATTAAACTTCTAAGTTTAATGGTTTGGGGTGCCAGATGAATGTAAATATGAGAGAGACAGAGAGTCAGTCAGATGGACAGACAGACAGAAACAGAGAGGGAGGGAAAATACATACACGTTCATGTTTGTGTGCATTTGGTGAGGGCACACAAAGCTTTGGAGGACAGAGGACCCCTTAGTTATCATTTCTCAGGTGCCATCCACCTTAAGGTTTAGGAGTTCATATCCCTGGCCTGGAACTCATCGGGGAACCTAGGCTGGCTGACCAACAATACACAGGAACCTGCCTGCCTCTGTCTCCCCAATCCAGAGGGTACACACTCATGCCTCCAGGACCAGGCTTTTGCCATGTTCTGTTGTGTTCTGCATTTTGTTTTGGTTTGGTTTAGTTTGGGTTTTTTTTTTTTTTTTTTGAGATAGAATTTCACTCTATAGTTCTGGCTGGCCTAGAACTTGATAGGTAGACTAACTAGGCTAGCCTTGAACTCAGAGCTCCTCTTGCCTCTGCCACTCCTGGCCAACCCCTGCTATTCTGTTAGGTACAATGTAGCAACAGGAAGTGTGTAACATTTTAGCCAATAAAGAGAAGGCCATGAAATAAGCAGGGAAATTGGAAGCAGAAGAATCTCTAGTTTAAGCCCATCCAAGGACACACAGTGAGACTCTGAAAAGATAAATAATCATTTTCATTTAAAGAAGAAGCAAGACAGTGGGAGAATCACACAGGTTGCCGGGGTCCCAAGGGTTTGGATCATTTTCTTAGATTTTATCCCTCCAGCTAGGGATCAAGAACCAATAAGAGCACGGGCCTGCTTAAAAGTTTTCAGTCCACAGCGCTGAGATGTTTCACAACGAGAACCACAGTTCAACTGCGACATGCATGGGTACAGGTCAGGAGGCAAACCTCTGGAGACAGCTCCTACCAGACAACTTGTGGGACACAAGGAGGCTCAGACCATGAGGCCTGGTGCAAATGCTTCTACCTACTGAGCTAGCTCACCTTCACACCGCTACAAGAGTTGTAACAGACTGCTCTGTGCAGTAAGACATCTGATTTGCTTACTAAGACATTGATATTCATCAGCTCTTCGTTACCAATGAAAATATGGGAGGCCAGGCAGTGGTGGCACACGCCTTTAATCCCAGCACTTGGGAGGCAGAGGCAAGTGGGTTTCTGAGTTCGAGGTCAGCCTGAAAGGAAGAAAGAAAGAAAAAAAGAAAGTATGTGAGTCTGCAACCCTATAGGTGGAACAACAATATGAACTAACCAATACCCCCCAGAGCTCGTGTCTCTGGCTGCATATGTAGCAGAAGATGGCCTAGTCAGCCATCACTGAGAAGAGAGACCCCTTGGTATTGCAAACTCTATATGCCCCAATACAGGGTAATGCCAGGGCCAAGAAGTGGGAGTGAGTGGGTAGGGAAGCAGGGCGGGGGGGGGCGGGGGGGGATATGGGGAACTTTCGGGATAGCATTTGAAATGTGTATAAAGAAAATATCTAATGAAGAGAAGAGAAGAGAGGAGGGGAGGGGAGGGGAGGGGAGGGGAGGGGAGGGGAGGGGAGGGGAGGGGAGGGGAGGGGAGGGGAGGGGAAGGGAAGAGAAGAGAAGAGAAGAGAAGAGAAGAGAAGAGAAGAGAAGAGAAGAGAAGAGAAGAGAAGAGAAGAGAAGAGAAGAGAAGAGAAGAGAGAGAAGAGAAGAGAGAGAAGAGAAGAAAAAAGGAAAAGTATGTGAGACAGGCTAGTTTATCAAAGACATTCAGTCAGCCTCCAGTAGTTCTGGAAGGGCTTGCTTGGCACCTGCCTAGGCTCAGTTCTGGGAGGATCCACTTGGCTATCCCACATCATGGCAGATGGCAGTCTCAAGACCGTGTATACAAATGATCACACAACAGTCAGGAAGAGGGAGGAGCTGGGCATGGCCAGGCTCAGGTTTCTATGACAAGCCTTGATGGGAACTACCTAGGACTTTGTGAAAATCTCCCTAATGGATCTCAAGTGACCTAAAGGCCCCCTGGGTGTCCCTAAGTTTCCCATGCTACACCACAGGACACCACTAGTCACATAAGATGTTGAGAGACAAGCTACATGCAGTGTCCCATGAAGAGAACTATAAGGCTATGTGTGACATCTTAGATATTTAAATTCGGGATATAAACAACAAAATGATTTGTGTTGTTTTGTTACTGTTTTTAGATTTCTTTATTTTACATATACAGGTGTTCTGCCTGCATGTATGTTTGTGTACCACATATGTGCAGTGCCTGGAGAGGCCAGAAAAGGGCACTGGATCCCTCAGAAAAGGATGTTAGCTGCCCTGTGTATGCTGGGGTTTGAATCTCCATTCTCTGGAAAAGTGCTCTCAATGACTGAACCGTCTCTTCAATACCCAAAAAGGTGTTCTTGATCAATAGCTAGGGGTATAGTCATGGATAAGTTATTTGACTATTAAATATCTCTTTTATTCATATATTAAATGGGGATAAATTTTTATCAGAAGACCTCTCAGTGGACCTGCTCAGGATGGGAAATTGATGTGTTCATTGTAATAGCCGTTAAAAACATTGAATCATAAAGAATAAGACCTTAAGCGCTTTAACTTAAAGCTTGAATATGTACACATCCTTTCATCATCAGGGAATTTTTAGAAATCATTTTACCTTGTGTGTACGGGTGTTTTGCCTGCATGTATGTCAGTGTGTCGTGGGCACAATTGGTGCCCACAGAGGCCAGAAAATGGTGTTAGATCCCCTGGAACTGGTATTACAGGGGATTGTGAGCCATCATATAGGTGCTGATAATTGAACCCAGTCCTTTGGAAGAGCAGCTAGTGCTCTTAACCACTAGAGCCCAGAGCTCCATAGTCTTTTTGTGTAGAATTTTATTCCTTTTCTTGTCTGTGTGATGAAAGCCCTGACAGAAGAAACTTAAGGGAAAAGGGAATTGGGGGGTCTCATGGTTTCAGAAGGTGTAGTCTGTCATGGTAGGTCAGGGGAGGGGTGATGGGATCACGTGACAGGAGGACAAAGCAGGAGGAGAACCGGGCAGATAGCAAATCCTGGCTCTGACCTTCACCATCTCACCCCTGACGGCCTCCTCCCACCAGACAGGCTCCGCTGCCAAAGCCACCACAGCTCTCACAACAGCACCACAAGCTAGAAACCCAGCACTGTTCGGGACATGAGCCTGTGGGGACATGAGCCTGTGGACCTTCCACCCCTCTTCTCCAGTGAGTCAGAACACAGCAGCTGTGAGGGCCCTCTAGCCAGCTGCTGAATGAGCAATACATAGAAGACACAGTCACAACCTCATGCCCCAAAATTTGGTCTATCCTCTCAATTAGACCAGGAACATTAAGGCTTGCAATTAGTCTTTCCTCTGTGTGTGTGTCACACACACACACACACACACACACACACACACACGGACTTGCTTTTGAGTGTGAGTATCTGAAATACAGAGTCGTCATAATGATCCAACCACAGTACCTGTGGATTCTTCACTGGTAACTTTGGTCTCCTAGTCAGATGGAACAGTTCTAATGATCCCACATTTTCTTCTGTCTCAGTAGCATTTGCATTCCTTTCTTCTTTCTTTTATTTTTGAGATTATAATACAATTACATCATTTTCTCCTTCGTTTTCCTCCTTCCAAACCCACCCTCCATATACCCCTCCTTGCTCTCTCATATCCGTGGTCTCCTTTTCTTTACACACACACACACACACACACACACACATACAACCTGCTTAATCTGTATAATGCTGCTTGTTCGTTTGTGTTTTCAAGGGCTGACCCCCAGCTGGCGTGTCCTTCCCTAGGTAGGGCTGTTTCTCCTGCTCTCGGCATTTCTTAGTTGCTAGTAGTACTTTATCTAGAGCTCAGCTCCACCCCCACCCCCTCATCAACACATTTATGTCTATTGGTGTCATGGGTTTTTTTGTTTGTTTTGTTCTGGTTTTTAGACTAGGCAGGGGTCAGGGGGAGGAGTTGGAGCGGAACGAATGAGGAGTAGGTTTGATCAAAATAAAATCCATACACAAGTATAAAATTCTCAATTAAAAATTAGAAGACCCTTATAAAACCTTGAAAAGTCCAGTATTTGTCTAGGAAAATGGCTGAGTGGTTAAGGCCACATATTGTTCTTATAGAGAATCTGAGTTCAGTTCCCAGCCTTCACATCAGGCAGCAGCTCACAACTGCCTGGCAATCCAGCATCAGAGAGCCGACTCCTCTCTCAAGCCTTGGGCCCATGTGCACACATGCACATAAATGCACATAAATTAATAATAATAATACCTAGTATCCTGTAAATACCATGATCCCTCCCAAAGGTTGTTTCACCGACATATTAAATCTTATTAAATACCTTGAAATGTATCTGATTTTTTCTAAAGGAAGAATAAATAGTAAGTAAAGGTAGCTATCAATGTTCTGATTTTGAGTCCACTACTAAACAAGAATAATTTGTAGTAAGTGTAGGAGTATTACTCAGATTTATCAAAATAGTCCTTAAGTAGCAGGATGTCACTCACTAATGTACAGATACATGACACAGAAGTGTGACCAGTCCTGAGCATGCAGAGCATTTCCAGGAAAAATAGTGTGTCATGTTGAAAAGGGTTAGCAATCTACCTCCGTGTCACTCTGAGTAGCATAGACTCCCAGGGATTCCCAAGCCTTTAGAAAGGACTAAGGGTCATACTCTGCTCCTTCATTCTGCGTTTATCAGGCAGGGAAGTCTCCATCCCAGAGAGTACCAAGACTGAACACCCAGCACTGAGTGCTCAGCACTGTGGGGGTCAAAGCTGGGTTGGGTCCCCTGCCAGAATCCATGCTCTCTGTGCATTCAGAAGCTCTCATGGGACTTTGGCCTCCTTCACATTTTAAAAAATAGGATTTGAAAACCAGGAAATGCTACCTGGATCCTGGAAGCAGGAAGTGGGGGGCTGTGGTCAGGTGAGGGAAACAGTCTCTGCTCTGCCACTCAGTGCGTCCAGGCAAGCACTCTGGCCAGCCACTTAGAAAGGTATAGAAAGCAGAGGCATGAAGATGCTTGGGAAGAGAGTGGAGGGAAGAGGGGCATTCTAACACAGATGGTTAGCCTGGAGCAGGCCTGCTAAGAAGGAGCAGGAGGATAATATGGAAAACTACCGGAGTCTCTTATTAAGAGAAGGATCTCTAGGCACCGCCCAGTTTCTGCTGTTTAGAAAAGGACACAGGCAAGAAATGCTGGTCCAGGTCTTAGTGAGGGTAGAATTCTGGTCCAGGCCTCAGTTGGGATGGGGATGGGGAGAATCTGAACCATATCACATGGGGTAAGGGGTCTCAGGTTTGCCTAGAGCTCCTATGATCTCCTAGTTCAACCTCCCAAGCACTGGAGCTACACCTTGCTACTAGCTTGTGCCACCACATCCAGCTTTCTTTCATTTAAACACACAGACAGACAGACACACACACACACACACACACACACACACCCCTCTGTCTGAGACTCCTCAGGCTCAGTTGGCTGTGGCCTGGATTCCAGGCCATTTGAAATCATTTTTCCAGCACTCAGGGTTTCATCCCACATGATGGGATTCTTTTGGAAGCAATGGGAACTCTTTGGAGGCTCTGTGTTTTAAGGCAGCGATTCTCAACCTGTGAGTCGTGACCCTTCTGGGAGTTGAATGGCCCTGTTGCAGGGGTCGCATACCAGATATCCTGCATATTAGATATTTACATTATGATTCATAACAGTAGCAAAATTACAGATTTGAAATAACAATGAAATAATTTTGTGGTTGGAGGTCACCACAACATGAGAGCCTGTATTTGAGGTTGAGGCATTAGGAAGGTTGAGAACCACCTTGTTTTAAGGAGTTTGGTAACTATTTGACACGTTACCAGTCCTGCCTGTGTTTCCACAGTGGAAGCAGAGACAAGCAACTTTGGAGCTATTTTCAACTGTAGATTCGAAACAAAACCGAAACAAAGCAACAGTCTGCGCCAAAATCAAGAGCTATCCCTCAACACTAGGTCCCCCAGATGGTCTATGATTAGCCTCCGTGGGTATCAAGGCTTCCAAACACTGCCACAGCTGGAACATCAGCCTCCTTAGGAGCAAAGAATGAAAGTTACAAAGAAGCAGAGTAGGTTTGCTTGTCTGCTGTCAGCATCCAAGGGAGGCATCTGATAGAAAACACAGAGACGACATCTCTCATCCTGCTTCTATTCCTAAGAAGCTGCCCGACACCATCTGTTTGAGTCAAATCATTCCCCATTGACTAAACGTGTGATTTGTAGTGTAGATTGTCTGGTTTTAGCTCATTAATCTTCACCAGCAGGAACTCTTCAAATCTGAAGATTCCGGTCCCCATCTCCCGAGATTCTCTCTCACCATTCATAAGCTGGAACATATTTAAGAGAATTTATGGAGAATATTCCTGGAGATGATATTTTTTTCTGGGGTGTATAGCTGATCTCAGTATGTTGGGATGATTGACAGGAACTATTTTTCTTTTCTGTTGTAAGCAAGTCCCATTATATGATGGTTTGGTCTGGCCTCTCCTCAGCTGTTCTTGTAAATGCTTAGAAGGGCAGTCATCCCAAGTATGGTCAGGAGCTGGAGAGAGAGAACATGTTGGCATGAGCCCACCAGTGCCACCTAGTCTGGGTCTGCATCCGCTGGCTGTACTGAGAGAATGGTGGAGCTCACAGCCTGCTTCCGAAGTTGGAGGGATTTTGTAGTCATTAGGCCTTTGGGAGCTCTTCTGTGAGAAAGCTGCTCACAGGTGTGTGCGTGTCTTTAGTCAAGACATACTTGTGACACTGTCTTTAACTGCTAGGTCTGGCAGCGTCATCTTTAGCACCTCAAGTAAATGTCACATACAAATGTTAACTTGAGAGTCAGAGCTCACTCAAGAAAAATAAAGCAGGCGACTGGGAGAAGTAAAAACAAAACAAAACCCACACATCTGAACAGCTGTTTATTCACGGAACATAGCTCCACATTCAAGAATACCAAAAGCACTGTTGGCTAACCCTAAGTCTAAGAGTCCTTGCTTCTCAAGAGTGCCTGCCCCCTGCCCCTTTGTGGGGACAGTATCAACTGTGTGATTTGGGTCAACCAGTCCCTAAAAGTGGATCTGAGCCGCAGGCACATCCCAACGCGAAGGTAAGCATGGTTGCTTAGTGCACCTGTTCTCTGGTGTGCATGCTTGCCCACGCTCAGAGAAAGTGGCCATCGTGCAGGCAAAAGATGTGTTCCTTGGCTGTTTTCTTTCCATTTCGGTGTGCCTGTAAACAGGAATGTAAAGATTTGTGTAGCCCTGGTCCTGTCCTATTTTCTGTTGATGACCTTGCTGTCCCTAGAGACAGCTGTATAATTTTGGCTTCTTAGGGCTTCCTCTGCCCCCACAGCTCACTGTGCAGCTGAGACGGTGGCCAATGGCAGACCGTTAGGCAGTCGCCCACTCAAACGGTGCTCCCCAAGTGCTCACCTGGAAGCTCGGAATTCTGGGTTCTTCTTGGTGCCCAAGTTCCCCCTCCCTCGTGGCTCCAGGCTGCACGGCAGCAGCTTTCCAGCCTGTGAAGGCTCCTGGACAGTTGTTTAAAATGGTCGATACCGACAGTTCATTGCTCTTCCATAATGAATAGAGCAGCACGTAAGGGAGTTTGTGTTTATGTCTTGGATTTTCACTCCAGAAAAGGAGCCTCAAACCATGGCTGAGAAACACCAAATGCTCCTGTCTCTGAACAGAGGCTCTGTGATGCAGGCTCGCCCCAAGTAGCTTAGGAGCAAGAGGATGGACACATTTGGCAATCATCCTCTCAAACTGCTGTTACTCCAGGCAAAGCTGCCACTGAAGTCCAGCATTGAGACTGTTTTGGCCTGAGGCTGTTCTCTCACCTCTGCTCCTCCAGAGCTCACCTCTGGAAACACTGATTCTGTGAGGTAGAGTTCGCTATCCATAAAAATTAAGAAGATAGATGACAGCCAGCCCTAGTCAACACACACAAACCCT
The DNA here is from genome assembly GCF_978045245.1 of Mus caroli. Classification (NCBI taxonomy): domain Eukaryota; kingdom Metazoa; phylum Chordata; class Mammalia; order Rodentia; family Muridae; genus Mus; species Mus caroli. The sequence continues at coordinate 43,152,663 of NW_028227267.1, read as the reverse complement.
AAGCATACACTGCCAGACAAGTATAATTTTATATAAAATATCAGAACTAAATGAACAGTATTTGGACTGAGTAATATACTGACTACAATGGGGGAGAAGACATCTGTGGGTGAGGACTTTGGCTGAAGGTATTACCCTTGCAAATGCATTTCCAGTACTGAATTCAGAGCTGTGGTTCAGTCTGGAGAATTTTCCAAAAGTGGAGGGCCCCATGACCTGTTAGGTCCTGACCAGTAGCAGGCAGCTAACATGGGAACCACAGACATGGAGTGCCTTGCCTGCACATGATAAATCCCAGGCAGTGAAGACCAGGCAAAACCGGTTCTGGAAATACCAGCGACAGAGAACTAACTGCCCTTGGCATCCTGGTTTCTGCTGTGCTTCCTATGTGGTGTGAACATGGTCTCCTCAGCTTTTGGGTCCTGCAGGCTATAACCCACAAAGGCAGAAATTATCCACTGTCAATCAAGCCTTCGTCTGCTGGGTTTTTTCTTAATGACATTGATATGACCGAAGTTATGTTGCGACTACGGAGACACCAAACACAGATATTCTAGGCTTGGCTTCAGTGTCCGGTTTTCTGAGTGACCTTGGACATGTGTAATATCTGAGACCTTTGATTCTTTAGCTTATCAAATGCCTAGACAGGGTGGGATAGCTGATATGTGCTCAATCAGAGATACATGTTTAGTGTTGGGGGCTCACACACGGAGCATGACAAGTCCTCTACACCTGACCTACATTCCCAGCCTATGAGTCTGCACTGTTGTGACAATTCAGGAATGAATGAATGAATGAACGAACGAACAAGGGAAGCAAACTACACTGTTATTGACACTTTTAGTCTTCTGAAAATAATGTTTTTGGCTGAAGTGTTTAAAAAAGAATGTAGCACCATCATTCAAAGCCCGCCAGGATGACTCCGTTGGGCACATAAACAACATTAACACTCACCCTTCAGTAAGACCTTGGCATTGCCCTCTCCTGAGTTTCTTGAGGGCTTGACTAAGGAATGTAAATCTCTGTCCCAACCCCATCTGCTACCTGGTGAGCCAGAACGTTCACTTTGAGGAAAACCATTCCTGAGGCACGGCTTTTCTTTCAGGAAAACATTAGGGTTATCTTAACATTTTTAGGCTGTTTTTCTTAATTCTGATGTTCCTCCAGAATGCAATTTAAAATAAAAAAAGGATCCTGGTTTGGCTCCTTGTATGTAGATGCTTGCCTAGCTCAGCCCTCAACACCCATACAAGAGCATACCCATGAAGTTTGTGAGCCATTTGGGGGAAACTCAAGTGCAGTAAGGGGCTCTCTGTGTGGCTGGGTGGGCAGCTGCTAACTCAATTTCCAGGAGTCTGTGCTACACAGAGCCATGGATTTCCATCAGTTGCATGGAAGAGCCACTAGAGCCACGGAAAGAACGCAGATGGCCACAGAGGCAAAGGAGGCTAGTTTCTTGACTCTCACACACTTCCTTAATCCATTGTCCATGAAAGAGAGGGCCACGGTGATTCAGAATGCAGCTCAGAAACGCTCTTTAGTTCTTGGTGGTACTAGGGCAGCTTGATGGAAATTGAAATCGCCTCTTTTGTTTTTTTACCTTCTTCAGCAACCTCCGAGCAAAGTGTTGTTGTTTAGAGTATGAATGCTGCCTTAAGGCTCCTCACTACTGTGTGCTCCCAAATGATTAAAGGGGGTGGCTTAATAAAAGGTAAGAAGTGCTGTTTGCATCTGTGTAGCCCTCATGTCGTATGGATCTGTCTTTTGACATCTGTAAGTAACCCTAGTCACTAGTGTACAGAAACGCTGTTTGTGGAGCTGAAGAGATGGTTCAATGGTTAGAGATTTCTGATTGCTGTTACAGACAGGTGGCTCTCAGCTGCCTGTAAACCAAGCTCCAGCGGATCTGATGCCTTCTTCTGGCTTCCCAGGAAACCTCTCTCTCTCTCTCTCTCTCTCTCTCTCTCTCTCTCTCTCAAATTTTAAAATTCTTTTTTTTCTCCCCTTCCCCTTAAAATTAAGTCTTAAAAAAGAAAACAATACTATGTTGAATGTATAGAGGGGGTAGATGAATACATAGATGGATAGAGGGCTATAAAGATGGGTGGATGGATGGATGGATGGATGGATGGATAGATGGGTGGGTAGATGGGTGGGTGGGTGGGTGGGTAAGTGGATGGATGGGTGGGTAGGTGGATGGATGGGTGTGGGTAGATGGATAGATGGGTGGATGGGTGGATGGGTGTGGGTGGATGGATGGATGGATGGGTGGGTGGATTGTTGAACCTGGAGGTTGTTTTGTTATTGCATTGGGCTTAAGGGCACAGGCCCCCAAAAATCACAGAATCTTGGACTTTAAACCCTGACTCTTGTCACCTCTTTGCTGTCTCATCTTTGGTTCTTAATCTCTCTGCCCTCAACTTCCTGTCTGTGAAGTGGGGGCAGAGGGAGAGAGTTGATATAATCGACCTCATCAGATATTGCACGGAGAGCAAATGGAACAGTGTGTAAACACAGTGAGTAACTGACCTGCAATCAGCCTAGCAAATGTTGATGCTGTGGTATTTCCCTGTCATGTGACCTATTCTTCAGAGAATAAAGGACTGAGAAAAAGAGCCTTCAGGAGCGAAAGCTCTGCATTGGGGAGAAGATCAGTACAGTATCCCCGGCCGAGGCAGGTAGAGGAACAGAGAAGGATGAGTGGGTGTAAGCGTCTTTCTTCACGATGGCATGAGAGTCTACATGTGCAGGGGACACGAGAACACTGGGACCAGGCAGGAGCAGGAGGAAGGATGCAGTATCGTGCTTCCTCCTCTCCAGCATCTGTCCTGGTGAGAGCTGGCTGCTGCTTTCTTCTCCTCCCCCAATTAGCTATTCTATGCATGTTACAAGGCCAACTTTCAAAGATACAGAAAAGTAAAAAATAATAATAATAAAAAGGGCGGCTAGGGAAAATAGTATGTCCAAATGAGCTAGAGTGTTTTGATGGGCTAATAGCATCCTGGGAGATCATTTCTGGGAGGGGCCAAGACATCCTCTCCTGGTCTTCATGGTCTCCTCAGCATTGTGCTCTCAGCTTTTAGAGCCTGGTACATCATGGACATTCAATAAATGCCTGTTGAATTCACCTTCACTAACTGTTTTGCTTATGAGGAACCAAATGTCACCCAGACTTGTAACAAGTTCTCAACCTGAAGTTCTGAATATAATGGAGGGACTAAGGATTTCCAATAAGAATTTTATTTGGTCAATCAGCATTGCTAATAAATATTAGGACAGACAAGGTTTTGTAAGTTCCAGATACTAGTATTTAATGGGAAAAGAGATAAGTCATATACAGTAAACCCACACCCAAATAAATGTGAAATCTGAACACTTAAAAATACATGGAAATTTCATTTGGGAATATATCTCAGTAGTGGAGCTTTCATTTTGGATGCATAAAGCTATTCAGTCCTTGGTATAAAAGCCCCCTAAGAAATGTTGGAGATAAGTAAAGGTCAAGTTGAGACACTATCAAAGAAGATAGAGCGGAGCTGGTAAAGCTTCATCAGTATACAGACCAAATGTGGACATTGCAGCTCTTACGGCATTATGTCCATGCCCACGTCCTATGCTGAAAATGCTCCGGAAGTATCATCGCCATCAGCTTAGCAGGTGTTGAGTTTATTCCTCCATAACCAGTTTGGGTAATCTTACTCTAACAACCAGGATAACCGTTTCTGTGGCCCTTAAACTTTTCTAAATGCATTAGTGCATAGTAGGTATGCTTCATCACAAGCCCATGGTGTTACTTCTGATAACTACTGCTGGGGAGGCCTGAGGCAGGAAAGGATGGTGTCAATGCCAACTGAACTTCCCAGTGCTTTTCACTGCAGCGGGATGTGTTGGTTTTGGTGGATCTTGTACCCAGCAAGCCGGAGTAGGGTGTGCGTAGCTGTCTTTGGCTACTTTGCAGCTTCCTCTTTCCTCCACCCTTCTCCAACCCCTTCTCTTTCACCCTTTCACTCCCCTAACACTAAATAAGAGAGAGAGAAAGCATAAAGAGGAAAGAAAAGAGATCCCAGAACAAAGTCAGGGGTTAGAAAGGGGCAATGTTATTGTTAGACTACTTCCTGCTGATCAGAGGCGGTGAGTTCCTTGGGGCAAGTTAGATCTTAACTGTCAGGATATCTAACTTCTTGTTGTTTTTTATTTGTGTGTGACTACTTAACAAACCACAACCAATACCAACCAACACCAACCAACAACTAGCCAACAAACCCACCAACAACCCAGCACACTTCTGTTGACCCTAGCATTTATATACCCTCGAAAAAAATCCCCAGAATTCCAAACATCACACGATCACAGAAACTATTCATAACTGGCACAAGGCAACTAACTCATCGTCAGCTGCTGTAGACAATCTGAAGCAGTCCCATATCCTACACCTGGGATTAAAATGAAAACATATTCTTGTCATTCCTGGCTCCACTTCCCTGCACATATCGGTGTGATAGCCAGAGATCACAACCGTGGATCCTGGAAATAGCAAGGCAGGACGGCTCGGGGAGAGAGACCTCAGGTGTCGTATGAACGCATCAAGAACAGACTCGGAGACAGGCTTCAATGAGACATCTCATTTAATTGGAGAACAAAGGCTATTTAAACCTTTTGGGAAGTGGGTAGGAGTCTTCAGGGAGAGTGTATATCACTGGCCAGGACCAGGTCTGTGAGGATGCCTTATAGGCAGAGGAAGGAATTTCAGACATTGCTGGACATAACCTTATAAAGGAGAGGAAGCCCACCTTGGCTGCCAGACTACGTGATCTCCTCTGAGGGGCAAGGGCTTGGGGACCAGGGCTGCATAGATCAGGACATATGGGTGTGTGGAGGGGATCGACTCCTGTGAATCTCAGGACAAGATTTCCAGGGTTTTAACAAGCCTCAACCCCACTCTTGCTCCAGACTGGCTCCCCCAGTCCTCACATACTGGCTCCCTGGCCCCACATATTATGATATTTCTGTGTTTTTTTTTTTAAAGAAACCAACATTCCAAAATTCTCACTACCAGTGTATAATCAATGTATCCTAACCCAGAATGGGAGCTCACATCTCCTGCTGCCTTACAAAAATACAGATCCTGATTCAGTAGGCCCAGGAGAGGCCTAAGTGCCAGATTTTCTCTCATGGTCCCAGGAGGTGCCAGCACTGCTAATCCTTGAGTCCAGAACACGTTGGTTTCTGACTGAGAATCACTTATGCTCTCAACAGCTGTGTTTCTGGACTAAGGGAAAGTGTGTCGTGGGGTTTCGGCGTGTGATTGATGTTCAGAGAAGCCCTGGGCTGTCCCTGCCCTGTCTCCTCCTATTGCTTAAGCAGAGTGAAAATGGCCACAAGAGGAAGCGCAATTGTCTAGGATTCAAAACATTTGTCTAAGGATGGTTGTCTTCAGGGTCTCTATTGGCTGTGATAAAACACGGTAGCCAAAAGCAACTTAGAAAGGCAAGAGCTCCTCCAGCATATCCTTCTACATCACAGTCCACCACTGAGGGTAAGAACATGAGCAGGAACCTGGGGGGCAAAGAACGGAAGCAGAGACTATGGAGGTGTGCTCCTCATGGCCTGCTCAGAGTTTCGTACATAACACAGAACCACTCACCCAGGGATGCCTGGCATGGTGGCCTGGGACACACCAATCATCGACCAAGAACCCCCCCACACACCCAGTCTTATCCATTGGCAGTCCTTCAACTGAAGTTCCCTCTTCCCAAATGACTCCAGGTTACATCAATTGAGAGGAAGCTAACCAGCACATCATCACGAGCTCTTTGCATGATGAGGTAGCCTTCAGCACTACCCTGTTTTAAGCAGTGACCATACCAACAAAAACATGTGGACACTTGCTCAGCCTGGAAGAGCTAAGCAGCTATCTCCTTACTTCCTCTGTATCTAGGAATTCCTGTCTATGAATGGCTATGAAATGCCTGTTAGTATAGCTTTGATGGTAATGAGCAGAGTTTTGGCAAATAGGTAAATTCACAAGCAGGTAATACATGAATAAAGAAAACAGAAAATGTTTAATAGATCATTGATACTTAAAATCTTTCCAAACCCTTTTCACCTGAGAAATTATTCCATGGCCTTCATATATCAAGTACTGGTATTAACTACAAAGAAATTTATTTTAAAGTCATTCTTTGGCACACACAGAATTTTTTCACCTATTAAAGACAAAATCAAACTTGCAAAGTAATAAGATCTAGGAATATGTTTATTTTATATATCAAGAATTAAGTGTGAATTCTTTTGTGTTGAAGACTTGTAACTCCAGTTACTTGGGAGATTCAGGCAGGAGGATTACAAGTTCAGGGGCTGTCTGAGCCTCACAGTGAGATTGGGGCTCTCTGGGGCTCTAGATTACACTTCATATGAGCAGAAAACCCTGTAAATACAGGGAAATCGCTGCAATTCAAAACCTACAGTAGCTGTGCATGTGAGCCAGGTGTTTTGGGCAGTGTTTGTTGGCATTGTGTGGTGTCGTGGTATGTGCGATGCTAATTGCTCACATCATGTGCTCAGAACTGAGGCCACAGTGAAGTCATCAGCTGATGTGTTATGGTTGAATGTTGCCAGAAACCCCTCAGATGTGTTACATGCTTGATTCTGAATTAATTGTTGGTAGTTGTATGTGGAGAAAGCTTTTAATGCCACCAAACCTTTTTGAAACCCCTACATTCAGTTACAGGACCCCCTTATGGGGAGGCGATCATTGTTTAAGAAACGGTGTTAAATAGATCAGTGAACACACACCTCTACAACATGTCGGGCAGGTAGAGGAAATGGGGACTGTAGACAGGGAGAAAATAGACCCTCAGCCCCTAGGTCAGAGCAGACATCCGGGTTCAACCCAGCTCCAGTGACCTCTCAGGCCTGTTGTCTGCTGCCAGGATCTGAAGGCTCTTGCTGGCCTTCTCTATCTTTATATCCAGTAAGAAGTAAGGATCTTCAACTCCTGCCCCTGCCCTGGGCACTGAGTTATTCCCTGGCTCTGGAAGTCTCTTATGGCAATAGTGATTGATAATACTCAAGTAGATCTATTGAGAGCAGGCATGAGAATGCTGTTTCTCTAGGGTATGGAAGAACAGTACCTTTTAAATGATAAATGCAGCTCCAAGTCAAAAATCCCAATTGTTATGTGTAATCACAGAGCACAGTAAATCAATTGCGTAAACTCAGTACCACTCTGGTTGTGTTCCAACACCCTCAGGGGCAGGGCATGATGCTTTAGCATTCAGGAGAAGGACAGAGGTGAAGAGAATGGGGACTGGGATTCAAAGCTTGATAACTCACCCAGAATCACGTGGTGATCCAATCAAATGTAATCAAGAAGCCAGAAGAGGCTAAAGCATCCAATTCTTCTTAATTAACCAAAAAGAAAAAAAATCATCTAATTATCAGTATAAACTCCAATTGTGGTCCTTTTGAATGGTCATTTATGTGTTATTGTTGAATTTGACATTTAGATGGAATGCTTTAATGAAAACAAGAGCCAATTCCCTAATCAGTAAATTGCCCTGCTAGTGCCTTGCTGGGCCTCTTAGTCTCGTTCTCTTACTGAGAAGCTAAGTTAAGAATTAGGACTACATAATACATTTCTAATTATGTATAACCCTTCTTTTAACACCAGAAAAAAAAGAAAGAAGGATGGTAGTTTGAGCAAGGCAGACTTGAGTGTGTCAGGCTCAGAGAAAGAGTGGAATGCATGGTGCTTTCTTTCGATGGCCCTGTCTGCAGTAGGATGTAGGCGTGCTCTAATAATGGCTGACTTCACCTGACTGTTGTTCAAATAAGAGCCGCCTGTCCCTGTTACTTATAAGCTATGAGGCTCTTGTGGTAGTGAAGACTTTGTGGTTCAGATCAAGACAAGAGCTAGTAGACGGGACTTGAGAATATTCTTTGTTAGCTCTTTTCAAGCAATTAGCTTGTTTCTCTTAACGGGTGCTGGTGTTGGTGGCACAAGATTAAAAGGGACTGTGATGTGTTCGGTAATTCTGGCCAAGCATGGCCTTGGGACAGATGCTCAGTCATGAAGTCTTGGCTACTTGCAGTAGCAAACGTGGATTGTCTTGCTGGTCCCCACACTCAGTAGCGGTTGAGTAGTTAAGCACAAGATGGGATGTCATATGATATAAAGTGCTAAAGCACTGGATAGGAGTGCAAGGGGATAGAACAGCAGGTACCAATTGAGAGCCATCTTCAGAGAAAGGGTTTAGAGGAGAAGGTTGCCCCGAAGGACCTCTCCGAGTTTCTCCTCTAAACACAATGAGTGTTTTTCTCAGTGAATATGTGGGGAAACTTTAAGGGAAATGTCTGATTAAATCTGTGGATCGTCACTTTGTTTTTAAATCTGGTGTCATAAACAAGACAAGCCAAAGCCTGTCCTTCTGTCCAAACTCATTTCTGGACATTACTTCATGTGAATAGAAATTCTTGGGTGAACCTGGGGGTGGCATGCAGAGTTTGAAATGCAGGGGAAGGGGGAATCTGAAAATGTAGAAATGAACCCAGTGTGCACATTTGGAAAAGGCTGGACCAATTCTACTGTCCCTAGAGTGTGCTAGGACACCTGCTTAGATCGTGTCACATGACTCCCATGTCATTGTCATTGGTTTTGATGGAACTGTACGAGAGGCTTCTGGGTGGATTCTTTCAGAGCCTCTTGATTGGAAACGAGAACTGCAAATGGGAATCTTCTGATTTTTGTAAAATGTCTACATTAGGTTTTGGTCTGACTTAATCCAGGCAATGAAGTTGTGATGTCAACCAGCAGTTATCTGACATAGATTGCCTACAGGATGATGCCCAGTTTTGCCATTACAGAAACTGACAAGGAAAATGTTCTAAAGATGAATGCTGTAACAGAAGCCTGACAGAAACCTTCTAATTTAGTTCTTAATAACCCAAATATTTAAGTGATCGCGTGAAGTCAGAAGCAGACAGGACTGCTCTGCCCAAGGGCTGAGCTATCTGCAGGTAATACGAGCAGACACTGTGACAAGGAATAGTGGTGTCAGGAAAGGCTTCTCAAGAAGCCAACCCTGCATGGGAACGGTTTCATCTCAGTAGCGTATGAGGAAAGATTTAATGAGCAAAAGGGTAGCCGTTTGCCAACTTTGTTGTAATGTTCTCTGCAGCGTTCTCTTCTGGAGTCTTGGTTTGGTTTGGTTTGGTTTGGTTTGGTTTGGTTTGGTTTGGTTTGGTTTGGTTTGGTCTGGTCTGGTCTGGTCTGGTCTGGTCTGGTCTGGTCTGGTCTGGTCTGGTATGGTCTGGACTGGTCTGGTCTGGTCTGGTCTGGTCTGGTCTGGTCTGGTCTGGTCTGGACTGGTCTGGTCTGGTCTGGTCTGGTCTGGTCTGGACTGGTCTGGTCTGGTCTCCACAGGCACTTTCTCTTCACAAAAAGCATGCAGCTTCTACCCCTGGCTTGCCTGGAACATCCCATCACACCTCTGCTTTGTGGCATGTTCTCTCTTCTTCCCTGAAAAGGAAGTGGAGTTGGGGGAACTTCTTCTGGTGTCCACATATTCTAAGCATTGGTTTTCTAAATGTTTGGGCAAGAAGCAGAGAGCACGCATGCAGAGTTGAGGCTTCTGACTGATTGGATGTGCTTGTAACCTGCCTTCTGAAGCAGTGGTGGCAACGCATGGGAGTTTTTGCCTAATAACTAATGATCCTTTCTTCTCTTCTCTCCCTACTTACTCAAATCTGTTCATGACCATAAATGTGAGTCCTACTGGGGCTTTTTGCATGATGTTATTGATCAAGTTCTCTTTGTATTTTTCAAAATGTATTCTTGAAATACTGTGAATCTTTTTCTTTCCCAAAAGCTTCCCACCATAGGGCCTCTGACCACAAATCCAATCAAAGAGGAGTAATCCAGAGCTCAGTCACCTGACCATTTCACCCTTGAGTCTTGTTTAAGGTGCTTAGCCTGGTTTGGTGGTATGAGCCTTTAATCCCAGCACTCAGGAGTCTGAGAGTCTGAGTCAGGTGAATCTCTAAGGGCAGCCTGGACTACACAGTGAGAACCTGTCTCAGAAAAAAAAGGAAGGAAGGAAGGAAGGAAGGAAGGAAGGAAGGAAGGAAGGAAGGAAGGAAGGAAGGAAGGAGAGAGAGAGAGAGAGAGAGAGAAGAGAGAGGCAAGTGCCTAGAATTCTATATCCAAAAGTGTTAGTAGAACTTCATTCTTTAGGTTGGAAATGTCTAGTAGTAATGCTTAGATGCTGGTAGCAGTGCTTAGATACACTGAAACATAGACGAATCACTGTGCATGATATACAGATCTAAACCTTTAAGAGAGGGAACAGACCACGTCACCCACCTCAGTTTCTTTCAAACAGTAGCCTTTCTGAACCGCTGCATGGGCGGAGCTCTTTCTACTTAAACTTGATGCATATTGACCAACCTCCTTCAATAAGACTTCCAAATAAGGTGTTTTGTGAGTCCTGACGTGGTTTCATCAAAGGCTCTCCTGATGCTCTAACTGGGGCGGGAGGTCAGCTCTAGGAATAATTGTTAAAGTGCAACAATAAGGGGGTGAGGAACAATAAGGGGGTGCTCTCCCGTGAGCTTTGTCACACGTTAGGATACACAACATGTCACCTGAGTCCTAGAGATTCCCTTGGGACCCTTTCCTTTGGGACCTTTCCATTTGTGAAATAAGTTAACATCGTTTAACAACATGCAAACAGTTGGGTTCCCATTCTACCTTTTCAATACCTAAATTAGAACGACTTACATTTTAAGTTTTCATTATATATTAATCATACATAGTAAAGTATGTCAATGACTTTTTCATATAAGTATGTATATATACATATATAAATGACCATATTCTACCATAACCATCTCTTATAAAATGATTTAATTTTTTATAGCTTAATTATGCTACTGGATTACATTCTAATACACAAACATTTTGGAATTCTAAGTTTTAACAAAGAGGGCCTGGAGAGGTGTCTTAGCAGTTAAAAGCACTGGCTGCACTTCCAGAGGAACTGGGCTGCATTTCCTGCACCCACATGGCAGCTCACAACTGTCTGTAACTCCTGTCTCACAGGACCCAATGCCACCTTCTGGGCACTGTACACACAGAACACAGAGACATACATGCAGATAAAACACCCATACTCATAAGTAAGATAAATGGACAAAGTCCAAAGTTAACAAATTTCTGTGAGAAACAGGCAGCTTCTTGAGTTTGAGGTAACTAAAAAGCTGAGAGCTATCCCTGGGTCTCTGCACTCACAGAACCTAAGCTTGAGTGAGAGCCGAGGTTACATGGTCAGACGGGGAAGGACTCCTCATCAGTTAGGTGGGGGTCCTTATTGCCAAATTGGAACACAAACATCCAACATTCCTCAACACTCGCAGTGGTAGCAAGAGAAGTCATGGCTAGTTTAAACTTGAGGGAATCACAAGCATGGAAAGTTCTCTGACTGTTCCTAAACTGACCTGAATTACAGGGGGAAGTGTCTCTCGACAAAGAAATGAGCAGTCACCCCTGCCGATTGCCAGCGCCCTAGGTTAACCTACAAAGGAACTGGATGAGTTAGTAATTCAAAAGGTTGAGGTCCCATTAAAACAACAATGCCACCTCAGATCTGCTGAGGCAAATGAAGACAAAACCAAAAAATAACGACACACCTAGCATAGATCTTTTTTGTTTATCATAGCCATCTCAAATTAATTCCAGAATTGTCCAGGTGCTCATAAAAATCAGAGCACGTCATTTCACCCACTGATGGGGGCCTGGTGAGCACAGGGATTTTCAGGGGCTCATGCCTCTCAGTTTTGAAATTATTGAGTAATGTCTTTTTAGAGACTTCTACCTCTCAAGCGTTAGGAGTCTGTCCTCATAAAAATGTCTTTTAAGTCACAAATCACAAAACAAAAAAGAACTGGGAAGTGTGACCCATAACAAAAGGCCTCCGTTAATGTTAGGACAGGGTTTCCTTGTTCCAGTGGCACTGTCAGACCCTGGCTCACGGTCCTCAGACCTGCCTGATCGTGAACCAGAGACATAGCAGGCCCAGTATCCTACACCTGCCTTTCCCTTCTCACTTCTCTGCCAGGAGGCAGAAACAGAAATTCTACTTAATATTCTCCAACGAGTCCTACATAGGCTGAAATTTTTCTGCCTGAATTTTATCTCAGTAATTAAAAATGAAAGCGAAGTCAAAGTTGGTTAAAGGAAATGAGAACTAAATCTGGACACTTAGGACAGACTCCACAGACAGCAGTCACATACTTCCTTTCCAAGGTGTTGAAAGAGGGTCACATCAAAGATGTTAGGAGATGGGAAGAAAAATCACGAAGTAAGATGAGGCCAGAGAAACTGGCTGGCCCCAAGTGGCATAATGGAGTTTGTCCTAGGGTCAGGACACCCTTGGTGCTGCCATACAGCTTAGCTGCTATAGCAGATTATTGTTAACTGCTTTTTTTGCATATTTCAAATAGACGTACTCAATATGTTCTGTTTCTTTTCAGGACATTTGAATTTATAAATGTTCCCCAGGTTATGACATTCCAATGGCCAGTGTATGCAGGGCTTCTTATACAGACGAGTATAGACTTCAAATTTCTTATAGAGATTCCTAAAACTATAAGCAGAATCGAATCCGTACTATATACAATCCCGAGTTGTCATTTCAGTGATTCAGGTACAAAGGAGTCGTGATTGCGCTCCCCAGGGCAGATTTTAATGTGGGTTCTCATATGACGAAGCCATCCAACAGCACGCTGCCTCTCCTACGCTGTTGTCAGTGTCATAGATGCAGCATAAATTTAGGGCTTCCACTCAAGTAGAATTTGCCAATTCCTTATCCCTGTGGAGGTTTTGTAAAAGCACACTTCATTCTGCAGCATTTAAGCATGACTCTGATACAGCCCTCTGAAGCAATCATTAGCCACTGGCCACCACACAGCAGTCAATAGCAAGTGCATTCTAGAGCCTCTTGCCAGAGTCCTTCTAGGGCAGCTACCACCAGCCAGGCTAGAAGGCTTCTTATAGTTCCTCATAGTCTGTTCTTACTGGTCTTCCATCCTGACTCATAAGCATATAATGTTTAATTATTATTATTATTATCATCATTATTATTAATTAGTCTTAGTATTTCCCCTGAACGTCCATATCTTCTCTCCCTATTGGGTCACTGCTTCAGTTGAGTTCCAGAAAGAAATGCAACCAGGGTGCCATGCCAGCCACCTCATTAATCCTATAGCTCTGTTCCAGTCTTATGCCTGTTTAAAACCGATGTTACCCCCTTTGCCACTTTAGACCTGATCAACCCAGAATAAGAGCTAACACCAAAGAGCTAAGACCTAAAGGTTTGTTTTCACCCCTGAGTTATCTCTCCACTTCAGTCTCCTCTCTACAAGAAGATAGACCTGTAGATATGCCTCGGTGGTTAGAGTACTTGAAACTCTTACAGAACCCAGGTTCGGTTCCCAGCACCAATATCAGGCATCTCACAACACCCTGTAACTCAGGTTCCTAGGGATCCGATGCTGTTCTCAGGCCTCCAAGAGCATCAGGCATGCACAGGATGCACGGACATACATACGGACAAAACTCATACACATAAACTCATACACATAAAAAGAAAAGATTAAGAAGAGAGACCTGCACAGACGGTGTCTCTGTTCTTCTGGGAAGAAGAGGGAGTTTGCCCAGAATAGTCTTCCTTTGGTTTAAGTCTGATGTTCAGCACAGCTGTAAACCCCCAACCTTCTCCAAATATCAGAAGTTTTGTGTAAGATGACTTTAGAGAGACCTGAGTGTGGGCAGCCCTAAGGATCAGAGGGTTCCCTCTAAGATAGAGAAGAAGTGGCCTTTGATGGAAAGTCACCAGGAAAAGGGGCCCTGGCATCTTAACTACAAGTCATTTATTAGACAGAAGCAAAAGCCAAGTTCATGCCCTCTCCCCTCTGACTTCACTCAAGCTCAGGAAAACAAAAACAGTTTTGTAAGTGTCAAATCCCTATAAGCCAGTTCAGTGAGGAAAATATCTACCTCTAGTCCTAATCACCAGTGGCATTCTGGGACACTGGCAGCTTCCCACGCACGCCATTCCACCAGGAGTGAGAGGCAGCATGGATTTTGAGAAATTTTTAGGTCCAAGAAAACAAATTGGCTCCATTCAATAATGTAATTCAGCTACTACGTACACATTATATAAATCTGAGCATCCAAATTAAAATGAGGGGCCCACGAGATGGCTCAGAGAGTCAAGGCACTTGCTAGCAAGCCTGACAACCTAAGTTCAATCCTTGGACTCACAAGTAGAAGGAGAGAGCCAACTCCTACAGTTGTCCTCCTACCTCCACATACATACTGTGGTATATATGTGCATACACATGTGGACACACATCCTAAGTAAATACCATACTAACAGCAACCATGAATCGTGAGATGTGGATATTGCTTATTAATTTTGTGATTGCCTCTAAACATCCTACGTACCACAGGTCCCACCTCCTCTGGTCAATCCCTTTTTGGCAAGTCCTATTCTGTGGTTTCAAACTCACTTGAATTCCAGCTGTGCAGAGGGAGCCCCATCTGGAAATGTGGCCATACCTGGCCAGCACCATTTGAAGTCCCCACCAGAGGTACAAAAATGCAGAGCTGAGCCAGAATGTTCCAGCGCTCAGAGGCTTCAGACAAGTCTGCCCAATTTTACATAAATGCTTAGACAGGCATGAAATGAATTTTCTGGGTGTCTAGCTTTTCTTTCTATTGGTTTCTCTCTTCATTTTGTTGCTGTTTTCTATTTACTTATTTTTGTTTTATTTTGTTTTGTTTTGTTTTTCTTTTGCCAGTTCTTCTCCAGTTGGAAAGAAAAGTGCATTTTCCAGGGAGCCTTTTCAAATAATCTATTCTTTAATCTAGTGAAAAGGCAAACCTGATAGGATCTTATTTTTAAGTTGTATTCACATATGTTTAAGATAGATTTAAAAAAAATCCTGTGTCTTCAAAAGAATCTACTCAAATTAGAAATTTCCTAAGTAAGTAACTCAAAAGCACCTCTACCTACCCCCAACACACTTATTTTGTTAATAAAGAAGTTTTTATTATTTAGTCCTTCTGATTGCTCCACTTCACACACAAGGTCAAGTGGAAACATTGACCCCAAAAGTATTGAGCCTTGTTGCTCTTAGAGTGTTGCCAGCTCACCATCAGACCATACCATTACTGTCTCAGACATGCTTTTTGGCAAGTAAGTGGGGTCATGTTAATCACTTGCTCTTGTCTTTATGTAGGTACCATCCCTCCAGAAATGCAGTCTAAAAGCAATACTGTCCACTATTTGAGTCATCTGGTCTACCTACTGTACAACACAGAGAGTTCTTGCCAGTAAGGAAATACATGGCTAAAAGTAGGACAGAAAATGTCTCACTGGAGGGGTTAGAATCAGAGGTGGAGTTTAATGGCTTCCCTGGAAAATGTTTAAAAATGTATATGGCTCAGTTCCACATTAGTACAGCAGCAGTCAAAATAGACTGAGGGAAAAGTTATGAATAGTCTTATTTTGTAAAGTCACTTTACACACCCATCAAAACCAACCAAGGGTAACATCGGCTCCCTCAGCCTTGATGTTGCTTAAATCCCTCCTTTGAATGCCTTCAATTTAATTTGGCCAGTTATGTGCATTTTGTTGCTTTTTCCTAGTTTTCTGGAAAATAAAAAAGGAGCCATGCAGAGGTTGTCCACTGTGTGGAAGGACTAACCATGCTTACTGGGAGCGCTTTGGTGGCTTCTGAATGAAAGCCTTGTTACCTGAAGGTGTTTGCCAGATAAAATTTGACATGAACCGTGAGGGCAAGAGAAAGAATTAGCCCTTTCAGCATGCCTGCCAGTGCCCCATACCCTGAGGTCACGTCAGTGCTGGCTTCCCTCCTTGAGCCCCACTCAGAGGTGACAGTTTCTTGACTCCTGTTTAGACTAACTAATTCAGCTTCTAGATCATCCCTGCAAAGATTCCCCAATGGTGACTACCCTGCCTGTCCCTTCAAGCCCTCCATACTGATGTGGGTAAAACATCACGCTTAGTGTTTAAAACATAAAATTGTCCAACACATGTTCTTTTCCCCTTGGTCAGATGGCCACTTTCAAGCTGTCAGCCTTGCCCATTGTATAGGCTCATTGCTCCAAAGTCTGATTTGTGGGTTTGAAATAAAGGCAGATCCAAACTCACAAGACTAAGACCAAGCAGGTCCAGGCAGCCTCTTTTTTTAACCATGAAGAGGATAGGATAGTCTCAGGCCTGATTCAGCCCACTATGCCACCAGTGGAGTGTAAGAGTTAGCTGTGGTATCTCTTGAGGGTTGAGAGGTATTGTGGGTTATTCTGCGTCCCAGGCTAAAGTGGGGAGAATAACCTATTTCATTCTATTTTTTTTTCCAGTTCTCTCAGGCCAGGCACACCACAGCCCTTTGAAACGATCTGTGTCCCTTACCCCACCCATGAATGTGCCAAACCAGCCTCTAGGACATGGATGGATGTCTCATGAGGACTTACGAGCTAGAGGATCTCAGTGCCTCCCATCCGATCATGCCCCCCTGTCTCCACAAAGCAGTGTAGCCTCTTCAGGAAGTGGTGGGAGTGAACACTTAGAAGATCAGACCACTGCTCGTAACACATTCCAAGAAGAAGGTAGTGGTATGAAAGGTGAGTGACCACGTGAGGAACCGAGAGGCCCTCCCTTGGTTTGGAGTCCAAGGGGAAAGAGAGGTGGTCAACAGGAAAGAGGGAGCCCAGCCCCTCACCTTAGGCTCCTGCATTCAAGCCATGCCTTCCAGAACTCCAGAACTGGCCCTGGAGGAAAGGTCTTGGAAAGTCTCCATCCAGCTGATAACAATGTTAGCTGGTGAGACAACAACCAGGCAGGCTTTGGGGACAATGCCAAGGGCAGGCTCTGAAAGTGCCCTCAAACTGCCATTAATACACAGTCCTGATTTTCTATTTCTGATCCTAGATCAGTGCTCAATGATCACTTGCCCCCACCCAGAACCTAGAGCAAGAGAGGTCAGCATCTTTTATGTTTTCTATGCACTGACTCTTGGACAATGAGTCCTGCTAGTCTGGATAGGGTCATCTGAAAAGATGCTAAGCTGCTCCACTTCTACATTGCTATGGCCAGGGCCTGTAACTAATTCAGAAAAACAAACCATTAACCTTTTATTACTTTTTATTTTCTAATGCAGAATCACAGTGATATTTCTTTTTATTACTCCATTTTTGTTTGAAATCTAAAGAAATCTTTAAGCTCTTCCCTCTGCATCTGCTTCAGGGACATGAGAACCATTAGTGTCTTAACCCGGGTAATACATTTGCAAATTGATGATAAAGGCCTATTGTGCAACCTAAATAAATGTTCCTCCATCGCCTGTCAATGGACCCTATCCTACAGATCCTCCTCAGGAGAAAGAGATTTCCAAATTACCAGTGATGAGCTCACAGAGGATGCATGCATTCTGTGTTTTTAGATGCCAGTTGTTAGAGGGATAGAAGTCCTTAGGGGAAGATGCTCATCAGAGACATGCTGATAACAATGTTAATGAGCAAGACAATAACCAGGCAGGCTTCTGGGACAGCACTGAGGACGGGCTCTGAGAGGGGCCTCCATGCTGCTGTTAACACACAGTCCTGAGGTTTGCTGTTTCTAATCCCATTATAAAAGAGTCTCTTGACCTCATCCCCTCCCAAGATAGGAACCTGGCACAGAGTGTATGCCCACATCTTCTCCAGTGCCAAATCTCAGAGGGAGCTAGGTTGAAAAGTGGAGTCCATCAACTTAGGTGGTGAGGTTGGCCTCCAGTCTTCCCCTGAGCAGTCTATGGTTATGTCTCCCTATCCCAGCCCCTCCCCACAACAGGCATGTGCTGAGAGACCCTTGGAAGTAGGATGTGTCTTTAAGTTTTCCTGTGGGAATACACATGAGTCTTTAAAAACAGCTGATGCTGAGGGTCATTTTGGCATACAGGGTGTATAACCCTCTTCCACAGGGCTCTGGGGACTTCACCATAATGTTGGAGGATGGGCAAAACCTGTTCCCAAGGGATGCTACATCCAGGTGAAGTGTCTGGACAGCCTGATTCTGGGACAGTGTATGTTGTTCCACTGGTAACACAAGAGAAGCATTGTTTGCGTATTGAGCAGCAAGGTGGACCCTGAGGAAGGGGCCATTTACTTAGAAGAATGCCGACTTCACTGCCTGGTGTCTCACATAGGCTTCCTCCCTTCCGTTTACTTTATTTTCCTCTTATTTCCTCAACTTGTTTGGAGGTCCTAGACACACTTAAAAAATCTAAGTAGATAAATGTGTGCTCTCAGGATTCTAAGGTAAGAAGTGAATAGAGATAATGTATCAATTTTTAAAGAAATATGAGCAAAGGGAAAATCGAAAATGAGTATCCCACTGGTTTGGGTTTTGTTTGTTTAGTTTTGTTTTCATAGATGTTAAACGCTTTCTAGAACTCAAGGGTTATCTATGGATACGTTCCTTTGACTCCTTTCCCTGGACTTCTTGAAACTTTGTCAATCACAGAATCACACAGACAAAATGTCACATCCCCGAGTTTCATTCATTTCGGAGCACATAGATACCAACATAAAGAAGCTCTTTGGTGGCTGGTGGGAAGGAAGGACCTGCCTTCTCTGTGTGCCTCTGCCTTCTTTGATCTACTGAACTTATCTTTCCCTGAAGAAGTGGATAGAGATGTCCACGCTTGCAGACACTAGCAAGGAACAGTGGGAAACTCAAGGGAAGGGACGAAACTGGTGATAAAGAATTCTATTTATAGGGAGAATATGTGTTCAATTCAACTGACAGTGTCAGATGGTAGAAATGTCCGAACCCCAAAACACTAGCATTCCAAAGTGACATAGGTCCAGTATTTGTTGAACACAAATGTTCCATACCCAGCCCTATTGTAAAGTAGCCTCCAAGAATTCCTCTACTCAGGATAGCCTATTAAAATTCCATCTAAGAAGCAACCCTTAATATACCAGTCCCAAGGATTTGTCATTTGATCTCCAGGCCTAAGAGCAGATGATCTTATAAATTTCCAAATCAATTCCCACTTTCTGAACAGTGGAGTATGGAGTCGACTGATGTGAATCTGAGAAGAGCCTTCCTGTGGACCCCCATGCTTGCTTTCCTGTGCCTTGGGTCCCTTGGCAGGAACAGAGACACTTGGGCCATCACCAAATGGCTGTTTTTTTAATTGGCAAATGTCTGGTCTGCAAGAAAAAGGAAGCTGGAGTAGAATTTGGAATAATCCCAAATCCTCTGGGTGTATACATCACCCTCACCTCACATCTTGGGGAAAAAATCAAAGCCACAATAATTGCATTCATTTTTTCTAGCCACCTGGTGTGCAGGCTGAAATCGTGGGCTTGTTCTTGCCTATTTTCTCATCTGGATAGACTAGCCAGTTTGGCCACCATCCTCCCTTGGGAACATACCTCTTGGGTCAAGCATACAGAATAAACCCTTAGAGGATTAATTTCTTCCTCCTGATTCTCTGTGCTTTGCTTTTTCTAGTAAACACTTGTCCTAGTGGTTTGGGTTGGCTCTATGGAATAGGTAGGGCTTCAGGCTAAAGGGAAAGCATGGGATTGAATATCCACTAGAAGCCTCAAACAGCAACCTGAGCCGGAATATGGAATTTTCCTGTTGGCGGTCCCCAAGGAGGCAGCTCCTTATAAATGTTTGGACTAACTGTGCTGGCTATGGTTTAAATTCAGGTCTCCATGTTCTTTTGAAAAGCTTCACTATGACTTTTCTCAGGGGAGAGACTCTTGATTCTAAGTTGGTACTCAGTTGTAATATCCCTCATCCCTGGGTAGCTGATGAATTGAATGTACTCTCTTAGTTCATATCTCAGGTGGGAGAGAGAAGAAAGTCTTACGTTACTAAGTCATTTCTTTCCTAGAAAGAAGGCAGCCTGTCAGTGGAGGAACAAATCTGTCACTCAGTAGCATGGTGAGCCCTCCGAGGTGATGCAGTTAACACCTAGAGGTTTATCAAGGGGCCAGGGCTCCTGGTATGGCTTTGGTATGGGGGTGAATCCCTGGCTCACTTTCGTACTCATTAGGAGACAGAGGTGAGGAGTCTTCTAGGTCTAGGAGATTCACATAAAGTTACCTGATGTGAAGACTCTGCTATGGAGAGTCTTCACATTTGTCCTGGCTTGAGACAATCACCAAGAGCAGCCCTAATTCAAACAGGAGGGAAGTCTCTAGAAGGATGAGATCTGGATCCGAGCCGTAGAGCATGATTACAGGTCAGCCAGAACAGATGGACGGAAGGAATTCTGTGCTGAGGGAACGGGCATTGTGAACTTGTGTGAGGTAGGGGCACAGCCCATGACTAGAGTGTACAAGGCACGTGGAAAACAGATCTGCAGAGGAAGGTCCTTGACCTTTGAAAGGATTGTGCCTTCGATTCTGAAGTTGTTGGAGGAATTTCTAAACTAGGACCACTCGATTAGATCTACATATTTGAAAGGAAGCCTTCACAGCGATGTATGCAATGCTCAGGAAAGTAGAAGGAGAGGGGATTCTGGATTTGAAAGCCAATGGAGAGATGGAGGGCTGTTCAGGAATAGGTGAGATGAGTGAAAGGGGACCAAGATAAGTGTCAGTGAGAATGGAGAGCAAGGAGTGTGACACAAGTCCTCCATGAGAAACTGAATCGTAAAGACTTGGTGACCCCTGAATGTGAACAGTATTTAGCAAGTGATTTGGTGACCACTCAATGTGAACAGGTGGCATTTAGAATGGCCCCTAGGTTTCTGTCTGGGACACCTAGAGATGTCCTCTATGGTAGAGGGCCTATGGGAATTAATGAGGGACAGTTTGGGGCATGGTAAATGTGGCAACCTTCAATGGTCCTGGGAAGGTGTGCAAGTGCTCAGTGGACCCCACATGGGCACCGTGCTCCTGCCCTGCCCAGCGGGGCAGTTTCAGTGTTATGCATGCATGAAAGGGTGTTGGGAAATCCCTCTGGAGGACCACATGCCAGGAGTGGGAAAGCCTGAGAATTTGGCTGTAGCAAGAATGATTGCCTGGGTGAGGGAGTAGAGATTGGTACTATATGCTCTTGGTGGAAGTTGTAGCTTCTTTATCTCAGAATAACATCAACTGGGTATACTTGTGACTTGACACTTCCCATTAGCACAGAAATATGGAGATAATAGAACTTGATGTGTTATGTGTGTATAGACATAATAGAGACAAAAAGGGGGAACTCCTGGCTGCAGTAACCTTGACAGACACACAGTTGATAGGAACAAAGAAGGCCATTGACTGTGGAAAATGTTTGTCTTTTCAAGGGAGTCTCTCAGCTGGAACTTGAGTAAACTTTTTCTCCACATAGCAAATAAAGTATATTGTCTCCTAGCAAATAGCTGGCTTAGGATTTGGGGTCGGGTTTGTAGTGTAAGCTTTTGAGCCTTGGCCTCTCTCAGATTGGAAATGAAATTATTTAGAGGTGAGCTCTGAGAGAGAGGGGCAGGGAGAACTGTGAGAAAACCATGTAGAAAAGGTTTTTGAATTCAGCACCTCTGAGGGTCGTCAAAGTCTGAGTGATGGAGTGGGCATGGTGTGACACCCTAAGTGGCTGGGACACTTTTCAGATCAGCCATCATGGAAAATGATTTTGACTCAGAAAGTTGCCTTTCCAGGTGTTGTGTTGAATGCGTTTAACTAGAATAAATCCAATGCTCTGTGTGTGTGTGTGTGTGTGTGTGTGTGTGTGTGTGTGTGTGTGTTTTAACTCCGTAATGTCAACATGTGACCTGCACTGCACAAATGGGTCCTCATGGCCATGGAACTGTGCTAATAGCTTCTGATAACCTAAGACCTCTGATGTCTTTAAACAGCAAATCCCAGGACTCCTCGTAGGTCCTGAAGGTCTCAGGATTTCTAGCCTGCACTCTTTGCTGAGTGTGTATCACCTTCATCTGGGACCTTTAAGAACCTCAGCTTCTCTTTAGCAGTACAAAGCAGGCTCTTTAAAGACAGCACTGTGGAGTGTTATGGTCAAAAGAAGCTTTCAGAAGAAAGTTAGTTCACTGTTTGCATCTAAGTCTTTGAAGTATTTTACCCCTCATTCATGTGTTCAGAGAAAGACTCATGGTATGTCCCCATGAGAAGGGAGCCCTCCTGAAACAACCTGGCTACTCCTCAGGATCCAGGAGTTTCCCCCAAGAGGATCTGGCTTCTGAGGACCCAGCAAGGGTGCCTCCGCCCTTTGCTCAGTGCCTGGAACAGAACTAGGCTCTCTATTCTGCTCTGACCAAAAAATAAAGACAGCCCTGATGGTATCACTAGACGGCCGCTCTGCATTCTTGCAGAATTTGCTTTCTTTCTGACCTCAACAGTGAGATGTTAGTCCCTCTGCCCCTGTCCTCTGGTTTCCTTCTCTCCCTCAGAGACCAAGGATGCAAGCCACATCTTAGAGAAAAGACTGAGATCAGCCTAGTGCTCTGAGAGGAATAAGAGTTGGTTTCTGTCATCAGGTACCAAGAGTGCCACAAATACGCTCTCTCATGAAAAACTGCTCATCCATGTTTCTCTCTTCTAGAAAAAGAGCTACCTTCATCTCTCCCCCTTCTTTGCCTCCCTCATCAGCTTGTGCTCATTTGAGGTTGGGTGCCGCATAGCTTGTTGACCTGGCATGAGAGGCATAATAGAAAAGCAGCCCAGGTTCTCACTGAAACTCAGCTTCCATGTGAGCTAAGGACATAACACAAAATCTCTCTGTAGTTAAGGTATCCAAACTTTAAAAGGAGAAAAAAAGTGACATAGTGTAAAACTTTGATTCCATTGTTGAAGACCTGTGGGTGTACATAGCACGTATGTAAGATAAATATGTTACCCAAAATGGCCAGGCGAAGATAAACCAACATTTCCTGCAACAGGAGCTGGAAGGAGCTTCGCAAGGCCTCTTATTATGCGTATAGATGATGGTGCTTGAGCCCTCTCTTCCTAAACCTCTCCCCTCAAAGCTTGCCACCCCAAAGCTTCACCATGGCTCTATTCTGGTCTCACTCAGTGTCCCTTGGCTATGTGGCTGCATCTACTTCCATGACAAAGCCAGCAAGCATGTATGTTGACAAGGCTAGCTGTTCTTCAGCTCAGCCTTCTCCCAAGGTCTTAGTCTGCTGGCTCTCTACTTGTTTTCCCTCTCACCAAACTTGAACCAAAGGAGCCATCTTCAGTTCCTTTGTTTCCATCCCTCCCTACTCTTCCTGACATCCCAGTACCATCAGTTTGTATCCTTTCATCCCCCTCCCACCTTCCTCAAGTCCCCCTCAAGGTTTCCTAAGCTCACAGGCTGGCATTTCTCACAGACTCCAGCTACCTTCCCATGACCAACGTCATCCTTCTGACACATCACCTAGGCTTCCAGTGAGCAGATTTCAATAGCTTTCCATCACCCACAAGACAAAACTCTACTTTCCTTGTTTTGACATTTCATATTTCAGGCACCTGACCACCTGCCTATGTGTCCCCACTTTGTCTCTGTTTCCACCATTCACCAGGTGTTTTCTCTACCCTAAATGTCCCCAAGGCTCTGGATTTTGCTTCTGATGTTCCTACTGTATGAAATGGCTTCTACAATGTGGTTTTCCCAGTGGACTCCAAGCTGCTGGTCTTCCAAGCAGTAAGGGAATGTAAGGAGCTTCCTCCAGCTACCTTGGCAAAACCAAGTGTTCTTTGTTCTGCACTACCACAGGATTTGGGTATTCTCGGCACTTAGACTGGAACTGTTATAATTTTTGCACAGGATTCAGTCATGCTCTCTGGGTCACAAATTCCTTAATAACAAGAACATGCCTTCACAGAGTCTGACCTGAACAAATGGCATCTAGTAAATGTTGAGTAAATAACATTTCCTTAGTTGGCAGGGAATTCCCCCTCATTTATAACAAGAGTATCTCTCTTACACCCCATGAGAGGATGTCTCTCTAGCTTGGGACCTGCATTTCTATATCCAACAGAAGCAACCTAGATGAAGCTAAACAATTGTACTCTGAAGACATATATGCTGAATTTACATTTCAGCTTCTCTGCCAGACTCTCTGCAGACTCTTCCAACCATAGCCACAGCTTTTCACACAGAAATGAGGAGATCCAAGCTGAGAAGTTCAAACAGTTTTCAACATTGCCTCCAACAGACTGACATCTAAGCTTTTCTCGGAGTTCATCCCTGGCTAACTTCTTAGAGAATCCAGCAACCCAGTCATTGGAGTTCTTGCATGTAGGAATGAAAGTCAAGACTCTTCTCTTGCTTGTTTCCCACTTAATGGAGTTCTTTTTAAATCTCTGGCAAGAGAAAGTCTCTCCCCTACCAGCCAGAGAGAGAATGGTCGGTAGGCTATTTTTTTCTCTGTTGTTCTTTTGGGATTCATTGTTGTTGTAGAGACAGGGTCTTAATGTATAGCTGGGAGGTTGCATTCCTAAGGACTGAGATTTCCTTCTCATTGCTCACCCATTCTCCCTGCAGGAAGGAGAGGGAGCTCCTTAGATACATGGTACTGAGCTACGCGCTATGCAAGTAGGCTGACCTCCTTAAGGATGTACAGGTTGAAGGAGCCTACATTTCCCAGGAATGTGTCTGGAGATAAGTCTTCAGGAAGGCCTAGTTCATCCTGTTGTGGAATGGTTGTAGGAACCTTTTTTAGAAAAACTTCACCCTCTGACCTGCATTTTGAAGAAATGAATGAGGCCAGACCTGCCTATTCCAAGAGACCCCAGTTGTCCAAGCTACTTTCTAGAAAGGAACTAGCATTTAGTAAGCCAAGAGTTGCCCCTCATGCTTCTTGACTTAAACTTTGCAACGTATCTTTAAGTCTGAGGAGTTTATTTATCTTACCATCAGTGGATTTTGCATGATTAAGCTTTAGGGCACTTGGTTTAAAGGAAGAAAGGAAGGAGAAGGAGGAGACAGAGATGGAGATGAAGAACAAGAAAAACAAGAAGAAGGAGGAGAAGGAGAAGGAGGAGGAGAAGAGGAGGAGGAGGAAGAAGAGGAGGAGAAGGAGAAGAAGAAGGAGGAGGAGGAGGAGGAAGAAGAAGAAGAACAACAACAAGAACAAGAACAAGAACAAGAACAAGAACAAGAACAAGAACAAGAACAAGAACAAGAACAAGAACAAGAGAGAGTTCATGGAACTGCTCCATCCCTCTTGTGATGAGTTGTATCAAAGTTTAGCATTGGATTAACCAGACTTCTCTGAATCATGACCATTGTATTTTCTGAGCAGTGGTTGGGATTTTTTTTTAAAAGATATGAATGGCAGGGCATGGTGGCACACGCCTTTAATCCCAGCACTTGGGAGGCAGAGGCAGGTGAATTTCTGAGTTCGAGGCCAGCCTGGTCTACAGAGTGAGTTCCAGGACAGCCAGGGCTACACAGAGAAACCCTGTCTCCAAAAAAAAAAAAAAAAAAGATATGAATGGCAACACAAAACCTGGTGACCAAGTGATCAGAACACCAGAGCTGTAGTTAACCTGGCTACCGATGTCAACCTATGGTTACCCTTGCCTGTACAAGTGTTACCACTGTTTCCACAAAAACAAATAACTGACAGAGAGTGAAGTCTGGTAAAAGGGCTCCAGGACATTATATCAGGAAAAGTACCAGACTACGGGCTAGCATGTCCAGAAATGGTGATCCAGAGATGGTTTGTGCTGAAAATTATGGTAGGAGTTAGCACTGTGTACCTGGAAAAGCCTTGCCTGAGTTTATTCAATGATGGTCCCAGAGGGAATCTCTTTTGTCACAGTAGATTGAAGACCTTCCAAGCAAAGAATCAAATAATTTCTAGCCTGAAACGATGGTGTCTGTCCTTAACTGAACGTTCAGTTCTAATTCTCAGAAATCTTCCATCTTTGCTCTGCACAAGATCACTCAGCAGCAGGCCAATGATCACCTGCTATGCCTGGCTGCCTGGCTTTTTTTTTTTTTTTAAGGAGACCAACCCTGTCCACACTCCCTGAGCCTGGGTTTGGTTTTCCTGGGAGGCAAACTGTCTTCCCTCAGTCCTGGCTATCTACTCTACACATTGGAAAACCCAAAGTTCCCACCTACCTTTGAATGTGTGTGGCCGGCTCATCAGTGCCTCAGAGTAAACCACTTTATAATCAATAGTACAAAATCTTGTGACCAATATGATTAGCAATATGATGATGCCCTATAGAAAGCATGAATGATACTTTCCCAGTACCTTGGAATCTCAAAATACTCTCAATCTCTATTTACTTAGCTCTATGGCTGGTGATCTCTGTAGTCCTTGGTGCAATGTAGCAAAGAGCTGAGCTGCAGAAGGACCTGAGTTCTAGTCCCCACTTGACCACATTCTTTCTCTGTGATCTAGACTTAATGGCACAACGCTGCCATCTGTATGGTGAGTAGGGTTAGGGAAAGATGATCTCAGGTCTTATCAGCTCAAAAATTCTGACTTTAGACTTTGGGTAAATGATTTATTTTAGTTGCAATTAGCAAAGTAATGACTCAGTCGCTCTTCAATCCAGTAATTTTCTTAACTCTAAAACACCATGCCTGGGATTTGTTTCAGTTGTACCTTGGCATTTCCTTTATCCTGGGATCTAGGCAAGGTTTGGGTCCTCTGTGTTGTGATGTTTCTTATGGAGAAATGACTGGCAGCTATCCCACAACAGTGGTAATACTGGTAGTCCAGGATGCCCTTTATCCCACAGGGGGCCAGGGAAGGTGAAAGAAACACCAGGCAAGGAAGTGATGGAGTACAACTACTGCACATGGTTCTAGCTTCTCGAAGTGGCTGACATAGCTTTCAGAGATTTATACTAAGTTTCAAAAAAAGAAAAATAGTGTCCTGAGGGTATAGACTATTGTATCTACTTTGGGCATTTTCTAAGTCAGTTCTTCCCAAGACAACAGTAAGTTGGCCCAGCTAAAGCAGTGGCTCTTTGTGTTTTACTTTATTGTGATGAACTCCTTTGATAACTTTAAAGGCGCTGTAGAAAACTACACACACACACACACACACACACACAAGTATTCTAGGGAATTCCTGTTTCTCCTGAAATACTTAAACCCCAAGTTAGCAGTGCCTGGTCTAGGTAAACTTTAAGGCCCAGTGGGGTTGCCAGGGTTAGCCCTAATCTGTGAGCCATCAGTTGCTACCTAAGTTAAGTAATAACTTTTTCTTTTTTTTTCCCTCTGGCCATCGCCCTTCCCCCTCTCTGCCCTCCCATCTTTCATCATCCCTTCTTGTCCCTTTCATTTCTCCTTCCATCTCTTGCGCATCTTGCACCATAGATGTTCCAGCTTGGTTAAAAAGCCTCCGCCTGCACAAGTACGCTGCGCTCTTCTCGCAGATGTCTTATGAGGAAATGATGGCCCTCACTGAGTGTCAACTGGAGGCTCAGGTATGTGCCTGAGGGGCCCCTTCCCTGAGACAAGGTCTTGAGGTTCAGCATCAGACAGACCTTGTCTTGGATGCAGAAACAGACCTTATCCACTCCGTAGCTTGCCCGGATCTAGGAGCTGCCTGGTGCTGGCTGGTGTCCCACGGTGAGTAAACTAGTTTCTTGCCTTGACAGTTCAGTGGAAGATAAAGATCAGCAGGCAGTCACGGGCCAAGGCAAGGGAGAGGAAGTTAGGAAAAGACAGAGCCAAGTGCACCTTCAAACTCTGGGTGCTAAGGAAGACCCTGTGGTACTGCCAGGTGTGGTGTCACATAAGTGTTCCAAAGAGCTTTCCCCTGGTTCTTCTCTTTCCTCCACCAAGCCAAGACTTGTTTGGATAGGGACAGATTCCTCGTCTGTTTATCCAGTCTGGTCACACATCCACTAACTTCTAACTGGACCAGCCAGAGGAAACACTAGCCACTCCAGGACACTCTTCCAAAATCATTCACACTGTCTTAGCTGAGATCAGAGTAAATTGTTTAAAATACATTCTTCTGACCACCCCAAATGGCATGGGCCAGTGAGGGCGGCTAAGTTATCCGGGCCTTAGAATTTTTTTCCCTTCTGAAGCCATAAAAGAGCAGAATCTCTCCTTCCTTCCTAAGTCTCTCCCCACAAAATCTGAGGGCAAACACCCATCAGCAGCACCCCAGAAACCATTTCTGCCATGCCAGGCTCTGGCCAACAGATCTAATGTGTGTTTTTGTTTCTCTTGTTTAAAATGCTATTTGCATTTTTTTCAAATTGACCCCAGTTTCCTTTGAGCGACAATTCGAAGAAACCGGTGGTCTAAATGAGTTAATATTCGTTGCACAGGAAGGAGAGATTGGAGCGTGTGGGGCAGGGCCTGGCTGCCACATGGCTCCCCACTGACCTCTGCTTTTCCTGTACTTAGTCAGTGCCCTCAGATCCCCTTCTGTAGGCCTGGCTAAATACCAGGGCTGAGAACGAGACAAAGCCCAGAGTCACTGCACACTCTCAGAGAACGAAAGGCACTAATTTCAACTTCCTAGCATTTCTCCCACCACTGTTTGGATCTCAGCTGCTGCTTCGGATCCCAGGGTTTGACAGGAACTATTTCAAAGAGCAATCTGTGTTTAGGTCAAAGTTGAGAGAAAAAGCCAACTCATCAGTTGTTCAGATTTTAAAAAAGAGAGAAAGTCCTGCCAAGGATGGTAGCGCTAGAGCCTGACCCAAACTTTACAAAATAATTGAATTTACTGGATCCGAAAAGTACAGCGAAACAGAAATATATCCCCAGTGTTTGCAGGGGCAGAGATGCCCCTGCCACCCTCTGCCCTTCACTAGTGAAGGAGAAACTCTAGAATGGTTGCCAGGGAACAGAGATGGCCAGAACACTGCATTAGAGACCTGCTTAGAACAAGGGACCCTTTTTACTGGGAAGTGTATAGCGACCACAATCCACAAGGTTCTAAGGAAGTCCCCCCACTGACTGCTGTGGCCAGTTTAAAATAAAAAATCCACAACTCTGCATGCTTACCTAGAGTGAAGTAAATTCCACTTTTCATAATGGAAAGGAAAAGGATGGTCGTAAAGGAACAGAATTTCCCTGTGTGGTGGTTGGTGCACATGGGCAGTACTGGGCTTCACGTCCTTTGCCCCAAGAAAGCAAAAAACAGCAATACTGCAGCCTCCAGAGAAACCAAGAGGGACTGAAGTAAGACAACCTGAAGACAGGAGTGTCCTGAACAAAACCAAAAAGGTCATTTAACATGGTGAAGGTGAAGACATCTCACATTGGGTGGGATAATTGGCTGTTATGTGGCTCTCTGTCTTAAAGGTCATGGGCAAACAGGTAGCCAGACGGAGTTAGTATATTGACTAAGAAGGGTTTTCGGACAGTGGTAGCAACAAGAGAGAAATGTATCCCGGCCTGCCTGTGAACATGTAGGAACAAAAGACTAAGTAGAGCCCAGCCTCTGAGAGCCTCTAAGCTGATTCCTGAATATGTTATGTTCTAATATATTGTTGCATCTGATTACAGAATGTTACCAAAGGCGCAAGACACAAAATTGTAATCAGTATTCAGAAGCTCAAAGAAAGACAGAACCTCCTGAAGTCTTTGGAAAGGGTAAGCGAGCAATGGGCCCAGGACACATTTCCACCTTCCTTGTGGGAACACAGACTAAAGGAACACCATTTAGCGTGTCACTTACTAGAACATAGGGTGCCATGTGACTTCCCTGTCTGTCAGAGAAAGGGAAATGACCAGTGTGAAGGTTCCTGGTTACCGATGCGTCCTTGGATCCTGATGCTATAATGAATTAAATCCTCTGGGTTCAAGCTGCTGCGGACCTACTGGGTTTGCCTTGGATGAGCTTCAGAAGCCAATGCTCCCTCTGCTCTGTCCATCACCTCAGTCTTGTAGGCAACGAGAGTCTGGTAAGTTGTCCTACAGACAGCAACAGCAGTCACAGAACAGCACATGAAGGGCTGGTGTGCCTAGGCCTGCTGTCTAGCGCCCATGTCTGGATTGGAGAAAGAAATCCAGGAGAGGCAAACATCCACAGGTTCACCATAGGTTTCACGGGGGGTAGAAAGTATTGGCACAGATAGAGTTGGCTTTAGTGTTCAGCTTAACCACAGGATCCACCTCCATGACTCAGACAGGAACCACTACAAAAATGTGTAACGCCAAAAACAGTCCACAGCTGTGAATCCTGACACCAGCCGGCAGTGATGAGTGAATTATGGGTCCCAGGTTCCTTTCTGTGCTGATTTTTCTCATGGAAACACAAAAATGCCTGCAGACTAACAGCGGTTCCTTGTTTGTGAAGCTACCTGTTTGCTCTGGTGTGGAGAGCAGTTTCCAGATGCCTGGCATCTCACTAGCTGTCAACGCAAGCTATAGATTGTGAGTTTGAACCTCTTAGAAACTCCAGGGAGCCTTCAGGAAGGGACAGAGTACTAAGTGAGGCAGGGCTCTAGCAAGTTCCTAAAGCAGGTGACTTAATGGAGTGGGAATGTTTTTATAAGTTGTTCACAAAGGTATATGTGCACTTAATTGTATGTGTGTGTGTGTGTGTGTGTGCGCATGTATACTGTTAAGTTGCATTTAATATGTAACATAAAACATCATTTTTGGAAAATATACATATAAGAAAGAAAATTCTTTTTAAATCCTTTTAGGCAGATAGGTAAGAAGTGCTCACATGCTCATCCTGATTAAAGAGCGTTCCTAAACAAAGGGAACCACACATTTCGTGCAAGCTCTCCACCTAAACCCGAGGTTTGGGTGTTGTTCTTAATTTTATGCTAAGTCCTCTGCCAAGCAGCTTGTCTAACGGAGTGATTATGGCTATTTTTAATCTAAGAAACTGTTCTCTTTTGGAGAACATTCAAAAGGCCAATTTACCCCGTGTCCATTGGAAACTACAGAAAGTGTTCTGAATGAAGATTATATTGTGAGTCAGTTCGTTTCTAGAGCATCCTTTAAGAATTCATTAACAGCCTCTGGGGATGGGAAAGCAGAGCTCCTCCCTCTTGCCCTCATCCTTAAGCTGACATACATGTACCGTATGTCGTGTGTGTGTGTGTGTGTCTCTGTGTGTGTGTGTGTCTGTGTATGTGTGTCTGTGTGTATCTGTGTATGTCTGTGTGTCTGTGTGTGTCTCTGTGTGTGTCTGTCTGTGTGTATCTGTGTGTGTCTGTGTGTCTGTGTGTGTCTCTGTGTGTCTGTGTGTGTCTGTCTGTGTATAGCTGTGTGTATCTGTGTGTCTGTGTATGTCTCTGTGTGTCTGTGTGTATGTGTCTGTGTCTGTGTGTGTGTCTCTCTCTGTGTGTCTGTGTGTGTCTGTGTATGTCTCTGTGTGTGTGTGTGTGTGTGTGTGTGTGTGTTACGAGGGTCATGTTCTTTTGACTTGGTGTCAGTTAAGTCAGGAATGCTCTGTGTTCTAGAGTTATATCTATAATTACATTGACTATACAACAGTGCTTTCACCATGGTTTCCTGAAATGGAAAAGATAAAAAGATGCCAAGCTCATTGTCTTTGACTTCCTGGAGAGAGGAAAGCCATGCCTTTTGGATGGCTGCATTAAGCTGACACCCTGTGTTCTGATACCCTGAGCTCGGGGCTCTCCCTTCACTACACATCCCTGAAGACTGAGCCCCCAACTCTCTCCTTCCATCTCCTGAAATCTTTCCTGCTGTTTTAGGAAGGGAGCTGTCACCTGCTACTACTGGTGGCTCAGAGACTCAGCTAAAGGCATTCTCCCAACCCCAGCTGATGGCACTATTGGAATGGTCATCACAATTCCCCTGCCTGCCTCTGGCATTCTTACCTCACATAGAACCCACATTTCTAAGGAGATGGCTGAGACCCCGCCCATAGCTAGTTCATAATGCGAAGAAGCTGCTGACTACAGGCTCCAAGCCCTTCCGTTCCGTTACTGAATGCTTGCTGAACAGATGTTTGGACGCACTTTGCCCATCCTTGCAGGTTAACTGTGAGTGGTATGTGGTTCCTGGCCCTGGGTAGCTTGGAATGTGCACCGGGACAGAAAGATATAGTAGCTGCTGAGCACACAACCCGGGGTGATGGTATACCATCACCAAGGCCAAAAAGAACGTCCCTAGACACCTGGGTAGAGGCTAGATGCTGCTGGGGGCAGTCAAAGAGACCACAGCTGTTTTGATGGGACCTTAAACCAAAACAGAGACAAAGAAGGAGGGGATGCAGAGCCCCTGAAGAGGGAGTCCAGCCGTTGTTAGAAGGTTTGGGTCATATGCTCTGGCATTTGAGCACATATAAGTCACAGGACTTATTGGGGGCCTGAAGAGGAAAGGAGTTCAGTTTGTTGTGGCCCCTGTGGGACACCAAGGTGGAAACAGCAAGTCAGTGGCCAGAAAGCAGATTGGGAGTTCTAATGTGGCAGGTCATGAATGACCCAGATGGGAGAGAATTGTAGGTAACTGGAAGTAGGTGTCCCCAAGAGTGTGCTGAGTTACAAATGCTGAAGAACAGCCTCTAGGGAGTGCCATCAGACAGGACCTTGTGATAACAGAGGCTGGGCTGTAAGCCCTGCCTCAAGGGACCAGAGAGGGAGCAGAGCAATCCCAGTAAGTTCTCTGAATGTGCCATGAACTGTGAAGACCAGACATTGCCCCGATTGGCTGGGCACGTCAGCCAGAGTGAGAAAAGGTCTCAGGAGAACAGTAGAGATCAGAAGCAGAAAGCCTGACGTCACCTCATGACTGTATGATGAGGCATAAACACATCTGTAGGCTTCATGAGTTGTTGGAAAGGCAAGAGAAAAAAAAAAAAGGAAATTCAGAATGGAAGAGATTTTTAATATTAATATTTAGTAAGAAAATGTCTCCATGTGCTTTTACACATTGACCCTTTTCCAAACATTCCCAGATTGTGAAACACTTCCATTTTCTCAGCTTACAGCCTTGATGTTATCAAGGATCTAGGGAGATGCATTAGTTTGTGTGTGTGTGTGTGTGTGTGTGTGTGCACACGTGCACGCACACACACACACAAGTTCTGTTTATTCCTATTCAAAGAGAGAAAACTGCTTCTCGAATGTCTACGCCTTTTCTTCACACAGTCTAGATCTTGGCCTTTTGAAGTTACATCAGTCAGTGATCCTGTTTTTTCGAAACTGCTGCAGAGAAATCGGAATTCAACTTGATAGTTTTGAGTAGTAAATATTTCTAGGTAATAATGCCATATACTAGCAAGACATATTAGGTGGATACAGCCAAGACGGGTTTTGTGCACACCATTACATCTGGCCCTACAACAGCCTCCTCACAAGGCAATCAGGACAGTAGCTTCTTATGAGAAAGTGGAACTCAGAGGCGCACACCTTCACTAGCAAGTCGCTTTATGATCCATCTTCAAGATCACCTTCCTTCATTTCTTGGTATCCCTCCTTCCATCCCATTGTCCCTTGTGATATTTGCTGGCCTTTTCCATAAATGCAACACACAGGTAGACAGGTAGGGAAAAGAGACAGACAGACAGACAGATGGAGAAAGAGGAGAGATAGTGGGGGGGGGGGAGATCATAAATGTGTAAGCCAGCAGGCCCACCTCTCAACCCTGAGTCCCTGTCTTGTCCTAACACTATCTTGCTATATGGGTCTGAGGAACACTGAGTCTCTTGGGATAGGAATGAGGATTTGTTTTTATATTCCCAGCCTAGAACAGTGCCCAGCTGCTGTTGAGCTCAGCTGCAGACTGATGGGAAAACACAGAGAGAGAGAACAGATGTAGGTAGAAACAGGAGCCTTATATATTATGAAAGCTTCAAATTATCACCACCTGGAGGGAAAGGATATCCTGACATGTGACATAGAAGCTAGGAGCACTGTGCTGCCCAAAGCTCTCTTTCTGATTGTCTATACATTGTTATTATCCTATGCCCAGGAAAGATACAGAGCCAGCCTTCCCCCCTCTGGGGACTGCAACTTATAAAACAAGCACTTTGCCAACCGGCCTCCTGGAAGGCCAGTGCTAGGTTGATGTTACTATCATTTTTTTTCTTGCTTGTCCCCAAGAGTCTCTGAGGTGCCACCCATGGGCCTGACTTCCTGTCATCTGCTTTCCCACAAGTCCTTGCTTGGTAGCTCTGAGAGGGGGGTCACTGACAGCTTCGCTTTGCCTTTGTATTTATAATGCAGGCTTATATTTGGGGCAGGAAGGATCAATAGAGACTTGTCAGGGTGGAAAATGAATTCCCACGGGTTAAGGAGAACACCAGACTGGGATCCGTTGAGACCATCTCCTGGCCTGCTTCTCAATATGGCACTCAGTTGAGATCTGGAATGTAAACTTGATGGTCAGGTTATTGAGACAGGGTCTGTCACCAGCCTGGAACTCACCAAACAGGCTAAGCTACCGAGCCAGTGAGCTGCAAACATCTGCTTCTCTCTGTCTCCTCAGCTCTGGGACTGCTGCTACACCTGACTTCTTAGTAGTATTATTATTATTAATGTAACTTCTAGGGACTCCAACTGTCAAAATAAGCATTTTACTAACTGAGCCGTCTGCAGTTTCTTTTCTTGGTATGTTAGCTCCATCTCCCTTGTAGGTTAACATAGGAGCTAACATTTGGTTTGGGTATATCAGTTTCTTGGAAAACAGTTTAGCTCTTAGTGTAACCAAAATCTTTCACCCAAACCATGAAGTCCAGCCATGTGGTGCAAGCCAGAGAGGGCTCTGGAGCAATTGACAGTGTCTCAAACACATTTGCTCTCCTGGGTGACATTGGCCATCAAGATGGCATGGCAAGCCCTCATGTGGCCTCTGGTTAGTCCCATCTGCCCCCTCCCCTTCTTCAGAGATGAGCTGAATAGAGGTTGAAACACAGTACAAGCATTTCTCAGGTGGCTGAGTCAGGAGAGGCAGTAGGTATTCTTTGAATGTGGCTTATTTAGCTAGCTTGCCTCCACCTGCCCTGCCCCTTTCTCATATCAAGACAAGGCCCAAAGTCAGGGATGTCCTTCCACGCTGACCCAAGACTCCAGGGAAGTTGGGGGCAATAAAGGACACATGTTGAGAGCAGCTCAGACCTGGCTCCTCATACCACTGTGTTTCCAAGCAAGGGGTCATACTTCCTCCTGAAGCCTTTTCACAGAGGCAAATGGATGTCTCGCTTTAGGTGTCAGGATACAGGACTGAGACTCAGGCTGAGGCAGGGATATTTTGATTTCCAGGCCAACCTGATGCATAGAGGGAGAACTTATATCTAAAACCTAAGAGTCGGGGGAACAGAGGTGGTTAACTTTCTCTTCAACTTAGACTATGTGGTAGCTGTGAGCAGGCTTGGGGTATTTCTGGGGCTAATTAGAATTTCACTTCCTTCATAAATAAAACTTGTGGCAACTAGATCAAATCACAATTCATGCTTCATTTCCACACACACAGCCCACCCAAATAGCAGCCTCCCACCAGCTGAAAGAGTTTGGCTTGCCAATGTCGGCTGCCTTTCAGAACTGAGTCGCACCCCAAGCCTGTCTCCAGCAGCTTCCCTTTGTCCTGTCCACTCATGGGAAAGGTTAGGGTCAGAGTGCTGCACCCATTGACACCATCAAGCCATTTTCTTGATACACGAGCATCTTAGAGATACTTTGGAATTCTGTATGTCAAGCTTTTAAAATTGTGTTCTTGCTAATCTGGGCTCTCGGGATTTGAAGTGCTTCATTTGTAATCGAGACCCTGATAGGCAGATTCCTTCTAGGACCCAGAGAGAACCAATCAGAGCTGCATAAACACTGTTGGTGAATTGTGGCAGGGGCTCATCCTACCCCCCACACCCAGACAGCCCTGGGCCTCTCCCAACCCCATCATCCCTACCAGAAACACTTACATTCCTTTTTCTAATAAGTAATGCCAAGAATATCTAAATATATACACAAAGTGACCTATATGACTGTCACTTTGTAGACCAGGCTGGCCTCGAACTCAGAAATCCACCTGCCTCTGCCTCCCAAGCGCCGGGATTAAAGGCATGAGCCACCACCCCCGGCCCACACTGCAGGCACTTTAACAGTTGAGACATCTGCCCAGCCTCCGACTTGTGTATACATGCAATTATCTATCCATCAGTTCCGTTATACATGAAACATGTTTGTCTTCAGACTCTATCTAAAACCATCTATCCCCTACTAAATCCCAGCTACCCTGTCCTGTCCTGTCTGGGAGTAGCCCTGGGAGAAGGACAGAGAGAAGGGCCTGGATGGGGGCCAGCTGCCCTGATCTCACTGAAGCCCCCTCTTTCTAACCCAGGACATCATCGAAGGGGGCAGCCTGCGCACCCCCCTCCAGGAGCTACATCAGATGATCCTGACACCCATCAAGGCCTACAGCTCTCCCAGTACCACCCCTGAGGTGCGCCGCCGGGAGCCCTCACTGATGGAGAGCCCAAGCCCTGACTGCAAAGACAGCGCCGCAGCAGTCACCAGCGCCACAGCCAGTGCCTCAGCCGGTGCCAGCGGTGGACTGCAACCACCCCAGCTGAGCAGCTGCGACGGAGAGCTGGCTGTCGCCCCTCTGCCGGAGGGGGACCTCCCGGGACAGTTCACCCGAGTCATGGGGAAAGGTACTGTTCTCTCAGGAAACCCTAGCCAGAGACCCAAGAGTCCTGAGGGCTGCAATGAGGTGGGGGAGCGTAGAATGAGTTTCAGTAACCACCAGGTGGCGTTAGCACCCCTACAGAATCAGGTTTGCCAATTGGATGTCTCAACTCCAGTCTGTGGATCTCTCTAGGCATGCTGGGCCCTTCCAATACTGGATCTATTGGGCCTTGAACCTTCAGAGACAAAGAAGTGGGGCAGACACTTTTGAAAAAGATGCTTCCAAGTACAAAACCCTTGCTCAACCAGGGGCCCTTCCCCCAAAGCATCCCTGGCTCGGAACAGGGGAAGTCCCAGTCTAGAGCCCAGAGAGCGCCCTCTGCTGAGCCCCCCTGGCCCTGCGCTTCCAGGTCATTTACTGATTCAGCAGAGACTAGGCCTGCTTAGGACACCTCTCAGTACAAGGCGCTTCTATTCAGTCCCCTGGGTTTACACCCTCCTTTCGCCTTTGATCCACCTCACGGGATGCTCTGGTGGTCTTGGCCTGTTAGCTAATTACTGTGGCTACTAATTAATTCTTATGCACCAGAGGCTGTTACGCCTGTGGTTTACCTTGGTGACTTAAGTGAGCCCCATTTTACAAAAGAGGAATCCAAGATGAGGTAAGCCGTCCACCAAAATGTACGCAGTTCCTGGCAGAGTTGGGGTTTCACGCCTCAGCTGCTCCACCTCCAACCCCATGGTTGTCTGGAGACCTTCTTGGTACCCCAAAGTAGAGCATGGCCGAGTTCCATGAGATGCCTTCCCTTTGCCACACTGATAGAGCCCAAACCCAAAGAATCGCCACCCCTGTTCTATACTGCAGACAGACTACGTCTGAGTTCCCAGAAACTCAGGCATCTCCTTACTTGCTAACAACTGCACATACTTTCCCCGAGTCTGAAGCCAGGGCCCTACTAGCCAGAAAGAATTACATCCCGCATGGATGCAGGACAGTGGTCTCTCCGCTCAGCTTACTCAAGCAAGGTACCACACAACCTGACATGTGACAGATTGGGCTGAAGCCCGCCTTCCCTCCCTCCAGTTCTTTCACCTTTGTTCCACTTCCTAATCCTGCAAATGGCAGCCAAGTCTCCCCACAGGAGGGACAGTCTGACAGGGCCTCGGGGCTCTATGAGGTCCCCTTCTCATGGTCCTTGCGGCCTGTCCTCTCCTTGTCTTAACCCAGTTCACACTTCGTTGCAGCCATCTGCCTGCTTGGCTATTAACCCCATTCATTAACCTAAGGCTATCGGGGCCACTTTTAACAGCCATGGGGTACTCAGGACCTGACTGATGGTGCCGTGGAGGTGAGAGGTGACACTCACACACATAGCCTGAGCAGGATCATAAGTACAGTGAGTCACGACTAAACTGTGCTGTGTCTCCTGGGCAGAACAGAGCTAAGTGGACCCTGTGGGTCACACCCCACTTCCTGCCTGCACTACCCCCTCTGTCTTCCCTGCAGTTAGGCCTTTATGACCATGTTTTGAAAAATGCACCATCCTTGAATAAATTGTGCCCCCAACATCCTTCACAAGACATTATGATTATATTTTTTAAAATGGTAGTAGATACGAATCTTTTTCCTTTAAAAAGGGGGAGCCAAGTTTTGTCCTTTAAAGAGCCAAAGTCTCACCCACAGACATGGACCTGTGCCTTGTAAATGAAGTGAGGGGCACTGCCTCTGATCCAAGCTTCTGAAGAGATCTAAATCCACTAAACTGATGTAGAAGGCGGTGACTCGAAGCTTCCCAGGGCAGGGGTGAGAAGGAGCTGGTGGCCGGAACAGGCCTTTTCACACCCTTCCCACCCCTAAGCTCTGTTGCATTCTGGGAAAGACCCAGCCCAACAAAGCCACCTGAGAGTGCCCCCATATCCCATTCCTGTATATAGGGGATCATGGAGGGGCTCAGCCTAGGGAGATAGCACTCCTTAGCACCACCTCTGTTTAAACTGTAACTACTGTGTGAGAAGCCACAACCCAGGTGACACAGCACACCATATAAAACAGTGGAAACCAGTGACCACCTTCCTGCTCCCACCAAAACTGCCGTCTCCTCTCTCGGGATGGCTACTAGTGAATGTGGGGCTGCCCTTTTGAAACCTCATGCACATATGTGTGACTATCCGTTCTCACACAGGTTTTAAGATCCTTTCATATTTATTTCCATAAACATTACACATTTGCATTTTTATGTCAATACAAAAGCACCATTCTTTAAGGAGGCATACTGATCAGCTGTGTGTGTGTATGTGTGTGTTATTTGACATTTGTATGTACAGATTATTTAACAAGGTCCCCATGGGTAGACATTGAGGCCATTTTCATGGTGTTTTTTGCAAACACTTATTCTGGAAGTCTGTGTGTAGTGACACGGAATTGGTGGGCATCTACGTCAGCATCCTGACATAGGATGGGGAAAGACATAGGAGGGGGAAAGTCTCAGATATGATCCCCGGCTTTTAAGTTTGGTGTGATTCAAATGACAGATACCCAACTCTCTGACTCCTTTTGCAGGTGGCCTTTACATTAAGGCCAAAGTGGGCCATGAACATACCCATAAAATCTGTAGTATGTTGTAGGGCAGTGGTGGCCCATGCCTTTAATCTCAGTCCTGGGGCAGCAGAAATGAGCAGATCGCCTGAGTCTACAGAATGAATTTCAGATCAGCCAGGACGACAAAGAGAAACTCTATGTCAAAAAAAATGGGGGGCAGGGGAAAACCTAGTACATATGTGTGCTCTTCTCACAGAGGAACATTGCCCCATCTTCTCTGGCACATGCTTGAGTGTGTAGGTGAAGGCGTGTGTGGATAAATGTGCATCACATTGAGAAAATAAGCCTGTGAGTGGCTGAATGGCAGATCTCTTCTGCTCCGTGCACGCCTACATGCGTCCCAGCCAAAATGTGGCTCCAGGCTCCTTCCTCTCACACACAAACACCACTTCCTTCCCACCTGCTGAGGGGTGTGTGGTTCATTCATAAAATGGGGTTGCTCCCCCCACACACACACACTATGGCAGAGGGCTCAGCACCACCTGCAAACGCAGAACCCAAGAGCCCTGTTTCTCTTCTCACAGAGCGTCTGTCTTCAAGCCTGTGTCTGAGGGCTTAATATAGAATGCTATGACAGGAACAAACCCAAGGAGTTTCTGGGGGTGAGGGCTCCTGTGGCAACTGAGCACTTGACTTCAATGGAATGAGCCTCCTGGTGCTCTCTGTGAGCCTTATGCAATGTCACAGGCATACATTCCACATAAGGCCTTGGTCCTGAAAGAGGCACAGCCCAGGAGCTGGAAGTGCATGCAGGGTTCTGATTCATGCCTTCTTACTTCACAGTGTGCACACAGCTCTTGGTCTCCAGACCTGATGAAGAAAATATAAGCTCCTATCTACAGCTCTTAGACAAGTGTCTCGTTCATGAGGTGAGTAGCAACTGAGGTAAACCTGTCCCTCTCACTGCTTAGAAATGCTGCTCAGAGTTTCTGTGATGCAATCGCTTTGGTCTCCCACAAACTTGTTTCTGATGAGTACGTGGCCATTAGCAACAGCTGTGACAGAACTAGGCTGTGGCCACCTCTGACTAAGACTCCCGAATGGGACACTGTCCCCTTGACATCGGAATTCACCAGACAGAGAATGCTGATGTCATAGGGTACCTGGGAAGAGCTTCAGACCCCAGAAGAATCCACGTGACCAGATCTGGGCTGACGAATACACAGAACTGCTGCCCAGCCCTAGATAGAGTCTTCTTCACGCCACATGATCAGACATATTGTGTCTTTTAGTGTAGAGAAACTGGGGGAGAGAGGGAGAGAGAGAAAGTACAGAAAAGAAATCATGACCAGGGTGGATACTGATGGCAGCTTGGCCTGTTTAGATTTGTGGTTGTTATAGAACCTATATTTGCCATCTGACCTGGGGAAGGAGACTGAGGCAGATTGACTGCAGACTCCCTGAGTTTGGTCTTCGTGTGAAATCATGACTAGGCTTGTGGGTGTTCCTCAGCAATGCACAGGGAACAGAGCCTGGGGCTCAGGCCCAGGCAATCAGTGGCTCTGGGGGTGCCCTGTCCTGATGAGTCATATTCTCAGATCCAGATCAGGGAGGCAGGGGGCCAGGTAAATAAGGTAGTGAAGCCTTTGGGGGGTGGTATGAGGATGAGATGGCTAGATCCTCTCACATCCACTTGTTGGCAGTCAGAACCCCAAGTTCAATGGGCCCTATGGGCAGTCGGTGGCCAGCACAGAGGTCTGGCTCTGCTCTGCTCTGCTCTGCCATTCAATCTCCCAGTGTCCCAGGCGACTCTTGCCATTCTGGGAGCCTTCCTTCTTCTGGTCTGATGCTCTTCCCATTACTTCCTCTTCACATGCTCCTGGGGTTCCATCCCAGACAATCACTCTCGGCTCCCCCATACTCTCATCTTGACACTGTCTTCTCTGTGCAGCAGAAACTCACATAGCCCATCGGCCCAGCCAGAAGCTCTCTGCGCAACCATCAACTATCTCTGTCGTGAGCTCAGTCATGCCACCCTCTGAAATAGTGACTCCAAAGCCAGACTTTCAGCTAGAAAAGAGTTTCTCAGCTCACCCAGGACATTGTTAGTTCTTGCCTGACAGTGGCTGCAGGCCTTCCTTACCTGTTTCAGTAAAGGACAAGACCATGCCCTGGGAGCCCCAGCTGACCCTTCACTGTTTGCAATCCTGATGTTTATACTTGGTTTTATCTCAGGGGAAAAAAGATAGAAAGAAAGGCAAGAATTCTGTATACTTTTAGGGAGCCCTGGGCTAAGAGGCTTATGGTATAAGGGCACTGGGGAAGATAAACGGTAGTAGGTATACAAGCTACTTTTCTCTCCCTGTGATCAAATCTCTGAGTAAAAGCAACCTTCAAGAATAAATGTCTTTGTTTCCCACATGGGAAAGGCACGTGCAGAAGAGCAACTTCTGCTAGCGGAGGCAGGAATGTGAGATTCTATCTCAGCAGTACACCAGGAAGCAGGGGGATGTTGAGTGAGGACCAGGATGAGTCTACGACCCATAAAGCCTGTCCTCACATCTACCACTGAGACCATGCCTTCTAAATGTTCTACAACCTTCCAAAATAGCGCCACAGCTGCGACCAGGAATTCAAATCCATGAGCCTGGGGGAGGGGGGGGGGCATTTCCCATAATGATAAGACCTCTGCACCTCCTCCCATGGTGCCTCAGAACCCAAGGATGGAATGGTAGGCAGGTGCCTAAGCTAGAGCTGGAACCCAGGGCACTTCTTCTCCAGCAGTAGACAGGACTGTCTCAAAGCTGAGGCCAGAAGTCCAGCTGTGGCACTGTGGTCTGAAGCTGGGGAAACATCTTGATGCTTAAGAGCAGTTGTTCCTCCTGTAGAGGGCCTGAGCTTGGTTGACAGTCCTTATTTTAGGTGGCTCACAACCACCTGTGATCCCAATTCCAGGGGACCGTCCATATATATATATATATATATATATATATATATATATATATATATATATGTTGTGTCCGGCCAGTGGATCACATGTCTGGGTTCTAGCCTGGAAAGGCATCTTGGAAACCTGGAAGAGAAGAGGGGCTAGGCGGCGCGAGAGAAAGATGCAGCTAAGACAGTCATCCTGATCAAAGCTCAATTTTACTATTCCAACACCCAGTTTATGAAGGAGGGGAAGGGGGGCCCGATTCCCGCCAAATAATCCTGAGGTCCAGTAGCAGGGTGACCACGTGTATGGCTCCGGAACAGCAAAGCGGCGAGCTCCAGCAGTGGGCGTGGCAGAACTATTGAGCAGGAAGCTCCATCCCGATGTAACCGGTGGAACCTTGGCAGGCAGGTTTCAGGCTGGGGGAGGGGAGGCTACACTTCTGGCCTCCATGGGCACCCACACAAATGTGTGCATGCTAACATGCAGGACACACACACACACACACACAAGCATAAATAATAACAAAAATCTTTAAGGAAAATACAAGGCACAGTTCTAAGGACACAGGTGTTGAGGTAGAATCCAGGGCTCTGCCTGGAGGAGGGCGTTTGTGAGTGGGCTGCAGTGGTGGGTCAGGAAAAGAGCTATGCTCTGTAAAAGCAAACAGGGCTCGTCTCCATCTCATGCCCACTCTTAGCACTGAGGCTTTTAGACTTGAGAGGAAAAGATGGTTTCCACTTCAGCTCAAGTTATTTGAACCCATGAAACCAAAGAACAACTAGGTCCAGCTGCCTCCGTGGAACTAGGCATAAGCCTCCGATTAGTCTAACCTGGCCTTGGAGCATCACCCTAGCCCCTCTCCCATCCCATGTGCCCTCCCTGAGACCCCTGACTTTTCTTCTCTGGCATCCCTAAGTGCTCAGTGCAAAGCAGTCCCATCTTCTGTTTACTAGAGTACACCTCCTTCATGGGCTCAACGGGTCTCACGGCAGGTCTTTCTGCCTGAACGCGTGTGAGGTGGTGGGGTCTGCACTCTGCTATAGAAGGAAAAGTGTTGTCCGAGGCTTTGGTTGTTGGCTGGATAAGGATGCCATGTTGGCAGCACACACCTGTCTTGGGAGGCTAGTGGGCAGCGCAGGAGTAGCAAGGTTTAGACCCGAGCCTCAGACAGGGATCCTTCTCACAGCCAAGGCCTCCTGTTCCCCAGCAGGCTTGAATCGAGAAGGTGTTTACTAAATGCAGACGCCTCCCTTCCTAAGGAGGAAGGCCCTGACTGCCTAAGGTAGTAAACTGAAGAACAGGGAAGGTTCTGAGTTTTGCCCGTGATGCCAGTTCACTTTGGTTCCTGAATCATCAGACCAGCTTACTCCCCTTCACTGTCTGGATATGGTTCTGGAGCAATGGCTCTCTTCCCTTGGGAGACTTTGCACCCAGCGTGTAAACTACAGGACCGAGGGTGGCCATCTCTCTCTTCAGACAAACGGATTGCTCTGGGCCTGATGGGGCAGAAGCCTTGAGCTGGGTGACTGGTAGTGTCTGGGAAGTCAGTAGGCCTCCAATCTTCCTTCCCTGCCCTGAGCCTCTGGCATTGGGCCAGGGGAGGAGGTTGCACTGAGACAGCAGCCATTAGAAGGTTCCCTACAATGGAGGCCCCTGGAGCCAGGTTACGACCTAACTTCAGCTTGCTTGCTGGATGTCTCCCAGCTGGGAAGAACTGCTCACTGAGCACCCATCACTGGATGTGGTGATGTCCTTGGGATGAGGGTGTCCACACTGTATCTACTTAGATGCCGTGTGCCACCATAGGAGATGTCATCTACATAATGGCGTCCTTGGGAGGGCATCTAGTGTCTCACTCCTTTGTGACTTGGACAGTTGTTCTTCAAGCTCACTGCAGCTGGATCTTGTGATTGTACGACTCTGAAGCCATTTGGTTTGTGCCACTATTGGGCTAAAGGTCGTCGCCGAAGAGCTCACAGAGACCACCCTAAAGGGTGCATCTGTGTAGCCAAAGCCAGCTGGTTGGGGCACTGGGGAGCAGCATGTGTGTTTCTTTGGTATCTACTCCCAACGCAGTTCACCCTCACAGACCCCTTTTGAGTGACCCTCAGTTTCCAGAAAGCACCACCTCTTCAACTGAGGTTGTGTGAGTGGGTTCATGGACTTGAGTCTTACCCATCTGCCATCCTATGACCCACTGGGCTGAGCCATCATCCCCAAGGCTGTCTTGTGTCCTCAGCACTTAGCTGCATAAGCTAATCCAAGTCAGAGGGTCCATCTCCTTCCTGCCTTCATTAATGCAACAACAATGTCAGCCTTGAGCCCAGCTGTAAGCATCAGTGAGCACTCGGTGATCATCACCTACAAAGGAGAAGGACCGTGGAGAGGAGCCCACATTCACTTTGCAGTCATTAGAACCCCGACCACACAACCACGGGGACCGAACTGTGTCCTTTAGTTAGGCAGCCCTTCTTGAACATCCTCAGCTCCGAGGAGAGTGTTTCCACAGCTAAGTGGTATGCTTTTGCTTTTATCCACCAAGTTCTTCAGGATTTACATCCTTAAAAGATTAAGCATCCTCAGGAGAAAATTAAGCTGTCTTCTTTTTTTTCAATTGTCAAGAAACCTGTTTCCTTTACAAAAAGCAAGCATTTAGTCTGTT
Source organism: Mus caroli (assembly GCF_978045245.1). Classification (NCBI taxonomy): domain Eukaryota; kingdom Metazoa; phylum Chordata; class Mammalia; order Rodentia; family Muridae; genus Mus; species Mus caroli. The sequence goes on along the minus strand of NW_028227267.1, from coordinate 43,107,971 downwards.
ACTCTAAGTAATACTTTGTTACTACTTAAAGGATTCCATGCCTTTTTGTCAAAACCACTTGGGAATGTTTTCTGTCACTGCTACTGCTAACCAACCTAAGCAGATAGCTTTGTTCCAAACCTCAGCTCAGGAACTTGGTGGGGCACTCATATGGCTTGGAACCCTCAACTGCTGGGACACTGTGAGTCCACAGTGCTCCACCTTCTGGGACACCGTGAGTCCACAGTGCTCCACCTGCACAGTTTTACCAGGCTACTTTCTATAAACTGCCTCCTGGAAACCTTCTAGATTATTCAGTCAAGCTTTGGAGCATTGGAGGATGCCACCCCCCCCATCACCTATAGCCAATATTTTCCTTGGATGGTTTTGATGTATTTGAATTTGGAAGTCCCAGAATCAGGGACTTGGGATATGGTTAGTGCAAAGGCTACACATCACAGGGAACAAAATATATATGTGTACTGTGTGCTCTAGACTGTATGTGTATGTGGTATAGACTGCATAGGTGTGTGCTCTATATTGCATGAGTGTGTGCTCTAGACTGTATAGGTGTGTGCTATAGATTGTATAGGTGTATGCTATAGACTGCATAGATATATGCTATAGGATTGTTTAGGTGTTCGCTCTAGGTTGCATAGGTATATGGTATAGATTGCATGGGTGTATGCTATAGATTTCATGAGTATATGCTATAGATTGCATGGGTATATGCTATAGATTGCATGGGTATATGCTATAGATTGCATAGGTATATGCTTTAGATTGCATGGGTATGCGTTCTAGATTATATAGGTGTGTGCTATAGACTGCATAGGTGTATGCTCTATATTGCATAGATGTGTGCTACAGATTGCATAGATGTGTACTCTAGATTGCATAGGTGTGTGCTATAGACTGCATATGTGTGTGCTATAGACTGCATAGGTGTGTGCTATAGACTGCATAGGTGTGTGCTATGGACTATAGGTATTGCTATATGCTAAAGATGAGATAGACATGTGTTACAGACACTAGTGAAAACGTCTGCCTACACTCCAATATGACTAGAAGACTTGAGAAAGCATCAGGCTTACTTTCTTCCCTCAACTATGGGCAAGGTTAAGGTCAGGGCTGGTATACTTGGGGGTGGGCTGGGTTCAGCTCATAGGGCACAAGGCTGTTTAACTAGAGACCTCTCAAGAAAAAAGCCCTAAGCCACCGAATGGTGCCATTCTGAGCCCTGCAGTCCACTCCAGACCACACACCATCAGGCAGATCGATTTTTGGAGTGGCTTAGAATGCCCATTGATTATGAAAATGCAGGGGTCTGCAAAGCTAGAATATCTAACAACCAATTTTGCAGCTCATCCCCAGTTAACACATAGGGTGCAGGAAGGAGTCAGACAAGGGGAAGATGGGTGTGGGCCTTCAGGAAATACAGCCAAAACACGAGGTTGTCAAAAGCTTAATGCCTGAACCAGGTGCTCCCAAGGGCCAAATAACTTGAATCTTCAGCACAGATGGCTCCAATTTAAGCTGGCTGCTGTCTGGACCAGGTTGGAAGCAGGTGGGGGGAAAGGAGCTACTGTAGAGACATTGGCGATTTCCTTTATTAATTGTGTGTTTTTCCTTCTAATGCCAGGCTGCATCGCCCATTTAAAAGTCCTGTTTGTTTTTGCAGGCATTTACAGAGACACAGAAAAAAAGATTGTTGTCATGGAAACAGCAGGTGCAGAAGCTCTTTCGGTCTTTCCCTCGGAAAACCCTTCTAGACATATCAGGATATCGACAGCAAAGAAAGTATGTTGGGATTTTGTTCTTTGTAATACATGGTGGCTCCCCCCATGCTTCACTGGCTGCCACTGTTCTAGGCGGGAACATGGCAGGTCATCACTCCTTGTGAATGAGGACACCCTGTGGAGAGTTCCAAATCACATTACCTAAACAGGTTGTGGTAGGAGAAAGGCTGGTAGGGAGAACCTTCCCACAGGAAGAGCTGAATCGCAACATCTGTACCTTGATACTCACGGTCAGAATGGTGATACTCATCTAGGTGTGAGAAGTGTGCGTTCATGATGTAATGAATGCCAGCAAAACTCGGGGGGAGGGTTGAGCCACAAAGCGGGGCTCTGAAAAGACCTGAGCAGGATCTTCTATCAGTACCTTAAGTGGTAGTGTAGTGCCTTTCTACCTTCTAGCTGCAGACAAGCTAATTATAGTCGGTGGCAGAGTGAAGAGCCCAGTGCTCGTCTATTTTGGTCTGAGCTGCAGTCTAATAGCGGGGCAGGACCATTCTTGATTTTTCATAGTAGCTCAGCTTCTTGGATGCAGTTAAAAATAAGCCTGGTCTCACTTCAGAACATGTTACCTTAATATGGCTGTAAACTGAGAGACCAGGTGCATGGGAGATAGGAAGTGAAGGTTAAGTTATCATAGAAGTGAAGGAGGGAGGAGGGCTGGCTTAAGCATAAACAATGATAGAGAGGATTTGGCAATAAGGAAGGGATCACACCAATATCCTACAGAGGATCGCCATTTTGTGTTACATTCTCAAACATAAACAGATAAATATTTATTCCTTTGCTTGTACCTATCAGGTTCCGAAATTCATTTCCCAGTGCACGTACAGAAGCTGTGTTGTTAAATTGGGGGGGGGGCTCATTTGCATAAGTGTGCCTTACCACTTGAAGGAAATAAGGCCAGCTGGAGTTTGTGAAACATCTTCATGACAGATTTACTTAAAAATTAAGATGCTATCACATTCTACTACACAGTACTGTTATTTATTATGCAAACATTTAGTTAGCACATGCCCAGTGGTTTCTGAGCACTAAAAATATATTCCTTTATTCCACCCTCACGACAACCCTATGAAGTAGAACTGCTATTATTAACCTTAGTTTACAGATAAATTGATAGGCAGAGGTACCCAGGATATGGAGCAAGCTTGCCAGTGTTGGGCACCAGATCAGTACTCCTTGCCACTGCAGAGCCAAATGACTGCTCTGGTCTCAGGCTAATGCACACAGAGGATATGCCTGCAAATTGATACTACTGCCAGCTCACCAGCCTCCAGCCCTTGGGGGTTGCCAGCTCTGATGGGCTGCAGATCAGTCTTGCATCAGCAGCCTGGATGCAAAGCAAGACCTGCCTCCTCAACTGCCTTGTGCTGCCACCAAGCACCCCATTCCTATGGGTGATGCTCCGACTCCCAGGCCAAGCACCCCATTTCTATGAGAGATGCTCCGACTCCCAGGTGAGGAGGAGGTCTCCAGCTCCTGTTGCAGTACCGGGCCCGGCTGTACCAGTTCCTAGAGGAAGTCATTCTGAAGTAGAAGTTGAAGATACCTGACTTTTAAGCTCCTCTCACCAGCAACGCATTCCCTGCCTCTGTCTGCCTAGAGAGAGGCGTGGTCCGAGTTTGAGCCTCTACAGACTATTATAAGCACATGCTAGGTCAGGGCCAGCCTGAGGTCTGCCAGGTCGGAGTCTTTTTATTGACTAGATAAGAGGGAATGCAGCCACCAATCATGGATGTTCAAAACGATGGCGCCAAACCCATGAAACACATTCTGCTCTTCGCATCACCTCTGGGATATTTTCACACTGTTAATTTGTTTTGAAAAACCGTTTCTCCCATACAAAAGTAACCGCAGGCAAGCCCCTGCTTTAAATTATCTCACAAATCCCAAATTAATTGCTTCTTATTAATGTTATTTTTATCAGTCTTTTCATGCGTTTCAAGGAAAGGACATCAGTTAGACTCAGAAAAGCAGAGAAGGTGAGGCAGACAAGCTCTGGGGTGGGAGGCGGGGTGGAGGAGGGGCCAAGAGTGGGAGTTTAATTTGTTTTTTTGTTCTTTCTTGGGAAGCATAATTATTTCCTTAAGCTGAGTGGTCCTAACTGACCTCAGAGTTCAATCCCACTGTCAGCGGCAGCAACTCTAGGCAAACCTGGCTTTGTAAAAATAACCTTTTGAGGACACCACAGCTGGACTCCACGATCAGGAAGAAGAAGGCCTCTCAAAATTCTGCCTCCGCTATACTGTAACCACCACTGCTACCACCACCACCACCACCACCACCACCACCACCAAGACCATCTCCCAGACCCTGGAATACTCTGGGCTTTACTCCCTTCTCCCAAACAGCTGAGTCCTAACTCTTGGAAATGGCAGAGTTCTCCTTTTCTTCACTGACTGCCCGAACAGAGCCTGCTGGCCTTGATGTGGCTAGAAAATACAGTCTTGATCCAGGTCTGATTTTCTTGGGTAGTCCCAGCACTTGGGTGGTTGAGGTGGGAAGGCAGTTTGAGGCTAGCTTGTGCTACATAGTTAGACCCTGTCTCAAAAAAAAAAAATTTTTTTTACAAGCTACAGTGTTGCTTTCGTGGAAGAACAGATCATTTTAAGGCAACACTCATCCACTACTGTTTTGCATATGAAATAGCCTTCTAAAAATCCTGCCAAAGAGGGAAGTGAGAAAAATCTATTCACACCAAGTAAGGGGTGGGGGGAGCCTTAGCAAATACTGATCATCTATCTGCCAGGTGGCCCAAACTCTGACTTCAGAAGCCAGAGGACCCGTTCTTAACAGCTGAGAGTGGAAATCCCCGCTTGCTGCCACTTTTTCAAGTTACCTCCCTGGGGTCTCTGATTGCATGGAATCGCCTCACCCTAATTTTCAGTTTTCAAAGAGGAAAGGGAAGATAAGATAAATAGAGAGACCAAGAATCTCTTCTTGTGAATGGGTTCTACAACACCCTTCTTGGCCTCAAAAGCCTGGAACCTTCTCTCCCTAAGACATTTAGGAACTCCGGGAGCTTTTGCATTGCCACCTCAGACGCCACCTCCCTACCCCAACCCCCGCACTCACACACAACCATCTCTGGTGCAGGAAGTACCTGCTGTGAATGGCCCCCTGGACCTCCACTGGCTAAGCTAAATCAGCTCATCTGCAGGGTCTTCTGGTAAGCTTGGTGAAAACTCCCCAGCTTAGCATCCAAGCGACTCTGCTCCATCTAGTGGCCGTTGCCCGCCACGCAGACCTTCTCCACCCTCCTGAATAAAGCTGCCTGACTCCCTTGGAAAGAATGTGCCGGGTTCCAGAAGCCCCGGGGCTGGTGGAGGCTTCTCTGCTGAGCTCATCCGACCCCGCTGGGAGCAGCCTCCTGCGTAGACCCGAAAAGCGGAGCCTTGCCAGCCCTGGTGAGGGCCGCCCTGCAGGAAAGACCTGGGGAACGAAGAGACTGGACTATCCTAGATGTGTATGGAGTCATCCACACACCCCAGTGGCCTCCCAGTTGGAGAAATATCAAACAGCATTTACTCTGCAAAACTCTGACTCCTTGTCTCGGGCCTGGGACATAAGGGGCTGAAGAAGGCACATACAGTCCTTTCTTAAAGAGCTTATATTTCATTTGGGTCCTCCATCTAAGACTGCTTACAGACAACCTGATCAGCAATGAACCACGCCATCATGGAAGGCGCACCAGAACGGAATCAGATCCAGATACTGATCCTACCATTTTGCTTTGTGGCTTCTTGAAAGGCACCACAGCCTCATGCACAGACCCACAGGTTGGACTAGACAAGAATAGAAGGCAGGAGACTCTTTGAGCTCCCCTTTTGGGTTCATATTTGAGTGCTGCCCCCTGCTGGTTGTGTGTGGATGGCAAAATCCTCAAGCTTTCTGAGTTTCTAGCAGTGAAGATGAGGAAGCCTACTTCATAGGGCTGTCTTGTGGGTTAAGAGTAGTGCGCATGCGCCAACATTTAGCATGTGCTGTTGCTTTTAGATACTAGGTACAGTTTGAATCATAGCCTATTATTGGCACCCCCAAACCTCTTGTCAGTCCCCAAGAGGCCCCACTGGCAGCCTGGGCTATGTAGGGCTGGAGCATGTCAGAACCTCTGGGTCTCTTCTCTTTGCTCTCACAGTCGTGGCTTTGGGCAGTCCAACTCCCTCCCAACAGCCAGCTCTGTGGGCAGTGGCATGGGCAGACGGAACCCACGACAGTACCAGATCGCATCTCGGAACGTCCCTTCCGCCCGTCTTGGTCTCCTGGGCACCAGTGGATTTGTCAGCTCCAACCAGCGCCACACCGCTGCCAACCCCACCATCATGAAACAAGGAAGACAGGTTTGTTCTGCTCTGGGGAGCAGGGAGGTTGACCAGGCTCAGGGACTGAGACTCTAAGATGTCCCCAACCCAGACAGTCTCCTGCATGGAAAGATAAGACCCCAGGGAAATCTAAACCAGGAGATAGCTGAGCCTATGTTTGCCAGGTAATCACTGATTGCGTTGTTTCCCTGGAGACGGGAAAACTCATGTCTGCTGCTTGGGAACGCTAGTGCTGCATTTATCTCTGGGACCCTTGTAGACAGGCACGCAAGGGCTACTTCTGCTTGATCTTTGCCCCCCCCCTCCCCAACAGACCCCATCACCTTCCAGGTCTGGGTGGGCATTTAATAAACTTCCTTTGACTTTTTCCTCACAGTCCCAGCTGCAATGGTGAATCCACAGGATTGTTTGGGAGGCTGTCCCTTGCTGTGAGATTGACAGTGACCTCTCTGCCCCCCTGAGCCCAACCTTGCCTTTCCCTAAATGTTCATTCCCTCAGCCCCCTGGGGCAATAGAGGTTGGCCTGGGCCTGGGAACATACAAGCAGGCCTGATGAGAGGCTGTCTTTAAAACAGAAAGGTTTCACCAGGAGGAGGCTGGTGGCAGTCCCTCCCAATGGGAAGGGCATGTCTGAGAAGCCCTGATATCAGTTCTAGGCAAGGTCACTACAGGACACACGAGCTGCATGATACACAGGCCTATTGCCAGTACTGACTCTTCTTTTCTCCTCAGTGTGGAGTAAATTTGGGGACTCTCAAAAAGAAATTCAAGCAAGAGCCTTAAACTCATTATATTGTTTGTTACAAGTATTTCTAAGACACTCCCCGCCCCCCCCACACACACACACACTCCCTTTAAGGAATATATGGAGTAAAAAGACTTCTGGAGATGGGGAGAGGGGAAGGTGGCTCAAACTTAAAGCAAGGCCTGTGAATGAGCCTCAAATGGGCCAGTCTCAGCCATCTCTCAGTAAGTCCATGGAGGGTAGCATGGGCCTTTCCAAAACTGTCCTGGGATACCTGTCTCCCGAGTTCCAGCTAGGGCTCTGCCTCCCCATGTCCCCACAGGGTCTGGACTAACGCCCTCCTCTTGTATGTTCCTCCCTAGAACCTCTGGTTTGCCAACCCTGGGGGTAGCAACAGCATGCCCAGCCGCACCCACAGCTCCGTCCAGAAGACCCGCTCGCTGCCCGTGCATACTTCCCCACAAAACATGCTGATGTTCCAGCAACCAGGTAGGGCCTGGCTAACACTCACTCCCTTCCCTCTCTCTCCCTTGACGCAGAATGGAGGCTGGGATGCCAGAATAGATGCCCTGGTGACCCAGCCGGAAAGTGCTGAGCCTCAACTGTCACCACACATTCTTTAGAGCTGCCGAAAGCCTTTCCTTTTTTAAACCATGCCTTGCCAGCGTGAGCAGAGGCTGCCTAGCAGGAAGCCAGAACCTGAAGTCCCAGCACTGGTTGCAATCTGACGGGGATATTTCTGATACTTGTCAGATATCTGGATTCCTAGATTGATTGATTAAACCAGCGATAGCTCTCCCTGGAAGAGATCCCTGTGGAAAGAGGAGGAGGGGGAAGGATGTGTGCAAAGAGAGGATATAACAATGAAAGAGAAAAACTTGAATGTTGGTGTCACTGTGCAACTGCATTGGAAAACAGAGCCATGGTTTCTTGATTCAGGAGTAACTTGACAGAGTGGACTCAAGGCCAGATGGGGAGACGTGGTCTCAGTCACCATGCCTCCTAAAACAAGCTACCTGAATCTCAAACAGCAAACAGATCCTTGAAGCCTTTCTCTGCACAGGCACTAACACTAGACTCCAGACTTGTACAACACCACCTAGGCGATGGCTACATCTTTCAAGATTCCCCCACCCCCAGTGAATATACAGGAGGTGCACCCTGTCTTTGGGTAGCCTCACCACACCTCACAGCCTGGAGCCCTGTGTCCCAGAAGCAATAGTTTACAAGGCTTTTGATTTCAATGCTCAGGGTATTAGAACTCTAGAATATCCTGGGCTTTTCTTTTCCCTCCCCCAACTCATAAAGATTTTTTTCTTGGATGTTGCAAACCCCCCCTTAAGGCTTTAAATCCCTCATAGTGGCCAATGCACAGCAGCAATGCCTACTTCTGGTCTCCTCGTTGCTAATGACCTGCTGGGCTAACCAAGGGCTCCCTTCGGGCTCTGCCCACTCACACTCAGCACCTGCTGGGTGGTATCTCTGTGACATGGCCACAAAGGGTGAGGCAAGTCATAGCCATGACCCAGAATCCCTCAGTGAGGATACAAGAAGCTGTGGCAAGTCTCCACTAAGGGTGCAAACGCCTTGGCCTTGGCTGGGCTTCCAGGTGCACTTCCTGATAACCAGACAGTAACTTTGAAAGCTGGCCTTGCTTCTCAGCTTTCCTTCACAGAAATGCCTCTCACCTCCAGGCCAGATCAGAGTCAACCTGAGAGGTCAGAGCTGGGTGTGGGCCTTTCTAGTCAGAGGAACCCAACCTGGTCAGCCATGGGGTCTTCTCAGGATTCATACTGAATTCTCCAAGTTCAGTGCTGAGACTGAACTTGGAGAATTATAGCAGCAAAGCAGACTGTGGACTTCATCTTTACACAACTAGGATCCTGTAAATGTGAGCATAAAATGAACTGGAGATGGGAACTCCCCAATGGTTGTCTTGGGTACAAGGTATGTTTCTCAACCCACCCACCCCAGCCTCAGCTTCTTAACGTGAGTACACATGCACTTAAAATCATACTTCCAAACCCAAGACAACAATGTCTGAGAAAGCATGGACTTTGTGAACGTCAAAATAATTGCCCTACAAAGGAAGACCACCTCTGGGGGATATGGAGAAGCCGCCGTGTTGTGTGTGTGTGTGTGTCTGTGTGTGTCTGTGTGTGTCTGTGTGTCTGTGTGTATGTTGTTAACCAGTCACCTTGCTCAGTTGTGCTGGCTCATCCCTCTTTCCCACACTGCATAGTCGGGATGTCTCAGACACCGCCTGTGGTGGCTTTCTGCTTTATTTCCACCTGGACAGGTGTCAAGTGTGCTTTGGTTCCAGTGGGAAGGCCAGTATGTCACTGCTGACTCTGGCTGGCCACCAGGCCGGCAGGGCCTCCTAGACTAAGGGGACAAGGTCTGAGACACTCAAGGGGCCTGGAGCTCAGCACACCTGTGGCACCCAGCAAGAATGCCACCTTGCCCAAAGGTGGGGTTCTTTCTCATCTGGAAATCAAACTCCAAAACTGCTTGGCAAGTGATCCTTCCTTCTGGAAGCAGTTCTGTGTCTGTCGAGCCAGACTCAGTCACTCTTGGGCTTCAGTCAGAGAAGATCTCAGGGTAACCTGACATTTAGATGCCATTGAAGGTTCCTTACTTGCCAGGAGCACCAACAAGAAGTTGCAGAGGGGCCCAGAGCAGGCTTTCCCACAAGAAAACCACAGGTGGGGTCGAACTCACAAGCCTACATTCTGGAAATGGCACCCTTCACTTGCACAAGACTGCATGCAAAGAAAGTGCTCTTGAACCAGAGGACCTGTGTGCAAGATGGCAAGATGGCACCATTTCACTGAGTGATACCTGCCTTATACATCAAACCTTGCCCATGTACTGGCTTGTTACTGGAGTCCTCCATCCTCAGAAAGCTGCGTACCTGGAAACACAACCCTCTGAGCTGTGGCCCTTCGTTTCCTTCTCAGTAGGATGCCTTTAGAAAGAATGAGGACAGTGTCCTGAGCCCACTGTGGAATGTAAGGGACTGCTGTGCAGAGACAGAGGCCCGGTTAGGGACCAAAGTGTGTGGTGAATGTTGTTCCCCACCTTTCTAATAGACCTACGCAAACAGCTTGACTGTGGCTCAGAGACAGGAGGCAGGGGAGCTGGTCAATGGGTCAACTTTACCCCAGCCAAGAATGCATCTGGGCAAACCCACCTTCCTCCTCTGAGCGTCTACCTGGGCAGAATGGCCCTCTGTCATATCATCTGACCTAATGATACACAGACATGTGGGTCCCAGAGGATGGCTGCAGCACAGGCTCCTCCCCACTCATGTCCCCACCACCATCAGCCACAACATTTAAGGTACAGCATGCTACACTCTTCCACTGGCCACGAGCACTTCCCTGTGATCGGCCTTCCCACCCCGGCTGGTTGTCTGTATCCAACCTGTACTAGATCTTTTCCTTATTGCCACCTCCCTGTTCTGAGTCCTCTGTCCCTCCAGCCACCTCCCCTTTTCTTCCCTGTTCTGAGTCCTCTGTCCCTCCAGCAGTGAGGGACACACACATGAAAGTCCCATGTAGCTGGGTAGCAATCAGACTAGGTGGTCAACTGCAAGGTGGGTCGCGCAGGTTTCTTAGTGTGCCCATCCTGTTGCATAGCCTTAAGTCCCGGTGGAATCATACCTCACAGACTGTGCTGTGACACGTGATGCCCAGTCCAGGGGCTGTTTCTGCCTGGAATAAGCCAGCTGAGTTTTTAAAGGACTCGGACAGAAGTGCCCCTAGAAGAGATGGCCAGTGGCTCCTTTCCAGATCTTCTGAGATCACAGTGCTCTGTATGTGGGGAAATTCTAAAAAGGCACAATTTAAGTCACAAGTTGGGGCTAAATAGATAGATGGTTCACTGGTTAAGAGTCTTACTGCTCCCCTAAAATACTCAGATACCACCACCACCACCACCACCACCACTCCCACCACTACCATCACCACCACCATCAGGTGGCTCACAACCTCCTGCATCACCACCACCAAGGTATCTATGCTCTTACTTGGCCTCCATGGGCACCTGTACATGTACGGTGTATACTCACTCAGACATACACATTACATAAAATTTTAAAATAATTTTTTCTTTTTCAGTTTTGAGTCCACCTTAACCCTTCAGAATCCTCACCAAACCCTAGAATAATCTAATGATAAAAAAAAAAAAAGAGAGAGAAGAATTCCTGTTACAGGTTTAATATTCATTATCCAGTGTGTTTGGGACCGGATGTATTTCAAATGTCAGGGTTTTTCAAATTCCAGAATATTCGCATAAACTCCACACCAATCTGAATGTCTGAAATGCATCCAAATCCAAAGTATTGGTAGCATCGTGTCCACAAGGAAAGGTTCCAGATTTGGGCCTTTTCCAACAGCTCCGAGCGGTGGTTCCAGGGCAGAAACAGACTTCATGGAGACAACAGTGAGTGGGTTCAAGGCAGTCCTTCCTATTGTCTTACTGAGCGCCTTGCAGCCCTATGATGCCTGAGACCTACATACTAACATGTATCTACCAGCCTGCAGCACAGCCTGATTGTCCTGGAGCTAAATTTAAGGAGAGTTCTACCCCACTAAGCAGCAAATGACTGAAGGGTGTTATCTTGAGACAGAAGCCCCCATCTATCTGATCAGCCTCTCTGCCCGATGTGTGCAGCAAGACGTCATTGGTCTGTTTTCATCAAGCACACAATTAAAAAGTCACACTGTTAAGGTTCTCTGCGGTGTGAACATATGGGCTTCACCAAGACTTGGAATTCTTCAGCACTGCTCTGCGAGTGACGGGGAGCGTGTCAGAGCAAAGAGTGGAGACAGATTCAAGCAAACCAACTTCCCACCTAAATGAGCAGCCTCGGCGATGCTTGGAGACTCTGGAGCTGAGAGGCCTGTGTTTCGCAGCCTCCTTCCTGGAAACACGCAATCCCGGGCTTGGAGAATGGCATGTTGCTGCGTGTTGGCAAGAACTCCTGCAGCTGAGACTCTTCTCTCCAAATGTCGAGCGTCTTTATTTATCCAAATCTCTCCACAGTGTTTGTTTAAAGGGGAGCGCTAGAGAGTAAACGCACTCTCCCAGTGAGCATATGGCTGAGTATAATTGCTGAAGTTTGTTTTTTTTTTCCTCCCCTTCCGTATTTGCTAACTAGCTATATATAAAATTCTGTTTCTATTTTATGAGTTTCACACCCCAAAGGCTGCTAATTTTTGCGTGCATATGATTTTCACATGAATGGATGAAAATACAAAAATAAGCTTCCCCTGGGATGGTCTAATTGCCCCAGCCTTTCCCTTAGCAGCAGCCCCTTGGTGGGCTCAGGAGAAACTCCTCCCATCTGCTCTGGCTCCCACGGTCCCTGGAAGCCTCAGAGGTGTCCACCCTCTCAGGAGCTGGCCCAGGTGTCTTCCAAACCTCACGGATGCCTCAGCTTGCCACAGAAAGGCCACTGTCTGCTGCTTGGTGCCTTTCATATTGTCCAGTTTTGCAAGCCCTTCTCTGAGAACTTGAAAGGATGGAAATGGCACCTGCCTCCCAACCAGCCGACTGGGGAGAGCACAATTTTCAAGAGAAGACCTTTTAAGAAAAAAAAAAAGTTTTTTTTTTTAATGATCGTGTGTGCGTGGGGTGGTGGGGGAGGGCGTGCATGGCCTAGCATGAGTGTGGAGGTTAGAGGATCGCTTTCAGGGATCACACTCAGAGTGCAGCAAGCCCCTGTAATCGCTCAGCCATCTTGTCTACCCGAGAAAGGAGATGTTGATGGATAGCTGATTAGATAAAACAAACATTCTGGTTTAGCCCTTGATGTCAACTTGTTTTCTCACTAACAACCACCCAGCACTTGTCCCCTCAACTGTGTGCCCTCTTTGAAAGGAGTGAAAGAGCAAACAGCCTACCCTTTCCGCAACATCCTTTCTCCCACCACCAGGTGGAAATAACTCCCAAGAGAGAAGGAACTGCTTCCCAAGGTCACATAGAGAAGTAGTGGCAGCGCTGGGGTCCCAGACACTGGAACACACCCTTTGCCAACACATGCCTGCAGGGTTTCATTCTGCCTCTGTCCATTGGATGTGGTCGAAGAGAGCTAGATTTAGAGAGCCTGATTCTAGACAATCAATCCACCGTCGCTCTCTACTAGATGCTTAGGGGCATCCCAAGGTCCCACAGGAGGAGGGATGAAATGGAGTTAACACCGAGTCCCAGCCAGAAAGAGAGGGCCCTGGAGCTGCCTTCCATGGGAGAGAGAAAGCAGTAGTGCCTGAAGATAGAGGACACCCAGAGGCTCGAGGATCATGCCTTATCTATGGCTGTATGGAGAGAAGGTCTTAGCTCCTCTAGTCAATGTGCTTGGAGACTTGAAAATGGTGAACAGTCATGGCAGGCAGGAAGACATGGGTCTTCTCCTAGCCCTATGTCTCCTACCTAGTTTTGATTAACTACCAGTATTCTTGAGCCCCACTGGGGACTGAGTTTGTTGGGCAGTAAAGGAGCTGGCATAGCAGAATCGTTAACATAGTCCCTCACTCAAAAGGGGAATGTGCTGGGTTGGGAGTATGTTACCTGCCCCTCTTGATAAAGCAGAATTTCACAGGCTGGGTGCCAGACTCAGTGACTATTGCTAAACCACGCCCCAAGGACACAAGCCCTAATCTAGGAGGGGCAGATGCACGAAACACCCCCTAGACTCTGTGACCACTGAATGCATAAAAAACAAAACAAAAACAAAAACAAACATAAATTTGGGGACTGGAGAGAGCTCAATGATTAAGAGAACTGGCTGCTCTTCGAGAGAACCTAGCGCCCATGTGGCGGCTTACAGTTGTCTGTAACCCCATTTCTAGGGGATCTGACACCCTCACACAGATGCATGCAGGAAAACAAAACAAAACAAATACACAAACAAAAACAATGCACATAAAAAATTAAATGTAAAGAGGAGGAGGAGGAGGAAGGGAGGAAGAAGAAGGAGGAGGAAGAGGAGGAGTAATTACGGAGTCAGGGAAAGACTAAGCCAGGGCAACACTTGCAGGCTGACACTGAGGCAGGGAGAACAGCCCTGCAAAGGTTCTGGGAAGAAGAGGGTTTGCAATGGAGCAGAGGAAGAGGGAATGTTATGAGAACAGGGCTGTAAGGAGACCTTGCAGACCATTGCTAGGGTTGGCACTTAATTTTGCAGGAAAGCCATCACAGGGTCCGAGCAAGAGTGAGGGCCCATGACTGGGACTGGCTATTTTGTCATGAGTTTGCTTCCAGCTGCCTATGTCTACAATGGGCTCCACGTGTGACAGACCTCACCATGCTGGCCCTGCAGGTCCCCTTGAGCTCTCCTAAGCAGAGGCACGCTAGACACTGATCCTGGAACCAGGTGACATCATGGATACTTTCTGCTTGTCTTGTTTGTCCCAGTCATCAATGTACCCTTTTCTTCCTACAGAATTTCAACTTCCCGTGACTGAACCTGACATCAACAATAGGCTGGAGTCCTTGTGCCTCAGTATGACGGAGCATGCCCTGGGAGGTCAGTATATCCTCCCCGCACACCTGGGACAGCTTGGGGGAATGGGAAGGAAGTAAGGTGGTCTGACAAGACAGGAAGAGAGCAGCTGTGAGATGCCATGGGTCCCTTATCTGCAATCTCTATGCTCTGTTCCTTTTCTGGAAGATGAGTCAGGGAACTGGAGGCCAGAGAGACCAACACCATCCCCCAAGCCCTAGAAGTTCCATCCCTCAGTACACACTGGAACTCCACAGCAATGGCCCCAGCCAAACGCAGGAGCTGAAGGCTCAGACACACACAAGGCATGGCTTCCAATGGGAGCATCCCCCAAGGCATTGGATATGTTCCCTCTCGGCACTGGATCCACCAGTCTGGGCCAAGCATATCCCAACATGCTCTAAAAATAGAATTTTTGAAACAAAGATCCCTGCTTGTTTTTCTAGCTCCCTGTGGCAAATGGCTTGTGTGACGCTGGAGCCCTAAGCTATCTGAATTGTCCTTTGCCATATGACAGGCACAGGCTGCACACACTCACATTCCCGAATTAGAGCCAGGAACATGCTTCCTAAGGCAGATGCCCCTGATCGCATCAGTCTGACCTGCAGTCCCTGTTGTGCCTGCCCTGGGGGCTTCAGTGCCCTCCTGGGCCCAAGCTCAGGGGTCTCTTCCTCGCCCTGCACATTTATGGGGAATTGGCAAGAGCAGAAGAATTGAGATGCATACCCTCCCAGCCACCCATTTCTGTCCTCCTCTTCCTTGTAAGAGCCTCTGGCTCACAGAGAGGCTTTCACAAGGCTGCCATGAGCCTTCCCAACATCCCTCTGCCCCAGAGATGGGCCATCTGAGATCTGAGCCATTGCCACACCTAGGGCCCAGCTGAGCATCCTCTGGCAGCAGTGGATAGAGAGGTTGATGTCACCTACTACTGCTGAAAGTTTTGTCTCCATGACCTTTTTGACTTTTAGATGTTTA
Organism: Mus caroli; assembly: GCF_978045245.1. NCBI lineage: Eukaryota > Metazoa > Chordata > Mammalia > Rodentia > Muridae > Mus > Mus caroli. Next base: position 43,092,644 of record NW_028227267.1, on the reverse strand, counting down.
ATCTCTGTATGCTAAGGATTGTTGTGAAATACAGGCTTCCTGAAACCAACCAGTAAACAAATGGTCTGCATGGAACAGAGAAGGATTGGAGCTCCCCCAGCTAACTTAACTGTCAGGAGGGAGCTCAAGGGCCCCAGGGCTATCATGACCCTACAAGGGCAAACAGAAAAGCTCCAGGGAGCCCTATCTGCAAGCGACTGTTCCATCTGTCCAGTCACACTGATCCTTGTTGTCTCACAGCGCCTCTGGGAGCTGCCACAGCTCCTCTTCCAAATTGAGTAAATGATGGGGTGGGGTGGGGGCACCCAAATAAGGACCAGCAGACTATGGTGTAGCCATTCAGTGGTAGAAGTGCCCGTAAAACACACCAATGAGAAAACCACAGCCCAGAGTGCTGCTGCCCCTCAGCCCAGGCTGCCTGGGGAGCCTGCTGCCTCCCACTGCCTCTGAGAGTCAGCAAGGGAAACTGACCTTCTCCTGCAGGGCCTGATGGACCTCAGAGAACTGGCATTTGGAAGCTCTTATCAAATGGTTAAGTACTGCCATTATCGTCATTATCAGAAATGCCAAACACTCTTTATTCGAAGTTTTCATTGAACAGACTTTTTTTTTTTTTAAGAAGGTTCTGTTTTCACAGAATACCTCTTGGAACTGATGAGTTTGTACTAATGTTCTCATCTGGTTAATCTTCTAAGCCTTTTTATTGCTGTGGTTCACACACACACACACACCAAATAATCCCCTTTTATGGGTAGCCTCCTCCCAAGCCCTTTCAGGGGCAGAGGATGCAAATGAAGTAGAAAGTGGCCCAGTCTCCAGTGCAGGAGCACTGTGGTCTCCAGCTATGGCAGGGTCTTTGTGGGCCAGCCCTTTCCAGGTTCCAGCAAAGATGACATTGCTGGGGACATCGTGCAGACAAGTTAAGTCATTTTATAGGAAGACAAATGGCCCAGTAGGGGCTGGAGAAACAGCCTAGTGGGCAAGGTGCTTGCCACACAAACATGGGGACCTGAGTTCAAATTGACAGATCCCATGTAAAAAGCCACGTACTGTAGCAAGTACCGGTAATCCCAGTGCTAGGAGAGTAGACACAGGCAGATCCCTAGAGTTAGCAGGGCACCCCATCTAGCCATATAAGCGAGCTCCAGGTTCAGGAGACCGTCTCAAAAGATAAGATGGAGAATAATAACTAAGGAAGACACCTGATGCCAACCTCTGGCCTCTACTCGCACAGACGCTCACATGTGCACAGTGTACACATACAGATGCAAATAAGAACTCTAAAATGAATGAAGGATAAAAGTTCCTGTGATGTGACTCAGGGATGCAGGGGGAAGGCACCGCGTCATCTTTATCCTAGATGACCATCCACGTGGTCCACAGTGCCAACTTGGAGATGCTTCTGATGTCTGCTCATCTCTGTTTCCTTGGTAACTGCTGTCCTCACTTGTCGAAGCCCCTTTTCTCTTAGCCTTCCTTTCCTCTCTTCTTTCGCTGAGGCCCCTGCAATAAAATGCAAAAGCACACCCAGGTAGAGGGCTGTGAATCTTTCTTCAGGCTCTTTGGGTTTTGCCTATGGTGTGTGACCTGAGGTTTTGGGAAAAGATGGTCTTCCGAGCCCCTTATAGAAGGGCTCCAGGAGCTGCAGTAGGAGGCTCCACTGTTAGAGTCCGAGGCCTGTACTAAGAGAAAAGTACACAGCCCTTCCTCAGGGGTTCTGAAGTTCACACTCCCCCTCCTCTTCTGTCTCCCCTTCTCCACTCACCCCTTCCCTAAGCCTTACCATCCCTCTGTCACAGATGCAGAGAGACTATGCAAATTATTTTCTCAAAGCGCTAGGATGGCATTTATTGCAAGTGGTAACTGTGAAACCTATGGTGCTTGCCTGTGCGTGGCACCCCCTGAGGTTACCAGTGTACAGCTTTCACGACTGCAAATAGTAAGCCTGGCTTTCCTCGGAAGACATATCACATGGTTGAAATTCAAGCCTTGGACTTGAGCTAGTTGAGACTTTCACACTCCTGGCTCCTCGCTTTCACAACTCTGAAGGTTTAGCATTAATGTGTGGGCCAGAGAGCTAAGCAGGAGTGGGCCCCACCTCTAGAGATGTCTCAGACATCCCCACAGTAAAGGGACCTCGACACACACTCCTTCCCTCCGAAGACTGTTGAGCCCCACGCACAGGCTCAGGATGACACCGCAGGAAGTCATACCTGTAGTCTAGCAGATGCTTCAGCATCCCAAACTGGCAGGGACCACTGGTTCCCTTCTGAGAAATCCCTCCCTAAGTCGTCATAACTTGTACACATATGCTTGTCCATTCTTAGATGTATATACAGAAAAAGAGCGCAGAGACTCTATCAAAGTCAGTGTCTTCACTGTAACGTCCTGTTAGACCTTTGCAAATTACTACCAGTTTAGGACCCAACAAGGTACACATGTGATCTTGCTAGATCATTTTTCTTTTTTTACAAATGCATGTGAACCTATAATTACCTCAATGAAAATTTCAATTAAAAAGTGTGTCTCTTCCAAGTCCCAGCTAACAGAATTGTCAATATGACCCTTGAGCGTGGAGGCTAGGACATCCCTGTAGTGGGCTCACTGACTTGCTATGTCACCTAGGTCCTCAGCTTTCCCTGGAATGCCCAGGCACTCCTATCTTCTCCTTGAGTCTTGTATTGTGTCTAGAGATGCTCCCTCCACTGGACCTAGCAAGCCATGGTGGGAACTGGGCTGGACACACTGGCTGGCCTCTAGAGCTTGGCAAAGCGAAAGACGGCCTCTGTAACTAGCTCATCACTCCCCTCCTCCAGCAGTTATTGAACACCATCTTTCCTACCTGCGATGACCAATCCATGCCTCTCTCTGCCTATGTTGTGAAGCCCCATCAGTGGCAACATGCACTGGCATGGGTACCTCTTCACTGCCCTCTTGCCTCTCGTCAGACCATCTGACACTTGCCAGGGGAGGCCATCAAAAGTGATATAGCGTGGTTCTGCTGTGTTTAGGTCCCCAGTACCCACCATCTAAAGTCCTTTGATGGTTGGGGATGCTGCTGAGGACTGTGTAGAACCCTTGTGGAAACAGGCAGCAGAGGATCACCGAGTGGCCATCAGCAACTCTGTCTCACTCATAGCTTCCTGTCTCTGAAGCATATGTCCCTCCCACAGACATACTTTTTGCAGTCTGACCAATTCTCTAACATTTCAAAGAGCCATGGGTAATTAAATTACCCTTCTGCCACCTGAAGCTTCAATGCCGGATAAGCACAACATCTGCCTTTGCTTTCCCTGCCTTTACCCCTGTTCTGCAGCAGAGAGTTTGGATCAGCTGTCTCTGTCCCCCTGGCTGCACAGTGTGGGCAGGAACAGGTCTTTGGCCGTTCATCAAGGACTTGCAGTAAGAGAGAAATAATTCCAAAGAAACAGGTGTGAATGCCACAATTCCATTTGCTTTTCTATGAGACCCCTTCTCTGTCTTTCCAGGCCTGCTCCTGCCTCTCATCCTACACCCTAGGGTCTACTGCCTGCCTTTCCATTTGATAATCTATCATTCCACCTCTCTTGTCCCTTCCCATCTTCCCATCATCCCCTCCTGAATCTTCCTTGCTTAGCATCCAACCAGCTCCTTCGACAAGCCGTTTTGTGTCTTTATGAAACCACCCTTGACTTCCAAGGCCGAGTTATACATTCCTCCCTCCGTGTTCATTCTTTCTTGGAAAACACTGGTTAGAGCCACCATCACTCCAGGCATCATTGTTGACTTACGTGTCTGTAATGTAAATTCTAAAATGTGACTATTTGGGAGATTAGAGCAGTTGCATCTTGGTTCCTGGGCTTAATATGGCTCCTGTTAAACAAAAACAAAAACAAAAACAAAAAAACAACCTCTCCAGATGTTAGATGGGTGATAATGTCAGTGAGTGTGTGTGTGTGTGTGGGGGGGGGGGTAGATAGGAAAATGAGTGGATGGATGGGTAGATAGGGTAGGTGAATGGGTGGGTGTGTAGGTGGCTGAGTGGATGGATGAGTGGTGGGTAGGTGGGTGGGTAGGTGGGTGAATGGTAGGTAGGTGGATGAAAGAGTAAGTGAATGGACAGGTAGGTGGGCATGCAAGTGAGTTAGCAAATAAAGCCTTCATCTTAGAGACCAGTATGTTCAAAGTGCTGGCCATGCTGGTAGACAACTAGCCCAGACTGGTTTTGCTCAGTAGTCCTCTGGTTTCTTCCACAGACGGGGTTGACCGGACCTCCACAATCTAGAAACTGAAGATGACAGTGACCGCGCTGGCCGTGAAATGGACTGCTGCGGGCCCAGTGTCAGCCATCTTCAGGGTTGCAGAGACTCTTCCAAGACACTTTGCAGCCTTTTTCCCCTGGTCCCTCGCCCATTTTGATTTTGTGAGAGCGTAGGTCATCCTTGTAAACATATCAGTAGACCTGGGGTTGGTTATGTTGTCATTTGTTTCTGTCACGGGATGGGACGGTATGCAGGGTGGGGAGGGGACTCTCGGGGGAATGTGGGGCTGGGAGGGGGTGGAGGGATGCTAGTGGCTTCCTGGATGGAAATGGAGTGGGGAAGAATATTGCTAGGTGAGATATGCAAGAGACACACAGGAGGGAGGTAGAAGCCCTGCCCTGGGGAGCCTTCTCAGAGCCCGGCTTCACAGTCAGGCTGCAGAAGACAGTGGACACAAGCAAGGAGAGCAAGATGGCGGCCAGCCTGTTTGTGGCTCCCCTGACCGGATTTCCCTGAGGCCCGGCTTGAAACAACCACAAGAGAGGGCTATATGGCACCAAGGGCAAGAGGAAGAAATTCCCTCCAGCAAACTTTCAGATAAACTTTGATTTGTGTATTGTTTACATAAGAATTTTAAAGGGTACATAATGTGTAGAGTGTGGATAGAACTTCTCTTCATACTATGGGTTTTTTTGTAAAAGACTAATTATTGTTATGGATTCATTCTGTCTCATCTATTTTTATAATAGCAGCAGGGTTGTCTTTTTAAAAAAAAACAAAACAGCTGCCAAGCTCTGCTTCTTGGGAAGATGATTACAGTCAAGTAGGCCTCAAGTTACCGTCTTCAACCATGAGGTGGGAGGAGTGTGTGGATGGGTCTGAAGGATAAGGATGTGGCTGAGACGAACAGAGTACTAGGTGTGGACACCAGGATGATGGCGCTGTGTGATCAGTTATGGATTTGCTCATAGGCTATCTAGAGATGATAAACTCTGCAACCTCTTTCTGGGCTGGATTTGCATCCCACGCAAGACCTGTTTTTTTGCTCCCCACCTCCCCACAGGCTCCATCCTACCAGCCCCGGTCTCACTCCACAGACACACATGTGGATAACAGTCCCTCTAGAAGAGGAAACACAAGGGTAGATGGTTTTCTTTTGCATGAAGCCTGACACTGAAACATCTGTGATGGAGACTTTGCAGGAGCCTAGGCCTGGGAGTCATATCTCTTCTCACTCCATCTCTGCCAAAGAAGAATGGCCCAGCAGTAGTGTCACAGAGAGAATGCAGAGATGCAGTAGGTCCTCGTGGTCCAGCTCCACCATGGGCAGAAAAGGGGACAATGAAAACAGAAGCAGGAAAGGTTAAGTTCATGAGAGAAGTGGTTGCTCTCTCTATGCATGTGAGTCAGAGATTTGCTGTGTTGTGGGATGGTTTATCCAACCACGCACAGGAAAGAGAAAACCTCCACACGTACATTACACAGCTCGAGATTAACTGTAACACCGTGCGGGAATAGATCTATTTCTTAAGGGCAACAAACAATAGTTCAGAATTTAATGCAATGAAGGATATCAGAGGGAATCCAAAAGAAATTATGTGCCACAAGGGAGAATTAGCTGCGTAAATGTGACGGTATGAGTGAGTAGCCGGAGGCATGATCTAGAACATAAGGCCTGTCTAGTAAATGGGTAAGACAGATTCCTCTTTAAAAAAAAAAAAAAAAAAAAAAAGTGACATTTAAAACCAGACCATGCAAATGACTTTGCCTATGGTTTTTTTTTTTCAAGTTAATGAAGTGCACACAGACTCTAAAGGCCTTAATAAAAATCCACACAACTGTGTTTGCCTGTCAAGATTACAGATGTACAACCTAGCCAAGCCTTGGATGCTACAACAGAGATTTTGAAGTCCTTTTACAGGGCAGGGCCAAGGGCACCTTAAGAAGATTGAGCTTTTAGTGAGCACGGACGACTTGGATCATCACCCCAATCAGCACTTTATAACAACACCAGAAACAAAAGATGCAGGACACTCCTTGGGTGACCAGGTCTTGAAGATGCAAATTCATGTGCAGAAAGAGGCAGCATGTTTAATTTTTATATGTAGATAGATAGATATTTTTTTTAACCAAGTGCCATTAACATTCATCCCTCGTGTCCCTTTCCAAGCTCAGTGTTGGGGAAGGAGCTGGGATGGAGAATCAATCCCATGTCAGGCAGAATAGGTTAAAATGTCGAAGGCCAAAGGGAAGGCCAGAGGGTCTGAGGAAGTGTTTGGAGGATGCTGGAAAGGTTAACAGAGAGGAACAACAGGACTTCTCGTCCTGTAGGAAGGAGAAGGTGTTTAAGTCCGCTACACGCAACGCACGTACCCATAAGGTCGTGGGATATTCAGAAACCAGTTTGTGAACACAATCACACGAGTGCGAATCTTTTAAGAGGAAGAAGACCATAGAGTATATTTGCAAATCTGAATTTCTATTTATTCCTTCATTGAATATAGAAGCAATGGTTATCTGATTATTAGAGATATTATTTTGGATATGTCACTTATTAACTCGCTATGGCTGGTACCCATGATAAAGTCTGTTATTCGTAACAACAGAATTCTTTTTTTTTAAAAAAAAGAAAAGCTTATTTTTCATTGACTGTATAGATTTATCTACTTAGTTGTGGTTTGCTATGTTAGTGTTTTTATTTTTATTTTTTAAGTTGTGTTCTGATGATTTTTAAGAGCCTCCCCCCCCCCACCTTGATTTGAGTCCTGTGTTGACTGCAGGTATACAGCTCAATTTAAAAATCCTAAAGCAAAGAAATTTTATTTATTAAAAAAAAAAAAAAGAGTCGAACAGTTGCATGCCTGAGGCTGTGAGGTGACCTTTGGGAATAAGCTGCAGTGCCTTTTTTTGTATTTACTCATTGACCACCCGCCCCCATACAGCTGTTTTGTATTAAATAGTAAAGGTTTGAAACTTTCTGAGTAAAGTCTATTTCACTGCATAGGTTCTCCCCGCCTCCACCCCACCCCCCCCCCGCCCCCACCTGCACCTCGGGCGCCCTGATTTAGGCAGCATGTCTGCACTGTCTGAGACACAATGCTGGTCTACAATATCATGGGTGATGTTTTATTGGTGCTTTTTTGTTCATAGTGTTTTCTTACCAGAAAACAGTAGGAAGAAACACAAACTGTACAAGACACAACACGACTGCTGCTGCTGGTTTGTTTTGTGTGTTCCCCACCCCCACCTGCTTTTTGAGTTTCACTTTCTTATTACACAAATCCAGCAAGCAAAGTAGCCGCCAGGTGGGTCCCGCCCGCCTGCCTAGGGCTGCTATTTGCATCAAGCGCTCAGCCTGGGTTGAGCTGAAGGTCTCTTTCTGGTACCCAGGCCGGGAGCCGCAGCTGGGCCCCACCTCCTATTCTCCCGATGCGACACTGAGGGAAACCAGAGTTTCTTTTGAGGTGTCGCTGGCTGCCTTTTACAGAGTGGGCATCTTCTCTGGGCCTTCCTTTCCTCTGTGCCTCTAGTAGCTAGCTAGCGCTGGTGCAAGGTTTGTAGATCTGTGCACCCCAGAGCTAGGATGAGGGCCGAGCGATGGAGGGGAGGAAAGTGGATTCTGTTGGGCGCCCTTCCTCTCTAGCCTGAGTGGGGAGAACCCACCCTGCCCAGGGTGCTCAGGTGTGTCTATCATAAACAGAACCTGCAGAAGAATAAGTTGTACACAGAGCTGCGATGATATCTGTGTTGGCTTTGTTTTTCAGTTTGTTTTTCTTTTCTTTTTTTTTACAACTCATCAGAGATGTTTGCAAAGCGACTTTTTTTTTTAAATCCTTTATCTTGACTTAAAGGTGAATATGTATCCCTCTGGGAGGAGCAAGAAGAAAGCAGGAGTGTTAGTGATGGCAAACAGGAGACTTCCTCCCTTATTAATATATAACCCTCACGTATTTATGCCTAACGCAAGCTGACTTTCAAAGAGCTTCCTTTCGTTGCATGCCCTGTGCAGGCATCTGTATTGTACATGCATGCCTTTTGTCCTGGTTTCCTGTATAAAGTTAGTGAACAAAGAAATATTTTTGCCTAGTTCATGTTGCCAAGCAATGCATATTTTTTAAATTTGTCATACATGGAAAGAGCATGTTTGTTACATGTGAAAGCTCTACTGATGCAGATACACTAATGTTTGAACATGCTGTTCTTTGCAAGTGTACAGTTTTCAAATGTTGTTACCAGTGACAACACCCTTGTGGTCTAAACTTGCTACAATGTATTTATTATTCATTTCCTCCCACAGAAATAAGAATCATGGCTATATTTCATATGGTTATATTGAGAGTGAAGGGAAATGATTAATACAAGGTTTTGTAACACTGGTGTGTATGTGTGTGTCTTTTCACTCTCTCTCCTCTTTTTGTAAATATGATTAACTATTTAAAAAAATGTCTCTTAGAAATCAGCGCTCACTGAAGAACCAGCATGAACTCCACCCACGTGACCATACCATGTGACCACATCATGTGATGCCCACCATTAGCTGCCTACTCCTTTCTGAAACAGGTTGGGGAAAGGATGGGCAGAATGAACACAGTTTGATCTGTGCCCAGTGAATGCTTTGTCCAAGGTTAATGCAAACTACTACATGGTCCATAACTTCCTCCCTCACTTGACTGCCTTTGGCACATCTTGCACCTTTATCATAGCATAAAGAAACTGCCACCTTGGAATCTTGGGACTTCACCTACATGTAGTTTGGACCCCATTCTAACACTTGTAACTCCAATATAATGACATATAATACATGGTAATCTCTGAGTACTGGGTGGTTAAGAGTATGACTGGAGAGGCAGACTTTAGATTGACATCTGGCTTCAGCATCCTCTAGCTATGTAATGAGGGCCAAGACTCTTAACCTCTTGACCTATGATGACTCGACCTTTATGTCTTTGGACCTCCAAGCCAAAGAGAAGTGAAGACAAAACATGAGACAGAGGCTATCCCCACCTGTAACCTTGCAACCGCAGAGGTCTCTAAGATAGCCTCACTCTTAGAGACGAGATCAATGAAGTTTTAGTGTTTGGTTGCTGTGAAGAGACACCACAACCACGGCAACTCTTACTAAGAAAAACATTTAACTGGGGCTGGCTTATGGGTTCAGAGGTTTAGTCCATTATCATCATGGCAGGCAATCTGGCAGCACACAGGGCAGACATGGTGCTGGAGAGGCAGCTGAGAGTTCTACATCTGGATCTGCAGCAGGAAGAGTGACTCTGGGCCTGGCTTGAGCTTCTGAAACCTCAAAGCCTACCTCTGATAATGCCACTCCCTATAAGTCTATGGGGGACATTTTCATTCAAACCACCACCAATGACCACACAGCAACTCCCCTTTCTTTCAGGCTCAACAGTTTAAAACACATTTTTTTTTTTAAATCTAAATTGGTGCTTGAAAGCATACAGAAATACCTCATACCCTAAGATAAAAAAAAATGAAATTTCTCATAAAATCTTTATAACTCAAATGAGCAATAAGACAGACACACAAGAAAATATTGGACCTCGCTTTTAAATGTACAGAATGGGAAGAAACAAATATTAGAGACCAGGGCTCAGGGGAGCGGGTGGTTAGCACTGCCTGGAATAGAGCTGGGGCAGCTGATCCTGGCAGCAAGGCTAGTGCTCTCTGGCTTTGTAAGGGGATGTTCAATCCTGGAAAAAGGGCCTACACAGTGGAAAGCTCCCAGGGCATCTCATAGCCCTTGCACCAAAGAGATGTAATTCCACTTATTAAAAAAGGAATTGGAGCAGGCAATAATGGTGCAGGCCTTTAATCCCAGCACTTGGGAGGCAGAGGCAGCTAAATGTCTGATTTTGAGGCCAGCCTGGTCTACAGAGCAACACACACACACACAAACAACTGCTGAGAGTGATAACATCAGCACTAAGGAGACAGAGGCAGATGGATCCCTGAACTTCAAGGCCAGCCTGTTCTACATAGTGATTCCAGACCAGCTCTGACTATATAGAAAAAAGAGAACTGCCACATTTATACCATCAGGATATAGAAGGGGTCACAGGTAGATTTAAGAATCTAAAAGGCCACAGGCAAGTTATCAACTCACAGTCACTGAACAATACTGGGGGAAATCCACACTCTAAGAAAGTGTCCTGACTCATCCCATTGGTCAGTCACCACAACTATCACCCACAGAACAGTGTTTCCTACTGACAATTTGCATCCTACCACAGACCTGCAGAGAGTATTTCACAGATGCTACAGCTGCTGTCAACTTGACAGAATTCTGAATCACCTGGGAACCGCCTCTGGGCACACCTGTGAGAGGTGAGCTCTCCTGCACTGAGATGAGGTTTGCCCACTGTGGGTGGAACCATCCCTTAGCTAGGGTCTTAGTCAGTATCCATAGACAGGGAGCAGAGCAGCAGCACTCACGTATCCTTTACTCTTTGTTCTGACTCTGTGACCAGCTGCCTGGAGCCACTGCCTCTCTAACTTCCCCAGTATGATGAACTGCAATCTCCAAACTGTAAACTGAGATTAGCTCTTTCTCCCTTAAGTTGCTTTTATTGGAGTATTTTTATCACAACAAGGGGAAGAGAATCTAAGACATAAGACAACAGACGTGTACAAGCATCTCTGCTCTCTATTATTTCTGTTCACATATCTTGGCACTTGAGCCCGCACCTTCCTTCCTTGAGGGTTTTATTCTCTGAGCCCTTAGCAGTAGCTCCGGGATGCCCTAACCCATTCTCCAAACTCCACTTGTGGTTACTGGTTGACTTTTCCCATTTAACAGAATTTAAACTTACACTGGCACCCTGCCGCATTTTAGGAGATCAAGCAGACAAAATTAATCTATCCAACTTCTGCACAGCTACTGTGTTCTACTTTGTGAGTCTCTGAGGACAACCAACAGGAAGAGATAGATGGTAGGGTTTGGGTGCCAATAGACCATCCCCAGAACAGAAGTCACTCATGGGTCTCAGGGATACCTAGAAATTGGCCCAAGAGTGAAGACCAGTTGGACCATGAGTTATGTCTCAGAGCTGCAAACAAAACAGGTGGGAACAGGGAGTAGATGCAGGGGCAACAGGTGAGAACAGGGAGTGGGTGTATGGGCCACAAGTGGGAATAGGAAGTGAGAGTATGGGTGATAGGTGGGAAGAGGAAGCAGGTGTAGGGATGGGCATGTCACTTCTGAAACAGACGTCTTTGGGAGCCGTCTGTTATTAGAGCAGTGTTCCTAAGCCACCCTCCAAACTACCCTACTTCCTCATCCTTGGCTCCTGGCCTTCGAGAATTGAGAATGGAGGGTGGCTCGTGTGTGTGTGTGTCTGTGTGTGTGTCTGTGTGTGTATGTCTGTGTGTGTGTCTGTGTGTGTGTGTGTCTGTGTGTGTGTGTGTGCGGGGGTGTACTGTATGTGTGTCTGTATGTCTGTGTCTGTGGGTGGGGACTCTGTGTGTGTATGTGTGTGTGTGTGTGTGTGTGTCTGGGGGGGGTAATGTGTGTTTGACTGTGTGTCTGTTGCAGCAGGAAATTTAGACTAAGAAAACTGGGAGATAAAGATGACATCACTGTGGCTGAGGGCTCTACTGGAACAAATGATTGTGTCCTCCACGCTCTAGCCTGTCCAGTCCTTCTCTTGGGCCAACCTTGTCCAAGTGGCTTCTGTCCACAAACACTGACTCCTCTATGTCTTCAACTGTGGAATATTTTAAGCTCTTAAGTGTCTTAAGTGGCTCCTACTTCAACTTTTAAAAACAGCCAGGAAGAATTTTTGGAAACTTTATAAAGCTTGAACTTTATACATAAAAATATGTCCCCTGACCTGCAGGAACAATCAGTGGGGACCCAGGGCAGGAGAGAGAGAGAGAGAGAGAGAGAGAGAGAGAGAGAGAGAGAGAGAGAGAGAGAGAGAGAGAGAGAAGAAACATGAAGAATGAGAGCAAGTCAATCATACTGATCAAGCTCTGAAAACTTTATTCAGGAGTGGCAATGTAAGCATAAGCAAGAGGAGGCTCCAAGGGAGGGGGGAAGAGCCCGGGAACTCTCTGAAGGTCAGGTGGTAATCTTCAGCTCCTGGAACCAACTGTCACAGTGTCCTCTTTTCCCACAAACATTCTTACTGTTATGACCACGAATGTTCTCTCAGGATTGTTTATGTAAGCTAGAAAATATCCACAAGGCCATGGCTGTTTATATTTCACTCAGAGAGCATGTTCTTTATATTGCATTTTTAATTTTTTTTAATTTTTTTGTTTTTGGCTTTTGGTTTGTTAAGTATGATGCAGGAAAAACAAAATGATACTTGGTCTCTCAGCAGACTTGGTGGGACTTCAAGCAAACAGCTTGAAGCTGTTCTGCCTGTAGTCCTGGAGGACCTACAGGCAAACATAATCAATACAAAGAGATTTAACATCCCTTCTCTGAACCTCCCGAGCATCTCCAAACATTGACCTGTGAGTCCTTGACTTGCAGGATGGAGTGTATCTACACATGTGGCTGAGAGAACACAGACACATATTACAGACAATCCCATGTCCATTACTAAATACATCAAGCCAATCTCCAAATGAAGAGCAGAGAGCCAACAACCTTCTTTCGCCCCTGTTCTCTGAGGCTGGGACAGTACTGTCTCCTAACAACCCTGCCTAGTTCTGCCTAGATCAAGAATCTGAAAACTCGCTTACCTGCAGCTCAGTCCAGTCTATCCAGGTTTGCCTCTAGGGTGTTCATGTTCACCCTGCTCTTCAAAACACCAAGATTTCAGGATCCAGCATTCGATCCAGGCTTCGATGTCTCCCCTGTACATGTGACATCCTGAGATTAGGATGCCAACCAGAGAACCTCAGCACCAAGGTTCTCCGGGGCTCTGGGGAAGTTCAGAGTTACAGTGAGGTTGACACACAGGACAAAACCTGAGTTGCTCAGAACATCCCCACTCCCCGGGTGCCTTCAGCCTCAGCTTAAGTCATATGAGCCTAGGAAGCAGTCTATCCTAGGGTAAAGAAAATGGGACCCAGCTGCTCCATAGTATGAAGTAATGGCCCTTACAGCCCGGGTGGAACCGCCGATAGAGCTCTGCTCTGGTCTCTGGGGTCCCTGGAAAAGCCTCCTCATTCACCATTCCTTGCCCCTTGGAAGAGAGTAACACCCCAATGCTAGGAGCAGGCGCCACAGTTAAGGGACGGCGACTCAGTAAGAGCCTCCAGTCATCAGTGGCTCACAGAACAGCCTATTTGAACAGATATTCGGGCACTGAGCTCTCTCAGAGGAGTGAAGGAAATCAGATGAAAGGGTTCCAAATCTGGATTTAGCATAAAAATGAAGGAAAGAGGTGCCCTAATTATTCCTCCTTAAACTCCTGGCAGTGCAATGTGGAGGGAGACTCCTCCCACTTGGGAAGGAGAGAAGAGAAAAATCCAGGCTTTGCATGTGAAAAGCAGAGCCAAAATCCGACCACATTTCCAGACCTGAGCTGTTAACCAGGTTAGCTGTCTCCTTCACTGCCCCTCAATGTTAGAACAGAGGCAAACGCCACCTTCTCACTGACAGGTACAACAGAAAAGCAAATGTAGCTAGCATTCTGCCCTGGAACTCAGTGCAGAACCTCTGCCAGGAGCCAGAAAGCTAGGCAGAATTCCACAGCATCTGACTAGAGGCCAGAGACTATGCCATCTGGGCCCACCCAGACCTAGGTCCAGAAGGGGTTACCCTTCTTAGGCAATCACTGAAAAACACCAAATGTGGATTTGTAACCAACTTGAGCCTGAGGGCTCTCTACTCGTGAAATACTGGCAACATAGCAACCAGAGACTTGTGACAAACTGGTACTTAAGGTTCCATCTGAAAGTCAAACGGCAGAAGTGACCACAGGCTCTGAAGAAAGATAGGCATCCTGCTTACAATTCCTGGAAGGCAAGCCACAGACAAGGGCAGATGCTGAAATCAGGAGTAAACAGAGCCCTTTGTTGTGCAGAGAACATCAAACACCAGCAAGCATCCCAATAGCCTAGAGAGGAACCTCTAATCCCTGCACTCAGAAGGCAGAGATGAGCTTGAAGGCAGCCTGGTCTAAATATTGATGCCTTAAAAGAAAAAAAAAAAAAAGTCCAGGGAGGAGGTCAAGAGAGCTCAGGTTCAATTTCAGTTTCTGGTTTCCTGCACTTATATCAGGGAGCTCACGGCTGCTTCCAGCTCCAAGAGATCCAACTTCTCTGGCCTCTACGGGCATCTACACTCATAAACACACATTCACACTCACATTCTAGCTCTCTGTGGGATCAGGCACCCTCTTCTGTGCGCATACTGAATGCTCTAACACAGCCCACACACTGACACAGACCTGTAAATAAAGATAAAAAAAAAAAAAAGACAGATGCTGCCTATGAGAAGAAACTCGCCTCACCTCTAGAGACCACCACGTTGAAGTGGAGGCGGAGAATAGACAGTCCTCGCAAATAGAATCTGAAAATGGCAGAAGTACCCCATTGCATCAGATAAATTAGACATTAAGTCCAAAGGATAAGAAGACACAACGAAGGTCAGTAATTAGCAATGAGTTGATTTGGCAAGAGGAAATACCACTATAAATGTATGTGTGCCTAGTAACCTAATTTTAGACCTACATGTGTAAGAAATGCTAACACGCCTGAAGGGAGGACTAAGTAATATCCAAGTGACAGCACACTTTAGCATTGTAAGAGCCACACGGACAGGAAAGGAATAGCAGACTTACGCTGTATCCCAGACCAAATGGACCGCTCAGACATCTGCAGACGGTTCAATCCAAATCTACAGAATACATAGTCTTCTCAATGGAACACAGAACACTCTGTAGGCCATATCATAGCCTCAAGGCAAACCTTAACAAATTTTAAAAACTTGAAATTATGTTATGTCCTGAAGTATCAAGAAGAAATTAAGAAGAAAATTTAAAACTTTTCATGAGAATGGAAACACATCACACCAAAGCCTTCAGGATCCAGGAAAAGCAGCTCCCAGAGGAAGGCTTAGGGAGAGGGTGATATTAGCTGAAGAGGAAGTACGGGACATGTGAGACATGAGAGGGAAAGAGTAGGAGATTCTCAAGGAGGAGACAAGTGGAGCAAGGAGGGTGGGAGAGATGGGGAGGGAGAGCCACGGGAGTATGCTTCCTTCAAAAACAAAATATGTGTCCGATACAGCATATGCTGATTATTTTAATTATAATAAAAAGAAGGGTGCTTGTAACAACAATGCCTATACCAGAAGTAGCAGATTTCAAATGAGCACTCTATCACTCAGTTCCACGGAACTAGAAAAGCAGGAATAACTCAAGAGAATACTAGGTGGCCATTGCAGATGGGGAAACAGCCTCACAGCCACTAAACAACTTGCTAAAAATCCCAGAAGCCTCAGAGCTCAGATCCAGGTGTGTCTGTCCCAAATTCTGCAGGAAGAGACTATGACATGTCTGAGGCCCTGGGGACATCATAGGAACACTGGGTACAGAGACACTGTGGTGAGTCTCCCAGCCTCCCCTCCTCTCCCAGCCTCTCCAGCTGCCATTGCAGACAGAGACACCAGAAACTCTGCAAGGTGCCTATCTCAGGGACATTTTGGTCAAACACAGTTCAATGTGATGGAGGGAAGCCACATAGCTGTGGGTTCCACCTAGCTGACTCGTTCAAATGTGACCCTCACTGATGCTTGGGCTCTGTCCCCAGGGAGTCTGGCTCAATTGTTCTGGATCATGACTGAGGCAGGAGGTTAGGCTTCTTCCAGGTGACTCTGATAAGCAGTGAGAGGGAGAGCCAGGCACCCTTAAGAGCAGTGTTTCTCAGCCTGTATATCATATCCTTCGTATCAGATATCTACATTATGATTCATAACAGTAGCAAAATTACACTTATGAAGTAGTAATGAAATAATTTTATGGTGGTACGGGGTCACCACACCATGAGGAACTGTGTTAAAGAAAGGTTGAGAAGCACTGCTTTAGCGGAAGGCCCTTCTCGTTACTGACGTGGTCTGTGAAATGTGTGTCTGCAGCCTCGATAGATACAGAAGAAGAGGAACCATATGTAGTTTTGTTTGAGAACAAAAAACAAGTCTGTGCCTCACACTACTCCAAGGCACCCTGCCTTCAGCATCCCCCAGGCCAGGCAGAATAAACTGGACTTTCAGTACCACCACTTCTCAAGTTTATCTTTCTGCTGACTTGGGATGGAGCTTGCAGTACCCGCCACAAGGACTCTGGTTTCTTTCTTTCCTTCTTTCTCCTTTTCTTTCTTTCTTTCTTTCTTTCTTTCTTTCTTTCTTTCTTCCTTCCTTTCTCTTTAAAAAAAAAAAAAGTTATTTACTATGTATGCAGTTTTCTGTCTGCATGTATGCCTACACGCCACAAGAGGGCACCAGGTCTCATTACAGATAGTTATGAGCCTCCATGTGGTTGCTGGGAATTGAACTCGGGACCTCTGGAAGAGCAGCCGGTGCTCTTAACCTCTGAGCCACCTCTGCAGCCCAAGCACTCTGTGGTATAAAGTCCATCATTTTCATTAGCTTGGTGAATTTGTTGCCTGCAATGCCCAGCACATGATGCTTGGGAGATACGTTAACTGGATTCCCGGCCCGAGTCTATGCATCTGACTTAGATTCCTCTCCATCAGCAAATGCTCCTAAAACATCCATTCCTTAAAAGCACACCGGTTCGTCTCTCTTCTGGGGCAGTGAACCCTTCATGTGGCAACTGGGACCCAACTGGTCATAGCTGTCATGAATGAGACAATTGCCATTTGCATGGCAGGGGAAGAAAGGCTTTTCTTCCACAAAAGTGAGGTGTTTCAACCACCAAAGCAACAGAAGGCCATACCAAGCACTAAGGGACGTGGGAAGTACAGCCCCACTTTGCCCAGAAAGGGACTTTGAGTGTCGGGGCAACATGATACCTTCCTCTCAGAATGGCTCAAAGGGTTGGAGGGCCCAGTGTCCTCGGCTGGCCAAGACCCATCCCTGCTGTGTGGGCATTGTCCTATTAGAGAGAGAAACTGGTTTGCTGCATCTCTGGAGGTCCTTGGGTCTGGAGGAGTGTACTGTGACATTGTTGGATGAGGTAAGAACCGACTCATCTGTCCCCTGCCATCGTATGACCAGAGTCTCAGAGTCAGGCCCCTGTTCACATTTACCCTCATCCTTGCCTCCATAAGATCCCACCAGTCCCTGGGCACCAATTCCCTCCATGGCACCTCTCCAGCTGGCCACAACCTGTAGTTCACTCTGCTCAGACACAGATAAGGGTCACGCACTGCCCGCAGGTGTGCACTCTGAAGCTACTTCTGCCTTCAGGGCCCTTTGAGCTGCTCCGACTCAGTCTGCTGTTCAAAGGCTGGTTCACTAGAGAGTCTGCAGGAAGCCGGCGAGCCTGAGCCTTTGAGAACTGCCTGCACAGCTACAGGGAAAGAAACAGCAGAGAGGGCAGAACGCTGGCTGCTGCTTCTCACAGCTCTTACCAGCTGTGGGGAGTGACACAGCCTCAGCACAGACACCACACACACACACACACACACACACACACACACACTCCTACTACACTATACATACCACACCACAGTACATACACACTACATACAGTATCACACCATATACCACTACACTACACATATACAACAATATACAACATATTGCCTCACCTCACACATACACAAATCATACCACACTACACACACATATTACATCATATCCCACTACACCACACATACACAATATTATGCCATACAATACCAAAGACATATACAACATACATCAACCACCTAAAATACACACACATCATAACACAGCACACGAACAACATATCATACCACCTCTCCTCTCTCTCCCTCTCCCCCACGTCCCCCACACACTATACACACACAGCACAGCATACATACATCATATCATACCACCTCTCTCTCTCTCTCCTCTCTCTCTCTCCCTCTCCCCCACATCCCCCACACACTATATACACATAGCACAGCACACATACATCGTATCATACCACCTCTCTCTTCTCTCTCTCTCTCACTCACTCACACACACACACACACACACACACACACACACACACACGGCTTCTCCAGCTCCAGGCCAGGCAGGCTGAGTTCCTCCCATCCTGCTCCTGTGACCCATGAGTAGCAAGGGGAAGAAGATAATACACTTGGCCTTAGCTTCTTAGCAGGAGAGGCCCCACCCTGTCTGGATGTGACCCCACCCCACCCTGACTCACAGACACTATCAAAGTGGTTTGCTTTGAACACTTCTGTTGAACATTAATCCTGGGCCTGCCTTGGCCTCTTCAGAAAAGCCCTGGAAAGCAGATGAATGTTCTGTCTGCACTGGACTCTGGCCACTTCCTTCAGTATAAGGAGGGCTTCTTCTACCTATGTACCTCAAAGAAGAGCTTGTGTGTCTGCATGACTTGGCTTTGAATCCCTTGTGTCCAATTTCCTTGTTCAGGACCCATCTCTACTGCCTGCTGCTGTGTATCTTTAAATGGATAACTCAGCTTTTCTAGTGTCCTTATGTGTGAAGCAAGAGTACTGAACAGCGGGGGTGGGTGTTCTGAGCTCCGGTACCCTGAGTTCCTAAAACAGCAATGATGCTGGATGTATTGCTGAATGTGAGTGACTTGTATCAGTGACACATTGATAGCCAGTGGCAGAAGATACAGCCCAGGATTATTCCCAGCACCCTGCTCATCTAAGGAGCACCCACAAAGGCCAGACATCCTGTGTACAGACCACATCTTCCCTCAGAATTCAAAACGGTTGCAGTTCCTGCTTGAAGGTTGGATCTGAAACCCAGAAGCCATGAACTAACTCCCTTGATAGTGTCACATTGGAACCGCTGAAAGGAAAGTTCTGTGGCCCCCATCATCGCCCTGTGTCTGCTAGAAATGAACACAACCTACTAGGCTATGAATGCCAGGAGACACGATCCTATGGAAGAGCATTTGAGATGGGTAAGCCTGGAATTGTCTCAAGGAGTCCTCCTTCTGCCCCTGGAGAAATACTTAAACAGGATCAGGAAGGTAAGATGAAAGAGGGAGAACAGGATCGGCTGCAGATGTCAGTCCAAAGCGTGACAGGGGAGACAATTGGGTAAAGCTCTCTGCAGATGTTAGGTTAGGGTTCTTCAGCCTGATCACCCAGGGCAGAGAAAGCTGGGCAGCTTATGTGTTCCTGAGAGTCACTCTTCACCCTGCAGGGAGAAGCAAACTGACTTCACCTCACAACCCAGGCTTCTGCACAAGCTTGCACAGATATGAGTGCGCCAACAGCAACCACACACACACATGACCACACACATGATCACACATACACACACACACACACACTCACTCACACACGTCATGTGCTAGGATTTACCATGGTAAAGGAGAGGTGATACAGCCCTCACCCTGATGGACACACAGGCCTACTCCCCATCAATTCCCATGGCTGCTATGCTAGTTCTGCTTGGAGCATGTCCCACTCCCACCTCCCATAGGACTAGGACGGAGGAAGGAACTCCAAGCCTCCAGCTTGCTAAGCAAGCTCTCTGCCACTAATCCACAGCCCAGCCCTTCAGTTCTGCATCTCTCTTTGTGATGACAAGGACCTCCAGACCTATAGGGACCAATTAAGCAAAAATATTTAGTAGTTAAATGTCACAGTTGGGCAATGTAAAAGGAAGTTCCAACGGTAAGGGAAGCCATGCCCCTGGTGCCCTCTGGTGGACAGTGTGGCCTGGCTCCTCTCCAGTTCCTCCAAGACGAGGCTGCAAAGGAATCTGCTGGAAGCTGACCAACTTTGTTGGAGTCCTTTCCACCTGATGTTCAGGGAACCTAAACGAGAAAGATGTCCTTGCCTTTGAGACATCACGGTCTCTCAGACCATAGCGCTGTCTAGTCTGGGTTGCGTTCCTGTCTTGGTATCCTGATAATAACTTAAATAAGATCATCAAACCACCCTGGACACCCAGTCACCAGATCCTTCACTATGTCTACAACCTGCACGAGTCACTCCCTGCTCCCTGTTCTCATCCTTGTATTGATTTCCGTCTTTCTTGATTTTACAGCTGCAGCTCAGAGATGGCATGATTCCCATCACACCATTTATAAATGCGGGCGATTGCCTTAGGTTTATTTGAAATACATACATAATGTCACACATTCAAACTTTGCAACCGTCTACACTGAAAGCACACCTTCCCATCATCACGCCCCCTGTACCCTAGTCACCTCAGGGGCAACCTGTTGTTACATTTTTGTCAATTTTTCTACATATATTTTATGCATATAGCAGTTTGGTTTTGCCTTTTTTTTTTTTTTAAACACACAAAGGGTAGATGCTACACACTGTTGGCAACCTCTCTTTTTTACTTGTTTACACCATGGAAGGTCATTCTGTAGCCACGAATGCCTGCAGCGGCCTCATTCTCTTGGAGCATCCTCTGCATAGACTAACCATGCGAGCTTTGCCCTCTACTAATGCGAGATGTCTGCCATTACAAACACAACGCAGTGAGTGAGTTTCCCTGTCCCTGCGCCTTCCACATAGTACAGCTGCTGAGTTAAAGGGAATAGGATTTGTGGTTTTGACAGATGTTATTAAACTTCCCTTTTATCATTGTATCAATCAACCCTCCCATGAACAAAGACTGAAACCTGGGACATCCTGACTCTAAAACCAGGGCCATCGTGGCTCCTGCCCTGGCCAAGCCCTTGAACTCATGACTGGGACGTCATTCCCCACAGGAGACAGAAGGCAGCCTTGGGATCCTTCACTGAATGTGAAGCCCCACACAGGGGCTGGTAGAATAAAGCAAAGCCCGCGAGTCTCCTCCCCACCAGCCTTGGATTCTGGGTGTCTGAGAACCCCAGCTAACTCCCAGTCAGCATCTGGAGGAGATGGGAAACTGGGATCCTGGAGTCAAGGTGGAGCCTTACAGATGTGTCTGTGAGCACAGGGAGGCAGGAAAGCTGGTGGCCAGCTCTGACGTGCAAGCCAGGCATCTAGCCCACTGGCAGGTGTGTCAGTTCAGGTAAAGGCCCTACAGAGCGCCATGAGTCAAGTGTTCTTACCTTCGTAACACCTCTAATACCAGTACGTGGGAAGCTGAAGCAGGGGGTTCAATCTCCAATGCTCTTAAGCAAACACATAGCCCACTTAGTTCTCTGTTAGTTGTCCCTACTGACATGTCTGTGAACGGAGCAATAGTATATTTGAGATTCAGCTCAGAAGACTGTAGATGTGGTATGAGCTGTTCTGGATAGTTTTAGATCGCCTCGACATAAAGCTAGAATCACCTGAGAGGAGGGAACCTCAGTTAAGAAAATGCCTTCATTCTTAATTAGTAGTTGACGTGGGAGGACCCAGCCCATTGTGGATGGGCCCGCTCCTGGGTTGGTGGTCCTGAGTTCTATCAAAAAGCAGGCTGAGCAAGCCATGTGGAGCAAGCCAGTAAGCAGCACCCTCCGTGGCCTCTGCATCAGCTTGTCTCCAGGTTCCTGCCCTATTTGACTTCCTGTCCTGATTTGCTTCAGTAATGAACAGTGTTGTCAAAGTATAAGCCAAAGAAACCCTTTCCTCCTGTCTTAGTCAGGGTTTCTATTCCTGCACAAACATCGTGACCAAGAAACAAGCTGGGGAGGAAAGGGTTTATTCAGCTTACAATTCCATACTGCTGTTCATCACCAAGGAAGTCAGGACTGGAACTCAAGCAGGTCAGGAAGCAGGAGCTGATACAGAGGCCATGGAGGGATGTTCTTTACTGGTTTGCCTCCCCTGGCTTGCTCAGCCTGCTCTCTTATACAACCAAGACTACCAGCCCAGAGATGGTCCCACCCACAAGGGGACTTTCCCCCTTGATCACTAATTGAGAAAATGCCTTACAGTTGGATCTCATGGAGGCATTTCCTCAACTGAAGCTCCTTTCTTTGTGATAACGCCAGCTGTGTCAGGTTGACACAAAACTAGCCAGTACAGCTCCCCAACTTGCTTTTTGGTCATGGTTTCATCCCAGCAATAGAACCCTAACTAAGAAGACCTGAGTGGCATTGGAGATGAAAGAACTCTATCTGTATCTTAAACTAAAGCTGGACAGCACACAGGGGTCTAACACACGATCCTGTTGACTGTCGTACATGTCTATCAGTTTTTTAAATAAAGAGGCGCAGAAGAAGAGAGAGAAGCCTGCAGAGAAGCCTTGCTAGATGAGGCAGAGTGAGGATCAAAGAAAGGCCCAGAGCTGTCGTACATCAAGCCCTGAAATGCAAGAAACTTCAGCTGCAGGATCCTGGGCGGACACCAGAGTCTGGGACAGCAAGTCCCCCTGAAGCAGCCTCCAGGGAAGGAACCTCTGTTCTTGTCAGTGCTGTAGTCTGGCTGGACTGGGCAGTGTCAGAAATGCGATTTCCATCAGAGGAGCCTGTTCATTCTTGCCCTACATCATTGTTGGGATCATAATAAAAAGACTGGCAGCTTTGACACACTAAGCCAGTTCAATCTTTATTAAAATCTTCCTTTTTCTTCACACCGTGTTCCCAATTTGCTTCTTTGTCCCTGGTATCTGGAGCCATGCAATTTCTGATATTTGTCTCCAAGATTGAATAAGCTTGACAGGTGGGCCATGGTGAAAGAAGGGTGGTATTCATTTCCTAAAAAAAAAAAAAAAAAAATGTATTCCACCCAGCAAGAAGGACTTTCTCCCCCACACCTCTGGGGCTGCTGAGGCCTACCCTCCAGAGCCTCTCCAGTTTGGATGGTTTGGGAGGAGGCTCCCCTGGATGTCTGGAAGATATTGTGGTTGCTACAGAGCTTTGGGAACTCATAAACATCCCTAGTCCTAAAACTAGCCTGGTCTAAGCGGACCTCAATGGAGAGCTGTCATCTCTGGCCTGGTTTCACCTTTGGTCCTGGTCCTTTGTCTGGCCAAAGTGACCAGAGCATCGTGTTCCACAAAGCTCCCAACCCTTCGAAGCAAGCTTGTGCCTTCTTATCTTGTTTATCTGTTGGGGTGGGCTGTGAATTACCATGTTTACATTTTAAAGTTGTTTCTGTTTTTTAATTTGGTTTTCGTGTCTGGTTTTCTCAAGATTGGAACTCACTGTACCCCAGGCTGGTCTGAAACTAGTAATCCTTCTGTCTCAGCCTCCCTAGAGCTACAATTTTAGGTGTGCAGTGCACACATGTTCACATACATGGACACACACACACACACACTTTTCTTGAAGCTGAGTGTGGTGTGTATACCTGTAACTCCAGAAGGTGGAGTCAGGAAGATCAGGAGTTCGTGGTCTGGAAGACACTGTTCTCTTGGTGTGCTCCATCCCCTCTGACTCTTACATCTTTCTTCTCCCACATAGATCCCTGACCCCTGAGGGGAGAAGTTTGATGAAGACATCCCATTTAGAATTGAGTGTTCCAAAGTCTCACTCTCTGCACATTGTTCAGTTGTCCCACCTACTGCAGGAGGAAATTTCCTTAATGATGACTGAGTGAGACACAGATCTATGGAAATAGCGGACTACCATTAGGAGCCATTTCATTGCTGTGTTTGCTGTGTTCCCTTAGCAGAACAGTGGCATTCAGTTCTCTGTGGGTCCATGGCATTTAGCTTCTTGACCACCTAAGCAGTGTCAGGCACGGGTTCTATCTCATGGAGTGGGACTTAATTCTAATCAGATCATAGCTGGTTGCTCTCACAATGTTCTCGAACAAATGCATCATCCAGGCAGGTTACTGTTGAGGACTGGAGAGCTTCCAACTGGGTTGATGGTTACCTTGCAGGTAGCAGGCAAAGTACCTTCCAGTACCATGAACATGCGTCAGGACTAGTGAGGGCTCTAGTTAGGGACCAGCTCAGCTTCTCTGTGTTCAATGAGACATATAAGTGTTGTCTTCAGCAGTAGAGCCTTATCATCTGTTTGTGGGGAGAAGCAAGTAGCCTTGGCAACAGCCTGGACTGTTTAAGGGTTCCCGTAAGACCCCTTTGGCCAATAGCTCAATCAAATGTACCCCATTTCCAACACTGGAGGTGGCAAGAGATGCCTAGTTGTGTTGTCTTTCCGTTATTTAATGTATTTATGTTTCTTGTGCTTTTTTTGTAAATCATTATCATCATCATTAGCCTTTTTTTTTCTACAGAGGAGAGAAGGTGTGGAGTTGAATGGGTGGGGAGGTGAGGAGGATCTAGGAAGAGATGAGGGAGAGGAACCATGATTGGAATACATTGTATGAATCCGTAGACACAGAGAGGTTGGGTATAGAGGAGAGGATGAGGACTCTCGCATGGATCTCCCCGGGAGGGGAAATAGAATAGATTTTATGGGCAGACTGGGCATAGCAGGGGTGAGGTGGGTGGGAGGGATCAGGTGAGGAGAGGGAGAGGAGATGCAGTTGAGGGAGGGAATTAGAAGGGAGAGGCAGAATTGAGGGGTATCTGAGGGGTGGTGTGAAAACCCCATCCAGTCAAAACTTCCTAAAATATATGAAAGGAATCCTAATGAAATCTCCAAATAATGAAGGAGATAAAGTCTCAACTGGCCATCTCCTGTGACCAAGTGAAGCTTCCAGTACTGAGACTGGGGTATATCCAATTAAGTTATTGGACAAAGGAGTTCCCTGGAAGTTCCCAAACAGCCCAGGCTGTTGCCAAGGCAATGTGTTGCTCTCCATGAATAGAAAGCAAGGCTCCACATCACTGAAGACCGAACCCTAACAACTCACTGGACATGGAGAGGTCAAGCTAATGCCTTCACAGAACCTTCATTTGCAGGCCCTGGTGTCTTTAGGAGGCAGATACTCTGAACACCACTGAAACAGAAATGGGAACACCACGCCAGCCACAAACACAGAACCTTTGATCAATACTCTGTACTGCCTGCAAAATCTGCTAGGGCAACAACAGTGGCACGAAGTCTGTGGAAATAGCCATGATTTGACTTAAGGCTCACTCTGCAAGATGGAACCTGGATTTGACACCGCTTGGGTGACCAAGACCAGAGACTAAATAGCCCAGAGACCTAGGGTAAAACCAAATACAAATGGTCAAAAAAAAAAAAAGTTACAGCCTGGCGTG
The DNA here is from genome assembly GCF_978045245.1 of Mus caroli. Taxonomy (NCBI): domain Eukaryota; kingdom Metazoa; phylum Chordata; class Mammalia; order Rodentia; family Muridae; genus Mus; species Mus caroli. The sequence continues at coordinate 43,067,306 of NW_028227267.1, read as the reverse complement.
GTGTCACACACCTTTAATCCCAGCACTTGGAAGGCAGAGGCAGGCAGATCTCTGAGTTTAAGGCCAGCCTGATCTACAAAGTGAGTTCTAGGACAGCCAGGGCTGCACAGAGAAACCCTGTCTCAAAACAACAACAAAAACAAACAAAGAAAAACCAATAAATGACTCCTAATGATAATCTTCTTCAGCCATCATCAGAGAGGCTTCCTCCTGCAGCAGATGGGAACAAATACCGAGACCCATAGCAGGACAATATGCAGAGTGAGAGACCTTGGGACACTCGTCCTAAATGGGATGTGTCCATCAAACCCTATTCCCTAAGAGCTCGGGGAACCCCATAGAAAAGGAGGCAGGAGTAGTGTGGAAGCCAGAGGCAAGGGAGGACATGGGAGAACAAGGGCCCCTAAATCAATTGAGAAAAGCTCCTGTGAGTTCTCAGAGGCTGAAGCAGCAAGAACGGGGCCTGCGTGGGTCTACACCATGTCCTCTGCATATACATCGTAGCTTTCAACTTTGTTGTTGATGATGTTGTTGTTGTTTGCTTGCTTTTTGTTTTGTTTTTTTGTTTCTTGCTTTTTAAAATGGGACTCCTAAGTGTGTGAGTAAGTAGGTCTCTGACCCTCGTGCCTTCTCTTGGGGCTCTTTCCCTTCTGTTGGTTTGCTTTATCCAACTTCCATGCAATGTTTTGTTTGTTTGTTTTATCTCATTATATTTTATTTTGTTTTTAAAAAATATATATTGTATAAAAATTATTTTCAATTAAAAAAAAGAGTTCAAGGTCACTCTCAGCAATATAATAAGTTCAAGGCCAGCCTGATCCTGCATCAAAAAAGAAAAGAAACATTTAAATTCAAAACACACTGATTTTAATACATGGAGAAGAACAGAAAACGCCAGGAAGGCTATGTAACTGGAACTGGTGGGAATGTAAAGTGATCTTCGTACATTATAACCAGTTAGCCTTTTCTTTCTTTTTTTTTTTCTTTTAGGTATTTTCTTCATTTACACAGTTAGCCTTTTCTAAAGCCTTTAAGTACATACATGGCTCACACCTGCATCCCACTCCCAGGTGTCTCCATTGTCCAGGAGAAATGGCTGTGCACATCCACAGGAAAATGTGCACAGCAGTGTCCGTGTGGTCATGGCTCCTCTCATAAACCCCCAAACAGAATGAAGACGTGAGCCAGGTAAATCCATGGTCAGACAGGCAGGCAATGCCTGCACGGTGGAATACTACTCAGATGTAGGAAGAGAGCAAGTTGCAGTCACATAAGTGCGCAGATGACTACCCCATCCGGGGATCCATCCCATAATCAGCCACCCAACCCAGACACTATTGCATATGCCAGAAAGATTTTGCTGAAGGGACCCTGGTATAGCTGTCTCATATGAGGCTATGCCAGTGCCTGGCAAATACAGAAGTGGATGCTCACAGTCATCTATAAGATGGAACACAGGGCCCCCAATGGAGGAGCTAGAGAAAGCACCCAAGGAACTGAAGAGGTCTGCAACCCTATAGGTGGAACAACAATATGAACTAACCAGTACCCCCAGAGCGTGTATCTCTAGCTGCATATGTAGCAGAAGATGGCCCAGTCGGCCATCACTGGGAAGAGAGGCCCCTTGGTATTGCAAACTTTATATGCCCCAGTACAGGGGAATGCCAGGGCCAAGAAGCAGAATTGGGTGGGTAGGGGAGCAGGGTGGGGGGAGAGTATAGGGAACTTTCGGGATAGCATTTGAAATGTATATAAAGAAAATATCTAATAATAATAATAATAATAATAATAATAATAATAATAAAGAGCGCAGATGAGTCTTGACATGGTTAAGGTGAGCAAACGACATTGGGCAAAAAGAACACAGCCGGGTGATTCTGTGTCTATGTGATTTCAGAACGTGTGTACTCAACCAGTGGCAATAAGCTAGATTAGTTTGGCCATTGGAGGAAAAAAAGGAAGAATTATCTAGAGTGAAGGGTGTGTTCTCCTCGGGTTTGATAGTTTCACAGTCTTTATATAAATCAAAATTCCCCAACAGGGGATCTTCGATATGAGATTGACATTGATTATATTCTAACAAATTGGCAGGGCCAGGGGCCAAAGGAGAGAAACTAGTTTCAACAGGGGTAGTCAGGAAGAGGAAACAGAACAGCTTTTTCTAGGGGTGGTCAAAGACCCCAGCAGCTTGGGATGAAGCAACGTTCAAGGCCAGAGGGAAGGCCCCCTCTCTGTCCTGCCTTGCTGCAGTCTGAACTTGGCTCCCTCACCATCTCCTGCTTCTGTGTCTTGCTTGTGAGCCCTTCCCTGGAGCCAGACTGACCCAACCGGCCACATACTGCGCAGCTGCCCACAGGGTTGGGGGGGGTGAGAGTGGTTGTGGGGGCTGTCAATACCACACAGCTAAGCCCTGCAGGACATGGAGTTAGCAAAGTCAGGCAAACTCAGCATCCCGTTCTTCTGTTCTGTCTCCGATTTGGAGACCAAGGGAATGAGTTTTAGGCTGATGTGTGGCGGTTATGGGTGTGACTGGAAATGACTAGGAAATACTGGAAATGCTGAGAAACCTTGGGTTTCCTGTACCAGAAAGGAAAGGAGAAAGGGAAAGAACAAATGCCAGTTGTGCTTCCTTCTTCCACTCCTCCTGCGTGGAACTGTGAGCAGGAGGCAGGAGACGTGGGGTCCAGGGGAACAGGCGCCCACCTTCCGACTTTTTGTCAGAGTGAAATAACCCCTCGGCAGCAGCCACCCTACTCAGCTCCCTGATGGCTTAGCTGAGTGCATTCCTGAGTCACCCCCTCAAGGGAAGTCTGGGTGCCACAGCAATGGGGACAAGAACTCAGGAACTAGGCAGACAAGAACATCTGCAAGGGGTGTATGACAGAAGCCACCAAAGGCAGCTGTGGCCATGACAAATGGGAATACATTCAAGAGAGACTGAGAAAGAACAGCGAGGGAGAGGGAAAGAGCCAGCCCAAGGAAGGCTCCGGTGTGGACACTTGCAAAGGCCTCCAAAGTCTTGACTGTGCAAAGGAGTCAGTTCTCACGCCTCGGACTGTAGATACACAGGAAGGGACAGATGGTTGGTGTGACTTGCACCCTCCTCTACAGCGAGGTGGGGAGCACCTTTTCTCATTCTACAAATAGACAAACACCAAAGTCAAGGGGTAACCAGGGTGTAGAATTTCTGGGAGTGTTGTCTTTTGGGAGAGATTGCCACTTAACCCCCACGAATTGTATATTGTAAGGCGGGAGCAGGGATGGGGGTGGGGCAGTTGTTCTGGCAGTAAGAGCACTTATAGTAAATACAATGGTGGGCTTTTATTGATTTTTTTTTTTTTGTTTTGGTTTTTGGTTTTGAGGGGGTTGTTGTTTGCTTGCTTTTGGAGACAGGGATTCTCTATGTAGCCCAGGCTGTCCTGACACTCAGATACCCTCCTGCCTCTGCTTCCTGAGGGCTGGGTTGATGGGTGTGTGCTACCACCACCCAGCAATTATTGATCTTGCTAAATGAACCACGGATCCTGTTGCCACTCTATGTTTTTATTCCCCTAGGCAGACAAGAACAGGAAGGAAGCTGAGACTCAGAGAGGTTAAGGAACTGGCCCTGCCCACATAGCCACGGGGCAGCAGCACGGAAGTAGAAAACCTGGGTCTTTCCACTCCTGGAGTCCCATATGAGAGGCGGTTGATTGAGGGAGAGGTCCATGGAGTTACCCAGGTCCACTTTCCCACTCTGGCCTGTTTTATAAAGTCAAAGGCTGCATTATTTTTCCAAAAGGAACTTCTGGGTACAGTAATACCATTCTCCCTTACGCTCATAGTGGATTTCTGGCAAGGCCAGGAAGAAAGGCACAGCCACGCTGGTCGACAGGGAAGCTAACCACCCAAGGCTACTTCTGTCTGGGAATTCTGAAATTCATGACCTCTGTCAGCATCACTGTCACCATAATGATCAATATGCATCGAGTGTGCTTTATTGATGGAGCGATGGATCTTCATACTGTTCTTGATGTAGACATTGTTACTATCCATATGGTCTGTTTCCTGAGCCTACCAAGGTTTGAGACCCTCTCTCAGCCACACCAGATCATCAGTGACCCCCACAGTGACCCCACTTGGACTAGGGTTCCACACCCAGCTCCAGAACCTTCCCACTACAGCCTGTGCTGTTTAGCTTTCCCCACATACCTATGATAAAATATACCTTCCCGTGATGCTGAGTGGTTGGTTGTTCCAATCCTGAGAAACTTAAGTTCAACAAACCAGTAGAAACATGTCTTATGAAAATAAATCAGATTATTAAAGAGCACTATGAAAAACACACCAGCTACTTGAATATAATTAATAATATTAGCACACTGTAAATTTAACCAATTTCCTCCAACTTCTTCCAAAGGATGGTTCCCCTCTCCGTAGCAGCCAACTTCGTGGGTCACCCTCTCTCCTCCCACCTCTTCTCTGGCCACTAAAACTTTGTATGGAGGCTTGAGGTAAATCCCTACCGGAACACTCCCATATTCCCAGCCTCTGATTTCTAGAGATCTATATACCATTCAGGACTGCTATTACTTGATCTGGAAAATCTTCATCCCCAAGGCATTGTGGTACCTTGTGAGCCTTTTTAATATAGGCTTCTAGCCTCCTTCGCTCTCCCTGGAGCACTTAGGAAGCACCCAGCAGCTGGAGGTCATGAAGGGGCTACCTAGCCATGCTTTTGTGGAAGCAGCTCCCCCTTCCTATCCTGACTAGAGAGAAGCCAGTAACCCTCAGACTTCCCGGCCCCTGGAGTTTTGTTCAGCATTTCATTTATTGAAACTGGCTGTCTTACAGTTTCCGTTGCTGTAAAGAGACACCAAGGCAACTCTTATAAAGGACAACATTTAATTGGGGTTGGCTTACAGATTCAGAGGTTCAGTCCATTATCATCAAGTTGGGAGCATGGCAGCATCCAGGCAGGCGTGGTGCAAGGGGAGCTGAGAGTTCAATATCTTGTTCCAAAGGCAAACAGAAGACTGGTTCACAGGCAGCTAGGAGGAGAGTCTCAAAGCCCACCTCCCACAGCGACACAAGGGCACACCTACTCCAACAAGAATACACCTCCTAATAGTGCCACTCCCTAGGCCAACCATACTCAAACCTCCTCACTGGCTAAGCATACCCTGCCTCGTCTTCCTGTAACCAGGTCAGTTCCAGCATCTTTCAACTGTAACAAGTGGTACTAAAGACACTTTCCCATGCATCACTGTGGGTCTATGTACAGGGTGATGTCAGCGGGAATCCATAGGTCTCTAGCCGGACCCCTTGAGGCTGAAAGTGCTCCTGAGTTGGTGGCAGGTGGCAAGACACAGTGGGCAGCTAGGGGCCAAGGCCAAGACCACTGAGCAGGAAGTGGCTGCATTCAGGCTTGCACACCTGGCTGGTTGCGCCAGGCAGAGGTCCAGGGAAGAAAGCGTCAGGCAAGAAAACTCTTCCCGGGAGCTCAGTAAGGCAGGAACTCTCAGATGATCTTTGGCGCACTTTATTCCTCGTGGACGAGACCTTATAAACACTTGGGATCTAGAGGCAGATGCTTTCCATTGGCTTGGTGTGAGATATTAGGAATGCCTCCTCTGTGTGTGGAGAGGCTTTGGGTGTTGTCCCTACATGACTGATTGTCACAGTCCTCTCCATGGGCATATATATGAACCTGGTCAGGAGCAGATTTAAAAGCCTGCCATCCTCAATTACGAGAATTGCTGGGGTTCCTGAATCCGCTCAACCTTACCGGGTTTTCTGTCTGGTGGCACGGTCCACTGCCCCACACATCATTAAAGAAGCACAGATCACCAACTTGCCATCAAAGCCCAGCGCTGATGGTTCCCTCTCCCAAAACAGCGAGCATCTGCACATCTAATCCAGAGCATATTCCTGCTCACGATGGTCACTTCAATACTGGGCTCCCCTGTGCTTGCCCTCTCCCCTATCCTCTATAGGGTCCCCTGAAAACAATAGCCAAGGAGTAGTGTTTACTAAGCCACTTGTCCCCAGTCTCGGACCCAGAGCAGCATCACTGAAGAGAGCAGACCCACCAAAACCCAGTGGGAGTTATGGCCATGTGTTTGTCTGCATAAGTGATGGGGAGAAAGAAATCAAGGCTAGCAGTATAGAAAACCCACCCCTGAGCTGGCCAAGCCCATGACTGCAGCCCAACCACGAAGCCTGTTGAGTCCTGCTTTTCCTGCCAGCTACAGGCCTAGCCCAACCAGACAGCCTCAGCCTACAAGGCCCACTCAAGAATGATTGAAAACAGACACTTAGGAAGATGAGTCTTAGGCTCTGAAGGCTAATAGTGAGGGCTCTAACAGCCCTCTGCTGCCTGGCAGCACACCCCAATTTCGTCTTCGTAAGTGCTAACTAACAGCATTTAAGCTCCACCGTCTGGAAACCAAGGAGCTCGAAATAGCCCTACCAGCCAGTTCTCCACAAGGAGGATGTTCAGCCTCACATAATCCAGGATATTACCTTTCAAACTGACAAATGTGTGTGTGTGTGTGTGTGTGTGTGTGTGTGTGTGTGTGTGTGTGTGGTTAGTAGCACACAAGCCCCCAGTCCTAACGTTCTGCACACTGAGATGGAGGATGGCTGAGCCCAGCTGTTGGAGATCAGCTGGGGTTACATTGGTGAGAGGGTAGAAGACAGCTTGAGACAGAGAGAACACACACGGCCTTGTCAATACTGAAGAAAGGTTTGCTTGATTGTTTTTGTGTCCTGGGGTTTGGGAGCTATCTCAGTTCAACAAGAAAAAGAAGTTCTGGGCAAGTGTGAAGACTGGAGTTTGGGTCCTCAGAGCCCACATCAATGCTGGTGTGCACGGTGGTTCATTTGCAATCCCAGTTCTTTAAGCGGCATCAGGATCAACCAGAGCAACATGGCCACCTAAACTAGGCAGGTGGCAACGACTGTCAACTGGTTAAGAGTGGATATGAAAGACATGCAGTGTGTGTGCATGCATGCATGTATGTGTGTGTGTATGTGGTGTGTGTGTCTGTCTGTCTGTCTATGTCTGTGTATCTGGTGTATGTATATGTATCTATATGTGGTGTTTGTGTGTGTGTCTGTTGTGTATGTATCTGTATATGGTGTGTGTGTCTGTATGTGTCTGTGTCTGTCTCTGTCTGCCTGTGTATCTGTATGTGTGTCTGTGTGATGTGTGTGTGTCTGCCTGTGTATGTGTGTATATATGTGTGTATCTGTCTTTCACTGTGTGTCCATGTGTCTGTGTGTCTGTATGTGTCTATGTATGTGTGACTGACAGAGTCTCATGTATCTAGGCCTCAACCTGACTATGTAGCTGAGGTTGACTTTGAACTCCTGATCTTCTTGCTTTTGCCTCCCACCTGTTGGCACTACAGGTGTATGCCACCTCACCCACCTTTATTTTATTTTGTATTTTATGTGGAGTATTTTCTTTACTTTCAACCTTTCCCACCTTGAATGTGCAATCATTTCTAGTCAGAATTTTACGCTTTTGTTATCTAATGCCCTTCATGGTTAAACCTGCCTATCTGGGCTCTCACTGGGCTTTGTTTTATGGAAATGAAGGCAAATGGGAGTTTTAGACATATCTAGAACATTTCAAATGGGTAGAGATGAAAACAAGCCTGAACTGCCTGGAATGTCCCAAGAACACATGGCTACAACGTGTCGCTGGTCTAACCTGGGAGCAATACCTTTTGTGGCCCTCAAATAATCATAGTGCAGGAGGGAACTTTACCTTCCAGAAGACCCTGACAGTGCAGGCCATGCTATCCTCCCCCTTGGAAGAGCGACACAGGACTGTTCCCACAGCAACAATCTAGCCGGACAATGACCATCTTAGAAGCAGGCAAGCACAGGGCCTGAAGATCTAAGCACACAGCAAGAGTCACTGGGTGTGAAGCTGACTCGCCCTTTGAAAGTCTTCTCAACAATAAGGCTGTGAGCAGTAGCATCAATCCAAGGAAAGCACACATTCAACCAATAAGTGATGGCCACCCAGAGAAAGAAAATGAGTCATGTTTTTACATAGTCAAAACCATGGTGGTTTATAGTGCGTGGTAATAGTACTGGACACAGGGCTGGTGACATGGCTCAGCAGGTAAGAGCACTGACTGCTCTTCCAAAGGTCCTGAGTTCAAATCCCAGCAACCATATGGTGGCTCACAACCACCTGTAATGAGATCTGACCCTTCTTCTGGTGTGTCTGAAGTCAGCTACAGTGTACTCATGTATAATAATAAATAAATCTTTGGACCTGAGTGAGCGGGGTTGACCGGAGCAATCAGGGCTGACAGGAGTGAGCAGAGGTCCTAAAAAGTTCCCAACAACCGCATGAAGGTTCACAACCATCTGTACAGCTACAGTGTACTTACATAAATACATATATACATACGTCTAAACAAATATTACTGGGCACAAGTGGGATCCTGCAACTCTTCCCTGAGGAGTGAAACTTGCAGCCATATGAAAAGGAACCGCTAAGAACCCAAGTGGCAGGGCATAGGGACACAAGCCAAATCATAGATCACAGCCAGCCAAGATTTTGCAAAATGTCTTGATGGCTTAAAGACTAACATCAGTGTTTAAACCAAATGAGTTCTTAAGACAAAAGACACCACCGAAATCTGACCCCTGCTGGCCGCATCTCATGGCTAGGTGTCCCACCTGTGAGAACAGTTCTCAGGGATGGAGGGAATCACTCAGACCAGTGGGCAGCCTGTGTCCAGTCAGTTCCAGCAGGGCACAATATTCCCCAGGGAGATGAGCCCAGGCCTGCACTAGATGTGCAAATTACACAGCTTGCCTTTGACAAGAGAAGGCTTGATTTGGAAACAGTCTGCCTCTGAAAGGACTCTCTGGGTATCACTATGTCTCCCTCCACACAAGTGTTACAGACAAACTTTCTATAGAGGACTTGTGGGCCATATTACTGAGAACTATCAACTGATAGAGCTCAGATATGACCTGGTCTGCAGATATATATATGTGTGTGTGTGTGTACATACACACACACACACACATATGGCATATCCTTATATGCCCCATAGCATGACATGCAACCTGCCCGAGTGAGTCTTGAAAAATATTATTACAAGATATGATTAAAGATAGACATAGTGTAGTTGGTAAAATCCTTCCCTGGTAAGCATAAAGCCCTAGGTTCAATCTGAAAAAAAACCATGTTGGTGGTTTACACACATAATCGCAGCAGAAGGTTATCCTTGGCTACACAGCTGCAGCCCAGCCTCAGCTACATGAGGTTCTCTCAAAAAGCAAACTAAGGGCTAGGGAGATCGCTCAGACAAGGAAAGTATTTGACTCAGAAGCATGCAGACCCAGAGCCAGATCCTCAGCAGTCACAGAAAAAGCCACCGGCAGCACAGTGTGTCTGTGTGTCTCACTGGCACTGGAGAGGCAGAGCCAGGAGGATCCCTAGGGCTTGCTGGCCAGACAAGCTGGCTCCAGCTTCAGGGAGAGAGCCTATCCCAAAAAAGAAAGTACAAAGTATTTAGGAAGATGACACATGACCTTGACCTCTGACCTACACACACACACACACACAAATACACTCACAATACACCTACAATAAAATGTAAAGAGGCAGGATTTTACTTTCCAGGCTCCGAATGTCTGAGCCCTGACTACCTGTGTCACAGAAAAGCCACACTGGAAGAATGGCGCGCACACACACTAAACCCCAGCTTTCATGGGCACAGTGGCCAGTCAGCTACTGTCCTACTCTCTGGAGCTGTACCCTTAGGTTCTGAACTCTGTGCCCACAAGGTGTCAAGCCCTAAAATGGCTACAGGGGCCTGAATTGTGAGAAGTAAGGAAAGAAAGCCACTCTCAACTCCACCTCAGCAGTTCAAGGGTCTGGGGGCCCCTGAAGAGGGGGAAAATGGGGGTCGGGGGAGAAAGTGCCTGAAGTGTCATCTCCCACCACTGAATTTTCTTCAGACTCTCAGGTGTAGGAGAGACAGCAGACACTCAGCAAGCACCTCTAGGATGCTAGGTGAGGGACCCAGAGGTAGACCGGACCCTGGACCTCCCAGGTCAGAGCCCAGGGTAGGGATAGCAGGCGTCTCTGATCTTCTTCCTTTTTTACTAACCATGAAGACGGATCTGTGGGATACGTGCTACATACAAACCCACACACGTGCGCTTGCGCACACACACACATCTAGGAAAAGAAACTCTGTTTCTTGCTTATAACCAAATTATCCCATTTCCTGACCTTAAAAAAGAACAGCAGGTTTCCTTAGAAGATTTCAAACCTTATTAGCCACAGTGGGAAATGGTGCTTTAATGGGGCTATGATGGTCTCAGCCTCGGGTGTCTGTGTACGCTGCCGTATTACTTAGCAACACCGTGGCCGTTTAGGTTTAATTTCCTAGCTTGCCTGATAAGGAGGCTGCAAATGTAATTTGCAGGGCTGCAAGCTGGGCAAACTTGCAGGGCTATTAGATGAGTCACTGGGTGAGCCAGGCCACTGTGCCCAGCTCTGCGGAAGAAGAGAGATGAGCTCTGATCTGCCGGGCTGATACCGCTGAGGCAGACACAATTTTCCAGGTGTCTAGGAGCTTGTTCGGCTCCCTCCCCTCCTGCTTGCTGGGTTGTTGCCACCATTCATTAAGGGAAGCTTCGCTCACCTCTCAAACCTCGTCACAATCATCTTCTAGCTCTCTGGGCTCTGCCTGAAAGCTCAAAGTCTGGTGAGGCCCAACGGCAAAGGTAATAACAATAACAATGATGAATTAGCGGTAATAGCAGCAACAGTAACATTTTAAGCACTTGGTAAACACTGTGCCAGAGCTTTAGGTAAACACTTTCTGTTGTCTCCCAGGCATCCCCAGAAAGGAGGCATTACTATGACTCTAATTTCCCACCGAAGAAACCAGAGTTCAGAGGGTGACAACCAGCTGGAAGACAATAGAGGGTAGGGGACATGGCTGCCCGCTGAACCAAGGATAGCCTGCCAAAGGACCTAGCTGTCACCCAGCACCTTCCAGCAGAGCCATGACTTTCACTGTTCTCCAAGGATCAGGAAACCCAAGGTTATATATATACATATATATACATATATACACACACATATACACACACACATATATAATAAATATGTGTTAATACATATGTGTTAATACATATATATGTATTATATATGCATATGTATGTATTATATATGTGCATGTATGTATTATATATGTGTGTGTATATATATATATATATATATATATATATATATATATATATATACACACACACAAAGTTGTATGAACTGACTAATTCACCCTACACTATACTTGATCTTAGCCAAAAGGCCGAGAAGCGATGAACTAATTCAGTGTACAATCTTCTCATTAGCATAAGCAAGTAAACTCATCAAAAGACCCAGTCCAAACTGAGATCTTTCCATCCGTGAATTGTCTGGTGTCACAGCCTTCTGAGCACCTCTCCCGTCAGTGCAGCCTCATCCTCCTGGGTGCTTCAGCCAATTATTGCTTCTTTGTGGGTTTCACATCAGGCACTCTAATCCCACTCATCTCCCTTCCCCTTGTACCTACCCTCTACCCTGGCAACCTTCCCCCAATGGAGAATAAAGACTCCCATTGTGGAAGCTGTAGTGTGTCACAGCGTGTCCCACAGTATCACCTTTGGTCCACACATCTTTGTTTGCAAATGTTCACTGCAATGAGTCATCGGTCTGGTACGAGGCCTCTGGCTTCTGCTACACTATCAATATTGGAACCTCATGGGACTTTTCTCAGATATCCTGTTGTTACCCTGTGTCATCGAGACCTTGAAGCCTTGGTTCTGGAGGACCAGCCCCTTTACCTACTCCAGTAGTTCATCGATGGGGTAGATGTTGAGTGGGCCAATTCAAAGCCCTGGATCTGGGCCTGAGAAGTATCTGAGCTAGTCAGCCCGCCAGCTCTCTCATACCCACACCACCAGAGTGAGCTCTTCTTCCCTGTCCTGACTGGCCCAGCTAATGCTGCAGCCAGCAAGGGGCAGACCCAGCTATCCTGCTCTGATGACCAGCTTTCCTGCCTGCCTTAGGTGGCAAGGGACAGGAGAGGAGTATCTCTCCATCACCCATGTCACAACATGGCAGACAAGTGGCAGAGCCAGCTCTCCTATGCTCGTACCTTCTGGGTCGGCCTACCCACAACTCCTGCAACCAGAGCCAGCTCTGCAGTGCTTCCTGGGTGATGTGTGGGGTCAGCCAAGATTCTTGACACCTTTGCCTCCTTCTCTCATAGTCAAGCTCTCACGGGACCCCATCTATCTTACACACAGAGCCAAGTCAGTCTGTTTCTCACATCTCTAGTGTGACTACCTTGTTTCAGGCCAGAATCGTCTCCAGCCTGGATGTCACAAGCTACCTTATCCCCTACTCTGGTCTCACCAGAAGAGCCCAGGTGTCCCTGTTGAATCCATCTGATCCAGATTCTCTGCTCAGGGTTACTTACTGTCTCCCATCCTGCTGAGTGAAGGTTCGCATGCTAAATGGCCACAAGACCCCTGGGGACCCCATTCCACCTGCAGACTCATCTTTCCTGCACCCCAGACATGGCACCTCCTCTTGGCTGTTGTCATTCACCCAACACACTCCAGCCCCAGGTCCTAGACATTCAGTATTCCTTTGGAAGCTTTTGTCTGGTGCCCTCTTGGCTCTTGTGACCTCTGGTCAGTCTCCATCAAGTTAGAAACAGTTTCCTGGACAATGTATGTAAATAGAAATCTCCCCATCACTCCTCCCACCTCATCCTTCCTGATTCTCACTACCACCTGCCCTGTCTCTTGGTTCATATTATCCGCCCTCCAGCTACAGCACAAAAGCAGGGAGCTTGGTTTCTTCTCTGCTAGATCCCCAGTATCTCAGAGTGGGCCTGGTGCCTACACACTGCTCCTTAGATATTTGCTAAATAAATGAGAGAGCAAATGTTCCCGTGGGATGCACTGTTATATGCCCTGACAGAAGCACACACATGGGCCTCACCTTGGCCTCTTTACTCCATGTGACGTAGGAGGCCTTCCGTCTGGCTATTATCACCCGCACCTCCACCACAGCCACTCCTTAGCAAAGTGAGCTCCATTTTTCATGTCTGATGATCACTGGCTGAGAAAAGACAGGGACTGCTGAGTCACCGGTAACTTGTGATCTCTCTGTGTGTGCCTTGCCCTGGATGAACTGAGAAACAGCTCAGTCATGAGGCTGGTTAATTTAATAATTAGCCTTGGTGAGACACGGAGGCTCTGTGTGAGGGTAGAGCATTTTAATCCTTGATTATAGAACTAGATAACAGTGCTCTGCTCATTTACCTATAGAATGAGTTGTTGTGCTTTGTTGGGCTAAGCTTTGCACTTTTACTTAAACACTTATGCACTATGGTGGCTTGCATGAGAATTGACCCCATAGGATCAAATGTTTAAATACTCGGTGAAACTCTTTGGAAAGGATGAAGAGGTATGGAGGAGGTGTGTCACTGGGGGCAGGCCTTGAGGTGTTAAGGATTTCACCATTCCTAGTGTGCCTTCTGCCTCCTGCTTATAGTTTGAGATGTGAGCTCTCAGCTGTTCCTGCCACCGTGCCTCTGCTCTCTATCATGGATTCTAACTCTCTGGAACTGGAAGCCTAAGTAAACATTTTCTCTTATAAGTTGCCTTGGTAATGGTGTTTTATTACAACAGAAAATAACTAATACATATACCATAGGAAAATAGATGCGGCCCAACCTTGGTATTTCTTTCACCTAAACAAGGGCTTCTTTTTTAAATGGGCCAAATGATTCTAACTTCATCCACGTCCTCAGAAAATGTCTAGACAGAACAATGGTTAGGCCCAGGTTCCCTCTACGGATGCCATGTTTTCCTGCAAGCAGCATGGTGTGGTCAGCTCTACACAGTCCAGAGGCCCCTCTGTCTAGGGCAGGACCCACTTTGATAACTATATGCAACATCCCAGATGTTCACTCTCTTTGGCCACTAGATTCTGCTTGACCAAGAAGGAAAAGCTAGAAGGGTGGCTCTTCCCAGTGCTGAAACTCACTCAAAAAAAGAGCTGAGCCTAAAACCCAATGAGACACATGCTTGCTCAGAGGAGGGGAAAGCTTCCATCCGGGCATCAGCGCTAAAGCTGATAGAAAAGGCTAGGAGGGTTGACAGAGATGCTACCCATTTCTCAGGGGGCAGGTGGGTGGTTACCTCTGGACAGACTGCTATTTGCTGAGGAACCCAGTGCATGAGGAGGGTTCTTTCACTCTTGCTCTCTCTGAATCTTTCCATGGTCAATGGCTCTCAGGTCAACATAGTCCTTCAAAGATGCTGATGTGGGTGCGCCCTCCACCAGAGTCCTCTCATGGTCACCCCTGCGTGTCAGCCTCCACTCTTCTTCTGAAGATGTGGCTGGATGCCATCATAGGGTGTCTCCTGCCAGCCCACCTAATTCCTCAACCTAAGAGGGAGTATTCGGTTTCTTTTCAGAAGAGACACAAATCATGGGACATCATAGAGAAAGTCATAGAGAATGGAGGGTCACGGAGGAAGGTGATTGTTCGGGAGAGCTTGGGATATCCAGGGGCAGATGGAGGCATGTTAAAAGTGAAAGGCAAAGGCATGTTTTAAAGATTTATGGGATGGGATGAATGTCATGGACTTAGACACACTTAAGCCAGAGTGGCAGAATAAGAAGCCACGGCCTTCTTTTTACCTCAGAAACACAAGAATTCAGCAGCAGTTCCCAGACAAACATCCTTAGCGAAGAATCCGGAGGCTAATTGAAATGGTGCTGTACACCAGGTGGATACAAAATCAGACGCACTGAAGCTGGTGAGGAGATGCTCTGCCCCTGGCACAGAGCCACTCTGTTAAGAAGGCTCCCTACCTCCCCACTACTCCAAGAGAGAGAAGTGCGTGTCTCTTCATGTGTCTAGAGCTCTTGTTTTTCTGAGGAGACCAGAAGTCTAGCTTTGGCCTCACCAGGCTTCAGTTCTGTTAGGTTTAAGGCAATCTAGACTCAATGAGTCTATGGGAAAGAAAGGCAGCTTGGATTGAAAGATGTTATGGGGTTTCCTCCATGCTCAGCCCAGAGTTGGTGGACAAAAATAAATAAATAAAATAAAAAATAAAAAATCCCAGCTATCAGCTTCTCCCTGAGAAGGAAAATATTCAAGCCATGCAACCAGGGCCTCCATTTGTCTGGGAATCTGTCTTGCCAGTGCTGAGTTCTGGCAGGCCGGACATCCTCTAGTCATGTGGAGGAAGCAGAAATGGTGGTTTGGCCTGTGGCTGGAATAGCCTCCTCTGCGAAGCCCAGCAAACAGACAAAGCTATAGCTGCCTGTTCTGCTGTAGGAAGAGGAAGAGTTGCAGAGGACCTCAGAGTCTCTGGTCAGGCTGATGTGTGGCAGATAATCTGGTCATGTTATTTCTCGTGCACAATGGAAGCTGGGAGAGGTGCCTGCTGCCTCTAAAGCATGGGCAGTGTATGGAAGGACAAGGAAAGTGAAGACTTGGACCAAAGAAAATATCATAAACAGATGAAATGACTTTCTCTCTCTCTCTCTCTCTCTCTCTGCCTCCATCTGCCCCTATATCATCCTCCCCCCCCCCCCATATATACACTCTTTGTTGTTTTGGTTGGTTGGCTGGTGGGTGAGTTGTTTGTTTGTTTGTTTGTTTGTTTTTAAGACAGGGTCTCTATGTAGCCCTGGCTGCCCTGGAACTGAGACTAGACTTGCCTCAAATTCACAAACATCTGCCTACCTCTGCATCCTGAGTGGTGAGGTTAAAGGCATGCACCATCACACCTAGCAACAAGGTAAAATTTCAACAAAGAAATGGATAATGTCAAAAGGTAGGCTTTCATTGCCATGAAGTGACACCATGATCAAGGCAACTCTTATAAAGGACAACATTTAATTGATGCTGGCTTACAGGTTCAGAGGTTCAGTCCATTATCATCATGGTGACAAGTTTGGTGGTATCCAGGCAGATATAGTTCTGGAGAAGGAGTTGAGAGTTCTACATCTTGATCCAAAGGCAGCCAGAAGGAGAAAAAGGAGAAGGAGGAGGAGGAGGAGGAGGAGGAGAAGGAAAAGCTATGAATGCAAACATACTCTGAGAATGAGTCAGGAGAACAGAAAGAAAGAGTAAAAAGGAATGGAGGAAGCTGGAGGTACTTAGGAGATGCTAGAACGTCAACTGAAAGACACATTATCAAAGTATTAAGAGGAAGTGTCCTGAAAGTTTACTCAGAAAACTCCCAACATCTTGAAGAAGGAAATGTCCATATCTAAGAAGACATAAGGATCTCCAAATAGATGAATACCAAGAAATCTACTTTTCTTTGTGAAACACACTGTAATCAAACTGTCAAAGACAGAAATTTGAAGGCAACAAGTAAACAGTGTTGATTTTCATGGATTTTTAAATTGTTTTACTTTCCTGTTCTGTTCACCGGTGTCAACCCTTGGTGGTCAGAAGCCGCACTTGGTTTAACTTTAATTGTAACTTGTTCAGGTTTGTCTCGTGGTCTAAGTTCTCTCCCTAGGTACTATCCTTCTCATGACATGTCTGTGAGACACCAGTCAAATTTTCATCAGAAACCTTATAATCAGGAAAGGAGTGAACCCATGATTTCAAAGTGCTAGTTAAACAAACAAACAAACAAAATCAAAAGTCCTGTTAGCATAAGAATGCTATGCTCAGCAAAAATGTCTTTCAGAAATGAGCTGGAGCTGGGGAGTAGACTCAGTGGGCTAAGAGTTTGCTGTGCCAACATGAGGACCAGACTTCAGGTTCCCAACACCCATGTAAAAGCAGGGCACAATGGCACCCACCTCCAACCCCAGCAGTGGGGAGACAGGTGGTTCCTACCAGCTCACTGGCCACAACCTAGCCAAACTGGATATCCTTCGTTCAGTGAGAAACCCTGCCTCAAAAAATAAAGTGGAACACAATCAAGGAAAATACTTGAAGTCCACCTATGACCTCCACATGTACATTACGGTATGTACATGTGCATAGACCCACAGGAACACATACATATAATACACACACATACACACACACACATACACACACACAAGACTTTCCTAGACAAACAGAACTGAAAGACTTCATTAACCAGACTGACCTTATAGTCTAGAGTCTAAAAGGAGTTATTCAAGTTGAAATGAAAGGATGTAACACGTTTGCATGGGAAAGTACTAAATCCATTAATATAGGAAAATATCTAGACACGTACAAAAGATGGCATCACAATAATGGGAGTGAGGACATTACTGTTTGTAAATACAAAATATAAAACTATGAAAATAGCTTTTATCCAAAGTAAGTTAAAAGATGCAGGGTATGAATCGATATAAATTGCTAAGTCAATAAAATATATCATTTTGCAGGCTGTTGTAGCTACATGTCACCAGCTGGCAGTATATTGTTACATTTTATGTGCCTATCAAGAAAAGGCTTGTAGAGGTTATACAAAGAGAACAGAATTGAAGCTTATTTTGTTTAGTTCTCTAGAGAGACAAAGCATAGATATATCATCAGTTGATTTTCTCATTGCTATGACAAAACAAGATAGGAATGGTTTATTTTAACTAACAGTTTCAGAGAGATTTCAGTTCATTAGAACAGGAAGGTCTTGGCCGAGTGTGACCGAGTGGCTCTGAGATGGAAGGGTGTGGTGGAGGCTTGTTCACAGGACACAAACAGAAAGAGACAGAAAGCATGCTGGGACAGAGAGTACACGTATCACTTGTTTGTTTTTTTGTTTTGTTTTGTTTTTTATTGCTGCCGCCAATAACCCCTGACAAGAAGCATGGCTGGTTTGGGCTCACAGTTTAAGAAGGGAACCCCTTCAAAGGCTGGCATGAGTGTGGAGAGACTGGTCACATGACACCTACATTCAGGAAACAGGGAGCAATGGCTGCTGGTGCTCTGCTCATTTTCTGCTTTTTAGTTAGTGTGCAGCACAGTCTGTGGGATATTGCCACCCACAGTCAAGTAAGGACTTCTCTGCCATATCAAACCACTCTGAAAACACCTCCATAGACACAAAAGTCTGCTTCTGTGGCAACCTAAACCCCTCACATTGATCATGGCGATTAACCATCACACCTCTACCCAACACATCACTTGAAACCATAACATTCCATCCCACTCCTGGTCCCTAAAGTCTATTTACATCTCATAATACAAAGTCCATTTAGTCCATCTGTAAAAGTCCTCGTAGTCTTTAACAGCCCAACACTGTCCAAAAGTCCTAGGTCTCTTGAGGCTTAATAAAAGTCTATGAACTGTGAACAATTATAGAAAAGCAAATTATGGAGACAGAGAGATGACTTAGCAATTAAGAGCACTGGCTGCTCTTCCAAAGGACCTGGATTCCATTCCCAGCATCCACATGGCAGCTCACAACCATCTATAATTTCAGCTGCAGGGGATCTGACAACCTCCTCTGGTCTCCATGGGCACTAAATGCATATGGTGTGTAGATGTACATTCAGACACAATACCTATATACACATTCTTTATCATAAAAAAATAAGAACAAAATAAATTACATAATTTCTATATAAAATGGCACAGAATAAACATTTTCATTCCAAAATGGGAAATGGGGGCATAATAATCCATTAGGGAAAATAATAAACTCTGAAACTCTATGTTCAGTGTCTGGGGCTTTGGTTTTGACTTCAACAGCTTAGGCATCTCTCCTGCCTGCAGCTTGCAAAACCTCTCTCTTGGGCTGGCTTTACCCTGTGCCTGCAGATTTTCTCTGGGGGCATCCCATGGTCCTGAGGTTTCCACAGAACCTTAGATTTCATCTTCACAACTTCACACAATGGCTACCAATACCAGAGAGTCCAGCTCTGCCAAACATTTTGTTCTCAGTGGCTCTCTGGAACTGTGGCATGAGACCCCCATGAACTCAGTTGTGTATCTCCCATGTTTTCAAAACCAAGACCATGTGGACAATGCCACCAAGTTCTGTTGCCAGATCAAAAATTCTACTTGGCATCCTTGGACCAAGGTGGGAGTAGCCTCTGAGTGTCAACATGACTGCTTTTGAGCAGGGAACAGTTTTCAGCTGCAGTCTCAGTTCAGGTCCTCTCCTTTCAAATGCATTTTCATTTTTACAAGTTGGAGGTAGGGTCTTGCCTCTGGGGTGCTTTCCTCAAAGCTTGAGGTTTCTTTTTAATGGGGCAAATCCCTCTGACGATCGCGGCTGGATTTGCAACATCCAACTCCGTGCCTTCCCTTCCAAGCTGCACATCTTCCTTGTCTTTCAGCTCCACTTGTTGCTCTGTCTCTCGCTGTGGACCTGGATACCAACATTGAACAGGGATCGGGACACAGCTTGAATGTTCTCCTGCCATGAAATTTCCTCTGCCAAATATACTAATCCATTACTTTTTAGTTCAGTCTCACTGAGGTTCTTAGAATACTGGCAGAATGCAGCCAGACTCTTAGCCAGAATGTAGCACAAATGGCCTCTGGCCCAGTTCCTGATAGAATTCTTGTTTCCTTCCATAATCTCACAATTGGGCCTCTACTGTCCACATCGCTCTCAGCCTCTATCTAGCCTTCCAAACCTCTGTGGCCATAACTCCTAATCTCTGCTTCAGACCGGTAAGACTTTTCTAGCCCTAAGTTCTAAACTCTTCCACTTTCCTTCCACAAACTAGTTCTGAAGGCCAAAGAACCACGTGGTTAGTTAATTTATCATAGCAATGAACAACTTCTGGTACCAATTTTCTGTACTAGTTTGTAGGCTTAAGATTTTTATCAAAACCTACTTTATTTAGTATTCTTAAAGGCTTCAACCTCCCTTCTAGCCCACCTACCAGGGCTAGGGGAAAAAGGTTAATAGGAAAAGGGTGTTGTGAACCTGTTCAGAAGTAATTCCTTGGGGCAATTCCACTCTTTGTTGTCAAGATGCCAGCAATCCAGTAGCAAACACCACACAGGAGTTGGTAGCGGTGACATGATCCACCAAATAGGCCCACATCAGTGGGAGTGGCCAGAATCAGTGGGAGTGGCCAGAATCAGTGGGAGTGGCCAGAATCAGTGGGAGTGGCTAGAATCAGTGGGAGTGGCCAGAATCAGCGGGAGTGGCCAGAATCAGTGGGAGTGGCTAGAATCAGTGGGAGTGGCCAGAATCAGCGGGAGTGGCCAGAATCAGTGGGAGTGGCTAGAATCAGTGGGAGTGGCCAGAATCAGCGGGAGTGGCCAGAATCAGTGGGAGTGGCTAGAATCAGCGGGAGTGGCTAGAATCAGCGGGAGTGGCCAGAATCAGCGGGAATGGTGTGAGAAGTTCTTTGGTGCGTTTCTCTCTATGAAGTGAAAACCAGCAAAGACCAGCAAAGTGTCGCATGGGGGAGCAATGCAAGTGTGTCCTCTCACTGTGAGTGGGGTTCCATTCATGTTCTTCCTAAACATCATGTGTCCTCTCAAGTGTCTGCTTTCAGCAAAACATCACAGGACGGCTTCCAGAAAAAAACAAAAAACAAAACAAAACAAAACAAAACAAAAACATCAAAGGACATAACTGAGTTGTTGAAGAAACTAGAAATTTTCACTTCATTGGTTACTTTTCCCATTGCTCTGACCAAATGCCTGCCAAGAAGCAACTTAAGGGAAGAAAGACTTATCTTGGCTCATAGATAAGAGGGGACATCATGTCAAGGACAGTGTGGCAGCAGGAGGGGGAGGGAGATGGTCACACTGCGTTCACAGTTGGGAAGCAGAAGAGATGAAATCTGGTGCTTGCTTCGCCTTTCCATTTTTATTCTGGTGAGACCCCAGCCTTTGGGATGCTACTGCCCGCATCCACACCCAGGGTGAGACCTCTCAGTTCAGCTAAGCCTTTCTAGAAATACTGTTATAGAAACTTTCAGAGGCTTGTTCCCATGGGAAATTCTTAGTTTTGTCAAATCAACAATGAAGATAGTCATCATAATATGTGCAACATTACCACGCCTACTAACGTCATTGACCAGCCAAGCCCCACTCCAAAGGTTTCATTCCGTAGCCTTTAAATTGTCACCACCGGCAGGTGACTAAGAACTCAGAAGATTAGCCTGTGGTAGGCACTGCAAATTTAAATCATAACAGGGGTTGGGGTGAGATTGTGAGGAATTGTTCATGTAATTATGGAGGATGAGAAGGCCTATGACCTCTCTATGTGCTTCAAACGCCCAGTGATATAACTTACTGTAAAGACTTGAGAGCCACAGTAGATATGAAGTGGTGCATCCTAACTCCAAGAGGGCAACAACAAGACAAGCAAGGAGGTTAACTAATCCCTGCTTCTTCCTCCTTTCATTATGTCCTGACTCTCAATGGACTAAATGATACCCAAGCACAGCGAGGAAGAAAGTCTACTTATTCAGTCCACCAACTCAACTATCCTCATAGACACACCCCAAAACACAGTTTATCATGAGCATCCTACGACCCACTGAAATTGACACATAAAATTAAACACCACGTTTATCAGTGTTAAAGAATACAGAATACAAAACACCCAAAGGGAGAAGTCAGACCAGAGAGTCACCAGATGAATATAAGACCGTTAACAAAACAGCAATAATAAATCCTTCCTCATCAATAACTACCTTAAATGTAAATAGATTAAACTCTACAACAAAAAGACATGTTATGGCTGAGTCCACAAGAAGCTCACCTTAGATTCCACGGCACGTAATTGCAGCCAAGGCAGTAGTGAAGCAGAAGTTTACCTCAGTAAGTACCAATACAAAAGAGAAGAAAGATGTGGTCAGAAAAAAGTGTCTCTGTGGTCAAGACAATTGCCACGAAACCTGATGCTCCGGGACCCACGTAGTAGAAGGAGACAAGTGTGTTTGGAAACCATCCTCTGACCTCCACAGACATGCCACAAGTATGCACACATACCCCTACATGCACATAATAGATAAATGTAATAATATAAAATAAACAATTAGCTTTATGTCTCAAGGAATTAAAAAGAACAAGCCCTGCTGGCTAGTTTTGCATCAACTGGACACAGTCTAGAGACATCTGGGAAGAGGAAATGTCAATTGAGAAAATGTCCCTGCCAGATTGGCCATTGGAAACACTTGTGGTGCGTTTTCTTAATTGATGATTGATGTGGAAGGGCCCGGCTCTCTGTGAGTCATGCTACCCCTGTGAAGGTGGTCCTGGGTTCTATGAGAAAGCAGGCTGAGCAAGCCAGGATGAGTAAGCCAGTGAGCAGCATTCCTCCATGGCTGCCCTGACTTCCCTTGGTGATGGATAACCCGGAAGTATAAGGTGAAATAAACCCTTCCTCTCCTAGTGGCTTTTGGTTGTGGTGTTTTACGACAGCAACATAACCCTAAGTATGACACAAGCTAAGCCCAAAGTTAGCAGAAAGAATGAAATAAAGATCAGAGAAGAAATAAATAAAATGGGGAACAGAAAAAACTAATGTAATAATCTTAAAATTCTGGAAAGGTAAATACATTGAAAATTAGACTAAATAAGAAAAAGAAAAAATACTCAAAAAAATTAGAAACGAATGGAAACAATACATAGCTGATGTCACAGAAGTTTTTAAAGGATCGTACAAAGCTACAGTGATCAACTAATTGTACACCAACAGGCTGGATAACCCAACAGAAATGAATAAATCAATTCCTGGAAACACACTATGCCTAAAACATGAAAAGGCAGAGAAGTGTATGCCATTCATAATGATTTAGTATAAAGACTAAATCATTGATCAAGATCTCAAAACAGGTTCACTAATAAAGTCCCACAAATTTAAAGTCAATGCCAATCTGTGGAACATTCTTCCAAAAATTTCAAGAGAAATGAAGACTTAAGTATTGCTAGGCATGGTGGCGCACGCCTTTAATCCCAGCATTTGAGAGGCAGAAGCAGACGGATTTCTGAGTTTGAGGCCAGCCTGGTCTACAGAGTGAGTTCCAAGACAGCCAGGGCTACACAGAGAAACTCTGTCTCGAAAAGAAGAAGAAGAAGAAGAAGAAGAAGAAGAAGAAGAAGAAGAAGAAGAAGAAGAAGAAGAAGAAGAAGAAGAAGAAGAAGAAGAAGAAGAAGTAGTCAGTATTATTCTGATGTCAAAGCCAGACAAAAATACCTCAGGAGAGAAAATTGCAGACCTGTTTCCCTGAAGATATAGACACAAAAGCCTCAATGGCAGGCACTCTTAGATTTTCTTGTTTCCTTACTGATTTTTTTTTTTTTTTTTTTTTTACTCAACTACCCTGGGGATATAAGGATGGCTCAGCATTGAGAATAATGAATAGCTCTGACTAACGGACTAATGATTTCCACCTTAGAACAGAATCCAATTGGCTCGTGTCTGGCGTCTTACCTGACCAGACAGATCAGCTCATCACAGGCTCACATGCTAAAAACTGGCTCCTGATACAGTTTAGAGATGGGGCGCTGGGAGTTATGGATTGTGAGTGCTGTGAGCTCATTGATGGATTGATCCACTGATAGGTTCAGAGATGATGGAGACATAAGGGGTGGGACCTACTTACAGGAAGCAGGCCCATGGGGCCATGCTCTCACATCTTAACCTTCCCCAGCCCTTCCCTCTGCCCCCACACCTCTCCTCTCTGCCTCCCCTCTCTCCCTTCCTCCCACCCTCTTTCTTGCTGGATGCCATGGACTGGAAGCCTCTTCCACATCACCAATGCTGCCGTGCCCTGCCTTGCCTCAGGCCCAAACAGTGGCGCCAACTGCAAGACAAAGTAAATCCCCTTTAAGTGGATTTTCTCAGTTATTTTTCTCTTGCAGCAACAGAAAGCTAACACACTGACACCAGATTGTTCTACAGAGTTTTCAGGGAAGAAAGACAGCAAATAAGAAAACTTAACTAACAATTAGTTATAAATGAACACTAAAGTAATATTTTCTCGTACTTGGATATTTTGCCGAAAGCCAACTAATGTGGAATCTGACAGAAGTAACAGTTCGGCAAATTCTTTCTAAATCATGAGGGTTTTTCATGTACTTTTTAAAACATTTTGACAGCTTGATGGTGTTATGGTCGTATGCCACGCTATGAGATTTCCATCGCTGTTTTTTTGTTATTTCAAGTCCTTAATATTATAAATTTCAAAGTAAGCGTCTTCCCAGGCACACAGCTGCACACACTTTGCCCCTAAGTCTCTCCCATGCTGTCCTCCCTGGAAGCCCACTCTTGATTTTGGACAAGTCCATCTGCCTCTGAGCCCTAATTGAGCATCTTTGGGACATTATCTCTTCTCCATGTCGTTGCTCTTCATCCTCCCCTGGCTGACTTCAGCTCTGGGCACAACTTGAGTTGGTCTGCAGCCAGCTCAGCCTCTTTCTACTTCTGTGCTCCACAGAAGCCTCGGTGAGCAGGTCTGAAGCTGATAGCCTACTGTGTGCCACTGCCCAACCTGTTCAGCATCTCCTTGACATCCACTGTAACAGTCTGAATATGGAATGCCCCTGACAGGCTCATGGCCTTGAATACTTGGTCCTCAGCTATAGGTGCTGTTTGGGAAAGTTGAAGAACGTCCTGGGGTAGGTGAGCCTTGAGGTTATAGCCCAGACCCCCTGCCCCCATCTCAGCTCTGGAAGTATTCTCCAAGACATGAGCTGAGGAACCCTACCCTTGTGCTCCAGTTACTACAGTGAGGCCAAGCTGGAAGAAATGGGTATCTTGGAGGTGGGTGGTATAGGCTATAGCTTGTTCAGATTCCAGCCTGAGCCCTCTAAGTTGCAATCTGCTGAGATACAAGAGGATTGTTTCCTGCTTCTGCCGCCACAGGTCCTCATGAAGCAGCTTCCCAGCTCAGTGGGCTAGGGTATGCCTCTTCTTCCTTCAGTTGCTTCTTGTTCATTATTTGTTCCCAACAAGGAGAACAGGGGCTACTCCGCCCCCCCCCCCGTGCCTCTCCGTTTGTAGGTAGTGCTGCAGTAGTCCCCAGATACCCAACCTCCCCAAGCAGGAGTGCTCAGGAGGAGCCTTCTCTAGGTGGTGAACAAGCTCCTTAGCTCTCTCTACCGTTTAAACCTCTCTGCCGCGCTGTCTCCTCTTCTCAGCCTCAGGCTCACTGACAAGCTTTTTGCCCTGAGTTAATGTCATAGCCCCTAAGATGCTCAACCCTCCCTGCTTGAAGGCCTCCTGCTAGCTTTTCACACACACACACACACACACACACACTGGTTCTAGGTCTGTTCTCGCCAAGGGCCTTTGAGGTCTTCTGGGATCTGACCCTTGGAGAATCTCTCCAACCCTCCCTCTGTCTCTAGTACCCCACTTCCACTGCGGGACCCACACACAGGGGAGCTCTTTATCTAGTGTGTTCCAAACATGAGTCTCCATTGCTCATGCCCTGCCTGAGTCTAAAGACTGGGCTGTCTCCCCCACCTTTGTGTACCTACATACTGCACGGCTAAGCCTAAGGGAGAAAACCCTGTACAGAATCATTGCAGGAAACAGCAACAGAGATGGTAAAGAAACTGAGGTGTTATTTCTCTGGGTAGGTGGGGCTTCACTCCTGGTACTTACCTGGTCTTTCTACCAATGGAAAGGGGCCCACCCAGCATTCAAGAAGTCTCTTTTAAGTCCATACCATCAGAAGTTTTTGAAACCAAGGTGGCCAATCTAACCTGTTGCACCAGGGAGCCCGTGATCCCACCTGTATAACTTTCAACAGTGTGCTGGCTAGTTTTGTCAACTTGATACAAACCTGGCCTCTCTGGTAAGAGGGCAATCTCCACTGACGAATTGCTTTCATCACATATGGGCATGGTTGTGGGGTATTTTCTCCAACAATAGATGTGGGAGGACCCAGTCTGTGGACAGTGTCACCTGTAGCAGATGGTCCTGGATGCTCTAGAAAAGCAAGCTGGAGAAAGCCATGGAGAGCAAGCCAGTAAGCAGTATTCCTTTATGATGTCTGCTTCAGTTCCTGCCTCTGGGTTCCTACCGTTAACTCCTGGCCTGACTTCCCTCAGTGATGAACTGTGATGAAACGAACCCTGTCCTCCACAATCTGCTTTGGCCACAGTCTTTATCACAGCAACAGAGAAACAAACTAAGACAGGACGCCGTACCTTTCCTTTTGTGAGCGGAATTAAGTACTCACTAAACTATGTCTTCATTTGCAGCGATGTCTCCAAACTTAGACTCTTAGAAATACACTAGAGGGACTAGGGAGATGGCTCAGTGTAGAACGTGTTTGCCGTGCAAGCATCAGGATGTAAATTCAGATTCCTGACATCCATGAAAAGCTGGCCAGGGAAGTGTGCATCTCCCACCCCAGTGCTGGGATGGAGACGGTGGATCCTAGCGCTCATTGGTCGGTCTGTCTAACTGAATCAGTAGTTTAAGGCTCAGTGAGAGATCCTATCTCAAAAAATAAGGTCAAGAGGAAAAGAGGAACATACCCAAGATCACTTTCTAACCTGCATGTGAGCACCCATGTACACACATCTGTGCACACACAAAAACAAATATCACACACACACATACAATTGAGAACAAGGTAGAGAGAGAAGAGAAACACCATTAGTTCCGTAGGGCCCAGTAGGGCCGCAAAGGCCTCTGAGACAATCCCCAGAGCTGTGACTGCTGGAAGGACTGATGCTTCTTGCCAGCTCCACCAAAGCTCCCCTAGCAGCCCAGATGGCTGGAGCTCTTTGCTATGCATGTGAGGGAACCACACAAATATGTTGGATCCAGAGCGAGGGTCTGCCAATGACCGGCTGCTGGCTAAATCCACTCCTCCATCTGTTAATGCTTTCTACATGTTTTAATAATTGAAAAGACAATCTTTCATGACGCACACAAATCATCTAAGGGTGGGAGGGACAGCTTAGTGGTGAGGACTACTTGCTGCTCTTTCGTAGAATGCGAATTCCGTTCCCAGCACCCATGTCAGGGGGCTCACAACCACCGGGAACTCCAGCTCCACGGGATCTGTTCTCTCTCGCATACCTGCAAATAGATGGTATACAAAGAGGCACACACAAATATACAGATAAAAAGCAAATTTAGAAATAACTATATGAAATTCAACTGTCAGTGATCATAAATAAAATTGCATCAAGACACAAACACAGTGATTCATTTGGAGGTTTTCTGTGGTGGTTTGAGTGAGAATGGTCCCCATAGGCTCATAGGTTTCAATGTTTAGTCACCAGGAGTGAAACCGTTTGAAAGGATTGCAAGGAGCAGGAGGTGTGGCCTTCCTGGAGGAAGTGTGTCACTAGAGAAGGGCTTTGAGATTTCAGCAGCCCATGCCAGACCCAGTCTCTTTCTGCCTGTGGATCAGGATGTAGTGGTCACAGCCACTGCTCCAGTGTCTGCCTACAAGATGCCATGCTCCCTGCCATGATGATAATTGTCCAACTTTAAAAGGCTGCAGTAAGTGAACGCATACACAGGATTACACTCATGCACAGAGAGAATGAATAAATGAATGAACGAATGAATGAATACAAAAGCCCCAAAAGTAGAATTGTTGGAACAAAGTACATATGTTTTTAATGGCATGTACATGCAATATACATATATATTATATTGTACATTATATACATATCTATTATATACATATCTATTATGCATATATTATATACATATATACCATATGCATATATATTATATACATATATATTATGTATATATGTAGTGTACAAATGTATAATGATACTTTTAGGCTCTGATCTTCTTTGTTCATACTCCATCTATAATTTTTTTAATAAATGTATGTGGCTAAATGATTAAAAATAAAGTGTACCTTCAGTGCACATTGTAAATTAATTCCACCAGGTTAACCGGGGGCCAACTCATTCTAAATTAAATATAGGACCAGAATACTTCCCCATGGGGAGGCAGAACACACTACAACTCCAGCACTCGGGAAATGAAGGCTGAAGGATCAGAAGTTCAAGGCCATCCTCAGCTACATAGGGAGTTTGAGGCCAACCTGAGCTACATGAGACCCTGCCTAAAGAAGAGAAGAGAGAGAAAGGAAAGGAGGAAGGGAAGGAAGGAGGGAGGGAGGGAAAAAGGGTTAATGAATTGGGAATGTCATTGGTAGAACATGCTTAGCATGTGCTTAGTGTTGTTGTATAGCATGTGCTGTGTGCATGTGTGCGTGTGTGTGTGTGTGTGTGTGTGTGTGTGTGTGTGTGTGCAGTCTATGCAAGGAACTAGTTCTGATCCTTAGCATTAAAAAAGGGAAGCACACACATACTGCCTCTGCCGCTCAAGCAGTGCTTCTAAAATGTACAGCAGCTTTGTTAAAATGAAACACCGCATGCTACTGCACTTGGCAGCTTCCGTAATTTGATTTTCACTGACACAACCCTTCTGAGTATCGGGCACCTAGAGAGGTGAAGCGTCTGTCCCTTTCCTAGCTGGAGAACCTCTGCAATAGGCTCAGGAAGCGGATCTGATGGTCTGTGTTCCAGAGCCTTAACTTAAAGCTCGACACTGTCAGTGTCACCTGACAGAAAGACAGAAAGATGGAGGACACGGGAAGGGAGGGAGCCCCTCACCCAGGAGTCTAGGGGAAGCCTCTAGCCTGCTGAGAATCAGGAACTGCAGCACAAAAACAGCATTTGCTTATAGCCTTTCTCCTTTCCTGACAGAAAGCCTACAGTCTACTAGTAAAATCTCACCAGAAACCATACTAAGGGTGAAAGGACACGCCCTAAATGCCTTCGGCAATCCTGCTTTTACCTCATCTGATCGCCATATTAACCCCGTCCAAGGCACCTTCATAGAGACATACTGTGATCTCATTTCTATAGAAGGCGTGCAGGGTGGACTGTCTCAGCAACCCCTTTGAGGTGTAACTTGAGAGCCAACAAAATAGATACGTGGCTGATGCTTCTCTGAGAAGACCCGTTCTCTCACATGTCTGACTTTCTTCCCGAGAGCTTTTCTATTAACCCTTATTCTTAAAACCCAGGTCAAAAACATCTCTTAATAAACTCCAGTTCTTCATACTAGTTCATCCCAAAATCCTTTTCTGCAGCAAAGGCAAGGATCCTGTTTTACTGAGTTGAGGTCCCTACAAGATTAAAGGAATTCCTCAGACTTGTAGGAAAAAATGCAGGCATGATGTGGCAGCCAGCCTACTTGACACACCGTGCTGCTAAATAAGAAGCTTGACGCTCCACGCTCCTGAGTGTTCCCAGAAGTCCGAACACTGAATTCTGAGGTAGTGTGAGTAGCCAGGTAGCTCCTTTTATGTGTTCCTTCCCTGGCATTAAGAGCTCACTATCAAATGCGAGGTAAAGTGCTAACCGATCACAGCCCATAGCTGTAGAAGCAGCTGCTCACGAGCAATAAAGCAGACTCTCTTTCCCAATACCGGCTCTGGAGCAGTTCACCTCCATGCCCTTTACTGACCCATGGGCACTGCAGTCTTTGTCAGTGGATGCCCGGGCAACAGGGGCAAAGCTTCCCATGAGTGACAGCTTGAAGCTGTGCCTCTGTCCCTGCTGCCGCTGACATTACCTCCTGCTGGGTCTTACAAGCAGTCCATATATCTAGAAATGAGCTC
This sequence comes from Mus caroli, assembly GCF_978045245.1. NCBI lineage: Eukaryota > Metazoa > Chordata > Mammalia > Rodentia > Muridae > Mus > Mus caroli. Next base: position 43,037,728 of record NW_028227267.1, on the reverse strand, counting down.
AATCTGGACTATAATAAGGATTTCTGGTGGGTTAGATACAAGCCAGCATTTCTCAGGAATTTGTGAGACTGGTTGCCATCCACTGAAAGGAGTCATTTCTCTTACCTCTGGCAGAAGGGCATATGGCGACCCATGGTTGGTTACATATCAAAGCCTATGCTGGCTTCCAGGCTCCGGCAGTATTGAATACCTTTCAAAGTTCACACTAGTCTCCTGGCCCTTCCCTCCTCGTGGCTACTCATTCTCCCATCCTCTTTATAACCAACTCCTCCTCCTCCTCTTCCTCCTCCCTCCTCCTCCTCCTCTTCTTCTTCTTCTTCTTCTTCTCCTCCTCCTCCTCCTCCTTCTTCTTCTCCTTCTTCTTCTTTCCCTCTCTCTCCCTCTCCTCTCTCTCTCTCTCTCTCTCTCTCTCTCTCTCTCTCTCTCTCTCTCTCTCTCTCTCTCTCTCTCTCTCTCCATCTATCTCTTGCTAGCTCACAATCTCCACTAGTCTCCCATACTCCCCCTTCCCTAGCCCTGATGTGTCCTGTCCACAGTCTGATTCTCTCTGCTCTAGACTCTTCCAGATCAGATGCCTTTGGATATTTTCTTCTTTTTTTTTATTCCCGATAAAAAACCTTGCCTGCTAACACAGTGGTCATGTTGGCAGTTTCTTTACTGAAGCCCCTTATATATACACCAGGGGCCTATAGTCTTGTATACACCTATCTAACAGTGTATCATACTTTAAAAACAACACAGTCGGTGCTGGTGGGGTAGCATGAATTTAGTAATACTTTGTTGGGAAACTATTTGAATTATATACCAAAGGTGTTCGGATTGTGAAGGGGGTGGAGGTGAGTGGTGGGTGCAGTAAGGCAACCAGGTAGACCCCGTGATTGCAGCTGCTCAGGGTATTCACCATGGTGGGTATATGAATTTACCCAGTGTGATTGTATCACAGAAGAATACACGCGCGCGCACACACACACACACACACACACACACACGTGAGGTACAAGTACATAAGTAAATCTCAATAGTGGTATATTGCCCCAGGTAACTCCTGTGCCATTAAAAGTTTAGCTGTAAGACGGTTAAGATACATAAGGACAACCGAACCATGCAAGAGCCACAGACAGGCAGAGCTCATTGGCAGACATCCACTCTTGCTACTTTAGGAAGAGAGAAAACAAGACATTTTGTTTCAAGAAGTCCACACTAGAACTTACCCTTTAGAAATACAGGTGTTCACTGAGACATTGTCACAAGAAACTAGAAACAAAAGCCTATCAATATGAAAGTAATTATTTACTTGTGTTATTTATACCACAGAATTTTTTTCTTTTTCTTTTTAAAGACTTATTATGTATAGTATTCTGCCTGCACATATGCCTGTATGCCAGAAGAGGGCACCAGATCTCATTATAAATGGTTATGAGCCACCATGTGGTTGCCGGGAATCGAACTCTGGGACCTCTGGGCTCTTAACCAATGAGCCATCTCTCCAGCCCCTCTATGTAACTCTTTAAACAATGCTATAAAAATAAGATACCAAGGAAGGGCAGGGAAAGCTATGTGGACCTTAGGATCTCCAAATCTATAGATAGTTATATCAAAAAAGATGGGGCAGAGACTGGTGCAGTAGGCATCAAAGTCTGAGTTTAGAAGAAGTTTAAAACAGTCTGGGAAAGGCCAGGGCAGAGTTAGAATCAGATAGGAATTAATCATACTTCTTATCCATCAGTAATCCATCCTAAGGGAAATACAGGTAAAATGATGTCTGGATGAAATTGCTTTAAATCTCTGTATTTCTTCTATATTATTTAACAAAATGAAAGAAAACAAAAAATGTTAACAGCAGTTACTTCTGGGTTATACAACTGGTAACTAGTGTTTTTCTTCCTCCCCTCCCCCCGCCCCCAACTCTATTTTCTAAATCTCCCATGATGAATCAGGGTGTGGAAGTGGGATATGCTTAGAAAAATCACACCACAGGGCTGGAGAGAGTGGGGCCAGAGCAAAAAGAGAAAAATAAAAAAGAAAGGAAAAGAAATAAAAATCAGACCAAAGAAATGAATTATTCATACACAGGTAATTGTAGAACTGACTGTATTAATCTGGAGACAGTCCCTCATAAGAGGCACTTAACCTTTAGACTTATCAACTGAGTGGCTACCGACGCTTTTGACTGCCTTACCTGGATACCAGAGTCTGTTCTCCCACAATAATCCCTATACTGTTCTCCGCCTAAATTGCCCAGGATGAAGAGACTAGTTTCCTGGTCATGTGGTCAGAGGAACCTCATGTTTAGTTAGTAGTTCTCAACTGAAGGGGCTCACTGGAATCCTCGCGGGTTTTTTGTTTTCTTTTCCAGTGAATACTGCATAGTTCTAAAGTGGGTGCAGGCATACATGTTGACAAAAGCATCCTAGGTGGTTTGGGGAGGCACGTGTGGTTGCGAACCCTTGATGTAAATACACACGTAAGCTTGCAATCCTTTTGGAAGGTTCCATAAGGAAACGGGAGCAATAGGGAAGGGGCCTGGGTGACAGGAAGAGAAGAAAAACATTTCTATTGTTGCTGTCTTTCAAACGTGTGCAAGTGTGTTATAAGATCAAATAAAATCACCGTGAAAGGAAACCAAATTTCAAGAGGCCCTGCCCCGGCACTCGGTTCCCCAGACCATCTTTTCTCTTTAGCAAGGGTATTCACAGCGATGCAAAGTGACATGTTTTTAATGCAGATGTTTTTGATTTTCTATTTTTCATGGTTAGCATGCACTAACTTTAAAAGAATTCCATGAACACATGATGAATTTTTTCATCCCAATATTTTCAGAAGCCAGTCCTCACTCTCCAGTCACACGCTCCACCACTGGGACGTTATGTTTTTGCTGAACTTTGTGCTAAGCATAAGGGACGCCTGTTTAAACATAATATTAGGATAATTTAGCATTTAATTCAGACTAGACAGAATGACTAGGTGATGCGCACACATTTTGTTGTTTTGACACGGTGGTGTCACTATGCCGGCCCTGAATGGATAATCCTCCTGCTGCCAGAGCTCTGTTATCATAGAAGCATGGCATCACACTCACTCTAGTTATTTCTTCAATAGTAAACTCATATGGAGACTCTGCTAGTCAACACGGCTCATGAAGTCGGTCTCCTCGTCCCCCTTCAGGGAAACAGTGACTCGGACAACTGGGCAAGAGGCACTCAGATGCAGTCAGGGGAGGAGTTTATCTCCTTATGCCCTGAGCTTATAGGCACATCCACCTCCAGAAGCCCAGAGCCCGAGACTCTAGTGAGCAAATTTCATCTGAGATTAGTGGCCTTTGGTTGGTTTAGGGAATATACCAAATAGCTGACAGAAAGTAAGTCTGGTAACTCTGGAGTCCCTGGCACTCAGACTCATTTTAAGGTGTGTGTGTGTGTGTGTGTGTGTGTGTGTGTGTGTGTGTGTGTGTGGTTTGTACAAACACACAAGTTCACAAGCTTGTTTGTGTGCAAAGGTATCTTTCTCAATCACACTTGATTTTCGAGGCAGGTTTTCTTACAGAGCCTGGGACTCAGCGGGACTGGCTAGGCTCTGGGGAGCAGGGGTAGCTACCTTCCAGCGCTGGGAGCGCAGGGGTGTGTGTTGAGCGTGAGTGGAAGGATCTGAACTTTAGGTCCTCGGGCTTATTTATACAACAAGCTTTTTACCCACAAAAGCTCAGCCTCAGCTTTTCTCTACACTAATCAGTGTGTCCCTACATTCTACAAGTAAAAAGCCCCTTCAAGAGAGTGGGGGGAAAATCCATAAAGCAATGTATAGTCAAGATAGAACATGCTATTAAAAACTAACACCACCACATACAGATGTAGTGGAAAACCTTACAAAAAGACACATCAGAAACATGTCTGGTTTGTCTGCCTGCTGAGAGTATTTTCAAGTATGGAGCAAGGGCAAGGAGAAGAAGAATCCTGCCTCCTAAAGCCAGGGGGAAAGAAAATCAACAACCCCGGAGCCTTCCCCACACCCAGGCAGAGTCCAGTCCAAAAGCTAAAGGATTTCTCAGAAGTCAGAGCTGTGTGCCTGCTGCTCACAGCAAGCAGCAGAAGGCAGAAAGGAGGGAAGCTGGCAGACCATGAGGACCATCAACATGTCAGGTCATCCTACCAGGACCTGCAAGGAAGTCGCCACACTATGAAGAGAGAAGAGACTGTGCAGGGTTGGGGGTGTTGATCCATGTTAGAGTGAGCCCCTCAAATATAAGAAGCCTTGGGTACATTCCACAGTGCTGTAGGGAGGGGGAAAATGAGGGGAAGAAGGAGGGAGGAAGGACAGGAGAGAGACAGAGGCCTAAGACCTCAAATGTCCCTATCCTCCCACCTGCCCAGGCTAAAGCTTGATGTCCACCTGCCTCGGCCTCCAGAGCGCAGGAGTTAAAGGTGAGTGCCACCTCTGGAAAGACTTCTTTCCACTTTGGGTGACAAAGGGCTTGTGTATTCTTCAGAGAAAAGTCTCCGTACCAACACACTGGGCTGAGTTGAGCAGCTTAGTTTTGACACCTGGAACTTTGGTGTCAGAGTTATCCCAGTGAGCACTCCTCAGAATGGCAAGATCCAATGTCTGCAGTATATGGTAAATAGCAGTGAACCACTCCAGTGCCCGGTACCTAGATACACAGGCAACCAGTGAGGGCTAGAGCCATTGTGCAGAAAACCACAAGCAAGAGGGCACAGGAAATTTGGCACAGATCAGTAAAAAGGCAGCAAACCCTTTGCATCTCATTTCTGGGCTCTCCCTGGGCTCGATCCCTTTCTGCTTCCTGCCCCTAGCCACTTCCTTCGCCATCAGCATCCAAGCAAAAACAGTACCTGTCCCAGGAGGTTGCAGCTACCCTTAGACCTCCCCTTCCCATTACCAGCAGGAAGCTGGAGTTAGTAACAGTCCAACCACACATTAAAGAGAAACTACCTCCAGGTCCATCCATTTGCCTAGGAATTTCATAAATTCATTCTTTTTAATAGCTGAGTAGTACTCCATTGTGTAAATGTACCACATTTTCTGTATCCATTCCTCTGTTGAGGGACATCTGGGTTGTTTCCAGAACTGGCTATTATAAATAAGGCTGCTATGAACATAGCAGAGCATGTGTACTTCTTACCGGTTGGAACATCTTCTGGATATATGCCCAGGAGAGGTATTGCGGGATCCTCCGGTAGTACTATGTCCAATTTTCTGAGGTAACCCAATCACAAAAGAACTCACATAATATGTACTCACTGATAAGTGGATATTAGCCCAGAAACTTAGAATACCCAAGATATAAGATACAATTTGCAAAACACATGAAACTCAAGAAGAAACTCAAGACACTTTGCCCCTTCTTAGAATTGGGAACAAAACACCCATGGAAGGAGTTACAAAGTTTGGAGCTGAGATGAAAGGATGGACTATCTAGAGACTGCCATATCCAGGGATCCATCCCATAATCAGCTTCCAAACTCTGACACCATTGCATACACTAGCAAGATTTTGCTGAAAGGACCCAGATATAGCTGTCTCTTATGAGGCTATTGTTGGGCCTAGCAAACACAGAAGTGAATGCTCACAGTCAGCTATTGGATGGATCACAGGGCCCCCAATGGAGGAGCTAGAGAAAGCACCCAAGGAGCTAAAGGGGTCTGCAACCCTATAAGTGGAACAACAATATAAACTAATCAGTACCCCCCAGAGCTCATGTCTCTAGCTGTATATGTATCAGAAGATGGCCTAGCCGGCCATCATTGGGAAGAGAGGCCCATTGGACTTGCAAACTTTATATGCCTCAGTACAGGGGAACGCCAGGGCCAAAAAGTGGGAGTGGGTGGGTAGGGGAGTGGGTGGGTAGGGGAGGGTATGGGGGACTTTTGGGATAGCATTGGAAATGTAAATGAAGAAAATACCTAATTAAAAATAATAATAATAGTAATAATAAAAGAGAAACTACCAAAGCCTCAGGTTACATCAAATTATCATTGAGATTTGTACTCTAACACTTTACTGGGTAAACATAACCTTTGTGATGGATATTTTAGCTAAAACAGAACCAAAATAATCAAATTAATTGATATAATGTACTTATAATGGTGACTGAAAAAAGACAATATCCACAAGAACAAAATTAAAAACACTTTAATCATTTAAATAGAACCAACTTCAGTAACATACATATACATACAGTAAATTCACACAGTGTAATTGAACAGTATATTTAAATACATCAAATTCTTAAGAATTCCCCAAATGTACTTGGTGTCATGGATGTGAGAAGGTCACTTTGAAACACTACAGACGAGACTGAGACAGATGAGGCTCCCCCTACACAGATGCTAATGAGAACACAGCCTGGAGATGTCAGGCATTTGTTAAGAACACTTCTAGAGAATGACCCAACAGGGTCGTTTAGAAGGGATACAAGTGACCAACCCCCCAGAAAGATGAAGGTATATCTAACAATGTCTTTGGTCCTCTAAGTCAAGTCACACTGGTTTTGTTTACTTTAAAATACCAAGCACAGGTTACGTACTTAGCATTCTACCTAGAAATGTCTAAATAGCAGAGCAGGCTAACATTGCTATCAGTTAGATTTCAAAGGAAACTCAAAATCAACCTGACTCTAAATATAGAAAGTGCTAGGAAAAAGTAGAAGTGAAAAAAATTAATAATAAAATTAAAAACCAGCTCTTGTCTTATCATAAGCTGTTGAGTGTCTAAGTGGTAGATAAGACCACAGGAATTCATTTAAAGAGCACTGTCAGCCAGAGGGAGAACTCTTCATTGTAACAGCTATGATTGTGTTTGTGCAGGGGAGCAACAATGCTGTGATTTAACTTGGCCCTCACTGCCCCAGTGGAGGACATGGTAACTGGTCCGTAGCCACACTTCTCGGACAGCTACACCTCTGGATACACTTGTACTGAAGACAAGGCACACACCAACAAGAAAAGAACTAGACCAAAGTCCTCTGGGCACCAACAGCCACAGCATGGCCTGTCCAGAGCAGTGGGCACAGTTCCCTGGCCTCCCTCATCATCCTATGCTTTCTGCAGTTCTGAGGAGCTGGGAACCCACAGAGCTGACTGAGCGGCCGTTCCAAAAGATCCTGGAAATAATTGCAAAAAATACCTCATATGAGTTTCTGAAAATTCTTTGAAGCATCTCCTTGGAATAGACAAAGTAAACTCCCAAGGACTTCTTACAGGAAATCAGCCATGTGCCGAGTCAGCACTTATAAACTTGAGAAGTAATGGCTGTCCGAAAGGATGACAGAAGTACCTGCTCTCCAAATGGTGTGATATTCTCACCAAGGCACAGAGTCAACCCTCTAAATCCACGTAGCTGACATGAAAATAAACTTAAGGAGACAACTGCAGAAAGGGATTCTCCCTTCTCAAAATTTCAAAATATAGAAGGTAAAAATTTTGTCTTTTTAACTCACAGCAAAATTAAAGGCAGATATCCTACCACCTTCCCTCAGAGACTAGTGCTATAGCTGGACAGTTAATAAATATAAGGAAGAAAATGTCCCTGGTAGCTTCACATGCATGATCAAAACAGACAGGTGTCTGTGGGCCTCTGAACTCAGAGGGCAATGCTCTCTGAACCCCTCACCATCTCCAGCACTCCAACGTTAGACTATGCCCACTGGAGGCAGCAAACAGCATAGTGGCCATGGCTCCTTGAATGCCCAGTGCCCTCTGCTAATGAGTCAGTGATTATGTCAACCAAATGCATGAGTTCCCCTCCCTCCCAGCATTCCTGGGGGCTCTGAATGGCAGTAGTCGCTGTGGATAGCCTATACTCCTGGCAGTTCACTTTAACATTGCCACTAAGACGGTGGCGAGAAGAAAGCGGAAGCTCACCCTTAGTTGATCACCTTTATTTGACGTATCTATATAAATAATTATTAAATACAATTCATGATGAGAAGTAAAGTCCACAAGTGTACCAACTGAAACTGGAATGTACGACTGAGACAGATACCACCCGCAGCAGTGGGGTCTGCAAACCCGGGCTTGCGCACGGAAGCTCAGCTCCTGATAAGTGTGAGGAACTCCTCCCGAGTCTTGGGGTCTTCCCGGAACACGCCCAGCATGGTGCTAGTGACAGTCTTGCTGTTCATTTTCTGCACGCCTCGCATTACCATGCACATGTGTCTATAAGAAAATGAGCTGGTTTAAAAAGCAGACAGGAGTAGATACAACACTTATTTCAGTTAAATAAAACTCAGGGCAAAAAAATTGGTCTCAGTTCAGTTATCCAGAGTATCAAAACATCCCCTCTTAGGAAAACATTAAAGTTTCTCTTGAATCATTTTATCTCATTCAGCTTTTATTCCTATTCGTGGTTGAGTCCTTGATACATCCAAATCTGGAGAGGAAAACAGAATTTTCTTCCTGGGTGAAGGAGCACATATGTTCTTTTTTTTTTTCTTCCAACTTTGAAGCAGTCTTTATTAAATATCTAATACTGCCCAACAGATGGGCTTTTTAGTCAGGACAACTCCTTGAAATTTCCCAGCTGAGTGGCTGAATGTAGTTCTGAATTAAAAGAACTTCAGAGGGCTTGTTCCACCCTCAGGACTGTGGTATGATGGCACTGTACCAAAGAGGGTGTCCAGAGAGATGCTCACGGACATCGATCATGCCAGCAAATGCAGGGGAAAGTGGTCAGTGAGTCTAAGCAACATGGCGAAGACAGACAGCATACCAAGGCCAAAGCTTGGGGACCTCCATAGCATGGGCGAGGACGTCCTATACAACGTGTATAATTCTCATAACTCAGTCTAAGTGTGTCTGGAGACCATTACATGAGGTGAAGGCAGACACAGAAAGACAAACACCACACACTGTCACTCCAGTGTGGGATCCAAAAGAGTTGGTCACGTGGAACTGCACAGGGCTTCTGAGCACTGAGCGGGATAGATGGGTTTTGCATTACAGCTAAACGCAGTGAGAAGTCCTGGGTGCGTGAGGATGGCAACACTGTTGCAAGGAAGCACCTGAATGTTTTCATGCCTAGAGAAATGGCACTCTGAGGACTAAGCCACTCTTTACTCTGGTTTAAACGCTGCCCTCTATGCTATCAAGACACGGCCTCATAAACACAATCAGCAGTGTGTTCCCTAAAACCTCAGTTAGCAATGACATTGAAAACTAGAAAATATCTGTTCTCCTTATAAACAGTCTTCAGCTGCCCTTAGTACCAGGTCTTACTTTTTTCTATTTAACAAATGTGTGTTCATGAAAAAGCTAAGGAAACAGGGGAGACACCAAAACTACTGCTGACCGCAAACAAACGTCAGCAGTGATACTTAAGACTCTAAGAGCTCTCACAAGAGGGAAAAAAGAAAAAGCTAGGGGCTGGAGTGGTTACCAGAACATCAACTGACCTGAATTTGGTTCCCATTTTGGGAGGCTCACAATTCTCTGTAACTCTCCCTTTGACCTCCACAAACACAGATACGCATGCACAGGATCCAAATAAGATTAAAATCAGAACAAAAATCTTTTCTATCCCTGGCTCCTGGGTCAGCAGCGTTACTTGGTCCTAGAGAAGCTGAGCGGCACTAGAGGCAGAGGTTGGTGTTGATGCTGTGTTGGACATTATCAAAGACAGGTTTGGACTTACGTCGCTTCGATCACTACTCCAACGCCAGCAGGCTGCAAGGCTTCTGTGATGGCCACCGCAATCTGTTTGGTGAGGCGCTCTTGAACTGAGGGTGTGACAAAGAGGTAGGTTGAAAGGCCAGACACAAGAAGATGGAACATTGCTTTGTGTGTGTGTGTTTCTATTTTGCTGATTTCATTTCTTTTTTTTTTTAATTTTTTTTAATTAGGTATTTTCCTCATTTACATTTCCAATGCTATCTCAAAGTCCCCCATACCCTCCACTCCCACTCCCCTACCCACCCACTCCCACTTTTTGGCCCTGGCATTCCCCTATACTGAGGCATATAAAGTTTGCATGACAAATGGGCCTCTCTTTCCACTGATGGCCGACTAGGCCATCTTCTGCTACATATGCAGCTAGAGACACGAGCTCTGGGGGGTACTGGTTAGTTCATATTGTTGTTCTACCTATAGGGTTGCAGATCCCTTTAGTTCCTTGGGTACTTTCTCTAGATCCTCCATTGGGGGCCCTGTGATCCATCCAATAGCTGACTGTGAGCATCCACTTCTGTGTTTGCTAGGCCCCAGCATTGTCTCACAAGAGACAGCTATATCAGGGTCCTTTCAGCAAAATCTTGCTAGTGTATGCAATGGTGTCAGCATTTGGCGGCTGATTATGGGATGGATCCTCAGATATGGTAGTCTCTAGATGGTCCTTCCTTTTGTCTCAGATCCAAACTTTGTCTCTGTAACTCCTTCCATGGGTGTTTTGTTCCCAATTCTAAGAAGGGGCAAAGTGTCCATACTTTGGTCTTCGTTCTTCTTGAGTTTCATGTGCTTTGTATCTTATATCTTGGGTATTCTAAGTTTCTGAGCTAATATCTACTTATCAGTGAGTACATATCATGTGAGTTTTTTTGTGATTGGGTTACCTCACTCAGGATGATGCCCTCCAGGTCAATCTATTTGCCTAGGAATTTCATAAATTCATTCTTTTTAATAGCTGAGTAGTACTCCATTGTGTAAATGTACCACATTTTCTGTATCCATTCCTCTGTTGAGGGGCATCTGGGTGGAACATTGCTTTTTTCAATACATGCAAACATGTCCTCAGAATCATGCCAATGCCAGGAAACTGACAAAATCCAAATGCCTCCCAGAGCAGAGGTTGGCTGGAGGATTAGTTCACACAATGGAACTTGAAACAGCCACGTGGTTAGGGGTGTGAGGTATGGAAGTTGTTTAAGGTGTGTTGAACAGGAAACGGGACAGGCTGTGTGTACATATGAGCCTGCTTTTGTTTCGATGTAAAGGGTCTGGTTTGAAAATGTCCATACATGCGTAGACACGGGAGGAGCCTGAAAGCACGGCGGGGCTTCCTCTACAGGTTTAAAACACACGTTTCTGGGCCCTCCCTCGGAAGGCTCGATTTCTGCATCACATTTATTAATTTGTAATAGGGGAAATGTTTTCTGTTGATAAAGCTTGTACTTACCTTGTAGTCGTCTACTGTAGATTTCTACAATCCTAGAAAAAAAGAAATGTTTTGGTTAGTCACGTGTTTAATAAAATGAATTCAGCAAAGCCTCGTGAGACAGTGAGCTTGTAGCTGGAAAGGTGGGTGTGTGGCCAGGGGAGATGGCCTTTGGAAGCATTCAAGCAGAGAGCACCTGCCACACCTCAGCTCTGTTCCCATGCCCCTAAAGAGAAACTGGGAGAACTAATGGGCCCCGAGTGTAGAGCTCACTTAGGGCAAACATAACTACAGGGGAGTAACAAATCTTGACGCCCCCCAGTCATCAATTCAAGCTGAGTCTCGGGCCCTCTAATTAATCATATTGTTTTATCAGAGCTTAAGGTTCGAGTTAAAAATAAAAAGGCTATTTGTTAATTAATAGTAGGTCAACTACTGAACCAGCTAAATCTATTAGAGTAATCAGATTAGAGAAGATTAGATTTCTTCAGGCCTTTCTTCACGAAGGGTTTATATAAGTATTTCACAGGATTAATGCTCTCCCAAATACGAGGCTCCTGGCCTTGCAGTGAAACCTGCCAGGTGGTAGTATGTATGGACAGCCTGTGTGGGGGCAGCAATTGGCATGACAGAATATTTCCTTGAAACATTACTGTCTGCTCACGTTTTGGACTCCATTAAGAGTCACTTCTTCTATGAGACAGTTTAGAACATACACACACCTATACACACCTCTGGCAAAGTGCTCCATCTTAGCTAACATGCACCTATCAGTGGCATAAGCGTCATCACACTGACCACCCAATCTGGAGACCCCCATGACACGAGTCACTCTATGTCTTGGGTTCAGTGGTTATAAAATGTAGATTTTTTGCTCCTAGAGAAATGGCGACTCCGAGGAATAAACCACAGGTTCCATCTAAACACTGCCATCTACACCGTGTTAAGCCACAGCAGCAGCAGTAGTAGTAACCCTAAATAAGACAAAACACTGGTACCAAAGAATGGACCATTGCTGTGACAGACATGACCATGTTTGGGCTGGAGAGGCCGTCAAGCCTAATAGGCTGTGGTGAGAAGTGTAAAGACATCGCTGAGAACAATGCAGACAACAGAAGCCAGGTTTGTGAGTGAATCCATAGCTAGTTATCGGGGCCTTCATGTGATATTTTGAATTAAGAATCTATTGTGTCTGGTAAGCTGGAGTTGAAGAATCAGCTGTGATTAACAAAAGACCAACGCCACTGAAGTAAAGCCCTCACTCTGCTGGGAAAATCCAAACAAGTCAGCGAGAGCTGAAGAACTATCTGTGACTAAGAGACCAGTGTCATGAAGGGGAAATGTTTTGAGTTATTTCCTCAGGGTCAGCACACAGAGCTATAATGCAGAGGGGCCCAAGGTTGCATCTCATGCTGACAGCTGAGCTTAGTGACATGAAAGGGTCACAGAAGTAGCAGAGGCTCTGTACTGTGAGAGGCCAGAAGAGGCCTTTGGTGAAGGAGCAACCTCAGTTGCAGCAGAAGGCCCAGGATTGAAAGGGTCATGGAGAGAAGTTGATATCTGGCAGCCTGTGGCAGTGTCAGAGTCTTGATAAAAGATCCCAGGAGGCTACCAATGAAAGTGTGACTCAGCTGCACAGACACCCCCACATTTTGGAAATGCCAGTGCCACAGGATGACCACCAAGGACAGTAGCTGTGGCGTGAAGCCACCTGGGCCTGTTAGACTGACTGTGTGCTATGGGTAGAAAGTCAGGGGGTGGAACTGCTCAGACCCCTGGAGCCAAGATAGGAGTCCCAGACACCTGACACTGAACTTTGGCTCTGAGTGTAACTGTACCCTGCTTGTGCCCTGGTTCTTGCCCTCTTAAAGTAAAGGATTTCCTTGTTTTTAATGTACTCTTAAAAAAAAAAAAAAAAAAAAAAAAAAACAGGAGCCCACAATTGAGAGATGTTGGTTCAAAGAGAAGTTGGATTTTTGTTTTTTTTTTTTTTTTTTTGGTTTTTCGAGACAGGGTTTCTCTGTGTAGTCCTGGCTGTCCTGGAACTCACTCTGTAGACCAGGCTGGCCTCGAACTCAGAAATCCGCCTGCCTCTGCCTCCCAAGGGCTGGGATTAAAGGCGTGCGCCACCACGCCCGGCGAGAAGTTGGATTTTTGAAGAAAACTTGGACGAAATGTTTAGAAACTGTGGGACTGAGCCAACTCCCCATCCCCACCCACCGCACTGACCACTTAAGGCCGACTGAAAGCTGCACGGGTGGTATTCACTCTGCCAGGGCTTTGAGAACACATACCTGTGTGCGCTTCTTCCTGCAAGATACCCAAGGATCTTGTCCGTGCCCTGACTTGCCATGTGGACAGACTATGGCTAGGTGCTAGGTCCTGTGTATTCTCAGTGCAGTTGCTTATACCTCCCCACAGCACGGCACGGCCGCCCCCACACAGGACCAGGAGGTCATCACAGCCTTCCTCAGTGCACCTCCATGGCAGTGGTTGTTGACTTTGTGTAAAGCACTAGGAGTGAGCCTCACTGGGTCTGAAAATAGCATTGCAACTAACATGTTTCTGTAACAATCAGAACTTGTGCCACTGTTATTTGTCAATGAGCTGAGTCTGTAACTTACCTAGTCTTAGCAGGCTATGTTATCAGGAGCAGGTGACTCCTGATAACACTTTACCCAGGCAACTTTTCGGGTTCTTCTATGAATCATGTCTCTTGGTTGGTGAGACAGTCTCTCTACGTATCCCTGGCTCCCTTAGAACTCACTAAGTAGACCAGGCTGGCCTTGAACTCAGAGATCCTTGTGCCTGAGTGCGGGGAGTGAAGGTGTGCACCACCACGCCTGGCTCTTCTATGAATGCAATACATCACAAATGGGTGATTTCTTTGGCGAGTCAACAAGGGATACTCATGGAACTGGGCAGCGCTGAGCACCCCACGGCAACATTAACCATTCCGTTTCCCCTATGTTCACAGGCAGCTTTCCTGGCTTCCCATGTACTGCATCCTCGCCTCAGCTATGAAAACTGAGTCATACATTTGCTGGATGTAATGCCTGACCCCTGCAAAGCCAGTGCTCAGGATGCTGAGGCAAGAGGACTGCCGTGAGTTCTAGACTAGCTCTCAAAAAGAACAAAGATTCATTGAGGTTTTTAAGGTTATCTTTTTGATACACATACTTTTATCTCTAAATATTAGAATGGATCCCTCAGTCAGTTAGACCTCCAGCAATCTCTGATTCAATATTTCAATGATTAGACTTCAATTTCTACTCTCTGGAGTCTTCTCCATTACTCCAAAGAACCTGAACTTTGTCTTAAAAGCTATGGACAGTCACAAAAGGGGCAGCACAATGAAGTCTGCACTTGAGAAAGAACATTCCAGCAGCAGATTCAAGGACCCTTAGATCAGAACAGAGGAATACACAACCCAGGGGTTGGGGGGGATGGGGGGGGAACGGAAGCTCAGCTGTGGGAGGGGGCAGTGAGAAGAGGAAGGAGAAAGCACTTGTCAGCCAGAAGGGGAGCTGTGTGAGGCAAGACAGATGAAAAGCATGGATGTGCGTGAGCAGTCGTGCCTGCTTAAAGAGCCTTGGAAATCCATGATAAAAAGGCAAACAACAGGATCTTCAGCCATTAAGGAAATCTAAATCAAAACTACACGGTGGAGTTTAAAACTTGGAGCAGGGGCCAATACAGTCACCTCTTTGGTGGAGAACAAGAAGGCTCAGCTGGTGGTGATTGCCCATGAGAGACCCCACTGAGCTGGTGGTTTTCCTGTCTGTCCTGTGTCGAAAGATGGGGGAAGATGGGGGTGCCCTACTGCATCATTAAGGGAAAGGCCAGGCTGGGGCACCTGGTCCACAGGAAGACGTGCACCACAGTTGCCTTCACACAGGTTAACTCGGAAGACAAGGGTGCTCTGGCTAAGCTGGTGGAAGCTACCTCGTCCCGTTCCCCCTTCAAGAGGAGGCTGCTGTTTCCTTCTCTCTGACCATTGCAGTAGCTGACCTGGAAAGTCCTTCCAATCCAAGGTAACTCAATACCTAGGAACTACAATTCCAAGATTTAATTATATTCATTCAATTGTTCTAAGGCAAGACAACATACAGCTTTTTGGTCTGAGTTTACTCTAGACTTCCACTAGAATCAAATGAAATCACGTCTGGTGTCTTCCTGTGACTCGAAGCTTTCCTGCTTGATATTTGACTTCACTGGAATGGAAAGGTCATGCATTAAAGGTGAGCAGACAAGAAACTGCACACACAAGATTAAAATGAACAGTGAGGTTTCGCGAAGACATGGCTTTCTTTATTACCCCTTGATCTCTAAGCATTCTTATTTCTTAAAAGAAACGGGCGGTTGAACACTCAATGCCTTGGTTTGGTGTTCCATTTTATTCTTAAATTTTAATCCTATTAGCACAATGGCAAATCCTCATGCTAACAATCAGTTTCTTTGTAATGCTTCACAGAAGATTTAACTATTTAAGGTCTTTTCACCAGGAAAGGACATAACCAAGATTGTCCTCCTGTGCCTCTGAGTCGTTTATTTCATGGCTCCACTGGGTCACTCGAGAAGTCATCTCTCATACTGCCAATCATGCAGAGGTCTTCAAGGTCTTCAGAGGCCTGGGGGTATGGCTCATCGGTAGAGCCACTCACTTGCCTAGATTAAATGAGGCCCTGGACTTGAGCTGAGCACCAAAGAGAAGAAAGTAAAAAGACCATACCTAAGCTTACAGTGCTCTGTGACACTTTTTAGTATGGAAGCCATCACCAACTCAGTCTTCCCTGTATAGACTGTCTATTACAGATTCAGCAATGCCAGGATCCCCGTGATAAAGGCAGAATTAACATCCTTGGTGGAAAAGAGAATACCAGAAAACTGCACCTCTGACTGTGCTTGTACAATACGCATACTGATGATACTGTCATTCACAGTTGATGTAAAATCAACTGTTCTCACTGTTATTTGGGAGTAAGTAACTGGGGGAAGACTGCTTTTACTTTTTTGTTGCTGTGCTAAACACCATGACCATGACAACTCATAAAGGGAAGGGTTTATCTGGACTTACGGGTCCATCACCATCACGGTGGGGAGACCCGGCAGCAGGCAGGCACAGAAGCTGGAACAGCAAGCTGAGAGCTCACATCTTGAACCACAAGCAGAGAGGGCAAACTAGGAATGGCACAAGGCTTCAAAACCTCAAAGCCCACCCCCATAAACACACTTCCTCCAGCAAGGCCACGCCTCCTGACTCCCCAAACAGTACCACCAACTGGGGACCAAGTATTCAAATCTGTGAGCCAATGGGAAATTCTCATTTAAACCACCACAGGTTTATACAGATTCCAAGAAAGAAATGAACAAGATGAGGGCTACCATTTAGGACTATGGCAAATCTCACTATAACACAAAGCCACAGAGCAGTCAGTCACAGAAACACGTTTGTTCCAGTGCGACTGAGGTCACTGTAACCTCAGGCAAGTGAAGCAAACTTAGTTTTAAATGCAATGACTGTAGTTCTTTATCTACCCCTCCATTTGGTTCTTAATTCATAACACACACACACATTCATATGCATGGACAAATGAGCATACACACAGCTCGAACACAGCACACCTACCTACACAGGATTCACTAACTCCATAAAAACAAATTAAAACACATAAGGACATTTAGGCCACCATCGTGTGGGGCCTAGCAGAGATCTATAAATAAAACTTCACACTGACTTCCAGTTAAACACAAATTGCCATACATATACAACACATCACCTCTTCTTCCTAAAATCCCAAGTAAAGGTGGTAGGAAATTATTTTTCTTTTAAATTGTGTTATTTTTTTAGTCAGGGTCTCTCTTCATAACCCTGGCTATGCTGCAGCTCACTATGCAGATCAGGCTGGCCTTGAACTCAGATCTGCCTGCCTCTTTTTCCTGATTAAAGGTTTGCCACTATGCTCAGCTTGAAAATAAAAAAATTTTTTTTTTTAATTCATGAACATGCAGGAAAAAGAGCAGAGGAGGAGAACAGGCCAAGTAAAGGGAGGTGTAGCCTTGTAGCCACAGAGTCAATGACCTAGACATGGATGGACTTGCCTGCCGGACTGAGAAACACACAGCACAGGTGTAGAGGAAAGCAGGAAGCCAGAGCCTCACACGAAGGCTGATCAAAAGTTTAAAACCTTGTATCTCACATGCTAACAGGGTCCCAAGTGGCTTGGCTCCCCTTACTGTGTGACCTCCAAGAGTCCTGGTAAAGACAGCAGAACACCCTAACAGCTTGGAAACAGAATACAATGGAAAGGCCTGCGACCAGTGTAAGTGCTATAAAAAACTCCAGAAGAAAGCTACAGAGTGGAGATGTAGATGCTCCATCCAGGTCATTCATCCCTAAGTATGGCCACTGTGAAAATGAGGAACATGGAGAAGACATATAAATACAAAGAGGGTAGGAACCCTCAGTTATCTGACACCAGACAGAAGCACTGTGTACCTAAGGAACATGGGAGAGCCTTCAGTGGTTGTGATTGCTTCCTATGAATCATACTAGAGAGAAACCCTGTGTGTAAGCAACAGGAAAACCCTTCATGGTTCTTTCAATCACATGAACCACAGGGTTCACAGGGGATAGAAATCCTATGATGTGTATGAGTGACTTTCCAATACATAATTGAGTGTGCGGTGGAGAGAAACCTTATTGTACAGCAATGTGTGAAATCCTTCGCTTTCTTTCTGTCCCCTGGTAACCATGAATGTACTCACAGAGGAGAGAAAACTTATCTATTGTCAGTAATGTTGGGAAACACTGACCGATCCAGCCGTATTTGAAAACGGGAAGGATTCACACTGGAAAGAAGGCCCAGCCAAGGATAGATGAAGGCTGCAGAGTACCCCCTTCCTAGCACCCATGAGAAAATACAATAGAGAGACTCACTAACGTGAAGTATGCAGTCTCTAGTTGTTTCTGTTCAACTGCTGGGCAAGACACTTGGCAAAATACCTAGAGGAGTGAGACAAGCCAATGCCTCTACTTGTGTGCACTTCACTGGGAATCAGTGTAGGCTTTGGAGGCATGTGATAGCTTCAGAAAAGCAGGCCTTACTGTGAGTCTTGGGATCTGTTTTTTTCCTACATGACTTAAATGTACTTCCTGCTATGCTCTGGGTACTATTCTCCATATATGCAAATACTCTTTACTCTCTGTCTCCCCAAATAGAAAGATAGTGCAGCTAGACTCATGTGTGTTTCCTCTCCGATCCCTCACTGCTAACTAACCTCCTCTTAAGATCCAGGGCTGGACTAGGGGTGACAGATATTTTCCAGTTGGGGAAAACTCTACAGAGAAAGCTGTGAGCTCATACAACAGTCATGGGTTTGGGGGAAGAGAGGAACAGGCAGTGAGGGAGAAGAAGGCAGAGACAATGTTAGGGCTGCCTATGCAAGAACAGATTTCACTTCTAAGCTGGATGCAGAAGGTAGACACTTTATAAAGTCTAAGACATTTTCTATTACATTTTTGGTGCATTGGTGTTTTGTCTGCATGCATCTGTGTGAGTGTCAGATCCTGGAGTTAGAGACAGTTGTGAGCTGCCATGTGGGTGCTAGGAATTGAACCCTGGTACTCTCCGGAAGAGCAGTCAGTGCTTTTAACCACTGAGTCATCGCTCCAGCCTGGAAGAAATCTTGAGTGTCTTGGCAAATAGGAACAATTCTAGAGGCCTCATACTTACCTGGCAAGTTTACTGAGACCAAGGACTTGCTTGTTAGGAAGATAGCCAATATGGACCTTCAGGGAAGAGAGAGAGATTACCAGCTAAATGAAAACACAGAAAGCACTTCATAACAACACAAACAGATACAGGAAGACCATAGCATACACACAGGTCAAGCTTATCACAGTGACAATGTGATAAACCTATGAAGCAATTCCATACATACTTTCAAATTATGTGAAGAAACTTCTTAAGAACAAACTTGTTACTGAAATGACAAATTAAAAGTAAACTTGTTATGTTTCTTAGTAAAATTCTTGATTCAAATCTGAAAGCCTGTCGAGAAAAACTATACTCAATAAGGAAAAAATGGGCACGTAACATCACGGACAGTATAGTCAGGGAGACTCCTTTAAATGGCAGGAACTGTACATACAAATGATGTCATTCCTTGTCATTCCATGGAGCAGGCCCAGGCGTGCTGGAGGATTGACTAACTCAGCTTCCACCCAAGCCTAGATGCAGGGCCCTGAGCTAGCCCACCCCAACATCCACCCCATCCATGAACTGCTGGAGTAAGTGAAGGGTTAGGTCCCTCAGATTCTCAATGGCACAGAGCAACAGAGGAATGTCCAAGGAATCTCTGTGAGGGTCCAGTACTAATAGTGTGGCATAAGCCAGAGGCCTCGAACCAGACCTCATTGCAAGGAACATTCACAAGTAAAGCTGTTTGGGGCAAAAGAGTATACTGTGTGACACACCATGACACACCGTGACACAGCACAGCTTCCATGGCAGGATTCTGTATGTTTGGTTGGTTGGTCGGTTGGTTGAGGTTTGGTTGGTTGAGGTTTGGTTGGTTGGTCGGTTGGTTGTTTTCTCTGGAGGGGAGAAGTTGCAAGGACAGAGGATGATGTGAAGGGACAGGGAGATGAATGGGATTGGAGTGAATGATGTAAAATTCACAAAGAATCAAAGTTTTTTAAAAGTATGCAGAGATTAGATAGATAATAGATGGGTGGGAGGATAGATAGATAGATAGATAATACTAAATACTAAAGAAGGAAGTACCAAGTGCTACTGGAATATAAAATATTGATAACTCCCACATGTTCCTTTGCAGAGCTGAAGGCCAGCAGGGAGTAAGGTGAATATGGGCATATCTATGACCCTGCAACCCCACTCCTAGATACATCCCAGCAGAAATGGATGCATATGTACACCAAGAGAAAGTTAGTGACTATATTGGCTATGAGAGTGACCTTGTTTGTTGGTTGGTTGGGGTTTTTCGTTGTTTGTTTTGTTTTGACTGATTGGCTTTTCAAGACAGAGCTTCTCTTTATAAGAACCTTGGCTGACCTAGAACTAGATATATAAGCTAGGCAGATACCTGCCTCTGCCTCTGGGATTAAAGGTGTGTGCCACCATGCCCTGCTCAGGCTATATTGTTTTTAACAGCAAGAAAACAAGAGATCAGAATTGTGGTTTGTACAATGCAATAATATATAACAATGAAAATCTTCATACGCTGTGCCATTTCTGTCTTCCAATCATAAGAAAATAAAAATATTTTAACAAAAAGCAAAGAAAATATTAAATATTCATATATACCCTACAAGTTTCCTGTTGGAAAGTCAAATTAGAATTAAACTATTAAGAGTTGACATAAGAGGGCACTGTTATTGTCAACATTCATGTCCTCAAAGGTGTATCTAATGACAACTCTCACTTATCTAGCCGGCATTCGATTCTCTTTCCCTAATATAAAAAGGGATAGAATCCAATTAAACCCACTAATACCATAACCTCTGGCTCCAGAAGTCCTGCAGTCCTGCCTGTTGAGGTCACGGATGTCATGCTCAGTGTACATGGACCTGGGAGCAAACGGCTCATTCAAATACAGGGCAAAGCTTTTCAGAGCAGCAGGAACCACCTTAAAGTGGGTAAGCCTAACCTTATTATCCCAACCAACGAACACAGTGCTAATGATGAAAGGTCACTGTGGGCCATCTTTGAGGGTTGTTTTCAAGACAAAGTCTCTCTATATGCATAGGCTGGCCCCAAAGAGACATCCTCCTGCCCCCACCTCATGATTGCTAATATTATAGGCATATGTCATCACCTGGCTTGGTTTGCTTTTTAAATTTTCTTTTCTCTTTAGTTTTTGGTTTTTGAAACAGGATTTCTCTTTGTAGCCCTGGCTGTCCTAGAACTCACAACTCTCTCTGTAGACCAGGCTGGCCTTGAACTCAGAGATCTGCCTGCCTTTGCCTCCTAGGGTTACAGGCATGTGATACTACTGCCCAGCTTAAATTTCCAATTATTAGGTTAGCCAAAATAGTTAGTCAAAAATTACCTGAGTAGACTGTAAATATTGAGAATATTAAGAATCAGTTGACAGTTTGAAATACAATTGTCCTAATTTAAGATTTTTCATTATACTTTCTTAAATAGTTAGGCAATAAGGAGAACTTACCCTTCCCACAAATGGAACAAGGTGATGCTCACACATGGAGAACATATCTATGTCTTTCACGATCACCATCTCGTCATGATCTTCATCAAATATAGCGTCATTCAGGACATCTGGAACCGGGAAAACACAAAATCGGTTAAATACTGAAGGTTAGTAAATATTTTTAAGCTAAAAATGAAAATTAGTTAACTTTCCCTTCTAAGCAAGCTGTCTCTCTTCCTTAATTGATTGAAAACATTCAGGAGAAATGCAGACTTCCAAATGCATTTGTATCCTGAGCTGGGAGGGAGGAGGGGGGAGGGCATGATAAAGTGAGCGGCTGTGCATGGAGGTAAAGGGGGGGTGGGGGCAACTCTTCCCACCACCACACTTCCTAACAAAGATGTACAAAATCCACACACCGGCAAGCTTGGCAAAATTCTCCAAAATTACCAAGGGAAACGTCAAACTTCCTCTAAGTGGTTGCCTTCATAATGAAATAAATCCTATATTCTGTATGTGCATGCCTCTTTAGGGGGCAGCAGTCAGGTAAGCTGTGAACCTCACACATATGGCCAGGCAGACAAGAGACAGTTCAGGCAAGATGCCTTATGTTTAAAGGCTGCACTTGGTAACAATCCCTTCCTCATCTGCAAAGGAGAAGGTTAACCAGAGGATACCCATGGGAGCACTCAGCTCGCTTAACATCCAGTGACAGCAAGAGCATCCTGCCCTGGCTGCAGAAAGATAAAGGGATATGAGCTACAGTCATCTCTGTGATATAGCCACCGTGTTGACAACATTGTATGTAAGTGTCACCTGTCACTGTCACACATGCACAGGAAACCCCTGTTCTCACGGCTTGGTAGACTTGGAAGGATCCAGGGATACCCAGTCCACACAGAACAATAAGACAAGTGTGGGGGATGAGCATGGCTTTGCAGCTGCCCACAGCAATTTTCCCCTCGGAAAGGCAGGCTATGAGTCACGGAGATAGACAAATGCCCACCCCCACTGCCTGACCTTCAAGGGGCTCAGGTACTGAGTCATGCAGAAGCCTCTGTTTCATCAGGTCACTTGGAGTCACCTTGGATTGAGTGGTAGGAGTCACTAGGTGGCCAGCAAGAATGGACATGTGCAGGGTTTAAATACAGACCAGCAGAGACAAGCCCCATCATTCTCTAAGTAAATTGCCCTTCTCCAGCAGCAGTCACCTATGCAGAATACTCTGCCCTAACCTTTGGTTGTATTTCTAAAAGCAATTTAAATATAGCTCCGTGGTGTTCCCAGAAGTACCCTGGATTTCTCCAAGAGTTCAGTATCATGATAAGGCATGGACAGCTCACTAAAATCCTTGAAATCCTTGAGAAATAAACATGAGAGTATAAACACAACAATGCATGTTTCTAAATGAACTAAGGAGAGCAGGGGATGCCAGATATCCATTTTTTCTGGCAAAGGAACAAACTTCTCACGACTACACACGTTAGAGTCAGCCTCAAGCTAGGCTAAGTAGGACCCAGCTTGCTGTTGGACCTTAGGCAAGGCACAGTGGGAAAAATGGCATCTCTACAGTGGAGAAACTCGG
Organism: Mus caroli; assembly: GCF_978045245.1. NCBI lineage: Eukaryota > Metazoa > Chordata > Mammalia > Rodentia > Muridae > Mus > Mus caroli. The sequence continues at coordinate 43,014,867 of NW_028227267.1, read as the reverse complement.
TAGGTCAGGGGTGACTCAACCACTTGTAGGACATAATGACATTGGATACCACCTGTGTAGTATTACCCAGAATTTACAACTGTAGTCTAACCATCAGGAAGAGGAACCGGCTACACTTTAAGATCACTTAGGAAGCGTTTTCTAGAGATAAGGGCTCACTAAGTTATCTAGGCTAGACTTGAACCAATCTGCCCAGTTTGGCTGTCCAAATAGCTGGGATGATAAGAGTGTACTGTACCATCAGGCATGGCTCCATGGGCAATGTTTTGAAAAATCATTGAGGTCATAAAAAAAACATGAAAAAGCTGTAAAATTGTCAGAGTAAAAGAGATTAGTGAAAATATGATAGCTAAGTGCAATTAAAACTAAAATCAGAATTTGAATAAAACATGTTGGTTAATATCATTATGCCAATATTGGCTTAAGTGTTAGCAACTGTACCATGGGCATGGGAGACTTTTTTGGTAGAAGATAGTGAGATGGTCTATGAAAACCCTCTGTACTATCTTTGTAATTTTGTCATAAGTCTAAAATTACTTCAAAATTTAAAAAAAGGATGATAGATATCATAGATAGATAGAACTGCCATGTATAACTCAGTGAAAAACGAACTTGGTGAAAAACATACTGACACATAATGGTATGTTAGGTCTCTGCGTGGAATAAAGTCACACAGAAACATGGCCCAGCAATATCAGCCAATGACAAATCACATATGCACTGGTGTCTGAGGAGGCTGTATATCCCAGCCATATCACTCTTCTCAGCTCAGTTTTATGCAATCTGAAGAGATAACCAATTGACAGATTATTGCCCTAGGTGTGAAGTTGTTCAAGGAAAGGCCAAAGTATAGTGGGGGGTGGGGGGTGTACTGGCTAGTTTTGTGTCAACTTGACACAGCTGGAGTTATCACAGAGAAAGGAGCTTCAGTTGAGGAAATGCCTCCATGAGATCCAACTGTAAGGCATTTTCTCAATTAGTGATCAAGGAGGAAAGGCCCCTTGTGGGTGGTGCCATCTCTGGGCTGGTAGTCTTGGGTTCTATAAGAGAGCAGGCTGAGCAAGCCAGGGGAGGCAAGCCAGTAAAGAACATCCCTCCATGGCCTCTGCATCAGCTCCTGCTTTCTGACCTGCTTGAGTTCCAGTCCTGACTTCTTTGGTGATGAACAGCAGCATGGAAGTGTAAGCTGAATAAACCCTTTCCTCCCCAACTTGCTTCTTGGTCATGATGTTTGTGCAGTAATAGAAACCCTGACTAAGAAAGGGGGGGATAGGTGGCTTATGGGGGCAGAGAAGTGAAACAGATTGCAAATTGACAAGGAGAAAATTTGGGGGTTATAGAAAAGATAGAGATCTTTTTTCTTTAATTGTGTGTATGGGGATGGAGTATGTGCTCATGTGAATGCAGACACCTGGAGTCCACAGGAGGACACAGGATCCCCTGGAGCTGGAGTTAGAGGTGCTTGGAATTGAACTTGCGTACTCTGGAAGATCAACAAATGCCCTTGACCACTGGAGCCATCTCCCCAGCCACTCCATGTGGTTTTGACTAGAGATGATATAAATGTTTATATACTCAAAATCAGACCAAGAAGAAGCCTAACTGTCCTCCAAAGGCAATGCTTTGTGTAGAACTGATGCTAGTATTTTACCTATATCACATTTCATTAAAATGAACCCAGACTGTAAACTTGACCTCACCAAGTCATTTTTCTTCAATAATGAAGTTTTCCAGCTATATTTACTTATAGTTTGCTCCCACATATCTGAAAGCTGCCATCTGTGGATAATAAGAACAAAGCTTTATCACAGATTGTTTTAATTTCCTGCCTGCTATCAGCAGCAAGAAGGTAACCCTGGAAACGGGGTTCATAGCATCCTCCTTCCTGCTGCCTGTTAGTCACAACCACAAAGGAAACCAGAACAGCCTCCTGAAGTTGGTCTGTCCACACCACCACTGCCCTTGTCAGGGTTAAGCAATGAAGCAACACGGTTGAGCAGCAGTCCCTCAAGCCTCTTGCCCAGTAGGAATCCTCCTGAAAATACAGTACAGCACACATGTGATGCTCTAAGCCTCTTCTGAAGCAAGGATGTCAGACCCTTCCGTGGGGCCCAGCCACAGTTTCTGTGGGTCTGGGTGGGATTGAGAATCTGATTTCTGAAAAACTCCTAGACACTGGTGATGCTGGTCCATCGCCACTGAGAGCCTGCTGTGGAGCATCTCAGTTGCTACCCAGAACCTTCACATCTCCTACTGCTCCTGCCCAAATATGTATGTGCACACTTAGGACAAACAGACCTGTTTTGCCAGGGAGAAGGGTACACGGGAAAGACACAGGAAACTTCTGTCTTGTTTTTACAGCCATCATTGTTTGGAGCCTGGGAATGGCATTCAAGGCTAGGGTGGGATACTTGATTCATCTTCCATCATGCAAATCTGATGAAAGATGGCTTTGGAGCCTTAAATGAACATCCATCCGAAGGACAAGAAAGATCTAGCAGGGTATATACATCCTGTCTATAAGGGGAAGGAACAATGGAGCCCAGGCAGGTGGGGGCAACACATCCCAGGGCATGGGGACTCGGATCTTGCCCAGAATTAAATCACCTAAAGATGCTATCAAAGATAAGTTTAGCGACAGGCGGTGGTGGTGCACACCTTTAATCCCGGCAATCGGGAGACAGAGGCAAGTGAATCTTTGTGAGTTCAAAGCCAGCCAGAGTTAAGTTCCAAAACAACCAGGGCTACACAGAGTTTTGAAAAAAAAAAACAAACAAAAATAAAAACAAAAAACATCAATGTTCCTGTTTGAGGAAAAAAAAAAATGTGTCACAGGTCTAAGCTTTCCCAGTGTCTCTGACCTCAGAGAAAGTTGGAAGGCCCACAGCACTATGTCATGGGTTCCCTGGTACCACAGTTACCTGTTCTCAAAGCTTAAGTCACAGGATACCAGAAGTGCCCCATCTTTGGGCTTTGGCATTCCATAGTGCCCTTGTAACACCACGCATCAAGACAAAGTTAAACACAGGACTCCTTCAGAACTCAGCGTGGGAGTTCTCTCACACTGCCCGCTAACAATGCAGACACCTCAGGTTCCTTCCCCTCCCCTCCTTCATAGCATTCCAGCACCCTCCAAGCGCCAGCCTTGCACTGGTAATTCACAACTTTAAATCAATAGCCTAAAACAGGTTCAAGGCTCTCTCTTTACTCTGAGCAAAAGAGTCTACTTAGCCTTATCTAAGACTACCCTGCTGCAAACCGGAAGCGAGTGTTCTAAAGCAGAGCTTATAGGTCCATAGGTCCTAGGGACCAGAAATGAGACAGGACCCAGAGCAGATGTCTGGCCGCTACTCTTCTCCACCTGGGATAGAGTCAGCTAGGGGCTTTTACTCACACATGAGTGTTTCAGCTATGTCTCAAACGAGTGGTATCTCTGTGTGCTCAAGATGTCCCTACAGAGCAAAAGCTTCAAGGTTGTTGGACTTTTAATATGGTAACTCAAAGCCCAAAGTGTCTTACATTCTTGAGCCAATTCCATGGTCCTCGCTCACCATGAAAGGGGGAATATATTAAGTACCCAGGGCTTCAGTACCTAGCAAACACAGAAGTGGATGCTCATAGTCATCTATTGGATGGAACACAGGACCCCCAATGGAGGAGCTAGAGAAAGTACCCAAGGAGCTGAAGGGATCTGCAACCCTATAGGTGGAACAACAATATGACCTAAACAGTACCCCCAGAGCTCGTGTATCTAGCTGCATATGTAGAAGAAGATGGCCTAGTCGGCCATCATTGGGAAAGAGGCCCCTTGGTCTTGCAAACTTTATATGCCTCAGTACAGGGGAACGCCAGGGCCAAGAAGTGGGGACGGGTGGGTAGGGGAGCAGGGTGGGGGGAGGGTATAGGGGACTTTCAGGATAGCATTTGAAATGTAAATGAAGAAACTATCTAATAAAAATTTGAAAAAAAAAAAAAGAACCCAGTGCTTTTGTCATTTCTTAATTCTTCTAGAAGGTCAGGTGAGGCAGTACCTACCACCACATGTAAAAGGAAAAGACAACTTTAGACATACCAGTAATAGTACAGCTAACAGGTACAGGGTCATGTGTAAGCTCATCCCTTCCTGTGATCAATACAGTCAAATTTACATTGCTTAATGATGGGGATATGCTTTTGGTTCTTTTTGTTTTGTTTTTCTTTCTTTTTTTTTTTTTTGAAATAGTCTCATGTAACCCTGGTGTCACTTCCCCGAGCATTGGGAGTTATAAGAATGTACCACCATGCCTGGTCACAATAGGGCTACGCTCTGTGAAACGAATCATGAAGCACTTTATCTCCATATGAACACCATGGAGTATCCTCACACAACTTACACACTTACATATTACATGATGCTAATGGTGTGTATATTTACATGTTTATACATGCAGTCTATTGTTTTTAAGGCCACAGAAAACAAAACACAAGGATAAAGCATAGACAGATCAACAGAATGGCGGATAGAAGGCGGGGGCTCTGCAGGTACAACACGGCAGACTTCCAAAGTGAAAGGCAGGAGTCCACCCTGAAACAACAATCACATTTCACAGAGCCACTCTGGAGCACAGCGGCTTACTCTTAGTCAAGGACTGGTGCTGCACATGGTTTGTATGGCTATGCTCCTAACCTACTGGGAGCACAGGAGCTTGGCATACATTGGTAGTGGGTTCTCCTGATCAACAGGGGTTTGTTTTGTTTTGTTTTTGCTGCTCCATTACAATCTTGTGGGGTCACTGCAATATATGCAAGTGATGCTGAAGTCCTGGGAGGCACAGAGCTGCCTGTGCTTCTATTTCTCTCTGATTCCAGGGCACGCTCAGTGGTGTGTGTGTGTGTGTGTGTGTGTGTGTGTGTGTGTGTGTGTGTGTGTGTTTGTGTATGAGTGTGTGTGTGTGAGTTTGTGTGTGAGTTTGTGTATGAGTGTGTGTGTGTGTGTGTGTGTGTGTGTGTGTGTGTGTGTGTGTGTGTGTGTGGTTTTGCCATGACTGCTTATGTAGAGAGAGTTCTGTTAGAGCTTGGTCAGTGTTTCTCACACTGGTCTACTCCCTCACAATGGCTAGTTGGGACATTAAATGAAACCTCAATGCTTTTGTTTTGAAATTTGTATGGTCCAAAACCCAGAACTGAGCTGTAAGCCCCTTCTAGGCTGCCTGTGTGGCCCTCATTTGTCCTCTCCCAGAACCTAGTGCCTGAGCCTAGGCAGCCCCAGTCTCCTACCGTTACCCACCTCTGCTCCCCTCATATTCTATCATCCTCCTGAGTTCATCAGGGACCCTCTGGAGAAGCTGTCCCAGCCTCACGCTCCTATAATCGTGAGGAATTTTTACAAAAGCAAGAATTTTATAATCCAAATTACATTTCCTTATAACATCTCCTTATTATCAAATCTGTTACCTGAGACAGAACTGCAGCCAGGCGATGATGGCACATGACTTTAGTCCTGGCACTGAGGAAGCAGAAGCAAGTGGGTCTCTGTGGGGAAACTTTGCTAATTAACGTTGAAGTCCACCATGACCAGATAGCCTCTTTGCTCGGGGCAATATGGGAGACTCCCATCTCCTTCTCTGGTCTAGTCTAGTCTAGTCTAATCTGATGTAGACCCCCACCCCATATATATCTCTACCTGAGGGACATCACGTTGCATCATAGTTTATAGGACCAGTTTCCTTCCTCCTAACAAAACCTGTCAGCCAGCACCCCCAGCCAATGACCTTGCCCATCCTGGATGTTCCTACCCTCAGTCCCCCAAAACTTTAGTCACCCTAAGAAAAGTTGATCTGCCTACTGAGTGTGGGTCCAGTGTGGCTTATTCACTGTATGTACTCACAGGGCTTCTGAACCCCACCCCTACCCCATTCAAAACCTCTACTCCCTCTGCCCTCGTGGACTGTGTGGGCAGCGGTCCACTAGAGCAGGGAGACCCTTTTGTACCTCACTCACACCAGTGCATTACGCGAACCTTGTTCACTGGATTGTCTGGGGTGACGTGGGCTCATATCCACAATATTTGGTATACGGTAGTAAGTTGGTGGGGGTGGGGTGGGGAACTAGGATATAGGGCAGGGATACATACAGTTGCATGTCTGCTTCAATTAGCAGATGCTGCAGATCCACACAGTATAAAATACTATACAACCAAACATCCGCCTTTACAGGTTGTTATTCTTCTAAGCAGTAGGTAACTTTTCCTGGGTTTCATTCTTTCTAGTGTACTAGATCCAGAAATTTAGTGTGATGCCCTGCGTTCTCTTTTCTTTGACTTAACATTGGTTTCTGAAAGAATCTTTGCTACCTAAAACCTGCAGTCTGTTTTATGGCAACACTGGATAATGGCTTTTTGAAACTGAGGGGGAAAAATTGGAGCATCTGTAAACAGAAATGCCAAATTATTGATAGTCATCGTTGCTGCTTCACATTAGTATGAGACTGATGCAGAAGGAAGCCCATTCTTCGTGTTCAGTGCTGGGGATGGGGTGGGGAGGGTAGAAAGGGTGCTTTTTCTTAAAACGAAAATAATTACTGCTATTTTAAATTTTCCTGATTATTGAATGTGAGACCCTCTAACATGACTTGAGAAGCTGTACACATAGGCAGAGTCATTTTCCTATTTACATTCTTTGTTTGTTTGGGGGAAATTGGTAGGTGTCTAATTACTGTTCACTTCATTGTTGTATTGCAGTAAAAGATTTAAAAAAAAATAAAGAACAGGGAGACTCATGGGTCTCTATGAGTTTTAGGCTAGCCTAGTCTACATTGTGGAACTCTCAGAAGGAAGGAAGGAAGGAAGGAAGGAAGGAAGGAAGGAAGGCAGGAAGGAAGGAAGGAAGGAAGGAAAGAGAGAGAGAAGAGAGGGAGGGAGAGAGAGAGAAAGGACGGAAGAGGTTGGTTATGTTGAGTTATTTTGTAGTAAAAACAATTAAAATTGGATAAACGAATGCTTTAAAATTTTTGTTTTGCTGAAAATGCTTTCTTCCAGAGTATATTAAATATTTGAGTTTTTCTTGTATTTATAATTTTGTGGGAGCTTATTGTTTTTAAGTCAAGTAATCGAGAACTGGCAGTGTTTGCCAGACCTGGGATTTGCTTGGGCTCTTAAGAGTCAAAGTTTCTTTTCCTTTTTATTGTATACCTTGCAAAGTTTTCCTAATATTTACATATTGGTGTTCAGACATTTTTCTTTGGTGAAGCATGCATTTCTTCTATCCGTGGTCCCTGGTTAATGTTAACAGCTGAGCACCCTGGCACTGCTAACTGCTTCCTTCCTGGACAGCTTCTTCAGCTTGAAGGGCTTGCATAATGCCCATCAGTCATAGACTGGGGAGACTCAAGACTGGAACATACGAAGTGGTTCTGAGTCACCAACCCCCAACAACACACCAGTGACCTTACCAGCGGGACTTGGGCGTGTGGCTTTAATTAAAGAAACAACTGCTTGCCCAGCTTTTGCTTTGGCTCTCGATGGGGGACAGAAGCCAACACGGAAGCAGTCCAAGGTTCTGGGCTGTTGCATGGTAACTGTGCTTTAAGACACTGCTGTGGACCAAGGACTTCTCCGGCATATGTTTACTGGGAAGCAGTGTAAACGGCAAGAATAGACACAGCAGCTGCTGCTGCAAGACTGGACCCCCTGTCTGTCTCACGGTGCTAAGTGGAGAACCAGAAGCAACTGGGCTGACAGAACCGGCAACAGACTGGAATAGATTGAGCCCTGAGCAGTCCACTGAGGAGCTAGTCTCGGTTGGACAACGCTGCTAGGGCTGTGTGGCGCAGCATCAGAGCCTGCATGGAGTGACTTCAGGAGGAGCTGGCAGGCAGGCTTGATTACAGGGCTGGGCATAGTTCATACTCTTGCCATTTTCTACATACAGTGGATGGTGAGATGAGCCTGGAGCTCTCTCTGAGCTACGTACAGTGGCTGTCACAGTATTTTTAACTTATTTGAAAATCCAAGCATGTTCTTAAAAAATTAAAAATATCAAAGTAAGCCGGGCGTGGTGGCGCACGCCTTTAATCCCAGCACTCGGGAGGCAGAGGCAGGCGGATTTCTGAGTTCGAGGCCAGCCTGGTCTACAAAGTGAGCTCCAGGACAGCCAGAGCTATAAAGAGAAACCCTGTCTCGAAAAACAAAAAAAAAAAAAAAAAATATATCAAAGTACAGTTGACCCATGAAGTTAAACTGTGTTAATTCATTTATGTATGGGTTGCTTAGGATATTGGTGACAATTTGGGGTGGGAGGACATCAGAATCAGGTAGCTTAGCAACATTTGTAAAATGAAGGTATGTATAGAATACATCCCGACAGTCGTCTGCTCTAATCATTTTCTATCATGAAATATGCATAAATCCATTTTTAAAGTAAATACCTGGGGTAGAGAGGAAGCTTAGTTGGTGAAGTGCTGGCCGTACAAGCCTCAGGACTCAGTTCAGATCCCTCAGAACATAAACCATTGGGCACGGGAGCCATAACCGGCGCTGGGATGCTGTTGGGGATTGGCCTGTTGCTACATATTGCAATGCTAGGTGTGGTCCCTAAGGCCTGGTTGCCCCAAAGACAAGAAGAGTCCACTCTTAGGCCCAAGTGACACTATGTGACCTGGCCCCTCCCCCAAGTTATTTCTGATTGGTGAATAAAGATGCCTACAGCCAACAGCTGTGCAGAATTGAGGTAGGCCGGCTTGGGGCTCCCAGGCTTGGGGTAGGAGGAGACCACGAGGAGAGAGAGAAGGTGGAAAAAGGAGAAAGACACCATGAGTTAGGAGTCAAGAAAGCATGGCCATGAGGACTGGCCAACTGGAGTTAAAATGAAACTATGTAAGGACTTAACTCAGGGTTATCAGTCGGAAATAGACTTTAATAGCATAGAGGGTAGATATCTGTCCAGCACTAGTACTTTATTATAAACATAAAGGTCATGTGGGTCATTTATCCGGGAAATGAATGATCAAAGACAGGGTAGACACCCTGGGTTGAAATTAAATATTTTCTACAATAGGAAGGTAGAGGCAGGAGGATTTCCAGGGACTTGCTAGCCATCTAGCCAAACAGTGAGCTGCAAGTTCAGGGAGAGACACTGCCCCAGTTATCCAGGGCACTAAGTCAGTGGGAACCCCTGGCCTCCACATACATGCATATGTATGCATATACATTACATGTGCACAGAGTGCAACTTCCTCTAGACTTATGTAGCATAGCACACACTGTGCTGCTTGTAATCAAATATAAATAAATATTTCAGTATAAAGTCATAATTGAAAAAGCATCAACTGTTGGGCTGGTCATACTAGCAGGTGGTAGGGCTCTTAACTAGCATGCATGCAGCCCCAGGTCCAATGTCTGACACCACATACTAGTTAACTGTAGAACTACCGTGATTTCATAGCTGCCTTTCACTGCTACTGTCTGTCTCATCTGCTAATATTCTTGAGCAGTTCCTCTCTGTTATAAGTTGTATCTATAACACGGTAAAAACGATCTTTTAGTTTATAAATGTTTTTGCTACATAGAATACATAACACATGACTAGTGCATTAATCTGTTTGCTATTAGCAAGGCTGCCTGCCAATAGCAGATTATCATCTTCAGAAGACTTGAAAGTTACACATGAACTGATTCTACAGGGGCTGGTGCCCGACACTAGCATTGCCCAGTGACAGCTGTGGCATGCTGCAGAGCATTTCTAGCCTCACCCATATCCCTCACTAAACTACAAGGCAATAGGTATTTAAGTCATTTCTATGCAGTACCTAAACTTGAATATATATATCATGATTTCTTATGGTCTCAATAATATAGTATCAAACTTCTGTATGTTTGCCAAGCCAACAAAAGACCAATGTATCTACAGGTAGGACCTGTGTGCTTCTGTGTGGAGAGTGAGGACAATCACAGAGCCCTTTGGAATCAGCCCCATTTATAAACTAAAATTTACTTCGCTTTAAACACCTTGGCAGCTTCCAGCGATGTGGTTCACGTTTCTCCCACCACTTTCCAGCATCACATCTGACATTATCAGCTCCATTGTCATCAGCCCACTGCCCAGGGCGTGAGCGGGGAATGTGTCTTCCCAGCTTATCACGTGACTCCCCTTGTGATGGTATCCAACACATGAAAATTCTTAGTGGACGTCTGTCACATTTTATGGTTTCTAGATTAAGCCATGATCAAGTAGTCTTCTATTACACAAATAGACATCTGAAAATCATAGCTTTTTTATGTTTTAAAGCTTTGTGTACTTTTAAAATTTTTACCAGAGTTATACAGCTCCTTTTTAAAGGGACACAAGAGTTCCGCTTAGAATTTCAACTAATAAATTTAAGGACCAAAGATCATTAGTCCGTCCTTTCTAGTAAATACCAGATCTAGGCAGTCACCAACAGATCCTAAATCGGTAGGTGACAGGCTGGCTGGAAACTCTAATTGACGAGATCAGCTGAGACACTTTAGGCTGACTGAGCTTAATGCCAGAAAAGAAAGACATTTGCTTAGCTTCCCCAGAGAGAATCCCATGCTTCCTTCTATGCAACAGTCTTACCTACACTTGAAAGTTTTTGTTTTGAAAGAAAGAGCAAGCTTCTCAATCTGATAATTAGTGCAATACAAGAAACAACGGGCTCACGAAAGACTAAATCTTGGGAATAAAATAAGCAAAGGCTGACATGGTAGATTCTGCAGAACTAATGGGCCGTTTCTTCAGCAACTAAAAAGTCAAATGTGAGAGACCTAGAAGATGCTTAAGGATGGGTGGGACTGGAGAGATGGCTCAGCGGTTAAGAGCACCGACTGCTCTTCTAGGTCCTGAGCTCAAATCCCAGCAACCACATGGTGGCTCACAACCACCTATTGGTGGAGAATCTACCAGAAACATCTCCCTTCACATAACACGGAATTAGGATCCAAGCAATCCAGATTCCTAATTGCAAAACCAGTAATTAGACATCAGCCCTCTCCTGGTCAATTCTGGTACCGCAACCTTATTCACCGAAACACTAAACTCAAAGGCAAACCTGGAGAGATGCCAGGGTGTGGAGGAGTTTCTAGAGCCAGACAAAGCAAACAGCAGGACAAGAAAGGAGAGGAAGAAAGCCAAGTAAATTAGTACGACACTGTCATCAACTGAAAGCCAGGTCACATCAGTGCTCCTGATCCTCTCAGCTCTGCTGCTTGTCAGCCACCATCTGGAGCAAGTCTTCCCTGAGCCGTGTTTCCTTGTCTACAACATGGGAATATTACATGCTCTATAGGGCTATTATGAAGAGAAAGCAAGGTGACACCTGTCAAGGGCTCAGGGAGGGCTCAAGTCAGCAGGCAAAGACATCAGGCAGTCAAGGCAGCATTGAAGCCCCCTTCATGCTGTCATCTCCCGGCACTGACCAAGCGCCCTCCCTACCGGCTATCATCTCTCTTCTCTCCCCCAGGACTGGCTGTGTTTCCTCTAAAGGCCCTCCCGGGAGGGCTTGAACCGTGTCCAGCTTCACTCATTCTTTTCTCAGCACTCTGCACAATGCCTGGAACACAGTAAGTGCCTCCAAGCCTGGTGGTACAAACGCTCAATCTCAGCGCTCAAGAGGCAGAGGCTGGTGGGTCTCGGGGAGTTCCAGGCCAGCCAGGGCTACACAGAGAGACCCTGTCTCAGATAAATAATTAAACAAGTAAATAGAAACACTGGTAAAATTCCCAGTTCATCTCATGAATAACTCTTTAGTACTGCTTTGGGTTGAATTGTACTCTACCAAGAAAATGCTGTTGAAGATCTGGGTGCCTCTGAATATGATTTTACTACGTAAGGTGATGCTCCAGGTGTAACTCCACAAATTCAGGAGAGGCGCACTACAACATGAATCCTCAGCAGCAGCATCCAGAGACAACAAAAGCAAGGACGCTGCCAGGGGTAGAGATTGGAGCCAGTGATGGCTTCAAACCAAGAAAGATGGACTGAGTTCTACAACCAGAAACTGGGAGGAGGCATGGAAGGTCTCCAGTATAGTTTCAGAGGAAGCTAGGGTTTGCTAGCTCATTTTCAGACTTGGCATCCAGGGCTGTAAAATCCCCAGCTTAAATCCCCAGCTGTGGTACTTTTCTTTGGCAGCCTGAGAAACTAGTATCAGTAGCAATGCTGTGGTAGTGGTTAAATGAGAATGCTTTGCCCCGCCCCCACATAGGCTCATGTTTAAATGCTTGGTCCCCAGTTCGTGGAAACTCTTTGGAAGGATTAGGAGGTGTGGCCTTGTTGGAGAAAGTGTGACACTGGGTGTAGGCTTGGCGATTAAGAGCCCATGTCAGGACCAGTCTGTTAGGGTGTTTGTCTGTCTGCCTCCTCCCCCTCTCTCTGCCTCCAGAGAGAAACCAGCTATTGCTCTAGTACCATGTCTGCCTGCCTGCTGCTACACTCACTGCCATGATGGTCATGGATTCACCCTCTGAAGCTATAAAGCTAACACTTAAATTTCCTTTATGAATTGCCTTGGTCATGGTGTCTTCATGACAGAAAAGCTTGTCTGTCATTCCAGTGTTGCATGCAGTACCTGTACCTCCCCATTTCTGGCTTTTCTCCCCTTGTCTTGACAGCTCTGATCTACATAAACTACTGTAGCAACAGCTTTCTTGTTTCCTCTTTATTCAGTGTTCTTCCTGATAACAAATATGCTCTATTTAATAATTCACTAACAAAATTAACAGAAGTTATTAGTGAGTCAAGATTTAAATGAGCTACATATTCATGTTTATTCAGTGACATTTCAGCCCTTAAGATGAACTGGTGTGTGTGTGTGTGTGTGTGTGTGTGTGTGTGTGTGTGTGTGTGTGTGTGATGTCATTCCCTCAGTTCCTCATCTCTTAAGACAGTCTCTCCACCATGAACCTGGAGCCTGCCAGTTTGGCTAGACTAGGTAGCCAGGTAGCCAGCAAGCCCCAGGGATCCTGTCTCTACCTCCTCAGTACTAAGATAAACACAAGTATGCTACCTTGCCTTGCTTTCTTATATGGGTACTGGGAATCAAACTTGGGTCTTAACGGTTATTCAGTAAGCACATTATCAACTGAACCATCTCCACAGGCCCTATAATACATATTTCTAAAACAAGGGCATGAATTACCTTTCGTCCATGATACAGGAGCGTGTACTATTCTTCTAGAGGACCCATGTTCAGACCCTAGCACTCACAACTGCCTACTACTACAGCCTCAAGGAATGTGATGCCCTCTTCTGGCTTCGTGTGTGCGTGTGCTCTCACTCGCTCCCTCCTCCCCTCTCGCTTACATATAATTAAAAAGTAAAATAAATCAAGAATTTTATTCTTATCTACCTTGACACTTTAGCTGTCACCGTTTGTATTCCATCAGTTGTCTTAGGGTTTTACTGCTGTGAAAAGACACCATGACCACAGCAACTCCTATTTATAAAGAAAAACATTCCACTGGGGCTGGGTTCCAGTTTGAGGTTTAGTCCATTATTGTCATTGCAGAAAGCATGGCTGCATGCAGGAAGACATAGTGCTGGAAGAGCCAAGAGTCCTACATCTTGATCTGCAGGCAGGACACTGTGTGCCACACTGGGTATAGCTTGAGCATAGGAGACCTCAATGCCTGCCCCATAGTGATCCACTTCCTATTAAGGCCATGCCTCTTAGTAGTGCCTTTTCTATGGGCCAAGCATTCAAACACAAGTCTATGAGGGCTATACCTATTCCAACCACCATATTTCACTCCCTAGCCCCCATAGACTTGTAGCCATAACATAATGCAAAATGTATTTAGTCCAACTTTAAAAGTCCCCATGGGTCCCCAGGTTCAACAGTATTTAAAAGTCCAAAGTTCAAAGTCTCTTCTGAGTTCATGAAATCTCATAACTGTAGTCCCCTTTAAAATCACAATAAAAAAGCAGATCACATACTTCCAAGAGGAAGAAGCATGTTGCTGTCAACAAAGCTAAAAAGAACTGGAGATCTGGAGAGCTGACAGACATGGAGATGCAGTTTTGAGTTTGTCCGGTATTTCCTCACCGTGTCCCTTTTTTTATTTCTGGAATGGCAATTATATCCTGCGCCACTATATGCTGGAAGTATGTGGGGAAGACCCTACTTCCATCTTGTGAAAAGGAATTAAAAGAACAGTTTAGGTCAAGGTGTGGTTGTAAACACCGTTAATCCCAGAGGCTTGCAGGTCTTTGGGTTCAAGGTCAGACTGGTGTACAGAACAGGTTCCAGGACAGGCAAACTAGACAGAAAGTTGGTTTAGATGCTATTAAGAGAGCAGGCCATGTTCTAATCCCAGAAAGCAGCAGAACTTGGCAGCTTTAGCCACGCAGTTCTGGCTTTAGAGTCAATGATAGAAGGGGTTATAGAATTGCCCACATAAAGACACCTGACCTTTATGTTTATAATAAAGTATAATAAATAATAAATATATTATAACATTTAGGAAATTGTTACTTTTTTGGAAAAATTAGGGTTTTTTTTTTCTTTTTTCTTTTTTCTTTTTTTTTTTTTTGTACACTGTAGCTGTCTCCAGACACTCCAGAAGAGGGCACCAGATCTCGTTACGGATGGTTGTGAGCCACCATGTGGTTGCTGGGATTTGAACTCTGGACCTTCGGAAGAGCAGTCGGGTGCTCTTACCCACTGAGCCATCTCACCAGCCCTTGGTTTTTTCAAGACAGGGTTTCTCTGTGTAGCCCTGGCTGTCCTGGAACTCACTCTGTAGACCAGGCTGACCTTGAACTCATAAATTCGCCTGCCTCTGCCTCCCAAGTGCTGGAATTAAAGGCGGTGTGCCACCATGCCCGGCCGGTTTGGTTTTTTATCAAGAATCCAGCATGGACGGGGAGAGGCTCACAAGCCCCATGCCTAAGTCTCTATCTCAGTTGATGGCTTCTTGGGGAGAGTCAGTTTCTTTACAGATGTTACTCCCAGCAGGCCACAGTCCAGTGGATGGTCACATAACCAGGAGCATATGGACGCTATAGGTTTCACAAATTCAAATTTATAAATATACATTTATTAAAACATAAATATAAAAATTTAAAGGCAGAAAGTTGGGAAGGGGAGGGCAGGAAGGAAGAGTGGGGCACAGAAGGATAAAAGAAAATTTGGAGGGGTGAGGCGGGAATCTGATCTAAATACATTGTATATATGAATGGAACTCTTTGTTGTTTCTGTGTAGCCCTGGTGGTCCTTGGGACTCACTCCCTAGACCAGGCTGGCCTCGAACTCAGATCTGCAAACCTCTGGTAAGATTAAAGGTGTGCTGCTATCACCACTCAGGTATGAATAGAATTCTTGAACTAATAAAAACATATTTAAAACTAAACATTTAGGGGAGAGATGGTTCAGTGGTTAAGAGCACTAGGTGTTCTTCCAGAGGACCTGGGTTCAATTCCCAGCACCTATGTGGCAACTCACAACTCCAATTCCAAGAGCTCCAATCCCACATACAGACATACATGTAGGCAAAATACAAAGGCATATGAAATAAAAATAAATACAAGTTATAAAAAAACTAGGTTATTAAACATTTAATCTTTACTATACTTTGTTACATGTGACAAGTTGATCTTACTCAGTCCACACCTCTCTCTGTCCACATGCCTGGTAGAAAAGTGCACTGATTCATCTTGCTCTATTGCAACATAAGGAAGTGTCTACCAACCAGCGGCTGACTACCTGCTTCCCACCATGTGTAACGTCCCACTTAGCTTCCTCATGTGGATAAAAGAATGACACTTCATGTCAAAGTTCAAAGTTACCCAAGGCCATTCCATTGAGGCAGCCACAGAGTAGCTCACACCTTTAATCTCTTCATTCCAGAGGCAGAGGCAGGAAGATCTCCTAGTTCTACACTAGTCTGGTTTACCTATATATCTGGCTCCATGCCAGCAAAAACTATATTTAAAAAAAAAAAAGCCAGGCGTGGTGGCGCATGCCTTTAATCCCAGAGGCAGAGGCAGGCGGATTTCTGAGTTCGAGGCCAGCCTGGTCTACAAAGTGAGTTCCAGGACAGTCAGGGCTACACAGAGAAACCCTGTCTCAGAAACACACACACACACACTCAATTGATGGCAATCAAAAAATGTTCAAATAATCAATGACTTTTATTGAGGTAGAATATCTACAACCACTCTGGAAATCAGTCTGGCGGTTCCTCAGAAAATTGGACATAGTACTACCGGAGGATCCAGCAACACCTCTCCTAGGCATATATCCAGAAGATGTCCCAACCGGTAAAAAGGACACATGCTCCACTATGTTCATAGCAGCCTTATTTATAATAGCCAGAAGCTGGAAAGAACCCAGATGCCCCTCAACAGAGGAATGGATACAGAAAATGTGGTACATTTACACAATGGAGTACTACTCAGCTATTAAAAATAATGAATTTATGAAATTCCTAGGCAAATGGATGGACCTGGAGGGCATCATCCTGAGTGAGGTAACCCAATCACAAAAGAACTCACACAATATGTACTCACTGATAAGTGGATATTAGCCCAGAAACTTAGAATACCCAAGATATAAGATACAATTTGCTAAACGCATGAAACTCAAGAAGAATGAAGACCAAAGTGTGGACACTTTGCCCCTTCTTAGAATTGGGAACAAAACACCCATGGAAGGAGTTACAGAGACAAAATTTGGAGCTGTGACAAAAGGATGGACCATCTAGTGATTGCCATATCCAGGGATCCATCCCATAATCAGCTTCCAAACGCTGACACCATTGCATATACTAGCAAGATTTTGCTGAAAGGACCCAGATATAGCTGTCTCTTGTGAGACTAGGCCGGGGCCTAGCAAACACAGAAGTGGATGCTCACAGTCAGCTATTGGATGGATCACAGGGCCCCCAATGGAGGAGCTAGAGAAAGTACCCAAGGAGCTAAAGGGATCTGCAACCCTATAGGTGGAACAACATTATGAACTAACCAGTACCCCGGAGCTCGTGTCTCTAGCTGCATATGTATCAAAAGATGGCCTAGCCGGCCATCACTGGAAAGAGAGGCCCATTGGACTTGCAAACTTTATATGCCCCAGTACAGGGGAACGCCAGGGCCAAAAAGGGGGAGTGGGGGGGTAGGGGAGTGGGGGTGGGTATGGGGGACTTTTGGGATAGCATTGGAAATGTAAATGAGAAAAATACCTAATAAAAAAAAGAATATCTATAAAATTCTTCATCTTAACCATTTGTAAAGCATACAGTTCAACAGTAATTACGATGCTATGTAACTATCACCTCTGTCTAATTTCTATCACTAGAAAAGGAAACCCCATAGCCATTAAGCTGTCACTAGCCCTGTCTTCTCAGCTGACAGACAAATCCTGTCTCTAGGTCAATGGACTTCCTATAAATTGGAGTCGGGGGGGTGCTTTGGAGTCCTTAGACTCCTTTAGCTGAATCTCAGCTCCTGAGTAAGCCTGTGACAATCATTCTCAAAGCAGGCTAGAAGCTCCTCTCCCTGGGAGTAATGAGATGGGCAGGAGGGAGGGGCTCAGCTGAAGGATGCCAGTGAGGACCACCTTTTATGTCTAAAAGAGGCAGAGTGGACAAGGCTCTGTCAAGACACTCCTCCTGGTTACACCCTGGACAGTCAAACACATTAACACTCCCAAATATTGAATTCTCAGAAAAAAAAATCTCAGTGACTATTTGTTCTTCAGTCTTTGCATTTTCAAACTCTGCTTTTGAGATCCAAACTTTCATCATCAAATAAGTGTAAAATGGTGAAACTCAGACTCAGAACTAGATCTGGGCCCACTTCCTCGAATTACTAGGAAATAGTTTCGTTTCCTTTGGGGCCCCACCCTTCTCAGGCTCTGATCTCCCACCCTTCCTTTGAGGTCGAGGAAGGTTTGGCAGAAATAATTGTTCTTTCTAGGACGGGTCCCCATGCTCTCAATGCCTTCAGGAACAGACAGGATTACTACCTTTCAAAGCAGTATGGTTTTTGGTTTTTTGGTTTTTCCCCCATGCGTAATGGTGGAAGCAAAGAAACACGTCACAGAGATGCCCAGATGTAAACTGGAAATGAGGCCTTTGAACTCAGCCAAAGGAACCAGCGCTTCTCTTTTATAAAGGCCAACACTGCTTAACCAAATAGGCAGCAAGGCCCTACTTTCCACTTCCTCTTCGCCCTGCCTCTGTACCCACAGCAACTGCCTCATCACTGGCTGGAAAAGACTTGCTGCCAGCAGGCTCAGACTTCGGATTTTAGGCGGCGGGGGTGGGGGTGGGGGCTAGGAGGGCAAAAGCATGGAATCCCAGGTCCAGTGAACTTCAACCATCAGAGTATCAGCGCGGGGTGGGGTGGAGTGTCCCTTTATTCTTTGAGGGAGCAAGCATTAAAGACTTTCAGCAATGATACTAGCTCAAGAAAAGTCCACACCTCAAACTGCTAGTAAGTCCGAATCCAGAATTGTGCCAAATTTTGGTGTAAAGTCCTAAGCTAGAGTAGTTGGATGCAAATTCCAGTTCTCTGAAGTTCCCCACCCCATTACAAGTAACTAACTTTACTAGGCTCACGGGGTGTAACGGAAACCTGGCTTCACCCAAAAGCGCTGGATCTCAGACTGATGAAAGACGCGTCCCATCAACAAGTGTCCACGGGATCCTTGCAGGGGAACGGTGGATGCTGCACGTGCCTAATCGCGTTCTGAGCGCTGGGGTAAGAGGGTCTCACATCCCTTCCTGCCCCGGAGTTCAGTGTAGTCAGTGGCTATGCATTCACCCTCCCCAGAGCCCTGAGTGCCAGCCACAGGACCCAGGAGGGACCCTCGCCTCGGCCAGGTGGAGGCTCTGGGGCCACAGCTGGGACCGGGACCTGACAACTTGGCTCCCTGCGCCAAAAGTGAAGCAACTCGGGAAAGTTCCCGGAGCTGCCCCCGCTTCCTGAAGCCGCCTCCCGGCGCCCAGCACACCCCGGCGCACGCACGGACCTGAGATGGTCTCCTGGTATCCCTTGGTGAAGTACTGCATGGCGGTGGCCGCCCTCCAGGGCGTCTTGAGCAGCCCCTGCCGCTGGGGGTCCTCGCCCAGCGAGCGCAGAATGGACGAGTAAGCGGCCGCCAGTTTGGGGAGGTTCACCTGGTTTTCCTCCTCGCTGCGGTGCCGCCCTGCCTTCCAGGCGTCGGTTGGCTGTGCGCCCTTGGCCTCGGGCGGCCGGGACTTGTCGGCAGGCGGGCTGGCCCCGGGCCGCGGCAGCTCCCGCTCGGAGAACCCATTGGTGCACCTGACTCCCCGCGGCTTCTCCATGGACCCGGCGCGAATGCTCCCGAGACACCCTGGGGTGCTAACAAGCGCTGCGGCTCAGCTTAGCCGGCGGCCGTAACCTGTGGCCGTCACCCGGACTGGGGCTCAGCACCTAGGGACACTCTCGGAGACTATGGGCAGGCGCCAGCTGGGAAGCCCCGCCGCGCCTCTCTTTTATGGCAGGGCGACTCTGCCGGCGCCGCGAGATATTCTCATTGGCCGGAGCCTCTTGCGTCATGGATCTCGCCCCGCCCCTGAGACCCGCCCTCCTGGGTGGCCCCTAAACCCCCGCAGTTACACAAGACAAGCTTCTGGTTAGACCCCCTCGATTTATAAAGGGAAGAACTGAGTCTACAAAAAGACAAGAATCCGGGGAGCTGGAACCTCCGAGATAGAAACACCGATTCTCCCTCACTTTCCCCGGAAAAAGGGGGCGTGTTCGCAAAAAAAAAAAAAAAAAAAAAATGCTGTGGTCTAGTTGCCCTGAGAAAGATGAGCTAACTAACAGGTGACCTTGCTGGGGCAGGCAGGGTGGAGCAAATATGCTGGTCATAAGCAACCTTGTGCTCTTTTTTAAATATTTTTTTTCTTTTTAGCTTTTTTTTTTTTTCGAGATTACAATTAACTTCCTGTCTGCTTTCCCTTTCCTCCTTCCAAACCTTCCCAAATACCTTCCCACACACACACACACACCTTGCTCTCTTTTAAATTCAGTCTCTTTTTTAACAGTTCTTATGTATGTGTGTGTGTGTGTGTGTGTGTTTCTAAATATATAAATACAACTGCTCAGTCTGGTTAATGTCTCTTGTGTGTATACATTTTCAGGGCTAATCTGGTATTGGTGTTCTCTTTCCTAGGGAAGATTAGCTCAGCCTAAGCATTCCTCGGTCACCTGTGGCTCTTTGTCTAGGGTGAGGCCTCATGAGTTGTTGTCCCACTCACTCCCAACCCCCACCCTCATCCATGTTTATACTTCTACTGGAGTCATTCTTTTTTCTTTCTTTTTTTTTTTTTTTTTTTTATGTCTTTTGAGACAGGATTTCTCTGTATAGCCCTGGCTGTCCTGGCTTTGTAGACTAGGTTGGCCTCAAACTCAGAAATCCGCCTGCCTCTGCCTCCCAAGTGCTGGGTGTCATTCTTTTGTTGTGCTTTGTTTTACTTTTTGAGACCAAGTCTCACAGTACAGTTCTGTCTGGCCTGGAGTTCTCTATGTCGACCACCAGGAAGGCATTTAATTCAAATGATCTGCCTGCCTCACACTTCCATACGGTGGGATTAAAAGCACGAGCCCTGCCTCTCTCCTGCTTTAAAGGCTGGAGAAGTTGTGACTTGAAAATTGTTCAGTCGTTTAAAATGTATACAACACACACACCTGCCACTCTAGAAAACCCTCTGGCCTCTCTCAAGGCATGAGTTATGGTGCATGGCACTCACGGGAGTCACCTATGTCCAGGGAGATAATAATATTTGTGAGCTGCCAGATCGCTGTGCTGCTGTTTTAACCTGCTCTGACCTTATCTTTCACAATGACTAGGGGAAGCTTGTTTTCTCTCATTACCCTGAATTTGGTGATCAGCAAGAGGACTAGGGCAGCTAGCCACACCCTCTAGCCGGACAGTGTGTACTCTACCAAGAACTGGTCCTTGGCAAACCAACCACTGACGAGAGGGGTGCTAGAGTAATGGCTCAGCAAACCAACCACTGACAAGAGGGGTGCTAGAGTAATGGCTCGGCAGTTAAGAGCACTTGCTGCTCTTTCCAGCTCCCAGCACCTTCCTCAGGCAGTTCACGACCAGCTCCAAGAGATCCAATCCCTCTGACTTCTGCGGCCTCTTGAAATCACATGTACAACCCCACGCACATACACATACATAATTTTAAAAAGAATTTGTTTATTAAAACAAATACTTAAGCTGGGCACACACCTTTAATCCCAGCACTGGGGAAACTGGGGCCTGTGGATCTCTGTGAGTTCAAGGCCAGCCTGGACTCCAGAGTTCCAGGACAGCCGAGGTTACACAAAGAAGAAGTCTTGCCTTAAAAACCCATAAACAAACAGACAGACAAACAAGCAAATACTTAAAAAAAAAAAAAATAGATGAAGAGCTGGAGAGATGGCTCAGTGGTCAAGAGCACTGGCTGCTCTTCCAGAGGACCCAGGTTCAATTCCCAGCACCCACAAACTGTCTATAACTCCAGTTCCAGGGGATCCGACAACCCTCACACAGACATACATGCAGGCAAAACACCATTTCACATAAATTGAAAATAAATTTTACAAAAAGATTAAATGAAGAAATGGGCATCTGTGTTCTTAAGATTTGCATGACTGAAAATCATCTTCTGACCAGCAATTAAGAATTAGTTGGGAGTCCTTTGGCCACAAACCTTCAGCCATGAGAAGGCAGTCACCAGTCTGCAATCACCCAGCTCCTGCATTAATCTGCCCCCCAATTCAGCTTCCAGAACAAGCATGTTTCTTCTTTTCTTCTCTTCTTCTTTTCTTCTCTTCTTCTTCCTGTTGGTGTGTGTGTGTGTGTGTGTGTGTGTGTGTTGGGACAGGGTTTTTCTGTGTAGTCCTGGTATTCACTTTATAGATCTGGCAGGCCTGGAACTCAGAGATTTGCCTGCCTCTGCCTCCCAATTGCTGGCGTTAAAGGGGTGTGCTGCCACCACGGAGCCTAAGACTGCTTTAGATGGGAGAATGCCCTCTTCTTGACTTCAGCTAGTCTATCACCAAGAGTTTACCACCCCTGTAGCTTTTCACGCTGATTAGCTTCCTGCCTGCAGTAAAGCCTCCTGCTGGCTTACGTTTGTGGTAGCCAGAACTTTGACCTTGGGAAAATTGATTAGCAAGTGAAAAAAAAATTTGTTTTCATTTAAAAACCCATTTGTATTTTGTGGGGAAATAGCAGGTCGATCCAACTTTAAGTACAAAGATTTACTCTCCAGAAGTTGGTACAAACTGAAATAAATGTTACTGATCATCTGGGTTTTTGGTTTTTTTTTTTTCTCTTTCCCTCTACCTCCCAAGGGCTGGGACATAAAGGCTTGGTGACTCAAAAGGGCTCTTAAGCAGTAACACATACTTTGATTTGTTTATTTTCTTTGAGAATGGGGGAGGGGGACCTGTTTTTCACAGGGGAGGGATTATGTCATAATTCCAAAGGTGGATTTTATCAAGCAATCAAATTAGTGTCTTCTTTGTTTCTGAGAATATCTTATGCTGATTCTCTGACCTATCAATAGGTGTGAGTAAGCTTGAGATCAGAGCAAGCAGAAGATAAGCCCTGGGATTGTCTTGTACTAATAAAGTCTATTATTGTAATTTGTAATTCATATTTATTGAACATCTATCTATTCCAAATAAACATTCAGGAAAAAAACATGAGCATTGCTTAACCTCAGAGTCATCTTCAGTCTAAAATAGGAAAAATGGGCCTGAAATGTAGCTCAGTTGGTAGAGTGCCTTCCTAGTACATAAAAAGTCCAGGCTTCTATGCTCAGAAACATAAATGAGACATGTTGATGCAAGCCTATCATCCCAGCACTGAGGAGGTGAAAGCAGTAGGTCAGTAGTTCAAGGTCATCTTCAGCTATCTAGAGATTTAGAGTCCAATCTTGGCTAAATGAGACCCTGACTAAATAAACAAACAAAACAGAAGAAATGTAAAGCACTTGCCTGGCATGCTTGAGCCCTGTGCTCCATCCTGAACACTGCCAAGATGTGTGCACATGTCTGTAAGTAAAGTATAAGAAATATGCAGGAAAGATGGCCCAGTGGTTTAGAGCACTGATTGCTCTTCCAGAGGTCCTGAGTTCAATTCCCAGCAACCACATGGTGGCTCACAACCATCTATAATGGGATCTGATGCCCTCTTCTGGTGTGTCTGAAGACAGCTATAGTGTTCTCATATACATAAAGTAAACCTTTTTTTAAAAAATGGGTAAATCCGTTGCTACTGTAACAGAGAGGTACCAAGAAGAAAGAAAGAGAGAAAGAAAGAAAGAAAGAAAGAAAGATGCAAGTCAGTGGGTCTTTTAAAAGCTAATTATTGAATTCCTATTTACATCCAATAGCGAATTACATAAATCAAAAAAATGACCACCAAAACTGTATGTGCATGTGTGTAAATAAAGTATAAGAAATATGCATGTCAGTGGGGTTTTTAAAAAGCTAATTATTGAATTTCTATATATATCGGATAGCAAATTACATAAATCAAGCATAGCTGGAAGCAACATTCGAGGGATAGCTCACATGTTTAACAAGTAAAAACAAAGATACCAAGGGAGGTGTGTGTGTCTGTGTGTGTGCACGCACAAACCTGATTTCTATTCCTGTGAGCCATGTGCATGCATGCATGGAGAACAGAGATCAACATCAGACAGCTGCTTCTTTCTCCATCCTATTCTTTGGAAACCGAGTCTCTCACTGAACCTAGAGCTCCCCAGTTTGACTAAATCTGGCTGATCAATGAGTTCCAGCAATCCTCCTGTCTCCACTCCCTCTCTTCTGGGATTACAGGTATGTATGCCCACACTTGGCTTGTATATGGGTCCTCGGGATCTGAACTCACGCCTTCATGGCTGCACAGCAAACACTTCACCAAACACCAAGACTTCTCAGCCCTGGGGAGATACTGTTTAAGTGAAGGAAATAAATAAAGATGCCTGCAATTTAAAAAAAAAGAAAAGAAAAAAAAAAAAGAATGTTTTAGGTTAGTAATCTTATTCCTTCTTAAAAAAAAAATGTAAACATCAACTAATAGCTTATTCCTTAAAGAGAGTCCCTAATGAAATTTCTGTTTTGATGTCACTGATGTCACCAATTCTCAGCCCAGTCTCTGAATTTGTGCTCTGTAATTTCAAATTAAGGCAAGGAAACCCTGAGGGTAGGGGTTGGGGGTGGGGGAGAGCCTGAGTAGACCTCTGGTTTCTCTTGCTTTCAAAGGCCAAGTGGTTAAGCAGAACAAAGCCACTAACCTGTGCCATGGTTTGAATACAAAATAGCCCCACTGGCTCACGTGCTGAATGTTCATTCCCCAGCTGGTGGCGCTGTGCTGAGGAAGCGGGTCACTGGGGTTGTCTTCTGTCCATTCCCCAGCTGGTGGCGCTGTGCTGAGGAAGCGGGTCACTGGGGTTGTCTCCTGTCCATTCCCCAGCTGGTGGCGCTGTGCTGAGGAAGCGGGTCACTGGGGTTGTCTTCTGTCCATTCCCCAGCTGGTGGCGCTGTGCTGAGAGGAAGCGGGTCACTGGGGTTGTCTTCTGTCCTGCTGTATCTTGTCCCAGGAGATCCCATGTCTCTCTCTTCCTCTGCTTCCTGACAGGCATGAAGTGAAGAGTGCCACATGTCACCCACTCTCTGGTGCTTGGACAGACAGTGGGCTTGTCCATCACAGAAAACAGCTCTTGCCTCCAAGGAACAAGAGGTGATTTGTTCTAGAGACCAAAATGAGTAACTACAGCCTGGGAACACAGATTTAGGTATTTCCAAATACCGTGATTTAATGAAGTAGCAATCCCATGAAGTTTTTTTTTTTAAATAATTATTTATTTTATGTATATAAGTACACTGTAGCTGTCTTCAGGCACACCAGAAGAGGGCATCCGATCCCATTACCGATGGTTGTGAGCCATCATGTGGTTGCTGGGAATTGAACTAGGGACCTCTGGAAGAGCAGCCAGTGCTCCTAACTGCTGAGCCATCTCTCCAGCCCTGTCATGAAGTTTTAAAAGAAACTAAACAAAGAAGGTCATAAGTCAACCTATTTTTAAAATTCTTTGACGGATGTACTGAATAGGCAGGTCTTGGTAAGGTGGGGGAGCTTGCCCATCCCCCCGCACATGCTATCTGACTGCACTCTTATTTCTTTGGTTGGTGAGGAATTAATGACGTTGTTGAACACTGCAGAGCATATGCCTAATAGTCACAGAGAGGTTAGGCCATGGACAAAGAAGGGCAATAAACGTCTGTTAAGAGAGACAAATAGATGGCACAGGATAACTTGGCTCTGGACTTGGAACAGGTTTCCCCAAGTCAGGCTTGCAGAAGGTGCAGTGTAAGGGACAGTTCCTCCCAGGAACTTTCATTCATAGACTGAACCTCCTAAACGCACGAGCAACATCATTCTTTCCCCCTTTCCCTTGTCCTTTCCATTATTTTTCTCAGAGCAGTGCAAAGTCTGATTCATGAAATGTGTGACGGGTGGCTCAAAACAGCCATGGTTAGATTTTTCAGAGTGGTTAAAGCCACCAATATGTCACCTGCCCATGGCTAGCGGATGGCCTCTGATGCCAGAGGCCCTAAATGTATGCCCTCTGAGGGCACTGACACCACTCTTTCTGAACATGAATTCTATGAAGAACTATGCAGTTTGATTTTGTATGTAGAGCACCAGTCATTGCAGAGATACTAACCTCCTACTGTACCCCACAGCTCAGTCCAGGAGGCACCCCGATCCTCAGGGAGGTGGATTTGAGGCCTGAGGCTCCACCTACTCACATTTGACACCTCCTGTATAAACTCTCCTTTGTAAAACTGGTCATTTCAGTGATTGGCATACGGTTAGATTTCCCAAGCAGCTTAAAGACACAGGAGGCGGAAAAGACGCTGGAGGCTGATGTCAACAGACTGGACTATTTATTTCAAACAGTGAAGGACAGGCACTCTCCCACAGGAAAGAGGTGTCTGTGAAAGGGGTGGGAGACACTTGGAGTTTTTATAGGAGGCTTGGAGGTTGGGGCTATGCATAAACCTGCCATTTCTTCCTCCTTAGATGTTCTGACTTATTCAGATGGGCTACCTTGGGAGATAGGCTGACCCACCGATAGCTGTTTGAGCAGGTCAGCTATACCCTCGTAAGAATTCTGCTTCTACAACCGAGGCATTCTATCACCTACAGTGAGATGGGCGAAGCACTATTTGGTAACAGCAGTGCTGTCCTGCCAGCGCCCCAAGGCAATCCAAAGAAGGAAGCTTTGAAATCACCAACATTATGTAAACAGTTTACTAGCGGAATGTAAACCATTGGCAGGGTTGCCTTTAAGTAGTGATGAGAGAAAAGGGAGGCATAGACTAAACCAGAAAGGCGTGCCCTGCAGAATTCATTAACAAAGACAACCCAGTGCCCACCGGGAAGTATTTACATAAAGGAATTGTAACAACGCCATATTTCTACCCCAATTAGAGGCCCAGTAGCAGACCCCATCTAGCAACTTCTTTCTTCCAAAAATCCAAGGACCTTTTTCAATCCTTTCATTTCTAGGGCATGTGCCAGAAAAAGAGGTAGATAACAGAGGTACTTGGTGTCAGAGACTGACCAGACTAGGGAGACAACCTAGTCACTTGCCAAGGGCAACAGGTGAAGTGGCCTAAGAAATTTAGCAACACTGATTAGAAATGTCTTCAGGTGAACTTGATGAAGGTTCTATATTTGAAAGTCAAGCTCTGGGGGAGACTCTGGCTCGTGGTGGAAAAGGCCACGAGCTAGTTTTATGTTAATTCAACACAAGCTAGAGTCATTTGGGGCAGAGGAACCTCAAGGGAGAAAATGTCCCATCAGATTGGCCTGCGGTGCATTTTCTTGATTTAGGATTAATGTATGAGAGCCCATGTGGGTAGTGCTGTCAGGTAGTCCTGAGTCCTGTAAGAGAACAGGTTGAGCCAGTCATGAGGAGTACACCAATAAACAGCATCTCTCCCACGCCCTCTGTTTCAGTTCCTGCCTCCACATTCCTGCCTTGAGTTCCCTCAGTGTGGAGAACGGGCTACAAGCTGTGAGGTGAGATAAACCCTTTCCTCCCCCACATTGCTTTTGATCTCGGCATTTCGTCACAGCCCTAGAAATCCTAAGGTAAACACGGGAAAGGTGTCCTTATTTCAACCCTGACACCAGAAGCATCACTGTGGAGTCAAGAGAATCCTCAAACACTGCTAATCCGTCAATACAGGAAGAATCCAACTGAAGCTGTCTTCTCTTCTGAAAAGGAATGGAGCAACTTTGGGGGAGAAATTGAGAGCAAATGAAAGCACTAGGTTAATGGAAGGAAGACTCGCGGGCTCCACTCCGAATCCGAAGGCTAAAAGCCAATCACCAGCAAAGAAGAGACATAATCCAAACCATTGCTTGTTCCAGCAGAAATACTTTGAGGTCTCAGAAGGATGGACACCTATCTGTGGCCACCGTGTGACAGTGAAGCCACACACATCCAGTCTGCATAGTCCCTCTAGCTTCCTCATGGTCTGTCAATTAGACAGTGGCTGTTTGTGGAGAAGCTCTGGTTTACCCAGAAAGGAAGGTTTGTTTTCTAGTCAACAAATGCTCTCAAGTGGTAATTTAACTGTCAATAAAATAAATAAATAAAAAGGTGCCGCAGAATTTTTAGCGATTCTTGGAAGCTCTCTTGCTCTTGAATGAATCTTCCCCCCAGTTGCCTGGGGAACTGCATTTTAATGTCACGCATCAAGCAGTTCTTCCCTGAATATAATTGCAGTCTATCTGATGCCTTGTTTAAAGCTGTTCAAATGTTTGGCTTCTGCTAACTATTTTTTGGCATCACTCATGACAGATGATGGATCCGAAGTAAATTTAATACTTTTTTTTTTCTAAATCCCACTAACTTGTTGAATCAGCAGAGGAAGAAACTTATATAAATTGAAACTATCTTTATTGCCAGATGAACCACGGAAGATCCATATAAATCTGTGATAATCCAATAGCTTTTGCAAAAAAGCATCTCCGTGGCTCATTAGGGGATGCTGAGCACTGAGACCAAGCTGTGAACCAATGGGAACTCTGCTTTGTGGAAGTCAATGCCAGATGCCCAATCAAATAGTTTTAAATGTGTGGGTTTGTTTGTTTGTTTTAACTAAAAAGATCTCAAGTTTTTCTTAAAGAAGTCTTGTTCCTAGACTTGACTAAGAAAACAAACACCACCAACAATAACAAACCACATATTTTTCACATTCTTAACAGCTATGGTGGCCGTGTGCATAATTTATCCAACAAGTTATTACCATTGCCAGATGGTACTTCTGAAGAAGGTCTTTAGAGGAGATAACATTCAGTGGATAAATCCCATGACATCCGCCTTTCTCTAGACAGAAAAGGCTAAACTAGAAGTACATCAGCCTTCCTGTATTCTGA
This sequence comes from Mus caroli, assembly GCF_978045245.1. Taxonomy (NCBI): domain Eukaryota; kingdom Metazoa; phylum Chordata; class Mammalia; order Rodentia; family Muridae; genus Mus; species Mus caroli. The sequence goes on along the minus strand of NW_028227267.1, from coordinate 42,986,442 downwards.
AGACCATGAGCTCAAGCTCAGGGCTACGGAGCAGAAAGACAGAGAGGTCCCAAGGCCTCAAGAACAATAGCCCTGGATATCCTCCTTCAAGGGTTCCATTACTTCAGAAACATAAAAAAATTATCGAGTCCGTGGTGGGCCTGCCCTTTCCTTCACTATGCAGGTAGTAAAAACAGCATAATGACTTTGTTATGAACCAGAAATTTCACCCTGGAATAAACTCTATGACTGCCATGTCTGTGGAGAAGCGGCCCTTATGACACACATGTTATGTCTGCACATGTGTCCTGTGTAAGTATCAGGAATACGATGATGTAATAGGATGAATGTAATAAATGTGATAAGGCCTTTAGATGATCCAGCTCCATCAAAAACATGAAAACTCAGCCAGGCGTGGTGGCGCACACCTTTAATCCCAGCACTCGGGAGGCAGAGGCAGGCGGATTTCTGAGTTAGAGGCCAGCCTGGTCTACAAAGTGAGTTCCAGGACAGCCAGAGCTATACAGAGAAACCCTGTCTTGAAAAAAACAAATATAACAAAACAAGACAAAAAAACAACATGAAAACGCACACCAGAGAAAAGCCCTATAAATGAAAACAGTGTGAGAAAACCTTCAGCTACCCGTGATGTATCGGAGTCATCGACTAATGCATAGTAGAGACAGACCTTATAGAACCTTTGAAATCTTGACATGACTCCCTCTGGAGACAAACAGATATGAATGTCAGCAAACTAGTAAGAGGTTCATGTGTCACCACTGGGTTCAAGAGCACATAGAGGCTAGCAGTTTCTTTACTCAATCCCTTTCAATTCACAAAGCAACTCACGTTGTAGAGAAACACTATAAATTTGACATTATGCTAAAGTTTGTAAACATACTGTTTCTATTTAAAATCAAGAAACCATTCACGCTGCAGAGATGTCTTATGAGTATAAGCATCGCACTACACCCCCAGCCTGCCTCAGCCCTGAGAACCCTGTAGTTTTTAATCCCCAAATGATATTTTGCTTACCAAAGATGTGTCTCTCATCAAAGAAGAATGCTATGTTAACTTGAATGAGCCTTTCGTCTCTGCTATGTTACTTTAAAATCCCAAAGCTTCTTCAACTCTCTCTTGGCTCTTTGAAAGTTCTGCCCTTTCATATCTGTGGAAAAGCTTAACCCATGAAGGAGACTCCTGACCAAGTACATATCAATCCAAAGCCCTAAGAGTCTCTCTGTGTTCTAACTACATAGCGCATCCTGTCTTCTAATGCCAATGTGATATGTATTTGTTTATAGCCATCTTGTTCCTGGAATGTGAAGGACTGCTCAAATGCCTAATTCAATTTTTCAAACAGAATCCTAAAAGAAGACTAAGTATTTTATTTCTGAAATGGTGATCATTTCTGGCTTCCTGCAGGGACTCTTGGGAAGGAGAGTCCTGAACCTGTGTCTTGTAGCCAGGATTTCAATGACCCAGCTTGGGAGGTGCCTGGCTACTGTAGCTGTTCCACACAGCAAGCCAGGGTGCGGGAGGGAGTGTTGGCCGCTTACAGCGTCTAAGTGCTGCTTCTGAGTGCGTGTACACACACACACACACACACACACACACACACACACACACACGCTGCATGCCCCTCATTGAGCACTTATTGTTGCTGTTACAAGGCCATCCTGAAAAGATAGTGGACCTAAGTTGAGGAGATGGTGGGACTGATTGTGCTGGTGGCCCACCAATGCGGTCTCTGTTGACTGGTTTAGGTGAAGAGCTGAACCTGTGGCTTGCGGGCCTTGTACATGTATGTGCCTGAGGGCTGGTTGTTCTAGGAGTGTCTGCAACCATTGCAAAGATCTCTGGAAGGTGAGCCTCTGGACTGTCAGAACCTGTCTGTGACGCTGGTTGCTGTCCAGCCAGAGGTCAGAATCACACACTTGTTATGTTGGCTGTTCTGAGGCCTGGAATAGATGTTGAGCCTAGGCAGCCGGGACTGTGCACAGCCTTGTACTATCTGCTTCTGAGCCCTCTTCCTTTCAGCTTCACTTCCTATAAACCCCACCACACACACACACACACACACACACACACACAGACATATACACACATACTCATGTATGTACATACACACTCACACATACTCACATGCAGACACATACATATATATACACATATGTACATACACACACACACACGCAGACAGACACATACACACACACACACTCCCCATGTAACCTCTGCACAGAGGCAGCTTTGGCTCCCATGTAGAATGAGGTAACCTCTGGTTCTAGCAGGACAGTCTGTTTCTAAATCCACTGATATGAGCAAGTTACTTCATACTTCTGCTGCCGAAGAGCTGTTGGCCCTGTGTCTCCCCCACCATGGTGGGCCTTACCCCTGGAACCAGGAGCTAGGAGGAAGCCTTCTCCATTGAGGTGCTTGACATGTTTTCTCACAGAGATGAATAACTGGCACCCAAGCAATCTCATGACCTTCCTCTAACTCTCTGACTCTAAGGAACCCGCTTAGAGTCCTCTTTCTCCTTGTGGTATCTTCTACAGTATCAAAAGCAGGCTTTGCATTTTTATGACATATACAATACTGATTGTATTGAAAGAAATAAAACCCAAGGCTGGAGAGATAGTCCATCAGTTAAGAGTGAGTACTCACCTTACAAAGGAATAAAATTCAACTCCTACACCTGAGTTAGACAATCCCAAGCACCGGTTACTTCAGCCCCTCGGGAATCCAGTGGCTCTGGCCTCATGGGAACCAGCACCCGTGTGCAGATATCCAAACACAGACACACACTTATACATGTAATTCAAAATAGTTTTTATAAAAAGAAGCTGTGTAGACAGAGGGGTTCACTGTGGCACACACTGTGGCATGGTACAGCTTCCAGATGACGTCCTCTATGCTTTGTTTTTGTTTATTTGTCTGTTTGTTTTGTTTTTATTTTCTTTCAGGAGAGAGGTTGCAAGGACAGAGGGTGGATATGGAGGGACGGGGAAACGAGTGGGACTGGGGTGCATGATGGGAAACTTATAAATTGATATACTTTTTAAAAAAAAGTGTGTAAACTTAGAATCAACAAGAATGAAGTCTACCTTTAAAACCCTCAGTAACGATTGGGGCCTTAGTATGGGGGGGGGTGTGGTGGGAGGGTGTGATATCTGAAGAAGGGCAATGGTAGACTTGCCTCTCCTGAGGTGCAGAGACAGTGATGGGTGATTGTTGACCCTTAATAAGGCATTCACCATCTCCCCCTCCAAGACTCTGTGAGGATGTCAAGGGTTGGGGGAGGACTTTAAGAGTCAGGGGCTGAAAAAAAAAAGAGTCAGAAGCTGGGAAGCAGTGAAACAATACCCTGGTCATCTTACTCACAAACTCACTGCAAATGGGTTTTTTTTTTTTGGTTCAAGACTTAGAGTCCACCCATTACCATGTAGACATCATGCACAGACAGGGCCTTATGAAGTCAGTGAGGCATCACGGCCAGTTAATGGATGCTGTGGAAAGGTGTGTCATTTTCTTCAGCCATGTAGCTACTGGCAAGGTGTCCCTGTTCCAAGTAAGAGCCCCCAACTCATGCTTATTCAAGCAACCACAATTAAACTCAGTGGCTGTCTTAGTTATGGCTTTATTGCTGTGAAGAGACACCATGACCACGGCAACTCTTATAAAGGGTAAACATTTCACTGGGGCTGGCTCACAGTTCAGAGGTCTAGTCCATTGTCATCATGGGGGAAAGCGAAGTGGCACACAGGCAGATGTAGTGCTGAAGAGGTAGCTGAGAGTTTTACACCTGAACCCAAAGGCAGGAGGAAGAAACAAGCAAGCTGCTAGGCCCAACTTGAGCTTCTGAGACCTCAAACCCCATCCCCAGTGACACACTTCCTCCACCAAGGCCACACCTACTCCAACAAAACCACACCTCTTAATAGTGCCACTCCCTATGGACCTATGAGGGGTGCAATTTTATTCAAAACACCATAATGGGGGAAGGGGAGGATCAAAGCAGTAGGGGGGCTCATTAGGGAAAGGTTTTCAGCAGGAAAAGGGGGTGCTAAGAGAGGGCAATAGAGGCGAAAATGAAATGTATTGTCAAAAAATAAAACATTAAAATTCTGTCTTCTTCTCCCTCTCTACCCTCTCCTTCCCTCCCTCTCTCTGAAACCCTGGTGTGTTGCCAAGTAACAAACCTGCCGTGCATCAGGAAATCTGCCCTGGACAAGAAGAGTCTTTCTGGGTCACAGAAGCACTTGTGTATAAGAGTAAGACTTCTACGTTCAGAGGGCATGTGGAAGCGCTTGCCTTGAGGGAGCCAGATAGCTTGGCCAAAGAGCATCCCATTGACAAACAGATGGACTGCACAACAAAGACACCTCTCTCTCTCTCTCTCTCTCTCTCTCTCTCTCTCTCTCTCTCTCTCTCAAATTCACCCTTCTTCATTCCAGTATCATACTCACCAAAAAAAATTGACAAATAGGAATTGGGGTCAGGCTAAACTTGATTCAGAAAAAATAGTGTGGTCCTTACCTCAAAATTCAGATCTCTCAAACATATCTGCAATCTGGGTGTCGTATCCCTTACACAAAGATGAAGCCCAACCAGACTGAAGAGATTCCTTCAGGTCATACAATTAACGAGTGATGAGTTCCCATCTTACGAATCTTCAAACGTACTCCTTTTACCCAGCGTCAAGAGGCTGGTGGTAGCCTACACCTTTAATCTCAGCACTCAGGAGGTAGAGGCAGACAGATCTCTTTGAGTTCAAGGCCAGCCTGGTCTACAGAGTGAGTTCCAGGACAGCCCAGGCTACACAGAGAAACCCTGTTTCAAAGAGCCAAAACAATAATAAAAAACACAAAACAAACACACACACAAAAATATATACTTAAAATATGCCCTGCACACACTTAAAACCTAATTTGAGACTATAAATATTTACTATAGAATGTATCAGGTAAACTCCAGAAAACATTTTTCCTGGAAAAAAAAAATACATCTGATTCCTACAAATTGAATTCAAAATCATGATCAACTTTTCTATCCAACGAGAATCTGTGGTGGTTTGAATATATTTGGCCCAGGGAGTGGCACTATCAGGAGATGTGGCCTTGTTGGAGAAAGTGTGTCACTGTGGGGTAGACTTGGAAACCCTCCTCCTAACTGCCTGAGGAGTCAGTCTTCTGTTTGCCTTCGGAACAGGTCTAGAATTGTCAGCTCCTCCAGGGCCATGCCTGTGTGGATGCTGCCATGCTCCTGCCTTGATGATAATGGGCTGAACCTCTGTACCTGTAAGCCAGCCCCAGTTAAATGTCGTCCTTACAAGAGCTGCTTCAGCAACGCTGACTCTTCACAGCACTAAAATCCTGAGACGGAATAAATAAGATGTTTTATTTCATTTCAAAATATTTTCTTCTGGCTGAGGATATAGCTTAGTTCCGACTGGGATGAATCACTGAATTCGATCTCCAGTACTACACACACACACACAAAAAATTGTTTTTTCTTCTTTGACCACAAAAATATGACCATAAAACCCCAGGGCTGAGGAAAAGGCTTCAGACTGAAGCCCTGCAGACTGGAATCCCAAGTTGTCCTCACTCATGGCCTTGGAGAAATGTTATATCTCTCTGAGATGCAATATTCTCACCAGAAGAAAAGAAAAGTTATTTGGAAAATAAGAACAAGTGTAAACAAAAGAGACATGGTAAATATGCCTGAGCAGTACGGTTAGGATACCCACAACAAAGACAGGTGCCCCTTATTCTTCTCTCTGTGTCTCCTATCAGCTTTGCTACAGAATAGCAAAAAGCCTCTCATCTAAGATTTCTAGAAAACAAAAGGCGAACTGCTTTGTGTGTGCCTGCACCTGCCCATACACTTACTTAGAGGCCCCATATCCTGGAAATCAATGTGGCTATTTGCCTGTGGACATAGTTTCCCAGCAACGCACATTTGAACCGATTCAGGCTCCTCCATCAAGTGTCTCTTTGCAAGCTTCCATAAATATTAGTATTAAACCTGCTTAAGGGAAATGGGCAACTGTTATGTTTGTACACTGTCTTCCTCCTGGGATTTTATAACGCCGAGCAGAGAGCCTTTCCTGAGCTGCCACTGACAGGGGAAGCGGCAAGGCTTCCGCATGTAAACAAAGCAGATGTTCGGCTGTATTTCCAGGGTCTTCCATCCTAAGGAAAAGGACCCAGGAGATATTCTGGCTTCCCCACACAGGGGTCTACCCTGACATTTTCTCTCTCCCCGTCGGGACAGACTGGTCTGCACCTTTAAGACAAAATAACACTCTGGTTATTGCCAAGACATTTAGCAAACAGTATATAAATTCTCCATGTTTTAAGTGTAAATATTCTTCACTTTAAATTCCCTTTATCCTTTTCACATCTGATTTAAAAGGAAAGCAAGCCAGCAGTGCTGGAATCCCTACAGACAGGACATTTACTCTGCTATTCATTAAGTGGGTGGGGTTTTATTTGTGATTGATAAACAAGCTTATCATAGATTAATAATGAGGGGTAGGGGGCAGCCTATACCCGTTGGTTCTGCTGCTTCTGTGTGGACTCAGGGGATTGAACTCTGTTTATCAGGTTTGATAGTAGGTGCCCATGCCAGCTGAGCCATCTCTCTGGCCCCTGATAAGTACTTGTTATTGGCTAGGCAAAGATCATGTCAGCACTAGAGAAATAGAAACAGGCAGGTCTATGTGAGTTCAAGGCCAGCCTGATCTACAAAGTTAGTTCCAAGACAACCAGGGCTACACAGAGAAACCCTGCCTCAAAAGACAGACAGACAGACAGACAAAAAATCAGAAATAAAAGGAGGAGGAAGAGGAGGAAAAGGAAGAGGGGGAAGGGAGGAAGGAGGGGGAAGGGGAGAAGAGGAGGCTGTTATTAGAAAAATAACAATTTTTATTAAGATTTAAAGCCCCGTAATTTCACCTTTTACAGTCATTTTACTGTACTTCTGATTAGGTCCTATTTGTGTTGTCTTTTAAGTCATTTAGTGTGTATTTGTGTGTGACTAGAGGGAGAGAGGCAGGCGTGTCACAGAGCGTGTGTAAAGGACTAGAACAACTTTGTAGAGTTAGTTCTCTCCTTTCCCGACTTGGGTCCAGGTTATTGACCTAGGTCATTGGGCAGCTAGTGCCTTTACCAAGGGTGCTGAGTCACTCTGCCAGCATGGTTTTAGCAGTTTTGTTTGGTTTTGGTTGATTGGTTGGTTTGGTTTGGTTTGGTTTGGTTTGGTTTGGTTTGGTTTGGTTTGGTTTGGTTTTCTGAAACAGGGTTTCTCTGTGTAGCCCTGGCTGTCCTGGAACTCTGTAGACCAGGCTGGCCTCAAACTCAGAAATCTGCCTGCCTCTGCCTCTGCCTCCCAAGTGCTGGGATTAAAGGCGTGTGCCACCACTGCCCAGCGATTCGTTGGTTTCTTACTTGATTTGTATGAAACAGTATCTCACTATGCTGCCAAGGCTGGCCTTGAACTCATACTACTGCATCACCCTATGAGTACTGGGATTACAGCTGTGAACCACAGCCTGCCATGTCTACCTTGCTGTATTTCTTTTTAATGTTTTCCTATATCCAGACACTTTTTTCCTTTAAATTATTACCTTTCATTAACAATCCGCATTTTATGTCACCATTATACATTTTTCATATCACAACAACACTTTCTGTCATGTTTCAGTTTTACTTTTATCTTTTGCATTCCATAAGGCAGCCACTTTGCCTTTACATATTGTTCTTGTTAGTATTGTTGTTGTTGGGGTTTTTTTGAGATAGAGTTTCTCTGTTTAGCCCTGTCCTGGAACTTTCTCTGTAGACCAGGCTAGCCTCAAATACAAAGATCCACCTGCCTCTGACTCCCAAGTGCTGCTGGGATGAAAGACATGTGTCACCACACCCAGCTTGTTGCTGTTGTTGTTGTTGTTGTTGTTGTTATAGACTGGGTCTCACTGTATAGTTCTTGCTGTGCTGGAACTCACTCTATAGACCAGGCTGGCCTTAACTCATGGAAATCCATCTGCCTTTGCCTTTCAAGTGCTGGGATTAAAGATGTGCAACACTACACCTGGTCTTATTATTCAATTTTAAATAAATTAAATTTATCTTCCGATATATAAAAACAAAAATTGGGCTTATTAAAGAAGTAAAACAGAGAGACAACCAAGCGCCACATACTGTGGAGAGAGGTGGAACTACAGACATGACAGCAGTGACAAAAGGCAGAGCCTGTATAGCCATCTGGGGTTAAGGTGATGTCTGGGCCTAGGATGCTGCCAAGGGCCATGGCTGGATCTGTGACCCTACTGCAGCTAGGATCTGTGCTAATGTCTGTGACCAGAGTTACCACCAATGACTATGCAGATGTTCCTGGTCTAGGCTGCCATCTGAGTCCAAGTACTGTGCTGAGCTGGCCCTGCCCTTCACCTGCAGCAGAAGAGCTGGTCCTGCCTCTCACCTGGCAGCAACGGAGAGCAGGCTTTGATAGCAGGGGTAGGGTGTAGGGCTGCAGGAGAGCTATCAATGCCCCCCCCCCCCACTGGCTGCAACACTAGGGAGAGTGGTCCCTGCACCTCACCCGGGCAGCACAGCAGAGCTGGGAGGAGTGTCAGGTAAGGATGAGCTGGCCCTCATTGTGAGGTTGTGAGAGTGGAGACTGGCTCCTCCCCTTGCCTGAGTAAATTGGGAGAGCTGGCCATGACGGACTGGGCTCAGGAGAACTGGCAGACTAACCAGCTCAGCTACCACCCAGGCCCAGATCTGGAGCTCTGAGTTGGCCCATCCCAACATCTACTGCATCTATGAACTGCTGGACTGTGGGAAGAGGCTGGTCCTGCAGATCCAAAGCTGAAGGATTTCCATGACACAGGGCAACTGTAGGATGTGTGAGAGGAGCCCCAGTGTGGATCCAATATTGATAATGTAGCAGAAGCCAGAGGCCTCAAACCAGACCAATGAGCATTTGAAAGTAGAGCTGTTTGGGCAAAGGGTGTACTGTGTGACACACCGGTTGGTTGGTTTTCTTTTGTGGGGACGTCACAAGGGCAGAGGGCAGATATGAAGGGACAGTTAGATAAGTAGGATTGGGGACATGATGTGAATTCACAAGGAATCGATGACATTTTTTTAATTACAAAAAAAAGTAAAACATTTCAATACACATATCCTTTGTGTAGTGTTTAAACCATGTAAAACAGCTGTCTTCAAACATTTACTGTTTCTTCTTCTTAGACATTTATTATTTCTCACTATGTAGCTTTGGCTGTCCTGGAACTCAGTGTGCAGATCAGGCTAGCCTACAGCTCACAGAGTTCTGCTTGTCTCTGCACTGTGAACGCTGGGATCAAAAGCAGACTCTACCACACCCATCCACTTACTATTCCTCTAGAGAGAAAATCTTCATAGCTGATTCTTGTATCCATTTAGAATGCAGTATATTATCATTATCTGTAGTCTGCTTGTCGTACTATAGCCCTGGGGAATTTCTCATTGTCATCCAACTATCACTGACACTGCAACAGTAAAGACTCAGTAAGGGAAACTAGCTCCTTCTCATGGAGAAGATAAAATCTCTGGCCTGGGTGGAACCTAACACTCCAAGCTACCTAAACCAAGTTAATGTGGCTGTGCATGCCAATCACCTGGCCAAGGACCGCTTCTAAGGAGGCAGGCTCGCCTGAAGCCAATAGTTCTCAGCCTGTGGGCCATGCCCCCTTTGGGGTTTTCATAGAAGATATTCCGTATATCAGATATTTATATTACAACTCACAATAATAGCAAGATTACAGTTATGTTGTTTTCTTAACAAAATCTCAATCGTTTGATTTTACCAGTGAAGACTTGGGAGCCAGATGCTGGGGTGAAAGTCGGCTAGCTCAGAGAGGCAGAGAAAGCACCCAGCTGACCGTCCTCTTCAGCTGATGTCCCACCAGCAACGTCCTGATTTCAGGCCATCTCAAAAAAACTTTCTTCAAACTGAATGTCCCTCCCTCCTACTTCCTGTGCATCTCTCTACCCATCTGCCTGCCTCCCTCTTACTCTCTATGGTTTTTCTTAATAATCCTATGCTCACTTCCTGCCAACTCTTTGCTTGTTCCACCTCTTGACCTGTGGTTAAGTTTATTTGATCCTGTTTACAATATCCAAGCAGAAAACTCTTGGGTTGAAGGTGTGCGCTAGAGCTGAGCCACACCACAACTTGTTTTTTTTTTTTTTTTTTTTTTTTTTTTTTTTTTTTTTTTTGGGGGGGGGGGGTTGTTTTTGGTTTTTTGTTTTTGTTTGGTTTTTCGAGATAGGGTTTCTCTGTATAGCCCTGGCTGTGCTGGAACTCACTCTGTAGACCAGGCTGGCCTCGAACTCAGAAATCTGCCTGCCTCTGTCTCCCGAGTGCTGGGATTAAAGGCATGCGCCACCACGCCCCGCTGACCTCATACCTTTGCCTCCCAGAATTCCCTCTCAGACCCCATGAGTGCAGCCATACTGCTCCGTGAACCAGCCCATTTTTCTGAATGACTCTGAAAAGCTCTTGCTTTTAAAACTTGGGCTTTGTTCTTCTTCTAAGTCCCTCTTCCCCCACCTTGTGACCTCCTTGCTGGAGTAATTCATGGCGTGGCTTTTTCCTTCTCTTCTCCTCTCTCTTCCGGGCAGCTACTGGGATTTTCCTTTTAAACCCTAATAAAACTGTTCTCCTTGGGGGAAAAAAGCCTTTGGCAGAAAACAAACCTATCCCTGTACCTGTAAGGCATCACCGCAGACCTGTAAACAACCTTTCCCTTACCCTTACTCCCCCTACTCTGCTTGGCTTCTGGTAACCGCCATTCGCTCTCGGACTCTACGAGATCAGGTTAAAATTACGTGAGCCTTAGTTATTTATCACTTGCTGCGATAAGGCACCACGATGAAGTAACTAGGATGGTTTGAATGTGCTTGGCCCAGGGAGTGGCACACCAACAAGGTGTGGCCCTGTTGGAGGAAGTGTGTCACTGCTGGGGTGGACTTTGAGAGCCTCTGCCTAGTGGCCTGCCAAAGAGCCGGTCTTCTCCTGCTTGCCTTTGGAACAGGATGTAGAACTCTCAGCTCCTCCTGCACAATGCCTGCTTGGATGCTGCCATGCTCCCACCTTGATGATAATGTACTGAACCTCTGAACCTGTAAGCCAGCCCCAATTAAATGTTGTCCTTTGTAAGATTTGCCTTGGCCATGATGTCTCTTCACAGCAATGGAAACAAAACTAAGACAGAAACTTATAAAAGAAAGCATTTAATTAGTGTGCATTGCTCTAGAGGGTCAGAGCTATTGATAGACTGCCAGAAAGCAGTGTCTGTCGAGACAAGGTAGTCTTGCCTTGCCTCCGGCAAACAGCTTTGGAAGGAGAAATTGTAGGCGAGACATGTAGCCCCCTACAGCTGCAATAGCTTCATCTTTCCCAAGCCCCTCACCCGCTCCTAGAAAGGGTCCCAGCCAGCTTTTCCTCCTGGCAAATTCCCTCTGTTTCCCATGGGAGAGAGGCCGACCCTCTCTGTGGCTAATCAACAGAGTCTCATTTGTTGAGGTCAGACGGGTCTCTTTCTGCCTTTGTCTCTTTATGCTAACTGCAAATAGCCACTGCCTCAAAGCCTGCCCCCAGTGACACACCTCCTCCAATGCCATGCCTTCTCATTCTCCCCAGACAGTTCCACTGGGGACCAAGTATTCAAACATACGAACCTATGGAGACCGTTCTCATTCAAACCAACACAATGAGTGAGACTTGACTCTCCCCCCCCCCCCCTTCTCTCTTTTTCTTTTTCTTCCTTCCTGTGTCTGGCTTATTTCACTTAGCAGAATGGTAATTCCTCACTATTTTCTTAGAGTCATATGCTGTTGCACTGTATATAGAGGCCATATGTTCTTTATGTAGCCAGTTTTTAAAATGGCTTTTGTCAGTTTGATGGTTCACATCTTTAAACCCAGCACTCAGGAGGCAGAGGCAGTAGTATCTCTGGGAGTTCTAGACCAGCCTGTTCTACATAGTCTGTTCCAGGCCAGCCAAGGAAACAGTGAGACTCTGACTCAAAAAACTAAAACAAAACCAAAAACAACACCGCTTGGGGCTGGAGAGATGGCTCAGAGGTTAAGAGCACTGGCTGCTCTTTCAGAAGTCCTGAGTTCAATTCCCAGCAACCATATGGTGGCTCACAACCATCTATGAGATGCCCTCTTCTGGCATACAGGCATACTCCCAAGCAGAACACTGTATCCATAATAAAAAAATAAATCTTTCAAAAAACTTTTTAAAAATGATTTTTTATCCAATTAGTTTGATAAAATATCTTTTTTCCTTTGATTTAAGTTTTATTGCATTATGATGAGGAAAGATACATAATTTCAATTTATCTGAATTTGTTAACATTTTTTTGATTCAATAAAGTTTTATTTTCCCAAATGTACAGCTGATTGAACCCGTTCATGCATCTTCACCAGCAGCTGGGGCGTCTCCACCCTTTGTGTTTCTGGGGTAAATGACTTGGGCTCTGTGCTTTGAAACCAGCTTGATAAGTCCTTTACTAAAGAGCTCCTGAAGGGCTGCCCTGGCCAAGGAACCGCGAATCTTCAGTCTCTCGGAGACCATGGCTAGATTAATAAGCTTATAGTTCGGAACCTCCTTACAGAACTTGTCATGTGTCGCTTTGTCGAACAGGACAAGATTGTTCAACTTGTCCCGAACTTTGCCTTTGGACCACTTCTTCTTGGCCTTGCCACCAGATTTATTTACTGGATCTTTATCCTTTTTGGCTGACTTTCAGGCATCTTTCTTTTTCTTGTCTTTGGGCGGCATGGCGAAGCTCAGAGAGTCGTGTGGAACATTTTAAAACATATTTTGAGTAAATAGACTTACATCACATTCTTCTTTCCCTTTTGTACCCCAACTCCTCCCTGGGAGCCCCCCTTCAAAACCTGCAATACCTTTTGTTTTTTATCATATTCTTTAAATTTTATTTTATTTTATTTTATTTATTTTATTTTATTTTATTTTTTTTGGTTTTTCGAGACAGGGTTTCTCTTTATAGCTCTGGCTGTCCTGAAGCTCAGTTTGTAGACCAGGCTGGCCTCGAACTCAAAAATCCGCCTGCCTCTGCCTCCCCAGTGCTGGGATTAAAGGCGTGCGCCACCACGCCCGGCTTTATTTTTTTTTAAAGATTTATTTATTTATTATATGTAAGTACACTGTAGCTGTCTTCAGACACTCCAGAAGAGGGAGCCAGATCTCGTTGAGGATGGTTGTGAGCCACCATGTGGTTGCTGGGATTTGAACTCTGGACCTTCGGAAGAACAGTCGGGTGCTCTTACCCACTGAGCCATCTCACCAGCCCCATATTCTTTAAAATTTATAATAAATATTGTAACAATAAAAATGAGTGTTATAAAAGTTGTTTGATATAAAACAACAATCAATTGAACAGTCTTATGTAGATGTTTGTCTACAGCAATACTGAAAATACATACGCTTTTCTCAATATAAACTTCAAATAACTCCAAATATATAAACTGTATATTTTAAAATAGTATATCATTATTAGTTTTTTAATGAACATAAATAGATAAAGTATTTTTGTTTGTTTGTTTGTTTTGTTTTATTTTTAGTAGAACTTAAAATCTTGGCTTTTACTGTGGTACAAACACAAAATAAGAATAGTTTTTGGACATTGGAGTTCATTGTAATAAGGCTATACTTGAATGTCTCTCACATCACCAAAGGATTTTACCTCCATAGTAGATAAGCTAAGACTTGACAGTTCTGCTGCGCCAAGGAATGAATTGTAGGCACGATTTTTGGGTAGAGATTTCCTGCTACGGTCAAAGCTATTTGACTTGAGTGATTGTCGTCATTCTCAGCCCGCAGGGAACAGGTTACATTCATTTAAGAAATGGTGTTTGTATTAAGATGGTCTATCCATGAAGTCATTCATCAACTGTTTCAGTGAACAATGGTTCTGCTTGGAGGGTGGCACAGATGTTAGGTGAGGGTAAGGTTCTGGTTCATTGGCTGTGAAAATTTTGAAAAGCATTAATCTCAGAATAAGAGTAACTTATTAAGTCCTCTTCTTCAAAATTGATACAATAATTCTAAATATCAATCAAAGCCTTCAGTCTCACTCTTTGCTGTTCTCTTACAAGCCACCTCCCAAATTGATTGTCTACATTTCTTTTGACTGTATAAATAATTTTGAAATATGTAAGCTGTTCTGAAAACCATAGTATAGTGTAAAATCATCAAATAAACAATCCTACTAATAGAGAGGCTGAGATAGGGGAAGCTCGATTTCAAGACCATTATGTGGCACACATCAAGACCCTGTCATGTACAAACAAGCAGAAAGTGTATATGGATTGTACAATATTGGACCTATTTCTCCCATTACCAAATTAGAGAGACCACTGGATGACAGCCCACAAATTTCTAATTCCTCATATTTTTGAATTTCAATCAATTAGGATATGTTGGTAATATTAATTTTCTTATTAAATGATATTAAGGAAAAGTGATAGATAATTCCTGTTAATTTTCTTGTTAGAGGTGGAATTATGTTTGTGTGGGTTTGTTGAAAGATTACTTTCTTGCTTCTTCTAAGGTGTAGTTTTCTTGTGTTGGTGTTTTCCATCTATTATCCTTTGTAGGGCTGGGTTTGTGGAAAGATATTGTGTAAAATTGGTTTTGTCATGGAATATCTTGTTTTCTCCGTCTATGGTAATTGAGAGTTTTGTTGGGTATAGAGCTTGGGCTGGCATTTGTGTCCTCTTAGGGTCTGTATGACATCTGCCCAGGATCTTCTGGCTTTCATAGTCTCTGGTGAGAAGTCTGGTGTAATTCTGATAGGTCTGCCTTTATATGTTACTTGATATTTTTCCCTTACTGCTTTTAATATTGTATCTTTATTTAGTGCATTTGGTGTTTTGATTATTATGTGACAGGAGGAATTTCTTTTCTGGTCCAATCTATTTGGAGTTCTGTAGGCTTCTTGTATGTTCATGGGCATCTCTTTCTTTAGGTTAGGGAAGTTTTCTTCTATAATTTTGTTGAAGATATTCACTGGCCCTTTAAGTTGGGAATCTTCACTTTCTTCTATACCTATTATCCTTAGGTTTGGGCTTCTCATTGTGTCCTGGATTTCCTGGATGTTTTGGGTTAGGAGCTTTTTGCATTTTCAATTTCACTGCTGTGTCAATGTTTTCTATGGTATCTTCTGCACCTGAAATTCTCTCTTCTCTCTCTTGTATTCTGTTGGTGATGCTTGCATCTATGACTCCTGACCACTTTCCTAGGTTTTCTAACTCCAGGGTTATCTTCCTTTGTGATTTCTTTTCTTTTCTTTTTTTTTTTTTTTTTTTTTTTTTTTTTTTTTTTTGAGACAGGGTTTCTCTGTGTAGCCCTGGCTGTCCTGGAACTCACTTTGTAGACCAGGCTAGCCTCAAACTCAGAAATCCACCTGCCTCTGCCTCCCGAGTGCTGGGATTAAAGGCTTGCGCCACCACGCCCGGCCCTTTGTGATTTCTTTATTGTTTCTAGTTCCATTTTTAGATCCTAGATGGTTTTGTTCCTTCCCTTCACCTGTTTGATTGTGTTTTCCTGTAACTCTTTAAGGGATTTTTGTGTTTCCTCTTTAAGGGCTTCTAGCTGTTTACCTGTGTTCTTCTGTATTTCTTTAAGGGAGTTATTTATGTCCTTCTTAACGTTCTCTATCATCATCATGAGAAGTGATTTTAGATCTGATCTTGCTTTTCCTGTGTGTTGGGGTATCCAGGACTTCCTATGATGGGAGACTTGGGTTCTGATGATGTGAAGTAACCTTGGTCTCTGATGCTTATGTTCTTATGCTTGCCTCCCGCCATCTGGCTATCTCTAGTGCTACCTGCCCTCACTATATCTGACTGGAGCCTGTCCTTCCTGTAATCCTGGTTGTGTCAGAACTCCTCAGACTCAAGCTGTCTCTGTGATCCTGAGATCCTGGTGTGACCAAGCTCCTAGGATCCCAGTATCCTCTGATCCTGGGTGTGTTAGAGTGCCTGGGAGTGGAGCTGCTTCTGGGTATTGTGGGACTGGACTGGCTTCAGAGTTTGTGCCCATGGTCAGGATGCCAGCCTAGACAGACCGGAAGGAACCCTTGCCACTGGTCTGGCGGAGTTCCTGCCTGCCTGGGTCCCACCAGTCCCAGTTACTCCCAGTGTTATCTTATCTATCTTAACAATAGAGTCCAACATCCAACATCTACTGTCACACTAGGACAATCTCTGAGACCAGAAATATAAATTTGCCCTAGATACAGATAAATGGCTTACGGTTTGCATTTAAGACATTCCCTTACTCTGTATTTATAAAAACCTAAGATACAGGGAATATCATAAGTGATTTGACCTTGGTAAACTATGTAGCTTTCTAGTTTTTTTTTAAGGATGTGTGTGTGTGTGTTTGTGTTTGTGCGTGTGCATGTGTGTGTGTGTGTGTGTGCCTAAGTGCAGAAGCTGGTGGATGCCAACCCCCGGAGATGTTTTTACTGGGGTTGTTAGGTACATGTGCTCTGAGCGCTAAGAGCTAAAGTCTCCTCTTTTGAAAGAAAAGTAGTTTTTGTTTCTTGGGAGGTTTGCTGTTGTTTCTGTTTTCATTTCTGCTCTATTGAAAATGTGTTGCAACACTCCATAGCGCCTAGCTTGCTCTTTTTAAATCTTGTTCCGCAGCTCCCCAGCTTCCTTCGCCCGTTTTGCTCGGATGCCAAAGAGGTAGGCTCAAAAACTTGTAGAAGCCTTGCAGTTCTTTGCTCCCTCTGAGATGACACTGGTTTGCTCCTTTTTGCAGACATCCCTGATGAGCATCCTGGTAGCTGGGTGGTCAGTTTGTGTTGTGCAGTAGAACTGTCTGTTTCTCTTCTTGGAGCTGAAGGCTTTGCTGAGGCCGGAGAGGCAGTAGGAGCTTGGAGCATATCTATCCCTTCAGGCGCTGCACACTGGCCCATAGTAATTCAGTGGATTTGTTCTGTCTCCTTGGATCTACGGAGTGCCACTTTTTTTTTTTTTTTTTTTATGGATACAAGCCACCCTGAGTGTTCCAGGCTGAAACCCCTGCTAGCTCGGACCTTGGAGTGGTAGCTCACTATAGGGCCCCTTACTACAGGCCTGATGGGGCAAAGGGCATTGCAGCCTGCTTTTACCTGCTAGGCCTCATGTTTGCAGATCTTATGTGCCAGCTGGTTGAACCAAATGCTCACTGGTGGCTGCCAGTCCTTGAGGAAGTGGGGTTTCAGGATTATGTCACTCCAGCTGTGCGCCACAGCTACCTCCGGTTGAGAAACAAAAACTTTTAACCACTGACCTACCTCTTTAGCTCCCTTATGGATAATGTGGGTTTTGTGGTGTGGCGAATCAAACCCAGGGTCTTATTTATGCTTTACCACGTAGCTAGACAGACACCAGCCCTTGCCTTTCTAAGCGCATACTCTTCATCTGTAAAATAGGAACGATAATAATGTAATAGTCTCTTGGAGTGGGCATGTAGCTCAATTGGTAGAATGCTTGCCTAGCATGCACAGAGCCCTGAATTTGATCCCCAAATCTGAATAAACTGGATGTAGTGGCACATAGCTGTAATCCCAACACTCCATCACATAGTGATTTTGAAGCTAGCCTGGGCTACATAAGACTCTGATTAACATATATGTATACCATATCTTTAAATGGTTCCAGCGCCTCTCACTTGCTAAGCAGTCTGCAAACACTATTAAGTGAGATATATGTTTGGTCTTGGTTTTGTGGTATTGAGGATCTATTTGCTGAGGAAGCGTGCTGTCACCAAATTACATCCTCAGCCCTGAAGTACATGTTTTCAACAAGATTAATTACAAGTCAAACAAGTGAAAAAGAAAATATAGGCCTTACACTAACAGCCTTCAAATTAGTTTATATTATTAGCCAACTCGAAGGGGCAGCCTGAAGAAAAATGTTCAACCCGATCAATAACAAGCATTATCTGCTGACCCAGAAGTGCCAAGCTTGCCTTTGTCAAAAACTGCCGGCATCTCTGCAGAAGAGCCCCAGACCGGAAGACGAGTAGCCTCTGCCTGCCCCACTCCACTTGGAGCCTCTGGGCAGGGTCTGAATGTCTCAGCCACTGAGCCAATCTCAAGCCTGGTCAGACAACACACAGGTCACTCACAGAGCAATACACCTGTTTCTTTAGTCCTTGTGTGGTTAAATATTATTCCAAACATGGTTTTGTAATAACTGGACATTTTTTTAAAATTGGCTATAAGATGGTTTTCATTTGATTTTAGCCAAAAGGCTGAGAAGCACTTTATTAGAAATCTTTTTATTTACTATTCCTAAATGACTTTATCCATATATAAACAAAGCACTTCACCCTCCATCTGCTTCCCTATGCCCTCGGAACCCTCCCCGTTTCCCAACACATTTTCTTTCTTTTTTTTTTTTTAAGATTTATTTATTTATTTTATGTATGTGCATACACTGTAGCTGTACAGTTGGTTGTGAGCCTTCACGTAGTTGTTGGGAATTGAATTTTTAGGACCTCTGCTCACTCCAGTCAACCCTGAGCGCTCAGTCCCCACTCACTCCAGCCCAAAGATTTATTTATTATTATACATAAGTGCACTGTAGCTGACTTCAGACCAGAAGAGGGTGTCAGATCTCATTACAGATGGTTGTGAGCCACTATGTGGTTGCTGGGATTTGAACTCAGGACCTTCATAAGAGCAGTCAGTGCTCTTACCCGCTGAGCCATCTCGCCAGCCCTCCTCTCCATTTTCATGTCGGTTTGTTCTCTTGTGACTTGCTGAGTTGTTGGGTTTTGTTTGTTTTGTTTTTTCAAGGTTTATTTTATGTGTGTGGTTGTTTTGCTTACATGTATATCAATGCACTGCAGGTGTCTCTAAGGTGTGAGGAGGCCAGAAAGGAATGTTGGATCCCATGGAGTTGGAGTTACAAGTGATTGTGAGCCACCATGTAAGTGTGGAAACTGAACCAGGGTCCTCTGCAAGGGCAGCCGGTGCTCATAACTGCTGAGCCATCTCCCCAGCCTGGACCTACCGAGTTTAATTACAGTGGGGAGGAATATTTGTTAGAACATGGGAAAATAGGCTAGACCACTGAAGAAATGACTCCCTCTCTCCCACAGCCATCCATCCCCAATGGGGTCCACAGGAAGGGTGGAGATTGTGAACTCCCTCTCTACCTTTGAGGAAATGTTGATGGAACCCATTGTGATGGTTTGTATATCCTTGGACCAGGGAGTGGCACCATCTGAAGGTGTGGCCTTGTTGGAATAGGTGTGACCTGGTTGGAATGGATGTGTCACTGTGGGTGTGGGTATAAGATCCTCATCCTAGTTGCCTGGAAGTCAGTCTTCCACTAGCAGCCTTTGGATTAAGACATAGAACTCTCAGCTCCTCCTGCGCCATGCCTGCCTGGATACTGCCATGCTCCCACCTTGATGATAATGGACTGAACCTCTGAACCTGTAAGCCAGCCCCAATTAAATGTTGTTTTTTTATAAGACTTGCCTTGGTCATAGTGTCTGTTCACAGCAGTAAAACCCTAACTAATACACCCATCTTGTGCAGACAGCCGCAGCTGGTGTGCATTCATGAATGCTGGGGCCAGGGCATGACCAGCACACAGTGGTTCACAGCACCTCAGCCAGGCTGTAACTCCTGCTTTCTTTCTGCTCCCTTCTCCAAGTGTTCTCTGAGTCTTGGAGAGTGTGATTTGGACACTTGCTTCAGGGAGCACCTAACGGTCACTTATCCCCAGCACTCTGACCAGCTGTGGGTCTCTGGGTTAACTGGTGCCCTCTGCAGAAAGATGCTTCTCTTACCAAAGCTGGGGACAGCAGTGACTGACCTGATTGTTGGCGCTCTTCCTTCTGTACTCGCCCAGCCATTGATGGGTCCTCTGCTACAGGCAGGCAATGCTCCCCTCTGAGTCTTCGTTTGAATAATCAGATTATTTGTTTCTCACAGATGGTAAAACACCCAATGCAGAAAGGGAAGGAGAACTAACATTTTAATTTGTAACTTCATATTGTTAAAAGATTTATTTATGTATGTATATGAGTACTCTATCTGCATGTATACCTGTATGAAGAAGAGGGCATCAAACCCCATTACAGATGGTTGTGAGCCACCATGTGGTGCTAGAAATTGGACTCAGGGTCCCTGGAAGAGCAGCCAAGTGGTCTTAACCACTGAGCCATTTCTCTAGCCCCTGTAACTTCAGATTTAAAGAAAACTTGAAGAAAAGCTTTCCTCCACACTTGTGATGTCATGCAGAGCCCTAAACATCAATACAAGCTTCACTTGTTTCTCTCTTTTAAGTCAAACAGTTCTGTGTATGGATTCAGTGTGTTTCATTTTATTATTGACTTTTACTTATTATGTGTGTGTATGTGTGTGGGGGTGTATGCGTATGTGTGTATGTTTAGATGTGGGTGGGTGTTGTGTGTGAATGTGTGTAAATGTGTGTAGAGTGTGTGTGTGTGTGTGTGTGTGTGTGTAGATGTGTGTGTATGTGTGTTGTGGTGTCTGTGCATGTATAATAGGTATGTGTGTATATAGACATGTATGTGTAGGTATGTGTGTGTTTAGATGTACGTGGGTGGGTGTAGTGTGGTGTGTGCATGTGTAAGTATGCATGGAATGATGTATCTATGGAGTTTTGTGGAACTGGCTCTCTCCTTCCGGCTTTATATAGGATCCAGGCTCAAACTCAAAAGCTCAGGCTTGCATGGACCATACTTGTTATCTCCTGAGCCATCTCATCAGCCCTCATGTGTTTTATTTCTTTTCACATGAACTGAGACACTCTCTTTTCTACCAGTTTTCTCTAACCCACACTTCACTGGTGGACATTATAATACAATGTGTACTCGTGTACACTGATAGGAGCATGTTCACAACTACTCAAGTGGATGCACACACATGACTAATAAGCATCAGTGTGGAAAGTGACCCTGGAACAGGAAGGCACAGCTCCACTCCTGCCTCTGTTTTTCTAAAGCACCAGCTCATTTTGTTTTTTAAAAATATTTTGTAAAAAATATTTTGTGGTATGTATGTCCATGTGTGTTTTCCTGTGTGTATATCCATGTGTGTTTGAGCTCTCAGAAGAAGTCGGATCTGGTGCTAGTGGGTAGAGGGACTTGCTGCACAAATCTGGTTGACCTGAGTTCAACATCTGGGGACACTCACACACGTGGAAGCGGCGCACCACTTCATACCGTGGTCCTCTGGCCTCCACCTGGGCAACCTGGCATGCATGCCTGCACACATGCCAACACAGTAATAACCAATTAAAAATGTAAAGGGCACGCAAGATGACTCTAGAGGTAAGCATTGCTGCAGCCTGATCAAGAATATAGCTTGATTTCTAAGACCCATGTAGTAATAAGAGAGAGCCTACTTCCCCACAAGATAACCTCTGACCTCTGCATACACAATGTACACACTAAATAAATAAGTGGATATGTACTTTTAAATTGTTTTAAATGAGAGAAGCTACATCTATATTCAAGATCCTGAAAACAGCTTGACCTTGGCTTATTAGAACATGGCAGATGTGAAGAGATGTGACCTAACAGGTCAGGAACCAGAACTATCTTGGCTTGGCTTAAGCCCTTTAGCCCTTGCATGTGACATAACAGTTTCATAAGCAATAGACCAGTTTCTGGGAATGTATCATTAACTTTCATGGACTTCTAGCCCATTCCACACCTAAAGCTGAGTGCAGCATGTGACGGGCAGCATGTGATGGGGTAGAAGAGCTCTCCCTTCTTTGCTGCAACCCTCCTCCCTTACCCGCCCACCAGTGTTCCAGTATTGAATGCGATGGTTGGCAAAGGCATTGAATTATGACTCTCTTTTGTTCTGTGACAAGAAACATCTGTGTAAGCTCTCTGGAATTCAGGGCAACTTGAATTCTAATTTCTAGGCCATGGTCACCCTTGCATGACTCAGCATGAAGTATCTTCTTTAAAGCAGTCATCACCTCACATTGACAGTTTTGGCACACAACATGGAATTTCCCCTATTGGTTCAGGTACCACCCCAGACCCTTTCTCCTGTTGTTGCAATCCTACCCCTTTCTGTATTGATGGTCCATGGGCTCCAGATCATAAAAATACTGAAGAGTCACTCATTACCTTCAGTCCAATAGGAAGGGAGTATCAGGGAACTCCCCCATGGTGTACATTGGCATCATAGAAAAGCCCCCAAATGAAAGACCTGATTCTTGGGTCAGAAGCCACTTTATTGGCTCCTCCAGTAAGGTATATGTTAGGAGTAATTAGCAGCACCAGGAGCACACACATGTTCATGACAGAAGCCGGGTGGTGGTACTCGCCTTTAATCCCAGCACTTGGGAGGCAGAGGCAGGCAGATTTCTGAGTTCGAGGCCAGCCTGGTCTACAGAGTGAGTTCTAGGACAGCCAGGGACTACACAGAGAAACCCTGTCTCGGAAAAAACAAAAACAAAAACAAAAACAAAAACAAATATATATGTAGAAATTTTTTAAAATGCAGAACAGACCTAAGAAGTAGAGGAACCAGCCTTAGGATAAAACTGAGGAAGCCACCTTCAAAAATCGTACCCAGACTAACCCAGACTATGCCCCCGCATGATTTAGCATAGAACGCTGTGATTTCAGGATGAGGGGAAGGCCCCGCAAACTTGAGAAACAGCAATTCAAGGGAAAGGCAAGTAGAAAATTTTTCTGATGCTCTGGCTGGATTCATGTTTCATAATTATAGTGTCTCAATTTGTAAATACTTAGAAAACAAGATAATTTAACTGATGAAAACTTGGATTTATAGCTCCCTTAATGGGGAACATTTAGATATTCCTAATTTTTGTTGTTTTGAGGCACGGTTTCTCTGTGTAGCCCTGGCTGTCCTGGAACTCACTTTGTAGACCAGGCTGGCCTCGAACTCAGAAATCTGCCTGCCTCTGCCTCCCAAGTGCTGGGGTTGAAGGCGTGCGCCACCATCATGTGGGATAGTCCTAATTTTTTTTTAATCCACTAGATACTTTGGACGCAGACACACAAAGACACACACCCATAATTTGTGAGTGGGTGTGTCTAAATTTAGATGCAATAGAAAGTGTTTTAAAACCTACAGTGAACTGCTAAAATGACTAAACCCTGTGATAAGGTGGGAAGGAGGGCAGGGCATGGTGCTGCACGCCTTTAATCCCAGCATTTGGTAAAAAGAAGCCTACAGGTTCAAAGTCATCCAGGTCAACATAGTGAGCTCCAAGTTTCATAAGAGTGGCCTTGTTCAAACAACTATAAAGAGACAGAGACAGAGGCAAAGACAGAGACACAGAGAGAGTGAAAACAGAGACAGAGAAAAGTGGGGAAGAAAACTCAAGGGAGGCTTTTCCAGGTTGGTGGACATAGAAGTCTCTGCTCCACTCATTAAAGGGCTACCTCTGATGAGAAAAGAAGTTGGGTTAAAAGGACTTAATTGGGCAGTTATGTGTTGATAGTGTGGCTTTTTAGTTCATCACTTAAAACCTCTTAGCAGGGACTGAGGATATAGCTCAGCGGGTGAGAGTGCTGATTGCACAAACATGGGGATCAGAATCCATTGCCCCAGAACACCACAGAAGGCCAGGTGCGAACCCAGGGGATGAGGATGGGGAAGAGGGGAGGACTGACGTCACCTGATTGCCATCAGCCTCGCCCCAGATTCAGTGAGAGACCCTGTCTCAAGGAGCCGAGGAAGCAGAGCAAGCAGCACACCTGACGTGTCTATGCCACCCCCACCCCCAACAGTTTTGCAAAGGAAAAGGTAACATCAGTTTAACTGAGTTGAGAGAGAGATGGGAAATTATACACTAGAATTAAGCAGCTCATTGACGGTCAAGAGTACCAGGAACAGGCTGGAGAGGTGGCTCAGTGGTTAAGAGCGCTGGCTGCTCTTCCAGAGGACCCTGGTTCGAGTCCCAGCACCGAAAGGAGAGCTCACACAGGTCTGAAACATCAGCCCCAGGGTATTCGATCCCGTCTTCTGGCCTCCTCAGCCGTTAGGCCCGCTTGTAGTGTACAGATACACAGGCAAGACACCCCTCTACACATAAAATAAGTAATCGACTTGCAAAAGAGGGTTTCAACAACTGACAGACACTGGCTACAATTCCTTTCTGAAAGTCAATGGGGAAAAAAAGCATCAAAACAGCTAATAGTCATGGTCATAAGTCAAAAATCCTGTCCCATCTTGTGGGAAGCGGGTGGGGCCGCAGGCCCGGAGAAACCCACTTGTTTACTGCCTTGCCCGAGCATGCGCAGTGAGGCTGCATGCGTGGGCTGCCTAACAGGCTGGGTCAATCTGAATGGCAGACAATATCCAGAAGTCCTTACAATTTCATTTATAAAGAAAAGAGTCTGGGTTTATTTCCTGTAGCCCTGGCTGGCCTGGGAACTCGCGAGGTAGCCCAGGTGTGAGAGCCAAAGTTCTGTTTTAATTGCTGTGCCTAAGAGATCCATGAAACAAAAATGTCTCTAGACCAAATACTAGAACAAATATTCCCTGAAACGCTGGAGACTGATGTTTATGGGAGATACACGTTCTCACTCCCCTAAGCAAGTTTCCTGACCCAACTACACTAGATGTGCTTGATCACGTGTGGGTGGGAGGTGCGCGAGCAGGAAATACATCAGGATGTATGCTCGCCGCTGATTGGATGTAAGCAGGAGGTGTCCCTGATTGGATCTGATCGAAATATGGTGGCTTTGTGGAGATGCCTTCTTAAGCCTTTGCAAGGCGTGACTGGTGGCTATTTTCTGGAAACCCAGAAATGGACTGAGCCAGAGAGTCTCTCAACCTGGCCATTATTTGATTAAAGCTTGCTTCAAATTTGGCTTTAAATTGTAGTAGTGGTTGTACTCTCCACCGGTGGGATTAACCCAGGCTACAATCCTCTCAGGACTCAGCTCAGTATGTGCTGAGGTTTGACATGGGCTACCATACCCACCTTCAGTGGGAAAAAACTTAAGAAAGATAAGTAAACTGGCTCGTTTTTCTTATACTTAGAAATTTTCAACCTCAGTTCTAAACTGCCTGACACTGCACAGCCGGCAGCTCCATCCTCCTCGTGCCAATTATACAACCTGAAAACTGACGGATGAATTTAAATGAGAAAGCTGTACAATATTTGTTTTCTATTTTTTGCATGTTTGTGTGTATTGTCTACTCATGTTTGCATATTATTTACATGGAACAAAATTGACTTAGAAACAATTAGGCATTCATTACTTAGAAACACAAGCTTGTGCAGGGTATGGTGGCCTGTTTGTTATTCCAGCTCTTGAGAGGATGGAGGCAGGAGGATCAGGTGTTCAAACTCATCCTTAGCTACAGAGAAAGTCTCAGCCCATGAACCCTACCTTAAAATGTCCTGTTTAGCTGCTGAAGCTTCTTCTTCTTCTTCTTCTTCTTCTTCTTCTTCTTCTTCTTCTTCTTCTTCTTCTTCTTCTTCTTCTTCTTCTTCTTCTTCTTCTTCTTCTCTTTTCTGTGTAGCCCAGGCTGGCCTTGAACTTACTATATTGTAACAACACAGGATGATCTTAACTCAAGCAACCCTTTGCCTTTAACTACCCAGGTCCTGTGATTACAGGCACATACCGTCATGCCTGGCAACTTGGATGAAATGCTAAGTCGATAAGCTTCGTTTAATGGAGCTGGAGAGATAACTCATTGGTCAAGAGCACTTGCTGCTCTTGCAAAAGACTTGGCTTTGGTTCCCAGCACCTATTCTGAGTGGCTCTCAGCCACCCATAGTGCGGGCCTCAAACAGATCTGGTGCCTCTGCCCCCACAGGTACTGCTCTCATGTGCACATGCCCAGACACACAGACTCTCCCACACACATGCTTCAAAAAAAATGACACTTTATAAAGGACTTGTTTACTATTGTTTGTTTCATTGAATGTGCTGGTGCATGCCTGTGACCTCAACATCTGGAAGAGGCTGGGGCAGAGGGATCCTGAGTTTGAAAGTCAGCCTGAGCTATACAGCAAGACTTTGTCTTAAAACAATTGCGCGACGACCCTTTGAAGTGGTAAGAATATGCAGCTGTTGAGCACTTATCAAGCCCCCTCAGAGCATCACGGAAGTGGGAGCAGAGAGAATGAGAGAGGCGGGTGCTGTGAAACTGTCTTCTGGGCATGACAGGGCGGATGATCTCTGAACCCACAGCAGTGGTGTTTATCCCCACAAGATCTACAACAAGATCTGGCTCATTAGCATCCCATCCTAGAGAGGGGAGGAGCTCACGAGGCCCCACCTCTCCCTGAGGATTTGTAAGAGGTTAACCATTACAGGAGGAGAGACATTTTCTTTAGCTGTGTCCCTACTGGCAAAGTGACCAAATGCCCATACATAACCGGTTGGTTAGTCATCACACTATAAGTCTAGTTAAATTCATTGTGTTACAAGGGGAAAAGAAAAACAAAACATGAAAAGTGTTGGATCTCAAAGAAACCCAGGACAAATGACTGATAGGCATACACATGCACATAGATGCATAAGCACACACAAATAAAATATTTTTGAAAACCCCATTAATATTTACAATAAATATATCCTGATTACAGTTTTTAAAACTATGTGTGTATGTGCAGGTTACATATGTGTGTGTATATGTAGGTGATTTTAAAAACCATCATATGACATACAAAATATCTATGTGTAACTTTACAGAGCTCTTGTTAAATAAAGACTGATAAAATATATATATGTTGTAGAAAAAAAATGTTTCATCAGGGTTAGTTTTGTTTAATGTCTCAACATACACATGACCACCTTGAACAATTGTTAAGAATGTGTAAATTGGGTAAAGATAGATGACAAAATATTTATTTATTTCACTTGGTATCACAAGCCTATTTGAATAACCTGAAATCTTAAGGTTATATAATACTTAATCTGGTAATAATTATGAAATGTCTAGATTGTTTCTAAAAATAAACTGGGAAGTAGTGGCCCGCACCTTTAATCCCAGCACTCTGGAGACCAGCGATCTCTGAATTCAAGGCCAGCCTGGTCTACAGATCAAGTTCCAGGGCAGCCAGGGCTACACAGAGAAACCCTGTCTGGAAAAACCAAACCAAAAAGCATCAACTATTAAGCATGAGTTTGAGATCCACAAACCACGGCCTTTTACCCTTATAGGACATAAGGAAAAATGCTAACTATATCTGGATCGATTTCCACCCCTAAAACTGTGTTGTGGGGGCTGGTAAGAGAGAGCTTAGCAAGCTCCAGACTCCTGAGTTCCAGCTGACTCCACCAGGATGCCTGAGCCTCCACATATGCACCATGACACAGACACGCCCCTATCATTAAAAAAAAAAAATCAATGTTTTAGAATCACTTTCTAAAAGCTGTATTATAAGAGAAGCATACTTCTATAAAAAGTACCAACCTACATAATAACTAAAGTCTGAGAACACTGCCTAACAGGAAGGGAAATAGCTTAGAATAAAGAAAAACAAACCGACTCTGCTGGAACAGGAAGATGTGTGGAGGGAGAAAAAGCCCTTTTTTGTCCTAAAGATGACAGTGGTTCTCAAGCAGGCATGAGGCCTGGACCAGAGCCAAGGACTGGCTCAACCTGAGAACCGTTTAGGAAGCTGGAAACGGATTTTTAAGTGGAGCAGGATTTTTTGAAAGAGCAAGTGTAAGTGGGATCAAGCTGATGAAATGATTTACAGATTCTCCTCCACACTGAGCAGAACTGGAGTTTGATCACTCCCATCCCCTGGGCTTGAGCAATAGAGCTCATGAAGCCCTGACCTGCTCGTGGCAGGCGCATGTGAGTTTCCTCCACTTTCTAGTCCACTCGCCTGAAGCCAAAGAGCCCATCTGTGTGCTTTGTGGGTTTTTTTTTTTTTAAAATGGTTTTGGAGGGGAGTGTGGAGAGATGGCCCAGCCTAGCTGCTCTTCCAGAAGACCCCGGTTCAATTCCCAGCACTCACCAGGCAGCTGACAGCCATGGATAACTCGAGTCCAGTCCCAAACAATCTAGCGCCCTCTTCTGGCCTCTGAAGGCGCTGCATATATGTGCATACGTGTTGCACTGATACAGACCAAAAAAAAAAAAAAAAAATCGTAGATATAAAATAAAGGTTGGCCTAGTCGGTCATCAATGGGAGGAGAGGCCCTTGGTCCTGTGAAGGTTCTATGCCCCAGTGTAGGGAATGCTAGGACCAGGAAGCAGGAGTGGATGGGTTGGTGAGCAGGGGAGAGGGGGAGGGATGAGGAATGAGGGATGAGGGGGTTTTCCGAGGGGAAACCAGGAAAGGGGATAACATTTGAAATGTAAATAAAGAAAATATCTAATAAAATATACTTTAAAACTCTAACATCCAATGTATAATATATAAAACCTATTATAATATCCATGTGAAGATAATTATTACATGGTCACTAATGATTGCACTTGTAAATTAAACCTATCCCAAATGTGAAAAACATAACCAGAATCCAAATTCCCTTCAGTTGTTAAACAAAACTAACTACCTCAAAAAAAATAAATAAAGGTTAATTTTTTTTTAAAGATACAAGTCTTAACCACAATGTAGTCTACAGTTTCCTAAAGGGAAGGAAGAAAGAGAGGAAGAAAGGAAGGAAGGAAGGAAGAAAGAAAGGAAGAAGTAGCAGCTATAGGATGCACATGCATTTAGAATAGCTATTTTATAAATTGTAAATTGTAATGTCAACATTTTTAAACCTTTTCTGTTTTTTGGGTTTTGGGTTTTGGTTTTTTTTTTTTTTTGGTTTTTCGAGGCAGGGTTTCTCTGTGTAGCCCTGGCTGTCCTGGAACTCACTTTGTAGACCAGGCTGGCCTCAAACTCAGAAATCCGCCTGCCTCTGCTTTCCGAGTTCTGGGATTAAAAGCGTATGCCACCAGGCCTGGCCTTTTCTGTGGTTTTGAGACAGGGTCTTACTGTATAGCCCTGGCTAGCCTCATGTAAAGCAGTCTAACCTTGAACTCAGCAAACGGGTGGGCCTCGCCTCTGTGATCCTACCGCTGGGAGTAAAGGCGTGTGTGCCACCACACCCAGCAATGTCAACATTTTCCAGTGTTTTCCATTCACAGGTGTGGGAGTCTTGCCCTTAGGGTGTGTCCAGCTGGTCTTCCCTAACTGGAGAGCATTTGCTTTCACAGCAGCGAGATGCTAGGTCGTGTGGAAGCCCTGACTCTATTACTCATAACATAGATATAAATTAGGAACTCGTGTAAGATCAAGCAAAGTAATGTGGCAAATGAAATTATTGGTAGAGTGTGAGTTGCAACCATTTTGACACTCAAGATCCATATTTCTCAGAACTCGGTAAGAAGCTGTAGCTTTGGAACTGGCAGGAAATGGATTACTGTGCGTGCTTTAAGAACTAGAGGGGGGCGGTGCTGGAGAGATGGTTCAGCGGTTAAGAGCACTGGCTGCTCTTCCAGAGGTCCTGAGTTCAATTCCCAGCAACCACATGGTGGTTCACAACCATCTGTAATGGGATCTGGTGCCCTCTTCTGGTGTGTCTGAAGACAGCTACAGTATATATAAGTAAAGCAATAAGTGAATAATTCTTTAAAAAAGAAAGAACTAGAGAGGAAATTGTGGAGGAGTCTAAATGGGAGGTAGAGACAGAAGGTTCAGCTTTATGGCGAGCTGGAGGCTAGCCTAGGTGACAAGGAACCATGACTCTAAAAACAATAAACAATCAAACAAATGAAAGTCAGCTGACTGCAGACTCAGGGAGAAATGTCAGGTAAATTACAGAGTGCAGAGATTCCGGTTGGCTTGCCTGCCTAGTTTCCTCATCTGCTACCTTGCCCCCTTTAGGCTAGGCTAGGCTAGGCTCTCTCTCAATCTGTGTGTGTGTGTGTGTGTGTGTGTGTGTGTGTGCATGGTATATGTGTGTGCACGGTGTGTATATGTATGGTGTGTTTATGTGTGCACAGTGTTTGTGTGTGCATGGTGTGTTTGTGTGTGTGTGTGTGTGTGTTTTGGGTATGTTGCATGGTATGATGTGTGTGTCATTATAAACCAGAAGCCTAAACTATCTCAGGTAGTTGTAGACCCCTTAACAACTATTTAACTTTATTTTTGCATGTGACCTAACAATCTCAAATCAAATAGATTGGCTTCTCTAGATTGGAATAATGAATAATTTTCAGAGACCTCTAGCCTCCACAAGCTAAAGCTATAAATACAGCAATATGTAACACCTATAGAAGAGATTGTTCTACCTTGCTGTAACACACTTGCCTGGTGCTTTTAGCAAGGTAGTTGGGAAATCTGTTGATGTGTGGCTGCCTTTCGTTCCATGACTAGAAGAGTTGACTCTTCAGGTGGGCCATGTCTGTCAGTGCAAACCTGAATTTGTGCTCCTCCACCGTCCTCCTTCATGTTTAGTTCAAAATGAATTGTTAATTAACTGGCTGGTTTTAATTTAGTTTTTATGAGACGGGGTTTCTCTGTGTAGTCCTGGCTAGTCTGGAACTCACTCTGTAGACCAGGCTAGCCTCAAACTCAGAGATCCACCTGTGTCTGCTTCCTGAGGGCTGTGGTTAAAGATGTTGTCTTAGTCAGGGTTTCTATTCCTGCACAAACATCATGACCAAGAAGCAAGTTGGGGAGGAAAGGGTTTATTTGGCTTACACTTCCATGCTGCTGTTCATCACCAAAGGAAGTCAGGACTGGAACTCAGGTCAGGGAGCAGGAGCTGATGCAGAGGCCATGGAGGGATGTTCTTTACTGACTTGACTTGCCTCCCCTGGCTTGCTCAGCCTACTCTCTTATAGAACCCAAGACTACCAGCCCAGGAATGGTCCCACCCACAAGGGGCCTTTCCCCCTTGATCACTAATTGAGAAAATGCCTTACAGTTGGATCTCATGGAGGCATTTCCTCAACTGAAGCTCCTTTCTCTGTGATAACTCAGCTGTGTCAAGTTGACACAAAAATAGCCAGTACAATTGACCCCTTGTCAACTTGACACACAAACACATCACTAGTAAGCCTCAACCCTTACATTCTTATTCATCCCCAAGATCTAAATAACTTTAAAAGTCCCACAGTCTTTACATATTCTTAAAATTTCAATCTCTTTAAAATATCCATCTCTTTTAAAATCCAAAGTCTTTTTACAATTAAAAGTCTCTTAACTGTGGGCTCCACTAAAACAGTTTCTTCCTTCAAGAGGGAAAATATCAGGGCACAGTCACAATCAAGGCAAAAATCAACTCCAACTGTCCAACGTCTGGGATCCAACTCACGATCTTCTGGGCTCCTCCAAGGGCTTGGGTCACTTCTCCAGCCATGCCCTTTGTAGCACACACATTGTCCTCTGGGCTCCAGATGCCTGTACTCCACTGCTGCTGCTGCTCTTGGTGGTCATCTCGTGGTACTGGCATCTCCAAAACACTGCATGACCCCTTCAGTCCTGGGCCTTCAATTACAACTGAGGCTGCACCTTCACCAATGGCCTTCCATGGCCTCTCACAGTGCCGAGCCTCAGCTGCTCTGCATGACCCCTTCATGCCTTCAAAACCAGTACCACCTGGGTGACCCTTACACATTACCAAGTCCCGCTGCAGAAGGAGTACAACCTTGCCTATCTCTGGAACACAGCCTCTTTGTGCTTTCAGAAAACACTTCCCAGAAGATGTCACCTTAACGATGCTGGTCTCTTCTTAATCACCGCTAATTTCTTAGCTCCAGCTAACCAGCATCAATAGTCCCAGTAATGCAAAGTTTTTGCTTTAGTAGTTCTGGTATCTTGTTAATCACAGCTGATTCTTCAGCCCCAGCTAACCAGAACCACAGAATCTTCACAACCAAAGTAACAATGGCCCTGAAAAGAGTCTTTAATTTTCCCTCTGAAATTTCACAAACCAGGCCTCCATCTTCTGCACTGTTCTCAACATTATCTTCCAAGCTCCTACACAACATCTGACAGAGCTCTTAACAACAAATGGATCTTCAAGCCCAAAGTTCCAAAGTCCTTCCACAGTTCTCCCCAAAATATGGTCAGGTTGTCACAGGAATACCCCACTCTGCTGGTACCAATCTGTCTTAGTCAGGGTTTCTATTCCTGCACAAACATCATGACCAAGAAGCAAGTTGGGGAGGAAAGGGTTTATTTGGCTTACACTTCCATGCTGCTGTTCATCACCAAAGGAAGTCAGGACTGGAACTCAAACAGGTCAGGGAGCAGGAGCTGATGCAGAGGCCATGGAGGGATGTTCTTTACTGACTTGCCTCCCCTGGCTTGCTCAGCCTACTCTCTTATAGAACCCAAGATTACCAGTCCAGGAATGGTCCCACCCACAAGGGGCCTTTCCCCCTTGATCACTAATTGAGAAAATGCCTTACAGTTGGATCTCATGGAGGCATTTCCTCAACTGAAGCTCCTTTCTCTGTGATAACTCAGCTGTGTCAAGTTGACACAAAAATAGCCAGTACAGATGTGTTCCACCGAGTCTGCAACTGCCCCCACCAAAGCAGTTATTTTCTGTTAATTGTCCGTGCCACAGTTGAAACATTCATAGTTTCTTTATCTTAGTAGAGAGATGGCTCAGTGGTTAACAGCACACACTGCTGCTCTTTTTTTTTTTTTTTTTACTAATAAAAAAATTGTATTTACTTAGAAGCATTCAGAATGTCAACAAAACAGCTGCAATTTTTTTTTGCAATTACAGAGTGGTATTCAGTTAAGAGAACAACAATTATCTTCGTATAAACTGCATCAGAGACAACTGAAGATGAAAAAAATAAAACCCAAAAATAAAACCAAAAGAAAAAAAAAAAACAAACTACTGTCCCCATATATAACTAATTTGTGCTGTGCACCAACAAGAACCTGCTTTAAATTTCCATGCCAATTTACAACCCCCAGACTGTACCAGGCAAGGTTAGTGGCTATTGAAAATACCACCAGGACAGGGCTATCTAAAGACACATTCGGTAGTGTGTTAACTATACAAAAACAGACACGGTACAGTTTAAAAACAAATCTTACACAGCCTTACATTTCAATTTTTTTCTTTAAAAGGAGTGAGTTGTGTGCAGGGGGGTTAAATGCTTTATAGACAAGAAAAAAAACTGCACTAGAACCAACTTATTCATTATCATCTTCTTCCTCCTCTTCCTCCTCTTCTTCATCCTCCTCATCATCTTCCTCTTCCTTCTTTTTCTTGCTCTTTTCAGCCTTGACCACCCCCTTTTTCGCTGCATCAGGTTTTCCTTTAGCTCTGTAGGCAGCAATTTCCTTCTCATACTTATCCTTCAGCTTGGCAGCTTTCTTCTCATAGGGCTGCTAGTCATCTGCTGCAGTGTTGTTCCACATCTCTCCTAGTTTCTTTGCAACATCACCAATGGATAAGCCAGGATGCTCGCCTTTGATTTTGAGGTGGTACTCAGAACAGAACAAGAAGAAGGCCAAAGGAGGCCTCTTGGGTGCATTGGGGTCTTTGAACTTCTTTTTGGTCTCCCCTTTGCGGGGGATGTAGGTTTTCATTTCTCTTTCATAATGAGCCTTGTCAGCCTTTGCCATATCTTCAAATTT
The DNA here is from genome assembly GCF_978045245.1 of Mus caroli. Classification (NCBI taxonomy): domain Eukaryota; kingdom Metazoa; phylum Chordata; class Mammalia; order Rodentia; family Muridae; genus Mus; species Mus caroli. Next base: position 42,952,825 of record NW_028227267.1, on the reverse strand, counting down.
CCCCTTTTCTTTAGCAGACATGGTCTTCCACCTCTCTGAGCACTTCTTGGAGAACTCTGAGAAGTTGACAGAAGCATCCGGGTGCTTCTTCTTGTGCTCCTCCCGGCGGTTTGCACAAAGAATGCATATGAGGACATTTTGCCTCTCGGCTTCTTAGGATCTCCTTTGCCCATGTTTAGTTGATTTTCCTCTGCGAGGCACAGAGTCACCCAGTGCCTGTCCGGCTCATGCTTGCCCCGGCACTGTCTCTCACTGCTGCTCTTTCAGATGACAAAAATCCAGTATCCAGCATCACATCAGGTGGCTTGCACCTGTCTGCTACTCCAAATCCAGTGCAAAGCCTCTGGCCTCTGCTTGTGTGCGTTTTATTTAAAACATAAACTAAACCTTAAAGAAAATGAAAAAGGGATAGGGTTTACATTTTCTTCTTTTTTTATTGGATATTTTCTTTATTTACACTTCAAATGTTTTCTCCTTTCCAGGTCTCCCCTTCGGATACCCCGTATCCCATGCCCCCCACCCTCACCCCCTGCCTCTATGAGGGTGCTAAGAATTTACCTTTTCATAGCTGCAGCCAAGACCCATTGCAGAGCAAACAGCCTGCTGGGATCTATTCTCCACAGGGCCAGCAACGTGATCATGTGTTGTTCTGGGGACAGTGTTTCCCAGGTGTCTGACATACTGTTCTATTGTTTCAAAGAAACATCACAGCCAAGGCAACTCTGATTTTAAAAATACATTTAATTGGTGCTTCCTTACATTTTCAGAGGTTAGCCCATGATCGTCATGGTGAGAAGCAGACAGACACACCACAGGGGTAGCTGGAAGCTTTATATCCTGATCCCTAGGCGGGGGGTGGGGGGTGGGGGGGCTTTTGAAACCTCAAAGTTCACTTCCCAGTGACACTCTTTCTCCAACAAAAACATATCTACTCCAACAAGGCCACATCTCCTAATCTATCCCAAATGGTTCCACTCACTGTCGATTGAGTCTTCAAACATGAGCCTATTGGGCCATTCTCATTTAAACCACCATGCCAGGTGAGCCCGTTCATCACTGAAAGCAGTCAGGGCAGGAACCCGAAGGCAGGAGCTGATGCAGAGGCCATGGAGGGCGCTGCCTAGTGGCTTGTTCTGCCTTCTTTCTTATAGAAACCAGGATGATCAAGCCCTGACGTAGCACCACTCACAATGAGCTGGACCCTCCCCCATTTGTCGCTATTTAAGAAAATGCCCTACAGGCTTGCCTACAGCTCCGTCTATGGAGGCATTTTCTCACTTGAAGATCCCTCCTCTCATTCGACTCCAGAGCTTGTGTCAAACTGACAGAAAAGTAACCAGTATAAGATCCTTTGATCAAACCCTCATGATTTTTCCAAATCCTTAATTCAAACTGGGCGTTTGGCACCCTGGCAACTGTGAGCTGGTTCACCTCATCTTGCTCCTGGAACCCCAGGAGTGTTGGAATGTGCACCTCTGGTTCTCCCTAGAAAATCCGCTTATCTTCTTTAGCACAGAAGCCTTCCATCTGCTGCCAAAGGACAAAGGCAAGGCGATTCGCAGATAATCTAGATCTTTTAAAAGATCGGGTAGCAAAACCTGATTTCTCCGGAACAGACTGGCCACAACTAGCTGCTGTGTCCTGTGTGAACTGTGTGGTGGATGGGTTTTCAGACCCCCACTGTACTGGCTAGTTTTGTGTCAATTTGACACAGCTGGAGTTATCACAGAGAAAGGAGCTTCAGTTGGGGAAATGCCTCCATGAGATCCAACTGTAAGGCATTTTCTCAATTAGTGATCAAGGGGGAAAGCCCCCCTTGTGGGTGGGACCATCTCTGGGCTGGTAGTCTTGGTTCTAATAAGAGAACAGGCTGAGCAAGCCAGGGGAAGCAAGCCAGTAAAGAACATCCCTCCATGGCCTCTGCATCAGCTCCGGCTTCCTGACCTGTTTGAGTTCCAGTCCTGACTTCCTTTAGTGATGAACAACAACATGGAAGTATAAGCCGAATAAACCCTTTCCTCCCCAACTTGCTTCTTGGTCATGATGTTTGTGCAGGAATAAAAACCCTGACTAAGACACCCATGTAATAGCTATAATGAATTTCCATGACTCTCTCCCCTCTTTCCATAGCCTGAAAGCCCCTCTCAGGCTCCACCAGCAGACTGTGCTTGTAGTCTGTGGGTCAGAACAACAGTACCTGCTTTGTAGATCAGGCTGGCCTCAAACTCCCAGAGATTCTCCTTCCTCTGCCTCCCTAGCGCTGGGATCAAAGGTGTTCACCACCACATCCAGCCAGTGTCATGGCTTAGACGCTCGAGTGACCAACAATTCTTAGGGGTTTTAGTTGGTTGGTTGGTTGGTTTTTTGAGAAAGGTCTCTCTGTGTAGACTAGGCTGGCCTCATACTCGCAGAGATCTGCCTGCCTCTGCCTGGAATTAAATGCAGGCACTCCCATGCCTAGTCCCAACTCTTTGGCTTTTTCTGTTTGTTTCTTTGTTGTTTGCTGTGATCCTCTCAAGTGCAGATGTGAAACACCCTTGACAGACGTTTCTGAAGCTAATAATGGAACAGACCCTCACACCAGCGACTCTTGGTGCCTTTGCTTGGTTGCTTAGCATCTGGAAAGAACAGCCAGGTTGCTGCCCCTAAGACAAGGGCTGCCATCCTGCCGGAAAGCCTGCCCTGACAATGCAAATGAGAAGTTCCAGTAAGGCAGGAGACCAAACCACGTTTCTCTGTTGTTCTTGGATAGTTCTATTTTTAGCATTGCAGCTTCAGTGTACATTTGTCCCCGTCAGTCATCCAAGGACTTGTGGAAATTAATGTCAACGTTATAAAAGTTTCACAGATGGCTGAACTAAAGCGCATGGGACACTGCACTGGTTCTGATCTTTTCAGGTTCTATCTCACTGAAAATAAATGTTTTCGATAAGATGCTATCCCAGGTAATTTTTTTTTCTGCTAAAATCTGGCTATCCACTAAAAGCGGGGCAAGCCAGTGGTTCTCATGGATGGGCATTGGCACATCAGAAGCCCGCCTCCCTCCTGGAGAGATCTGACCCCCTTTGTAGGAGGTTGAGTGTTAACTGTGTAGACATCCCAAGCCTAGATGTGGGGTTGTAAGCATGGCTGGGGTATTCCGTCTGTGGTAAAGGATTTGAGTTCAGCAACCTTGTCCACAGTCATTCTAGACTGTTGTAGTGTCTTAGCTGACCACTATAACTGAGGATAAAAACATAGTTCCAGATATAGTGAAGAGAGAGAAATCAAAAGAACTTCCTTTTAAGTCGGCAAAGTGGCTGAGGGGGTAAAATTGCTTGCTGTCAAGCAGAATGACCAGAGTTTGAGCTCTGCGAAGAACCTGAAAGTTATCGTCTTACGTAAATACATGTTCCATGTCACATAGAAGCAGACACACACATACAATATGAGAATGAGTGAATGTAGGGCTAGCGACATGGCTCAGCAGTTAAAAGAACTTTGTTCCTCCTGTAGAGAGCCAACTCTACACGGTGGCTCACAACCATTCCAAGGCCCTCTTCTGACCTCTGAGGACATCAGACATGCAAGTGGTGCACATACAAACATGTAGGCAAAACACTCATATATATATAAAATGAAATAAATAAATCTAAAAAATTAAAAATAAATATATTAACGTAATTTAAAAAAATTAAGTTTCCTTCCTTCCTTAAGCTAAAAGAGCCACATTAGGTCTTCTTCTCACTCGATAGTGAATGATGTTCTCAGCGACTTTCTCTCCTGCCAGCCTTCTTCAGCATTAGTCTTACACAGCTATAGCACAGTATCAAACCAAGGCTTTACATTTTACCAGTGTAGGCTCATTTGTGTCCATGTATGTGTGAGAGTGCAGTTCTGTATGTGCCACCTCTTGAATCTACCCTTAAAATAAGACGCCCAACTCTGGTATTTTGTGGTTCAAATGGGGATGTTCCTACAGGCCTGTGTGTGGAGTGGACAGTCCCCAGCTGGTGTGATTTTTTAAAGTGGCTTTTTAGATTTATTTATAGGTCTGACTGTTTTGCCTGCAGGTATATCTATACATCATATGTGTGCCTTGTGTCCCTAGAGATCAGAAGTGTCCAATCCTCTGGAACTGAAGTTACAGATGGTTGTAAACCATCACAAGGGTGTTGGGAACCCAACTAGGGCTCTTTGCAAGAACAATAATTTCTCTATAGCTGAGCCAGCTCTCCAGCATCTATTTTGTAAGTTTTTGAAGGAGGGAGGATCTAGGTGGAAGACAGGAGCTACTTGGGGACATGACCTTAGAACTGTATCTTATCCCACTGTCCTTTTTTTGTTTGCTGTTCATCATGACGTTCTATGTTCTGCCCAAGCAGATGGGGCGAAGAAACTTTGAACTTGGCCCTTTGAAACCACAAGCAAAATAAATCTTTTCTCTCACTAGCTTTCCTGGTTAGTTTGGTCAATGCTACTCAATAGGAACTAATACAGCATAATCCCAGGATTCCCTCTTGTTGCTACATAACTACTCCATGCTTTTCCTCATCTTTAACTGTTACATTTTCTATCTCTGTACCTGTGTTATTCTTATTTATATATTTGTGTCTGGGTGAACATAAGGCAATATGTGTAGGTACCCACAGAATCCAGAAGAGAGTATGAGATCCCCTTAAGCTGAAATTGCAGGCAGTACAGGGAGATGTGAGCTACCATGTGAGTCCTGGGAACTGAACTCAGGGATTCTGGAAGGGCAGTGACTGCTTTTAACTACAGAGGCATCTCTAGAGGGCCCGTGTTATTTCTTGATTGTTATATTGGAGTATAACCTTTGAAACTGCATTTTTTTCACACAGTGTAATATCCTTGCGGTTAATCCAAGGTGTTGAATAGATGGATAGATTTTTTGTTTGTTTGTTTGTTTGTTTGGCTCTTTGGTTCTGGTTTTTGAAGGCAAGGTTACTCTGTGTAGTCCTGGCTGTCCAGGCACTCACTCTGTAGACCAGGCTGGCCTCCAACTCAGAGATCCACCTGCCTCTGCTGGGGTTAAAGGCATGCTCTACCACTGACCAGTGAGGGTGTAGAGTTTTGCTGCTGTTGCACAGTATGGTGTGCATGTAAGTATTATTATTTGTTAGATAGTCACCCACTGAGGGATATTTAGATAGGGCCCTAGTTAGCTTCTGTTGCTGGAATAAAACACTGGCTAAAAACAGTGTGGTGGAGGAGAGGGTCTGTGTGGCTTACAGGCTAGAGTACCATCAAGGGAAGTCAAGAGAGGAAGTCAAGGCAGAAACCTGGAGGTGGGAACTGAAGCAGAGACCCAGGAGAAAAGCTGCTTACTGCCTCCCTTCTCTGGCTTGCTCAGCTACTCATATAGCTGTGGTAGTTTTGAATGCAAATGGCTCCCATAGGTTCATATGTTTGAATACTTGGTCCCTAGTAAGTGGAACAGTTTGAGAAGGGTTAGGAGGTGTGGTCTTGTTGGAGATGTCACTGGGGGTAGGTTTTGAGCTTTCAAAAGACTCCCAGTTAGCTCTTTCTACCTCATGCTGGTGGACCAAGATGTGAGCACCTGCCTGCTGCCATGTTCCCTGCCATGATAGCCAAAGACTCTGACCCTCTGAAAGTGTAAGCCCCCAATAAACTCTTTCTTCTATTCAGTTGCCTTGGTCATGGTTCCTCTTAACAGCAATAGAAAAGTAACTAACACAATAGTCAAGGGATGGAGTCTGCCTAGGGATGGTACTACAGACAGTAAGCTAAGCTGTATGACATCAATAAACAGTTAAGAAAAAGTGCCACAGACATGCCACAGGCCAATCTGGTGGAGGCAATTGCAAATTGCAATTGAGGTATCTTCATCTCAGGTGACTACTTGTGTCAAAAAGCATGAGTAGTTTTCAGTTTGGGAGTATTACAATTACAATTTACAAACTAACATTCATTTCTCTGGGATAAATACAGAAGGTGATAAGTTACACTGGCAACCCCATTTCAGCACGGCTCTGTATTGTTCTATGTTTGTTTGCTTGTTTCTTGACACAAGGTTTCATTGAGCCCAGGCTGCCCTCAAAATTGCTATGTAGCCAAGGATGGCCTCAAGTTTTGTTTTGTTTTGTTTGCTTTTTGTTGTTTTGTTTTGTTTTTTAATCTTTTTGTCTCTCCCTCCCAAGTGCTTAGATTTCAGGTGTGCATCCCACCTGGTTTTCTGGGATGCTGAGGAGAAAACCCAGGTCTTTTGTGAATGCGAGGCATGCACTCCACCAACATCCCCAGATGTTTGTTTTGAGACAGGGTCTCACTTGGCTCAATCTGGTTTCAAACTGGCAGTGTAGATAAGAACCTCTCTTTTCTTGTGTCTACCTCCCAAGCACTTCCCACTCTGCATGGCTCTAACCTAGTTTTGAAAGAAACTACCAGACTACACTGTGAGGTGATGACAGTTTCACATTCCTACCAGCAATATGTGGACAATTAGATGGCCTACATCTTCAGTAGTATTTGCTGTAAGCACGATTTTCATTTTGGCTACTCTGATAGACATGTCGTGATACCTCCTGGTGATTTGAATGTGCATCCTGAAATGGTAAATGATGCTACTGGTCATTGGCTGTCTGTACACTTTGCTCATTTGCTAATTGGTTGTGTATTTATGAGTTTTATTTTCCAATACAGGGTTTGCAGTTTTTTATATGTCTAAGTACACCGGGCTACAACTTTTTATCAGCTGCTGTAACATTTTTAGAGGGAAATGCCATAAAGTCCCTATCTTGCTATGCCACATTAATATCCTCCCTCTAGAAAAACTATCAATTGTAAGCCAGCCGCCTTGAGAGGAACACTCTTTGAAGGTGACCTTTTTCAACTGAGGCAAATATTTTTGTTTGGTTGGTTGGTTTTTGTTTTTGAAGTCAGGGTCTCTTTACATAGCCCTGGCTGTCCTAGAACTCACTTCATAGACCATGCTGGCTTTGAACTCACAGAGATCCACCTGCCTCTTTCTCCTGAGTGCTGGGATTACACAAATGCCTGGTAGTAGGCAAAAAATAAATAAATAAGTAAATAAATAAATAAATGTTGTCATTGATCTGCTTTGTGCTATTCTCCAAGAATACACATGTATATTCTTTTATTAAAAGTTTTTATTCTATGTGTATGTGTGAGTGCCTACATGTATGTCTATGCACTGTGTATGTGGCTGGTACTGTTGGAAGCATGGGATCCCCTGGAGTTGGAGTTACAGACAGTTGCCAGCTGCCTGATGTGTGTGCTGGGAACCTAACCCAGGTCCTCTGCAAGAGCAGAAAGTGCTAACCAGCTAACCACTGAGCAACCTCTCCAGAACTTACATATGTATTTTTAAAAAAGAAAAAAAAAAGAAACTCTGTGTTACTGTGCATCTTTTCATGTGTTTATTTGCCACCTGCATGTCCCAGTCAATGTCTGAGCACATCTGTAGAGAGTGAGAGAAGTCCCCTGTGGCTGTGTGCTATTGACATAAGCCAGCCACGTCAGGGCCAATGCCTCAGCCCCATGGGAGTAGCAAAGCCTTCCCTGGGGGAGGCTCAGAGGGATGGCAAAGCCTTCTTGTGATCTGAATGCAAGTGTTGATAGTGTGTGCAGAAAGCATACACCCCTTCCCCCCAATGCAGCTTCCCCTCCCCTCCCCTCCCCATCCATATTTATGGCCTGAAGACTGTTCCCCTGCAGAGACAGCTCTGACAGAGATTAGCTAAACCTGCCTCCTTGTTCAGCTGTATGCTGTAACTCTGCTGCCCTGTTCAACTGAACATAATAAACACACAGAGCTTCCGGCGTCCATCATAGCAGTCACCCGATCCCAGCCTTTTCAGCATTCTGTGTCTGCCCTCTCTTTATCCTCTCCCCTGCTCTCAGGGCAGTCCCCAGAGTCCTGCAGGTACAAGGCACACATCCTTTGGTCACTTCTAATTGTGAAGAACATGTTTTCCAGCTACTGTAAACAGGTTCTACCTTTCAGCCACTTTCAATATACGACACATAATAGATCTAAATTCACTCAGGTAAGAAGGTTCATTTAGCACATAGCAACAATAAGCCTCTACGTCTGAAATAACTTACTTTCATACCCTTAAAAGTTGGAAGTGCTGCATCTTTAAGTGTAAGAGAGGAGAGGGGGGATGGGTCTATTGCAAAGGAAGACTTGGACTGAGAGGTCTGAAATCCTGAGTCTACAGGGCAGGTCTTCCAGTAGAGTAGGCTTGAAATCGTGGGCATAAGATGATGCTGTCCACAGTTGTAATTCCCTCTTCCTCTGTGATCTAACCAGCCCCATCCCATTTTCTAGAATATTCTCCCTTCCTTACTCCAGTCTCTTAATTATTGACCTTAAATATGCTCCGTGAAGCACTTTCACAACAGATGGCTGCTCACCGCCACCTGTAGCCTTGACAAGTTGATGTCTAAATTGAGTGTCACCAGGCATTTTCAATCTGCACTGTAGGTAATAATTCCCCTTTCACTCATAGAGCATTCATTTGTATTTGTCCTTTTCTATTTTATCTGGGACCTTTCTAGACGATTGGCTTTCCTGGCTGTTCTGCACTGCTGTTTGCTTTCCATCAGTTCCCTTTTACTGTAGAATATCAGCACAGGTTATGGAGCCACTACACCTTCTGCCTTGTACGGCACAAAGACACAATCTGAATTCTAGGCGTGTGCTGTTTTGAAATGGCTATTTTATTTTTTGTCATTTCCTATATGGAACATGAATGTATACTACACAATGTGAGAGCCAGTTATAGTTATTGATTTCTTACTATAGGATCACATACCTAAAAATAGATTTCCCCCAATCAAAGTTGTCCACGAAGTTCATGTGGGGGAGGAGGAGTGTGATGGTCTGAATACACTTGGCCCATGGGAAGTGGCACTACTAGGAAGTGTGGCCTCATTGGAGTAGGTGTGGCCTTGGAGGAAGTGCATCACTGTGGGGGTGGGCTTTGAGGTCCCAGGCTCAAGCTCTGCCCAGTGCAGAGAACTTTCTCCTGGCAGCCTTTGGATGAAGATGTAGAACTCTCAGCTCCTGCAGCACCATGTCTGCCTGCACACTGCCAGGCCTCCTGGCATGACGGTAATGGACTGAACCTCTGACCCTGTAAGGCAGCTCCAGTTAACTGTTGTCCTTTATGAGAAGAGTGGCCTTGGTCACGGTGTCTGTTCTCAGCAATAAAACCCTAAGACAAGGAGGCAGAGGACTGGAAAGCAACATACGTTGGATTTGATTTTTGCTTTGTTCATTTTTTTATTTTTTTGAGTCAGCGTCTCACTATGTAGCCCTGGATAACCTCGGACATATAGATTCTGCAGGCTGAGATTCAAATCCCGTGGTGCTGAGATTAGAGGCAAGCACTGCTACACCTGGCTGTATGGCTCATTACACATGGCCGCGGGATGCTTCCTGGCCACTGTACCTATTCCATGAAGCCATGTAAACTGTAGTTCTCTCAGCTGGGGTCCTGTCCTCCAGATGTGACCTGGCCGACTCTTGGTGTCTTAACATTACAGCAGGCATGGACACCTGCACAAGATCCGCACAAGACTGGGCCCACTGACAATCCCTCATTTAATGAGGGAATTCCACACTCCTGCAGTGGAGTGGGTCTCATTGTTGAGCATCAGAGCCCCTACCCAGGGTATGTGTCTTGGTTAGTTTCTTGTCAACTTAACAGGCATGAAGGGCACCTGGAAGACGGACTCCCAATTGAGAAAATACCTTCCAAGTTGGCCTGTAAACAAATCTATGGGACATTTTCTAAATGATTGATGTGGGGGAGACCAACACATTGTGGTCAGTACCACTCCTGGGCAGATAGTCCTGGGTAGCATAAGCAAGCTGAACAAGCCATGGGGAGCAAGCCAGTAAGGTTTATGGTCTCTGTTACAGTTCCTGCCTCCAGGTTCCTGCCGTGAGTTTCCTCACTGCCTTCCTTTCATGGTGTAGTAACTATAAGGTGTAAAACCAGATAAAGCCTTTTCTTCCCACGTTGCTTTTTGCCATGATCTTTAGCTCAGCCATAGAAACCAAACTAGAGGTTCTTCTTCGGTGCTGCGGCTGCCCCTACGTTGGGCAATCCCTTATTGATACTATTAATAACCCCAATATTATTTGGTTCACCAGGTCAGACATAAGTGGAATCATTTCTGTGGTCTGTCACTGGTGTCCTTTCGGCAGTAAAAAGATGTGTGTTCACATTCCCCTTGGGAAGTCACACAACAGTAGCTTGTTTCTCAAAGATGCATACATACACTAGTGCCAACGTCCTATGCTTCCTCCTGCATACATCCTTCTGTGTAAAAGAAAGGGCCTAGTGCTCTCCCCTTGAACACAGTCTGGCTGCAATGGTTTGCTTCTAATTCATTCTGCTGAGTTCTGAGGCTATAAAAAGTGATTCGGTGGCTAATTCCAACTTAGGGTGCTTGTCCTTCACCTGAGCCACCATGATGGGAGGAAGTTCAAGCTAACCCATGAAGATCATAAGGAGCAGACAAGATGGATAGAATCTATCATTTATCATGTTTCTAATGGAGTGAGCCTTCTAATAAGTCCAGCTCCTGACGATGCCAGAAATGCAGACTGACTGCTGCTGAGTTAGGTCCGAAGTGCAGACTGGCAAACACAATTAATATTGTTACTGTCTTAAGAGCCATTCCACATTGGGATAGTTTGTTTTCCAGGCATAGTAATGGAATACATGAGCTTAGCAAATGCCTCCGGAGTGACAACCAGCCAGCTTTAACTTTTTGCTCTGTCTACATTACCATTTGTGGCTTCTAAAAACTCCTTCCTAACTTTATTACATGTGAAGTTTTAGAAATTTTACCAAGTACTGCTAATGTGTGGGGTGAGCATATCTAAGCTACCATGCAGGCCAATTCATTTAAAAACAAACAAACAAACAAATCTCTAAAGTTTCTTTCGCTGACAAGATGCTCCAAGCAGGAAAGGTGCTTGTCTCCAAGACTGACGACCTAAGGTCTGTTCTTGAGACATATGATAAAAAGGCTAACTCAAGCTGTCCTCTGATTTTCGTATGTGTGCGCACATTAAATGAAACAGATGCAGTAAAATTTTTTTTTTAAAGAGCTTTTGTACATCCCCAGTGGTACAAGGTTTCTAAAGATCTGAAATATAACACTCAAGGGTTATATCCTCAAGAAGTACACTTTGTTCAAAACCTTAGTTGAGAAAACAATACACATATATACTTCTAGAAGCCTTCTCAAAATATGATACACCTTTACTGCAAAATCTTGACATCAAAAATGTCAAAATGTTCAAATGTATTCAGAATCAAACCTCAAGAAGGAGTAAGATCGAGTCAGTGATAGCATAGTGCGACTAGCTAACCTGTGTGCAAAACCCACTAGGCTGCCCTCTCATTCTCATCCTAACCCTATGTTAGGGATTGGTTCTAATGCTTTGATTTAACCGGGAACCTATGTGTCCAAATGCTGAAGGTCCTTGTCCCCAGCTGGTTTTTGATCAATTAATAAAGATGCCAGTGGCCAATGGCCGGGCAAAGGGAGACAGGGTGGACCTTTAGATTTGTGCAGGCTAGGAACTGGGAAAAAGGAGACAGAGAATTGCCCCTGACTTTGGGACGTGCGGGAGAAAACCAGCCAGCCATGTGAGAATGTGGGTGGGTGGCCACTGGCTACTTCCCAGACTGGGCCTTGCATCTGGGGTAGCAGAAGGAGGTTTAGGGGTACCCAGGCTTTGAACTAGCCAAGGCATTTTAAAACTAGCTGGTGCACTCCAGGACACGTACGTACGTGTATGTGTGTGTGTGCGCGCGCGCGCGTGTGCATGTGTGTATCTTCCATTCTTGAATCTAAAGAGTTCCTGGGCAGGTGGCTCAAATCGTGCAACCCACTGGAAGCACAAAGCAGTATAGCTAAAGTGACCGCTACACCCATGCCACTATTAATCATTTTACAGTGAGTGGAGGCTAGACCATGTTCACTGTTATCCATCTGAAAAGTAGTTAGTGGGTCTTCAAGTTTGGCAGTCTGACTTTACGGTCTGTACTCCAACGACTGTGCTGTACCATCTCTCAATACCAGCTCTGATTTTAAAAAGCCTAAGTGTATCTTTTCAACCTTAATCACTGTGGAACAAGAACTATCACTCGGCTCCTGTACATGTAAACTTCCAACTTATTTGGTTCCTTTCAACCTATAAACTACCCGGGTTGTGAGTCACCTCACCACTATGCACCTACATCATAACACACACACACACACACACACACACACACACAAACAGGCAAAATGCACAAAACAAACTGTGGCTTTGTAAAAGAGCAGACACTCCCCTGTCCTCTGACTACTGTCTTATCAAGCCTTCCAAGGCTCACTCAGCAACACTGCTGCTGCTGATAAGAAGGGCAGCACCTATCAGCATGGATGTCCACACAGCCACAATCTCAAAGTAAGGCCTGCAGCCTTTCTCCACCTCACAAGTGATGTGAAGAGCATGGAAATATGGTGTTAAAACCATAGCAAGACAAATATGCAAATGAGAAAGTTTTATTTATTCAGAAGACCCCGTCTATACAGATATACAAAAGGTAATACACGAAAAACGCCCCCAAACAGAAAATAACCTATCTCATTTACAACATTATTTACACGTTGGGGCCCATATTAAAAGCCATGGGCCTGAGGTCAAGTTGACAAGAGAGCAATCTATGACCTCTCACTTGGGAAGCCGATGACCATGGCGCTTCTACTGCAAAACCTAAACAAAGGCAGGAAAGCCCTAGGAGGTACTGTAATGTGTACAAGTCTTAAGACTGAGGCTTTTAGTGACTTTTACAGATAATGGCTTCCACGGGGTCAGAATGGTGTCCCTGGTAGTCACTGCCATCATGACATTTCTGTTCATGGACAGCAGAGGAATCCCCACAGACAGCTCTTACACGTGGTGTTCCTGACACAGGAAAATCACTACTTTGTTGTGTGTTGTTTTATTTTGTGGCAGTAAGGGAGCCAGGGCCTTCGCATGCTAGGCAAGCCCTCCACCACTGAGCTGCACACCCAGCCCCTACACTGCCTTATGAAAACAAAGCTGTGTCTAAACACACAGGATTATAAGAATATACTCCCTAACGGTTAAAAGGAGTCCAGAATCCAAGAGAAGCTGGAGCCAACTCTCACTCCTTCCTGACAGACACTCCTTCCTTTATTCCTGCTTAAATGCAAAAGCTGACAATTTCTGGTTAGTAGAAAGATTTAACGCCTTTTGCTTTTTAGAAAGATCCAGATTCTCCTTCACTGTTTCTTCCTGGTTCTCTGTCTCACAGATCTCACTGACCACACGTTTTCGCTTCTTTGCTTCAGCTCCATCGCTGGCAGTTTCTCCCTTGGCTTTGTTAGTCCATGCCTTTGAAAAACAGTGGGGTGAGAGGTAAAGAGATTTTTATGCATGAAGAAGGAAAGAATGAAAATGGTCTACTTACTTTCAGTAATTAGCATTTGAAATTTTAACTTTATTATTAAAGGTTCTAATGGTTAACAAATTTAAATGTCATATTCCTTGGAAATAGTTGCATAGTAACCATCTGAAGAAGAGACAGATATCCATAATATTTAAGCAACTTTGAAAACTCAATAGCAAATCCCCAATCAGGTTAAAAATACAAAATGAATTTGAAAGATATTCTCAATATCCACACAAATGGTCCATGGGTTCCTGGAAAGGCTCAGCATCTCTATAATCACCAGGCTGCAAATCAGACTCACTAAGGCAATGTCCATGAGAGTAGGATGAGGGACACTCGTCATTTCTGACACTTGGGAGGCTGAGACAGGACTGTAAAGAGTTCAAGGACCGTCAGCTACTTAATTAGATTCTGCCTCAAAACAACAATCATATATACTTGGGGGCTGAGGGGTGAGCCAAAGAAGGAGGGTGTATTTTCCTTGGGCACCAAGGACACACATGGTGCACATATATACATGTAGCCAAATACACATGCATGGCCAGTTTTTTGTTTTTTGTTTTTTTAAATTAAAACAAAACACAATCAACAACTAGGCTCAACACTGTAACCTCATGGGGGGGGGGCAGGAGGATTGCCCAATGTTTAAGGCCAGCCTTCTTTACATAGTGAGTTCTAAGCCAATCAGGGCTACAGAGCAAGGCCTCATCACAAAACACAACAATCCCAAAGCTATAATCATGGGATAAGAACGCAGTGGAAGAGTACTTGCCTAGCATTCACAAAGCCCTACATTCTATACACAGAAATACAACTCCCCCAAATTAAAACACACACACACACTAACAAGTTTTGTTAAGTCTCTTCCTCTTTTATAATAAATTCATTCATGTAAATATATACAGAAACACAGAAATGCTAAAAAAGACTCTAAAGGAGGCTAGAAGTGGTTAGCCTAGTTTCTAGCCTCTGGATCACGCAATACCCGTTCCTCCTAAAACCCAATCCATCAAAGCCAGTGACTATACTTTGAGGTGCGTACACTCGTACAGTGAGGAGATGAAGTCTGAGGTTTAACTGGCACACTGCCCACATTCCTTTCCCTTTCTCCCCAAACATGACAGAGGTTAGCCAGCTACCCATCCTAATTTTTGTATGAAAGGCTGGACCAAAGCACCAAAGTTTTCCTTTTTTTTCTTCTTTTTTTTTTTTTGGTTTTTCTTTTTTTTTTTAATTTTTAATATTTTTTATTACATATTTTCCTCAATTACATTTCCAATGCTATCCCAAGAGTCCCCCATACCACCCCCCACTTCCCTACCCACCCATTCCCATTCTTTTGGCCCTGGCATTCCCCTATATTGGGGCATATAAAGTTTGCAAGTCCAATGGGCCTCTCTTTCCAGTGATGGCCGACTAGGCCATCTTTCGATACATATGCAGCTAGAGACAAGAGCTCCGGGGTACTGGTTAGTTCATCATGTTGTTCCAACTATAGGGTTGCAGATCCCTTTAGCTCCTTGGGTACTTTCTCTAGCTTCTCCATTGGGAGCCCTGTGATACATCCAATAGCTGACTGTGAGCATCCACTCCTGTGTTTGCTAGGCCCCGGCATAGTCTCACAAGAGACAGCTATATTTGGGTCCTTTCCGCAAAATCTTGCTAGTGTATGCAATGTTTTTTTGGTTTTTCAAGACAGGGTTTCTCTGTGTAGCCCTGGCTGTCCTGGAACTCACTCTGTAGACCAGGCTGGCCTTGAACTCAGAAATCCGCCTGCCTCTGTCTCCCTAGTGCTGGGATTAAAGGTGTGCGCCACCACGCCACCAAAGTTTTCCAACCAAACATTATTTTCATGTAAGTAGATAGCATTAATTTTTTTCTACTTTCATGGACTTGATAGTACTAGTTTAAAGTATAAGTTAAATTCCTTTCCCCTTATTAATTTTTCTTTTTGCTTTCAGTTCATAACTAAAGCATCTTTTATGTGGGGGCAGGTGGCAGTTCCCTAAGGACACACAGTTAGCACACTGCTGGCTTCTAAAACCTTCCGTAGGTACGCAGTAACAACCACAAGTCTACTTTGTCAAACTCATCCCCATCTAATTTCCTCTTCACCAAGACTTTTTTATTTGTTTGTTTGTTGAGACAGGGTTTCTCTATGTAGCCTTGGCTGTCCTGGAACTCACTCCGTAGACCAGGCTAACTTCGAACTCAGAAATCCTCCTGCCTCTGCCGTGCGCCACCATGCCCGGCTCTTTCCAAGACTTTTTTGATGTATTCAATTTCCCAAAGAAAAAGACATTTCTATAAGAACTTTTTAAACCTGGGAAGCCCAGCAAGATCTCATCTCAGCATAGCAATCTTACCTTCCTTTCTTCAGCGGACAATACTCTAAATCGAATCATCCCCTCTTTTATTATGTCTGTTTCATCTGAAATGTCAGGGTTGTCGGACAAAATTTGACTTCTATTTTCTTCCAGCCACATCTGGAACCCAGTCTTTGGCCTAAAGTAATAACGTGAAAAAATGTATACTGAATATATTATTTAAAGTGTCACATGACATTTCAAATTAGTAGCTAACCGCCAGCTTTTCACTACTCATACAAAGTAAGGGAGACACAACTGTACTAGCTAACAGTGTCCATACTTTCAACAGCCTGGAGACTGCAGGCTCAGTGAGCCGAGGGAGGGTCACTCACCCTACACCGACCAGCATAAAAGCACGGACCCTGCATCTTCAGCTCTTGTGTGTTATAGGTTCAAGACCTCCAACCTCTCTGAGCCCCTCTGGCCTAATGAAATTCCTCTGGCTGTCATTCACAGGCTCTCGCCATTTAGCAAGCAGCTGTGTGAAAGCTGGCTGACTTCTCTTCCACCCTTCTCACCACCTCACCCCACTCATGGCTGACCCGGGTTCTTCCTGCATCATTATTTGGGAAAGCACTTGTAAAATTGATTCTATTCTATTCTACCTTCTGCACAAACTGTGTTTAGGTCATTAGAAGGCTTAATGAAAATCATCAAGTTTCTGAGCACTTGCTTCCATGCATTCTAAATGATATACATATATATCATATATAAAACCTTTTAGCAAATATATATATTACCTTATAGCAAAACCCTATGATTTGGAAATAATCGGTGTCTCAATTGATAAATGAGGCACCCGGGATTCAGAGAGATGAAATAGCCTAGTTTAGGTACACAGGGTAAGAATAGGATGAGACTGAACAGCTAAGCAGTCTGACACCAGAATCCCTGTTTAGATCACCTGCCTCCTACCATTTAGAAGCTGAATAAATCCTAAATATTAGCCTGAATGAATGACACAGGTATGCACAATTAAAAATTTATTTTTAATTAATTTTGAACAGGCTCTCACTATGGAGCTCCGGCTGTCTTGGTACTCACTTTGTAGACCAGACTGGCCTTAAACTCAAAGAGAGCCAGCCAGCAGCTGCCTCTGCCACCTGAGTGCTGGGATTAAAGGCGTGTCAGCAGGCAGCTGGGACGCTGCATCTCAAACACAAAGCTCCCCTACATACTCGCCTTTGGTTTTCCGAGTTTTGAAGGCACACGGCTGGAGTGTCAGAGGACGAGCTTTTAGGGTTTTCTTTTACTTCCTCAGTCTTATCAGCCTGTGGAGTTTTTTTCTGGAAATAGGATGCTGCAGATGCCTATGAAAACAAACAGACGTGTGAGTCTGGGGGCAAAAATGCAAATAATGTAAAAGGGGGGGGGTGGTCTGGGCTAAAGCAAGAGGAGTGCACTCCTTTGCTGCATAACCAGTGATAAGCCAGCCTTCATCTCTCCCAGGACGCAAGGCACGAGGTCAGCAAAGCACTACCTGCTTAGACCTTGGCTTGGGAGTGAGAGGCTTTATAACTGGAGATTTTTCATGGTTTTCCATTCGATTAAGAGAAGTGGACTTCCTGGATGATTTGTTCATGGTGTCTAAAATGTTAGCTGAGCGAGTTGAATTCGCTGATACCGCTGGCTCTTTGGAACTGACTACTACCTAAAGAGAAGAGAATGTCAAATGTGAAGAAAACAACGCCACTGTGGTGTCCCTTTTGGAAATGAATTCATCATGGAGTACAACCCAAACAGACTGAAACAAGTTCTCTCAAACACCACATCCCAAGGACAGACGGGGAGAAGTCCCCGTCTCAAGTCCTCAGCACTGGGTATTTAGAACTAAGTAGGGCACAGGCCCTGAGATCAAATGGGAATGGCTTCAGATGTCTTCACAGGGACCCGTCTTTAATCCCCCAGAATCTAAGGAGGTCATCTGGAAACACCTTTGTATGGGTAATATTCAAACAAAAATATCACTGGTTACCTTGAAGGGGTTTACCCATCCTTGGCTGCTAGAGAAAACTGCACCTATTGCAAAAAGAAAGCTCAATAGTGTTCAGTCTTTTTTTTTTTTAAATCAAGACAACTTCTGACTTTCACAATACTAAATAGAATATTTTAACCTGTTTTATATGAAAACAAAGGTACTTTTGGAGACAGGATCTCACTATGTACCTGGGACTGGCCTGGAACTGCTATGTAAACCAGGCTGGCCTTACAGAGGTTTCTCTGCTTCTGCCTCTCTCGTGCCAGTATTCAAGGCACGTCCTTCCATGCCCAGCCCCATGTAACTTTAAAACAAATACAGACGTATCTTTCCTCCTTCCAAGCTGGAATAATATTAAATGTGAACTGTCCCAACTTGCTGCTGTGAAAAATACCAGTGTGTAGACCCCTTCTCCCCGGACCATGCAACAGTGGTGCTGAGGTTAGAAATGTCCACCTTGTCAAGGAAACACCTACTAATGCCTCTCTCCCCATCGTCTGACAGTTACCCTTCTTCATTCACCTGTTTCTCAAGTTAAAAACAAAAACAAAGCAGGCTCTTTGCACTTCCAACTACCATCTTTCCTTACAACCCTACCCAACTTTCCAAAACCCACTAACATTACTATTATTTCCTCCTTCCCACACATTTCTCCACACTATGGTGTGAGGTTTAACCCTGTGCTGCTCTAACACAACAGCAAGTCCCCAACCCACTTCTGTGTAACCAAACAGGACAGCTACTTTCTGCCCCTTTATTTGAGACCTCTCAGTGGCTTTCTATATAGTGGTCTCTTCAATATTTTCTCCTCCCTTGACTTTGTAGACACTGCAGCCCAGACTTAGCCCTTTGTCTGTGGCTCAGTGACCTCTCTCAGAGCTTCCTCTCTCTTGTACTTGCTTAGATGCTGGAAATCCCCTCAACTAGGGCTCCATTTTCTTCTTCCTTTACAAACAATAATGCGTGCTTACCAGTGCCCATGGATACACTGTTCTACTGATGCCAATGGTTTAGCATTTATCTCATGAGGTTCTGAAACAATGCCTAACTACGTAACCCACTTAGCTAATGGTAATTTATCAGCTTCCCCTATGGACCTGTCTCCTCCTATAGTGTTTCTGATGCTATGCTGTTCTTCATTCTGAACCATCTTCCACCTTAGAAACACCAACTCTACCTTTTCTTTCTATTGTCACTACTCTAGCCCGAGTCAAACTTGGACTGCTTTGGTGGTCTTATGTCCGTTCCCCCTCCCTATCACGTGTGATGGTGACGGTCCTGCTTAGAACCTACAGCAGCCTCCCAGGGATCTTAGAATGAAGACTGCGATTCTCAACACAGTCTGGAAAATTGTGTATATCCTTCCAAGACCCTACAGAACCGCTCTCTTTATACCACAAATACTGTTTGCTCTGATCCTGCTGCCATCCACCACTCCTTTGCGGGCTGATTCATCTTCTAGTCTCTGCTGTCAGCATTCCATGAGAACGCCAGCAGGCACCTATCTTCTGACTGCATTACAGCCACTGCTATAAGCTACAGGCTTACATATATTTCTTACCTGATTTAAGAGCTGGTGTATCAGAGGAATTTGCACTTTGGAATAAGTTCTGTCCTATAATTAAAATAAATAAAACAACATAAGTGAGGACAATGAAGTCATCCTTGATATTCAACATCTAAACAGCACAGATACCTTGAACAGGAAACGGAATTTCAATTTCTCTTAGGTGACCAAAGTGGAAAAGGCAACACTAATGATAGCTTTTATTTACTTATTTATTTATGTAATTTAAATTACTGCTGTTGGGGGTTGGCACTTGTGCATATAGTGGTCAGAAGACAACTCTGTAGGCAAGAGTCAGCTCTCTACCTTTCGGTGTGTTCTGTAGGTGAAGCCCAGCACTGCACGGCAGGCACCACCATCTGCTGAGCCTCCTTATCTTTCACTGTTTTGAAAACATGTCTCACCATGGTTATGTGACTCTGGTTTTTCTTCAGAAACAGTGTCCTCTCTGTCCTCAGCATCTTCAACTTGACTTCTGACCCGTGGCCGACTCCATTCTGTAGTGGTGTGACTGTAACTGATGGACCATAGTATTACACCGTAAGAATCAAATGCAAAGACCAACTTCATATTCAAGACAGTAAGGGAAACTCAAGTAGCTGATGTTCTTTTACCCAGCATTCAGTTTTTCTCTGAAATCCTCTTCTTTCTCTTCTTCCGACTGGGTTTCTGCCAACTCAGCTGCCTTTTCTGCAGCAAGTTCACTAAGTTTCTGAGCCAATATTAATTTCCGAGAGCGAGAAGCATATTTAATGGCTAAATGCACGGCATTTTGAGTCATTAGATCAGCAAGTTCCACACAGCGGAATTCTCGTTCCAGTTTACAAGACAGCTAATTAGGGGAGAATCAAAATCAAACCATGTTAAGTCAAACTTAAGGAAAGAAAAGAAAAGAGGAGGAAAGAAAAGGAAAGGAAAGACTGATAGGACTAGAGAAATGGAAGTCGTCTGGGTGCACTATCTAATGCTTCTAAAATGCACATTGTACATCTATAAAATGAAAGTACCTTTGTTTTGAAAAGTATCTTATAATTAATAGCCTGTTGGCTTGCTCAACAGTATTCCTTAGTGGCTTAAATGAATAAAAGAACAGTGCATTTACAAATAGTAGCTTAGATTCAATGAGATGTGACATACTTCAGATGTAAAGTGCCTGAGAAGACAACTGCTCAAAACTCAAATGTAATTCTCCTGTTT
The DNA here is from genome assembly GCF_978045245.1 of Mus caroli. Classification (NCBI taxonomy): domain Eukaryota; kingdom Metazoa; phylum Chordata; class Mammalia; order Rodentia; family Muridae; genus Mus; species Mus caroli. Next base: position 42,932,242 of record NW_028227267.1, on the reverse strand, counting down.
TTCCAGTTGACACTCATCACAATAGGGCAGGGAATTTTAAAAAGTGAATTAAAACAAAAAGCAGTTACTATTTGCTCAGAACTAAACAACAAATGCTACTAAGCAAATTTGGACAGGAAAAGTAGACATGTTTAAAATTTCATGTATATTGTCTGTGATCTTCAACTATCAGAAATAGCTATACAAATTCTAAATTAACATTGCACTTTTTATGTCTATAATATAAAATGAAGGGTGTTCTGGGACAGGAGGGTTGACTCAGTGGTTAAGAATGAAGGGCTCAGCAGGGCAGTGGTGCTTTAATCCCAGCACTCGGGAGGCAGAGGCAGGCAGATTTCTGAGTTCGAGGCCAGCCTGGTCTACAGAGTGAGTTCCAGAACAGCCAGGGCTACACAGAGAAACCGTGTCTCGAAAAACAAACAAACGAAAAAATGAAGGGCTCTAGTAGGCACCAGCACAGCAAATATGGCCCAGCAGGCCTTGCCCTTCCCATTTCCCTCTTCCTTGCTAAATCATAGATTCTATCCCTAAAGCTGGCCACCAAGGTCTATTCCCTTACTTGACTACTTCCTTCTCCTGAGGCCAATAACCAAGGTCTAGCTATCAAAGTATTGAATCCCAGCAATCAGGAGCCCTTTTTGTCACCTAATTTACATGCCCAACCAAAACAACCCAAATCACCCTAACGGGGGGGTTTCTCCTTTTTCCTTTATAAACTGCCATTTGCGCAAGGGTCACATCTCATTTCTATCCAGAGGCAGTCCTTCCAGGGCAACATACACCTTCTCCCTCACCCTTGTTCCTTCTCCTTTCCCCCTTCATGTTCTGTGTCCTGTCTTTGTCTCCTATTCCTTGCCCTTTGCCCCTCATGAAGCAAATCTCCTTTGGGCTGAGAACTCGGTCTTAGGGTGTCCTGTGCCAGTTCCAGTTCTTTCAAAGAACATTTGCTGCTCTTGGAGAGAGCCCAGGTTCTATTCCCAATGCCCACATAGTGGCTCCTCACTGCCCAGAACTCCACTTCTAGGATACCTCATACCCTCTCCTGGCCTCCGTGATCATCAGGCACACACACACGGTGCATGGACACACATGCAGACAAATACTCATAAAGTATAAATCTTTAAAAAAACCAGGAGGAGGTGGGAGGAACCTTCAATTAATGCATCTTAGAAAATACTCACTTTTCTCTTTGGATTGAATTGACAATCCAGCACATGACAATTTGAGCTTAAAATAAGTTCTTGCTCTCTGAGGGGCACTAGGGGTCTTATGACTCCCGGTGCAGGAGCTTTTTGTAATGTATACACCTGCCCTATGAGTAAGAAGCCCTGTATCTTCACCAGAGCCTCCTCAAGACTGTTGGCATGATTCAGAAGAAGCACTTCTAAGCAAGGCGAACTCTGACTCAGAGGGCAGTGCCGTCTTGCAGTGGCTAGAATGAATTAAGGTCACTTCCCTCAAAGGTCACCAGTATCATCCAGAGTAGAGAACATGGGATTACACTCCTTCCAATAAATAAAGCTTGAAAGGAGGACAACGAACCTTAAGAGACTCTGCTTCAAAAAGAAATGTAGTGAAGAATCCAGGGCAGGAAACCCAGTCACTGGTGATGACAAAAGGCTGGGAGATCCGAAAGCCTAAGGACGGTCTCAAACTGTCCAAGCCTGGAGACCTCCAACAGCCCACACCTGAACTCTGTGCACTCAGAGATGAGCGATCGTCCCAACAATGGCTCTCACACGTGCCAGCCCCCTGCAGCATCAGCTGACGCCCAGTGAACAGGCCCAACACTGGAAAAGCTTACTCGCCCACCTACAGCCTTAGCTATAGGGAAACAGTTCAAATATTTTAACTGTAACATCAAAGGTGAGATAAAAATTTTAAAGGAAAATTACAATTTATGTAACCTACAAGGTAGAATTTAGTCTTCATTTACATATATTTAAGAAATTCTACCTAGGGCTGGGAATGGAGCCACAATCCTTTACTCACACGGGACGCAGAGGTAGGCAGATCTCTTTGAGTTCGAGGCCAGCCTGGTTTACAGAGCAAGTTCCAGGACAGCCAGGGCTACATACAGTAAACCTGTTTCAAAGGAAAAATTTTTCTCAACCTAAGAAAATAATTAAACTTTTAATTTTACTCACCGCAAGCATTTTCATTAAGAGTTCCTGCTGCTCTTTGACTGCCTGGTTTTTAATGCTCTCCTCATACTCGTGACCATTTCTAGCCAAGTAATCAAGGTAGTTGTGAAACAGAACCGAGTGCCAAAACTGTTCCTGGAAAATGGACAGAAGTACATAAAACTGAACAGCTCCCTCATACTGGGCAAGGGGGAGGTGTACCTTAAGATACCAGCTTTAAATATTTTCTGAAACCCTCCTTCCTATACAGTCTTACTTTACAGTTTGAATCTCAATGTGCTAAAATCGCTTGGCTTTACGTTCTAGCCTTTTTAAAAAGGTGTTTCTGTGTATGTGTATAGCATTTTTATTTCCTATATGACTCGTCCTCAGAGGACTTTGTAAGCCAATTCTGTAGATGGCTTACTTCCTATCATAACTAACTGCATGGTTTCAAATGCCTTTAAAACAACAGGGCTAGAAGAGGACGAGTTTACCGTCAGTGTAGAGGGCTTACTGACCCTACCAGGGAAGCTCTGCCCCTGGTGACGGCCTCCCAGTCAAAGCCATTTCCTCGGGAGAAAGCCCTGAAAGCTGTGACAGCAACCACATGAGGTGGCCTTGTGATCAAAAGGCCTACTGCATTATTTATTTAATCACAGCATAGTAATATCCAACACTGATATTATGATGATCTAAAATCTTCTGTGTAATAGGAATTTAGTTTCAAATTTGAAGTATTAAGGCATCCACGTACCTCCATTTGGCCTTTCTCTGTTGAAGTCTGACAGTAAGGAAGCTTAAAAGATAATATAGCTACAGCAGGTCGTGGAAGGGTGGGAGGAAACCGAGAACCTTTACAAGGGATGCACCTGTCAGTTAATAAAAAAAGTCCCACACTGAAGACTTTACAATATCACAAAAAATGCTACAATAAAACCTTTTCACAAGTTAGAAACTATGAACACTAATACTATTTTAATAGGCTTTTGGGTTTGAACATGTTTATAAAAAACAATCCTGGTAATATTAAATGCTCACCAGTCATTAAAAAGAAGCCACACCCACTAATGCTGTTCACATGATATATGCCCCTTTGTCATGGAGATGTGAATCTTTCCTTTATTGTGTGATAATACAATAAAAACACAAATGTGAGCCAGCTGTGGTGGCACGCCTTTAATCCCAGCAGTCAGGAGGCAGAGGCAGGCGGATCTCTATGAGTTTGAAGTCAGTCTGGTGTACAGAGTGAGTTACAGGACAGAGAAACCCTGTCTTGAAAAAACAAACAAACAAACAAACAAACAAACAAACAAACTAACTAACTAACTAACAACTAACTAACTAAAACCTCACCACCACCAAAACACCGCAAATATGGTTTTAAAGTTCTAATTTTTTGGAACATATGATCTTATTTTCTTTCTTCTCTTTCATAGTTTTATAGGGACTATGGCACAGAGCATGAGGTAGGAGCATGAATATTTCAAATGTGAAAAATCTGCTGTGGTAACCGCTACACTTACTCACAGGTACTGGAATGCGACTTGGTGAATGAACAAGGCAGAACATGTGCATTCACGGAGAGGGAAAGAACACACATATGAGCCACCGACAAACAAGAACAGTAGTGCCTGTCTGAGCATTCTGCCTATAAAGTAACCAGTCTTTGGTTTAACCTTTCCCAGCTCTAATACTTTACTGATTTCATCAAAAATTTAAAAAGATATGATGAGGATTTTATTAAAAGTCACTTTCCAAGTCATTTTACATCAAAGAAGGACACTAATATTTCTTATTTTCTTAGCTTTACAGGCTTTTCCTTGTGGAGTAATTGGGAGTTGGGGGGAGCAATGACACATTTTGGCTGCTAATTTAGTAGGGTCTGTCTATGAATGTTTAAACTGTTTGGAGTAGAAAATGTGAAAGGGTGAACCGCATTACTAAGGAGGCAAAGTTACTTCAACTGTCTTTCAAACTGATCACAAAATTTGTTTACTTGTAATTAGATTAAATTAAAATTTAAAAAAAAATTACTTTCTGCCCTGAATGGGCCAGACTCCCTACTGTCACTCTGGTCTACAAATAGAGTTCCAGACAGACAGGGTCACATAGTGAGAACCTGTCTCAAAACAAACCGAAACAAACCAAAAAACGCCTTGAATCCCAGCACTTGGGAGGCAGAGGCAGGCGGGTTTCTGAGTTCGAGGCCAGCCTGGTCTACAGAGTGAGTTCCAGGACAGCCAGGGCTATGCAGAGAAACCCTGTCTCAAAAAAAAAAAAAAAAAAAAAAAACCAAATCACACACACACAATTTACAAAGTCATTTCGCCTTCCCAGCACTTCTGAGATGGGAACCTTCTGTCCTGAAGTTGAGGAGAAGGCACAAAGTCTAAGCATAAACAGCAGGACCTGGCTACACAGCAAGCAGTCTGACTCAGACACTGAGCTGTGGACCTGACACCTCACCACCTTTCAGAGCAACGCAGCCCACTCTATCTTCACCACAAACACCAAGAGCAAACAGAAGCCCTGAGAAATTCTAATGAACTTTCCCGAGCAAGGACAGATGAAGTTTCATTAAACACAACAGTGGACTACTGAAGCAAGTTGTAGGCTTTCTTCCCTGGTCTTCCGTTATCGCTAGCGACTCAGAGGAGAACAATCCTCTCTACGTGTGTGTAAGTTAACAGTACAACACAGACAGGCATGGGGTGCACAGCTCTTGGGAGGTGGCACACTGTCTCCACACTTGGGAGGCTGAGGCATAAGATCATGAATCTGACGCCAGCCAGGCTCAAATCCTTAAGCTCTCAAAAGAAGGAAGGGGAAGAAGCAATGACTAAGTAGCAGTTTCCAACCTCTAAAATAAAAACAACTTTATTTATTTAGAATAAAACTAAGATAATACTAAGAAAAGCATGAAAACACCCTATCTCAATGCACAAAACTAAATACAATTGTATTTTCACCTTCCCTTTCTGTTTTTGAACCATAGTCACAATGGATAGACCAGGCTGGCCTTGTAGTCCCAATTCTCCAATTCCACCACACGTAGTAAAACTACATTTTCATAAGCAGACTTTTAGTAACACCCCCCCACCCCCCTTCCTTAGTTTTTTGAGACAGAGTTTCTCTGTATAGCCCTGACTGTACTGGAACTTACTCTGTAGACCAGGCCAGCCTTGGACTCAAGAGACAAAGATGTGTGCACCATCACTACCCGGCTTTGTTTGTTTTTGAGATTCATTCATTTTGCATATGTAAGTATCATGTGTACCACATCCATGCCTCAAACCCCTGAAGTTTAGAAGAGAGTCTCCTGGAACTGGAGGCTGTGAGCCGCTATGTATGTGAGTGAGTACTGGACTCAAATCCAGGCTCTCTGCAAAAACAACAAGTGCTCTCAATCGCTGAGCCATTTCCACAGACCCTTAAGCAGACTTCTTAGCATCTCAGTGTTTCAAATGTGTACTGTAATAAGACTACTCTACACATGTGGTAGCACAAACCTTCAATTCTAGCAGTCAGGGAAGGGAAATCAGGAGTTCACGGCTATTCCTTAAGGCGAGTTTAGCCCAGATTGGGCTACAGAAGGCTCAATTTAAAGAAACTCAAAATAATTTTTAAATTAAAAAAAGCTATTTTTAACTTTGAATACGCCTGAATGTGGATCTGTACAAGTTTGTAAGGTGCCCAAGGTGGCTAGAAACCTGCATTGGATCCCCGGACCTAGAGCCAGAGTTGTGAACTGCACGACTTTACCACTAGTACTTGGAGGGCAAAACAGGTGGATCTCTGAGTTTGAGGGCATCCTGGTTTACATATTACAGTCTCAAATAATAAGATAAAACATTTAATAACCAAGAGAGTCATCTTGAGTAAGCACTGGAGAAGGTTCATAGGATCAAACTATAACCTACCATTGATGTAACAGGAATTCTCTAGTTCAAACTATTAAATAACTCGACTTCCACAATTAGAAATAAAAGACATTTCTAAAGACAGCTATGCAGCCTAACACCGATTAACAAGTTAACTAATTTAGTCTCAAAAACGAACAAAACCAAACCAAACCTAACCCAGGGTCTCATCACATACTCCTGGTGACCCAAGCTTGCTTTAGACTACAGTGACCTCAGACACAGAGACATGCCAACTTCTGCCCCCTGAGTGCTGTGCCACCACTCGCAAAAGGCTTTTCTTTAAAAAATAAATTCCCTGAACTGTAGAAGGAATTCAGGACCGCCTGCATGTTTTTTTTTGTTTTTGTTTTTGTTTTTGTTTTTGTTTTTTGGTTTTTCGAGACAGGGTTTCTCTGTGTAGCCCAGCTGTCCTGGAACTCACTCTAGACCAGTCTGGCCTCGAACTCAGAGATCCGCCTGCCTCTGCCTCCCAAGTGCTGGGATTAAAGGCGTGCGCCACCACGCCCGGCGACCGCCTGCATGTTAAGCAAGCACTACTATATCCCCAGCCAACTAATATAGTCTATAATACCAAATATTTTAACCATGGAATTCTGCAGATCCTATAAAGGCAAACATGGAAATAAGCATCAAAGCCTTTATGGCTTTCTACTAAATTCAATTTGGCATTGTCTAAAAAAGACTGTATTTTCTCTCTTCAAATCCCCATAATGCCAACTACCACCGCCCCAACATTCCTGCTCTAGCCTTATAATCTACCCAGAGATGCCTAGAATACAGGAATCTCCGTTGCCTTACTCGGTCTCTAGAGACGCCCATTCTGGATACTTTCATAAGTGGAATCATACAATATGTCGTCCTTTGATTTCTTACTAGTGTAATGTTTCAAGATTCATTTGCTTTATAGGCATGCAATGTATGCCTTTCCACAGCCCAATAATACAGATAGACCCCACTTGAATTTTCCCCTCACCAGTTGGCAGAAAATGAAAAGCAAATAAATATAGGTCTAGAGTCTCATACAAAAAGGAAGTTGCAGCCAGGCACACTGGTACAAGGTCTTATCTCAAGCTCTAACCCTAAGTTAATCAACTTTCTACACTCAGTGATGGCCCACCTTAGCTGCTGGGGATTCTCATGGATGCCAACCACCCAGTAGTGGTCAGATTTTCCTTTGCAGTGCTCTCTTATGTTGCACACAGGAGTCCATGTATTCCCGAGCCCTCTGTTTAGCATTCGAACACAGCCTTCGGAATCCACGTAACAGGGCGTACCTAAACACCGACAACAACAAAGGCAACTGACACGGCACCATTAAATAAACCTTCCAAAACTACGTACCAAGGAGCCACTTTAATCAAATCAAAAGCTAAAGTTGGGGAAGATAATTCAGAGTGGCTTTCTGTAAAATTCATTTCCACAGAGACCCAAATGAAGAAAAAACTCTGAATCTGACTTAAATTTACTAAAAGGAAACACACACACACACACACCACACACACACACCACACACACAACACACACACACACACACACAACACACACATACACACACACACACAACACACACAACACACACACACACAACACACACACACACACACACACACACCACACACATACACACACACACACACACCACACACATACACACACACACACACACCACACACTAGTTTCAGTTTTCAGTGAAAGTTATGCCCTCTGCTGGAATATAACAGCAATTTTTTTAAAGCCTATTTAACTTTTTTAAAAAGTTTAAACATATATACACAAATGTAACTTTTAATCTCATTGTAGTACTTTTTAACAAGAAATTTTAGCATTTAATCCAATATAGCCAAAATATTATGACTTAAACAAAAAAAATTTTTTTTTTTTTTTTTTTTTGGTTTTTCGAGACAGGGTTTCTCTGTATAGCCCTGGCTGTCCTGGAACTCACTTTGTAGACCAGGCTGGCCTCAAACTCAGAAATCTGCCTGCCTCTGTCTACCAAGCGCTATGATTAAAGGTGTGCGCCACTACACCCGGCATGACTTAAACATTTATGTAGTCAATGTAAACCAATAACTGAGATTCTTTTTATATTCTTTTTTTCAATACTGTCTTTCAAATTCAGCATTCTATATTCATAGCATAATCTCAATTCAGACTGGCCACATTTCAAGTGTTCAAGAGCCAGCCACACATAAATTGAGCACAACTTTAGAAACGTCTTAATATGTATAGAATTAATGAAAAAGACATAAATTTATTAATGATTTGTATCTCTTCATTGCTATATAATAAAAATATTAGAAAAATATACTTTCTAGGGCTGGAGAATTGGCTCAGTGGTTAAGAGCACTTGCTATTCTTACAGAGGACTACAGTTTAGTTTCCAGAACCCACAGAGGTAGCTCACAACCACCTGTTAACTACAACCCTAGGGGAGCCAATGTCCTCTTCTGGACTCTTGGGTACATACATATACATGATTAAATAAAAAAATAATAAAAATATATTTTTCTTTGTAAACTTTCTCACCAGAATTCTTATGAATAGTGAAACAATCATTATTCTGCCAAACAACTAAAGTTTTGATCCATATTAAAGTGGAAATTTTAAATGTAGGGTATTTTTAAATCAATTAAGACTAAGATAATGAAATTATTTTATTAAAATATGTCTTTAATATAAAGAAAGAAAATGATCTTGCCTTCAGCAGAGAACCCCAGCCATGTGAGGTAGGATTTCCGTGTGAGAGGAAGAGGGTCACCATGTAAAACCTGGTTTTTCTTCCGCCCCAGCTCTAGCAGTTGAACTCCAAGGCACTGATCTCCATCAAACCCTGTACCTAGAGAAACGCATGCATGTATCAGGCACCAGGGTTACTCAGCCACAATCAAGTCTACATTATTTTCTGTTAATTAACTTTGTGACACTTTTTTGGGGGTGTGGGGGGTGTATCTTGAGACAGAGTTTCTCTAAACTCTGAGTACACACATTACATACATTAGATTACATTGAACATTGTGGAGACCGTAACATTGCCCTGTTATGATCCTGGTCTAAAGGGCAGCATGTGCCCATCACTTTCTGCTTCTTGATTGTGACTATAATAATGACCAGCTAGTTTAATAAGCCCAATTGCCTTCACATCCCCACCACAACGGATTGCACCAGAATAAGCCATTTACCCTCCAGTTGGCTATATCAGGTGCTATGGAGACAGGGTTTCTCTGCATAGCCTTGGCTGTCCTAGGACTCTTTGTGGACCAAACTGGTTCTGAATTCTGTCTCCTGAGTGTTGGGTTTAAAGGCTAGTGCTGCCACCACCTGGCTCAGTACTTCACAACAGAAAGAGAAACTAAAACAGGGCCATTCAGAAATGGTTGAATACTCTGACGTAATCCCAAGCCAAAATTCATTAACCATTTCTTTTTTTTTTTTTTTTTTTTTGGTTTTTTCGAGACAGGGTTTCTCTGTGTAGCCCTGGCTGTCCTGGCACTCACTTTGTAGACCAGGCTGGCCTCGAACTCAGAAATCCGCCTGCCTCTGCCTCCCGAGTGCTGGGATTAAAGGCGTGCGCCACCACGCCGCCACCACGCCCGGCTCATTAACCATTTCTTATGAGACTAAAATAGCAAGTTTTACCACCAAGAATCTTGACACAGTCCATCCCTGTTTGATTCTTACTTGCTGAGGAATGATGTAGGAAAATATTGTCTGTTTCCAATTAAACCATTATGTTTTTATAAGAGTAGAAAACTTCCCATGTACAGTAAACACACTGTATTCATAACACATACATTTTAGTCAAGCCGCTTTAGGTGGCTCTTTGATGCTCAGTGGTGGGATGGCAGGCACCGTTCCAAGTGTGCATTTGGACATTCAGAACCCAGGCTGCAGCGAAGTCACACCAACAGAGACAAACACTGCTATAAACACTACAGACTTGGTGCATACCTAATTTTAAATTAATTTATAGTTGCATTTAGAAGGCTCTCACTGTTGCTAATTTTTGTTTGTCACCCATATAACTAACCTCTTATGGGCTTACATTTAAAAAGATGGTCGCAATGAAAGAGGAACAGCTAGCAGAAAGGTCCTAAGATAGAAAAAAGCATAAGTGTTCACAGGACAGAGTGACCAGTGGTAAGAGACAATGGTAAGAGGCATGAAGATGAAGAAGGAGATGAAGTTCAGACCCTGTTGGACCAGTAAAACACCTTCTTATAGCACGTAGCTTGATTGTTATTCTAAAAATGAAGTTAGAGAAATTTCAGCAGAGAAGAGAGATGATGTAGCTTCTAAAAGATCGTCCAGGCAACTAGCAGAGCCTACTGTGACATGGCATGGCTGGGGGTTAGCTTATAACATGAAATGAGGCAGCCTGGGAATGGGCTACTCACAGAACAAAACATGTTCTGACTCTACTGATGGAGTTCATGTGGCTTACAGTTGTATGGCTGAGCATCTGTGAATATGAACTGTTAATAGACTAATTACTGAGGTGACCAAACTAAGTATTAAATTTGGGGGAAAATTTTAAATGAGTTCAAAAGGCCAGTTAAAGCATAACACACAGACTTCAAATGAGTAACTGAATATGAAGCCACCGTGACATGCTTATGAATAGGTAGGGCTGGTATACCAATTTTGAAGACACAGACATACATATTCAAAACCACATTTTAAAATAAAATGTCCTAAAGAAGTTTCTCAAACTGTTTTTGGGTGTTTATTTTTGTTTGTTCTGAGACAGGATCTCACCTTATAGTTCCGACTTACCGGAAACTTTATCCTGTAGACTAGGGTGGCCTTGGAATCAGAAGATCTATCTGTCTCTCCTTCCCAGGTGCTGGGACTACCTGGAAGGTGTGCATCACCCCACACATGGCTTTTAGACCATATATTTGACAAGAGTCATGATTATCAATTTGGAGTTGCAAGCAACATTTTTCAAAGGTGAAATCAAAGAGTACACATTGTCCATGACACCTTTGTTTCAGTTACACTTGCAGATATGTACAAAACGGCAATGAAAAAAATCTATTTGTTATTGTAGCTATGCTGTCAGCAGACTGCAAGTTCCGACCTTTGGAGAGTACCAGTGAAGATGAGGCTAAGTACAACCCAAGGCAAGCACAGGAGGAACGAAAGGAGACAAAGAGTTGTTAGCAAGCAAAACAGTTGGACAAGAATGTCACATAAGGCAAGAGAGGACAGTACTTCCACCAGAGCATTTAAAATAAAACAAACAACCAACCTTGATCACTGACCTTGCTACAGTCTGTGTTAACAGACGGGTGGGGAATCAAGACAGACGGCAAGGAAAAGGAGGTCCCAATGTCTGAAAGTCACTCCTACCTGTTTTGGTCTTTTGCACTAGAAGTTGTAGGTTATTTCTGAGGTGTTTAAACTGAACAATGTACTTGCCAAAAGATAAACTTTACAGAAGCAAATAGCGGAATTTCACCTCTGAATTCCCTCAGTAGCAGTCTATACAGTGGAGCATCCTCATGTTTCTTGCTTAGCAATAAATATCACAACATTTCTAAAGTCAAAGACTACAATGATGAAAATACTTAGTAATGCAAAAGAAGGTATACAATCCAAAATGAGGTATAACAACAACAAAAATTCAAGTAGTTTCATTTTACCAAAGTTAACTTAAGGTAAGTTAAGGTACCATACCACATAAGACAAGGAAAACCTACCTCTATGATAAACAATGCAAAGCTGTTCTCCGTGTCCTGCCATGGATACCACAGGTCCAGGAAGGCAGAAGACCTCTTTCTGAACACCTCCAATAGTGAACAGTCGAAGGAGCAAGGCAGAGGTAGCAGCGGCGGCCCAGCCCAGACCGAGGCAGATGGCTTCGATGTCCTCATTCTGAGGCATATCTACTATCCACTCTTTGCTTGAGTCCCAAGAACTGAAGTGCAAGCAATGAAGCTTGCTAAAAAATAAGACAAAACAGAAACGGCCATGTTTTCATGTGATCTTTTTTCCCTTCTCTGAAATAGGGTTCCTCTGTGTAGCCCTGGCTGTCCTGGAACTGCTTTGTAGAGCAGGCTGACCTAGAACTCACAGAGATCCAACAGTCTCTGTCTCCTGAGTACTGGGGTTAAAGGGGTGTGCCACCCTGGCTATCTGTGATATTTTTATATATAATTAATCACAATAGCAAAGTTTATTTTTCTATTTTGCTATAAGTGTTTTTTAAAGAAAATAATCATGAAATTCATTTGGGGTGTGCATGTCTACTACCAGGGAGACAACCATTACCTTGAAGGTGATAACCAAACACTCTATGACATCCCAAGCCCAAGAAATACGTTTAAAATGATCTACATTAAGACTGTTAACTCATATTTTTAAAGAGTATTCGAAGATATAAGAACATGTGCATAAGATAATACTAAATGAAAAACTGGAGGTAAAGTCTATGAAGTGTTTCCATACCATAAGTGCACACAAAATAACAACCAAGACTTTAAAAAGATACAAAGTATCAAAACCTTAAACAACAATTCTTATTAAAAAAAGAAAAAAAAAAAAAAAGAATTAACATGAAAGACCAAAAGGAAAGAAAAAGCGGTCATTCTAAGGAAAACAAAAAGGATAACCATCATCAAACCATATAAACTAGTCCACAATCCACCAAGCAAAAAGAAAAGTTTGACAAATATTACACTTTCATGTTATCTTCCTTTGAAAGTTTTTTTCAAATAAAGATTTCAAATCTAACATATGGCAAACAAAAACAAAAGCCAACAAACAAATAAATAAACAAACCAAACCTGAGGCCAGCAGTTAACCAAGACTAGGACTGAATTAATTACCAAAAATATAAAATATATTCTAACCGGGCAGTGGTGGCGAACGCCTTTAATCCCAGCACTCGGGAGGCAGAGACAGGCAGATTTCTGAGTTCGAGGACAGCCTGGTCTACAAAGTGAGCTCCAGGACAGCCAGGGCTATACAGAGAAACCCTGTCTCAAAAAATAAATAAATAAATAAATAAAATAAATATAAAAAATATATAAATATAAATAATTATATTTATATAATATAAATATATATTTTTTTCTATACTTTGTAGTATTTACAAATCTGTCAACTCAACCTGAAGTATGGTTATATTTTATTGTATATAAATTATACTACACTAAACTAAATTTAAAGGAGGATTCATAGAGACAGATGTCAAGAAGGATACATATCAAACTATTAATTCTGCTTTTGTTTGTTTGTTTGTTTTTGAAATAGAGGGTTTCCTTGTAGCCCTGGCTATCCTGGAACTCACTTTGTACAGAGATAGCTTTGAACTCACAGAGATCCTCGTGCTCTGCCTTCCAGGTCCTGGGATTAAAGGAGTGTATCACCACTGCCTGGCTCAAACTATTAATTCTAAAAGTATTGTAAAGGGGATTTTCTCTAGGGAATGAAGGGAACTTTCATTTTCTGAGTGCTCTATGAGAATGTTACTATTATAATAGTAATAACTATTGTTAGGATATAAAACGTAATCTCATCTCTTTTGTGTTATAAATTATAGCCTATCATTTTCATACACAGAAGATGCAATGAGGAGACCACTAGAGCAAAACATAGTGTGAGGTGTACTGGCGGTTACAGCCAATTCTAGTTTCTGGTGTTCCATACTATAAATAATACAATTTGATCTAACAGTTCAACGATGCCAGACTCTCCCTATTTACCTTGCTAGTTCATCAGCACTTTCACATGCCAACAAAATAGCTTCATGGGAAAGAGTTCCCATTGTGTAATTGAAAGCATTTGATAGATGTGTTGCGTGATGGACAGAGGTGTCATGGAACTCCACGTCTATGGCACTGTCTTGATCGTCGTTATAGCAGCGAATAATCCCAACAGAGTTCCACACCTACAAGTATGTAAGATCAAGTAAGAAAAACAGACACTCCTAAGACGATATATATACAAGTCGCAGACTCACGCACTATAACTCAGTCTGTACCTAGAGTTACCATAGTCTATCTAATTCAGCATAGCTTCAGAAGGCTGTGGTAATAGTGAATTTCGATGACTAATTATTCTTTCCTTTATAAAAAACCACATAATTAATTGCCAAGTGGAGTGTTTAATATTTTAAAAATTATATTAGTAATACAACTAATAAAGCATTTATAATTGGCCTTTCAATAACTAAAACCTTAAATTCTTCCAAATACCTCAAACTCTAAGATTCTACACAAATAGAGATGTAAATGACAACAGTAAATTTCTCTGTTCAGATAACTGGTTTGTCAGAGGATAAATATATAAATTGTAAAACAACATTAGTAACATTTGGCAAATTTAATTTTCACTGATGTACACTATAGGCTCACTGCATCCTTGTCTGTGTATCTGCCTGTCTATCTGTCCGCCTGCCTTCTTTCCTTTCTTTTCAATGTGTGTGTTATTTTGCCTGCATATATATATGTACGCACACCACGTGCACAGCTGGTGCCCACCAACACCAGAAGGGCCCAACATTAAACATAGCTATAAATATAATAGTGACACTTAGATCTATTATATTACTTGATGAGGATTCTTAACAATAAAGTTTTATTATGAAACACCACTCTTCATATTTTATGCCAGAAATATGTCTTCAATAAAAACATCTAACAAAATTTGCAGAATGAAAAACATAAAATAACTCGCAAATAACATACCAAATTTTGCAAGCTCTCAAACAAAAAGCTACTATGTTCATTCATCAACTCAAGAAACATACTTAGGGCTGGTGAGATGGCTCAGCGAGTAAGAGCACCGACTGCTCTTCTGAAGGTCCTGAGTTCAAATCCCAGCAACCACATGGTGGCTTACAACCATCAGTAAAAAGAGATCTGATGCCCTCTTCTGGTGTGTCTGAAGACAGATACAGTGTACTTACATATAACAATAAACAAAATCAAATATATATATATATATATATATATATATATATATATATATATACTTAACACCTATAGTGTTGTGCCTTGTTTAAAACACTAAGATTTTCGTTTTTGCTTTAAAAGTTTTTTAGTTTAAAGTATGTGGGTGTTTTATCTGCATGTACCACTGTGGAGGCACCAGAAGAGGACATCTGACTCTCTGGGACTGGAATAACAGTTGTGATCTGCCATGTGGGTGTTGCGAATTGAATGTAGCTAGGGCTCAAAACTGCTAAGCCCCTAAGAGACCAGTTCTTTAAAAAGGAACAGTCTCTGTTCTAATGGACCTTACTTACCCTCCTGGAGGGAGTTTAAAGAGCCTTCTGTTTTATAGTACTTATCATATCTTCTTATGTTTTAAAATCCAAATAATATTTTATATTAAAAAAAGAGCCAAGTATGAGGGTACATTATCTATAATACCATCACTCAGGAGGCAGGGGCAGAAAGGTGTCACAAACCTTTGTCTCTGGTCTGCATAGTGAGTTCTAGGCTACTTAGTGAGATTCTGAGAAATAAGGTTGGGAATATACCAACAAGTATTACATACAAGATATATAGTCATATTTTTATATTATTTCATCTTGCAAAACAGAAATAACAAATTTTTTTTTTTTTTTTTGGTTTTTCGAGACAGGGTTTTTCTGTATAGCCCTGGCTGTCCTGGAACTCACTTTGTAGACCAGGCTGGCCTCGAACTCAGAAATCCGCCTGCCTCTGCCTCCCGAGTGCTGGGATTAAAGGCGTGCGCCACCACGCCCGGCTACAGAAATAACAAATTTTTAAATAATAATATTGAAAGAAGATTAAAAATTTTAGTTAACCATGAAATAAACCTACCATAAAATTATGATCAACTAAATGCTCTAAGCCACTTAAAAAAGGTTTTTAAAATTATTTTTTAATCTATCCAATAAACTGTAGGGAAGAAAGAGTGCTGAAGTATTTTTTAAAGGTGGGTGTAGATGAAGGCTCACCATGAATCTGTGAGAGAGATGCAAGGGCGTAGAACTTGACTGGAACGGCTTTTGTCGTGGGGTTGGCATGGGCCCATCATAAAATGGCCTTTGGGACCTTATAAGGGGGAGGTTGTGAATACTTCTTGCCTGATCATCGTCCCCTTCCTCTTTGTGAGAAAGATCAGCTTTTAGCATTGTAACATCTACAACACAAAGGATCGTAAGACAATCATAAAATTAACAACCTAGAAAAAGAACAGCATTATGGAGTTCTACAGTGATGCTCGCTCCTCCCTGGTCTCAGCGATAGCTGGCACACTACTAGCCTCTTCCCCCAGGGCCTCCATGCTCAAAGAATGCAGTGAAGATGCACAAGTCCTGTGTGCCTAGTGTGTGACGCTGCTGCACTTGTGTACATGTGTGCTGGGTGTGTGATGCCACTGTACATGTGTACACACACACACATACATACATGCATGCACAAATCACAATTTCCATAAAGATGTGGGCTGTGGAGATGGCCTGATGGTAAAAGTGTCTGTGGTGCACCTGTGGGTCCCTGACACTGTACTCCAGTTGTCAGACTAATAGCAGACACTTACCTGACAAGCCATGTTTTTTTTTGTCTTAAATTTAGTTTTGTGCATCTTGGAGTGCAGATGTACACATCGTATGGCACATGTGAGGGGGTCAGAGAATAGCCTATAAAGTGAGTTCTCTCTTGTTTAATAACATCTGGAAAACTAATCAGCAAGGGGACTCTCACATGCACAAAGTCAAGGTCATACCAACTGAGTTTTCATCGTCTCCCAAGTCATGATCTGCAGCCAGCATGACATCATCATTATCGTCATCATCATTTATAATGCCCTTTGAAAAAGAGGGGATCTCAACCGCGTTGTCGTTTAGAAAATCGCCAGCACTGCTTGTATCATCTCCATCAAAAAGATCATTGTAGTCCTTCTCCACTCTACTAGATACCTTGAAAAATTCAATTACAATGTAATAGATTAGTAAATTACTTAGAAAAAAACAATTAGGCAAAGGGCTGCTCTTTTTCTGTTGCTGTTAATGTAGTGTTGGAGATAAACCTACTTTGCACATAAATGTACAGCCTTGATCCCCGAAGACAAACATTTCACGCTTTTGGTTTTTTGAAACACGGTCTCAAATATCCCTTATTGGCCTCAAACTTATTCTGCTGCCGAGGCTGACCTGAAATTTCTGATCCTTCTGCCTACCTACCAAGTGCTGGGATTACAGTCAGCCACAACCCATCCAGATCCCTAAAGACATGTATACACTCTGACAAGTAAGCACATACCTATCATGTAAGAATGATTAACAAGTGCATTTATTTTAAATGCTTTGTACTCTGGGGACAGGTCAGGATTAGGGGGATAGACATATAATATAAATGAACACCGCACACAGGCAGCGACTTAAGGTGCTATCACTATGCAGTCCTGCTAAATCTGTCTGCTTTTTTGATAAAAAAAAAAAATCAATGAATGTAACCCTTCCTCCTTCTCAGACACTGGCTAAAAGACTAGGTGACCGTCCCCTGGCCCCCTGGCCTTCTCAGACACTGGCTAAAAGACTAGGTGACCGTCCCCTGGCCCCCTGGCCTTCTCAGACACTGGCTAAAAGACTAGGTGACCGTCCCCTGGCCCCCTGGCCTTCTCAGACACTGGCTAAAAGACTAGGTGACCATCCCCTGGCCCCCTGGCCTTTCTCAGTTTCTCAGGAAGCACCCCTTCTCCTGGTACCCCCCACCACACACACACACACGTTTTACAGCTGCTTGCTGACCTCCGTGCCTAATTTAAAGACACAACTCTTTTTTTCCTCTCCGCAACTAGTGGGAATTTCAGCCTGCCTTCTATTGTCTTCCACTTATACTCTATTAAAATAGTTCTCAAGCTTCCGTCTAAGTAAGTCCATTTTAAATTCTTTTATTCAGACTTAGAACCCACAAAAGGGAACCCCAACTTCCACGATAACATGTAGTGACCATGAAGGGACACTAAAGACACACCCCTCTACCGCCATTACCTTATTGCTCGACACCTTCCCACGGAGGTCACAAACATTTTCCAGGACTCCAAGGTTTCCTTCCACATCAGTATAACATATCCGACTACAAGTGGGATGCCAGGCCAGGCCACAAATTGCATAACCTTTCTCGTGTTTTACCCTAAAAATTAAAAAGTGGAAGCGTTTCAAGATATGGACTAGAGAATGTGACTCCGTAGCAAATATTCATGTATTCAATCCTTAGCACCACCCACACACAAATAAAAACGGCTTTTTTTTACTTTCTAGGGAAATTTCAACTTGCAAAGATTGCAGGATACTGGGGAGATGGTTCAGTGTGCACTGCTTGTCACCAAGCCTGCGCTTCATCTTTAGAATCCCCCCAACGGGAGGAAAGAACTCACTCACGCAATGCACTGTGATTTCTACAGTACATCAGGGCGTGCATGCCTCTACAGTGTACACATATATACAAATGGTAAACAGGTAACTAGTTTAAAAGTCAATGCCAGCCGGGCGTGGTGGCGCACGCCTTTAATCCCAGCACTCGGGAGGCAGAGGCAGGCGGATTTCTGAGTTCGAGGCCAGCCTGGTCTACAGAGTGAGTTCCAGGACAGCCAGGGCTATACAGAGAAACCCTGTCTCGAAAAAACCAAAAAAAAAAAGTCAATGCCTTTCATAATCGAGAAGCTATTTCCAGTTTGAAGAACAGTCAGATTGTACAAAAACAATAAATTGTACCTTTCCATGCAGTCTTTGGTTTCCACATTCCAAACTACAATTAAGCCATTAATAGCACCTGCAGCCAAATACTGCCCACAGGGAGACCAGGTTACTATATTGAGTGTCTATAAAGAAACAGTTAATAATAATGTTGGACATTTTGAAACTACTCACTGTGTTACCCCAAATAGTTTAAATCTCTACTCTGAGTTATTCTAGTTACATATGATATATAAAATACAATAAAGTATATTTATTTTTAACCCTTTTCAATAAAATTCAGCTATTAGCATATATCATATCATTTTGTTAGCCAAGAGAAAATTAATACCTGCCTAATTTAAAAGATGAAATATAAAACAATGTTATCATCCTGTAAAGAAGACCAAATAAACAAACAAAACAACTACAAGGGACCCTCCTAACATCCCCGCAAATGCAGACAGCCAGTGAGTGAGGCGAGCCTCAGCACGCCACTGTTCACGCTCCAAGCCTTTAGCTGAGAAAACACGCATGATGGGGAAATGAGAGCTAAGACAGAACAGGGAAAACAACAAGGTGCTGGGGAGCACTGGCTGCTTTTACTAAAGACCTGGGTTCAGTTCCCAGCACCTACATGGCAGCTGACAACCATTCAGAACTCCATTTCCAGGGGACCCAGAGCCCCCTTCTAGCCTCAAACACCAGGCTAATGGTCCAATTACACACATGGTCCAATTACACACACACACACACACACACACACACACACCTCATACACTTAAAGAAGGATAAATCTAGCCAGGCATAGTGGCACACATCTTTAATCCCAGTGAGACTAAGGCAGGTGGATCTTCATGAGTTCAAGACCAGCCTGGTCTACCTAGAGAGCCCCACACCAGTCCGGGCTTTGTGGTAAGACCCTGTCTGAAAAACAAACAAAATCTTTAAAAAGTAAAATAAAAATTAATCTTTTTTTCTATTTAAGTTTTGAAGACTAGATCACAAGTCTTACTGAAACGATAAAATTCAAGAATAATTCACGCTAATATCAAGCTAAGGGTAATTTTGTTTTTGGTTTTACAAGACAGGGTTTTTCTGTATAATCCTAGCTGTCTTCGAACTCTGTAGACCAGGCTGGCCTCCAAGTCAGAGATCCATCTGCTTCTGCCTCTGAGTGTTGGGATTAAAGGCGTATGTCTCCAGTACTTGGCACTGAGAGTAATTTGACTTCCTATAAACTGATCTTTTATTGACTTCTTCTTATGTGAATAGGTGTTTTGCCTGTATGTGTGCCTGTATACAATCTGCACATATTACTGTGGAAGCCAAAAAGAGATCGTCAGATCCTATGAACCGGGGGTTACAGATAGTTGTTAGCGTGTAGGTGCTGGTAATCAAACCTGGGTTCTCTGGAAGAGCGACCAGTCCCTTAACCACTGAGCCATCTCTCCAGCCCACACATTTTCTGACAACAGGTTTTAGTGACGTTTGCATTAAATCTTCTCTATAGTTACTACTCTCGGTGTCACTTACAAAACCTACCTGGGAGATGGAGCTATCTGAAAGATCGAATGCATTACTCCAGGTTTCTCTTCTGTACAGCTTAACAGATTTTTCCACAGGAACTGCTAGTAACTATTGGGATAGACAAAGTTACATAAATTCATCTTGCAGAGCAAAACTAATTTAGCTAAATTACAAGATATAAGAGCACATTTCAATTTCAATCACTACTTACAAAATTCAAAAAAAAACTTGACTCGAAATTTTGATTAAAAAAATGAGAAACTCTCATTCTATTACGTTCCATGAAAAGCAAAGGAGCAGTGGAGTAGCTACTGCATACAGTAAGTACTGTGTATGCTTATGTGAGAAAGCAAGCATGCTTCAGTCATACAGAGAGGTCAGAGGACAACCTGTGGAAGTCTGTTCTCTCCTTCTGTCTTGCTGGCTTCTGTGGCTCAGTCTCAGGTTTGAGTCACAGATATCCAACTACATAAAAATCTAATACTTTTAAGATAGCATAAAAGGTATTATATAGCATTATAGAATATTTGAAAAAAACATATAGAATGCTTCATGAATTTAAATGTCATCCTTGTACAGGGACAAAGCTAAATTCTCTGTATCATTCCAATTTTAGCAATTTTAGTAAATATGTTACCAAAGTGAATACCCCAGCTGTCCTGTAACTCGTTCTGTAGACCAAGAATGGCCTTGAGCTCAGAGATCTGCCTGCTTCTGCCTTCGGAGTGCCTGGATTAAAGGCATGCACCACCACTGCTAGGCCAATCTATACTCTTAAGTACTCACTTAGCTTATGAAAATACATAGCCAGATTAATCATGAGCCCCTTCTTTTTAAAAAGAAAAAAAAAAGCCCACTATATAGTCCTATAATCCCAGGATTTAGAAAGAGGCAAGAGAATTCTGACTTCCAAGCAGCCTGGGCTGTTGACATAGCTAATCCTGTGTCAAAGAGAAAATATTCATTCACAAGATAGAAGAAGGGTCAGTTCTGGAAGTCTCTCCAAATCAATACCAGTTCTACTCATAATGGTATATATAAGCAGACGATAAAAGTACAAATTCAAGCAGGGTGTCTGCGAGCCTGTAATCTTAGCACTCAGAGGCTGAAGCTGCATAGCAGGTTTGAGCATGAGCGCCTTCTCAAAACACAACAAAGCATGCATGAGCACATGTGTATGTTTAAATACTCATGTATCTCTATTAATAAGCATTATCATCCTATCTATACCTACTATTTTGTAGATTGATGGTTTGTACTTAATATATATTAAAGTCTACTTCAAGAGGACATAAGAGACATTCTTCATTCTAACCATTATAGAGAGTCTTTCAGGACTACCAACATTTCTTTAACCAGTTCTCTATACATGAGCACCTGAAACACCTGCAGTCTCATAGAACGGTCTATTTTTTGTTATGCACACATTGTAGTGCACAGGTATAAATATACTTATAGGATATACCTGAAAGTAGCACGAAGTCATTTATTCTGAGCATGATTTCCAAACTGCAACCCTGCCTACAATCCTGTTTCAGAGTCATTCCATTAAGCATTCATGGAAAGAAAAATATAAAAAGAATTCTGTAGTGCTGGGCATGGTGGTGCACGCCTTTAATCCCAGCACTCGAGAGGCAGAGGCAGGCAGATTTCTGAGTTCGAGGCCAGCCTGGTCTACAGAGTGAGTTCCAGGACAGCCAGAGCTATACAGTGAAACCCTGTCTCGAAAAAAAAAAAAAAAGAAAAATCTGCAAACCACACAATTTGAAAAGATCTTTTATGAAAGTTCAAGGGTACATTTACGCTGTCTTGGCAAGTGCTACTAACCTGGTAGAGCCGTCTTGCCAGCTCACGTCTCAACTTAAGGCTGAAAACTAAGCACTACTTACCTTCCCAGCCTTGGGCTGCCACGCGAGTCTGCAGATGGACTTGGCGTTCACCACATCATTGCTCTTTTGCAGTACAGGCCAACTGACGGCACAGGTCTGATTTCAAAACATGAAAATTGACTTCTCTTTATGAAAAGTTCCTCTCAGAATAGATACAGAACTGAGGTTTACAGGTGGTTCTTCCCCGCGTGAGGCCTTGAGCAAAACAACTTCATGCACTTAACTGTCACACCTTGTTAGCCTGCACTGTTTCTAAGTCTTTCAGGTACAAGAGTTTGAACCTGAAATTTTATATAAGAGTGTTTTTTCTGCACACATTAAGCAAACATGACTTTCACAAAACAAAAAGACCTTCAATAAATTAAAATACCCATGTCAATAAAAATAAATCTTGAGATGGGCATGGTAGTGCAAGCCTTTAATCCCAGCACTTGGGAGGCAGAGGCAGGAGGATTTCTGAGTTGGAGGCCAGCCTGGTCTACAAAGTGAGTTCCAGGACAGCCAGGGCTATACAGAGAGACCCTGCCTGGAAAAAAACCAAATAAATAAATAAATCTTGAGAGGTCTATCATAAAATGTTAAGGGATCGAAGCTATCAAAACCAGAAGTAATTGGAGAGTGCAGGGAAGACACAGTAGCTACTAAGGCTGGTCCTTACCAGCCACAGTATCTCCATGAATGACAGACCCACTGATCGCCTCCTCAGAGACCTGATCGTTCCCTGTGCCCATCTGGAGAGCTTTCTCTTTTTCTTTTCCATTTTGTCTTTGAAACCTGTACTAAGCTAGGTTCAAGTTCTATGTGACTCTGCAAATCAAATGTGGTCTCTTGCCTTATGTATTTCTCTACTAGCAATATAATACAAGCTCAAAACAGGGTAGTTATATCCTAAATATAATGACTAAATTGCCCCCTTTAATTTATCAAGCTTAAAAGTTAAATACTATTTATAGTTCCTCCTGTGAGTTGATATAAAAACAATTACTATTCAACAAGTTTATGTTTATGTCAGATTATTTTGGAATAATTAAAGTAATGCTTAGTATTATTCCAAGAAACAGATTAAAGAGATAAATAACTAATTTAGATCAATAATATGCAATGCTCAAAAGTCCTATTAGTGGGCAAAATGTTTTAAATTCAAATTTATTTATTTACCTGATCAGATATATTCCACACCCTGACAGTTCCATCACAACTAGCCGATGCCTGCAAAAATAAGCAAATTATTTCTCTATCATTACCTCTATTATGTGTGTATGATTGTATTTAATTATTATAACTATAATACCACATAGAAATTGGTTCAACTGGTTTAAAAAGGTTTTTAACAATAGAGTAAATTTTTCTCCCATAGCTTTAAACACATCCAACAAAACAAAAAAGGAATGAAAGAATTACCAGAAAGATATCCTTAGGATCAAAAGACAGACTTAAGACAGGGGCATCATGTCCTCGAAATGTTTGCTGCTGGCTGTTATCCATCACATCCACAACTTTGACCAGAAAATCACTATAAACAGTTAAGAGGAGACACATGAACAAATGCCAATACAAAAGCCTCTTCTAAAGCTAGGTTTGAATATTTCAAAACCAAGAGTGAATGCTACAATTCTTTTTAAACCTACTTGCAAACTGTCACCCAAATTAAATAACTTGTTTAATTTTGTTCAATAAAATTTCTGAAAATATATGTTGAAACTTCTTATCTTGATAAAATATAAGCAGTGCCTACATGGCTTCTCTGGACACTTCTAGGCTTCTCCTGCTAATCTAATTAACTGTTACAACCATTCTAGAAAGTTCTCGCCATCACACCCCACCTCAGCACACAGTGAGTTCATTTTTTTCTTATAAGGAGGATTAAGAGATTCTGCAGGAGCTGGGGCTGGCTGGTGCTCGTCTTTAAACCCAGCCCTCAGGAGGCTACACAGAGAAACCGTATCTCAAAAACAAAATAAAACAAATGTAAGGAGCGGTAAAGGTGGACAATGTTCTAAGTTCTAAAACTATCACTCTTCTAACACTGTGGAGCTGAGCTCACCTTGACCCAGCAGCAATTTTGTTGCCGGCCCCATTGAAGACCACATGGTTTGCATTTGTAGTGAAGCGTGTTAATATGCCATCAGGAACTCCTTCGGGGAATGTATAGACTTGCACGGTATTATTAGAAACTGCAGTGACCAATTTTCCATTCTTAAAGAAAAAAAATAAATAAAGGTTAGACATATTGGCACAACAAATCCAAATCAGTTAATAGTATCTCTAGAATGAAAAATCCTGTTAAAACCACAAAGCCTTATAACTGCAGTTCATGTAGAGAGAACTTTTCGGTATCCAATTTTCCAAAACCCTAGTGAGAAAAATTTCCTAGCTTTAGAAAAACCTAATTCCACCTCCACAAGCCAATCTTTAGCCTATAGTATTTCTTTTACTTCTGGTAAGAAAAATAGTTATGTTTTCAAGGATGCCAATTATCATAAACATGAGGCGACTAGAGGCTATCAACAAAAGAAAACAGTTTTGGTGTAGAAGACATCAAAAGACAGAGCCACTACAGCACAGCCCTGCTTCCACAGTCCAATAATGCCTTTGGAACAAGGTGAAGACTAAGCAGGATTCACTGCTGAGATGGAGTGATAGGGAGACAAAAGTGACGTGGATTGTGACAACCACACGGCAGACAAGAAACATTGTCCCTCAGAGACCAGCAAGAGTCAACTTTATTGCCACCTTAAATCTCTGACTTTTCCCCTCCTGGGTTGTGAAGCAATAGAGTTGTAGTGCAGCAAGGAGAAATTTATATTTTATATAATTTTTCCACCTAAGCATAAAAGACACATGCCCATCATTTCTTCACAGCAACTGAAATAAGTACCTTCAGAGCACATGAAAATGCCTTTTCTCCAACATTAACGGACTTAGGGT
The DNA here is from genome assembly GCF_978045245.1 of Mus caroli. NCBI lineage: Eukaryota > Metazoa > Chordata > Mammalia > Rodentia > Muridae > Mus > Mus caroli. Next base: position 42,907,191 of record NW_028227267.1, on the reverse strand, counting down.
CATCGTCGTCCAAGTCTTCCCACATCCTCACGTCGCCATCACTGCCACAAGTCACAATATAGCTGTGAAGGACGCACACATTTTAAATGTCTCCCAGTTTCAGGAGCTCTTCAGGAAACGCTACTTTTATATATTTTCAAACAAAAATCAAAACATTTGTGAATTCTCTTTCATATAAACATCAATAGCAGACTCTTAGCTTCCATTCTATAAAATGGAGATGAGTTTAATGTTCTCTGCGGTTCTTCCTTGGCATAAAATTATTCCTTGGTAATAACATAAGAGAAAGACGAGCACATGGTTTCTGCAACAGCCAGGACTGTGTCTGCTCAGTCACATCATATCCCCAGGGCCAGCTCGGGACACTGGACACACAGAAACTAGAACCAATGTTTGAATATATGAGCTCGACGAGGACCCCCCAAAAATTATTAAAATAGCCATGTGAATAGGTTATTGCTTGTTTTTCAAACTTCTCATTGCCTAAGTGCTTTTGTTCATTCTGTTTATGTCCTATCTGGACACATAAAACTGCAAATTAAATACAATAGAGGGCTAATGGCAAAAAAATAATAAAAAAAAAATAAAAAAGGAAGAAAAGGAAGGAAAGGAGAGAGGGAAGGAAGGAATATGAATAAAATAAATGTTTAGAAGAAAAAAAAATGGTTAACTCCCAAATTGGAAAACCCAGAGGGGGCCCTAGGAAAGCGTTCAGCAGTGCAGTAGCACTGACTGTAATCTCCGTGCGTGCAAGGCAGAGGCAGCCTCAGCTACACATTAAGTTGGAGACCAGCCTGTGCTTTAGGAGACCCTCACTAGGACACCAGCTTCTAGGCAAGAACGGTCCACTTGAGTGGGCATGTGTGACATGGCTGCTATGGGGGTAATAACCAAGTGCTTTTTGGATTTAAGGTCTATTCCACAAAGGGGAACGCATTCTTGGTTGGTAAACCCTTTGAAAAGCCCATAGCAAGGGGAGGTCTCAGGCCCTAGGGGATACACTACTGCGTAGCTAAATTGCATAACCTCAAACTGCTTTCTAAATATTTATGTACATTACAAATGCTACCCTCAGCCTTTATTGGGGAAGCCTCAGCCGGCCTGGCGCACGCCTTTGATCCCAGCACTTGGGAGGCAGAGGCAGGCGAATTTCTGAGTCCGAGGCCAGCCTGGTCTACAGAGTGAGTTCCAGGACAGCCAGGGCTATACAGAGAAACCCTGTCTCGAAAACAAAACAAAACAAAACAAACAAACAAAAAAAAAGAAAAAGAAAGAAAGAAAAAAAAGAAAGAATGAATTAGAGAAGCCTCTATTTCCAGTAAATGGTGGCGACTGTAGAGCCTCATGACCGCACAAGGTGCTGACAAGAAGCGACTTCTCAGTATTGAGCCCTAAACTAGACATCTACATTATGTCCTCTAGTACACAGGGGACACTGTGAAAGAGGAAGCTGCAAAATTCCATCTCCTGGGCAAGACAGTCATTGCAACTTACAGCAACTGCGGATGCTTAACTGTCTCATAAAATGAACATGACACCGAATGAGGACGTGAGTGGCGGGAAGGCACTCCTCTGGGTAAAGGATTTTAATTTTCGTGAGGTCCTAGAAGTGCCACGACAGTTCAAAGCAAACAAGCCTCAGGACAGAGGCGCTCCTTGTTTATTCCTTCCTCTGTCCCTCCGCATCGGTCATCTTCGACTGGCTGTCCATGCCGAGAATGACGGCTAACATTCACGTTGGACCCGTCCTTTGTTTCCAAAGACACTTACCTTCCAGAATCATCAAAGCAGACTTCGGTGTGTCCTTCCGTATGTCCGTACCTCATGGGCTTCTGTGTGGCCGGCATCTTTCCCTACCTGAACCGTTTTGTAAGAACTGGTATTTGTTTCAGGAGGGCGATCGTCCTCTCCGCGCCGTGCAGTCCTGTTTCCCTCACCCGAGGAGCCACAGCACGATGCGGCAGAAGGTATATCACACACGCCGGGGAGGTGACAAGTTTCCCCCTCTGCAAGCACCGGCAACGCGGACGAGGAGCAGCGGTGTTCACCAGCGTCTGTTCTGATGGAAGCGCAATCCTTACCCAGCCGCTTCCCGCGCTCTGGCGCGCTCGCCCTGTGCGCATGCGCAGCCCGCCGCCGCCCAGCCCAGGTCCGGCCCGAGGTCGCCGGGTGGTGGCGTCAGAGGCGCGCCGCCTCGAAGCCGAGAGCCGGTGGCTGGGGCCGCTCAGAAAGAAAAGGTGGGAGCCGAACCCGGAAGTGGCGGCGGTCCCTGGAGAGCAGGCGGAGGCAGCGGCAAGTCTGTCTCTGGGCTGACCGTGGAGCCGGGGCGGGGGCTGACAGCCAGGCCTCCGCCTGGCGGGAGCCGCACGAGGAGCGGGAGTGGCCGGGCCTCTCTTCCGCGCTTGAGCGAGCGCCGGGTGATGGCGGTGGTGATGGCGGCAGGCGCTCGGACAGCTCCGCTTGAGCTGCGCTCGGAGAGGTGAGGGGGGAAGGGTGGCGGCGAGGGCTGGGGTTTGACGCCTGACCTTTCAGGATCTCCTCCCGAGCCTCCGTAGTCGCCTCCTTGAACCGATCGAGCTCCTTGGGACCCGGTGAGGGACAGACCTTGGCAAGCCTTTATTCTTCACGCCCTTCGTGCCCTCACTTTGTCATTTCTGTGGTAATAAAGGATGGACTGATTCTTGTTTCTTGCGACTCTAGTTAAATAATGCTAAAGAGAGTTAACTTGGATTTTCTATATAGTTCCGACCAAAGTTTACCAAACTGCTTTTAGATCTAAAAGGTCTAATTTGTATTGTTACAGGTTTCTGTCCATCGTTGCAGTCGATAACACATCCTCTGCTAAGTCAGGTCTTGGCCCGTTAAGTTTATGCTTTTCTTGTTTCTTCACGTTCTCCATATTAATAAATTGGTCTGTTGAAAATTATGATTTTCGGTGATAATTATCTTAGGGACTTTGACGGCGTTTTTTGTGGTACCCACTGTACAGTTTCAGTCAGGCTTATTTTTATTACTGGAAATCTCTACAGAGGTAGATCTAGATAACTTATAAAAAAAATTGCAAGCTTAGTTATTACTCAAACCGTGGTATTCTTGCTATGGTGGCATTTTGTAAGGCATTTCTAAGAACTTGGGTTCCAAAAAGACACTCAGATTTGTATATGAATAAAAAGGAAGAGTAGTTGGCTCAAGTAGAATCTGAGATTCTTTTTTAAAAAACAAAACAAAACCCTATTGTTAATTTCCCACGAGAATAAAGGCACCTAGGACAATGACTTTTGAGTAACTTACTTTTATTTTGAAATTATTCAGTTTTTAGACGGGCCAATTTATAATTATTTTGCCCAGTACCTGAACAATAAAAATGATTAGGTACAGTGTGAGGTTCAAGTTGAGCTGATGATACTCATTTATATATTGAATATATCGTAATGGGATTTCAGAGTAACGCTTTTCAGAGCTCACCGTTCAGAAACTTGCAAGCGGGAAGAACTATTGCTGGGGCTGGTGAGATGGCTCAGTGGGTAAGAGCACCCGACTGCTCTTCCGAAGGTCCAGAGTTCAAATCCCAGCAACCACATGGTGGCTCACAACCATCTGTAACGAGATCTGGTGCCCTCTCCTGGAGTGTCTGAAGACAGCTACAGTGTACTTACATATAATAAATAAATAAGTCTTTAAAAAAAAAAAAAAAAAAAAAACTATTGCTGTAAATACTTTAGACAGTGCCTGTAATACCATTTGATTTTAGAACTATGAATGATGTCAGCACACCTGCCCGCTCTCTCTGCCATAACAACCAAGCCAGTATTGACAGGTTAAGATAATATTTCCTTTGCTGATTTCCCAGGTATGAATAAGCTTAAGCCTGATGATTAGACAGTTTCGTTTTTAATTTTAACTCTAACCTGTTGTATGACCTTGAGTGTGAGTGTGTCTTTATTTTCCTGAATGTCAGATTTCTCACCTCTAAAGTAGAGGTGATATTTAGTTCCACCAAATTATTGCAGTACGTAGAAGATACTCATGGAAGTCTAAAACTATTAAGGCCTCATGTTACTAGTTAGGCACTTAGGTATTTAGTAGTTTTGCTTAAAGTGGGGTTAGCCTATAAAACCTTCAAACGCTAAATGCATCCAAAACTGTGACTGCTGCCTTCATCAAGTTTATGAGCGTGTTCTGGGCAATAGATTTTAAGTAGTATGTACAGGTTAATAAAGTAATGGAATTTGTATAACTAAAGTACTGCATTTGAAAAATTGTCAGTTTATATATAATAACGTAACATTTGAAAAATCAGTGTGCTTGTAATTCTCATATGGGTACCAAAATTTCCCAAATGAATTATTACCAGTGCATATCTCATTGGTGTGGGTATCTGAATGAGGTAACTAAAAATAATACCAAGATCAGAGATTCAATTTCACTGAAGTTTAGTTTGCACTGTGTGACCATTTTAATACTTTGAAGTTCACAAAATAGTGTTGGTCTCAAGGATAATAGGTTGAGAAAACATAGATATATTACCATTCTATCAAAGATAGATATTACATATAAATAATATTATATGATCCTACACAGTTATCTAAGAGACTATAACAGTTTTGCCTACAGAAGAGGGTTTGTTTTTGTTTTGTTTTTTATGATTTTATTTTTAATTATAAAAATGTGTATGGTAGGGGTGAGTGCAGTGCTTACTGAGGCCAGAAGAGGGCATTAAATCCCGCAATTGTGGGCTACAAAATTGGGGTTCTGGAAGCTGAATTTGGGTCCTTTGCAAGCACAGCAAGTATTTGTAGCTACTGAACCATCTCTCCAGTCCAGCCCCTAAAATGTCTTTTTAATAGAATATTTCCTTGGTATAAGAATCATTTTTATTGTGGAAGATGAGGCTGGAAAAGGGGGTAACAATAGCTAAGGAGAACCAAGTATTGAGAAAGATAACATTTTTTTATCTCTCTGTGAATGAATTAGGAGTGAATGTGAATAGCATGTTTATTCTGGGAGTAAATAATACGTGTATAAAGCCAGTAAGGTATGAAGGAGGTATAGTAAAAGTCCCTCTGCTCTTAGCCACCTAGTTCCTCCAGCTGGACAAAGCTGCTGTTTGCTCATCTGATTACACTGTCAGCACTAGATTGACTTTGAGCAGAGCAAGACAGAGATTATCAAGTTTTCGTACATTGCATTTTGATCATACTCATCATCATCATGTCACTGTACCCCTTAATTCTTCCCAGGCCCACTACTCTGCTTAGTAAGCTACCACTGTCCAATTTGTGTTGCCAGTCTACCCAGGAATATAGGGCCATCCACTGGAACACGGCTGCCTTAGTCAGAAATCCGACTCTTCCTCCCCTAGAAGTATCTATCACCTGTCAGAAGTTTCTCAGAAGTCCCTCTCCACTCCATGGTAGAGAGAGTGTTAACTGGCTTGATCTTGTGCAGGTAGCCACAGCAGCTGAGTTCATGGATTTGATGGTCCTCTTGTGTCTGAAAGACAGTTTCACTCCCCAATCTCTGGCTCTTAAGACAGGCAGTGGTGGCGCATGCCTTTAATTCCAGCACTTGGGAGGCAGATTCGAGGCCAGCCTGGTCTACAGAGTGAGTTCCAGGACAGCCAGGGCTACACAGAGAAACCCTGTCTTGGAAAACAAAAAAACAAAACAAAACAAAAAAAGATCTTTCTCTTTACCTTCCACTGTGGTCCCTTAGTTTTGGGGTGCATGTGATTTGAATACCCCATTGGTGGCTGAACACCGCATTGACATTAGTCTTTTACTTTGACGAATGGAAAATGTTTGTTAACCACCATCCACTGTACAAAGAAACTTCTCTGATGAGTTCTGAGAGATGTACTTATCTGTTGGTATAGAGGTAAGGCTTGAGAAGGCACACTGTGTCCATTTAGCAAAATAGTAGTCATGACTGAACCCTGGTGCCTTTTAGTGGTTTTGCTGTTGTTGTCTTGTTGAAACAGTCTCACTTTGTTGCCCAGGCTGGCCAGAACTTAACTAGGTAGACTAGGCTGGCCTTGGACTCAGAGCTCAGCCTCCCTATCCTTCCCAAGTGCTATAATTAAAAACATTCCCCACCGCACCTGGCAATATTCAGGGTGTTATAGGTAGAAATCTAAAACTCAGAAACGTTCTGATGCGCCAGAGTCACATACCGTCCGTCCGTGTTAGACTCTAGCTCTTTCACTTATCCAAAGCAGGCTGCTATACCACCTCTAGATAAAGCTCTTGCAGTAAAAGTCAGAATTTAATGAAACAGATTTTAACAGGTATTGGTCTCAGACTTGTGTAGTCTAAGCTGACCTTAAATTGGATATATATTTTACACTCCTAAGTCCAGGAATTATAGACTTGTGCTACCACACATAGCTTTTAAAATTAAAACTTAAAAAAATTTAAATCTAGATTCATGTTTTACTAGTATTTGGGTGAAATGTGTTACCTACCTTAAATGTAATCATATATAATTATTATAAACTAGTAAAAAAGAATAACCTATAGCTTTTTTATTTGTATTAAAAAAAAAAAGCCTAGCATGGTGGCCACACCTTTAATTCCAGCAGTCAGGAGGCAGACCCAGGTGGCTGTCTTTGATCTTTGAGTTTGAGGCCAGCCGGGTCTACATAGTTCCAGTACAGTACTGTCAAGGACTAAGAGACTTTGCCAACTCCTCAAAAACAAACAAACAAACAAATAAAAATTCACTTGTCTAGTATTTTTGTTTAAATCTTGGTTAAGTTAGCTTAAAGGACTATAAATTAGGAAACAGCCCAGAGAGATGGCTCAGAAGTTAAGAATACTGACTGCTCTTCTAAAAGACTTGGGTTCAATTCCCAGGACAAGGTATGCAAGCTAAACATCCATACACACACAAAAAATGAAATACATTTTTTAAAGAAACTATAAGATTTTTATCACTAAAAATTTATTTTTCACTCAATATTTTTAAGGAATCCTAAACTTTAAAGCTTTGACGCTGGAGAGATGGCTCAATAGCTAAGAGCACTTGCTGTTCTTTTAGAAGACCAGGGTTCAAGTCCCAACACCCACATCTGATGACTCACTATTCCAGAAGATGTGAAACCCTCTTCTGGCTTCTAGGAGTACCTGCACACATGTGGTACACATACCTGTACTCAGTCACAGACACATAAGTCTTCAAACAAACAAGCAAACAAAAAAATCAAGCTTGTTTAAAGGAACACATTTAACTAAAATGTAATGTGCTTTCTGCTTTATGGTGCTTAGAAATACTGGAGCTTTCAACTTCAGATCGTTTTGTTGTTGTTGTTGTTGTTTTATTACTCGTTTTGTTGAGTCAGGCTCCCATGTAGTTCAGCTGACCTTGAGCTCCTGATAGCCCTACATCCACCTCCAGGTGCTAGGATTTCAGGCGTGTACAGCCTTGCCTGTTATATGTCCAGATTTTCACTGTATATTTTTGTGCAGTTTCTAGCCTTAAATACATACAGCCATTGGTGGCTCTTTTTTCTTTAACTTTTGCCACTTGTTTATCTCATTTTTAGAAAAGTCCTCAGTAATATTTTTTATTAATCTCAGTAAATGTTGTTTTCATACTGTGTAAAACTGTGTCCTGATTTTACAAATGAGAAAATTGGGTTAAATTAGATTTATACTTACTTTTTGGTGTTTTTGCAGTGTTGGGGATTGAACTTAGAGCCTCATGCATGCTAAATCAGTTCTCTATAAGTGATCTGTACCCCCTTTCTTTTTTTGTACCCCCTTTCATAAATTTATTTGAATACTCTATGCTATCTTGTAATTAAAAATTATAAATTAGGGGCCGAGCGTGGTGCCTGCCGCACGCCTTTAGTCCCAGCACTTGGGAGGCAGAGGCAGGCGAATTTCCGAGTTCGAGGCCAGCCTGGTCTGCAGAGTGAGTTCCAGGACAGCCAGGGCTATACAGAGAAACCCTGTCTCGAAAAAAAACAACAACAACAAAATTATAAATTAGGAGGAAAATACATGTATTCAATTTATTCCATAAAGTGTTTAATAGCATGCCTTAAATTACGATTCTGTTGCTCTTCCTTTGAGGAGGCCAGGTTTTGCTGGTAGTTAGGGCTGGGGGCCAGGGATGAGTTTTTCCAGATTCTTGGCCTCTTGGCCTGTTCTTCAAGAATTTAAAATCAAAGCTCACACAGATTTGTGAAAGTAGCAAGGAAACAGCTTAAACAAAGCTGTAGGGAAGATCCTAGTGTACTGTTAGAGAGCAGGGATCTCATGAACCAAGGCCCTCAACAGCCCCAGCTACCGCTTAGGGCTCCCTTCTGTGTGCTCAGCAGAAAGAAGAATTTGTTCTAAGGGCTATGGTGGGGTGATTTGCTGTTTGATTGATAGATTAGTTCATAAATTGTTTTTCTACTGTTGTTTCTTTTCATAATGCATCTGATCTTAATAAAATGCACACCCAAGTATGCATAGACACAAGAGAGTAAATAGGAGATTCTCTAAAAATTAAATTGACACCTTTTTGCTTTATTACACTGAATAGCTAAAGTCAGTTTACGCTGAATCAGAACCAGGATATACTGCAAATACGTCTGAATAGAAACTGTTCTGTTTCCTTATGGGAAGAGGAACCTGCATCACTGATCGCTGTTTGGAAAAGGATATAGGTATAGGTTGATGCAGGTTGTTTGGTGCATTGTTCAGAGAAAGGTATGCTCATAGTACCTGCAGAAAGGGCTAGGCTGCTAAGTGCATTATTAGAAGGGGGAGGTAGGGTAACACAAACCATGGGTTACCTAGATCAGGTGTACTTCCAGCCATTAGTGTTCTGGCTGACCTTTATTCTAGACTAGCTGACATCAGTTGATAAATGATTTTATCTTTAGTTTATAAGTTCATGGAATGTACATTCATTTTAATGCTTTCAATTTTCTATTCTATAGAAGGTATTTTTGGGAAATACAGGAATCTGTGCCTTAAGCAGATTTCTTTACTGAAGGACCACTGAAAAGCTTTGTTAATGTGCATAGTAGTCTTTCAGAGGGCTTTCTCAAACTTATTTAACAAGAAGACCACCACCCTTTTTTCCAGAATAAGTATTTGTGTCAAATTATTTTATTCTGACAAATACTAATTTTATGTATTTATGGAATACATGTAGTTTTGATGGTCATATGCATAATGGTTCATTCAAAATTTCACTTAACTTTTTTGTAGTAAGAAAATTAAAGTTTATCTTAGCATATTTTTAAATAGGCATTACTGTTCCAGTTGTCACCATGCAGTCTGATAAAGCACTGAAACTTCCTCCCACACAGAGTTTTAGAGCTAGTGTGGAGGAAGTGCAGCAAGGGCGAGGAGAGGACTGGATTTAATGTTGTCTTTGCGGTTTTCCTTTTTGGTTTTTTGGTTTTATTTAATTATCATCATCATCCCTGGGAGCCCTAGCTAACTCTCTAACGCATATACTGTTAAGTGCTTAGTAGAAATTTTTTTTTTTTTGCTAGAAAATTTAAAAAAAAGAAAATTATTTGCTGGGGACAAAACCAGAAAATGAAAAGCTTTTTTTTTTTTTTTTTGGTCATCTCGAATTTTTTCTTCCTGTACAACCTGTTTTTATTTGGTGGAGTTTGGGCAGGTGGTTGCAGGTAAACACGGAGTCACACATTTTTTGGAAAGGTCACAAGACCGAATCTCTATCACAATAATAATGTATTTATGAATTATTTATTATGTTGAATTACTCTTTAGATCATCAAATTTATTTTAGGTTAGTACTGGAAATTAGAATTCTAGTCTTAAGTGTATATCAGCATTGTAGGCATAAGTAGTTCAATGAATAATTTATATAACACATAAAACATTCTCGATCATCCTGCAATATAGAACATACAGATTAGTTTTCCAGATGTTTAACCTTTTCATTATTAACTTTTATTTTCTGTAAAACTCTTGAATTAAAATTACCTCCCTAGCCTTACTCAATAAAAATATTAGTTAACCCTTTTGTTAGTGAATTTAGCAGGTGGACACTTTCTCGTCACTGTCATTCCAGTTGAATGTGGAAACTTGCTTTCTTGAAGTGGCGCTTACGTAAACTTGCTTTTTAAACATTTGCTTCTTGCTCATTAAGAAATAATGGCTTTCTTTTTAAATGTCATTGTTGATTCCCCAGAGCTATGTATAACATGGCTCCCTCCATAAAAAATTAATATTGAGTCAGGATCTAAAGCCACTTCTCCCAAATGATTCTTTTCTCTTCTTTAAAAAAGAAAAAAAGAGGAGGGGGAGTTTCTCTACAGCTGTTAACTATCTCCAGTTAACATCTCTCCAAATCCTGCTGTGAATTTTTTTTTTAACTGCACAAAATTGGTGATAAAGTCTCCCAATTGTTCTCTATCTCTTCTTCCTATATACAAAGTTTGGTCTAAATACCAAGAATTTGCTTGGGGTAGAGCACTTATCCAACATGCATGAAGCCTTGCGTTCTAACCAGCAGCCTGGTAAGGAGTAATGATCAGGACAGTAGACGAAACTTTGAGAAAAATGAATGACTGGCTATTTGTAGCTGTGTTGATCAGTGTTCTCTTGCTGTGAAAAGACACCGTGATCATAGCAACTCTTATGAAACAAAGGTTTTAATTGGCTGGCTTACAGTTTCGGAGGTTTAGTTTCTTATTATCACGGTAGGGAACGTGGCAGCATGCAGGCAGACATGGTGCTGGAGAATAGCTGAGAGCTCCACACCTGGATCCACTGGCAGGAAGAGAGGAAGTCCACTGGGACCTGGCTTGGACTTTTGAACCCTCAAAGCCCACCCCCAGAGACACACTTCCTGTACTGACTGCTTTTGTGTCAACTTGACACAAGCTGGAGTTATCACAGAGAAAGGAACCTCCCTTGAGGAAATGCCTCCATGAGATCCAGCTGTGGGGCATTTTCTCAATTATGATCAAAGTGGGAGAGCCCATTTCGGGTGCTGCCATCCCTGGGCTGGTAGTCTTGGGTTCTATAAGAAATCGAGCTGAGCAAGCCAGGTTCGGAAGCAAGCCAGTAAGAAACATCCCTCCATGGCCTCTGCATCAGCTCCTGCTTCCTAACCTGCTTGAGTTCCAGTCCTGACTTCCTTTGGTGATGAATAGCAATGTGGAAATGTAAGCTGAATAAACCCTTTCCTCCCCAACTTTTCTTGGTCATGATGTTTGTGCAGGAATAGAAACTCTAACACACCTCCTAATCTTTTTTTTTTTTTTTTTTTTAAATAATGCCACTCTCTGCTGACAGCATTCAAATATATGAGTTCCTGGGGGCATTTTTAGTCAAACCTCCACAGGAACCATGTTATTGAGAACAGTATGATTGAGTTTTTATGTTTTTAAGAGTTTGGAGCTAAGTATGGTAATGCACAACTTTAATTCCAACACTTGGGAGGCAGAGGCAGCAGATCTCTATGAATTCAGGGCTAACCTGGTCTACATAATGAACTCCACACTAGCCAGAGCTATATAGTGAGAGAGTCTCAAGTATAAATACTTTTAAATGAATTTGGGGTACTAGGGATGTGCCTCATTAAAAGAGCATGTGTAAAACCTAGGTTTGATCCCAAACACCCACAAGTCTAAAGAGACTTGTGAAAGATATTAGAAAAATGTTTGTTATTGTTTCAACATGATACATTGTTTGCTTTGAGTATTTGAGGTAGGGCCTTATATAGCCCTGGCTGACTTCAGACTTATTCTGTACCCAAGGATAGGCTTCTTCTCCTGATCCTCCTGTCTCTACCTCCCAGATACGGGAGGACGTTTGTGCCTCCATGTGCAGCTCACGTGAGGACTTGTTTCTCTTTCCGCACAGTGGACGGCATTCTGAATACATTTTGCAGCGTGGCCTGGACATCCCAACTATCTTTCTGTTAGGATCTTCCGCAGCAAAGGGCTTTTCTAGTAGTTGTTAAGAGGTTACCTATGGTATGCACTATATAAACTATTAAAATTCTGTCTGCTTAGTAGCTTTGGAGAGTCACTTGTTAGTTCAGTGAAAAATTAAATTAGACCACTTGCCATAGTTTAAAGGTTCTTTTACTTCAAATGCTACAATCCAAAAATCCATTCCCTGGTCATACAGACAGTAGCAGTACAGAGTAAGACATGAAGCAGACTGGCCTGACTCTTCTGCATTTTGGGACTCCTACTTTTCTCTCAAGGGTAGCATCAGGCAAATTTCCAGATAACCAATTTCTTATATTTTAATTTCTAGGAAACAAAAATTTCAAGGTAAATGTTGTACATTGAAAACTGTAGCAGTTGCATGGTACTCTGAACCATACATTGATACGACAAAAATCACTTTATAAAGTTAGGATTTCTGTCTGACGTGCTATAATTTTAGCATTTGAGAAGCAGGGGGATTAAGAAGTGGATACCACCTGGGCTACATAGCAAACAAAGGGCTGGGGGTGTAATTCAGTGGTAGAGAGCTTCCCTTCTCAGATCCAAGCCCTGACTTCAACCCCCAGAACATGAGCGTGACTCCTCAGAGTTGTTGCCTAATCTTGCTCTAACATTCTTTTGGTGACCTTCCCAAACATTGATCTGTTTCCCACCAAGATCTCTGACCTGTTTGTGTGTCTTGTGTCTATTGGCTGGCTGCATTCTAGCAGTTTGGACCTCAGTTCGCCCCTATCAAGAGACTTCCTTCTATCTGCTCCTCAGAATTCCTCCTCTCCTGGTTGCATGTCTGTCTTTTTTTTTTTTTTTTTTTTTTTTTTTTTTTTTTGGTTTTTCGAGACAGGGTTTCTCTGTGTAGCCCTGGCTGTACTGGAACTCAACTCTGTAGACCAGGCTGGCCTCAAACTCAGAAATCCTCCTGCCTCTGCCTCCCAAGTGCTGGAATTAAAGGTGTGCGCCACCACCGCCTGGCGGTTCTTCTTGATTTAGACTTTACATTCCACTTTTAGAGAACATTCTATTATAAAGTAAAATTGTTGATAAATATGAAATTTTATTTTGTCCTCTCCTCCTGTTGATGCTTTGGCTAGTTTTCCTTTAAAGAAACTCACCGCTGGCTTTTGGCTTTGCAGTGTTTTTGAGAACCATTTTATCAGAAGTCCTTTCCAGTGCCTTCAGAGAGTTCAGCATAAGTTCAGTCTCCCTTGGGACCAGAAATGTTTTAAATTTTGTTTGTTTTCTCTGATTTTGGAATTTTTACACATATGTAGTAAGATGTCTTGTGAATGAGCCCAAGTTTAAGAAATTCATGTTTTATTTATACCTTATATACATAACATGATAATAATTTCATACAGCATTTTTAATGTGCCCATGTTTTGCCTGCAGCCATCTACGTGGTCAGGTGTGGGATCTTCCACTGGTGACAACATGCAACACTTTAAAAGTATTTGAGAATTTATATTAGGGATCCTCAAGCCATCTTCATTCTTTCTAGAATTACAGGTTTTTAGAATGATGCACTATTTAGAAGGCTCCTTGACTATGAAAACACATGTATGTCCCTCTGTTCTAAGGAGAAGAAAATACTGTTGAATATAATGGCAGTACTAAGTGATGGTGTTACTTGAAAAGTTAGGTAAAATTAGGAGTTTATTTTAAAATGTACTGCTTTGAAAATGCCTTAGTCTTTAACCACATTACTTGGCTGTTGAGATTTTTAATGTTCTAAAATTAAGAAACATAATCATAATTAGCATATTGAGTGACTGATTTTTCTTAGATACAAAATTCAGCTTTCATTTGCAAAATATTTGGAATAATAGGACTGTGACTCTCAATTCCTAGCTTAACTCTTACTTCACTTAAAAATAAAGGGAGGCTGGAGAGCTGGCTCAGTAGCTAAGAGATGCACTGCTCTTGCAGAGGACCTAGGTTTGGTTTCTAGCACACACCCCCGCAGGCTCACAGCTGCCTATAGCTACAGTTTCAGGGGACCTGATGCCTCTAACCTACTCAGGCGCCTGCATGCACGCACATAAACTATACACTGCTACACAAATAGAATTGAAAAATGACTAAAAAACTTTTAGAAATAGTTCTGTAAATTCATTATAAATTCTAGTATGTGTAGCCAAGGAATGCCCTGTAGAAATTTACCTGCTTATTTTCAAGTGATCAAGAATGTAAGAGTATTATGTGAGTAAAATACTTCTAAAAGCTACATAGATTGATAATGATGTAGCCACTTACTGAAATTAATTAGCAAAACTCATTTAAGACTATTTATTTGACATTCCCATTGCTTAGTGGTAATTATTTACTTAAATTCTAAAAACTTTACAACTTAAAATTGTTCTTGTTTGAATGAGTAGAGATGGAAGCAAGAGAAGAAAGAATATGGGTATTAGTTCTCAACCAGTGGCTCGTAGATTCGGAACTATTTCTAAATATAGAGAATTCACTGGCCTGTTGTGCAATAAGAAAAATAAAGTAAAGGTTGGAGAAAATGACACATGCCTGCAGTTATAGCACAGAGGTGGGGTCAGGAGAAATATTGCAAGTTTAAGGCTAGCCTGAGCCACAGAGAGATTTCCAGATTGGCCAAGGCTACATTGCAAGATGCTGTCTCAGGAAACCAATAAGAGAAAAATAAGGGAAGGAGAAATAGGCATAAGGTATACTGCAAAGTTAGGAATTAGTTCTATCCAAGCTTGTATTAAGAGAGGACACATACTGAGAATTAGCTATGACAAAGAAATCCATTATCCTGCCTCCATGGTACTAGCCAGTATTATCCCAGTACGCTAAAGCAGTACATTAAAGTGGGAACAAGACACCTGGGGCTGCCTTACAGCATGGCCAGTACTCTTGCATGTACCAATTAGGCTTTTCATCTTGTGTCTAAGTAAGGCTTAATGTACAATCTAGCATAGGTGAGCAGGTTGTTAATGACTTCCTTTTTTCTTTTTCTTTTTTTTTTTGTATTAAAAATGCAAACATTTAATTATAAAGATATCTAAGAATCTTATTCAGTTTATCAAAGTGGAAATAATAGATAGTAAAGGCTTTATCAATTATTATTACACATTTAAAAGAGCAAAATATTCTATATAATAATATTTATAAGACATAAACAAATGATTAAATATATATTCAACAGACAGATACACATGTAAGATTAGAGCAAATAACCATTTAAATTGATACTAATAACAAAATTGAAGGCATTAATAACAAAACCCTTTGCATTTTATTTTTGTGAACAAAATGTCTCAATCATAATTGCAAAAGCTTCAATTTAAAGTTAAATAAAAGCCACATCTTTTTGAATAATAAATTCAAAAGTATTTCTGAAACCTTAAAAACTGTTAAGCAGTAAGGTAAACAGATTGGTTTATGCAACCATTGTGATGCCTGTCTTTTTTCTTTTTCTTAGATCCGTCCAGAAAGTGCCCAGAAGAAACTTCCTCTTAGAAAAGCTGAAAACACAGTATTTATAACACTGGAAATTGTAAAGAATTTGTTTAAAATGGCTGAAAACAATAGTAAAAATGTAGATGTACGGCCTAAAACAAGTCGGAGTCGAAGTGCTGACAGGAAGGATGGTTATGTGTGGAGTGGAAAGAAGTTGTCTTGGTCCAAAAAGAGTGAGAGTTGTTCTGAATCTGAAGCCATAAGTACTGTTGACAATGTTGAAATTCCTCTAAGAAGCCAGGAAAGGCAGCTTAGCTGTTCGTCCATTGAGTTGGACTTAGATCATTCCTGTGGGCATAGATTTTTAGGCCGATCCCTTAAACAGAAACTGCAAGATGCAGTGGGGCAGTGTTTTCCGATAAAGAATTGTAGTGGCCGACACTCTCCAGGGCTTCCATCTAAAAGAAAGATTCATATCAGTGAACTCATGTTAGATAAGTGCCCTTTCCCACCTCGCTCAGATTTAGCCTTTAGGTGGCATTTTATTAAACGACACACTGTTCCTATAAGTCCCAACTCAGATGAATGGGTGAGTGCAGACCTGTCCGAGAGTAAATTGAGAGATGCTCAGCTGAAACGAAGAAACACAGAAGATGACATAACCTGTTTCTCACATACCAATGTCCAGCCTTGTGTCGTAACTGCCAACAGTGCTTCGTGTACAGGTGGTCACATAACTGGTTCTATGATGAACTTGGTCACAAACAACAGCATAGAAGACAGTGACATGGATTCAGAGGATGAAATTATAACGCTGTGCACAAGCTCCAGAAAAAGGAATAAGCCCAGGTGGGAAATGGACGAGGAGATCCTGCAGTTGGAGGCACCTCCTAAGTTCCACACCCAGATCGACTACGTCCACTGCCTTGTTCCAGACCTCCTTCAGATCAGTAACAATCCGTGCTACTGGGGTGTCATGGACAAATATGCAGCCGAAGCTCTGCTGGAAGGAAAGCCAGAGGGCACCTTTTTACTTCGAGATTCGGCGCAGGAAGATTATTTATTCTCTGTTAGTTTTAGACGCTACAGTCGTTCTCTTCATGCTAGAATTGAGCAGTGGAATCATAACTTTAGCTTTGATGCCCATGATCCTTGTGTCTTCCATTCCCCTGATATTACTGGGCTCCTGGAACACTATAAGGACCCCAGTGCCTGTATGTTCTTTGAGCCGCTCTTGTCCACTCCCTTAATCCGGACGTTCCCCTTTTCCTTGCAGCATATTTGCAGAACAGTTATTTGTAATTGTACGACTTACGATGGCATCGATGCCCTTCCCATTCCTTCGCCTATGAAATTGTATCTGAAGGAATACCATTATAAATCAAAAGTTAGGCTACTCAGGATTGATGTGCCAGAGCAGCAGTGATGTGGAGAGGTTAGAATGTCGACCTGCATACGTATTTTCATTTAATATTTTATTTTTCTTATGCCTCTTTGAATTTTTGTACAAAGGCAGTTGAATCCAAAATAAAACTGTGCCCTAAGTTTTAATTCCAGATCAATTTATTTTTTTTATGATACACTTGTTATATATTTTTAAGCAAGTATTTGGTTTTTGTTTTTACCATGTAAATTTACATATGGTCCAGGCATATTTACAATTTCAAGGCATTGCATATACATTTGAATATTCTGTATTTTTTAAATAATCTTTTGCGCTTTCCTATGTGTGAAATATTTTGCTAATCTATGCTATCAGTATTCTTGTATGACCGAATAGTTACCTATTCTCTTTTCATTTTGAAGATCTTCAGTAAAGAGTGTTATAATCAATCCATTATAATGTAATTGACTTTTGTAATTTGCCAATAGGAGTGTTAAACAACAAAATGATTTAAAATGAAACTTAATGTATTTTCATTTTAAATATTAACTAAAACAAGTTTGTTAATTATTCTAGCCAATGAGAAAAGAGAATGTAGCGTCCTAGAGGTGTATTTGTTCTGCAGTTTGGCAGGACCGTCAGTTAATCCAAATAAGCATCCCCTCAGCCTGGAGGTGAATGGAACTCGGGTTCCTTTCTTACAAGGGAAGCTTTACAAAGCAAAATAGCAGTGTTAGAAGCTTGGAGTTGTTAAGGCAACTAGAGTTTTCTCTATTAATTTATAGACTGTTGCATCTACTTAGCTCTTTTTTAGGAACTCTGGTTCCCAGGGGAAAATAACATAGTTTCTAAACAGCTCCTGTGTCTATCCACCAGTAACAAAAAACTCAAGAGTTTCTCATCATTTTAAATTGATCTTAAATAAAGATGAAAACAAAAACATGGCTCAATATTTAGGAAGCTTAATATTGCTTTTGGTATTTACAACCTAAATAGTCATTTCTGTCCTCAGAACTAACATGAATTTTATGTGGTGTGGCAGTAGCTCCATGACATGACGTCACAGGCCTAGAGTAACAAACAGTGAGGGGTGCCCTGTTTCTTCAGTGGTTGACCTTGGCAGAGTGCCCAGTTTTCCTGTGCTGAGCTGTCTGCCTCTTTTAAATAGTGTACTAATTATTTTACTTATCGTTTCTGTGTGTGACAGTGTCTCTCCTCTCATGTAGCCTAGGCTCACCTCAAATTTGAGCTCCTTCAGCCTGAATTTAGATTACTGGTTTAACCCACCATGAGCAGCTAGTGATGGATGGGTAGATTTTTTCCTTTCCTTCCTTGCTTCCTTCTTCCCTCCCTCCCTCCCTCCCTCCCTCCCTCCCACCTTTCTTTGTTTTTGTTGTTGTTGTTGCTATTTGCTTAGCTTGGATTGGTTTGGTTGTTTAGTTGGTTGGATTTTGGTTTTTTTTTTTTTTTTTTTTTTTTTTTTTGGTTTTTCGAGACAGGGTTTCTCTGTGTAGCCCTGGCTGTCCTGGAACTCACTCTGTAGACCAGGCTGGCCTCGAACTCAGAAATCCGCCTGCCTCTGCCTCCCGAGTGCTGGGATTAAAGGCGTGCGCCACCACGCCCGGCTTTTGGTTTTTTTGAAAACAGAGTCTCTCTGTGTAATCCTGGCTATCCTGTAGCTTGCTGAGTCGACCAGGCTGTCATCAAACTCAGAGAAATACTACTGCCTTTGCCTCCCAAGTACTGTCTTACAGGTATCTGACACCATGCATGGCTAATAATTCCTCCCTCTCTCTCTCTCTCTCTTTCTTCTTTCTTTCTTTCTTTCTTTCTTTCTTTCTTTCTTTCTTTCTTTCTTTCTCTCTTCCTTCCTTCCTTCCTTCCTTCCTTCCTTTTTTCTGATGATGTATTTCTTGATGTTAGTTCAGCTGTGTAAGGAAATTTGCTTCAACCTGATTGAAAGAACATTAACTCATACATTTCTGAGTTAGAACAAATGTTTCTCGTTGGCATGGTGATACATGCCTCTAATCCTAGCACTTGAAAACCAGAGGGATGAGGATTGCTGCAAGTTTAAGCCAGTCAGAGCTGGGTGCTGAGAATTTGTCTCAAAAAAGAAGCCTTATTCTTGTTGCATATATGTTAAAGTAGCCTTTCCCAGCCTTGAGGATCTGTTAATGTAAAAACATTCTTCAGCAATAGCTTTCACTGTATATAGCAGTTCATGCCTGCCTCAGCCTTGGGAGACTGAGGCAGAAGAATCACCATGAGTTCTGAAATAACCTAGGCTACAGAGTGAGACCCTATCTCAATATCCCTGCCCCACCCCACCCGGCAAAGAAACTAACAGCTTTAAATTCTTCAACAATTACAAAGTTAAATGGGAAAAATCTTTTACCATTCTCTTCTAGAATTTTTTTCTCAGCGGTCTAAAGATCGTGTGATCCCTGTGAGAGGTAGCCACTCAAGGCGTACCTCTTAGAGTTGTAATGAGGCTCAGGCTGTGAACACCAGTGTCAGGGTGACTAAGTGTCTAAAGATGCTGCTGACCTCCCTGACAGTAGACAGGCCGACTACCTCATTTCGTCGTGGCACTTTTGTAGTTACTGAGATGCTCATCTTATTAACCAGTAGGACATTTCCTAAGTATCCATCTTTGCTGAAAGAAAATTTATAGTGTGGTAAGACTCTACTCATAATTACAGCTCTATATCAGAATTTGATAAAACCTTTTGTTTCTGTGAAACAATTATTTTTAACATTTTTCTTTTAAAAGTAACTTTTTATCAGTACAGAACTATCTAAGGGATGACTAGCTTATGAATATTCTGTTAAAAGGTAGTTTTATAAAGAAAAGTGAAATACGTCTTTTATAGTGGTAAAACTAGTATTTATATGAAAGTCAAAATCAGTAGCTTTTAATATACTTCAGACTGATTGCTTATATTTTCTCTGGCTTTTTTATTCTTTTCAATTTTAAGATATTAACAACTGTTAATATTTTCAAAATACTGCCATATGTGTAGCTTTGAAATGTGTATTAAATGAGGACAAGAGAGTGACTTGTATACTCTGAAATGCTTTGTGTCTTTCCTTTGGTACTTACTACAATAAAAAGAAATTTGGAAAGTAGAGATATATAAAGACTTGGGAAGAGAATTATTTAATGTGAAGGAAAGAGAACAGAGTGACAAAAAATTAGGGATTGGAATGTAGAGAAATTATCCACATTCACTGTGTTCTTGTGATGAACATCAGTACTCAAAACTAACTCATAAAAAGTTTAAAATATATTTGAGTTAAATAGCTAAAATGCAACTAATTTATGCTAAATTAGCATAAATAAAATTTAAGAGGTATGCAAGGAAGTCTAAATTAAATGAAAATGTTAAAACTCTTAACTTGAATTTTGGAACATTTGAATAGTATTAATTCCAGTTGAAAGACTGTCTAGGGCAGGCCTTGATGCCCACAGCTTTAATCCCAGCACTGGGGAGGCAGAGGCAGCCGGGTCCCTCAGAGTTGAATGCCAACCTGGTCTACAGAGTGAGTTTCAGGCCAGCCAGGGCTACATAGTGAGACCTGTCTCAAAACAAAACAAAAGAAGGAAGAAAGAAAAGGAAAGAAAAGCAGTTGGTATGGGGGAACCGTGCAGAGTTTATTTGTGAGAGAGGATGGAGCTAAAAGAATCAAGATAAAATATTAAAATTAAGAATTTAGGCATTGCCTCAGGGAAAAGGTCTCGACAGCCAGAGGGAACCACTTTATCGCTAATAGCTCGTCTGGAGCAGACGCCAGCTGCTCTGGGAGCCTCCAGCACAACCAGGAAATGAACCTGACTTTTCCATTTCTCCTGAGGCTTTTTTGGACAGACCCTTCTGCTCTTTGTTAGACCTACATCTTGAGTCATGCTACAATTACTAAAATATGCTGAATGGATTATTTTTAAAAGTTTCTTTGGGTGTTTTTTCTATGAAGAGTTATATGTGATTTTTCTGATATATAACCGTGTCAGTGGACTAAATAATGAATGGAGGGGATATATTAATTTAAAGGGGATCTGATAGGAACATTAAAGGAAGCTTTTAGTCAGCCTGTGGCTAGAATTATTGATTTGGTAAGCAAACCTGCAGTCTTTGCTGACTTTCAGCTAATGGCTAACTCTGGTCAAAGAATGGCTTTTGCTTAAGGTTTTGACTTATTATAAATAAGATTAAGAATGTCTTAGTAATTAGGAATCCTTTAAAACATAGAACAAATGTGCAAATGAGACTCATCTTTTTATAAGAAAAACACATAAGCCTTTATCACTTATTCATGAGCTAAAGCCATTAAGATAAATCAAATTATCAACTTTCAATCTCTGAACTTTGGGTCATTTTATAGATCCATATAATAGAGTACTTCTTTCCTGTGAATCTGATGCTTTGAGATAGATCTCTTAACCCTCTTTTCATTAAAAGTATTTGTCATTTTTAACTACAGTCACAATCCAGTAGGCAACTATATTTTTATTTTGGCAGAGCAAATTTCACAGAGTCCATAATTATAAGACAATCCTGAAGCCAAAACAATGTTTAAAATAGCCTGTTTAGCCAGGTGTAGTGGCACCGGCCTCTAGGCTGGTTTCTGTGAGTTCCAGGCCATTGTTACATCCTGTCTTGAGAAAAGATGACGACGAAGAAATGTAAATAATGGCTATCTAGTGGAAAAGGCTTTAGGACAAAACTAACTTCAAGACTGTGTGTCTATTTTGTAATTTTGAATGGATTGCTCAATCCTAAATACTCCTTGCCTTAATTTCCTGTGAAATGTAGGTAATGGTCTTGGTCTCCTGAATGTTCATTCAGTAAAAGGTGTCCCTTGGATCATAGTTGAAAATAATTGCTGAGTAGCTATTCAGTACTAGTTGAGAATGACACATTTTTAAAGTAGCACCTTTGTGGGGCATACAAAATCATATTCACTTGTCTGTAATAAGCTTTCTTGACTTGCTCTGATAATGGAGATAATAGAACAATTTGGGTTTATGGTTTAAACCCTACAATTAGATAATTGGAGTTTCCTCCTACCTTTCAGAAGATCTGTGTAAACTGATATTGGCCTTGTTTGGAAAGATGATCACATCTGCAGGAAATAAAGATCATTTTACCATGGTTATAAATCAAATCTAAGCTATCAGACCTAGGAGTCATGATGTAAAACTCAAGAAAGTTTATTTAAATCATGCTGGCTTTGCTAGAATTGGATACATTTGTATGAGCCGAGTATGAACTATATACACTTGAATATCAGAGTTTAATGATTTCACAATGCTATGTTGTCAATCATGGTGTGTAACCCATACTGTTTCTTTTCACTTTCTAATCTTGACAAATATTTCTGTAGGTTTAAATTTTTTGATCTGAATAAATTTTCGCTTAATTAAATCTTAATATATGAAATCCAAAACTTTGTCGTTTTTAAAGATTTGTGTGCATGTGTTAAATTCAGGAGCGTACCATGATACACTGTGCGAAAGCCAAAGGACAACCCTTTGAGGGCTAATTGTCTTGTGGCTTGACTTTGAGGTTTAGCCTCCAGCTGTAGGCATGCTGAAGTTCCAGCGGCTAGCCACAGTGCCTAGGTTTTCACAAGGGTTTCAGTGAGCAGACTCGGGGAGTAAGGAGGTTTTAGCAAGGACCTTTACCTGCTAATCCAAAACCTTGGCCCCAGCCTTGTGGTTTTGTTTTTCAGTTCTTCGTATTGGGAGCTGGAGGGTGGGGGAGGATGGGGATTAGAAGGTGTGAGGGCAAAGGACAATCTGTGGAGTTACTTATCTTTTACCTTCATTCTAAGGGTCAAACTCCGATTGTCAGACTTGTACAGCAGGCACTTTAACCTGCTGAGGCGTGATTCAAACCAGTGGTTTGGTTTTTTTTAAGCTTTCCTACCTTTGAATGAAAGTGAGGACAGGGCCACTTTTTGGTATGGTTGAGAAGAGAGGTTTTACTGTAGCTATGAGGGAGAGAACAGCCAGTGGCATCTGGAAGAGTCAGAGTGAACCGGGCCATGGCGGGTGGGGCAGAAGAGGTGGGGGGGTGGGGTTGGAGATAAAGAGGCCTGACAAGAGAAACCAGATTAGGAGAGCACTCTGAAAATGAAGTCATAGAGGTTAGAGGTTAGATAGGTTTACTGTAGCGGGTGGGGTGAGAAGTGCTGGGGAAGCCACAGTTACTTGTCCAGGGTTTCTTTGGGACCTGACATACATCAAAAGTCTGGAAAGGAAAAAAATGAAAAAAAAAATGTTTTGTTTTTGTTTGTTTTCGAGACAGGGTTTCTCTGTGTAGTCCTGGCTTGTCCTGGAACTCACTGTGTAGACCAGGCTGGCCTTGAACTCAGAAATCCGTCTGCCTCTGTCTCTCAAGTGCTGGGATTAAAGGTGTGCACGGCTGAAAATTTGTATGTGAATTTAGATTTTGCTCTCTGGTATGTCAGTTTTGAGTCTCCCAGAAACAGAGGCCAGTCTCAAAAACCCAATACCCCTCATCTTACAGCAGTGGTTTATCAACCTTCCTAATACTGTGACTCTTTAATACCATTCCTCATGTTGTGGTAACCCCCAACCAGAAAATTAGTTCATGGCTACTTTATAACTGTATTTTTGCTACTGTTATAAATAATGTAAATACCTGATATTCGACCCCTATGAAAGAGTGGACCCCCAAAGGGTTCATAACCCACAGGCTGAGAGCCACTATTCTTAATTTAAAACTTAAAGGGAATCAGAGATAGCTTATTCTGGACCCATTTTTGAATGATGGTGGCACCAAAACAAATTTAGGTTATCTCAAATTCCATGTCCCAACATGGAACCAGTATCACGGGGTTTTTAGTTTTACAGAACAGAGAATGCTATAAATCAAGGCAAAGTTTAAAACACAGTGGTGGATGGGTACATTGGAGGGTACATCAAGATAGAGGTAGCTTTTCTATATATCTAAGACATTATCCGATGACATTCTTAGCTTTTGGATTGGCAGAGGCTAGTTGCCTGTTAATAGATCTAAAATGTTTTTGTTTTTTTTTTTTTTTTTTTTTGGTTTTTCGAGACAGGGTTTCTCTGTGTAGCCCTGGCCGTCCTGGAACTCACTTTGTAGACCAGGCTGGCCTCGAACTCAGAAATCCGCCTGCCTCTGCCTCCCGAGTGCTGGGATTAAAGGCGTGCACCACCACGCCCGGCGATCTAAAAGTTTTTTAATCTTATTACCACAAGATGTTAGTTTTGACACAGAGGTGGCTGTTCTGGAGGGCTAGCACTAGCCCAAGATAATAAGGTAATTAGCCCCTGGACCTGCAACATTCCAATCTTTCCACAGTACTGAAATTCCAACTTATACACTCAGTCTCTGCAGACATATGCTTTTAAAAGTTTTCATTCGCAAGACCTTTAGAAAGACTTCCCTTTCCCCCTCATCTCTTTACACCTCGATTTTAACCGGACTACTGACAGTCAGCTTGGAGCCTGTCTACAAAAACCTCTAAACACAGAGAATCCAAACTCCGCTTTCAGTCCCTGGGTTGCGGTGAGCATCACCGGCCAGGGGGTTTCCTTTGGGTTTTTTGGACTCTGGAAGCAGGGAAACCTTCCGCTCTCCACCCGGGGGGGAAAACAGCCCAGGCGCCAGGAGCCACGCGGCCCTGCCTGCAGTTTCGTGGGCGGCCGGCTGGAGGCGCAGTGCAAGCTGGGCGGGGCGGGCGGAAATATCGGGCGGCCGAGCCGGCCTCCCCGCTTCCTTTTCCGGTGCCAGGAGGAGCCGTGTCGCTGTCGCCTCGGTCCATCAGGCCTTCAGCGGGTCTCCATTGCCCGTCTCTCTGGACTCACCGCCGCCACTGTGCCGCGCCTAGGACTCGGATCCTGCCGGGTGAGTCCGCTCGGGTGCCTGCGGCGGGGCGCGAGGCTGGCGGGAGACGATGCGAAGACGAGGGATCCCGGGGGGCCTGGCGGCTCTAGAGCTTTCGATGGGGAGGGTCCCCCGGGAACCAGGCGACCGAGGGATCTAATGTCGCGTCCGTCGGGTTCCGGGGCGCCCACGTCATGCCAGACTTGGGCGGGGGCGGGCGGGGGGTGGGGGGTTAGGCGGGAGCGGGCGACCCTCCCCCACATCCGCCGGCGTGACCGGCTGGGGGCTGGTTCGCTCCGGTTGATCCCGGATTCCCTTTGTTCCCTTAACCCTAAAGGGCAGCTTGTTTGCCCCCACCTTGTCCCCGTGCCCCTCGGTATCCCAGCCACTAATTTCTAATAAAAACGACAGTGGAGGAGACCCGAATCTTTACAGCAAGGTCTGGCGCCTGATCGCCTGATAATTCTGTGTGACAAGCTGATCGTAATTACCCATTCTTTAAATGACCACGGGGGACAGAAGGTGCCATGGGCTGAGTGAGTGACATTCTCCTTTGAGCTCAGCTAGAACGCTTGAACTATTTTTTTTTCTCCCTGCCATGAAAACTGAAAGTAATGTTTTCACTAATCCTAAAGTTGAAGTATCTAAACCAGACCCCACCGTAGATGTGTAACAGCCTACTACAGAAACACACACGTGTTGCCCCCTCCCCCATGTGCGGAAGGCCTGTTTGGAAGCCAAACCCTCAGAAGCTGGAGTCGCGCTCGGAAGTCTTTGTTAGTGGCGCCCCTTGGGTGGGGAGGAGGGCAGTTTTCTTAGTCGTGGAGTATTGGAGCCACTCTAGAACACTTCCCTTCAAAAACTTTTTCATGCAGCTGCCGAGGTTGGAATGTTCTTTTTGATTACAGAAGGAATCGGTGTCGTCTTCATTCTCCCTACAGAGGTTGAGCGTTGGGGCCAGGAAGCTTAGGAATTCAGCAATCTTGAGATTCTGTGACTGTTAACTATTGAGGAGCCCTAGACTCGGGGACTGTTAATTAGTAATATTTGCACAGGGTGGGCCTGTAGATAAATGCTAGCCTGGCTTGCTACAAGGTCCTAAATTCAAGTCCCAAAACTTTAGGGAAGGAAAGAAAAAAATAAAGCAGTTGTAACTATTCAGACTATAGCTGGGAGTGGGTGGAAAATGAAATAGATAAATAATGTTGGGTCAGCTTTTGCCACCAAATAAGTTTGCGCAGTACTTAGGAGATTGCTTTTTTTTTTTTTCTTTTTTTTTAGTTGCTCTCTGCTTTGAAAATAGACAAAGGTTTGTGGCCATATTGTATCAGTTGTAAAAGCTAACATTTGTTGAGTTTTTTGCTCAGTGCCAGGCAGTGACTTAAGAGATTTATTTACAGATTAGTATAAGCCTCAGCAAATCTCTGGAAAATACCCATTTACTGCCATGTATGGGACTCCGAGAACTGGATTTGACCATAGCCAGACAGGCAGTCTACTCTGGTGGCTTTTTTGTTCTGTGTTTAAGTGAGAAGGAGAAGATGGGGCTGCAGTGGGGAGAGAGATGGCTCAGGTTGAATACTTGCACTGTTCATGCAGGGGACTGGAGTTCTGTCCCAGCATTCACAGCCACCTATAACTCCAGGACATTCAGCACTTCTAGCCTTCTGGGGAACCTCCATGGAAGTGAACAAGCCCGTGTATAGTTTTTAAAATGTTAAGAATGGCAGGAAGAGAGAATTGGACATTTGTTGCTATTTTCCAGTTTTAGTCACTGGGTCAGATGAAGTCCTGTTTAGTTCCCGTATAGCATGACAGCCCATTCTAACTTCATGAAGAAACTGAAGTTGACTCAGTCAAGTAAGCTATAAAGCTATTTAGCACTCTTGTCCAAAAACCCTGTGCTAAGCCGGGCGTGGTGGCGCACGCCTTTAATCCCAGCACTCGGGAGGCAGAGGCAGGCGGATTTCTGAGTTCGAGGCCAGCCTGGTCTACAAAGTGAGTGCCAGGACAGCCAGGGCTACACAGAGAAACCCTGTCTCGAAAAACCAAAAAAAAAAAAAAAAAAAAACTTCTTACTGCTTTCTGGTATTCCAGCCAATTTGAACTGCATCTGCTTTACCCCAGACAGGTCTTCCTCTGGTTTTATACAAACTGTTCTTACCCCGGAGCCTGTCTTTACCCTAATACTATTCCAGACTGCAGAGACACCACTTCTCAGGAATGTCTATGCCATGCCACTAACTACTCTAAAGCTTGGGTTCAATTAATAGGAATAAATTATAAGAGCTCCTACTATGTGATGTTCAAAACATTCCAAGCTCTTTTAGTTACCCAGTTATAAAATGGAATATAACCTGATATATTACCCAGTACTAATTCAGAATCTGCTTTCGATATAATATATGCTAATGTAATGCCCAAAATTAGCCTGTAAGCCTCACCCATCCAAGAGCCAGGTCACTTCCTAGAATGCTAAGCATTGTAGTTCTTGGAAAACAATAAAATCTTGTGGGAAAGTATGGCGGCCAGTGAGTTTTGTCCAGAAAAGCCCCTCCAACATGTGTTTCCAGGCCACACAGCTGAAGGTCTCAGGTAGTAGTCCTGGCCAAAGTCCATCTCTTGGTCAGTATTTAATATCTAATAAAGCTTCCTTCAAATTTGGCCCAAAATGGTGGAATTGGTTTTTCTCTGCTAAATCTCAGAATTAACACTCACCTATACAAAAATCCTAGAAGTCGTGATTTTCCTTGATTTCTCTGAATGTATTTATCCGTGTGGTCTCACTGCCTGTGTGTTTAGATTCCTGAACTTCAGCTGGTAGTGAGGTATCAAGGAGGCACGCACGGCTTTTACAAGATTGTTAAGAGCCTTGCTTTTGTCCAGAAGGTTTAATGTTCGTTAATTACACTCGAAATGAGGATGGTTTCCTTAAAGACCATGAAATCTACTGACAGGTATTTTTCTCTTCTAGTGACTAGCAAAAACGTTTTCTGTTTTTACTCTAAAGAAATAACTATTTTTCACTCTGAAAGCAATGAAGCCTTAGCTAAAAAGGGAAAGACGCCAGAGAAGCGGAGGAAGTGAATGTCAGTGTATGCTTCCCTTCTTCTTGAATAAGATCTTATATCTTAAATAGTAACGGAAGTTGTTTAAAGTTTGTAATTGTGCAAAAAGAAAAAAGGGGTGTGTGTTTGAGTCTTAAGTTGTGTAACATACAGGGTAGCCTCAAGTTCTCAGCCCTGCCTCAGGACCAAGGCCTCCAGAAGATTATAGAAGTACACTGTCTCACCCAGCATTAAAAGTACTCTTGACCAAGAGTTACACCCACCTTGTCATAGTGCCGTTGGGTGTTTTATATGGCTTTTGAGAAAATCTAGGTATTGTAGCATTCTGCAGCCTAGCTCAAGCCTCATCAAGCCTCTATGATGATAGCTAACATCAGTATTGCTTACTGCTCTAGAGGATGGGACCTGGGAGAGTGGAGCCTATTATTAAATGAGCTGAACTAAAGTCTTATGTAATAACCCACTTTATTCAGAGCATCAGACAATGTATGCTGTTGGGGGTTAAGGGAGTCACATGAATAAAATGTACAATCAGAAGGGCAAGTCTGTACCCAGCAAAAATGTTTTTCCATAGAGGCACATAGACAAATAACAGTGGCCAGGTGTAATGAATAATATGCAGTAAAATCATCCCTGCCGGGCATGGTGGCCCACGCCTTTAATCCCAGCACTCAGGAGGCAGAGGCAGGCGGATTTCTGAGTTCCAGAACAGCCTGGTCTACAAAGTGAGTTCCAGGACAGCCAGGGCTACACAGAGGAAACCCTGTCTCGGAAAAAAAAAAAAAAAACCCAAAACCAAAAAACCTTATCCCTACCTGATAGATCTAGGAGGGGCACAAAAACGTATTCCTAGAACAATTCTCTTCTTGAAGAAACTGTGGGCACATGTCTTGGTTTCTTAGGATTTTCTCATAAGAACTCAGAAATCTCAAATCTCAAATGACTCCATTCCCACACTCTGGTCTGACATCCTTCCCCTTTTGATTTTGTTTGGGTTTTTTTGTTTGTTTGTTTGGGTTTTTTTTGGGGGGGGTGGTTTTGGTTTTTTGAGTCAGGGTTTCTCTGCATAATATGCTTTATAGACCAGGCTGCCCTCAAACTCAGAAATCCACCTGCCTCCTCCCAAGTGTTGGGATTAAAGGCGTGCGCCACCACTGCCCGGCTTGATTTGGGGGGTAGGGGTGGGGTTGAGACAGGGTTTCTCTGTATAGCCCTGGCTGTCCTGGAACTCACTTTGTAGACCAGGCTGACCTCGAACTCAGAAATCCGCCTGCCTCTGCCTTCCGAGTGCTGGGATTAAAGGTGTGTGCCACCACGCCTGGCTGGCTTTAAAAAAAAAAAAACACAAGATGTCCATGGTGGTTTTGTTTTTTGAGATGTTGTAGATAAATCTAACTATCATTTGATGCATGAATATCCTGTAAGTCAACATGATAAATACAGTAACTTTAGGACAGTGAAAGGATTGTGTGTGATAATCTGCCACTAAGACCAGGGATCCAAGCAATGCCCAGCACTATTGGTTACATTATGCTGATTAGGAAAATCTAGAGAACAGCTTGAAAAGAGACTCTTAGTAGTTCTGGTATCCCGTCGAATGTAAGCCCGTACCTACCTTTAGCAGGCATATGAATGTTATGCTGTGCTCTGCCAATAGGAAGTGATTCAAATCCCACGGAAACGTTAACTGCAGTCCTCTCTTCAGATGAATGAATGAGTCTGTTATGGCCCCAAGGTCCAGGTACAAACATGGATTTATTAGTAAAGTCACTTCTCCCTTAGTATATGGGGCCATAGCTTGACCCCAGTTGGGCAGCTGTGACTTCTGATGATATGGTTGGTATCTCCCTTTGCCCTTTAGTTGGACTTTGCAGTCTTTCTGGTAACTTGCACCGTCTGCTTGCCCTCTCATTGACCTTAACAGTGAGACCTGAAGACGAATCCATTCCAGTGTGTCCATACGCAATGACAGATGTATGCCCTTCACCGTTTCCTTCTGGAAAAGAAAAATAGGGCAGATTAATGCATCAGCTTGCTTCTTTCATTCTGTAATAAAACCAGTGAGGTTAGGTAGAGTATGAGTGACTATGGTTAACACAGACTGTGTGCAGGGTTTTAACCAGATTGTGGTTCTTGGAATCCTAACAACTTGAAGACAAAGGTAAAGCAGCCTCTGTTGATGGACGTCCTACAACACAAGCAGGAGATGAAACAATATGAGTTTATGAATTCACCATAGTAGATGAATCAAAACAGCCAGTTCCGCCTGTTAGGCTGAGGGAAAGAAGTATTAGTAGATTGAATATCTAGGCCATGAGTCCTTCCTATACCCTTGGGTGAGCCATCAACAAAATGGGTATCTGCCTGTGGAATGTGAGAAGGTTGGACAGTTTTTTGAAAATCACAAATTAAGTTTGTATGAGAAAATCCCATAGCTTACCAGCTGCATAATGATTTATTACTATGGAAGGAGTCCAGTAATAACTAAATTTGAAAACCCATAGAGTTCTATAATGCTCTGAAAAACTGATAGTTAAGGGTAATATAATACAGCAAGGATCAAACCCATATAATTGTTGACCTCAGGTCCTCTGATTTACTAATTGAGCAAGAAGGGTATGGTGAGCCGTTAGCATTTTATGGCCTCTGGCGTATAAGTGAATCCATTCCAAAGGTTTATCATCTGGTGCTATGTAACACCTGTGGGAAACCAGTTAGTAAGGAGAATGAGTAGGCTTACAGGCAGGGAAGAATCCACGGGATTTTTTTTTTTTTAATGCTTTTTTTGATTCAGGATTCAAATAGCCAAAGTTCTTTTGTTGCCTTTAGAGCTACTATGTGAGGGCTGTACAGTAGCATCTCTCTCCTTTTAGATAGATAGGTTGGTCCATATAAACATTGTTATTTTGTTGGCATTGCGTTAGAAATACCAAGCACATGGTGTGAGGCTGGGTAGGAGTTGGTAAATGACTTCTGTCTCCTTGCCTTGTCCTAGCTTGCCTAGGTTATAGACTTAGCAGTTCCTCAGGTTCCCCTAAGTCCATATAAGATTAGATTGATTATCATATTCCTGACCCCATGCTTCGGGTCATAAAGGAGACTCCAGTAGGGAGGCTGAAGGAGTCGCCACCAGCACAGCTATCGGTGACACTGTTCTTACTGTAGATTGTACCTGGACAGAAAAAATGCCATTTCTTGCCTCTTTTACCAATTTTAAGGTTTCATCATCTAGTTTATATTAATTCAAGGAACTAGCCATTTCTTCCTTAAACATTTGGATAACAGTCTGAATTAATGCCCAAGTGACCCAAAATTGAACAAGTCCCTTTTCAGGGCACCATTTGTCACTGCTAAAGAGGCAGTGGGTCCTAGAAGAGTGGAGCAGATAAATGAGGTAGGCCACAGCTAGACATTAGTCAGAGCTCGGGGAATCCTGAGGAAGACGGGGAGGGAGGATTGTAGGAGCTAGAGTGGACAAGGACACCAAAAGAACATGGCCCACAGAATCAACTAACCAGGCTCATAGGGGCTCTCAGAGACTGGGTAGACAATCAGGGAACCTGCACAGGTCTGAACCAGGCCCTCTGCTTGTATGTTATTGTTGTGTGGGAGCAGGGCTGACTGACACTTTGGCCGGCTTTGGGGGCGCTTTGCCTCCTATTGGGTTGCTTGTTCCACCTTGATGTGAGAGCATGTGCCTAGTCTCACTGTGACTTTCTGCACCAGGTAACTCCCTGCTCTTCTCTGAAAGGGAGGGAGTGGGTGTGGGGAAGAGGAGATGGAGAGGAGGGAAGGGAAACTGGCTGGAGTGTAATATATGAGAAAAGACGAAATGAATGAGTCTCATGCAACAGTCCACCTATCTCAGCACCTCAGACAGTCTATACTCTGAGAGTTAAGGGATTCATATGAATAAGTGTCTAGTCAAAAGGGCAAGCTTCTTAGAGTGAACTCCAACACAGTATAAACAAAAACCTGCAGTGTGTGTTTTTGTTTTGCTTTTGTCTCCAAATCTCAAACTAAAAACAATAATCATGCTTAAACATCAGAAACATTTTCAGGAGTGTTAGTAACAAGACCCATGTACTACCATCACTGTTTAGCCTTCCGTTACTTGAGTCCTAGCTGATGCAAAAGAGAAAGGATCGGTTGGTATTGGGAAAATACGATAAAGCCGTTGCTGGCAACTATATAGGATCAACTGGAAAAACTTGTTCAGGGAAGAAAATAATCCAGTAATGTCATAGCTTGCAAAAGTTATATTCTGCTCAGATATGAGTAACCAGTTAGAGAAATGGCTCAAGGGACCTATTTACAGCCACATGAAAAGGAGCTAGAAACCTCTTTGAAAAGAAAGGTACAGCAAGGTGGGTATATCTGTTGACGCGGCTCCCAGGTACTGTACTGTACTCTGCTTGAGCCCAAGCTCAGTCCCAGCCTGGGAGCAGTGACACCCTATCTAAGAAGAAAAGCACATGTCAGTATCTGCCTGTACCTTGTTCTGGATGAGATCTGATGTTTTAAACACATCTGCTATCTCCCAAACTCATTGACAAACAGGTATTTCCCACCGGAGCATTGGGTGTTTTGTTCTTACTTACCAAAACAAAACCCTGGGAAAGGTAGCTATGAAATTCAGGAATATTTGAAGAAACTACAAGGAAGCTAGCACAACTCTTTTTAAAACACAAAGGTTTTATGTGAGTGCTTCCTACAGGTGGGCAGGGGGAGAGTCCTCCATACTTGTGAGGATAATTGGATCTGCTGCCTGGTCAGCTGGGGTCAGGCTGTACCTGTGTTTGAGCCTCTGCTCTGTTTAAACAAGTTTCCTGCACCTGTAAGCTGGAGTGGTAATAATGTTTGCATTGTAGAAAATACCCCTGTTTACAGTAAACATTCAGTAAATACTATTGCCGGTGGCGGCAAGAGTTTTAAAGGTAACATGTTCTATTGAGAAGGACTAAGTTATTAATTACTACTTAGAAGAACTGTGAAATGGTAAACATGCTAAACCACAAGCATACCAGGTGGTGGTGGTGCACATCTTTAATCCCAGCACTTGGGAGACAGAGGCAGGTGGATTTCTGAGTTCGAGGGTAGCCAGGGCTACACAGAGAAACCCTGTCTCGAAAAAACAAACAAAAAATCCCACAAGCATACTCTTGAAGTGGTTATCTTTGTTAAGCACAAAATTGAGTTCACAAGTAGAAACAGATTAGTAAGCTACAAAAGATTAAAATTTGTAACACCAAAAGAAATACCATTTAAGAAAGTTAAAAGGACCTTTGCAGAAAGTTCTTGTCTCATAAAACAGCTAGTGTTCTTTCCATGTAACAAAATGGAGTGATGTGTTATTACCAATTATTAAATGATCAAGGGGGGGAGTGTTTGCTGTCTTATTCTGGTCTTATAAGTCAATGACCATTAAAACAGATGAGAAAAAGGACAGCAGGGGTCAGATGACTGAAAAGGAGTGGACAGCTTCTAGGATAGCAAAGGTGGATCTTGTTAGAGTGGCCAGAGCTTAAGGTGAACACTTAATCTTTGTACTTTATCGAGTGTTGATTATACTCGATACACTCAACTTGAGAATTGGTAAGGGATGGGGCACCACATAAACCAGGCATCACAGCAGCAGGATCAGAAAGTCAAGGACGCCGGAAGGTGGTGGCACACGCCTTTAATCCCAGCACTTGGGAGGAGAGGCAGAGGCAGGCGGATTTCTGAGTTCAAGGCCAGCCTGGTCTACAAAGTGAGTTCCAGGACAGCCAGGGCTATACAGAGAAACCCTGTCTTGAAAAACAAAAAAAGAAAGTCAAGGACATCCTCTACTACATAACAAGTTCAAGGATGGTCTAGTATACACAAGATCCTGTCTCAAAAAAAATAAAGATTGATTAGGGCACTTGCCTAGCACAAACAAGGCCCAAGATTCCATCTCTGGAACTATGGTTGATCAGTGAGGCAATGCCCGTGCTCCATCATCCAGTGATGGCCGAATAGTCACAGGAAGTGAGTAATCGGGATGATATATCAAGATTTAGTAATATCCAGAGGTCGAAGGAGAGTTTGAAGGTCACAGCATAGGTTTGCATAGGTTGTGCCAGGAGGGCTTCAGGTGAGCCTGCGTGTTTGACTCTAGTCCACTCCAGGGGCTTCTTCCTGATTATGCATAATTAGAGTTGAGGGAAAAGAAGTGTACATTTGCTGTGCCAATGTTTCAAAGAACCTATGCTGTCAAAGAAGTCAGAGTAACGAGTACCATTTTACAGATTGAGCAGATTATAGTTAGGAATGAATATATACATACATATATATATATATATACACATACATACACTTACACATGTGTAACAATTTTTAAAAGTACATGAATTTGAAAAAGGAAGGAGGGGAAAAGGGAGATGATCTAGTTATAATCTCAAAAATAAATTTTCCTTAATAGCTGAGCAAGCCACTAAACAGCGTTTGTTTATGGCCTTTGCTTCAGTTTATAACACTAGGTTCCTGCCTGATTTCCCTCAGTAATGAACTATGACCTGGAAGTTGTAAAATAAAAACACCCTGCCCTGGTGCCCCTCCCCACCGGAAGGAAGGAAGGAGAGAGAAATGAGTCCATTGTGGGTGTGGCTGAACTGTTGTTTACAGGGAGTGTGGAAGCTTGAAGGAGTTTCTACCAAGGGTCTTAGTCCTGCAGAGTCGCTTGAACCCAGGGCTTTGAGATTGTCCTGGGCAGGGAGAGCCTACTGGTAGATAATATACAATCATGAGAAGAAAGAAATTGGTATGGTTATCTTAAATTTTTTTTGTTTTGTTTTGCTTTTTCGAGACAGGGTTTCTCTGTATAGCTCTCGCTGTCCTAGAACTCACTCTGTAGACCAGGCTGGCCTCAAACTCAGAAATCCGCCTGCCTCTGCCTCCCGAGTGCTGGGATTAAAGGCATGCACCCCCACACCCGGCTCTTAATTTTAGTAGAAACTTTTTTCTATATAAAAGAAAACATAATTCTAGCAGTCCTGAGGCAGAAGCAGGGGGAATCTTTGAGCTCAAGGCCAGCCTGGTCTAAGAGAAAGTTTCAGGACAGCTAGGGCTACACAGAGAAACCCCATCTTAATCCATCAGAAAAAAAGAAATGAGAAATATGCCATGTAAGTAAAATGTATACACCAAAAACAGTCCTTCTAAAACTAATTTTGACTTTTTTTTTTTTTTTTTTTTTTTTAGGAAAATGTCAGATGAATTTTCGGTAAGTTGAACCTTGTTTTTGGTTTTTGGGTTTTTTTTTATGGAAAACATAGTCCTGGCAAGAAATGTGGTGCGTGCTTGGAATGTCGGTCCTGTAAAGGTTGGAGTAGGAAGAGGGTGAGTTCCAAGCAAGCCTGACTATGCCTGACTCTCTCCTTATAAATAGAGGAAAAACTTTGAAAACATGGTTTTAACTGTAAAATATCTAAGTCTTTTTTTCTTAAAACGATAAATGCTTGGACTTTTAGAGCATGACTTTGTTCGTTTGAGAGTCATTTTTTGTATGTGTGTTAGTGTATGCCATGTGTGTGCAGGTGACCTTAGAGGAAGGAGATGTTGGATCCCATGAAACTGGAATTACAAGTAGTTATGCTGGAACCATCCCTCCAGCCTCTGGCTCTTGACAAGTGTGCGCGCACACACGCACACTCTCAGATCAATGATTGTAAAGTATCGAGGCATGGTTATAAAGTCTTTAATGGAATTTTTTCTTTTTGGTCTGGCAGTAATATTACAATCCCAACATTTATTGAGAGTTATTGGCCAGACATAGTGGTGTGGTACAGCACTTGAGAGGCAGAGGCAGCAGAATTACAAATTTAAGGCTGGAGCTACAGAGATGACTCAGTGGTTAAAGAGTACTTAGTGCTCCACTGAATGCCAGAAGACACACACCCATCTTAGCATTCCCAGTATCCACAACATAGAAAGAGGTAATTACCTCTGAAGCTTGTCCTCTGACCTTCTTGCATGGGCCCCCACACAAACATAAATTTCTGTGCCCAGAAATAAATAAACGTAGATCACACTTTTGGGGAAAAAAGAAGAAGAAAAAAAGAGTACTTAGTGCTCTTGCAGGGCATCTGAATTTGGGTCCCGCTGTACATCAGGAGGCTCATAACCACCTGTAACTCCAGTTCCAGGAGACCTAGCACCCTTTGGCCTCTGCCAGCACCAGGCATGCATGTGATGTGTCTAAACTCACGAAGGCACATTGTTCGAGTTTGCTTTCTGTTTCCATGATGAAGAGCATGATCAAACGCAACTTAGGAAGGGAAGGGTTGGTTTCATCCTCCAGCTTGAAGTCCATCATAAAGTGAAGCCTGGACAGGGCCTGGAAGCAGCGACTAGAACAGAAGCCGTGGAGGGACACTGGTTTGCTTCTTGGAATCATAGTTAGCTTCCTTTGTTATATCTCCCAGGGCTACCTTTTCAGTCATGATGTCTGCAGTGGACATAATCAAGAAAATAACCAGGGTTTGCCTGCAGGCCGGTCTAGTAGAAGCATTTTCTTAATTGAAGTTCACTCTTCCCAGATGAATCCAGCTTATATCAAGTTGGCAAAACAAACCAACCACCACGCACACATGCATAAATAGAAATAAGTTGTTTTCAAAGGTCATGGTCAGCCTGGGCTACAAGAAATCTTGTCTCAAAAAGAACATATTCTGTTTTAAACTATTTATATACATTGCCTCATGTAGTGATGAACTTAACCCTAAAACTGGTTTTGAAACTAAAAAGTAAAGGCGGAGACTTCTGTAGAGATCATATCCTATTTACCACACTGCATTCTCTTCACGGTTCAGAAATGAAGAGTAACTTGCTGTTCTTAAACAACAGTTGAGCTTTGGAGAATTTGCACTGTAGAGTTAACGTCGAAGGTAACATCTCAAGTTCTTCTAAGAAGAGGTTCTCAGATGAGTAGAGGCTTGTAATCCCTGGGTATTGTACATGGTTTGTATGGGATTATCCTGTGTTTGCTTTGACTTGCTCCTGGGAAGAGAGGTAAGATGGACCTATTTTGTATTACAGCTGGCAGATGCGCTACCTGAACAGTCCTCTGCCAAACCGCCTGCTGTGACCAATACAAAAGCTGGCCATTCTTCTCAAGGGTGGCCAGGCTCCAGCCCGTGGAGCAACCCAAGTGCTCCACCTGCAATGCCATCTGGACTCCCCCCGAGTAGCGCAGCACCCTCTACTGTGCCTTTTGGACCAGTACCAACAGGAATGTATCCCTCCATGCCTCCAACCGGACCACCCCCAGGACCCCCGGGACCCTTTCCTCCTCCTGGACCATCATGTCCCCCACCTGGTGTTCCTTATCCTGCTGTGCCAGGCCCTGGCCCCACAGGGCCATATGCTACGCCAAATATGCCTATGCCAGAGCTGCCTAGGCCATATGGTGCACCCACAGATCCAGCTGCAGCCGGTTCTTTAGGTCCATGGGGATCCATGTCTTCTGGACCTTGGGCACCAGGAATTGCGGGGCAGCATCCTAATATGCCATATCGATCTCCAGGGCCATATCCCACTGTTCCTCCTCCAGTGTCAGGAGCACCACCTGTTCCGTGGGGCACTGTGCCACCAGGAGCCTGGGGACCACCAGCACCATATCCTGGCCCTGCAGGATCATACCCCACGCCAGGACCCCATCCTTCTCTGAACAACCCTTACCAAGTGCCTTCAGGACCTGCTGGTGCTCCACCCATGCCTGGTGGCCCCCACGTAAGTGTTCAATTTGTTATTGCCTGTGTAGTCAGAGTCACATTGGCACAACTGAAGGTCATTGGGGAATTGGAGACCTTCTAATACAACACTTAATACCATGGTTGTGAATCTGTAAACTGAGGAAATATGAGAACTTGGGGTTGAGGTGCAGTGTTTCAATGGGCAGGAGAATTCTGGGAATAGAAAGGGAAGAGCCTAAAGACTTCGCACTGTGCTGACCAGTGCTCCTCAGCATCCTTAGGTGACTAAGGTGCGAGTCATGGCTGGTCTACAAGTCCTGGTGCCCTTTTACTGCATCATGCCAAAGTGCAGCTTCAGGGGAAGCTCGTTGTCCAGGTTGCCCATCTCGCATGGCTCTCCCTGTTGTAAAGCAGTCTGTTAGCTCCCATCCCGCCAGGTAGCTAAGCAGATCTCCACATTGGTTAGTGAAGTACCTGTCTCAGCAGTGAAGACAAACATTCTTACAGAAGTGACCTCCGAAATTTTGTTAGTACAATTTCTTGATAATACATGTTCTTCCCTCAAAACATTTTTTGCAAAGTGTGCCACAGTAAATAACCTGACTTGCTGTTTGCATTTATTATATGGTAAGTTTATTTTAAGCCACCACAAAGAGTCAATAGCTGCACATATTGATTTTATATATATATATATGTGGGCGGTGTGGAGGTCCTTGTCCCCACAGATGAGCGCTAGTGGAACCAGGAATGTTAGACACACAGGGTTGTCTCCTCTAAGGAGGAGATGGATGGCCTGTTTTCTTCCCAGAAGACTGGGGGGAGATGTGGTTAATAACCTGGTGACCTTTGTGCTATCTGTGTGGCCAGGACCACACTGGACCCTGCTCCAGACACTTACAGTGAACTTGCCAATCTGTAGAATTCATCCTTATGGGAGATGTCATGTGTACTTAACTGAGTTTCGATGTAGTTATGTCCTTAGCTTTATTGTGCACATGGGATTGAGTTATATTGTTAGGAAAATTTTCACCAAATTGTGCTGTGCTTAAATATGCCTAAAATAAACTACTCTGGGTCAGGCTCCCAAAGTTTGACCCAAGACTGACCGCTAAGCCATCCTGCTTCCTGTCCTTCTACCTCCATGTATTCTTAATGCTGCTGCTGCTGCTGCTAAGCTGGCAGCTCTTAGAATCAGTGGCTTAGTTCCTCATCAGTTACTTACCTTTCTGCCTCATCACCTACTGGAATTACAGATCAACAAAATAAGGCTATAGAAATCTATGCATTGCATTTTCCATAATCTGTATTTTCTTATTAATAAGGAATTAGACTTAACGATGGGAAAGACACATCTTAAACAACTTACTGGTAAAAGTTTACAGAAATCATAGCACCGCCAAGTAAATGGACTTTGTATAATTGGCAGGTGACATTAGCATCTTACTCATTATCTTCAAGATCCTCTTAAGATTTTGAACAGTCTAAACTCACCGTACCAATCAGTTTGTATTAGATGTTTCTCAGCTATTGAATATCCTAACTGATTCTGCATGTTGTGCTCAAAATGATTCTCTTAGAAACTTAAGACTTAAACCTATCCTGCTACTGTTACAATTATCTCCTTCAGATGTCTATAGGACAACAAACAACACTTTTTAAAAACATTCATGCTCATTCTAGTTTGCCAGATCTATTAACATCCGCTAGTGCTCAGCCAATGTGCTGGCCATCTCCTTGTCCCTAATACTTTCTTTTCAGCTCGAATGAACTTCATCAAAATAAAAATCTTTATAGGGACAATTTTGTACCTCGTGAGCAAGCTCAACAGAGCATTGGAAGCAGCCTTGTTCTCTGCCACACTCTGCCGTCCGCTAATGGAATCTAATCTTTGTCATATCTCAGAATTAGTGCATGCTTTTAAAATATGTTGATACTCTTTCTATCGTAATTGTTGTTTCTGCTCACAGGGGCAAAACAACCTTAGATGCCATTATTCATTTGTTATACACCTTTTCCCTCTCTAGGACTCCCATTATAATTAAAAACTGATAATAGTCCTGCTTATACTAGCAAATATGTTAAAGAATTTTAGAATTTATAGACTATTAATCATTTACAAGAATCCCTTACATTCCACTGGTCAACACCATCAAATATTTAAATGGCAAATAGGGTATAAACGCCACCTAAATAGCCATGCTAATTTGAAATTTTTCATTTTAAAGGATTATGCTTCTACTGCATTTCCAAAGCATTTTGCCCTAAAGGACATACAGCCTGACATGTATGTTAAATGAAAGATCTAGAAAGTGATCAGTAGAAAGGGCTGATGTTCACCTAACATCAGGGCGAGGTTATGCTTGTGTCTTTCTAGAAAGTGAACACAGTCCCAGGTGGCTCTCTTTCTGATGACTCTGACCAGGAGAGCTCCCCAGAGTCCACTGGACAGACGAAGCTTCTGAAGGTAGATGACAAGCCCCTCAGGAAAAGACGCCCCAAGAGGAAGAGGAAGCCAGTAACTTGGGGAGACATCAAGAATTTAACTTATCAAGCAGAGACCTTGGGGAAACAACAAGGATATAATACTAATGACCCAAAAATGATGTTGTTGTGTTTAATAACTATATTACATGTTAATTCTCAGCATGACCATTCAGATCCCAATTGACTTGTTGGAGAGAAAAGGTATAACTGTAATAGATAGTGTAATATTGTTCTGCCATGCTAAGGATTTTTTTCTATTTCTTTGGGACCAGTTGTTTGGACAGAGGATAGTATGCAACTGTTTCGTTGCACATTTTGGTGGGACTTACTAATTGATCAGTTCACATGCAGTAATAGCAGTTTTAGCATAACTAAGCACTCTGTTAAAGCTCTGATAATGGGAATTAGAGTTAGGTAAAGATTAAAAGAGGAAGTTGTTTGTATTGCTTACTAAAGTTGCTATTATTGTAGCTACAATGGCACAACCTGTTGCCAGTGGTTTAGAAACTAGCCTCTGGCTTCGTGTGCCACATGACTGTCAACAAGACCAGTCTGTATATCAGAAGAGACACCGGTCTACTCCTAAGTTTTTTTCCTTAAGACTTATTTATTACATATACAGTGTTTCGCTTGCATGTGTGCCTAAAAGCCAGAAAAGAGCATCAGATCCCATTACAGATGGTTGTGAGCCACCATGTGGTTACTGGGAATTGAACTTGGGGCCTCTGAGCCATCTCTCCAGCTCCTATTCCTGGACTCTTGTCAATGGTGTTCTGGTATGTGGTGCTTTAATGTGCCAGGCTTTTCTCATACTGTCTATGGTCAAATTAATGATATGCATAAAGAGAGAAAATCTTGCAGGTACCTTTGAGTGGCCAATATAAAGATGGCTTTCCTCTTTCTTTGGTACTCTGTAAGCTGTTTTATAATTCTGCTATGCTTGCCTGTATTAGACTAGTCATGTGGACAGTGCATTCAACCTTGGCCACAATTTTCTCCTTAAAAAGTAAAAAAGCAGGGAGCTACGGGGGCGCTAGTGGAACCAAGAATGTTAAACACACAGGGTTGTCTCTCTCCTCTAAGGAGGAGATGGATGGCCTGTTTTCCTCCCAGAAGACTGGGAGCAGGTGTGATTAATAACCTGGTGACCTTTGCATTGTCTGTGTGGCCAAGACCACCCTGGACCCTCCTCCAGACACTTACAGTGAACTTGTCAATATGTAGTCTTCGCCTTTATGGAAAATGTCATGTATATTTTTACAAAGTGTTTTTATGTAGTCCTGTCTTAAGCGTCATTGTGCATGTGGGACTGAGTTATTTATTGCCAGGAAATTTTTCACCAAATTGTGCTGTGCTTAAAGATGTGTAAACTATTTAGAGTCAGACTCTGAAACCAGCTACCAAGTCATGTTGAACTGAGCTGCCTTGCCTCTTGCAGATCGCCACTTGTCACTTCTGCATGGGGCAAACAAGCCATGGGTACTGGATGAGCCACTCAGAAAACAAACAAACAAAACAAACATGTTTTTCTATAGAGGCATGTGATTAACAACAGCTGAAGTAAACATATCCTATGGGCTATACCTAGGAGGGGCATAAAAGCATATTCCAAGAACGGTTCTATGGTTTTGAAGAAATGGACTTGGTTTCTTGGAGTTTTCTCATAAGCACTCAGAAGTCTCACGTGACTCCATTCTTGCACCCTGGTGTAATATCTGGCCTGTTATGTGTTTATTTTTTAACCCAAGGCGGCCAGAGTAGTTTTGTTTTGAGATG
Source organism: Mus caroli (assembly GCF_978045245.1). NCBI lineage: Eukaryota > Metazoa > Chordata > Mammalia > Rodentia > Muridae > Mus > Mus caroli. The sequence continues at coordinate 42,865,528 of NW_028227267.1, read as the reverse complement.
TTGTTGATAAAGCTAATTACCATTTGATGCAGGTGTATCCTGTAAGTATACAAATGATCAATACAATCCCCTTAAAACAGTGAAAGCACTGTGTGGGATACACCTCCACTAAGATAAGCGACCCAAACTGTGTCCAGCACTATCAATGTCTAGTGCATGGGGACCCTGGATTGGTCACAGTGATCAGGACACAGGATGCCGAGTAACCGTGAACCACTGCATTCCTTATTGATGGTCCAGCATCTTTTATAGGCAAGCAGGATAACGATTTCTTGAAGCTTCTTAACAGCTTCTGTTTCTTAGGCCGTAGGTGATCTAGGTTCAAGGTGACCCAGACCTCCTTGCAGACTGAGGAATCTGTCAGCAGTCCAACTCTTTTAAGTGTTGCTTAGTTTAATTAAAACGAACAGTTTTTCTCATAAGAAGATTGTGAAGGCCACTTCTCCAGGCAAGCTGCTTACTTGGCAGACACCGGGATTCTCCGCTGAGAAAGTGGCTTTCTCAGAGTCCCAGTGTGCTGTCCCTAGATCACCTAGCAGGCTGGAGCACTCACCTCATGCTAGTTCTCTATCGTTTTTATTTTTTAATTTAGCTTCTAAAAGTTTTTGCCATGATGTACGTGTTTGTGACATGTGTTTATTAAAGCAACACTTGTAAATAGCCAATCCAGCAATGCTAATTAAAACAGTGCTAATGAGTAAAACAACCCTGCCTCCTCCGGCCTCGGGAGTCACGCTCCGTCCGTATTAGAGTTTTAGGGTCTGTGCCAGTTTATCGGCTGATATTTGAGCAATATCAGATACATCATCATATGAAAATTATTTTTTGAATGTGTCCAGCACTTGGTGTTGTAACTGTTCAATATCCTTTCTAATAGTACAATTTCCTTTCAAATATTGTTGGATCTTATTCCAATCCTGACGGCTGGCATTATATTGAAAATTAGTAACGCAAAATGTAGTAGAATTCCATTCACAATTTAACTGCAACTATTGTTGCACACTCAAATATTTTTGACCTAACAAGATACAGATTGCTTTAATGCATCTACTTCTGTCTGCAACCTTGCATCAATGTCCCTCTGAGGAACCCACAATTCATGAGAGTACTTATGCCATTGTTCTACAGTGTGGAAAGAGGTATGCAAAGCCACCCCAGCTACTGAGCCTGTGGACTCAGCAATGAGACTTACAATTCCTAACTTACGCTTTGTTCTTTTTCTATCTCTCCATGAGCTGTTATTAATCCACATGGTTTAAATACTTCTGGTAAAACTTGTAACATTTCTAATTCTGCCATGCTAAGTCCTGCAAAAAAAATCCATATAATGAGAAATATGTAAATGAGGATTATCTACATAGATCTGACACATCTTGTAGGGGGTTCATCACTCCTTGTAGGAGTACTTTCTACTGATGTCTTTAGTGTGGCCCCCTATTATTTACATGAGGTATTGAAAAAGCCGAACCTTTTCTCTGATTTCAATGAACAGGGGTGGTTTAAAAAAAACAAAACAATCTTGCCAATCAATGACAATTTACAGGCCAAGAAGGTAACGAACGCAGCTGGCTGAGGAGTCCTGGTTGCAGGCTTCCCGTGGGATACATGGTAGAATTAACTCCCCTTCAGTCTGTTAACAACCTCCATTTCCCAGACTTCTTTTTTTTTTTTTTAAAGATTTATTTATTATATGTAAGTACACTGTAGCTGTCTTCAGACACTCCAGAAGAGGGCGCCAGATCTCGTTGTGGATGGTTGTGAGCCACCATGTGGTTGCTGGGATTTGAACTCTGGACCTTCGGAAGAGCAGTCGGGTGCTCTTACCCACTGAGCCATCTCACCAGCCCCTTCCCAGACTTCTTACTCACAAAAATAGGGGGATTCCATGGAGATGGAGATGGTTCGATTTGCCCTTTTTGAAGTTGCTTCTCAACCACAGGTTGTGCGGCATCCAATTTCTGCTTTGTTAAAGGCATTATTCAGTTTAGAGGGGATACGTTTTCCCATAGAATTTTTATAGGCTCTATCTATAGAGTATTAAATGTTAAATGAGCACCCTGTTGCTCCAAGACATCTCTTACAAAAATACTAACAGGTACTTGTAATAAGAAAGGTTGGGCTGGAGAGATGGCTCAGCGGTTAAGAGCACTGACTGCTCTTCCAAAGGTCCTGAGTTCAAATCCCAGCAACCACATGGTGGCTCACAACCATCTGTAATGAGATCTGATGGCCTCTCTGGTGTATCTGAAGACAGCTACAGTGTACTTAGACATAATAAATAAATCTTTAAAAAAAAAAAAAAGAAAGGTTTTAAAAGAGCAGTTTGCCCATCTTCAGTAATCAAAGACATGAACTAAACACTTTGTTTAATAGAGATTAGAGGTTGAGAACCAATACCTTTATTTCACAAGGTAATTGTTGTACGGGCCAACTTAAAAGCCAGTCTTTTTCTGTAATTATAGTAATATCACAGACCCTGTATCTATCAGACTAATAAAAGATTTACTATTAATAGAAATGTTTATTTGTGGCTGTTTCCCTTTATTCATAGTCCAAAAGACATTTGCCTGATTAGTACTTCCAAAACCCCAATGTCATCATATTCTGATGACGAGTTGCATCAGAATATCCAATGAGTATATAAGGTAATAACAATAATTGAGCTATCCAATCTCCTTTCTTAAATTTGATAATCAACTAATGTAGCTATCATCATCTGAAGTCTTGATAGCATTAGTGTGTAGTAGGGGTTCTCCGGGTTTTCTGAAGGAGGTGATTGTTAGTTGAGGGTAATATAATAAATACAACAAGGATTGAACCATATAGTTGTTGACATCAGGTCTTCCCCTGATTTACTAATTGAGCAGGAAGGGTACGGTGAGCGGTTAGCATTTTATATGGCCTCTGGTATCGGTGAATCCATTCCAAAGGTTTATCTTCTTGTGCTATGTAACACCCAGAGTCAACAGTTCAGTGGGGAAAATAAGTTTAAAGGCAGTGAAGACTCCACACTATACACAAATGGTTTTGTAGTCTGGAATCAGATTTCTGCAGTTCTTCCTTTGCCTCTCAGTAGGTGAGCGCTGCTCAATGCCTTCTCTCCTTGTAGAATTTTACATAAATTGTTTTAGTGCGTAATTAGGTATTCCTAAAGAAGTGCATAGCTGATAACTATCTCCTAATGATCTTTGAAAGTTGTTTTTAAATTGTCTTGTGTGATGAGTGTTTCTTGTGGTTTAACAGTTCTATTAACTAGTGTTCCAAATATTGCATAGTATCTGTTCTGTGTACCTTTTCAGGTGCAATAAGATGCCCATTTGTATGTAGCATATCGTGAGTCCTGTCAACCGGGTTGTAGCTCTTCCTTTCTGGAGGTGGCTAACGGTGTTCATGCATATAATATAAGCCTAAGGGAAAGGCTGCCTCACAGGAACTAAAACCTCTCCTATGCAGTATTGACACATAGCAGGGGATTTTGTCAAGCCTTGAGATAATACAATCCATTGATAAGGAGAGAATTCCAGGGAGAAAAAGAATTCTGTGTGCCCATTTTCCAGCTGTTCTGAGTGACTGGTGAAGACTCCGTAGCTTTGCAGCCAATTTTGCTCTGTGTCTGTAGGTTCCCACATTTCTACAAAATTTCGGAAAGTCAATAGCATTTTCCATCTGAGGTGTAATTACTCCTTGGTGATCTTCATTGGATTATCAAAAGCCAGCTGTTGACTAAGAACTTGATCTTGCTCCTTCCTCTCTGACTCAGTTCTCAGGAGCATCTTTCTGGCTTCCTGTGAAATCAGCATAGCACTCAGAGGGACCTTGTATGCGTGTTACAGACTAGACAAGGGGTCAGATCCCGATGCAGTTTTTATCCAAGCAACTGTAGCTCTGTCCTGAACGTGGAAGAGCTGCTGGAGGTATGTCATGTGACTGATGCTTATTGTGGACACCAGGAGTACTTGCAGGCAATCTGATAGTTACGATTGCAGTACTTGCGCTCCTCCTTTTTAAAGAAAATGATGTGCACGCTCTGCATCAGACATGGCCTCCGCTGTCTTCTGCACCATTATTCTCAGTCACCTATGAGCATCCCTGACTTTGGATTCCTGTTCTGAGCTCCATGTGTCACTCGCTGCCCTAGAGCAGTGGCTCCTGGGAGAATGGAATTGATAAATGAGGTGGCTTAAAGTCTCACAATCACCAAATTTAATCAGAGCATCAGATAGTTTATACTCTGGGGTTTAAGAAGATTTATGTAAATGTACCAATTATAAGCCTCCCGTGGTGGAGCAAGCTGAAGGCAGCAAAAACGTTTTCCATAGAGGCATATAAAGAAATAACAATAGCCAGTTGTAATGGATAATCTGAAGTGAACTCCTATCTGCTACATCTGGGAGGGGCACAAAAGCAGAATCTAAGAACAATTCCTTGTGTTTTGAAGAAACAGGTCACAAGACTCCTGTCTCGGTTTCTTTCTTACAGGCACTCAGAAATCTCACATGATTCCAATTTTGAGCCCTGTTCTGACAGTTACTCTGCTGGTTCTGGTGTTCACAGAGACCCACAATTATAGAAGTTGATTTTTTTTTTCCCCTTTTTTTCTGTTGCAGTCTTACCATTAAGTTGACAGTGGATGAAGAGATGGCGCAATGCTTTTTGAAGTACATGTGTATGCACGAGAAAGCATATATAATGGCTGGTTTCGCTGTTGGTTGAGGGCATTTGTGAAAGAACTTTGCACCTCAGTTCCTGCTTCATGTGTTTGGATATGTAGAACATCACGTGGGTACAATCAGATAAATGTAGAAGTGAATCATTCAAGTGTGCTTAATGTGATTATGTGTATTGAATAACATTTGATAATATTTGTTTAAAGCATAACTATGCCCTGAAAATCTAAAATAACATGGATTATTGTTAGAATCTACATCTTAATTGACAACATCAAGTACTTTTTATAATCACACCACCACCACCACTGCACCCCACAGAACCAAGAACAATCACTTAATTGAAATATGACTCCTCAACATTTTGAGCTCCTCCTACCTACACAAACCTGGCCCTCTTACTGTATTTATCTATGTAACTCTGTGTGTGTGTGTGTGTGTGTGTGTGTGTGTGTGTGTGTGTGTGTGTGTGTGTGTATGTGTGTGTGTATACTAAGTTTAATTCAACCATTATATCCAGTTCTCTCCTATCAAGATTGCTTCATGATCTAAGGACAGATTCTTGCTCTGACGGAGCTCTAGAGGAATACTGGCACCAAATGCACCTGGAGTTGGAAGTTTTACTCTGGTAGTCAGACTGCCCGTGCTGATTCCAGCCTCAGGAAGAAATAAGGAAAATGGGCGAGATGAGTAAGGCAGCCCTGTTAAACTGTCGCTGCCTTGGGTCCTCCACCCTCCCAGCCAACTGAGTAGCAAGGCCAGCACACCGATGTCACATGCTATATGCCTTCTTTACTATCTAATTTTGGAATTTACAAATCATTGTTTCCTTAAGATAGCAATTACAAAAGGTGGTTCGTTTCTATCATTACATTATTTCCTTGTAAGTTAGACAAGTTACTGGTCTAATGAGATGGTCAGAACTCCAGCAGGGCTTTTGGCTGTGCACTGGAGGTGTGGGCTTTGGCATTTTGGTGTAGTCTGCTTCTTGCATCTTCTCTTCTCACCCTGCCAGTCTGGGCCTGAGGGTTTCCAACTTCCGGTCAGATCTAGAGTCTTCACCCTCACAGCAAAGCGTGACTCTTGAGCTTCTTTGGGAGTACAGAGCTATGGGGGCAGTAACTGCTGACCCAAAAATATCGCTGGTCTTCCCACCACGTGGGTTAAAACAGACTTATCAAAGACACCTTCCTAATTAAGCCCGGAAACTTGGCTCGAGTGCATTCGATGCCAGCTTTTTTTTCTGGAGCTCTCAGCAAGAAACCTGTCCTCGGAGCTCAGTGCCATTTTGAGAGAAACATTTTGTTATTTTGGCAGAACTAGGTATAATGGTTAAATTAAACTTACTAATACAAGTATGTCACTAAAAGATAAAAAGAGGCCCCAGCTGTAGGTAGAGGATTTGTCCTCTAGGGTATGTTTGAGGTTCTTCCATTGGTTTCTCTATTGGATGCCATCCTATTAGGCTTTCCTGAAGTAACACTTCTTTTGGACTCCCACAAAGATTGCTGGTTCTCCCCTGGGAGCTTCTTGGATATGGAGCCCGACCTGCCAGCCTGAGTATTGGAGCCCTGGAACATTGTCACTGCCCTGCCTACCTACGTAACTCTAAGCCAATAATTATCAGTTGCCAAGTTCATCAGCCAGTGTGGGGTTTGGTGTTCTTTGTAGGGTCATTGGTGTTCTTGTTAGTGGAACTTAATAGCCCACCCTGTGTGGTGTGCTCTCAATGGTACTTCCATTAAACCCTGGTTTTTTAGGACTTTACAACTGAATAATTGGGAGTTACTGGGTTTATCATTATTTAATGTAAGAGTGGAAATCAAAGGGATAGCAGGTTTTCTTGTTTTTTATTTGTTTTCAGAACATGTCTCTTGTTGCCTTAAGGGTAGGGTGTTTCTGGGTTTCAGGAAAGAATCAAGAAAAGCAAAAATAAAATGAATAACCAGTAGCCAAATGAGGAAAATTATCTGGAAAGGATTTTCTGTTTTGTTTTAACCTAAGAATAATCCTGCTTTCAGAACAAACAGTGTAGGCCATGACTGGTCTACTGAGAAGACAGATAGATTGTCAGTAAGTGGTCTTAAAGGAGTCAATTATAGAATTTGTTGACATGGCCTCAATAATTCTTAAATAAGTACAATAAAGATAGTCAAGATGTGTACAAGGATAGTTTTTGTGAAGTTGAAGTCTTTGGTTTTGTAATGTTTGGTTCTTTACAAAGCCTCCCTCCCTCCCGACCTTGTTGGTTTTGCTGTCAGTGGTGGTTAATGTCTATTTCTCATGCCACACCTCACGGGTGGCCTCACCTAGACAGCTTTTGGAAACTGGATTGGAGATAGCCCCACCCTGTTTCTGGTAAGATACTGCCTCAGTTTCAGTGGTTGCCTACACTTATCAACTGGTGCCATGTATTCCTCAAAATGCCAAGATTACAAACTCTGCAAGTTTCACGGGCCTTTGAATCCTTCCAGCGTTTAGAGAAGCAGGCGCCTAACTGAACCAGCTGCTAGAGAACAGTGGATGCTTTGGGGGAAAACATCGAACTTTCAGAATTCTGCCAACGGAAACAACAATGGACGATGGCAATTGGGACTGAGATTTCCTGCTTGCTTCTAGCTGCAGAGCCCATCTGAGGACTGACCCTGTCCCGTGTGCACATCCAGGATGGAGCTCTTGTCCCTGTGCTCAGGAGCTTCCTGGTGGGGCCACCAGTACAGCCACCAGAGGAAAGGGGATTTGCGATAGCTCTCAGAGAGGAGAGCAGGCTGTCCTGGGCATTTTAAAAAATGTGGCATTTGGGTTTTTTTGTTTTTTGAGGCGGGATCTCGCCACATAACTCTGGCTAACCTGAAACTCTTTATGTAGTTGAAGAAATCACAAAAAACTTTCTGTTTCTGTCTCCCAAATTCTGAGATTAAAGGCATGTGGCTGGCTTAATAAACTGGTTGTGTGTGTATATATGTAAATGAATATCTTTCATGAGCCACGTGTGGTGTTGCATGCCGTTGATATCCCAGCACTTGGGAGGCAGAGGCAGTCAGATCTCTTAACACAAGGACAGCTTGGTCTACAGAGAATTACAGGGCAACCAGGGTTATACAGGGAAATGAAGTCTCACAAAACCATCATTCCAAGGTTGTAGTGTTCATCAGTGCAACTAGTCAAGTGTACAATATAACAGGATTGTTTCCCGTTGGTCTGGATAAAGGCCCAGCTGCCACTGGTTGACACTGACCTCATGAAGTGGACACTACTTTTTATATGTGCTCTGTAAGAGGTTTTGTAATACTTTTTTTGGGATTATGATTTTTTTCACTTATTGAATAATGTCAAATTTGATGTATTTTACAGTCTATGCATTTTAAGTTAAGCTGCCTGAAGTGTGGTTTGAGACATGTATGTTTATATTGTAAGCAATGGAAGATACTAGGTTTTGTCACCTGCTGCTGTATTTGGAAACAAAGACAAATGTCGCCTGAAGAAGTAATTATAATTAGAAGTAGGCTATTGATGTGATCATTGATATTTTTGAGGTAAACTTGTTTGCTTTTGTGTGTAATACCTGAAAGCTTTTTTAAGAAAATGTATTTTCGTGATTTCCTGGTTTCTTTGTGTATTTTATTACCTGGGCCCAATTCTAGGCTTCCCTAAACAAGTTCAGAGCCCTCTTAGTTCCCTGTTTGTAGTAATAAAGAAAACAAGGGTTGCAATACCTGTTTGCATGTGACCTGCATTCTCTAAGGAGCGCTACCAGGCAAAAACTCTTCAGCACAGGATGCCAGCCAGTCGCTATGGTTAGGACTGCCCCCAAGGCAAGGCCACCAGAGTTCTCTACCTAAAGTCAGGGGACTATATGCCTCCCACTCCCCTTGGCCATCATCCCCACTTTCTCTTATAAACAGTGACTCCTTTTGCTTTGTCACACATACAGTAGAGTCAAGTCACATTAAGCCCAGTATACTTGGTCCTTTCTTTGAAAGTTAGCCAGCCTCACAACTGTGTGCAAATGGGCTAAGAGGGAAAGTTTTGACCTTTTAAAGTAAACTCGGAGTGTGTATGATATTCTGTGTGCCTGAAAGTCCCACCTAAAATAGGCCAAGAAGAAGGGAAATCCCACCTGGAGCTGGGCCCAGTTGGTTGGATTGGCTTTCTCATTGTGAAATGGGTGTTATTTATCACCATAAAACTGAAACCTAACATGACCACATTTATTCAGATACACACACACACACGAATCTAATGCCAAGAGAGCTACATGATCCACCCAGTAACATTTATTTCTGTGGTACCAGATTTATTAACTTTATGTATATGAGAACAATGTAGCTGTCTTCAGACACACCAGATCCCATTACTGATGGTTATGAACCACTATGTGGTTGCTAAGAGTTGAACTCAGGACCTCTGAAAGCGCTATCCTAACCACTGAGCCACCTCTCCGGCTCATTTTCTTTCTTTCTAGATTTATTTTTGTGTGTACTTTTGCATGTGTCTGAATAGATGCCTCTGGAAGCCAGGGCCCTAGACCTGAAGTTACAGATGCTGAGCTTCCTGGTGTGGGTGCCGGGGACCAAACTTAGGTTCTCTGGAAGAGCAGCAAGTGCTCTCAGCCATGAGGCATCTCTCCCGCCCTTATCTATTCTTAATTGAACAAGTTAAACAGTTCCTTCTGATTCCATTGCAGTGCTCTGGAGTTAAGAGATATGATGGGAAGGGTGGTTTCTTGGCACTGCCACAAGGACAGACCCGCTTCACCTACTTCAAGTACTTACCCATAAGTCGTTTCGAGTGAGGCAAAGATTCCCCATTTGTTATGGGAACTGGTATTGTGCATTACTGCACTGACTCCTGGTTGAAGTTTGCCTGAATCCTAATTGCAGGTTCTATGAATAGCGTGAGCGAGTCTTAGAATGTCCATTTAGACTGCTGGCCCTACTGAAGTCTTGGCTTTTCATAAGGCAAGAGGAAGCTAAAGGGTTGGGAAGATGGTTCCGTGGGTAAAGCACGCACCAGACAAGCATGCGGCGGCTCTGGATTTCAATGCCCAGGACCTCAGTAAAGGCCAGTGTGGTGACCCATGTTCTGCCATATCAAACCTACTGGGATGCAGAAGGATTCCTGGAAACGTGTGCACAGCAGCAAGGAAGCACGGGAGACCACTTCAGGGTGGGAAGATACGGACAGCTGAGGTTTCCTCGAGCACCTACTTGTACATCATGACACACATGAGTGTGTGTGCACAAAAATAGGGCATTGAAACTCTACTGTGTATTGCCTACTAAGCCACCTTTTATGTAACAGTTACTTGTTACATGGTTAGGGATGATAAGGAACAGCGAATCTTCCTTAACGATGGTTTAAGGTAGGTTTAAAGGCAGCTTTTGAGGGGATGGAGGTGACTGAGCAGTCATGAGTCCTGGCTTCCCATCTAGCGGCCCTGGTTTGTTTTCCAGCACCTGTGTAGCAGCTCACCATCTAGGGGATCTGATGTTGGTCTTCTGACATCTGGGCACCAAACACATCTGTACCTCACTAGAAGAAGGGTTAGCGGCTCTTTAGAGCTAACAAGCCGAGTTTAAAAGAAGTTATATAAGCCAGATGGTGGTTACCCACACCTCAGCTCCAGCACTTGGGAGGCAGAGGCAGGCAGATCTCTTGAGTTTGAGGCCAGCCTCGAGTTCCAGGTCTATGCAGAGACTGTCTCAAAAATCGAAAGTGAAGCCGGACGTGGTGGCAACATGCCTTTAATCCCAGCACTTGGGAGGCAGAGACAGGCGGACTTCTGAGTTTGAAGTCAGCCTGGTCTACAAAGTGAGTTGCAGGACAGTCGAGAAACCCTGTCTTGAAAAAAAAACAAAAAGACAAACAAAAAGCAAAGTGATGTAAAACCCCAAGGCCATCTCTCCTGTTAGTGAGACTGCCTGTCCACTGGGCTGTGCCACATACCTACTACACTTTCATGTGCTTCGTTCATGGCTAGTCTGGCTAGACCTTTGTCAAGAGCCATTCTGTCTTGGTTTTGTCCTCTTAGTGTACCCCGAATAGGTGTCAGAGCTCTGGGGATGCTTTTCAGTGAAAAGACTTGTTCACCCGACTTCTTGTGCTGCATTTCCTGTGAGCCATTGGTGGCTCTGGTCATTCCAACACCTGTTAAACTGAGGATGGCATCTCTTGGCTGTTGGGTCCTCAGGAAGAATCAGATGCCTCTGAATTGTCACGTTGGTGTAGTCCTCAGGCTGTTGAACTCCAGTCCCATCACTCCCGTAACAATCTCACAGTTAGGTGGCAGTGCTCTTGTACACTAGGAAATTGGCTTTGTAGGATGGAGCTTACTGTCACAGCTGTCCCTCCCACCTACCGTTCACACTCTGCCCTTGCCATCTGTAGCATCTACTCATTGAACATCCCAGAATGGGTAATTCTTCACATAGACCTCCGTGTTGCAAATGACATCTGCCTCACCATGCAGACTGCATGTGACTGATACAAGCAGCTGGATGTCAGGTTGCATGCAAATGGCACCTCAAAATCCTCCAAGCTTGGCTGTCTGTTAGCTGCCAGTGCCTTTCATGGATAGAACTCAGAAATTGCACTTTATTCATCAGGAAAGGTCTCACTCTTACAAGACTTGTATAAAGAAAGGCTTAGCATCACCAGGGAGGGAGGGGTTTGCAGCTGGGAGAAGTACATGGAGAATTGATAGGCTTCGGTGTGATACACCATTGAGTGGGTCAGTGCAGTACAAAATCAGACATTCAATATGATGCTCGTTTGTGTGCACACTGGCACAGTTTTAAAAAGCACATGGAGGGGATAGAGATGAGTCAGTAGTTAAGAGCACTTGGATGCTCTTCCAGAGGGATCCAGATTGGGTTCTCAGCACAGATCAGGCAACTCACAGCCACCTGCAAGCAGCTTGGGTGGATCTGATGTCTTTTGGTGTTTGTAGGCACTGGGGTCAGAGGGGATACGTTCACACAGGCACACATACACATGGTAAATCTAAAAGGTATATGGAGCCTCAACATGTAATTGCTGAAGAGAATCTGCAATAGCGCGTCTCTGTAATTCTAGCACTTTGGAGGAGTCTAAGATCAAGGCCAGCCTTTTTTACACAGCAAGAGCCTGTCTCCAATAAATCATACATACCATAAAGCCCTAGTTTCTCTTGCATAAAGAAAGACAAATAGCCAGGCGGTGGTGGGGCACGCCTTTAATCCCAGCACCTGGGAGGCAGAGGCAGGCGGATTTCTGAGTTCGAGGCCACCCTGGCCTACAGAGTGAGTTCCAGGACACCCAGGGCTATACAGAGAAACCCTGTCTTGACACACACACACCCAAAAAAGAAAGACAAATAAACATAACATCCGTGGTAAATGATTCTTGAGCAGGAAGCAGTAGCATGAGGCCATACCTAGCATTTTTTTCTTCCTTTTAGTTAATTGCCTTAACACAATTTTAAAGAATATGAGCATACAGGGTCTTCTCCCCAGGGATGGGCTCAGCCTGATGTTTGTCTGACACCAAGACATGTTCTTGAGAAAGAACATCAGTGAGTCATGGCCCAGCGTGCCACGCCCAGCCCTAGCCACATGAAGAAACCATTGTGAAACACTCTAGCCTGTTAGGCCTGGTGTTGGAGAGAATAAGAGACTGGGTGTAGCCCTGCAAACACAGGAGACAGTGGGGTGGTGCTTCTCATTGCAGTACTAAGGGTACGTGGAGGAAAATGATAAGAGCCCATATTCTTCATCCTGATTGTGTCCTGGTGTCACTGCTCACTAGTACATCACATTGAGCAAGTCACTTAGCTCAATACGTCCACCATCATTTGTTCAGCTCTCAGACCAAGGTTGCAGTAACCACCTGACTGCATGGAGTTCTGTGAGTTAAGTAAGCCTCATAACCACTGAATGTCAGGTGTCACACAAGCTTATCTGGAGGCTGAGCGGGGGGTTTCTGGCTCAGGCTTGTAAAACTGAAGAATCCAGCCAAGGAAACGTGAGAGCAGAGCCCACTGTCCAGTGTGATGTCACCAGTGTGGGAAACAGAGTGAGCCTCACTGCTGCTTGGCTACTGCTTGTAGCACTGAGTCAAACAGCCTCTCAAAACCCCCTCATCAGAGCTGGTGAGATGGCTCAGTGGGTAAAAGCACCCAACTGCTCTTCCGAAGGTCCGGAGTTCAAATCCCAGCAACCACATGGTGGCTCACAACCATCCTTAACGAGATCTGACTCCCTCTTCTGGAGTGTCTGAAGACAGCTACAGTGTACTTACATATAATAAATAAATAAATCTTTAAAAAGGACGGAGGCACTTTAAGCTACTTAGTCCTCAGCCATATTTTCTGAATCAAATCTATGCCCTGATGGTTAGAAGGGAAACAGGTCCAGGTGTGGGTTTTAGAGAAATGTGAAGGGCAAGCAGATGCTGTGTCCCGGGAAGAACCAAGTCTATAGGAGCCATTCGGCCTTGAGTGGGGGCATTCCCACAGACCAGACACTGGTTCATTGGTTCCATTGGTCATCATCCCCATAAACCCAGCCTACAAACATAGCTTGTTTCTTGGCTGCATGCAGCCGAACCATCCCTTCTGGCTGTGTCTGGAAATACAGAATCTGTTCCTCCCACAGTCCCAGGCCCATTAGGAGTTCTAAACACCTCAAGTCAGGATGTGAGCAGTGGTCAAGTTCGTACCCCTAGAGAAGCACTCCAAAGGCTGAAGCAGGGCTGTGAGTTCCAGGCCAGGCCCCAGTGTGATAATCCAACAAGATGAGGGAAAGGCAACAGAAAAGAGACTAAGGGAAGAGGCAGCGTGGTGGCATGCAGGAGGCAGAGTGGGGGCATGGGCGATTATAGGGCAATGGGCTATGCACAAACAGCTTGGTCTCCAGTCCAGTTGAGGTGTGGAACCCCGTGGACCCAGTGGTGATAATTTTCACCTACATTGGATGGAAGGCGTGTCTCATGTCTCCTGGACCTCTGGCTCCTGTCGAAGTTACCGTCCTCACAGCCCCCACAGGAGAAGCATGTGGCTAACAGTCAAGTAGACTATGTCCCAAACTTCTGACCTTCAGGCTAGACTCCTCCCAGTTACCTAGCAACAGCAAGATAACACAGCCCACTCCTCACTCTCTTAAGCTTTTACTCTCTCTCTCTCTCTCTCAGCTTTTACCTCTCTCTAAGCTTTCTTACTCTCTAGCCTTTCTTCTCTCTCTCCTTTTCCTCCTTCTCCCCTCTTGGCCATGGCTAGTCTCTTTCTCTTTCTACCTTTTCTCTTTCCCCCTTCCTTTCTACAATAAAGCTCTAAAACCATAGACTGTCTCTGTTCATCAAGGTCTGGACTAAAGACTCTCAACTGCATGGGAACCTCTCTTCCTCTGCTCTCTTCCCCTATCTCCGGGGCCAAGAGTGTCGCCCCGGAGCCCCTATTCTGTTTTCAGCTCCTCTGTCGCTGTATCCAGCATGGGATGCCAGGGTCTGAGAATCTGGTACTGGGGACTGCCCCCTTGTCCACCCCCTGCCCGGTGGGACCAGTGGCTTCACACAGCCAGATGCCCACTCGGGGCCGCGTGGAAAGTGTCCGGCAGTCCTCCCGCATCCACCTACCCAGAGCACAGGAACTCTGGCGGGATGCCGGCTCTCTCCCTCCCCGCCTCTTCCCCTACAGCCACAGCCCCGCAGGCGATCACCTCATTTAGAGGCCAGACTGTTCAGCAAGCTGGGGATATGTATAAGACTCAAGAAAGACAAAGGCTGGAGGGATAGCTCAGCAGTTAAGAACCAGGACTGCACCTGAATAGCACCTAAATTTGGTTCCAACACCAGCCCACACACAACCACTGTAACTCCACCTCCAAGAGGTCTGACACCCTCTTTTAGCCTCCATGATGCACTTGGACGCACAGATTCATGTACATACACAATTATGATGCAGCTAAACTGACCTTAAACTAGAACCTGAGATCATCCTGGCTCAAGCACTAGAGTTACAGGCATGCCCCAGCACAGCCAGAATGGTGAGGTTTAGTAATGTTAGAAGCCTAATCTATGAGCAAGATAGTTTTGATCCATACCTAATACCATATTAAAAGACTAAAAATGGATTATATGCCTAAAAATAAGACCTCAAGGAGAAAACAGAAAAAATCTTTGTGACCATAAATTATAATATTAAAACTACAATAAAAACACAATCCATCTGTCAGTGGTGGTGCACACTTGTAATCCCAGCCCTTAGGAGGCAGAAGCACACAGATCCCTGAGTTCGAGGCCAGCCTGGTCTATAGAGTGAGTTCTAGGACACCCAGGGCTACACAGAGAAACTCTATTTCAAAGAAAGTGAGGGGAAAATATACACACACACATTTCATTTTAAAAAGAAGAAAATCATTAACTCTGGATGCTTTTATATCAGTAGCCTCATTTATGACCATAAAGTTAATTATAGGCATCTTAGAAAACATAGACTGTGAGAAAAGAGTTAAGAGCAGGTTTGCCTGCTTAGACCTTGCACGAATCTTAGGGATCCATAAGTAAGGCCTTGGCCAAGCGCTGACAGTGCAGCCATTGGGTGGCTTTTGTTAGTGACTGATGATGGCTAAAGTATTTTGTCAGGTTTGTTTCAGAAAATATCAGGAGCTCATGATGTATGCCTGGCCTTATAGTGAGAGGTCCAACTTTCAGATACCATGCTGGGTGTACCGCAGAGTACGCCTATGCGAGCAATCTGCAGAACAGCCTTAGACAGTGATAGATTTCCTTGGGCAAAGATGTTCCACACCTGTTTCTGTAGAACACTGAAAGAAGTATTTCTGGGTGACTTGCCACAAGGAAGAACTTTGGAAGCCAATGTTGAATCTGTCTGAACCCAGTGGATGCCTAACTTTTTTTCCTGATAGTTTTGCTCAATAACTGTGATGGTTTGAAGATGCTTGGCCCAGGGAATGGCAATGTTAGGAGGTGTGGCCTTGTTGAAGGAAGTGTGTCATTTTGGGGGTGAGCTTTGAGACCTCCTCCTAGCTGCCTGGAAGAGAGTCTTCTCCTGGCTGCCTTTGGATCAAGATAGAGAACTTTAGGTTCCTCCAGCCCCGTATGAGCCTGGATGCTGCCATGCTTTCTACCATGATGGTAATGGACTGAACCTCTAAAACTGTAAGCCAGACCTACAAATGTCGTCCTTTATAAGACTTGCTTTGGTCATGGTGTGTCTTCACAGCAATGAAAGCCCTAACTAAGACAATAAGCAATGCTATAGTAAATTTTAGCAAGGATTTATTCAACTTGGAATGGAAGTCATGTTCCTCAGTTGTGTTACCACATTGATCTGCTCAAGCATCTAACCCTAACCCATGTTTATGTACACACACACACACACACACATACACACACACACGGGGAGCGGGGGTGTTGGAGAGTTAGCTCGTGAATAGGAGTACTATCTCTTCTTACAGAGGGCCTGAGACCCATTGCCAGTCCACATGGCCCATGGCTCACAGCCACCTGTAACTCCTGCTCTGGGTTCCTGCTGCTGGGCTTGAGCTCCTGTCCTGACTTTCTTTGATGTGGACGCATGAGCTGAATAAACCCTTCCCTGCACAACTTGCTTTGGTCACAGTGTCTCACCACAGCAATAGTAACTTTAAGAATCCTGCTTCAGGAAGCCTCAGTCTTGGGACCTAAGGTCTTCACCTTCATTATGGAAGGCAATCTGCTGGACTCAGGGTTTACTGATTTAAAAGTTTCAAATTCTACTCAACTTTACTAAAGAATAATCATGCTTGGTTGGCATTTCAAGTAAGACTTAGGCAGTGGCCATCAACAATATAGAGCTTTAACTGGCCTTCTTGTGCGACTGTTGCTGTGAAGAGTTAGTCTGCTTTGGCACCACACATCTCCTCTGCACCCACTCAGGAGCTCTGGGTTTGTGAATGAAACACACACACACACAATGAAAGACACACACACACACACACACACACCAACTTAATTTTGATATCCCTTCTTAGCTCAATGGCTGGGTACTCCAAACCTCCCTGTGGCTAGCACACACACCACCCCATTCTCCCTGCCCCCTGCCCCCCAAACCCCGTATTCCTGGCTTAACACCTTCTAAACCTATATTTTTATCTTTGCTGCTCTGTTACCTTCTGGGCAGCCCCCATAAGGCCGCTTTCCCTTTCCACCTATATTGGCGGATAATTTCTCTCCTGCAGCTCTTAAACCTGATCTCTCTGCCTCATGGCGATTCTCCTCTCTCTCTTCCCCTCGGTCCCTTGCCTATGCAATCCAGAAGTCCTGCCTCCATCTCCCTGTCCAGTCATTGGCTGTATTGCAATTCTTTATTACCAATCAAAGCCAGCTGGGGGCAGGGCCCCTCAGCATCTGGAAACACTGCTTTTGGGAGCCGAATTAAGAGAAAGCACTAGAACCATTTCCTAACAGTAGACCACCAAGATGAGGAGACCACTACAGAAGCCTGAGGTCCTTATTTGGTGATCTGAACAAGGCAGGCTTAGAGTGAGGGTTGACGGGTCAGTTTAAGCATGCTGTTTAGCAATGTTTTACAAGCCTACCCTGACTTTCAGGAAATGAAATGCAAATAGCAGAGCTTTCCTTCTGAAGGTCCATTGTCTTTTAGAAAGGGAACCACTGCTCTTCTGATGCCATCTCAGTGATGTCATTTTGAAGATCAGGTCCCTTCCCCCCCCCCCCCCCCCACTGGCAAAACCAAATTTAGAAAGTCAGGTTAGTCTCAGTTACTGTTCTGTCATTGTGAAGAGACACTATGGCCAAGGCAACCCTTATAACAGACGGCATTTAATGGGGGGCTGGCTTACAGTTTCAGAGGTTACTCTGTTATCATCATGGCGGGGAGCATGGTGGCAGGCGGGTGTGGTGGTGGAGAAGTAGTTGAAAACTAATCTTAATCAGGAGAGAGAGAGAGAGAGCGCCACACTCCTAATCCTTCTTCAATTGTGCCACTTTTTGATGACTAAGCATTTAAATATATGAACCTATGGAGGCCATTCTTATTCAAAGTACCACAAATCCAACAGACTTTAGGGGAGTTGAGGACAAGACACAAGTTAATCTGAGTGTTCCCACACTACAAAATGTTTGGGCAGCAGTGGCTCTGTGTGTCATGGGGGAATTCTTTCTGGGAGCCAAGAAGATCTCAAAACTAGCAAGGGAAGACATCTCCCCCACAACTGCCCAGCCCAGCTTGGGAAACACTGTGTGAGTGGCACCTGCTCCCCCTCCACTAAAGAACAGAGAAAGTTGGCTGGCTTGGTGGTGCAAGCCTTTAATCTCAGAACTCTGGAGGCAGAGGCAGGTGGACTCCTGTGAGTTTGAGGACAGCCTGGTCTCCATAGAAAATTCCAAGACAACCAGAGCTAAAGCTACTTTAGATAGATAGATAGATAGATAGATAGATAGATAGATAGATAGATAGACAGACAGACAGACAGACAGACAGATAGGTTGGAAAAAGAAAGTGTCCTGAATGCTGACAACATAGCATAGCTTATGGGAAAAATAAAATGAGACCCAACATTTATTTTTTATTAGATATTTTCTTCATTTACATTTCAAATGCTATCCCCTTTCCTAGTTTCCTCTCTGAAAGTCCCCTATACCATCCCCCTGCCCTGCTCCCCTACCCACCCACTCCTGCTTCCTGGCCCTGGTGATTCCTCTGTACTGGGGCATATAATCTTCACAAGACCAAGGACCTCTCCTCCCATTGATGGCCGACTAGGCCATCCTCTGCTACATATGCAGCTAGAGACACAGCTCTGAGGGGTACTGGTTAGTTCATATTGTTGTTTCTCCTATAGGGTTGCAGACCCCTTTGGATCCTTGGGCACTTTCTCTAGCTCCTCCATTGGGAGCCCTGTGTTCCATCCAATAGATGACTGTGAGCATCCACTTCTGTATTTGCCAGGCACTGGCATGGCCTCACAAGAGAGAGCTATGTCAGGGCCCTGTCAGCAAAATCTTGCTGGCATATGCAATAGTGTCTGGGTTTGGTGGTTGTTTATGGGATGGATCCCTGGGTGGGGCAGACTCTAGATGGTCCTTTCCTCCATCTCATCTCTGAACTTTGTCTCTGTAACTCCTTCCATGAAACCCAACATTTATATAACACTTGAATTTGAAGAAAAAATCAAACTGTATAGGTACCAGAATTATGTACTTATTCAAAATGCACACATTTCACTTGTCGTCTGCAGCACCTTCAGTCCTCTGTGCCTGCTCTGTTGGCATGTACGTGCTAGGCAGGGTCTCTTCCTCCCTTGTCAGCATCAGCTTTGCCCTCTGGGGACAGCTTCATTCCTTTCTTCTCAGGGGCCTTTGGGGGCTTGGCCTGGGGCTTTGGAGGACGGCTTTACCAGACAACCTTGAAGACCATAGCTGTGGCCCATGTTTCCTGGTCTTCACAGCCTTTAGCATCCTCCCTCTCTAGCTTTTCTTTTGTGCACAACAGCCACAGTGTAAGGAGGTAGGCACTGGTAGCCACAGTGTAAGGAGGTAGGCACTGGTAGCCACAGTGTAAGGAGGTAGGCACTGGTAGCCACAGTGTAAGGAGGTAGGCACTGGTAGCCACAGTGTAAGGAGGTAGGCAGATTGTGCAGTGTCTGAGGTATTGGTCCCTCAGTGATGTTTCTTGCTGCCTCTCCGCCCCCCCCCCACACACACAATGGGCATTAACACACACAAAACAAACAAACAAAAAGCCTCGTGGTTGAGCATGGTGGGGCATGCTTGCATTTCCCCACTGGGGAGAAGGAGGTTTGAGAATCAGGAGTTCACCGTCATCCTCGCCTACTTGGGACCCTGTGTCAAACAGCAACAAGCATCAATAAAACCATCTTAATGAATGCTTTTCTGTTTCAATTCAACTTAAAGTGTGTAGTTACCGTTGAAATTCTTCTTTATCATAAGAAAAGAGATCATTTTATTTTGTAATAGTCTAATAGTGTATGAAAGTGAACGGAAGCCAATTAATTAATTAATTAATTAAAATATCTTCACAGCAATGGATAGATGTGTTTGATCAAACAACTGGAGACCGTTGCTTATCCAAATTGACTGGTTAAATTATCCACCACAGGTTTGACTTTTCTTATTTAAAGTGGAAAGGGCAGAAGGAAACAAAAAGTGATTTATTCAAGATTGATAATAACCCCAGCATGGGCCTCCCAAAGTGAAAAGCCAGTCCAGTGGGCTGGAAATCCTTGTCACAGCCATGCAAGTGTGACACTGGCCAGAAGAGGGTGCTGTCTACTGCTTGTGTAACAATTCTCTTGGGAACCAACGTACCAGGAAATGTTGATGTTACTTTCAAATAATTATTTTTTAAAACTCTTGATTTAGTATATCATATAGCCTTTGCTCTTTCAGTACAGCACCAAAGCTTCTCACTGGCTATACTGAACCACTGAGCTAACATGTGCACGAAGACACGGACCAACTTTGCCATGGGACTTCTCAGAGAGATGGAGTTGGTCCATCCAGACAGACCCCAGCCTGATGGCTTTTCCACACTGGGCAAACTCAGGCTGGTGCTGGAGGGAAGAAGAAGCTTGCCATATTTGCCAACTGAAGGCAAAAAAACAAAAAAACAAAAAACAAAAGCAAAAACAAACAAACAAACAAACCTGAGAGGAATCTTCCAGCCAAGACTAAGGGAATTTCCTCATGATGCCTGGCAGTACAGCCCTGGTTAGCAGAATAGCCACATCTAATCCGGTTTCTTAATTAGAAATGGAAGCCCACATGAGTCTAATAACCCCTTAGCTTCCGTTGATAATTAAAAGCTTCCACTTTAATGACAGCTCACATTTCTGCTCTGGGCGTGTATGCAGAGGGCTTTTCCGCCACACATCAAGGAGTGAAGGCACTAATTATTTTCAGTTTACAGCTGAGGAAACACAGAAGGTAAATGGTTTGCTTTGGCTTCCTGTTAGCAAAGCCTGGGAGGTGACCAGAAACCTGGGGCCTGATGCTAACTCTGTGTTCCTTCCCTTATCAAGAATACATTCTCAAGCCGGGCGTGGTGGCGCACGCCTTTAATCCCAGCACTCAGGAGGCAGAGGCAGGAGGATTGCAGGCGGATTTCTGAATTCCAGGCCAGCCTGGTCTACAAAGTGAGTTCCAGGACAGCCAGGGCTATACAGAAAAACCCTGTCTCGAAAAACCAAAAAAAAAAAAAAAAAAAAAAAAAAAAATCAAAAGAATACACTCTTGTCGGGCAGTGGTGGCGCAAAACCTTTAGTCCTAGCACTTGGGAGGCAGAGGCAGGCAGATTTCTGAGTTCGAGTCCAGCCTGGTCTACAGAGTGAGTTCCAGACAGCCTGTGCTACACAGAGAAACCCTGTCTCGGGAGGTAAAAAAAAAAAAAAAAAAAAGAATACACTCTCATTCCCTCCAGTGTCCATTAACGATGAATGTCTGCATACAGCAGGTGTGGAGAAAGCTTGTCCTTTTAGATTGTGGCCAGCATGCGTTTAACAGCCAAAGACAAGCACACAAGCATATTCACAACAACGGATTCGTCTTGTCGTTATTGTTTGGTTGGTTTTTTGTTTACTGTTTTGTTTGTTTTATTGGTTGGTTCGTCTTTTGAGACAGTTTCTCCGTGTAGCCCTGGCTGTCCTTACTCTGTAGATGAGTCTGGCCTCAAACTCAAGAGATCCACCCGCTTCTGCCTCCCCAGTGCTAGGGTTAAAAGCCTGTACCACCACACCCAGCTATTTTTGCTTACTTCGTTTCTCCCCTGGTTATGTTTGCATCTTTTTCCTTTTACAGACTTATTTCCATGCTATTTTTTAATGTGTTTGAGGTTTCGCCAGTGTATATGTTATGTGTACCATTTGTTTGCCTGGTGCCCCAGGAGGCCAGAAGAAGGCATTGGATGCCCAGGACTGGAGTTGCAGACAGTTGTGAGCTGCCATGTGGGTGCTGGGAATAGAACCCAGGTCCTCTGGCAGAGCAGTCAGTGCTCTTAACCACTTAACCATCCCTCGGGCTCCTCACCTTCCTTTTTCTTTTTAATTTTTGGTTTCCAATTTCTGTCTAAAGATGGAGTCTCTCACTGAGATTGGAGTTCATCAACTGACAGGCAGGCTAGCTAGAGAACATCAGAGAGCCGCCTGCCTCTCCTGCCCACTCTTGATTTGTAGGCCCAGGCTACCACAGCCAGCGCTTTATGTGAGTGCTCATAAGAAAAGATCTAACTCTCCTTGAAAAGGTGTCATGGCGCCTCCCGTCAGGAGGGAGGGGGAGGGCACAGGCGACCTGGGCAAGTGAGATGGCTCAGCAGGTAAAGGTGCTTTTACCTGGTGACTGTGTTCATTCCCAGAACTCCCGAAGAGGGGGGAGGGGAGAACCAACTCACAAAGTTGACTTCTGACCTCCACATGCACAACCACTGACTGACACGCACAACTGTAATAGTAATTATTATTACTTTAAAAGTTTATGCCTAACCAGGCCTGGTACAAACGTAATCTCAGCTACTCCAGAGATGAAGGCAGAAGGATTTCAACATCAAGGCCTGCCTAGGTAACATAGTAAGACCTTGCCTTAAAACAAAACACAGTGCAACAAAATACAAACAAATGCAGAGGTACGTACTCTTTGTGCGGCTCTGGGTTCAATTCCCACTACCAACAAGGGGAAGCAGGGGTTCCTGGGAGTCCTTAGCAGACCGACTTCCTTTTCCCAGGTCCTGCCGTGCTTTAGCAACTGGGGCTCCTTGCACCACGGCTGGAAAAGGATTCCAGGACAAAAGCATATTATGTTGGATTAAGGACTGGCCTCTCTAACCAGAGGCTAAAAACCTCCACACCTAGAGCTGAAAGGCCCATTTCCTCAACCAGTGCACTTTGGTGGAGCTTCTCTGAGCAGAGACGAGCTTGGGAATCAGCCAGGCCCCACAAACAGAACAAGCTCTGAGGATTCCGACCAACAGCAGATCAGAGAGTGTCAGGTGGATCTCTGTGAGTCTGAGGCCAGCCTGGTCCACGGAGTGAGCTCCAATACAGAGAAAAACCCGTCTGGGAAACCAACAGACATCTTTTCTTTCTTTCTTTCTTTCTTTTTTTTTTTTTTTCTGTTTTGGAGGCAGAGCCTCATGTTGTCCAGACTGGCTCTCCCCAGGTATCTGAGGATGACCTTGAACTCCTTCCTGGCCCTCCTGCTTGGAACTCCCTTGCTGCTCCATAACTCAAGCTGTTATGCAACGCTGGAGGGCGAGCCCAGGGTTTCATTCATGGTAGAGAAGCAAAACTTTACCAACTGAGCTACATCTCCGACCCTATACAATTAAGAAAGGACTTACCTTTATTATTTAAATCATGTGTGTGTGTGTGTCTGGAGCTGGCTGCTATTAGGTGCTGAGAACCTAACTCAAGTCCCCGGAAGAGCAGTAAGTGTTCTTAACCACTGAGCCATCTCTCCAGCCTTATACAATTTTTAATAGTACCATTTTAGATAATTAAAAAAATTATTTATTAAAATAATGTATATGTAAGTACACTGTAGCTATCTTCAGACACCCCAGAAGAGGGCATCAGATTTTATTACAGATGGTTGTGAGCCACCATGTGGTTGCTGGGATTTGAACTCAGAACCTCTGGAAGAGCAGCCAGTGCTCTTGACCACTGAGCCATCTCTCCAGCCCCCATTTTAGATAATTTTAGTTCTGGCAAGAATGACCAGAACTAGCCGGGTGTGGTGGCACACGCCTTTAATCCCAGCACTCGGGAGGCAAAGGCAGGTGGGGTGTCTTTTGGTGTTAGAAAGAAAGAAAGAAAGAAAGAAAGAAAGAAAGAAAGAAAGAAAGAAAGAAAGAAAGAAGCCGGGTCTGGCAGCATATGCCTATAATCCCAGCACTTCAAAGACAGAGAGAGACAGAACCTGCGGCCCATGGGTCAGCCAGTGTAGCCAGCGCACAGCTCCAGGTTCAGAGCAACACCATCAAAACATAAGGTGGAGGATGCTGGAGGGATGGCTCAGTGGTTAGGAACGTTGGCTGCTCGTGCTGGGGACCCAGGTGTGGTTCCTAGCACCCACAAAGCAGCTTACAGCTGCCTGTAACTCCAGTCCCAGGGGATATGATGCCCTTTTCTGGTTTCTAAGGTACGCCCACATGCACACATCATTACCCTCAGGCACACATATATAAATGTAATTTGTAATAAGGGGAAGAGCAATAAAGGAATATATAGCTGGAGTAAAAGCTAGTCTTCACATGCAGGTACAGGCATGGGAGTACTCATGGGTGCACACACATACACTCACATATACACACTCAAATAATCATAACGGTTTTTTAAAGAAAGAAAACACTCCCACCATCACCGCCACCACCCACGCAAATCCGCAGAGCCTCACACTGCTAGTGGGAGCCCTACAGTGGTGCACACACACGGGTGAGTGCACCTACTTGCACCCTCGTGCCTTGTAGTCCTGGGCTGCAGCTTTGCCTTGGATCTGTTCATACAATCCTTAAAAGGAAATTTGCTCAGACTGGTATCTAATCCAGTAGAGTTAACTGAACAAGGCAAACAAACATATTCAAGAAGGAGACATCTCCCAGGCCAGACAGCCTCTGAGAATCTCAACAGGCTGGCTCAGACAGCATTTCTGGGGAAGCAGAAGAGAGGCATAGAAAACAACTGGGTTGGGCGAGGCTCAGAAGCCCTGATCCCCTGCGCCACCATAACAAATGAATGAATGAATGAATGAATGAATGAATGAATGAATGAAACGTGTGTGTGTGTGTGTGTGTGTGTGTGTGTGTGTGTACATGTGAATGTAACTAAAATCAAGGTTAAGAACCATTTCTTCTAGATCTAAGTGGGACATCCCCAAATTCAACAGCAAGTCACCCAGCTCGTTTTGAAGATGTTCTACTGGAGTTGAACAAGGTCAGTGTCCCTGGCTGCCCTCTTACCTTTGTTTCTCGAAGGCTATTGGATCAGGTCGTGGTCTGGGTAGGAGGTCAATCATGAGTCTGACATAACTGCTGATAATCTTCCCATAGCCAGCGGCCAGTACACTCATTAGGCAGTAGGGGTTGAAACAATCGAGGTAGACTCCTACTGGGACTGGACTGGGCCAGGATGGTATTGAGAGGTAGCACAATAGGGCTGGTGTAGCTGGGTCCCTGACCAATAGAGCCAACATTGCTGGGTTCCTGAGCCAAAGACAGATTTGAGGAATTGGAACAAATTCCTGGAATGTGTCTAGCCTGGCATGAAGGAATACACCTATTACTTGTTGGCTGGTCTTGCTACTGGGTGAAAGCAGCAAGCTCAGGGTGGGGCTGGCACTGGAGAGTCCAGCAAAAAGCCCATGTCATCTGTAAGTCTGTTTAGAAGGCATACGGGTGGATCTGCTACTGGACCAATGGAAACAAGCCTGCTCACGTGGGGGAAAGGAGGAGAGTAAAAGAGGCCTGCCAGAGGAGCCCATGATCCCTCCATGAGCAGTATTCCTAGAGCACAGGAGAGAAGCAGGAGTGGCCGGGTACCACCCAGGCCTCCCTTGGAACTGTCTCCCTCCCGCCAGGCTCTGTGCCTGCCCACTGCTTCCCTGCTAACTGAATCCCACTTGTAAGCAATGCCATCTTGGTTACCCTCGGCTAAAGTGCAGAATCCTGAAAGGAAAGGCACTCCAGTTCAACAGGTCTGTGGAGTTAGTTCATCAATTGTTCAACCGATTTGAGTCGGATGCATTGGGAAATGAGATTCATTCAGGGTGACTTAAGAAGATGCCATTAGAGCCGGCGGGCGTGGTGGCACACACCTTTAATCCCAGCACTCAGGAGGCAGAGGCAGGCAGATTTCTGAGTTCAAGGCCAGCCTGGTCTACAAAGGGAGTTCCAGGACAGCCAGGGCTACACAGAGAAACCCTATCTCGAAACCCCCCCCCCCCAAAAAAAAAGATTCCATTAAAACTCCAACTTTGGACTCTACACCTCTGGTCACCAGAAAGGGAGCTGGAGCTGAGGCAGGAGGATAGCAGAAAGATCTCCAACACTTCCATCACCCTTGAGGAGCTTTTAGCCTTGTTACAGGGAAATACACAATGAACAGGCCCAAGCACTGGCAATGTGGTGCTGGCAGGTCGTGCCCACCCCCTTCCTTCTCCTTTGCTCAACCTTTAGATTCTAAAGCCAGCCCCCCAAGGTCTATTCCCTTATCTGTCCACTTTCTTGTGCCTGACTAAAACTCCAAGGTCCAGCAATCAGAATTCATTATTTCGATACTCTGGTTAATGTGTTTAATCAGGACTTGTCAATTCAATCCAGCACAGACCCCCTCTCCCCTTAAAACCCACACCCACAGAAACACCTGCTGTCCGCCTTTGTCTGATCCAGAGGCGGCCCCCTTCCCCTCCCTCTGGGGTACTGTCCTTTGTGCTGAGAATTTGTTGTCTGGGTGTGTGCTGTGTAGCCTCCTCCATGGCAGAGCAAGGAAGTGTTACTAAGGGTCCCAGTGAAGGCCAGAGCTGAATGCGGCTGTGTCAAAGAGCCCTTTCACACACTCTCATGGCTGAGCCACACTGACTCTTTCATTCAGAGGCCCAGAAAGTTGGCTATTACAACCCCGTGGTTTTCTAAATATGAACATGGGTGTAAGGGTGTAACTTCCTGGTTCTGAGGCCTGCCTTGGTTCTGACCCTCCAGCATCCTTCCTAGGATGTATTAAAGGGAGTCATTCATAGGTGTTTGCAGGGTGCTTGGGGGTCCCACCCACCTTTTTTGCTTATTTTCTCCACTCTGTCCACTTGCCAAGTCCTGGTGGTGGGCTGAGTGGTTTCACAGTTGCTAAATTGTCTGTCACAGTAAAGCTCACAAGGCACCCTTGTGAGAATGTCACCAGCCAGACTGTCAGTGGGAAGGGAAGACTGTGACCATCAATCAAACGGAGCCAGTTGAGGTAGGTGGTCGAGGTGGTGTTCCTCTGTGTTCCCAGCACTCGGGAGAAGGAGCCAGGAGGGTCGGATCAAAACCAGATTAGCGAGTTCAAGTTCGAGGCCACTGTGGGCTACATGAGGCAATGGTTCAAAACAAGAAAGACAGAAAAAAAGTTAAAAGAGTTAGGCTTCGGGAATTAGAGAGGAGACCAAGAAGGGTGAAAATAGGGCATGAGGATGAGTGGGAGTGGGGGGAGAGGGTGCATGGGACAGGAAAGATGCAAATGGCTCTCAGGAAAGGGCCACAGGGGATAAGAGCAGCAAAGAGAGGGAGGCGAAGGGAAGGAGCACTAAGACACTTAGATTGTAAAATGCTATACTGATCTCTAATAGCTTGTATTGTGGAGAGCCGTGCTGCGAGCAATTGCAGTAGAGAGCCTTGCGTGCCGCGAGCAATCGCCATTATAAGATGGCACTGGCCTCCGCTGTGCCTAACTAGTAAACAAGCCTTGTGCGCAGGTGCAGGTGCGAGAGTGAACTCACTCCTAGTCACTGCCCATTCTCGGGGCGTAATAGTGGGGTGATGGGCGAGCAACAAATCAGGAGCTGACACGCCATATCAGGTGCTGAAACGCCATGGCTGAGGGCTATATAAGTGACTCCATTTTCTGGGGTCGGGGTCTTCCCTCTTGAAGAAGCAATAAAGCTTTTGTTGCAGAAGATTCCGGTTGTCCCGAGTGTGTTCTTGCCGGAGGGAACAAAAGCTCGGGATATTGTATGGTAATTTTACATTTTAAAAAGTTGAATACTTTTGAGACTTATTTACTTCTATTTCATTTGTATGCGTGTTTGTCTGAATGGATGTTTGTGTCCAAGAAAGCAAGAAAGAGGCATTGGATGCTTTGAGACTAGAGTTACAGAAAGTTGTAAGCTGCCACGTGAATGCTGGAAAATGAGTTTGAGTCCTCTCCAGCACACTAACATACAGTTAGTTTGTTAGTTGGTTAGTTAGTGTTTTTTCCCAGACTGAGTTTTTCTGTGTAACCCTGGCTATCCTGGAACTCACTCTGTAGACCAGGCTGGCCTTGAAGAACTTGCTTCTGCCTCCCAAGCACTGGGATCAAAGTCTGGATGCAAAATCTGCACAATCCTGGGCTTTGGCTTAATGGAGCGAGGTTCTCATGGTGTTAAGGAAAGATGGCCAGGGATATGGAGAGTCTTTGCTGCACTGGAGCTAGAAGTAGCAGTATGAATTCCTGTTTCCTAATATATACCCATGCCACAGTGTCTTTTTGTTGTTGTTTTGGTCTTTGTTTCCTGACTTAAGTTCTCTCTAGTACATAGCTCTGCCTGTCCTAGAAGTTGCTATGTATTCAAACTTACAGAGATCTACCTGCCTCTGTCTGCTGAGTGCTGGGATTAAAGATCCACACCATTCTGCCAGTCTTTGTCTCTGTGTGTCTGTGCATGTGCGGATGTGGACACATGTGCCTGAGGCTCACAACTCAATGTCCGAGCCTTCAAGCAGAGACACCCGTAGAAGTGAGTGTAGTTAGCAACCAGGTACCATTTTTTTCTTCATTTTCTTTTAACTGAAAATACTTTTTTCTAGCAATATATTCTGACCATGGCTTCCTTCCCCTCCCTCATTGCCTCCTGGATCTTCCTCATGTCCCCCACCCCCATCCAACTCCACACCTCCTCTCTCTCTTTTTATAAAACAAATAGGCAAATGAAAATAAACCAAACAAGACAGAATTAAAAAAAAAAAACAAAGAAAAAGCATTAGAAACACACACAAACACAGACACAAACACACGCATGATCATTAAAAAAAAAGCAAACGTAAAAACATAGAATTGGAAACTGTATATATATGTAAAAGACCGGTAAGGTTTAAAAAACGCCCCCCAAAGGCAGTATAACGCAAAATACCTCCCCAAATACCATTGAATTATTTTTGTGTTGGTCATCTGCTGCTGGGCATTGGGCCTGCCACGAAGTGTATACACAATGAGAGACTCCATTCAAAACTTATTTTTCTCAAGCAGCTGTCAGTTAGAGATAGCTTCTTAGTTAGGAATGAGACCTAATGCCCACCTCCATCTCCCAGCACTGGGGCCACATCTGGCTTGGACCTGTGCAGATGTGTGTGCTGCCACAGTCTCCATGTGGTCAGTCCTGTCGTGTCTGGAGGACACTGTTTCCTTGGCGTCTCCCATCCCACCTGGCTCTTACCTCCTAGTCTGCATACTTCCCTGAGTCCTGAGGGGAGGAATTTAATAAAGCCATACCCTCTCAACCGAGTTTTCCAAGATCTCCGTGTCTCTGGATATTGGTCAGGTGTGGCTCTCTGCATCAGTTCCTTTCTGCCATAGAAGGAAGCGTCTCTGATGACGGCTGAGCAAGACTGATCAGGTGTGGTTCCATGTATCCATTTCTAAACAGCAAACAGAAGGTCTTTGAGAATGGCTTGCTGTTGGTTTGGGTTGGGCAAATTGAAGGCTGAACCAGAAAGTAAGTAGTGCTCAAAGAATTGTCGTTCTCTGAGGCTGATCTAGAAGACCCTGGAAAGCAGTATGGACTGATCACCACTGGTCAAATGTGGGACAAACGTCCCAATAAGTAATGTTGCCTGTACCTCGCTGAGTAAGGACCTTTACTGATTCAGTAATGTTCAGCAAACCAATAATTCAAAATAATGCAATACATAAATGATAAGCAAGGGTGAGGGAAACCTTCATTACAAGAAAATGTCACTAAACACAGGATAGCGGAGGTAGAGAGTCGAGAGCAGAAACTTAACCTGGTGAAAGCTTGGTCAGAAAGAGGCAACTCTAACTGCCCTCCCACCCTCAGAGTCTATGACTTTGGACTGAACCAACTGCAGATCAAAACTATTTTCCTTACTTGTGTCAAAACATTGTATCTGCTCTCCTTGCATTGTTTTCTAAATGACACACGACATACTGTAATGGTTATTTATAGTAGGCAACAAATCAGAGGAAGACTGGAGGTACATGAAGCAGCTGCCATAGGGCCACTGCTCTCAAATACCAATGTGATTGTGCCCACTTCCACTTACAGAAGAGAGTTTCTCCTTCATAAAGCACCCAGGAAACTCTGGGCAACAGAAGCTGCTGGGAGAATATACCCTCTGTAGGAGGGGTGAAGAAACGTCACTGTTAGAGGCCTGGGGTATGGAAAGCAGCAAGCTTGCCTCCTGTGTATGAGACCCTGAATCTGATGCTCTGAACTTGAAAAACACAAAAAAGCAACCCAGGGCTGAGGTACAACAGCTACACCTGTAACCACCGGCTATTAAGGGAGGCAGAGGCACAGAGTCTAAAGTTCAAAGCTGTCTCAAAAAAAAAAAAAAAAAACCAACAAAAAGTAAGTAAATATAAGGGCCAGAAGTGTAGCTCAGTGGCTGGGTGCTTGCCTAGTATTTGAGAGGCTCCAGATTCATGTTTGCATTCACATAATCTCTGGTGAGGTCTTACATGGGAATTCAAGAGAGCTGTGCCTTGGAGAGCCCAGCTATCAGCCCTGTGCAGGGAGACACTTAGGCCTACCTCATTGGTCCTGTGCTACAGTTACAATGATGGCAAGAATCATGTAGACTTTGCTGTGGGGCTGAGGGTGCGGTCCATGGTCCTTCTCAGCTGAACTCTGGTCTTCTGAAAGCACAGTGTGTGCTCTGAGCCGCTGTCTGTACTGGCACTTGTGTGAAGCCCTGGGTTTAGTCTCAATACAGAAGAAGAAGAGGGGGAAGAGGACTCCACATCTTTCTATGTCTTTTTTTCCCTGTTATCCACAGTTCTGAAGAGTTAGATTGTCTGCCTGGGGTCAAAGATCCCTCAGTATATCCCTGTGAGCAGGAGGGAGTGGTGGCCACTTACCTGGTTTCAGTGGTTTGTGCATTGCAGTATGGAAACTAAAAGCATCGGTGCAAGTCACATGCTTCCCGGAACTCGGTTCAGCTTTATGACAATTAGAAAATAAAGCTACTAGATTTCCCAAGCAGTGACAGTATTTGAATGTTTATGCAAACAATTTCATTTTTTAGTTGTGTGTATGAGTTCATGCGTGCGAACACAGAGAACTGCAGGTGGGTGGATGCAGCCACCTGACATCACTGCTAAGGACTGATGCTGGGTCCTCTGCAGGAGCAGTTCATGCCCTTACCCACCCTGCAAACAGTGTGGTACACAGTGAAAGATAAAATATCAGATCCAGCCGGGTGTGGTGGCCCACGCCTTTAATCCCAGCACTCGGGAGGCAGAGGCAGGTGGATTTCTGAGTTTGAGGCCAGCCTGGTCTACAGAGTGAGTTCCAGGACAGCCAGGGCTATACAGAGAAACCCTGTCTCGAAAAACAAACATATATATATATATATATATATATATATATATATATATATATTTATGTATGTATATATATCGGATCCGGACCCCTAAGACCAAGTTCTCAGCATAAAAGAGGTTTATTTACCCCAGACAGACAAAGGACAGGAAATAAGAGACAAAGACAGGAGACAGAGGATGAGGGAAGAGGAAAAGGGAACAAAGGAGAGAGAGGAGAGGGAAAAGGGACATTTGTCCCAGAGTGGGACCAAGGGCTGCTTCTCGATAGAGAGGAGACAGATGTGGCCCATAGGAAAAAGATGCTTTATACAGGTAAAGGGAATGCCCCGTGGGAGGATGGGGTGTTTACTTTTAATTGGACATGTTAATTAGGTGAGCTAAAGAGGGCTTTTCATTGCTGGACTCCAATACTTTGATAGTCCGACTTCGGTTGTAGCCTCAGGAGGAGGAAGTGGCCAAATAAGGGAATAGACCTTGGTGGCTAAGGTTAGGAATGTAATCTAAGGGTTTTAGTAAGGCAGAGGAAATGAGAGATCTGGCCAGAGTTCCTTCCTATAGTATTTGGACTTCTCAATATAAGTAAAATTTTGTATTGAGAGCAACCAATTGGCGTTGGTAGCATTTTATAAGAAAGTAGAGTCCATTTGTTTGCTATGTTTTTTTAAGTACTCATTTGGTTGTGTGTGTGTATGAATGTACGTGTCTCTGTGGGTGTGTCTGTGTGTGTATGCATCTGTGTGTTTCTGTGGTATATGTCTCTGTGTTCATGGGTGCATGTGTATATATGTGTGTCAGTATGCCTGTGTGGGTGCATGCATGTGTGTGCTTGTGTATACATGTGTGTCTATATGTGCATGTGTGTCTGTGTACATACGAGTGTGTGCCTGTATGTGTGTGTACATGCCTCTGTAGAGGCCACAAGAAAAATCAGGAAGTGTTGTTAACAGTTGAGCTACTTTTCCAGTCCCGGGAATTGCTCATTTTTTAATATTGTTCATTTTCCGTGTGTATTCTCATAAGTTTGTTATCAAAATTTGGAAACTACTTCTTTTTCTTTTTCTTTATTTATTTTGACTCTTCAGCAGAGGTAGCAAGAGAGACCGTTTATTTTACACGACTTATACTCGGCTACACGTGAGAACAGATGAGTCCAAAGTGACACAGGTTCATTCGGGGCAGAGAGCCAGGGAGACTGTTTTCATGCAAGGAAGGTGGTCTCGGTGACCTGACAGTGATGTCCCAGATCCATCTGCTGAGACTTATTACAGACAGCAGCATACAGCCCAACAACTTGAGCCAGCATCCCGGCCTTCAGCATCTGTTACCTCTGTTTCCCCTTCCTTTGTGGATGTACAGGCTGTTTTACTTGGGCCTCTGCCTCATCCTTCTCTTGAGCTTCAGCCTGCACAGTTGCTTCTCAAGGAAGTTGGTGCTAAGACAAAGAGAGCTTCTTTTTTATTTTTTTAAGTTTATTTATTATGTGTATAGGTGTTTTGATTGCATGTATGTCTATATGCCACACATGTAGCTGGTGCCAAAAGAGGTCAGGAGAGTGTGTCAGGTCCCCTGGAACGATTGTGAGCTACCATATGGGTATTGTGATTGAACCTGGGTCCTCTGGAAGAGCAGTGCTCCTAACCACTGAGTGATTTCTCAGCCCAAACTACTAAATTAAAAAAAAAAAATCAATGAAATTTCTAACCAGAGGTAAAAGTGATGGTGGACTGTAAGGAGCCGTCCTCACATTCGCCATTATAAGATGGCACTGACACCTGTGTTCTAAGTAGTAAACAAACCATCTGCACATGCGCTGGGGTAGTTTCCCACCCCATGTGCTCTGCCTTTCCCGTGATGACAACTCTGGCTGATGGGTTGCAGCCAATCAGGGAGTGACACGTCCGAGGCGGAGGACAGTCCTCCATAAAAGGGAGGGGGCTCCGCCATCTCTCTCTCTCTCTGGCTCTCTTCTCCACTGGCTCCTGATGGGGTAAGCAATAAAGCTTGTGCCGCAGAAGATTCCGGTTGCCCTGAGTGTGTTCTTACCAGGGGGAACAAAAGCGGCGGGCAACAAATGGTGCCGAAACCGGGGAGCTACTACATCACGGGGAACGGATGCGCGTTCGTTACAGCTTTACAAGGTATGTCTGGTCTTGAACTTTCTCTAGTGTTAAAAGCCCTTTTATTTCTTTTCACATGTCAACAAGTGGTTAAGGCAGGGTGGAGAATTCTGGACAAAATTCAAGACAGTCTATCAGAAGTAAAGCGGGGAGAGAGAGCAGGAAAAAAGAGAAAGCATGGCGCGCCAAATAAGTATACAGGCCTTTCCACGGGTCTTGAACCCGAGGAAAAGTTAATGTCAGGGAAAAATACCTGGGGAGAGATTAGAAGGAAAGAGGAGAAAAGAGATGAGTTTAAAGAGCCAGTTCTTAGTAGCTGTAAATCAGATAAAAAAATTAGCACCTCTGAGGAAACAGACTTAGAGGAGGGAGCAGCTCGTTATGAGAGAGAAATGCGAGCTTATAGGTCAAGAAAAAAGCCAAAAGCGGCTGGCAAAGGCCAGCTTGCTGCTCGGCTTCTGGGCAGTTGGCTTCAAGGTCATAGTGCACCTCCACCCTATGCGGAGCCCCCGCCCTGCGTAGTGCGTCAGCCCTGTGCAGAGAGGCAGTGCGCGGACTCGTTCATTTCAAGAGAGGCACAAAGGAAGATACAACAGGCATTTCCGGTCTTTGAAGGAGCCGAGGGTGGGCGTGTTCACGCTCCGGTAGATTATACACAGATTAAAGAGCTTGCCGAATCGGTCCGTAAATATGGAGCCAATGCTAATTTCACCTTGGTGCAGTTAGGCAGGCTTGCTGGCAAGGCATTAACTCCTGCCGTCTGGCAAATGATTGCAAAAGCCGCTCTCCCCAGTGCGGGCAAATATATGGAATGGAGAGCTCTATGGCAAGAGGCTGCACAAACGCAGGCCCGAGCAAATGCTGCCACTTTGACTCCAGAGCAGAGAGATTGGACCTTTGACCTGTTAACGGGTCAGGGAGCTTATACCGCTGATCAAACAAATTATCACTGGGGAGCTTATGCCCAAATTTCCTCCACGGCTATTAAGGCCTGGAAGGCGCTCTCCCGAACAGGTGAAGCCACTGGACAATTAACAAAGATACAGCAGCTGAACGTCATTGTTCAGAGCCAGATAGGCCCAAAGAGATGGTTAAATGGAAAGATGTTTTAAATAACAAATGGAAAGGCCCGGATCCTATTTTGATAAGATCCAGGGGAGCTGTTTGTGTTTTTCCACAGAATGAAGACAACCCATTTTGGATACCAGAAAGACTCACCCGAAAAATCCAGACTGACCAAGGGAATACTGATGTCCCTCGTCTTGGTGATGTCCAGTGCGAAAACAACAAAGGGAGAGCAGCGTTGGGAGATACAGAATTGGACGGCTAAATTTGAACAGACCCTTTGAAAATTGAGACTTGCCCCACGCACTTGGACCTGTCCCTGACCTAAGCACTATCTTTTCAACATTTTCCTTCTTTAAAGAATGGGTGGGGGTGGAATTATTTGGAGCTGTTCTTTGCTGTGGATTAGTGTTGCTTCTCTGATTGGTCTGTAAGCTTAAGGCCCAAATTAGGAGAGACATGGTGGTTATTTCCCAGGCGCTTGCAGCACTAGAACATGGTGCTTCCCCTGATATATGGTTATCTATGCTTAAGCAATAGGTCGCTGGCCACTCAGCTCTTGCACCCCACGAGGCTAGTCTCATTGCACGGGATAGAGTGAGTGTGCTTCAGCAGCCCGAGATAGTTGCACGGCTAAGCACTGCAGTAGAAGGGCTCTGTGGCATTTATGAGCCTATTCTAGGGAGACATGTCATCTTTCAAGAAGGTTGAGTGTCCAAGTGTCCTTCCCCCAGGAAAAACGACACGGGAGCAGACCAAGACCCCTTCGGGTGATGAGCCTGGGAGGAGGTTTTGTGTAAAGCCCCTATTTTACACACTGGGGATTTGACCTCTATCTCCACTCTCATTATTATGGGTGGCCTATTGCTCTTAAATAAAAGAAAAGGGGGAGATGTAAGGAGCCGTCCTCACATTCGCCATTATAAGATGGCACTGACACCTGTGTTCTAAGTAGTAAACAAACCATCTGCACATGCGCTGGGGTAGTTTCCCACCCCATGTGCTCTGCCTTTCCCGTGATGACAACTCTGGCTGATGGGCTGCAGCCAATCAGGGAGTAACACGTCCGAGGCGGAGGACAGTCCTCCATAAAAGGGAGGGGGCTCCGCCATCTCTCTCTCTCTCTGGCTCTCTTCTCCACTGGCTCCTGATGGGGTAAGCAATAAAGCTTGTGCCGCAGAAGATTCCGGTTGCCCTGAGTGTGTTCTTACCAGGGGGAACAAAAGCGGCGGGCAACAGTGGACATGTGATCCCAGTACTCCAGAAACGGATGAAGAAGAATAAGTCCAAGCCCAGCCTAGGCTACACGGGACGGAGAATCACACCTCTGAGGGTAGCTTAGGCTATATAGTAAGATCTTATTCCCTC
Organism: Mus caroli; assembly: GCF_978045245.1. Taxonomy (NCBI): domain Eukaryota; kingdom Metazoa; phylum Chordata; class Mammalia; order Rodentia; family Muridae; genus Mus; species Mus caroli. The sequence goes on along the minus strand of NW_028227267.1, from coordinate 42,830,008 downwards.
CTTCAATCCCCCAAAAAAGATAGGAAGGAAGGAATGAACAAATGAAGGAATGAAGAATGAAAGGAAAAGAAGAAAGTAGATCCAGGGACAGAGCTCAGCTGGAAGAGAAGCTGTCTGTTGAGTACAAAGCCCTGGGCCAGATGCCAGCCATCTTATAAGACATGAGTGGTGACACACACCTGTAATCTCAGCACGTGAGAAGTGAAAGCAGAGGAACTGGAAACTCACATCCATCCTTGGCAGTGCATCAAGCTCCCGGCCATCGGGAAGGCTGTGTGCAGACTCTGTATAGATACCATGTCATTACCAGGAACTCCAGTCTTCACCTAATTTGCTGCTTGCAGCAAGCCTCAGGCTAATGAGCTCTCTCACAGGCAGTGCCAACGATACTTAATGAAGTCACCTAAGAGCTGGGTTTTAGTATAGACCAGCATCTAATATATGCTCAGAGGGGGACACCATAGCCCTGCCCAAAAGGCATGTCCTGAGTCTACTCATGAGGAAACACAAGGCAAGCCCAAACTCAAAGACAGTCTACATCTGAAAAACGTCAGAGTAAGGAAACAAAAAGAGAGTCTCTAGGATAAAACTGTTCCAGGATAAAAGAGCATAAGTAGACTTGACAACAACAACAAAATATTATGTGGTCTTGGAAATCCTAGACTCAGGAGGAAAAGCAAAAACAAAAACCAAGCAGATCGCTGGAGCCATCAAAGAAAGAAATAAGGACAATGGTTAATTTTGATTTCATTAACAGCACTGTGGCTGTGCAGAGGACACAGCTCCTAAAAGCTAGATGACACGGTACACATCTATCTTTAACCCTAGCATTTAGGAGCTAGAGGCTGAAGGATGAAAAGTTCAAGGTCAGCCTTGGCCACAAGGCAAGTTCAAGGCCAGCCTGCGCTATAGGAGGATCATATCACAGAAAACAAAACAAAACAGAACCTGTCTTTTCTTGTGTTGGAAAATGCAACACTGGAGTGTTTATAGGTAAACGCCACCCTGTCTCTCCTAACGCTTGAGTGACTTGAGAAGTTGTGGGGTCTGTAGAAAGTATTTGGGTCACGGACACTTCCTGCTACAGAGTTCCCGTGATTATGGGTTAGCTGTCACAAGAGGGGACAGCTATAATGTACCCTGTCGCAGCTTTGTTCCGTTTCTTGTTACAAAGAATCTGTTTGCATTTCTGCTTTTCTTTGTGAGTTAAACCAGCACAGAGCCCAACTCTCTCTTGAACTTCCTAAGACTATGAACTAAAAGAAACCTTTTTTCTTTATAAATGAATCACTGTCAGGTGCTCTGTTGTCACAATGGAAAATGAACTCAGTGACTGAGAAACTATGTGAGGGGCTGAACCAATGGCTCAGCAGTTAGGAATGCTGACTGCTCTTGCAAAAAGGAACTGAATTTGGTTTCCAGTATCAGGCTGCTCACAACCGTAGCTCTAGTTCCAGGGGATCCAATGCCCTCTGTCTTCTGTGGACATTTGCACAAACATTGTGCACATAAGACTCACAGATAGCCGGGCAGTGGTGGCACACGCCTATAATCCCAGCACTTGGGAGGCTGAGGCCAGCCTGGTCTACAGAGTGAGTTCCAGGACAGCCAGGGCTATACAGAGAAACCCTGTCTTGAGAAACCAAAAAACCAACCAACCAACCAAACAAACAAAAAAACTCACACATAACCATAAATGAAAATAATAAATAAATATCGGACTGGGTAGAGGGCACAGTGCATGCCTTTAATTTAGGCAGAGGCAGGCAGATCTCTGTGTGAGTTTGGAGACAGCCAAGACTACACAATGAGATATATATGTGGGAATCCTTTGTATGAGTCTTTCTTGCCATTTTTCTGGATGACAGAAATTATATAAATTAGAAGCGAAGCAGCCCATGGATGTGGTCAGAAGACAAGTCCTCGGGATCTGTCCATCTGAAGGTCTATGCTTCTTGCTGGGGCCAGAGAAAGGGGAAGTAAGGCACTTCGATACCTGTGGGAAGGGACAGGTTGACACTCTCCAAAGCAGGCTTAGTGGCTGGAGCATTTGCTATGCAAATTCTGTCAGCCCAGGATCTGAGGCTAGGACTCAGTTTTGGGCAGAGTCATCAAGCCGGAGAACAGAGGTCTTGCAGCTGTTTTGTGTCAGATGAGTCATAGGCTCCACGTAGCAAACAGCAAACAAACGTGTCCTAGGTAAATATGGGGACTGTATTAGGGTTTCTTGTCGTCCATAAAAGTAACTACTGTCCAAGCTTGCTTTTGTTACAGCCCATTAATAAATAGAATGTGTGTGTGTGTGTGTGTGTGTGTGTGTGTGAAGAAACCCGAATTTTTTTTTTAAATGTGGTCATCTTTACGTAAGAGCATGGCCTGGGAATGTTTCTCTGTCTAGTGGTAGAGACACAAGTTTTCTCTGAGAGGCAGTTCCTCTCCTAGAAGTAAAGGCCCTCAGGGCCACCTCTGTGGCCCTTTACCTGATGCTAGTTGTCCCCTTTCCTACATCTCTGTCTTGCCTCAGTCTCTGCATTGCTAGTGATACAATTCCCCCCATGTTGTTGCTTTTGGGAGCTGGGGTGGGCTGTAGAGATTGGCCAATGGCTGTGTTGGTTGCGTTTATCAACCTGACACAAACTATAGTCATTTTGCAAGAAGGAACTTCAACCAAAGGGTGACCTCCAACAGCCTGTAAGCAAGTCAGTGGGAGCATTTTTTCTTGATAATGATTGGTTTGGGAGGCAGGTAGTCCTGGGAAGTCTAAGGGACCCTTAGGGAGCACGTCAGCATGTACTGTTTCTTCATGACCTCTGTGAATTTCTACCTCTCAGATCTTCCTTGAGTTCCTGACCTGACCTGTCCTGACTTCCCTCCACGACTGTGAGCTGTAAGCCAAATAAACCCTTTCCTCTCTAAAGTGCATTTGGCCAGTGGTCTGTCACAGTGACAGAAACCAAACTTGACCAGGGTCAAAAGCACTTGTTACACAGTCGTCCTGGTTAGCCTGCATCTCAGCACCCACATAACAAGTCAGGCATGCCAAGTCCAAGAGAGGCAGAGGTGCAAAGTTCTCTGAGTCTTGCTGGCTTCCAATTTAGTTGAAAAAAAAAAAATATTGCCCCAGGTTCAGGGGAAAATTCTGCATGGAAGCATTAAGCAAGCTACAGAGGAGGACACCGGATTTTCTCTTCTGGCCTCTACAAGTGTGCACAAGTGTGTGCAGCCACATACTACACGGTGCGTGAACTCACACAGGAACATGAGTACCACAATCAATAACTCAATTACAAAAACATGTGGGGTCTTAGCTTTTTGTTTTAGCCTGCACGTCCCATACATTTAAAAAATTTATTTATTTATTTATTTATTTAGTTAGTTAGTTAGTTTTTTTTTTTTTTTTTTTTTAGACAGGGTTTCTCTTTATAGCCCTGGGTGTCCTGGAACTCACTTTGTAGATCAGGCTGGCCTCGAACTCAGAAACCCGCCTGTCTCTGCCTCCCAAATGCTGGGATTAAAGACGTGCACCACCAACGCTCGGCTGTCCCACACTTTAAAGGACAAATAGGACAACCTTCTTCTTCTTTTTTTTTTGGTATTTGTTTTTTTTTTTTAATTTTTAAAAAAATTTTTAATACTTTTTTATTACATATTTTCCTCAATTACATTTCCAATGCTATCCCAAAAGTCCCCCACGCCCCCCCCCCCCAGGCCATCTTTCGATACATATGCAGCTAGAGACAAGAGCTCCGGGGTACTGGTTAGTTCATCATGTTGTTCCAACTATAGGGTTGCAGATCCCTTTAGCTCCTTGGGTACTTTCTCTAGCTTCTCCATTGGGATAGGACAACCTTCTTAAAACAAGGGGAGGTCAATTTGGGGACCCTCGGACGTGTGAGAGATCTTGTAAGCGCCGCTGACCCTCCATAGTTTGACTCCAAACTGTGCCTGGGAGGGGCCTGGAATGAATGAACAGGTCGGGAGGAGACAGAGGCTTGCTTTCCCTTTTCTGCTGCCCACCTGGCCTGCGAGGACTGTTCCTACCTCAGGACACGGGGCAAGGTGCCTGTCCTTAAAACACCTGGCCAGGTTACTGCCAGTACAGCCATAGGGGGCCATGGAAAAACACCCGTGCCTCTGAGCCATGCTGAGTCATCTGGGCGTAGGCACTGCTGGGTTTCATTCTTGCAACATAAAGAGCTAACAGAATCCAGACAGAATCTAGGCTGGGTTTTGTAACGCCTTTTTTTTTTTTTTTTTTTTTTTTTTTAACCTTTAAATATTTTTATTTTACGCGTTTGGGGTTTTGCCTGCATGTACACCATGTGCATGCAGTGCCCACAGAGGCCAGAAGAGGGCGTCAGATTGCCTGGGACTGGAGTTACAGATGGAGCGTGTGCTGCCAATCAAGCCCAGGTCCTGCGGAAGAGCAGCTCATGCTATTACCCACTGAGCCTTCTCAGCAGCCCGGTAACACATTTTAAAGACAAGTTCAGAACACATTCACTTCATGAACTAAATAGGCTGCTCTAGAGGCTGGGAGAGACAGCAGTACACAGAAGCAGCTTAGTCGCCAGCTCACCTTTGAGGGATCTGAGTGCTCCGGCAAAGGCGGTATGATGTTTGATCTCTGAAAGGTGATCAAGAAGTCACTGGGATTTGCCGCTCTCAGTGAGTCTCCAAACCTCTGATCTCTTTGGCTTTAACCACTGTTGGTCTTGGGCTTCTCCCTGGACAGAATTTTATAGACTAAAAGTCCCCTCCATCTTCCTTCCCCAGACCGGAAGTCTTAGTTTAGAATAGAGATCTGTGTGGTCCAGGGCAATGTTGCTTCAGGTATCTGACTTTAGAACTACAGTTTACAGGAGATCATCTGGAAGGCAGGTGGGCTAGCACTTGACCACCACAGACAAGCCTCGTGGCCTCGTTTATTTTCCTCACAGCTCCAAAGCATTGCCTTTAGGCAGAGACCCGAGGCAGGGATGGTACCTGGCCCTGCAGCCACAGTCCTGCTGATTCTGAGGAAAATGCTCTGCAAGATCAGCTGGGAGAGTCCAGAGTCTAACACCCACCGCGGTGCTGCGGCCACATCCAATCCCAGAGTCCACCTCACCTCTCACATGGGGTTCACAACTTGGCATTTAATCACAAGACATTTGCTTTCCCTGGTGAGAGGGAAGACTTGGGAAGCAGGCACCTGCTGCCTTTTCCCTTCCTGGTTTTCCTTCCGCCTCCTGAGCTGGGCAGAGAGAGGTCCTTTTGAAGGAAGTGGGTAAAGAGCCTGGGATGTGGCAACAGAAACCATTCTTTCCAGGCAACAAGTTAGTGTCCTGACGCTGGCGTGTGGAGCCAGAGGTGGCATGGCTGGTGGGCCACACTACCACACGTGGATGTCTAGGACCTGAATGTCTGTGTCTCTGGGTGTGTACTGGCATGTGAATTACACTGGAGCCTTCTTGCCTAAGAAAATTTTACACAACTCAGGGCACATAACTATATATAAGTGGGTATAGAAGGCAAATTGACAGATAATACATTACAAAAAATATTATTTTAAAAAAGTCTTTTAAATTAAAAAAAATTATATTTATTGTGTGTATGTATATGTGTGATGCTGCTGCTGCTGCTGCTGCTGCTGGTGTGTGAGTTAGATACATACCCACTACAGGGTGTATGTATGTATGTATGTATATAAAGATCGTCACAGGACAACTTTCAAAAGTCAATTCTTGCCTCCTAATATGTATGCCTTAAGTTTTCCTTTTACAAACCTGAATCAATTTAAGGAATAAACAGATAACAAGGTAAGCTGCTTAAAAAATATTTACCAAGCTGGTGTACGCCTTTGATCCCAGCATTTGGGAGGCAGAGGCAAGCAGGTCTCTGAATTCAAGCCCAGTTAGGTCCATAGAGAGTTCCAGGAAATCCAGAGTTCCATAGAAAAATGTGGCCTCCCTTCCCCCAGCCTGGAACCTGCCTGCTCAAGAACTGATCTTGTTGGCTGGGCAGCAGATTTATGGCCCCATAAGCTGTCCTCTTTGAGTAACTCGGGGCCTGGGGCTGACCCCTTTCCTCGTTTCCCGGCACCGGGCGGCTCAAAACCCTTGGTTTATGCTTACAATCTTTTGTCCAGTGGCGGCCCTTCTCACACTGGGGACATATTTCTGGGGTACGGCCTGTTTGTCTACCCTTGGCGCCCTTGTTCTTAGGACAATTACTTTTAAAATGATCCAAACTTCCACAATTAAAGCATGCATTATTTCCTCGTTTCCTCGAGAACATTGCTTGCGCGTGGGTTCCCTGCGAGAACTCGCAGGAAGGCCCGATGTCTGCGCAAAGACGGACATATCCCGCCAAATCTGTCTGTCCCTTATGCGGTTGAATTGCAGCTCAGCAAGTTGCGTTAGCATTCTCATAAGCCAGCTGCATAACAAAGGGACTACCTGTGTCTGGACTTCCAAGGATTCTACTAGCGGAAATCAACAGCCTGTCCACAAAGTCCTGATATGGTTCATCAGAACCCTGCCGAATGCTAGCTAAACTTCCACCAGTATCTCCTTTAACTGGCAACCTTCCCCAAGCACGGCGTGCGGCTGTCGCAACTTGCGCGTACACTGCAACGGGAAAATCAATCTGATTTGTCTGTCCCTCATATGGACCCTCTCCTAAAAGCATGTTGCTATCCCAGTCTGGGTTACCAGCCTGAGCATTAGAAGCAGCAGTTTTCTTACTGGCGTCTCGCCATTCAGAATCCCAAAGCAAAAAATCTCCTCCTGACAGGGTAGCCTTGGACAGAGTCTTCCAATCTGAGGGGGTTAAGTTTGACTCCGCAACTGTGTCCAATAATGCTTGAGTGAATGGGGCTGAAGGACCATATTGCACAACAGCTGCCTTTAACTCTTTTAACAACTTGAAATCCAAGGTCTGGTAATGTCTGGTCCTAGCATCTTGCTGATCAACTACCTCGACCACAGGAAAGGCCAGCGTATTAGACGAATTCTGTCCTTTTCCATGAGCCTGACTCACAACTCTTTCTAGCAGCACTTGGTGAACTACAGAAGAGTTACTCTTCTCCGCTTCTGAGATCTTTTTTAGTTCCCGAAGCTCATTAGTCAGCCTCTGAAGCTTAATCTCAAACTCTAACTCGCTTAGCCGTGTGTCCCTATGAGTAGCACCTCCCGAAGTGGTGACTATAGGTGAAGCAGGAGATTCGCAAGAGGACCAATTCTCATAGTTTCCACCTTTATCAATTTTTGAGTTAAGAAGATCTTTTTCTGAGGAGGCCTTCTCTGATAGGCACTCCTCCTGAAATACCACAAGCTCCGCCTGAGGGCGATTTAGCCCTGGAGAAGTTGCATCTTTTATAGCATCATTTACAAGCGCCCAGAGACCTAGGGTAAAATTATCTGTCTGAGCGATATTCAGGGCCTCACCAACTTTCTCCCAGGTTCCACAATCTATCATTTCTTCTTCTTTGAACCATGGACAACAGCTATCTATCTTATCTAAAAAATTTCTTACTAATTGTACTTCAAGCCTTACTCCTTTTTCCTTAAGCAACTCCTGAAAACTAAAAACAACCGCCTGATCCATGACTTTGAACCCTTCCTTCTTCCACCTAAGCAGTTTTCTAAAAAACTGCGGCACACCGCCTGTCTCCGTATCTAGTTCCAATTAACGAACTGCTGACCCCAAGCAGAAACAGTGTTGAGTCAGCACTGGTTCAAACTTGATTCGGATCCTACCGCATCCTCAGCAACACTTTACAAAACTGAAATTTTTTAGGCTAGCGCTAGCATGTGTACCTGTCCGTTGCTCCGATGCTCCTCCGATACGAAGATCCTTTCCTTTCTTGTGGAGCTCCACACAGCAGTCGTTTCTCTTAGCATCTCTCTGCCATTCTTCAGGTCCCTGTTCGGGCGCCAACTGTTGCGGCCCGCCCGCGGTCCACAATACGAACGGTTCAACTGAAAATGGCAGTTCTCTGAAAAGAGAGGAATCTAGACGGGGCGGAAGAAAAGAATGGAGCCAGGACAACAAGTTCTGATCAAGGCTCAATTTTACTAATTTCAGACACCAGTTATAAAGGAAGGGGGAGGGAACCCAACTTCCCGCCAAGTAACTCAGGGTCCAGTAGCAGGACGAACACATGTGTGCCTCCAGGCAGCAAAGGCAGGTTCCAGCAGTGGGCGTGGCAGGACGAATGAGCCGGTAGCTCCACCCTTGAGCAGGCAGGTTCCAGGCTGGAAAAAGAGAGGCCACAGCTCTTTCTCTTTCTTTACCTTCCTCTCTTTCTTTCTTTCTTTTACATATGTGAATACACTGTCACTCTCTTCAGACACACTGGAAACCATTTTCGTCTGTACTGTGGTTAGGCTCTCTCAGACCCTTCTCCTCCTTGGGTCCCCCTGTCCTCCACAGAGCTACTCTTGCTTCTTCTCCCTGTCCCCTCCCACTTGTCACTTCTAAAGTTTCCCCTCTGTCCACAGGTCACTCCACATCCTGTGCAGTGTGCCTCCAGAATGTCACCCACCCACTTCTGAAGACTGGGTCGCTCCTCCGTCCAACTTCAGACATGGTAGACACTCTCTGCAGAGCCCGCCAGTATCCCAGGACACACTCATCTCCCAGACTAACCACCAGCATGCTCATCGGTCCTTGTGTCTCTCACAGGGCCCTGCAGCTGCCTCAGTTGATTGGCCTGAGGCTCATCAGCTGCTCCAGCTGCCCCAGCTGCTCCAGCTGCTCTTGTCTCTCAGCAGGTAGCTTCCTGACTCACTCCCTCAAGTGCAGGCCTTCTTCAGCTTGATTTCAGGAAATGGAGTCTGAGCATAGTCTAATAATCTTGGTGTGGTTTAAGAGAATGAAAAAAAAATGCAGCAGACACACACACACACACACACACACGAAGGGGGCTTTGTTTTTGAGACAGTGTCTCACTATCTGTATCCCCGGCTGGTCTTAAATCTATGGCAATCTTGTCTTCTATTCCCAAGGTCTGTGATTATAGGTATGGACCACCACACCTGGCTAGAAGTGACTATTTATTTACTTCATATGCTTGTATACCTGTGCGCTTAGGTGTACTGTGGGTGTGCAGATGGCCTCAGAGGTCAAAGGGTTTGGCATCTCCTGGAAAGCAGAGTGACGTGCAATGTCACAAATCCAATGTCCGTCCTGGAAACCAAACTGGGGTCTTCTAGAAGAACAGCAAGCCACATGCCAGCCTGTAGAAATAGTGTTAAAACCAGTGGTTTCTCTCTCAGCCATCTCTGTGGATGTCATCTTAGGCTGGGCCCTGACTGGTCTGGGTGACGACAGCTTTGGGCCTCTGTCTGTCAGCCTTCTGTGCTGTCTCTCACTTCAGCTTCTCTCAACTTCTTCTTCTTCCCATGGTGGAGGCAACAGCATTTTCCCAAGAATCCACACGACTTCATCACACTGACTAATTCTTCCTTCTCCCAGAATCTCACATCCAACAAGGCCCAAGCTGAGTTTCCCCCACCAATGAAATCTCCCACATCCACCTCTCCTCCCTGCTTACAGCTTCTCCTTTGAGTCCTCAGCCTCCTCTGAACCCTCATCCATCCTTTTTCCAATTAAACCTCCCTAAAGCAAAAGTTCTCACATTTTCTTGTCTGTGATCCACAATAAGAAATAAACTATAGGGGCTGGTGAGATGGCTCAGTGGGTAAGAGCACACGACTGCTCTTCCGAAGGTCCAGAGTTCAAATCCCAGCAACCACATGGTGGCTCACAACCATCCGTAACGAGATCTGGTGCCCTCTTCTGGAATGTCTGAAGACAGCTACAGTGTACTTAAATATAATAAATAAATAAATCTTAAAAAAAAAAAAAAGAAATAAACTATAAAGTCGGGTGGCGGTGGTGCACGCTTTTAATCCCAGCATCGAGGAGACAGAGGCAGGCAGAGTTTGAGGCCAGCCTGGTCTATAGAGAGAGTTCTGGAACAGCCAGTGCTACACAGAGAAACACTGTTTTGCACAAACTGAAAATATATTTTTATTTTACAACCCAGCACCCACCTACACACACACACACACACACACACACACACCCCAAAAAACCATGCACAAAAATACTGCACTCTGATTCTTAGAAATTTGTGGTTTGCCTGGTTGAGTTTTTGTGAACTTGACACATTTAGAGTTATCTGGGAAGAGGAACCTCAACTGAGAAAATGCCTCTGTCTCAGTCGCCTGTAGACAAATCATTTCTGGGTTAGTGATTGATGTGGAAGGAGCCAGCCCACTAACGATGGTGTCACCTCTGGGCTGGAAGTCCTAGGCATATGTGAGCACAGGCTGAGCACGCCATGGAGAGCAGGCCAACAAGCAGTACCTCTCCATCCATGTCTGCCTACATTAGCTCTGGCCTCCAGGTTCCTACCCTGAGTTCCTGCCGTGACTTCCTTCAGTGCCCTGTGACCTGGGCTATGTAAGCCAAATAAACTCCTTCCTCCTCAAGTTGCTTTTGGTCATGATCTTTATCATAGCAACAGAGGAGTCACTAGACAACGACCCACTACTCAGTTAGCTTTGCAAGCTAAGTGGGACAGAGGCCACAACCTGCAGACACCACCCCAAACAGTTCTGAGTGTCTCCAGTGAAGGCTTGTGACCATTCCTGTCTCCAGAGACTTTAGGTCCAGTCTTTTCACCCAGCATCATAGGATAACCCCGCTTCTCCTCCCTGTCACCAGCTATGCCTTCTAGACTCTGTGGCCTCATAGACAGTAGAGACTATGAATGAAACTCTTTCCCTAAGAGATCAGTGAGATGCTCTGTGGGTAGGAGAGTTTGCTACACAATCCTGAGTCTGATACCCAGACGCCATGATATAGGGAGAAAACCAACTTCAGCAAAGTCTCTGACCTCCATATTCTTGTTAGGGCACACACACACTCACACTCGCACATATCATATACATGCTATGATAATGACATCCTCATTGTGGCACACATGTTCCCACATCAACATATCATATACATGCTATGATAATAAAAAAATTATTTTGAGAAAGAAAGAGCTGGAGAGGTGGCTCAGTAGTTAAGAGCACTGGTTGCTCTTCCAGAGGACCTGAGTTCAATTCCCAGCAACCACATGGTGGCTCATGACCATCTGTAATGGGATCCGATGCCCTCTTCTGGTGCATCTGAAGAGAGCTACAGTGTATTCATATAAATAAAAATAAATAAATCTTTTAAAAGATAGAAAGAAAATTATTCCCTGAAAGCTAAGGATAACAAAATGGTCCATTTATTTTCTTTTACCTATAAGGTAAAGGAAGTCTGGGATTGCAATGTCCAATAATCAAGCATCTCTCTACTCTCTCTGTACCTTCATGCCTGCATCTTTATCCATTGTTTTTTGTCTCCTTTAGCTATGTGAAAACCATACCACAGTCCAGGAAGGAGAAAGGACACAGGGAGATAAGGATGGAGTCAGGAATGGCGAATCCTTGGAGTGCTAAGGCTGCTGCATTTCACACAGTTGAAAGACGGGAGCTAAAGGTGAGCTGAGCTAAAGCATGGTTGCAGGATAGTCGATCAGACCGTGAGTCCCAAGAGTGTTTGTTGTTTACTGGAAAACCCTGGTTTTGGTTGGGTGTGGCTCAGCCTTAGCCTACACCTTTAATCCAAGAATGTTCTGCATGGCTATTGTAAACAGGATTAAATAAAGTGAACCACAGGCCAGGGGGCAGAGCAAGCAACCAGTTGACAATAAGTGAACGTAGGATTATTTAAAAAAGAAATCATAGAGAGTAAGAGGAAGTCAGAAAGATGGATAGAGAGGCACAGGAAGTAGAAGGGAGGACATTGAGTTGAAAGGAGGTTTCTTAGAGATGGCGTGAGAGAGGGACATTGTTTCTAGGACGCCAGCTGAGGAGGAAGTTCAGCGGGATGCTTTCTCTTCCTCTCTGAGCTAGCTGGTTTTCACCACAGCATCTGGCTCCCGAGTCTCCCCATTGGTAAAGTTGAACAACTGAGATTTTGTTTAAAAAACAACAGACCATAGCCAAGCCAGCCTCCTCAGGCTGGGGTCTTACATCCACTTGGAGGCCTCGGGGGATAGATGTTTCTGAACAGGTCTGATCATTGAAAGTGAAGCTAAGAAAACTGACTAGCCCAGAGAAGAAAACAGCAGGTTTTTTTTTTGTTTTTTTTTTTCAATAGAAAACCTGGCTGGGCGTGGTGGCACACACCTTTAATCCCAGCACTTGGGAGGCAGAGGCAGGCGGATTTCTAAATTCGAGGCCAGCCTGGTCTACAGAGTGAGTTCAAGACTACACAGAGAAACCCTGTCTCAAAAAAACCAAAAAATAAATAAATAAATAAATAAAAATAAAAAAAGAAAATCTGACGTCTCATTGGAACTAGCACAGGGTGGGCCAGGGACAGATCCTAGACAGAAGGGTGAAAGCATTGTTGTTGGTGGCTCAGGTGTGGCTACAGAGGCATCCTGGAGGGCAGATATGAAGGAAGAATGCAGCATGGGCCAGACTGAGAGAGAACTACATGGGCGCCTGGCTCAGCGGTGCAGGCTGAGCTCTGGCCTCTTCCCTGCCCACGAGGCCACCGGTAGCCAAACCACGGAGGGATAGTAAGGAACCTGGAGTGCCACAGAGTTGCTGTGACCTAGGAATTGTTGCTGTGTAGAGATATGCAAGAGAGTCTTGACAGAAGAAACAACAGATTCGCATGACTACCCCAAGAAAAAAAGGATATTTTTCTGTGACCTCACTTTAGATTACATTACTTTATTTATCGTGTGTGTGTGTGTGTGGGGGGGTGCAGGGTTGTGTGTGTAATACAGAAAAGGTGTCAGCCTCACAGGATGACTTTCAAAGGTCTCTGCTCCCATCATGTGGGTCCTGGGGACCAAGCTCGGGTTGGCAGGCTTGGTAGCTGCTGAGCCATCTTGCTGACCCTATGGGCATATTAATTACAAAGATTCCTAACAAGGATAGAGTGGCCGCCATTGCAGGTTGGTGGTAGATGTAGTTCTTGCTTGCTTGCTTGCTTGCTTGGCAAACAGCTGCATAATTTTGCTTTCCCACAGGCTGGTAGCAAAGGAAAATACATTTAAAAAGTTTTAAGTCATGGGGAGAAAAAAAAAAAACAAGTGGAAGCAACTCATTTTCTCCTCAGATCTGCTCACGTTTACTTTGAGAAAGCACGCGTGTCGGCAGAGTTACAGAGCCTAGTTCTGCTCATGGCAGGTGCTCAGAACAGAACGGCTTATGATTACTTCCACTTGTCTCGTGTTTGCTCACAAAAGTAAAGGAGATTATAAGAGGCGGGCAATGGCTGTCATTACTTACCTTGGAAATTGTCCATCATGGTTTCTCATGTGTATTTCCTAAAGAAATGACTGTTGACTGTGGTCTAGCCCTGGATAATCTGGCCTAATCATTTCGGTGCCTGTCTTAGGATTTCCATTGCTGTGAAGGAACACCACAACCACAGCAACTCTTGTAAAATGCAACATTTAATTAGGGCTGCCTTACAGGTTCCGAGATTCGGTCCATTATCATCATGGTGGGAAGTATGGCAGCATGCAGGCAGACCAGAATTCTACCTCTTGATCTGAAGGCAGTCAGGAGGAGACTGGGCGGAGCTTAAGCAGAATATACCTCAAAGCCTGCAAACATACTTCCTCCACAAGAGCACACCTACTCCACAAGGCCACACCTCTTAATAGCGCCACTCCCCTTGGCCAAGCATTCAAACACATGAGACTATGAGGGCCGTATCTATTCAGACCACCACAGTGCCCAAACTTACCACAAGCCTGTATGTCACCAGTTAAAAACTGACTTTCTCCAACCCCCTACTTTCAAGAACACCCACCTCAGTAGCTCTGTCGTGTTTGAGGAAGAATGAGCTAAGCTGGGCATGACAGCCCACATCTGCAACCCGGCACTTGGGCGGTTGAGGCATAATCATGAGACCAAATTTGAGAGCAGTCCAGGTTCCACAGAAAGTCCCTGCTCCGAAAAAAACAAAATTGTCACACAGCCTCTTCAACCACTTGATTTATCATTCCGTGCCTGGCATTTCTGGTCACTGGGGATAAAGTGACCAAGGGATGGCAGCATGAGCTGGCACCAAGAAGCTCACAGGTGGACGTGAAATTCCGCGTGAAGTAGGGCCTGCTCATTCTGAAAGAAACCCTTGTTCCTCCTGACTCCTCACCCTGGTTTCCGGTTCCCTCTCTCACTTCAGCCCTGTCTTTCTGGGTCAGCATCACATGCCCTCTTCTCCTCAGTTTGTGGTTGTGGTTGTTATTGTTCTACAAAGAACCGTTTGCATTCCTTGTCTTTCCGGCCACCAAGCTGTGCAGGTAGTCCTGAGAATGCTCACTCTATCGGTGGTCAGGACGCTTGCTGGACCCTTATGGCAGAGTTATCACTGTTCTTGCCTTCGACCCAAGAGAGGGCATGCATGAATACCTCCATCTGCATCTCTCTGTGTCTGTCATCACTTTCTCCTTTCTCCTTATGTGGTGTAGGGGTCCAGCCTCCATCTTTCTCTGCCGGCTACCCATTCTAGGAGATGACAGTCACCTCACAGACTCCAGAGACATTCCCACTTTGCTCCATCTGGAGTCTCCCCTGACCTCAGACCCTTACTTTCACTTCCTGGGCATGCTGTTGGGTTTCAGATCTGTGGGAAGGAAGAATGAGAACTGTGGTTTTAGAACTGACTCCTCTCTCTGCAATCAACTGAATCGGGGGTGGGGGGTGCTGAATCAGAAGCCTCTGTGATATCTGTGACTACACTGTCCCCTCTCTTTCAGAGAGTCTTCCTGCCACTGAGATCCATTAGAGCTGACTCCAAGCCATCAGTCCCAATGAGGAATGGTGATTGGCTTCATCTAATGTGTCACTTCCGTGTGCTAAGGTTACAAGAAAACACTGCGGTGCCTGGTTGTGCTCCCACGGCAGGATTCACACTTCGTGTCCCCATTAGCTCTGCACCTTCTCTGGTGAACAAACAGAGCTCAGCCCTTCCTGTTGCATGTTGCCACTGCCCTGGCACTCGGCCCCTTAGGACTGGGCCCCTTAATAAACATTTCCCACTTGTGATTCCTCATCACCACAGAAACGTTGCTGTCACCCTACACATATATCAGTGAGGACTAGAAATCAAACACGTATTGATAGTAAATCATGAAGAAACGTTTTAAACAATCCTTTGGTGTGTTGCAATTTATCATGTATTAGAGCGGAAAGTAATTGTCACAATATGCAGGAGATGGATATGTGCTTGCTTATTTTTACATAAAATTAAATCTTGGCTGAATATTTGATCCTGCAAGATGTAGAGATGTTTCAGTATTCTTCAAAGTTGACCAATATCGCCGGGCATGGTGGCGCTCGCCTTTAATCCCAGCACTTGGGAGGCAGAGGCAGGCGGATTTCTGAGTTTGAGGCCAGTCTGGTCTACAAAGTGAGTTCCAGGACAGCCAGGGCTACACAGAGAAACCCTGTCTCAAAAAACAAAAACAAACAAACAAAAAAAAGTTGACCGATAATTTGCTTTCTAAATAGTCATGGCTGGGCTGGAGAGATGGCTTAGTGGTTAAGAGTGCCGACTGCTCTTCCAAAAGTCTTGAGTTCAATTTCCAGCAACCTCATGGTGGCTCACAACCATCTGTAATGGGATCTGATGCCCTCTTCTGGTGTGTCTGAAGACAGAGATAGGACAGTGTACTCACATGCATAAAATAAATAAATCTTTTTTTTTTTAAATGCAATATACAAACTTTATTTAACAAAACAGGTAAAATAAAACAGGCATTTATATTAAGAAAAAACTACAAGAAACTATCTTGAACAACTTAAAATAACCTACTTGCAGTTGCATTTAACTGAGCTTAAATAAATCTTAATACATGAATAAATAGAGCTGAGAATATTGCCTTGTAGAACTATAAAATGGCAGAAATGTGCTCACAGTCATTTCAGAGATTGTTAAAAACTCTATTCTAATCACAAACCCAAATCATCTAACAATTAAAATATTATTATTATTTTATGTTGTATGGGTGTTTTGCATGCATGCATACCTGTATGGCTTGTGTGTGCTCGGTGCCTAGGGAGACCAGAAGAGGACCTGAAGTGATAGACAGTTGTGAACCACCATGGGATGCTAAGAATCCAATCCAAGTCTTCTGGAAGAGCAGTCAGTGTTCTTCAGTGCTGACCCATCCCTCTAGCCCTAACTGTTTCAAAAGAGAACTTAAGTAAACAATTCAAATAATTTTTTTTTTTTAGAAATGATCTTATTTATCTTATATATATGTTGAGTACACTGTAGCTGTCTTCAGACACACCAGAAGAGGGCATTGGATTCCATTACAGATGGTTGCGAGCCACCATGTGGTTGCTGGAAAATGAACTCAGGACCTCTGGAAGAGCAGTCAGGGCTCGTAACCGCTGAGCCATCTCTCCAGCCTACAATTTTTAAAATCAAACGCTCTGACACAATGCACTAAGCTGATACTTACATGCTAAATAATGACACAAATATTAAAAGTCTTTACTTCCTAAATGTAAATCACTATGTTTTTCTAAGAGCAGAAAGTCTCGTACGGCAGAAACAGTGCTTCTCACAGTGCAGAATCTGAGCCGCGGCGTAGCAGCCAGACGGCACGCACAGTGCAAAGTGCACGCTGTGTGTCCTGAACTAAGGCTGCATTGAGATCCTGCATGGGTGAAGACTGCCAGAAACCCCTCAGATTTGTCCCCTGCTTGATTTGGAATTAATCTGTCTGGAAAGCCTTCAGTGTCATCACCCTCTGAATAAGCTTCACATTTACTGACCCACAGTCCAAAAAGCTGAGTCTTGGAATACCAGAAATATGCCAAAACTTCCACGTATCCCAAGGAGAGTAGAGTCCTCTACCTTCTGACTCTCACCTCCACCATTAAGATTTTGCATTATCCCTCCAAAACAGTGGTTCTCAACACCTTGGGGGGGGGGGGTTGAACGCCCTTTTTATAAGGGGTCACCTCAGACCATCTGCATATCAGATATTACATTCTGACTTGTAGCAGTAGCAAAATTACAGTTATGAAGTAGCAATGAAAATAATTTTATGGTTGTGGTGTCACCTCAGCATGAGCAACTGTATTAAAGGGGGTTGCAGGATTGGGAAGGTTGAAAACCACTGCAAAAGGAACTGCACTCTGATCTACCCGCACCATAGTCCTGCGGCTCACAGTACAGACCCAATGTCTCCCTGCCCCGTCTCAATCCCTACGTCAGCTACTTACTACCTGTGCAACCCCGATCGATTTATGTAACTCCCTATGCCTCTGTTTCCTCATCAGACAAGTGGAAATAGTTATTACTCACTGATAGGCTGCTGTGAGAATTACACGAGTTAAAGGGCAGAAAATGCCTAGCTTAGCTCCTGCCATGTAATAAACCCAAGGGCAATGTTCATTCATGTTGCTACCACACCTGGAACCCTTCTCCCCCTTGACTTTGCTCAGGGTGTTCCACTGGACCTGCCCCACCTTCCTCCACTCCTAATAGGAGTAAATTGTTCCTCTCTCTGCATGCCAATGGCGGTGTCACATGCTTCCTCCACTCCGCTGGTACGGGGGCGGAGGTCGGGGGGGGGGCAGCGGGGCAGGCAGTAATTACTATCTATGTGCGCATGAGAGCATGAGACTCGGGGTATGGGTGCTCCTTAAAGGCAGGCTTTTGTGTCGGAGGAGAGTAGCCCTGTCGGTGATAAGGAATGAATGAACTGTCTGCAGAGGCAGACTGACTGACTGTTGAGTAGTAATACGGGTCAGAGTTGAAGTTGCTATTTATCACCCTTGCAGGTTCCTCCGAATCGCTGGGAATCACTTGGCTAGCTCAGACTTGTTTGAGCCTGGGAGGGGGTTTGTGACCTTCAGTGCTATACTGCTCATTCTCATCGTCGTAGATTGCATTTTTCATAGTCTAATTTCCTCCACCATTCCGGTTCCACTCTAGGTAAAGAATAAACAGGAGTTCCCCTCTCTACTCCAAGACTCTCGAGGCTCCCTCCCTCCTTTTGAAACAAGATCTCACTATGAAGTTCTGACTAGCCTAGAACTTACAGAGATCCACCTGTCTCAGCCTCTCAAGAATTAAAGGCATTAAAGCCTGGGATTAAAAGCGTTTGTTGCCATGCCCAATTTGACGTTTGTTCATTCTTGCTGAGACCATGGACTCTGAGGTCTTCGTGATTGTGAATATCATTGCTGCAAGTGGTGGCAGGGTTTTTGGAGAGCTTTGAGTTACAATTAAAGGAATTAGCCCCTTCTGAAATCCACCTACCAGAGTTTGTTGCCCGAACCAAAGATGTGACAGTCTAGCACTCCAGTGTACTCCTGTTACTAGACTGCATCATTCATAGGAAACAGCTAGGCTACGCTATGCTTTGTTGGATTCCCTGAGAAATTTGCAAGCTTGATCGCTATCCTTGTGGTTTCACAACCCATAGTAGTCCCTTCAAAAGTTCAGAGAGGGGCTGGAGAGGCACTGGCTGCTCCTTCAGAGAAGCCAAGTTCAGTTCCTGACACCGACATGGCTGCTCACAGTTAACTCCAGTTCCAGGGGACCCAAACCCCCTTCTGGCCTCTATGGGCCCCCCAGACACTCATGTGGTGCAGAGATATACATGTAGGCATTCACATATATGTATAAGAGAAAAACAAGTTTTTTGTAAGTATAGAGAGTGCTAGGGCGTTGGCTTAGTGGGCAGGAACACTTGCTGAGCAAGCCTGAGACTTGAGTTTGGATATTAGTGCCCACATAAAAAGCCAGCAGTGGTCACGCGCACCTATAACTCCAGTGCGTTTGAGGAGCAAGTGTGAGAGACTCTCCCAGGCTTGCTGGTCACCAGCCTAGCTCCAAGTTCAGTGAGAGACCCTGTCTCAAAGGCATATGGTGGAGATCAATAGATCAGGACTTGGGGCATCTTCCTCCTTTAGTGTACACACAGGTGCACCGCCCTACCTGTACAACAAAACAACTGACAACAGGAAATAAGACCAAAGACCGGAAAGCCAGCATGGTGGTACGTGCCTGGAGTCCAAGTCCTAGGAGGTAGAGTTAGAGGAACCAAGTCATTCTTGAGTATGTATGCAGCTCACAGCCAGCCCCAGCTACCTGAGACCCTGTCTCACACAAATAAATAAATAAAACACAGAGAGCAAAAACCCCCCATGGTTTTCTGCTTTTCTGCCCAAATCAGTTCTCCCCATCTCTCTGCAAAGATTTTGATGATTGCCAGCCAGGAAACGTGTTGAAAATATGCCCAGTGGGTTGCCAGCCAACAAGATTCAAAGCCTGTCTGCCCTGTTTCCCACACCCTGCCACAGCCCTGGCAAGCCCCACAGTTCTGTTTGCAGTGTGAGCACTTTTATGTCAGGGG
Organism: Mus caroli; assembly: GCF_978045245.1. Taxonomy (NCBI): domain Eukaryota; kingdom Metazoa; phylum Chordata; class Mammalia; order Rodentia; family Muridae; genus Mus; species Mus caroli. The sequence goes on along the minus strand of NW_028227267.1, from coordinate 42,810,567 downwards.
AGTGATTCTTATCAGTAGCGTTCCATGTACCCACCCACCAGCTGCCCCACATGTCCCACCAGCTGCCCTTCTCCGTTGGCTCTATACAATGCTCTGTCCCAGAGAGGGCTGTTGTTACTGTTTTGTTTATTTGAGACAGTCTGGCCAGAGGCTCACTCTGCAAACTCATCAGCCTCAAACTCACACAAATCCTCCTGCTACAGGCTCCCACATGGTGGGATTATAGGCACCAGACACTACTCCCGGCTCTCATTTCGACTCTTGTTTTTTTCTTTTCTTTTCTTTCTTTCTTTTTTTTTAGCTTTGGAGGAACAACTTATTAAGCAAGCCTATGCCTTCCTGGGGGAGAAGAGCCTGACTTGGGAGTAGAGAAAAGGACTGAGTGTGCTGACAGGAAGTGTGACAAGAGTCCTGAAGTCTGTAACAGTGCGACAGGGAGAACCGGTCAGGGAAGGCAGTGGAGGGTCTGTGCAAGCTCAGGTCCTAGCTCTGGGGCTACCTTGAAGGGCCACCCTAACAGCAAGTTCCCAGAAAGACATTCCTCAGAGAAGTTGGGTGGCTGGTTTGTGCTTCATGCGGAAAATCCTGGAGTTACGTAGCCATGGTAGCGCGCATGGAAACCAGTGCTTTCTGGCTCATGCCTGATCCAACACACTCAGCTCTGCACAGCCAAGCAGGGTTAGGGGAGCCTGTGCGCTGCCCTAGTTAGAATGCCTTCGTAGTAGGTGAGAGAAACCAGCTTTAGCCAGTCTAAGCTTTAGAAAAATGAGGCTTAAGAAGGGTCCCGGGCAGGGTGGCCAAGAGTGGGGTGCAGAGTCTAAATGCAGACATGAGATTGGGTATTTAAATATTTCAGAACCCCACCCAAGCATCATTCCTTCCTCCGTCAAAGCCTCCTCCCTCTCCCCTTTCCCTTTTTTCCTCTTCTTTTCCTTTCTTCTTATTTTTCTTCAAGAGGCTCTTGCTAGGTAGCCCAGGCTTAGATCAAACTCACAATGCTCCTGCCTCAGCCTCCCAAGTTTCATCAAGCTTTTGTCTTTGTTTTATTTTTTTAAATCAAAAACTTAAGTTTTTGATTTAAAAAAATAAAACAAAGGAATTTTTAAGCCATTTATTTACTTACTTATTTCTAGATGTATTTATTATTGTGTATGTGACTGAGCATATGGTAGACGCGTGAGCCTGTGCACACGTGTCACTGCCTGGAAGTGGAGGTCAGAGGACAAGCTGTAGGAGCCAGTTCTCTCTTCCCACATGTGAGGCTCTTGGCCCCCAAGTTTCATGAGGTTTTTTTTTTTTTGTCATATGTTTGAGTCATTGTACTTCCATCTAGTCACCGCTTCTTCCTGCCGCCCCCTATGCTCCAAACCTCTTTACCTCAGACCATGTCTCTTCACCCTTCACATCTAGAAGCTAACACTGCACAGGGATGGCCTCCATACCACCTGCCTGGTGTTTCTCAGGGCCCAGGCTCACACTCCAGTGGAAAAACCCGAGCTCGTGCCTGTGAAGGCAGTTTGTCTCTGATGCTACCAACTATAGTATGTCAAGAAGCTCCAACAGAGCTGGGGCCACCCCTTCAAATGTGGCAGGAAGATCATTCAGAGTGAGATGAGAAGCCACCCAATGTGTGTTGTCTGTCCTGTCTCTCTGTTCAACTAAGTGTCCTTGCTGCCTGCTTCCTCCAGTCTTCCCAGGTGCCCTTCTCAGTACATAGGTCTCGCCCAGCTCTCATCCACTAAAGTGCCAGCAACCACTTTAGCTAACAGGACAATTGGACTCCTCAGTCCTATTTGATAGGCTGAACTGTGCCCTCCTTCATTCATGTTGAAGACCTAATTCTCGGTACCTTTCAATGTGACTGTATTTGGAAGTGGGGGTCTTTAAGGAACTGAGAAGTACACATGGGATCACTGGGGTGAGCCCTGATCCGGTAGTGTGACTGTTGGCCTTCGATGAAGAGAGGACTTGGGACATGGAGATCTATAGAGGAAAAACCATATGCGGATCTGGACAGAACTCGGTCATTTCCAAGCCAAGGAGAGAGACCAAAGAAGAAACTAAATTCTCACATAGCTGAGACTGTCAAAGAATAAGAAAGGATATCCCATAAGAAGGAAAGAAAGGAAGAGAGAGAGAGAGAGAGAGAGAGAGAGAGAGAGAGAGAGAGAGAGAGGAACGAGGAGAGAAAGAAGAGGAGGAGAGAGAAAGAGGAGGGGAAAGAGGAGGAAGAGGAGGCAGTCATGGTGGTGCACACCTTTGATCCGAGCACTTGAGAGGCAGAGGCAGATGGGTCTCTATGAATTTATGGCTGGTCTGGTCTACATAAGAAGTTCTAGGCCAGCCAGGGATACATACAGAGACCCTGTCTCAAGAAGGAGAAGGAAGAATAAGAGGAGGAGGTAGAGGAAGAGAAGGGGGAGGAGGAGGAGGGGGAGGAGGAGGAGAGAGAAAGAGGAGAAAGAGGAGGAGGAAGAGGAAGGAGAGAGAGGAGGAGGAACAGGAGGATATGAGGTTTTGGCCAGTCTGGTCTACATAGGAAGTTCTAAACCAGCCAGGGATACATAGAGAGACCCTGCTCAAAAAAGAGGGGGAATAATAATAATAATAGGAGGAGGAGGAGAAAATAACTCTGTTCTTGAACTTATGGCCTACACATTTGCAAGCAAGTGAGTGTCTGTCATTGAAGCACCCAGGCTACAGCGCTCTACCACACGGCAAACCCTTTCATTCCCTTCCTTTGCCTTACTCTCTGTCTACTCACAGGTGCAGCTGACGTGTCAGATGCTCAGCCCTGGAATGGGCTCTGTCAGGGGAGCCATAGGGGCAGGTGTGTTGAGCTGATGTGCACGCCAAGTCCCCGAGCTCTCAGGAGGCGCTGTTGTAGGTGTGTGGGTTTTGTGGTAGCTGGTACTAAAGGTCAGCTTGGGTTAGGCTTGTGGCAGAAAAAGAACAGAGGTGACTAGAGCCAAGGCAGGCAGGGAGAGGGGCACCTGGGATTCTCTCATTCTGTTGGCTTCTCTCTACACTAGCTGGTTGGAGCTACCCGTGCATTCATTTTTGATGGGGCTTGGGCTGCAGCCTGGGCAGTGAGACTGTGTTACCCAGCAATTGGTATGTTACCACTGACCCCATTTTATGTGTTATCCAGGTTTTGACAAGCTTGTCTACTGACCGAGTTACAAAGAATGGGCTGGTAAAATGGCCAAGGCATACGTTGGGTTCCTACTAAGCACACCGGAAATGTTGTACCAGCTTCAGACAGCTGAGAGGTTAGCAGCAGATGAATGCAGTACCTTGGCTCCAGAACATTGGAAAGTGTTCTGTCTTCAAGGCACAAATTGTGTCCCCATGACACGAAGGCTCACCTTCTGTCCCAAAGGTTCCAGACTCCCAACTCAGAAGCCAGCTATGTGCATTAAGTGCATCAAATGTCCCCAGGTCAGCTCTGACTCTCAGTTGTCACCTGGATGTGTTGACAGGATGTGGACACAGGCAGAACAGGGAAACTCTCTGTAGATCAAATGTGACAAGCAGGAAGATCTCTTCCTTTCCTCTTTCCAGGTCGTTCTATCTGCTCTCTATGAGAGTCCCTGTCAATGTGGTTCTGTTTATATTTCCCTAGGGCTTCAAGTTTTGTGGGGCATCTCTCCTTATTTGGCACAGCTTAGCTAGTTTCTGGGAAATTTCTCCTTCTGGCTGTATCTCATATTTCTTCATGCTTTAATTTTTATTACATTTAGTTATTGGTGCGTGGGCGCATGAATGGAGGTTAGAGGACAGCTTGCAGGAGCCGGTTTTCTCTTCCTGCTGCGTGGCCCCAGGGGCTTGAACTCAGGCCATCAGGCTTGGTGGGAGACACCTTCCTTCTAAGCCATCTTTAAGCTGCCCCTCAATAGGATGCTCTATGTTCATTATTTCCCTATTCCACTTCCAGCCTTCTGCCCCAATTTTAATTTTCCTACTTAAAAGGTGACTAATTAATTCGCCCCTTCCCCCTCAGGTTTCCTTTCTCTGCTTTAGTATTTTTTTCCTCTCTCCTGGCTTTCTCTACCTGAAGTTCCTTCCTTCAGATGCCTTCCACCAGCTTCTGTCAAGTGTGAGGCTGCTCTGGGGCCTTTGCCTGACTCTCTGCTCAGTTGTTTGTTAGTCAGAGTCCTAACATCTCTGTATCAGAAGAAACCAGGTAGCCAGTTGCTGACGGTCAAGGTCAGGCTTGCCCCTTATTTCAAACAGCACAGTCATCGTACATAGACATTCTATGAGATTGTCTTGTACATTTATTTTGAAAGAGTTTATAGAGGCTTTGGGCTGGGTTCTAAAGAGTCATTTACTGCTCCTATACAGGTTGTAAACTCCAGGCACTCCTTGATATACCAATACCCTTTCACTAGCTTTACTTGGCAGGAAATTGGCATAGAAGTGTTCTCTCCGGTGGGCAGTGAAGACCTACGTTTGACCTCAGGATTCAGTTCAGCATAAGTAAGTTTTCTAAGTAACAAAGACACAACCATTATTGATCCCTAAAAATGACCAAAGATTATGCACAGGGCAAGAGTGTGACTCATCCCTTATCTCCATGGCAACCTTTATGGCTGTCCACTTCTAGGTAACTGTAAGAGAGCGTCCTCATGACTCACGGTCTTAAGACTTTAAGTGTTTTCCTAAGAGACTAAAGGCATTCCTCTCGGCCCATCCTATTTCATTCCCACATGCTAATCATCTACAGATGACTCATTCAAACAAGCTGGTTGCCAGGCTACCTGTGTAGAGGAGAGTTCACGGCCTGCGAATTCTTCTCCAGCCACACAGTGACTTCCGTGTGTGTAAGCCTGGAGGGGCAGCAATGAGTGCATCACCAGCCACAGGCTCTGCCAAGCTTGTAAGTCTATCCGAGAGACTAGAGCAGGCCTCCTGAATGCCCCTGGAATGAGAGTTTGCATGCACATTTCCCTCTGGTTGTGCAAAACTGGCCGAGACTCTTTATTAACACACTAATAATTGATTACTTTAGAGACTACAGGAAATCTGGAGAGCCAGGTGACAGCTGGACTGCTCCATGGTTTACATAAGCCAATAGCCACAGTGATTGTTTAGGGTTTTTCATTTTTGTTTTTGAAACAAGGTCTGACTGTGCATCCCTGGTGGCCTCAAATCGCCATACAGGCCAGGCTGGCCTTAAACTTGAAGGGATCTGCCTGTTTTTGCATCCCAAGAGATTAAAGACATGAGCCACCACACCTACTACCTACAGTGATTTTTAAAAAAATACATTTATTTATTTCTAAAATTTTATTTACATGTTTTAATATTTTACACTTGATCTTAGACAAAAGGCCGAGAAGCGATGTTTTAATATTTTAAAATGCATTTATGTTTGCACATATGCATGTGAACATGTGTATGTGACTTAAACGACAACATTCAAGAGTTGGTTCTCATCTCTCCTCTTGAGTTACAGGGATCAAAGTTAGCCTGTCGGGCTTTGTAGCAAGCACCCTTACGGGATTATACTTAACTCTCTAGACCCATATTTTCTCGTGTCTAAAATGGGATTTGTAAGCAAGGGCACAGCGACATCACTGAATGAGTAGAAAGAAAAGTTTATTGGGGCTCAAACCACCAAGGCAACAAACATTCCCCTGCCCCCCCGCAGTGTGGGGAGAAGTCAGCAGAATGGGGGGCTTTGAGCTGTTACAGGCTGTTGGGATTGACCTGGAAGTAGATGCCCTTGCCTGAGGTAGTTGACATTGGGGGCAGACTAAGGGAGATTCCTGGTCAACAGAAACCACCTACAAGCTTCTGTTTGTGCAGCCAGAGTCCTTCTGTTTAGGACCAGCACTGGCATTCTGGGGGGCTGCTTTGGACCTAATAGGATTAAAATAATGCCAACTCCATAAATGTATGTAAAGCCCTAGGCACAGAGTGGGGTGCATAAGCGTTTGGTGGATATTAGCTGATGTATCTGAAACTGGGGGAAAATTATCTTGAATATCCTTAACCTCATCCCTCAAGTTTTTAATCTATAGAAATGGTTCCAAACTGGTTATCAGCCTCTTGCAAAAGCGGCTGTTCCTTGTAACGATTTTCATATAGACAGAGCTACGCCCTGTCTTCTTGATTTAACTGGCCCTTGCCCGGGCTGTACTCTCCTCCAATCTTTGAGAAAACATCTTCCTAGGAATCAATTCACACATTCATACTACTTCATTCATTAATTCATTCGTCCACATTTATTCATTCATCAATCAATCAACCAACAAATACCCACCGAGAACCTACTATGTACCACATTGGGTTTACCCAGCCCAGCAAAATCCAGAGCAGGAGTGAATGCAAACAGGGCCACCTCTTTTTTTTTTTTTTTGGTTTTTCGAGACAGGGTTTCTCTGTATTACCCTGGCTGTCCTGGAACTCACTTTGTAGACCAGGCTGGCCTCGAACTCAGAAATCCACCTGCCTCTGCCTCCCAAGTGCTGGGATTAAAAGCATACGCCACCATGCCCAGCTCAGGGCCACCTCTTACATCTCAGACTTGTCAGGGACACCTGCTCCTCCCTTCCCTCACACTCAAAGTCACTGCCATTTCTGGGGAAAGCTTCAGGTGAAGGAATTGGGGGCAGGATGAGACCCTGAAAGGCAGCTTCAGACAAGGGAATTGGGTGAGTCTGAGAGTCTGGGTGCGGTCGGTTAGGGCCCACTGCGGGGCACAGGTGAGGGGCACAGGCTGGCGGGCGTGTTCCATTCCACCGTGGGGAAACTCCGGGGTCCGTGGGGCGCGGTCCAGCCAGGCGCCTGTAGGGCGAGAGATGCTGCCCCGCCCCGGGAGGGCGGGCCCGGGGAAAAGAGTACTAGAAGCAGCCGAGCCACCGCCCGGCTCTGACAGCTAGCGGAGCGGCGGGTGGAGCACTAATCAGGTGAGCGGCGCACAGAGCACTACCCAGGTGAGCGGCGCGGCGCGGGGACCGGTGCTGCTCAGTGCGCCAAGAAAGGGCTGGGCTCCCGGGAGATGGACGGAGGTGACCTTCAGGGTCCCAGGCGCTGGTCTACCGCCTTGGCTCTCCTGCGGGTAACTCTCGGAGAAAGTTAGTCACGACCTACAGTCTCTTTGGGATGGCGGGATGCCAGCGGGCCCTGGGCACTCCTTCGAAGCCCTGCGTTAGAGTGAGCCACAACCTACGGAGATCCACCTTGTAGCTGTTCCCTAGCTTGGCCATAGGGATCAGGTGCCTCTTCTGGCACGCTGGGGGTGGGGGTGGGAGTTTGGAGACTCAAAAGACATCTCCCAGGATTCCTGACTCCTGGAGGAATTCCAGCAGGCTCCTTTGGTGCACGTGGAAGCCTTCCACTAGAGATCTTGCTGTGTGGTGCCAGTGAGTTCCGCCAGGTTCAGCGGAGGTAGAGGCTACAGCCACCCGCTGCGTGCTTGACCACACAGGACAGTGCTGCCCAAGCCCTAATGCGCATGTGTCGGGATGAAGAACTACTGTAACCTCTAACATTTTTTTTGTAAGCCAAGTGACTCATCCGTGACCAGTGTGGATATTTGTGCAATAACCTCTAGATCTGGGTGGAGGAAGTCTTGGGTGTGGCCGTGTTGGCCTCAGAGTGCAGACCCTTAGCGGGAGGCTTTCAAAGGTAGCATTTATTCTGAATTATGTTACTCAAGCACTATTGCAGGGAATCGATGATGGGACCGGAATGAGTTGGGGCAGGGGGGGGGGGGGGAGTTAAGACAGAGGTTTAGGATTCTGGTTAACCCTAGCAGGGAAGCAAGTGATTCCTATTTGAAGCAATTGGAATATTTATAAAGCGACCCCCGGGGAGCAGGGTTTCTGGATAATGAGAACATTTGGACTTAGTGATCCGGCTAAGAACAGAAATCAGTGTGTAAAAACTACCACTTTCTGAAATTCCAAGATGTTTGCTTCAAGTTTATAGTTCCATATTTTTATTTATTTACTTTGGGGGCAGGGGGAGTGTCTTAGTTAGGGTTTTACTGCTGTGAACAGACACCATGACCAAGGCAGCTCTTATAAGGACAACATTTAATTGGGGCGGGGCTGGCTCACAGGGTCACAGCTTCAGTCAATAATCCTCAAGGCAGGAGCATAGCAGCATCCCGGGTGCAGGAGGAGCTGAGAGGTCTCCATCTTCATCTGAAGGCTGCTAGTGGAAGACTGGCTTCCAGGCAGCCAGGATGAGGGTCTTAAAGCCCACACCCACAGTGACACACCTACTCCAACAGGGCCACACCTTCAGTTAGTGCCACTCCCTGACTGAGCATATACAAACCATCCCAGGGAGACAGGCTGCCCCTGCAGCCTAGGCAGGACTGGAAACTTACTATGTAGCCCAGGCTGGCTTTCAATATTCAATCCTGTCTCAGTCTCCCAAGTGCAGGGGCTAACAGTGTAAACTACCACCCCCAACTGTTTCCATAAAACTTGAAGTTTAATAACAAAAACATTGCTTGTCTGCAACAATAGTCTTTGGTGGCGGTGGTGGGGAGGCAGTGCCCATCTGAAAGAATGGTAGTTTTTTTTTTTTTTGTCCAGACAGGGCTGGTTTAGAACTTGTGATTTTCCAGGCCAGTACAACCACACCTAGTAATTGTCTCCTTCTTGGTCACTGATCATTTTTGCTTTGTTTTGCTTGTTTCTTGAGATAGGGTCTTACAATATAACCTTGGTTGGCCTCATACTCAGTACAGAGTTCAGGCTGGCCTTGAACCTATGCTACTCTTTCTCCCATGGTTTCCTGAGTACTGGGATTACAGATGTGGACCAACCATCTTTACACTAGCCTTTTCCCCTGAGACAGTCATATTTATCTGTGATGGAGACTAGCTTCCTAAATTCAGAATGTTTAGGAGTTTGGTTTAAAATCTGTACTTACTCCATCTTCTGGGGAGGACATGGATGAGGTCTTCCAGGCTTAAGCTAAGAAGTGTTTAATGGATGGCTCACTAAATTGTACACAAAGCAGAAGAGGTAGAGAATTGCTTGAGGGTTGGCTGGAAAAATTTATCATTTTTCCGTAGGTTGGGTCTATTCAAGGGTTCTCAATCAATGAGATAGTTCACTGGATCAAAAGCATGTGTCCATCATTTTTGGAGATGGGGTCTCACAGGCAGCCCTGGCTGGAACTCCGTACATCAGGCAGGCCTGGATCTATATGACACCCTCCTGCCTCTGCGTCCTGAATATGATCAGATGCTTTCCAAAGAACTGTTCCTTAGGTGGGTGCGGGCGTAAGTGCCTGTCATTCCAACATTCAGGAGGCAGAACCCAGAGAACCTCAGGTTCAAGGCCAGCATAGGCTACATTTAGAATTCTAAGCCAAACTGGGCCAAAGAACAAGACCTGTCTTAAAATATATAAGCGAACTTCTTACTTCCTGCCAGTGAGCTCGTGTCCTAGGTGAGTCTTATTTATGATTCAGATGCCTATTTGCCTAGCCAAGGTCTAAATCTTCACTGCAATAGACACATATACATTCATAGTACATACACCTCAATTAAAAAAAAATCTATGTTTAAGAAGTAAATACAATAAAAAACAACAGCTAAAAACAATGAATACTTTTTTTGGAAAACCACAATTTATAGGTTAAAATGTGGTTTTTCTTAACAATGTGACTGTGCACAAAAGCATTCTGTACTCAGCAGCCTGTGTGTTGAATGATTCACCGAGTTAGTGTTCTGGCTAAAGCTCTATTTTATTTTTAAATCTGTTTACTATTTCAGCATGCTATGTAGTTCTGGATGAACAAGCCAGAGAATTTTTCAGGGAAGTAACTAAAAATTTCAAAGGAGTCTATTTTAAAACATCAAAAAATGTACACTTTTAAACTAGTATAGGACAAACCTGAATTAGGAGTCAGGAAACTTGGGAACCTTGTCCCCAAGATGCCAGTGAGATGGCTCCTGGCCACCGAATCAGCTCTCGGATTCCTCACTTCACAATGGGAATGTTTTCTCCAGCCAGTGTCACCAGATTGCTAACAAAATCAAAAACAGCTCCGTGAAAGTTCTTTGGGAGCTGGAAATCACTCTACAAGTGCTAGGAGGGTGTCACTATCCCGACATCCCGTGGAATGTGTCACAGAGCTGTCCAAAGTGTCATCCAAGACCCACGTGCGTCACAGTGAAGTCTGCTGCCTCTAGGGTTTCATTGGGTCAGATTGGAAAAATGGGCCAGTCTCTTAAAACTGTAGCATACTTAGGAGGGGATGTCTTTAGGGAGCAGCGTTCGTTGGTTAGTTTTTGGAGACAGTCTTGCTATGTAGCATAGGTTAATGGTAAACTCAATCCTCCTGCCTCAGCCTTTTGAGTGCTAGGATTAGAGGTGTGCAGCACCACTCCCAGCAACAGATTGCTCTTGTTTTTGAAAGAGTCTGCCTGTGCAGCTTAGACAGGCTCCACATTTCTGCTCCTCTTGCCTCAGCCTCCCTAGACCTGAGGTGGCAGGCGGTGAGCATCCTTCCTTGTAAACTTTGCTACTTTGAAGGGCTGAAACTCTTTGTTGGTTTTATGGCCCCTTGTATGTGCATTTATCTAAGGATAGACATTAACAGCCTGGATTGGTAGTTTTCAACCATATGTGGTTTTGGCCTTAGCGATTTGCCCATGTTTGAAAACATTTGGGGTTGTCATAAGTTATAGGGTACTGTGCCACTGGCATCTAATGGCTTGAAGCCAGAGATGTTGCTGAAGGGGTGCGAAAAGGTTACTCAGAAGTGCTAAGTTCTCTGCCCACTCTGAACCTCAAACCTATTTCCTAACAGGCTCTCACTACATAGCGCTGGCTGGTCTGGAACTTGCTCTATAGATCAGAGCTGGCCTCAAACTAACAGAGATCTGCCTGCCCCTGCCTTCTGAGTGCTGGGTGCCATTTTGCCCAGCCTAGGTTTTATTTTCTTAAGGAAATTCTGAAGCCAGGAACTGTGGCTCTTGCCTTTGATCCCAGCCATTGGGAGGCTGAGGAAGGGGGACTGTTGTAAGTGCTCCAGGCCAGATTGAGACCCTGGAGCTTTTGTGTGGTTCAGGCTTACCTCAACCTCATGGGAGTTCCCATGCTATAGCATGCTGAGCTCACAGGCACGCCACACTACGCTCACCTAACCATGTTAGTTCTTGGGGAAATTGAGTAAAACATCACCGGTGGGCAGATGAAGTTAGAAGAGTCTGATTACTTCCAGGTCCAGGTAATTCTCACGGTAGCAAAATGATGTAGTCATTCTGAGCTCTGATCCAACCCCCCCACCAGCCCCACCGGCCCCCACCCCCACCCCGGTCCAAAGCTACCCTCCCATGGCTGCTTGAATTACCTAGTGCTAGACTGTTTGCCAAATATGCCGATGCTGTTAATTTAATCCCCAGCACCCTAAGAAAGAAAAGATTCCAAACCAGAGCTGCTCTCTGCTACCTTCTGAGGGATCTGTTGAAAAGTGGGGCAGGTTCCAAGCCTCTTGTGGTTTTATAGGTGTGGCACAGGAGCAAAAGCCAGAGGGAAACAGGGTATGTCTGCAAACCAGTCCTGAGACAGCTTTGTGTAAGGCAAACCTGTTTGGCAGTATCTTGAATGCAGTTGCTTCTGTTCACATTGCCGCCCAACTCACCTTGGTTTGGCTGATTTACTGCTGTTGTATTTGGAATATCGAGTACCTTAAAAAACAAAAAAACCAAAATAATGCAGGCACCATAGCCAACACTTGAGATGCTAAGGCAGGAGGATAAGTTCAAGGTCAGGATGCGCTTCCCAGCTCACCAGCAAGCTCTCAGATTTGAATGTCCCAGTAGAGGCAGGCAGCACTGACCCTACTCTTTGTGCTCATACATCTCATGCCCCTTGCTGGTCTGTGGGCCCAGTCATTGTGTGGAAAGTGATGGCTCAGAGCAGGCATCAGGTGTGCCAGGGGAGACTAAATAACCAGGCAGCAGCAGCCATGCCAGCTGTCTTTGAGATCTCAGTAGGAACCAACAGATAGCTTTCCTCTCATGTCCCGGAAGTGCTGTGGCTGGGAAGAGGGCTATACTTCCCATGAATCCTTGCAAGGAGAAACTCAGGGAAGCAGGTAGCCGAGAGAAGCCGTACCTTGTACCATCTTTCACCGAGAGAAGAGGCAGGACATTCTCGACCTACTCCTTGGCCCTCAAGGTCTTTTGCTCTCTGGCTTCAGAACACAAGCTCCTGACATCAAAGTCTGACTTCACAACCTAAGTGGGTTTGGAATTTAGCTGTAATGTATCTGTGCCTGTCCGCAGATGTTTTTACAGTCCAGCATCATTGACTTAGGCAAAATGATTGTACACTGACTGGAATTGCCCATGAACTATTTAGGATGTTTCATCTCATGAAGGTTGTAAATTGTTTTAGGCTCGAATACCAATAACCCCCTTTGGCTTTTCTCTCTTAGGAAAATGGCAGACAGCTTTTCGGTAAGTATTTCATGTCTTTTTCCTTAGCCCCATACACACTCGCATGGGTTAGAAGGTTTCATTTCTACCACCGAGCTTTCCCTTTGACCCTCCTCCTGACCCTCGGCCTGTTAATGGTAGACTTGCTTTTCCAGCAGCAGATTCCAGGGAGAGGTGTGGCCTCTGCAGCAGGGATGTCCCTCCTGGAAGCAGCAGGACCAATGGCATGGTCTGCTCATGCCAACACCTGCAGCTGTTTCTCATGTCGGTTAGAAAGCATGTGTTTATAACCAGCCAGTTCCTGGTGTAAGCTAGAAGAGCTTAACCCACCCTGATCTGCGATGATGAGAGGCCAGAATAAAACACAATACCAGACAGAAGAGGATCAAACTCAAAACAGCACAATAGGCGAGGGAAGAGTGTGAATCTTCTCCCATGTCCCAGCTTCTTAGATCACGAATGCCTGTAGCCCACTGAGTTCTGTGTAGTGAAGGAGTCCCATCCTCTAATTGTTTGTCTTTCTTTATAGCTTAATGATGCCTTAGCTGGCTCTGGAAACCCAAACCCTCAAGGATATCCAGGTGCATGGGGGAACCAGCCTGGGGCAGGGGGCTACCCAGGGGCTGCCTATCCTGGGGCCTACCCAGGACAGGCTCCTCCAGGAGCCTACCCAGGACAGGCTCCTCCAGGGGCCTACCCAGGACAGGCTCCTCCTAGTGCCTACCCCGGCCCAACTGCCCCTGGAGCTTATCCTGGCCCAACTGCCCCTGGAGCTTATCCTGGCTCAACTGCCCCTGGAGCCTTCCCAGGGCAACCTGGGGCACCTGGGGCCTACCCCAGTGCTCCTGGAGGCTATCCTGCTGCTGGCCCTTATGGTGTCCCCGCTGGACCACTGGTAAGAAGGAAGTTGTTTCATGGGCTTGCTGTACAAGTGGAGGGGACATTGGGGAGGGGGGGATTTAAGCTTGCTGCTTAGAGCCATGTCTTAAGGGCCAACCACAGGGGTGTAATTAGTCAAGTGGGAAAAGGAATGTGTTCATATTGAGTTTATCCTGTGACTTGTTATGATAAGACATTGATAAAGGTGCTTTAATATAAATCAAGTTAAGATTGTAGTAATAATGAGTGGTGCACACCTTTAGGAAACAGAGGCAGAACTATCTTTGTAAATATGAGGCCAATCTGGTCTACATAGAGATCCTGTTTAAAAAAACAATTACACCATGAGGCAAAGCTGTATTATTAATAAACACTGAGTTCGGTGGCTTATTCTTATAACCCCAGTAAATACTGAGAGCTTTAGCTCAAACCAGGGATGCAGAAAAGGAAAATGATGGGGTAGGGGAGACTCCTCCATCTCATACCCATGCAAGGAGCCTTCCAGTTTACCCACCCACTGGGAGCAACTCCAGGAAGTATATATAGGGTCAAATGCAGATCAGAGTGAGAGATGGGAGTTTGGGAGACAGCAGAACCTAGGAGGAAACTTCATAAAGGAGAGATGAGAGGCAGGGACAGCGCTCTGGGGATGTCTACCATACCTTAAGCACTTTGCTCAACACTTGTGGAATGAACTGTAGAAGTGCTCATTCAACACAGACTCATGTGCAAAGCATTTTGTTGGTGACCTGCAAGCACAGAAGCCCCAGTTGACACAAACCTTTCCTTAGAGAGCTGAATTACAGTGCTGTATGTCATGTGTCAAAGGACCCAGGGACCCTGTGCATGAAAAGATTGTTGGTCAACCATCATCTAGCTTAAAATGTTAAAAAAAATGAGTCTGTCTGAATGAATTATGGGTTGAAATGGGCCCAACTGATGGTCCAAGAACATTTGGTCGTTAATTTGTTAATTTCTCAATTAACTTTTGTGTACATAGGGAGCACTCTCTATCTTCCACTTCTTTAGGCCCTGGACAAGGTGGTCTCAGAATCTACACAGGGTTCTGTGTTGGTCACTGCATTGTACCAATGTTTGCAATGTACTTTACATTCCCCAAGAGAGCATAGTGCCTTACTGACCCTGGAATGCTTGTGTGTCCCAGACGGTGCCCTATGACCTGCCCTTGCCTGGAGGAGTCATGCCCCGCATGCTGATCACAATCATGGGCACAGTGAAACCCAACGCAAACAGGTACAAGGGTGACCCCAACAACCTATCTGTTGGATGGTTTTGAAATAAAGACTATCTTAATTAAGAAGATTTTGTAAGTTACACAGTTGAATCCAAGTTGGGCTATCACATGGACTATCTCATAATCAGTACTTGATCTTATGTCACTTTTTGTCGGGATGTTACAGAGTGAATGGTAACATCCTCTACTCTGTGTTTTGGTGTGTGTCATATGCTTTCATTGTCATGAGTGCAGGGTGAGGGCTGTTTGTGGTGGTTTGAATACACTTGGCCCAGGGAGTAGCACTATTAGGAGGTATAGCCTTGTTGGAATAGTGTGTCACTGTGGGCATAGGCTTTGATACCCTAGTCCTAGCTGCCTGGATGTCAGTATTCTGATAGCAGCCTTCAGATTAAGATGTAAAACTCTCAGCTCCTCCTGCACCATGCCTGTCTGGATGCTGCCATGTTCTCACCTGGATGATAATGGGCCGAATCGCTGAACCTGTAACCCAGCCCCCAACCAAATGTTGTCCTTTATATGAGTTGCCTCGGTCATGGTGTCTCTTCACAGCAATGGAGACCCTAACTAAGATTACACCATTGCCTCTTCCTTAGACAAATAAAACTGAGGCGCAGGTCTTATGTTTACTGAATGGCAAGCTAGGAACCCCAGCCTTCTGGGTAGGTGTCATTTACTTAAAGGGTTTGAGAAGATGGCAACTCTTTTTTTTTTTTTTTTTTTTTGGTGGGTTTTTTGAGACAAGGTTTCTCTGTGTAGCCCTGGCTGTCCTGGAACTCACTCTGTAGACCAGGCTGGCCTCGAACTCAGAAATCCGCCTGCCTCTGCCTCCCGAGTGCTGGGATTAAAGGCATGCACCACCACACCCGGCTTGAGAAGATGGCAACTCTTATTAAGGAAAACATTTAATTGTGGCTTCCTTATAGTTTCAGAGGTTTAGTCCATTATCATCATGGTGGGAAATATGGCAGAGGGCCAGCAGACATAGTGTTGGAGGAGCCAAGAGTTCTACTTCTGGATCTGTACGCTATGTCACTGGATGTAGCTTGAGCATAGGAAATTTCAAAGCCTGTCCCCACATTGACATACTTCCTCCAACAAAGCCACACCTCCCAACAGTGTCACTCTCTATGGGCCCATTCAAACACATGACTCTATGGAGGCCAAATCTATTCAAACCACCACATAGCTGTTAAAGATTTCATCAAATCAACCTTTGCCGCTGGAACAGGTTTAGCTGAGGTAGATCAGGTTACAGTGAGGTAATTTGGGATATCCATGCCAATTTATAGTCACCTTGGGATGTCTGGACGGAATGATTACTTCCAGTCATACTTATATATAATATGAAGAAGCTGAAAGTCCCCAGCAATCCATTTCACCTGTCCCTGAGCTTAGTAGTGCCACAAACACTCCTGTAACCATTAGTGAGTCTGTCTCTAAGTCTTATGGACCAAAGGTAGACATTCCAGCCAGACATACAGGTTTATTCAAGAATTTTTAAGTACAGGATTGGCTATGGAGGTGGATACCCAACATCCTAGCTTATAGGAGATGGAAATAGGAAGATTCTAAGTTCAAAGACAGCCTGAGCTATATAGCATGAGTTTATCTCAAAAACAAAAACAAACAGAAGGAAGCTATGAATTCCTCTGTATCAGTTTGTACTTGGTAAAGGAATGGGAGTCACATTCTGTCACCTCCAGCCAACCTCCCTCCTCTGGTTCTGCATGGGAAGCACTGTCCCAAGCCACTCTTCTTTCCACATGGCTTAGAGAGATGCTCTAAGTTTGGGGGCCCATCACATGGTATAACTTGTCTCACAGTAAATACTCTCATATGTATGTGTGTGTGTGTTATATGTGTATGTTCTTCTCAAAATATATATTTATATAACCTGTTCTAACATTGCGCAGAACTATAGAGTTAACATCAACAATTAAGGGTTAGTGCACTAGGTAATTTAGTTCCAGTAACACTAGTAATGTAGCCTGTGTACTGACAACTCAAAACTGATTCTGGGTCAAATAGTAAACAGAAAAAGAACTGTGTGAACCCACAAACACCCTAACAAATTCATGGGGAAAAAGTGCTTGTGTGACAGAGATGACAATCTCTGTCCACGGGAGAACTAGAACCAGTGGACCCAACCACTACGGTCACATTCCCCGACTGCTCCTGAGTTATTCAGAATACCCAAAGAATCGCTGTTGGGTCTAGATCACAGACATCAGCTTCTAGTGTTACTGTAGGGAGCTCACCTTAAGACACCCAGTAGGGCCAGTCCCTTAACAACAGACTTGAGTTTGCATTAACACACAAGAACAAAAAGGGTCAGGAAGTTCACGTGGCACTTTAGCCAGTCCGCACCTTGTGTGCTGACTTTACAACAGAGCAACCGGGAAGTAAACATTAGCTACATCCGTGTACCCCGCTGTTCTGAGATTTCCGGTTAACCATGGCAAAGTCAGGTACTTGATAGTTCTTAGGTAGCTGGCTTGCTTTTGACAGATATTAGTGACACACATTTAAAATTGCAGCCCTGGGGAGGCCAAGGTAGGTGAGAATCACAAGCTGGAGGCTAGCTTGGGCTCCATAGTGAGATCGTCTCAATGACCAGACAAGGCAGATTTGTCCCACTGGACTTGACTTTCGAGGTGATCACACTAACGAATGAGAGGGTGTGCCCGTTCTTTTGAGTTGGATCTGATTCTGTGGCTTATTTGCCTCCAGAACCGAGAAACAGTTCCAACATTTTATGAAAGGGTTTGCATTTTAGAAAGTTAAATGTTCTTGACTTGATAGACACTTTAATTATCTTCTATTTCTGGTTTAAAACAGGATTGCTCTAGATTTCAAGAGAGGGAATGATGTGGCCTTCCACTTTAACCCCCGCTTCAATGAGAACAACAGAAGAGTCATCGTGTGTAACACGAAGCAGGACAATAACTGGGGAAAGGAAGAGAGACAGTCAGCCTTCCCCTTTGAGAGTGGCAAACCATTCAAAGTAAGTTGGGGCTTTGGCTGTATGCACACAGTGTTCTCTTACCAAGGGGAATCACGGAAAAACCTGTCCTAGGCACCTGGCCAATCTTCCTCCCCACCAGTAACCAGCCTCAACAGGCTAGGGCTGAGGCAGGAGCAGCGTGTCCTTCAGCTCCTTCAGGAGCCTCCCCATTGCCATGGGCACCTCTCCAAACAATCTTCCAATAGCGCATCGCTGGTCTCTATCACAAAAGTCCACTTACAGGATTTAAGGATGAATGTTCATTAACTACGGGAAAAAGTATTTCCCAGCCTTCCCAAAACTGGCTATAAATTTGTCATTAAGGGATTCCTTCCTATGTTGCTGTTTTTAACTTTTGGTATTATGGACCCCATTAAACTTTTGGGTTGGTTTTTGTTGAGAAAATAGGGTTTCTTTCTGTAGCCCTGGTTGTCCAGGTACTCAGAGATCTGCCTCCTGAGTGCTTCTGATAACTTTGATATCTTTTTATTGTGTTTTAGATCGGACAATGTAGATTCATTTTTGCTATCCAGCTACTGCTCTGGGTCATTTTCATTCCAGAAGTAAAAGTAAAAATGAAATAATGAACTTCCTGAACTAAGGATACACTGGTTTAGGAATCAATATATATTTCCCTTTACATAAAAATTGGCAGATGAAAACAAAACACGGCAGACAGTGTGTCCTGGGAAACACACATGGCGGAATGCCTGGTTATTATATGCTTTTGACGGTTTCCCACGTTTGCTTCCTAGATACAAGTCCTGGTTGAAGCGGACCACTTCAAGGTTGCGGTCAACGATGCTCACCTATTGCAGTACAACCATCGGATGAAGAACCTCCGGGAAATCAGCCAACTGGGCATCAGTGGTGACATAACCCTCACCAGCGCTAACCACGCCATGATCTAAGCCAAAAGGGGCGGCACCGAAACCGGCCCTGTGTGCGTTAGGAGTGGGAAACTTTGCATTTCTCTCTCCTTATCCTTCTTGTAAGACATCCATTTAATAAATAGTCTCATGCTGAGAGATACCCATCGCTTTGGGGGTTTTTATGATACTGGGTGTCAAATCTTAGGACCTCGTGACTGTTAGGCAGTGTTCTCTCACTGAGCTACACATCCCTAGCCTTTTAAACTTAGTGTGTTGTGTGTCTGTGCACATGGGTACAGGTGCCTGCTCACTTGAGAGGCACCAGGCCTCCCGGAGCTGGAGTTACAGGTGGTTGTAGGCAGTGTGACCAGGCTGCTGGGAATCAGACTCAGATCCTCGTGAGACAGGTCAGGTCCACTGATGCCTCCAGCTGCCTGTCTTTATATGCCCTTTGATTTGGTGCAGTGTGAGTATATAAAGGGAACTATGTAATTATCAATAAACCATCCTGATTTTTACAAAGGAAATACACTGAACGGCGCCAGCTCACCAGCAGACAGTTACCATAGGCATCTGGGGAGAGTCGTGTTACTTAGTGCTGCTAGGCGATTCCAAGGAAAGATCAAAGGGTGCACTTACACAACCCTAGATAAGGGCCAATCAGGGTACAGGAAAGAACGACGTGAGGCTGCTGCCAGTGCTGACCCTGCATACTGTCTTCCAGCATTATTCTGTACCATGCAGACTCTGTTCTATAAGGCAGGGAGCAGGTCGCTCACACCAGCATCACTGCAATTACGGGACAATCAGGTATATAGTCCTGAACTATCTGTTGTGGAGGCTGGTCGTAAACCCATTTTTCCTGTAAAGCCCCAGGTTATTGCCTTCAAATGAGTACTCAATACCATTAAGGCTGTGTCTTGGTTTTCATGTCCATTCTCATACCTAACACTTTCTATCTTTCCTATTATCAGTAAGCTCAAAGTAGGAAAAGGTCAAAAGTCTTGTTCTACAACGTTATCTTCTCGATTAGTTTAAACTGGTGAATGTCAGAAGCTGGCGTCCCAGGAAAACAGAAATCAAGAGGTCTGTAAAAGCAAGCACTTGCAATTGCAACTGATGGGACAAGAACGTACAGAGAGCTGGGTCTCTCCTTCCAGAATGTAGGTTCCGGGCATTGATCTCAGGCCGTAGGTTTGGTGTTCTTACCCATCAGGCAATTTGTCCACCCATAACTTTCCGTCATCCATTAGCAAGCTGTTCCATGCCGCCTCAGGTTTTGCTGGGGGGGGGGGGGGGCATTTTATGAACATTCCTCTAGGCAAACTCCTCAGGTAACCTCCCAGGAAGTTGTGTGGGTGTCATAAGCACCATCTTTCCCCAAAGCCAAACACACCTACTTCTGACGTCAAAAGGAGACTAAACTGTCTCTTGACGATGTCTAATCCTAAACCTCCTATTATGTGTGGAATGTCTTCTTCCAAAGCACAGCTCATACTCAGACCAAATTGTAACACAGGGAACACAGGGTAGGGCTGTTAGCTTTTGCTACTGTGTGCTGTTGGTAGCACTGAGTTGTCACTTATGTTCTACTGTATGTATGAATGTATGATGTATGTATGTATGTAAGATGTATGTACGTATGTGCGTGGGGGGAGGGGAAGGGCTGAAATATGCCACAACATGAAGGTGGTGTCAGAGGACAGTGCCTTTCTCTGAGCCATCTCCCTCCTGTATCAGCAGTGTTTTATGGTCATGACGCTAAGGGATTATAAAATCAGGGCTGGAGTGATGACTCAGCCAAGTGCACACACTGCTCTTTCAGAGGACTGGCTTTCCAGAGTCCATGTGAAATAGCTCACAGCATCCTGAAATTCCAGATTTTTTGGTAAAGATTCTTCTCTCTCTCAACCTTGTCCATGGCAGCTAGCTCTGTTAAAGGGGAAATGACCAGAGGCAGCAAGGATTGAACAGTGTAACTCTCGTCAGTGCACTTCAGGAAACCTTATCTAAAGGATTGAACAGTGTAACTCTCGTCAGTGCACTTCAGGAAACCTTATCTAAAGGAATGCAGGAGAAGCAAACTATCCTGATGTCAACAGATACAGGCGCTCAAGTGAAAACCCATAAAATGCCCGCAGATGCAAAGCTTTATCTCACTTTATCAGAGAATTAACAATGCGAAGAAAAGAATATTTATTTATTTATTTATTTAGGTTTTTCAAGACAGGGTTTCTCTGTAGAGTCCTGGCTGTCCTGGAACTCACTCTGTAGACCAGGCTGGCCTTGAACTCAGAAATCCGCCTGCCTCTGCCTCCCGGAGTGCTGGGATTAAAGGCGTGCACTGAATATTTATTTTAAATTAATATTAAAAATCATGTTAAATTTAAAGCCCTCCTGGTGTTCCCTTCAGGGTCTTAGTGGTGAGAAGAGAATGAGGTCACCTCCACCTCCAAAGGAGAACTGTCTGCTGCGATCTGGCTGTCTGGTCTCCTCCCGAGTGCAGGGGCTGCTGCAGCTGAGGCCTGGCTAAAGAACACAGCAGAGCAGTCAAGGAATCCACCATCGAGTGTGGCCCCAAATAAGCTTTCTACACCCTTAGTTAACTGAGTGCCAAGGAGTAAGCAACTTTCCCTATGTAACAATGGAATTATTAACAGCGTAAGACCTAACGTAAAGGGTTTTTGTTTTTTATGTGCACCACCATAGCAGGCGGATCTCAAGCTGCTAGCCTGGTCTACAGAGTGAGTTATAGGACACCCAAAGCTACACACACATATCCTGTCTTATTACCTCCTGAGCCCCCAGTAAAGACCCGCAGCAGAGCACAGCTGGAGTAAAGAATTTCAGGGTGAAGACCACCAAGGCGATGGGGACAGACACCACCCTGGCTGCAGAGTGAGTTCCAGACCACGTCCTGGCTGCAGCAGAGCAGCAGAAGCAACAGCTTAAGTTGTATTTTCTTTCTTTCTTTCTTTTTTTTTTTTTTTTTTTTTGGTTTTTCAAGACAGGGTTTCTCTGTGTAGCTCTGGCTGTCCTGGCACTCACTTTGTAGACCAGGCTGGCCTGGAACTCAGAAATCCACCTGCCTCTGCCTCCCGAGTGCTGGGATTAAAGGCGTGAGCCACCACACCCGGCTTGTATTTTCTTTTTAGATATACTTTACTAGAAAAACTTGCGTCACATCTACCATAATCCAAGCCATGCATTTGATATTTAAGTTTTCATCTACTGTGTCCAATCAAGTTTGAATAGAAGATACATGGTCAAGGTTTAAGACCAATTAGATTGTATGATTGTTGAGCCTTTTCTCAATTAAAAACTTTAAAAAAGGGCTGGTGAGATGGCTGAGTGGGTAAGAGCACCCGACTGCTCTTCCAAAGGTCCAGAGTTCAAATCCCAGCAACCACATGGTGGCTAACAACCATCCGTAACAAGATCTGGCGCCCTCTTCTGGAGTGTCTGAAGACAGCTACAGTGTAATTACATATAATAAATAAATAAATCTTTAAAAAAAAAAAAAAAACTTTAAAAAAGTAAATATTTTATGTATATAGGTGTTTTACCCACGGAGGCCCGGAGAGTGTTGAGCACTATGGGGCGAGTGGGTGCTGGGAATTAAACCCCGGGGCTCCGAGGCATCCCTCCAGCCCTCTTCCATTTTTAGAACAGATCCTGTATACAATTGAACCCATGTACAGATAATGGGAAGACATACATACCAAACCTTGCACTCAAGTTGGAAAGTGAGTAATGTTCATTTATAAAACAAATTTGAGCACTGGGACACCTGTAATATCAGAACCAGAGAGGAGAGTTCGAGGCCAGCTTGGTCCCTATTCTGGACCCTATTTTGAAACCAAACAGGGTGCTTGAGAGGTCTCAGCAGGTTAAAGGGCTGAAATCCCAACATAAGAGGACTGGCTCCCCAAAGCTGTCCTCTGGCCACCACAAATACTGTGGCATGCACACACCCTCAGAATAATCATAAATAAGACACACTCAGTTTTACAACTGCACAAATCTATAAGATTATAGTCTAAAACTTACTGGTTCAAGAAGGTGGCATTCAGAAGTGAGACTTTTATGTAACAGTACTGAAAAATAAGAGAAATGATTTTAAAAGAACATTGCTTTGATCAAGGGTTGTTACAAGTGGGCAAAGCTTTAATCAATCAAATGAAGAAACAGACCTGCTCCACCTGGCTGTGTCACCTTGTTTAAATGCACTTTAAGTATGAACATCTTCTATAAGAAAGCACCATCCTTGTCATTTTAAAGGTACCCATGTTACTGAAGAGGAGCAGACAGAAGCCAGGGTGGTGCACACACCTGTAACGCCAGCACCCAGGAGGCAGGGCAGGTGGCTCTCCATGAGGTCCTGGACAGCCTGGTCTACACAGCAAGTTGCAGGCCAGCCAGGGCTACACAGTGAGATCATGGATCACGCAGACAAAGACATTAAATGACTGTGCAGCTGTTAACATTTCACTTTACCTCAGGTCTCTCACAGACCTACAGAATAGCGAGGAAAACAGACCACCATTGCATTGTAACACAAATATGAGGCCTGTTTCCTTATAGAACAATCACAACATAGTACATAGCAACAGGCATTAGAAGGGAAAAGTAGGCTACTCTGAAGGTAGCTTCTGGATGGAGGCCAAAGAGAGCCGAGGGAAGCTCTGAGTCTAACAGATCAGGTCTACTGCCAAGGCCTCCCGTCTCCAGTGTGGGTCAACATTGCTCTCTGAAGCATCAGCGTTAGGAGAACCACATTTCTCTTTCTTCCCATTTTGAAACAAGGTCTCGCTGTATTGCTCTTGCTGGCCTGGGACACTGCGTGCAGTACAGGCTGGCCCTGAACTAGGAGTAACCCTCCTGTCTTGGCTTCTCTTTTGCTAGGATTATAAGCATAGCCCTTCACAGCTGGTTGAAGAACAAAGTATTCTGAAACTAGTTTGTAGGAGATAGTTATAGTGAGCTTCTAACAGCTTAACCCTCACCATGAGAACCTGGTTCTCAGAATTCTACAACAGTCATCTATATCCACACTGTTTTCCAGGCTTCATTGTATCTGAGAAGATCTAACCTGACTGGGACGCCTCAGCTTCTTCTTGTGAGGTGCTGCTCTGTGAGGAGGTATTTGTCTCAGGGTTGCTCATCAGCAAATCCTGGGAGATGACTGCAGAACTCACTCCTTCCACGGCTGAGATTGCTTCTTTTTGATTGGTATTAGCATCACCAGCAGGAAGAGGCAAATTCGTTTCAACAGAGAAACAATCCATCTTGACATTTATTTTATTTACATCCTAGAGGCAAAAAGTAGGCTTTATAGATTCCAATCACCCATAAAAAGTGGGCATTACAAGGCCAAGAAGTGGGAGTGGGTGGGTAGGGGAGTGTGTGTGTGTGGGGGTGGTTTGGGGGACTTTTGGGATAGCATTTGAAATGTAAAGGAAGAAAATACCTAGTAAAAAAGTTTTTTCAAAAGTGGGCATTATAGATTCCAATCACCCATAATTGAAACAAATGAAAAAAGTTTTACTGCTATTAAATATATGAAAAAAGAGAAGGCCGACATAGTAAGACGTATATAAAGCATGCAAGACAGCACTCAGGGGGCAGAGGCAGGAAGATCTCTGTGAGCTCGAGGCCAGCTTGATCTACAGAGCAAGTTCCAGGACAGCCAGAGCTACTCATGAAAACCCTATCTGGGAAAAAACAAAACAGAGAGTGTAAGGAACACCCCGAGTCTCACTGTCTGGCTTCAGGCCACCTGCACAAACAATAAACAACACAGTAATGAAGACAGCCTTTTCCGCAAGCGCCACACTCAGCTCAGAGATTGGCACACAGCTTTGGAAAGAGAAAGTCAATTACAAGAGCAAACTGGACCTGGTGTTACCCACGACTCTGGGGCAAAAAGGTTCCAGTACACAGACGAGTATAGCTATTGTTATCATTACGTTTGGTTCCAAAAAATAAAGGCCAGGGCAAGAGATGGTTCAGTGGTTAAGAGCACTGGCTGCACTTCTCAGCATCCACAAGGCAGTTCACAACCTTCTATAATTCCAGGTCCAGGAGACTATGCACATAGTGCATAGATATACATGCAGGCAAAACACACATACATAAAATAACTCTTAAAGAACTTTAAAGAGGCCAAAGATCGTGGATTCTCTAATTCTCTGGTTCTGCAGACATCTTGATGTGGCCTGAAGAATACAAAGAGAACGTGGCTGCAAACAACCCGAGGGACATGCAACTGAGGGTGACTCTGCCTGTAGTGTCTCCAGTAAGCGCCTGACATAAACAGATGATGCCCTTGGCTACCTACCACCACCTTGCAATAGGACTTACATGCTTTATGTCACTTGAATCTTGTTCTCCAGGACACGGGGTGTCTTCTACGTGGCACCTGAAACAAGCAGTGGTATTATACAGCAATCATGAAACATCACAATCATTCGACCTGGGCTCTGTCCATCCTGCATGGAGATCACTAGTTTGCATAATGGGGCCGAACACAGAGCCTGACCCAGGAGTCAGTCGTTGATCCGTACAGACTAGACAGCTATTGTATGATGGCCACACAGATGATGTCCTTTTTTCCTGGAAGCTCACAGGCCCCTTCCTTTGCCAATCACTCAGGCTAATACCGTTCCGCCTGCAATGCTGAATCTCAGCCAGATCCAGAGCCACATAAACAGGAACAGGCCAGGGTGAGGCCAAGTCCTGAAGCAAAGCGGCTCAGTTATTGTGTAGGCAGCTTTGCTGTGCTCTGTGTGACAGATTGGCTTCTCAATGTTCCTGCCTCAGCTTCCTAAGTGCTGGAACTACAAATGTGCTACCATGCCTGCAAGTTGGCTACGTATACTTGATAGTGTCATTAAATATATTCTAATCATAAATGTAAGTAGACACTAGATCTGAGTATGTGTGTGCCCACAAACACAGAGACAGAACAAATATAAATGAAGATGTAATTGAAAAGAAGAACACAGTACAGGGCTGGCAGAGTGCTTGCCCAGAATGTGAAGGCTCTGTGTTCAATCCCAGGACCACCAAAAACCAAAACCATGAAGATGACACAAACAAACCCACCTAATTTGTATGTTAATAAAAAACAAATTAAGACAATGTATCTGTCATAATCTCTTCAGGGGTCAACTAGATGGTTCCTAGGTAAAGGAGCCTGCCACCAAGCCTGATGATCTGAGCTCAGCCCTAGAACTCACTCACATGTTGGGAGGAGAGAACTGATTGCTGAAAGCCGCCCTCTGGCTTCCACACACGTCACAGCACCCATGCGTGAATCTACACATTCAAAGTAACTAAACAGAATGAAATTTTATTTCTTCACGTTTGTTTTAAAAATATTCTCTTCCAGAGAGATGGGCTTTTGCTTTTACAGAGGATGAGTTTGGTTCCCATATTGGTCAACTTACAATTGCTTGTAAGTCAGGCTCCAGGAAATCTGAAGTCCTCCTCTGCCCCTGCATGGATCCACACACGTGTAGCACACACACATAAATAAAAGTGAATCTTAAACAACAACTTATTGTAAAGTTGTTTTGTTTTTTCTCCCAGTCAGGGTCTCTCTCTGTGTAGCCCAGGCTGTCCTGGAACTCACTTTGTAGACCGGGCTGTCCTCGAACTCAGAGATTCACCTGCTTCTGTCTTCCAGGTACTGGGATTAAAGGTATGCGCCACCACTGCCTGGTTCAAAGTTGTTTTAAGATGCCTTCTGGTAAGACATTTGCAAATGAACATTAAAAAAACTGTGTGTGTGTGGTGTGTGTGTGGTGTGTGTGTGTGTGTGTGTGTGTGTGTGTGTGTGTGAGAAGGTCACAGGCTGGCAAAACAGGTGACCCACTGAACTATCTTGCTGGTCCCAGTAACTATATGACTCAACTGCTATTACAGGTCTTCCTAATATAGATAACAAACTTTAAATTATATAAAGTCTAATAATAAATTATACAAAGTATGATAGTAAATTGATATCTTACAAAACAGATTTTTTATAATACCAAAAGCATTTTTGAGGCCCTAAAGGATGAAAATGCTTTTGGCATATATCAAAAGTTTAAAAAGACATTATAAAATAGTTAAGGATTTTCATGCGCCTCCTCTAGTCTACCTCCCAGGGTCTGGCCCACCCCATGCCTTATTTAGTGGGATGTTTTTGCAACGAGGAGTGCTCAACATTTTTTTTTTTTTCCGAGACAGGGTTTCTCTGTATAGCCCTGGCTGTCCTGGAACTCACTTTGTAGACCAGGCTGGCCTCGAACTCAGAAACCCGCCTGCTTGTGCCTCCCAAGTGCTGGGATTAAAGGCGTGTGCCACCATTGCCCGGCTAACATGTCAGATTAATAACAAGTCCAACATGTTCTCCAGACCTCAGATTACAATTTCCTACTTGTTTAAGGTTCCTCTTCTCTCTCAGATTAGCTGCACACTTATCTATGAGCCACCATAAGGACAGCTTAGGTTATGCTGATGCAATTGTGTAGAGAATGGATCAGTTTGAGCAACTACAAGCTAAACTTCATTAAGATACCACTTAAGTTTCTCTCCCTGTCCCTGGCAGGGCTACTCTAAGGGTTGGCTAGTTAATGACCTAAAGCGATGTCTAGGTTGTCTGCACACACTGGGCACTTTCTCTCACCAGAGGACACCACACTGCTTCTCTCCCTTGTATTGCACGGTACACTTCTGCCAATTGCATCAGGACCACTTAGCAACTTCAGTCCTGGTGCTTTAAGACAGGCGGTGTTGCTAAGGCTGGCTCCAAACTGCTGGTGAAATAATCCTTCCACTCAAGTCTCCTGAGTGGCTATGATTACCAACACTAGAGTTGGTTCCAACCTGAAATCTGAAGTCTGTTTCCTTAGAAAAGAGCAAGCCTTGCCCACATGTTACAGGGTTATATGTGAAGTTTAATTAGAAACATACGCTTTCCCAGCTTAACCATATGGAACGATGCTCACGTCAATACCACTAAACTCACAGCACACATGAAAGAGATACCTGCTTTCAAGAGCATCTGAAAACGTCCGATCAACATGCTCACTCTTGCTGCTCTGAGGGTCCGGCTTCTTCAGTGGCATCTTCTGTCTCAGAAGGTCCCCTGCAGCCCTGCTCTCAGGCACAACTTTGCTGGCAGACAGAGGTGTTCCAAATCTTTGAGAACGACGTTCAGAAGACAGGACTGGAAATAAGAAGAACAAGCCCCATAGCAAGTCTTTCCGTCCAGACTCTGTTCAGAGAGGCGGCACAGAGCCTGCTCTTGTCAACATCTGTTACTGTCCAGTACCAGGGGCTTTGTGGGACAAGAGGATCGTCACGTTAACCCGTGCTCAGCTTTCTTGTGCCATGCCTATGATGCTATCTCAAAAGGCTGCCGAGAGGTTCAGTAGTTAAGAACACTGGCTGCTCTCCCCAGAGGGGCCAGGTTTGGTTCCAGCACCTCGTGATTATTTCACGACAGCTCTAACTCCAGGTCCCGGGGATCTGATATTCTCCTCTGACTTCCATAGGCATCAGGCACACATGTGGTGTGGACAAAGTGTAGGTAAAGGTACATAAAATCAAACTAAGACTTAGAAAGAAAGATGAAGAGGTGCACCTCGGACAATAAGCAGTAACAGCAAGAATATTTTAGAAGGTATAATGTAAATTAGCAAGTGAGCTATCCCTAGCTAATGCAGGCAACAAGTGCTTGGGTCAAAAGCTTTGACTCAGAGGAGTGGCAGCGCACACCTTTATCTCAGCACTTAGGAAGAGGTAAGAGATCTCTGTGATTTTGACGCCAGCCTGGTCTATATAGTGACCAGCAAGGGCCACACAGAGAAACCCAGAGTCAAGAGAGAGAGAGATAGATAGATAGATAGATAGATAGATAGAGAGAGAGAGAGCTAGTCTCCTAACAAGTTCCTTTGATGGTTTACCACAGCAGTCTTTCCAGGTAAGTTGAGACATCAGCTGTCTCCTGCTGTAGATGGTTACCAAACACCGCTGAAACACAGGCTAGTCACGGGAACAGGGGAACAAGAAAGCATTACAGATAAACTGCTGAGACACTTGGCTTCCTCCAACATGGCACTTGAGCAGCTGCTGCCAGAACCATAGTCCTAGCAGGAGGTAAGAGAATGACCTCACGTGGGTAGCGTACAGGAGACCGTTGAATACAGGGATGAGTAGTGGGGACTGGTGGCACAAGCCCGACACCACATCCTCTCCAGAGGCTCAGGCAGCAAGCTGCAGGCCTGTGTGAGTCCAAGGACAGCCTGGGAAACTTAGCCAAGCCTTGTCTAAAAAGAGAGGATTTCAGAAAAGGAGGCTATGTCTGGAGGGACAAGTGCTTGCTAACCACATGTCAAGCTGAGTTTGCTTCCAAGGATCTCAAACACAGCAGCACAGTTGCCTCCCCCAACCCCCGTGCAGAAGGGCACGGCTGAGGGAAGTGTGATAGCTCAGGTCTGCTTCCTCTGCATCGTACCCCTAGCCCAGCTTGTCTCGGAACTTCACAGACAGACTGGCACTGCATGGCAGAGACAGCTATGGCATCACTTGGAGAACAGGCACAAGCCCGCACAAGTCTCAATATGTGATGTGCATGCGGGCTTGCCAGCACAGAACCCACTTCTAGCCATCAGCGTGTGGGGTCTTTCATGGGAAAGTCACTCTCCACCATTCACTCCAGCCCCCAGTTGGCCCAAACACCGCTCTTCAGTCTCAGCAAAGATACAAACCTGAGAATGACTTCACTGGGCTCTCGATTCTGAAAAACCCAGCATCAAACACTATTTTGTCAACTTCCTTTGTGGTCTCCGGAGCCACTGCGTGGGCTTGCACTTCCTGCTGTGACCTGCCTTTCATTGCATTCTTTATGGCAGCGAGGCGACTCCTAGCTGCCGCTCGTCCATCGTCATCCTGCTTTGCTTTGCTTGTTCTACCGGGCACAATTTTTTTCTGCAAAGAGAAATAGTAATTAAAGGTATGTTCATTACTACCTTCTCCTGTTCCTGTGGCACTGAGGACTGACCCCAGAGTCCTCCCTGTGCATAGCAGGAAATCGTTCTTCCACTGAAGTTAAGTAGCCCTTTTAACTTTTATTCTGAGACAGGGTCTCACTATGTTACTATGTTGTCCCCCATGGCTTGAATGCACACCTGTTTCAGCTCAGGACCAGCTGATATTAAGGGGACATCATCTCACCGACTGAGCATCACCTTGTGGGGTCTGATGGTGTGGATGAAAACGACCCCCATAGGCTCATGCGTGGGAATGGCTGGTCCCCAGTCAGAACTGTTAGGGCAGAATTAGAGGTGGCCCTGCTGAAGTAAGTATGCCCTTGTTGGAGGAGGTGGGGATGGGGGCTGGTGAATGAGGTTTCATAAAGTTCTCTCCAACCAACCAAACAACGTAGAAGGAGAGACATCTGGTGGTCACAGGCAGAATTACAATTCTTATATGATAGAGACACTAATAAATTACTTTGAGAGCTAAACACACAATTAAGAAATATCCACAGGCTTTTCAAGCTGCTAGTGCTCCTGCGAACATGGTGAACGTGCCTAAAACCCGCCGGACATTCTGCAAGAAATGTGGGAAGCACCAACCCCACAAGGTAACACAGTACAAGAGGGGCAAGGAGCCCAGGGAAAGCGGCGTTATGACAGGAAACAGTGGCTATGGTGGGCAGACTAAGCCTATTCTCCGCAAAAAGGCTAAAACTACAAAGAAGATTGTGCTGTGACTGGAGTGTGTTGAGCCCAACTGCAGATCTAAGAGGATGCTGGCTATTAAGAGATGCAAGCATTTTGAATTGGGAGGCGACAAGAAATTGGGAGGGCCAAGTGATCCAGTTCTAAGCAGATTTTGTTATGAAGACAATAAAATCTTGACCTTTCAAAAAAAAAAAAAGAAATATCCACAGTATGTCAGGAGCAGCAGTGCAAGTCTGTAATCCCAGCATCCTGGAAGCTGAGGCAGGAGGATTCTGCTAAGCCTGCCCCTGCACCCCCAGCATAGCTGTAGCCATTTTGTTCCATGCCCACCAGCTATTTCATATTGTTGCCTGCCAGTCATTGACACAGAAGACTGGGGCCATGCTTCCCACATAACCCGTCATGCTTCTGACTGTTATAAGGTTTGTTAATCTTCAATTCCACAGCTGTAAGCGTCACAAAGGACCCATCAAATTAAAGATCAATATGAACTGTTATGTTTAAAATGGCTTGAGTCAGGGCTGACCACCAGGCAGCCCTTCAGCACCTGCACATGAACTCACTGGTTTCAGCCTCTATAAGCTGGCCCTGAGAAATGTCCAGTGCACAGCTTTGAGCTGTTGCCCTGGTTGATCGGTCTCGGGGTATGTGTTCAATAAACCATCCTTGTTTAGCTGAGGTCAGCATTCGCCTGGTTTATGGGGTCACTCCTGGACCCCAACAGATTCTGTGTTTGAATTCAGGCTGGGATACTTAGTAAGACCCGTCCCAAAAAACAATTATCATTATACTAGCCATTTTTTATAAGTAACATCCGTTACTATTAAAGAAGATTTAAACGATCTGACCATTCCTCTCAGATCTTTGCACTGAGATTTCATTGAGAGGAAATAATAAAGTTTATTTTACTGAGACAGAATTCAGAGCACCTTTGTTTGCATAACATAGTATAAAGTGTCAGAAGGAGACTGACCGTTTGATAAATGTCCATTTGAGGTGTACGATGGACTTCAAAACGCTCTTAAATTATGTGGACATGGGTGTTTATGTGTGAGACTGTGCATGAGTGCAGGTGTCCTGTCCCCAGAGTCCAGAAGAGAATATCAAGGCCCTAGAGCTGGAGTCGCAGCCTCTGCAGGCCGCCCTGTGTGTGCAACAGAGAGCAGCTCTTGAACCCAAGTGGATTCTTATTAGATTAACAAAGCATGCTTTACAGGAAAAATAGAAAACCTCATAAGCACAGTGAAGAAATACATAACATCTCTCATTCCACAGTCTGTCCCACAAGAAGCTTGCATGATTTGCCCACTAAGAGCATGGGCTCTGGAATGAGGAACCCTGGAATGAAAGCCTTGGGCAAATGATTTCATCTTTGGAGTTTTGGAATTTTCAATCATAAACTGTGACTATAGCACCCAACCAATTGGACTGCTATAAAGCTTAACATGTGACTATCTAGAGTTTAGCAAAACACAAATTATCTACTGCTATTGCAATCACAAGCAAATACATAAACATAGGAGGTGTGTTCTGGTTGTGTATAACCAAGTCTTGCTATATAGTCCTTGCTGTCCTGATACTTGCTATGTAGCCCATGCTGGTCTTGAACCCTGCCCAGCCTCCCTAGAGCTGGTATTACAAGGCTGCCACAAACATATGTCAACACGGGTCCAGCTCTCAGAATAAACCAAACCAAACACGTGCCCATCCACCCACTGTCTAGGAGCGTAAGTCACCGGGGCACCCCACGTCCACTACTCATCTGTGACTTTCTTCTCTTCGGAAGGAAACGCCTTACTTTTTGTGATGAGTAATCAGAATGTAATAAGCAATATATGAATTCAGTCTGTGAAGCGTCAGAGTTTCTGTAACAGAAGTGAAGAGCCAATGCCTCGAGCTTGCCCTCTGCCCCCCACGGCACAAGCACCCACCCACGTAAATAACGACATTCTTAGAAACAAACCAGAGCAGAATCTGTGCTAGGGATGCACAAACCTACCCGGAGGACTTTTTTGCTTGGATTATTGCTGTCTTTCCATCCTGACGCCTCAAGTTTGATCAGGTTGTTGAACTTCTGGTTCACATCATCGACCTGGTGATAAAAGCCCGAGTTTGTGCAATTAGTGCTATGTCAAAGTTGCTACTTTAGGACTCTAAAATGAATGGCCATGTCAATAAACAGAAAACGGTGATCCAGAACTGGTTAGTTCTTACACTTAAAGGCCTGTGTGTGGGGATTTACGTGTAGAGTGGTGGTGGTGGTGGTGGTGGTGGTGGTGTCGGGGGCAGAGGGGAGAAGGGAGAAGGGAGAGGGAGAGGAGACTCACATCAACCCAGGATAACCCACAACTTGCTATATTGTCCAAGAAAATACTTGGAACTCCCAATCTTCCAGCCTCCACCTCCCAAATGCTGTTTAAGTCACTGTAAATTGTGTGTTCAAGTGCCTGCCTGGCACAGGGAAAGGCCCAGGTCAGGTCCTCAGCAACACACACACAGCAGAGAGTGTGAGAGTCCCTGCATTTGCACGTAACCTATGTATGCATATATATCCTTCTATACAGTGGAAAGCGCCTGCACATTGTGAATAATCATGAATACAGCTCTGAATGCAACCTCTGTAGACCTGGTCTCCGGGATGGGGGCTGAAGGTGTGTGCTGCCACACACAACTCACTGCTCGCTCTCTTTCCTTCCTTCCTTCCATACTCATTTTATGTGTATATGTTATATGTGTGTGACTGAGAGTTCACCCGTGGCCCACTTGAGTATGGGTGCTGTAAGACGGAGTCAGAGTCTATGTTCCTCTGTGTGGCCCTGGCTGTCTGCAAGTGTACACCAGGCTGGCCTCAAACTGGGATTTGGCATCATGTGTGCCACCACGCCCTGCTCGACTCTGCCTTTCGGTCATCTCTAACTATAATGCCCAGCATAGGACAGGAATTCATAACTTCACTGGCTCACTCCTCACACACACCATTATCACAGACTCTGACAGCACAGGGGAGAAGGCGGTGAAGCTGACATGGGGCGTCCTGAGAGCTCACACCTTACACCCTAAGTAGCTGAACTACTGTCATCCCATTTACTGATGTCAGAAGCAGATGCCGGGCAGCACACCTGACACATACCTGAAAACTAACCATATCCCAGAATCCATCCAGATCTGTGCAGGTCGTCTCCTTTTCACCCCGTTTATACTCGCAGTTGTCCACCAGTCCTTCAAACTGTCTGAATCTCTCCTTGATAAGGAGTCTTGTTTGACCAACCGTTGTACGGATAAGACCTTTAGCTAAAGAAGTTCAGAAATGAAAACGGGCCTTTATAGCAAGCCAGACAACTGAGATTTAACCTCTAATACCCTCGAGCTCGCAGAATCAAATTCTTACAGCAAACCAAAAATGACTACCCAAAAAAACTTAATCATAAATACTGAGCACAAGAGGGTGACAAGATGGCTCAGCAAGTAAAAGCACTGACTGCTCTTCTGAAGGTCCTGAGTTCAAATCCCAGCAATCATATGGTGACTTACAACCATCTGTAATGAGATCTGACTCCCTCTTCTGGTGTGTCTGAAGACAGTTACAATGTACTTATTTATAATAATAAATAAATCTTTGGGCCAGAGCGAGCAGGATTGACCGGAGCAAGCAGAGGTCCTGAATTCAATTCCCACCAACCACATGAAGGCTCACAACCATCTGTACAGCTGCAGCGTAGTTATATACATAAAATACATAAATAAATCTTAAAAAAATAAAATAAATGCCGTGTTTTAAAAAAACAAGTGAACATGAGGACCTTGCTTCAAGATGCAGTAACAGTCAGCAATGTCCATGCTCAGTCATCCACGGCTCCACAATGAGCATGATTCCTTGTACTTTATGAGAGACTTCAACCTCACACAGTCAAGTTATCCAAGGACCTTGAACTGGTAACTTTTTATAAATAGCCTCTCCAAATAAACGGGACTAAGGACCTTTGCCAAAATGTGTTTTCATACTGATTTACATAATTATAACTCAGAATACACACACTCACAAACACACACACATACATACATACACACACAAATATATATTTTTCTTGTTTTGTTTTTCTTTTTTTGAGTCAGGGTTCCTACGTGTAGCCCTAGCTGTCCTGGAACTTGTTCTGTAGAGCAGGTTGGCCTTGAACTCATGATCCACCTGCCTCTGCCTTCTGAACACTGAGATTAAAGGCATTCCAGATAACACTGCTATATGTAAGGTCACATTAAGAAAACAAAATACATAAAGGTTGTGTACTTCTCTAGCACAGAAATATTAGGGGAGCCGGGCAGTGGTGGCGCACGCCTTTAATCCCAGCACTTGGGAGGCAGAGGCAGGTGGATTTCTGAGTTCGAGGCCAGCCTGGTCTACAGAGTTGAGTTCCAGGACAGCCAGGGCTATACAGAGAAACCCTGTCTCAAAAAAACAAAAAAGAAAGAAAGAAATATTAGGGGGTATATGTTAAACAGCCCCTGGCATTTTGAATAATACTAAAACTACAAAGTTGGACAACATAAGAGCTTTAATTTTGAAATGAAAAGAAATAAGGGCTGTGGTCAAGTGCTTGCTTAGCACAAACAAGATCCTGGGCTGAATCTCTACTACTACACCAAAAAAACCCAAACAATAACACACACACACAACAAAAACCAAACAACCGGTAACACTCCACATAAGCACTTTGTGGTCAGGTGTGTTTGGACACAGCTGCAAGCCCAGCCCTCGGGAGGTGAGAAAGGATGACCAAGAGTTCAAGGTTCAAGTACACAGTGAGCTCGAGGCCAGCCAGTGCTGAGAGAACCTCTCTACACAGAGACCCACCCAATGGTAACAACAAGAGAGCCAGGACTAAGAGGACTTTCCTTACCGTCATCAGGAATGTCCAGCTCCAGCTTCCCCTCCCACTCCAGGCAGTGCGAGGTCAGCCTGTCAGTTTCTGATTGGAGGATTTTTCTAAAATTAGGATATACATGTTACTGTTCCAAGTGTTGCCCACCTTAGTTAAGTCTTACCACTCTGACAAATACAGAGGATTAGAACAGTTTAGAGCAAAGGTGTGCCAGGCAGCACTGGTGCATGCCGCTCACCCGAGCACTCGGCGCACATGCTGCTGCACCTCTCTCTCTTTTTTCTTTTTTGTTCTTTGTTTTGGTTTTCCGAGACAGGGTTTCTCTGTATAGCCCTGGCTGTCCTGGAACTCACTCTGTAGACCAGGCTGGCCTCGAACTCAGAAATCTGCCTGCCTCTGCCTCCCGAGTGCTGGGATTAAAGGCGTGTGCCACCAAGCCCGGCTCGCTGCTGGATCTCTGAAGCCAGCCTGGTTACAAAGTGAGTTCCAGGACAGTCAGGGCTACAGAGAAACCCTGTCTAGAAAACCAAACCAAATCAACCCAAGATTTTTTTTTAAATTCAGGAATAAAAAATTAAATAGGGTAAGGGTTTAATGAACTATACTAAAACTCGTGAATGACGAATGTCCTGTCATATACCTTGTATATGTCCATTCCTTTCTACCTAAAACTCACATTGGACCAATGATGTTACGACCCCTGTCCAAGCTACAACACATACAGTTCTTTATGGAACTAAGGACAAGCCGAGTGCTGGAAGCACACCGGAGACAGCCCTGTGAAGTCTAGGGTGAAAGGTCACCATAAAGTGCACCCTGCAGTCCTGGCACTTGAGGAGATGGGGTAGAAGCTCTGTAAGTGAAAGACCAGCATGGTCACACGGCGTGTGCCAGCTGAGGTCAGATGGTGTTTCTCCAGTCAGTTTTGCTCACAGACAACATTTGATGTCTAGAGACCGTTTTGTTGTTTCTCTCTGGAGCTCCGGCTGTCCTGGAGCTCACGCTGAGACCAAGCTGGCCTCAAACTCAGAAGCCCACTTGCCTCTGCCTCCCAAATGCTGGGATTATAGGTGAGTGTCACCACAACCCAACTCTAGAGACTTTTGTTGTTTTTTTTTTAAAGATAAGGACTCACTATATAGAGCCTAGCAGACCTTGAATTCAAAGATCCTTCTCCTCTGCTAGGACTGAAAGTGTATGTCACTGAGCCTGGCTGAAAGCATTTTTGATCGTCAGTACAGGATAGAGATGCTCCAAACAACCAACAATGTAAAGAAAGGCCCTCAAACAACAAGGACATAACCTAAAACATGAATAATGCCAAGGCTGCGAGACCCCTGCCCGAGAGTTCAACCTGTGCTTCTACAGACATCTCAGAGAGCAGAGAATCAACACTTCTAACATGAGCCAGCAAGCCCACACCTAGGTGTTCTAACATGAGCCAGCAAGCCCACACCTAGGTTTACAAAGAACTGAAAGCAAAGTCCCAAAGGCATATTTGCAAACTCGTGTTCGCAAAAATTCTAATCAATAAAAGCTGGAAAGGAGCCAACTGTCATCACAGCTGGGTGTGGTGGCACCAGATTTGGAGACAGAAGGATCAAGCTACATTGGAGACTGCTATAGGGAGCTCTGGGCCAGTCAGGTTCAGAACTTGTACAGTGGGTTTTAAGCCAGTCAGAAGAACATAGCGTGACACTGTCACAAACAAGAACAAACACGAAAACAAACAACAGAAACATAAATGTCAGATATATGAAGCAAAATGTGATTTATACAGAGCAGGACTCAAGATTTCTTTACTTTCATGTGTATGAATATTTTGCCCTTGGAGGACAGAAGAGGGTGATGGATTCCCTGGAAGTGACAGCTGGTTGTGTGGGTGCTGGGAAGCAAACGGCTCAGGAAAAGCAGCAAAGTCCCCTTAGTGGCTGGGCCATCTCTGCAGCCCAGCCTCCAGTACAGTAACCCCAGTACCATTCCACCCTGAAAAAGGAGAACTGAGCACAGGGCTTATGTCTATTCTCTCGGCACTTCCCAGGCGTAAACAGGAGGACTGCCCATGAGCTGGAGACCAGTCTGGTCTACAAAGTAAAGCACCTGCCAGTTAGGACTACACATTGAGATCACAAATGAAAAAATAAGAGGAAGAGGAAGAGGAAGAGGAGGGGGAAAAGGAGAAAGAAGAGGAAGAGGAGGAGGGGGAAGGGGAAGGAAGGAAGGAAAGAGGAGAGGAGAGGAGAGGAGAGGAGAGGAGAGGAGAGGAGAGGAGAGGAGAGGAGAGGAGAGGAGAGGAGAGGAGAGGAGGCAATTCTAACATTACAGATCATTACAGATCAGTCTTAAGGACACTACACTAAGTGAAAGAAACCAGTCACGAAAATGAACACTGGCCTGGGGCGGTAGTGTTCAAATGTCCAAAACCACACCAGTTAGAAGGCTGAAACAGGAACATCTCCTGGCTCACCACATCTGGGCTACTTGAGACTGTCTTAAAAACAAATGAAAAGGCTAGACAGCGGTGGTGCACACCTTTAAGCCCAGAATTCGGGAGGTAGCGGCAGGCAAATCTCCGAGTTCGAGGCCAGCCTGGTCTACAGGGTAAGTTCCAGGACAGCCAGGACTATGAAAAGAGACCCCATCTCAAATAACTCTCCAATCTCCCACCAAAGGAATTAAACAAAGGCAAATAGTGAATGGTTCTATTAATAACTGCATGGTGTACTTAGTAGAAAAAATTTATAGAGACAGAGACTATTATGGTGTTTGCTAGGGGCTCTTAGGAAAAATGGGGATACAGACTACAGGAGCTGAAAGCTATGGAGCTGGGTGGAGGTGCTGGCCACATGACACTACAAGTGCATCTAATACCTGTGCACTGCACACCTACAGTAACACTTACATGATGCGTGCACCCCTTACCTTAGTAAGAAAAACTGGAAAAACACCAACAAACTCAAGGGAGAGAAGATGAAAGGAGGCACCGGAGGCGCCACTCTCAGTGTGTCAGGCAGGCAGGCTAGCCTGAAACCCAAGCCTCCCAAGTGCTGGATGACAGGTGTGAGCCTCCACACTTGGCTTTGTTTGGATTTCTTATAAGAGAAATTAGGCCTAGAGATGTACTCAGTGAGAGAGCCTTTCCACAACATAAGCAAGGCTCGGGGTTCAATGCCCAACAGTGGAAAGAGCAGACATAATAGGAAGGAAAAAGGTTTAGTTCACTCAATGGGCAGACACGAGGACTTAAGTAATGGGGACGGAGCCACGGCTTAACCCTGACATTACTCACCTGGGTAAGCTGTTACCTCAGGGACTTGGCGGCACCACAGACTAACTAGTGTACACCTCTAGATGCCCTTACATTTGCTTGAAAACCTCCACTATAGAAGCAATTCAAGTGGTTACTAACACGAAATACTCAGGAAAAGATAATTAAAACAGAAGATGGCTCATGAGTTAGGAGCACTGTTTGATCCTCAGCACCCACACAGGGCCCACAGCCATTTGTCTGTTCACGCCACTTCCAGGGGATTCAGAATCCCCTTGTGGCCTCTGCAGGTGAAAATGCAGTGTATGGAATCTCAAAGGATTAAAAAAAAAAGTCAAGCTCTCATGCTTCCCCAGGTGGTCTTGAACTTGTCAAGTAGCCAAGGAGGACCTTAAATTCCTGATCCTCCTGCCTCTACCTCCTGAGTGCTGAGATTACAGGCCTGGCCAGTTTATTCAGGACTTCATGGATGCCAGGAGGGACACTGACAAGTGACACCATTGCCAGCTTTTTTTTTCTCTTTTCAGGTTTGGCATCAAGCGTGATCAGCTGAATCCTGTTTATACCCCACCAGCTGAATGCCACCAAGTAAGCCGAGGGAGACAGAGCAGGACAGGCGGGACTGTGAACCCAGGCACCAGAAAGTTCTTCAGGTGCTAAAATAGGATGTCGGCAACACTTAACGAGAACAAAAGGATACTGTACAAGACAAAAGGTGTCTGTCCTGAAATGAAATAAAAAGTATTTATCCCTTAAAATAGTTACCAAAAAATGATTAACGCCTGCAAAGAAGGGTCAATCTACAGGGCTGGGAAGGACACTTCCCGTCGCACATATGCCACCGTTAGAACCATATTCACGTCCCACAGGCACAGTGGAAGAAACACCCAAAGCCAGCTGCTGCTCCCCATTTACCAAACTCAACATTTCTGCATAAAATCAAATGCTTTAATCTGGGACTGAATGTCTAGACATGAATGCAAGTTCTTACAGTAACAAGATACAAACCTGAAGTATGGCACATCGTGCTGGGGCTGAGAGGTCTGGCCTTCACTCATTTCAGCGGATGGGACTCCTTTCACAGAAGCGTGATTTGAATCTGAAGTAGAAGCGCCCTTCTGATTTAAGACATGTTCTATGAACAAAAACGTTCATCAAAGAACAGTTTCTAAAGTGACACTCCTCACGGGAGGTTTTTAAACCCTTCAGTTTTATCATGGTGAAACTTTAAAACTTTGCCTCAGTCACTTCACTCACGTCTCCTCTGCTAGGGTTGTTAATATTTCTGTGTTCATGCGTGTGGAGCCCTCAAGCACGCTCTACTTTATTTCTGAAAAGCCACCTGCAGTGCCCCCCCACACCCCCGCCCCCAGACTAGTCTCCAGCTCTTGCCTCACCCCTACCCAGCTCTGTCCTCAGGCTCCAGAGCTTAGTAGCTGAGCTGCCTCCTCAGCTCCTCCCCCACATTCCCCAAGCTCTGGGCACAGCACTTGAACTACTCGGTGAAAATGAGCTCCACCCGAGACTCTACAGAATCATAAGCCAGAGAAGTGACAGCTTAATTAAACTAATGTACCTTTACTACGGTCTGTTAGCGACTCCAATCCTTGCTGTACCAAGATTTCATTTGCTTTGTCTTGAGTTGTAGTACTAAAACTAACAGGAAAAAAACAAAACAAACAAACAAAAAAACTTCACAAAAAATGAAGTTCACATATATGTAACTAAAGGATTTGAGAGTAGGCCTCATTATGCAACAGAGTTGCTTCTGTCATAGATTTCTATCCAGGCATGGTAATACATACCTTTAACCCCAGCATGGGATTGGGGTGTTGGCTACAGATGTACAGTATCACAGATGCTGGGATAAAAGCCACTGTTTAGGGTTTCTGACATGATGTCTTGCTAGGAAACTGAGATTGGCCACAACCTCAAACCTCATCTTCAGCTTTACCAATGCACTATAGGCCTGTACCAGATAGCCTAGGCCTGTACCAGACAGCCCACCTTTCTAGCTTTAAAAATGCTTATTCTGGGAGCTGGAGAGATGGCTCAGCGGTTAAGAGCACTGACTGCTCTTCCAGAGGTCCTGAGTTCAAATCCCAGTAACCACATGGTGGCTCACACCTGCCTCTGACTCTAGCTCTAGGGAGACCTGATGCCTCTGGCCTCAACAGGAACCAGCACTGACACACACTGACACACACACACACAGGAACCAGCACTGACACACACTGACACACACACACACACAGGAACCAGCACTAACACACTGACACACACACACACAGGAACCAGCACTGACACACACTGACACACACACACAGGAACCAGCACTGACACACACTGACACACACACACACAGGAACCAGCACTGACACACACTGACACACACACACAGGAACCAAAACTGACACACACTGACATACACACACACACACACACACACACACACACACAGAGTGAAATTCACATAATTAAAAATCATAAAATAATTTCCTAAGGCTGCTCAGGCCACAAAGTGATATCTCAGCTCCACCAAAAAAACCAAACAACAAAAATAAATAAATAAACAAAAGGAAAAAACAACAACAACAAAACAACCAAGGGCTGAGAAGTGGCTCGGGTGCCTTTACAGCCTTTCAGAGAGATCTGAGTTCAGTTCCCAGGGCCCACAGGCAGCTCCCAAGCATCTGGACCTCGGGTTCAGGGAAGCAACGCCCTTCCCCGGCACCGCACACATGTGGTGCACTTACATGCACAAAGGCCAAACAGCCGTGCACACAGAGTAAAGCTTTCCAGCGGTAAATAGATTAGGTAAGTACTAGTTACAGGTTATCAGTCAGTCGCTTACTACAAACAAAAATCTCTAGCAATGGTGCCTCGTCTACAGAGCAAATCCATGATGGCCAGGGCTCCACAGGAAAACCCTATACCCTACACATTTATGATGAAGGCAATTCACAGAAAATCCAATCTTATTGTGAGCTTCTGAAGAAGTTTTCTCAACAATTTTTTTTATGATTTATAGTTAGCATACTTTACTAGCTAAACACAGTGCAGGAAAAAAAAAACAAACCAACCCAGAAAAGTAAGAAAGGCCTTTGTTACCCCTTTTAGGGAAGTGTTTACTATTGGGACTATTTGTGTACTAGCATTTGTGTCTGTGTAAAAAATGTATCTTACACGTCTGGTCTTAACTGGTTCCAGTCACAATTGGGTGTCAGGAAAGCGTTGGCACTTCTAGGGCTCAGGGGAGCCACCTGGTAGGTCTTCAGACCACACGGGGGCTGGAAGACACAGTGCTTGGGGGCAAAGGACTTCCTTTCCTTCCCTTGTGCAGGGGCTGTTGCAGGCAAGCTTTCCACTTCTTGGAAGACCCCGAGTGGATCCATTTCACTTGTTTCCCTAGTCTGCGAATCCAAATGCTTTTCGTCCCGCTCTACTTTGGAAGGAATGACCTGGGTAGAGGCAAGCAGAACAGAGCTGGAGTTCCTTCCACTCCCAGGAAGGCATCCAACCATTAACAAGGAACACAAATAACAAGAGCAGCTGCAAAAGAGCAAGTTAGACAATGTGGTGGCTGTGCCGACTGGAATTCAACAGGATTCAACGTTTGCCCACAACAAAAGTGGTCCAGCCTGGGCACCTTAATGAAAAGGCTAAAGTGAGCTGAGCTCAGACAGTCATTGCTGTTTCCTCATGACCTGCTCTCCCAAGATTCCACAGCTACGATGGACTACACCCTTGAACTGTGACAAACCCCGTACCCCTTAAGCAGCTTTGGTCAGGGATTTTACCACAGCAAGAGGGAAAGTTCCTACGAGAGCATCTACGTACATAATTTGAAACAAAATTGGAAACACTTAAAAATGTAAGGAGGAGGGCTCGGGAGCCGGCTCCGTACTTGGGGGGATTGCTGGTCTTCAGAGACTCAGCGCGGAGTACCAACGCTTGCCAGGCAGCTCACCACTGCCTCCAACTCCTGCTCTCTCTCTCTCTAAAAAATGCACACTTGAAATCAGAAGGTTAGCTATACTAAACCGATGCTATCATTCAGAGTCAGTCTTTGTTAAACTATACCTTGTAGATAGTATAACAAATAAAAATGTTAAAACTAAAATGGAAAAATCCAACTAACAAAATAAGGTTTTTTAACAAAATCACACGGGTTATCTCAAGGCTCCAAGAATGAGAGACCGAGCATTTACCGGCCGACTCAATTCTAGAAGACCAGCCACTGTGCAGAAAAATGCGCTTGGGTTGTGGGCGCTGGAGCAACGGCTCTGTGGTTAAGAGCACTGGCTGACTTTTCCAGGACCCAGAGATTCCTAGCACACACATGGAGGCTCACGACCTGAAACTTGCATTCCAGGGATCTGCCTTCCTCTTCTGGCTCCTCAGGCATCAAGCGCATGGGTGGTACAGTCTCATATGCAAGCAAAATGCCCATACACATAAAATAATTAAAAATAAATAACTTAAAAATAGTTTTAGGTTGTTAAAAATAGAACAGTGGTTCTCAATGTGACATGTTGAGATCAACCAACAGGATACAAAGCATATTCTTCCAAGGCAATTTAGTTGCTACTTGATAGTTAGACACTTTAAAAAAAGTTTTTTGACTTTATTAATGAGCCCTAGATTCAAACCAAGGTATTTCACCCTGCATAAGAATCTCAAAGGTCAATGTGTCAGTGAAAGTAAAAACTAATACCAACATTTAGAGGAATAATAGTTTTTTAAAAACACATTTATTTTACTGGCGTGTGTGTGTGTGTTTAGGGAGTGCACACCATGCCACAGATGGAGGTTAGAACACAACTTCCAAGTGTTGGTTTTCCTCTTCCACCTCGTGGGATCTGGGACTCGAACTTGGGTCATCAGGTTTGACGGCAAGCACCGTCACCCACTGGTCCCATGAAACAAATCTTTTTTTTTTTTTTTTTTTTTTTTTTTTTTGGTTTTTCGAGACAGGGTTTCTCTGTATAGCCCTGGCTGTCCTGGAACTCACTTTGTAGACCAGGCTGGCCTCGAACTCAGAAATCCGCCTGCCTCTGCCTCCGGAGTGCTGGGATTAAAGGCGTGCGCCACCACGCCCGG
This sequence comes from Mus caroli, assembly GCF_978045245.1. Lineage (NCBI taxonomy): Eukaryota > Metazoa > Chordata > Mammalia > Rodentia > Muridae > Mus > Mus caroli. The sequence goes on along the minus strand of NW_028227267.1, from coordinate 42,767,147 downwards.
CGAAACAAATCTTAAATCTTAGTAACTGTTCCTTTAAGACTCAGTTAGCTTAGAAATAGAAAGACTCACTCTCCATTCCTCTCCTTGGAGGATCTCTTTTTTTTTTTTTTTTTTTTTTTGGTTTTTTTCAAGACAGGGTTTCTCTGTGTAGCCCTGGCTGTCCTGGAACTCACTTTGTAGACCAGGCTGGCCTTGAACTCAGAAATCCACCTGCCTGTGCCTCCTTGGAGGATTTATATTTGCTCTTCAAAGAGTCTCTAGACAGTTTCTTACCCAGGTGTGAGCTTTTGCTATCCTTAAAAGGTTAACGTTATAGTAGAAGCCGAGGAACTCAAAACAGTTTCTTTTGTTTTTCTTTTAAACTTCAGGTCAAAGGCCAACCTGCAGGAGTTGGGCATCTCATTCCCCTCACTGTGGGTTCTGGGGATTAAGTGAAGGTCAGCAGGTTCAGCAGCAAACACCTGCGGAGCCATTTTGCAGGCCTGGTCCTGTTTTTTGAGGACCTCATTTCCTAGCTGCTGTCAGAAACCCTGACTTTCTGAATTCTTAACAGTTCTAGGAAATTCCATGTTAGAGATGGAAAAATAAACTCAAATTACACACCGTGCCCCACCCACATCATACAACCCATTGGAAGCACAGACCATACCTTGGTATATGGAAAATCCAAGCTCTCACCCTACAAACTGGTTCTTGCAAACCTGTCTCTCTGCTGTGCTGCTCAGGAGTCCCCATTTCCTTTGCTAATCAGATTGCACTTTCTCTACTTATAACTCTGAGAGTCAGGCACCCAAGCACCCACGTCAGTAACTCCTGGGATGCTGCCTTAGTGCCCATGGTTCTGGTATGTCTGTGGTTAGTTCTCGGAAGCAGCCTGCGTGCTTCACTTCAGTCTTCCGAATGGAGCATCGTGATGTCGCGGCACTGGGCAATGACAGAAGCTGTACTCTACCTTGTCCGGCTTGCCTTCTGCTTTTTTGGCAGGTCTCCCTCCACTTGGTCTCATTCTTTCTGATCCTTTCTCTAAAACACAAAATAAAGTTGCATACCCACTTTATAACAGTCAATGCTACCAAGTAAAATACCAGATAATCTGGCAAAGTCTGAAAGAAGACAAAAACAGGGACGTGTGTCTTCACCTTTTATGACTGCAAGTCACACTAGAAAGAGACCAAAACAAATGAAACTTGTTGTGAAATACAAACCATCTTTTCAAAATAAAAACTGTTTCCTTTCTCTTTTTTTCTGATTGCCAAACACATACTTACTTTGAAAAAGAAAACACATCTTACTGCCAACACCAAACCAACCAACCAACCAACCTAAATAGACAAACAGAGGCACTCTAACTCCAGCACTTCCTCGGAAGCCTGAGGCAACAGGATCAATGGTGCAGGCTAGCCTCAGCTACAGGGTGAGCCCTTGTCTCAAAGGAACCGGTCTCAGAGCTGGAGTGATGGCTCCTGTTAAAAGCAGGGACTGCTCTTCCAGAGGCTGAGTCCCAGTGCCCACATGGAAGTTTACAACCATCTATAACTCCAGTTCCAGAAGATCAGATGCCCTCTTCTGGCTGCCATGGGCACCAGTCACATGCACACAGACACACATGCAGGTAAAACCCATATACATAAAGTAAAACTAAATCTCAAAAGCCAGCCAGAAAGAAACCAACAAGAGCCTGGTGCAGTAGTTCAGCTGGCAAAGTGCTTCCTGTAGGCAAGGACCCGAGCCTAGGTCGCAGGAGTCCTGTAAAAGTGGTAAGCTACCGCGTTCATCCGCAGCTAGTGCTAGGGAAGCCAAGACCGGATCCCTGGGGCTTGATGGCCGGCCAGTCTAGCTGCACTCTCAAGCTCCAGGTTGAGACTATACCTCCAAAAGCAAAGTGAAGGAAGAGTAACGGGGGAAGATGCCCACTGTCAACCTATGGCCTATACACACACACACACACACACACACACACACTGCCCTCACTCATGAGTCCATTAACCTCATACTTCAGCATGTATTTCCGATACTTTTTATGTTATTAACACTATATTTCAGGGTCACGATCCTTTCACTTCCTTAGTCTTTATAAACCGCATTACTGTATATGTGCATGCAGATAACAATCTCTTCTTACCATTCGTGGCTCTTGTGACTGGCTTTCTTGTAGTCGATGACACTGTTCGGGCCATCAGCTTGGCCCTCTGAGTAGCCGTTGATTCAGTCCCTTTCCCTGACGTGAACAGCACAGGCTGCATAACTGGGGAAAATCATCTCATCAGATGCCTCCTGTCATTCAAGTGTCATTCCTAGGGCAGCACCAATCCCATTATCGTTACTAACAGTCCTACCTTTTTTCTCTCTGTCTAAAGGTTTTTTTTCGGAAGTTTGTCTTTGGTCACTCTGGGTTGCTTTAGGAACATTCCTGCTACCAATCTGTGAAGAGATCAGAAACTTTGTCATTTAACTGCATAATAAATCAAAGCACACTTTTAACTTATTAATTCATCAATGCAAGACCAGCTTCAACCAGCAGGGAGTTTCAGCAGAACCTGGGCTACTTGTGACCCTGTCTCAAAAACATAGCCAGGAAGGTGTGATGCCACATGCCTTCAATCCCAGCACCCAGGAAACAGAGGTGGGCAGATTTGTCTAAAGTCCAGGCCATCAGAGCACCAAAGTGACACCCCGCCTCAAAAAACAAAAAACATAAAAAAAAATTTTTTTCCTTATATGCTCACTGGAGAATTCTGAAAATACTAATAAAAACATTAACTGAGGCTTTCTTGCCCGGAAATCAGGCCTTGTGTTGTGAGGCTGGCCTCAAACTCCCGTACTTAAGCTATCACCCTGCCTCAGCACATGGGTTAGCTGTGCAGTCAGTGCCCTGGGCACCACGGTCTAGTTATGTGCTCAGTGTTATAGAACAGGCCTAACAAGCACTGATCCTGGCCTCTCTAATTCTCAACGCTGCTAGAGGAAAAGAAAAAAATCAATAGCAAAAATCCCTCAATTTACCTTTCTCCTAGGGACGAAGTTTTTTCCTGGGCTTCATTCACTTCCTTTAAGACTACCCCCTACATATGGGCATCTCCATAAGGTTTCCTTGACTGCTCCGATTAAAATGTCGCTCAGTGCCTATGCTTACTGTAACCTCCCATTCTATATATGCCTCACTTTTACTCCTAGGCCATAGCTAAGATCCACAAAGCCTCAACATTTTGATCAGTACTGTATGTAGCTCAGTGGCTAGAGAAGCCACAGGAACATGGCAGTGACTCCAATCTGTTAAAAACAAAACTCAGGTTCCTTACTCGATGAAAGTCACTGCCTTTCCCAGTATGGTACTTCATTCTCTCCCGGGCCTTCCTCTGTTGGTGTATTAGAGAAATCAGAACTAGCTCTCACCCCTACTCTATGCTCTCCACACAGACACAGAAGCCTGGGGCAGGTCACACAGGAAGTGTTTTTGCAAAGAATGCTGTTGAGTGAGAACCTCCTTGGCATCTGGCCACAACTGCTCTAAGCCATCACTAATCTTCCTTCAGACCTTCAAGGCCGATAAATACATCACTATGCTTGCACCTGGTCTCAGGCTTTCAATGGAATTATACACTTTGAGGGGGAAAAGTACAATGCCTCCTTCAGTAGCAATTATCTATAAACAATGATACCTTAGTCTGCTCCATATATTCTTTGGCCTTTGATCTTGTAATCCGTCCAGTATGTGGAAAAGCCTTTAAACAGCCAAAAGAAGGCCAATTAAACAAACAAACAAACAAACATAAAACATACTGGCAAAATTTATTCCATGTCTCAGTTTAAAATTTAAATTTTATCCTTGTCTTAGTCAGGGTTTCTATTCCTGCACAAACATCATAACCAAGAAGCAAGTTGGGGAGGAAAGGGTTTATTCAGCTTACAGTTCCATATTGCTGTTCATCACCAAAGGAAGTCAGGACTGGAACTCAAGCAGGTCAGGAAGCAGGAGCTGATGCAGAGGCCATGGAGGGATGTTCCTTACTGGCTTGCTCAGCTTGCTTTCTTATAGAACCCAAGACTACCAGCCCATGGATGGTACCACCCATAAGGGGCCTTTCCCCACTTGGTCACTAATTGAGAAAATGCCCCACAGCTGGATCTCATGGAGGCACTTCCCCAACTGAAGCTCCTTTCTCTGTGATAACTCCAGCTGTGTCAAGTTGACACACAAAACCAGCCAGTACAATCCTTAAAAACCTATGGTATGCAGATAAGTTAAATATCGACTTTTTTTAGTTCCAGAGTTAAAAGAACTGTTTGTCTATTTCAAGTTAAAATCATAAACGGACCTTTTCTGGCTCAGCTTTCACACCCCTCTGGTCTGTGACAAGAAAGCCAGGCGCAGCGGGTCTATAGAGACCCACTTTGAACACTCCACGTTTGGCTTTCTCTCGCTGTTCTTTCAGTTTTTGAAGTTGTTTTTCTTCCTTGTACTTCTGGAGGAGCTGCTTCCGTTGGTCACTCAGAACCATTTTTACTGACCCTAAGGGGAGGAAGGTGTCAAACAACAGCCCATCAAACATTTCAGACAAAATAGCACATCAACTTTCTAACGGCACACTATGACTAACTTCATCTGCTAATAAATGCTCTTTAACACAGTTACTTTGAGTTCTAGTCATGCTGAAATTATAGTATGCATGACTTCATTCGCTCAATTTTTTAGAAATATTGATATATTGGTTACTTTAGGCTAAATCAAAGAACTTTACGAAGGGTTTGCCTTTTCCTGTATGCAACAAGCTTGAAAAATTCTGTGTGTCTTTTGAGATATAGCTACCAGCCATCACGTGAGAGGCTGAAGCAAGAGGAATCCAGGTTTTCTTGGCCAGCCTGGTATTAGCAACGCCAGGCCAGACAGAGCTTTCTATGGAGACCTGATCGCCAAGTCCAGAAGGTTCTTTTGAGAGTTGGGAGTACAGTTCAATGGTCAGGCGCTTGCTGAGTTGCCTGGCATGAGTGAGGTCTTGAGTCCAATCCCTAACACCCTGTATATAAAACAGTAACAAAGCCATTCTTGGGGACAATGTCACTCACACACAAAGCCCAACATGACAGCCTTCCTTACTGGGGCTGCAAGGATCTGAGCAACCCCATAGCTTTACCTCTGGGGCCCAAATGTATCTCTTGGAAACAGAGCTGGGACTTAGACCCTCACAAACTTACGGACCTTTGGACTAAGAGACATTAGACCCTGGGCCTTCCTTCAGACTTCATTCTCTTTCTGAAGGGAATCCCCCACTCCCAACATACATCTTATAAGCTTTTCTGTGATTGGCTCTTGCATTAATTAGGTTCTTGGGCCCTCCACGGATCTTGTTTTTTACTTAGTTCAAGTTTTTCACTTATTTCTAACCTCCATGTTTCTCTATAGGGTAGAGCTTACATCTCAGGGTTTCATTAGACTCAAGCTCAACCTCTGAAGTAAGACTATGTCCTGGATGATATTTCCTCTCTTTTGAACCCATTCCTTCCTCCACAGCCCTCCCTTTTTGAGCCAACATCTTACTAGATAGCCCTGACTGGCTTTAACTTGCTTCTGCCTCCAGAGGACTGGAATTAAAGGCAGGAGCCACCATGTCTGGCCCTCAATTACTTTATCATCTCTCCTTACAAGCCTAAGAGGCATCATAACTTCAATGTGTCCAGCAGCAGGCTGTATTTATATATTTGCCCATACAAATACATACATGCATATGTACATGATAAAAAAAAGGGGGCGGATTTACCAATCTGAGAGGGGGGGTTGAAAATGTATTTTAAAAAAAATGTAAAATTTTAACATGTCCAAAATTGAACTCTTAATTTTTAAAATACCCTTCCCTAAAGCTATTGTTGTCTTCTACAATATTGACTGTATATTTTAGCTGTGCTCAGACCAAAAAACAGTTGTTCTTTCAGAACTCTTTGATTCCAGACCCTTTTCCTGCCAACTCCCTCGACAGGCTGTGGTTTCCCCTCTCCAAACAGACTAGCACACTATTCACGTCAGGTCAGGAGACACAAAAACCTGCAGTCGTTCTGTCCAGTTCTTGTCCCTCACGCTTCTTCAGAGTCACTAGAATGATAAATCTGGAAGAAAGCTGGCCTTGGAGCTTTGGTGGTATGGACTACAATCTTTCTGTACCACCTGTTACAAAAGCAGGTACAATGCACTGGGTGTGCATGCCACATGGATTCTAAAAAAACTATAAAACAAAATGTCTAGGGCCAGGAAGAGAGCGCAGCGATTAATGTGCTCCCTAAGCAATCTTAACAACAAGAGTTTGATCGCTGGAGCCAACATAATGGTGGAGGGAGTGACACTCCAATTATCCCCAGACCTCCACACGCTCACAGGGGAACCTGTGCTCCCACACACCATCCCCTCCAATGAGTGTAAAAAGAAAAAAAAAAAAAACCCTAAGAATACACTCTCATCCTGTATTACTGCCATTCAGTTCTAATGCTTGCTAAATAAAGAGAACCAACCCAGGCTCCCGGTTAGAGGGAAGCCGTTCCTCAGCTCCACCCTCTAACTCCTTGGGCCAGCTAGACACTATCCTCACCGCTGTGATCTTTTCCCGAGACTATTCTTTTTTGTTCTCAGTTCTTTCTTTCCTTGTGGCCCCAAACCACTTTGGGCAACGTTTAAGAATGATGTCTTTTCTCTAGGCAACTGGTGAAATCTTTGTATTTCAAAGGTTCTCAGCGAGTTATTTAGAACCATTTCCTTTAATCAGTTCGGCCCTTTAAATTCCCTCCCAGGTTTTGCTTTTCCTATTTATCTGCATGTGGTGTGCCAATGGGATGTATGCGCACCTTACCCATGCAGGAGCCGGCAAAGTCGGATCCCCAGAAACCTGAGTTACAGACGAACCACCATGCTAGGAACTGACCCCAGGTCCTCTGCAAGAACAGTGAACACTCTCAACCTCTGAGCCATCTCTCCAGACCCCTTGAGTCTCAAAAGTACTTACACTTACAAAAGACCCTTCCTTACTTGTTTTGGAGCTGGCCTTCTCTGGAGAGAGGTCTTGCGATGTCTCGTGTATATTACCAAGGTCTCGCCCTTCCAGTGGAATGTTGACGTCCTTCAAACCGAAGTGTCTGTTTCGCTCATACACCCTGTGTCTGTTCTCCTTCTGAGACAGAGACTTTCTATGAGCCAAGTTGGTTCTAACCATCTCAGTGCTCGAGTCTTTCCGAAACCGACTGGCAAAACGTGACACCAGCATCCTGCCAAAGAGGAGAAACAGACACCAACATAAATGGATTTTCATTTTATTATTTAAAAAATAAAATAAAATAAAATCTCAGGTCAGGCTGTGGCAGGCAGAAGGCTCAAGCGGGCAAATCATGTGAGCTTTGGATAGCCTGGGCTAAAGAGTAAAACACTCTCTCAAAGAGATAAATTAGTAAACTAATAAAAACGATCAAGACTTCAGTCTATCTCCTACACCACTCTGCACTCCCTTGAAATGAAAATATTAAAACTCACAATGGAAAAAATATGAGTAGATAGGAAAGTAGGAAAGTCATCAGAGATGAGATACCCGGCCTATTCGGGGGTTATGAGTAGGAAGTAAGGAAGTATGGTCTGAAACCCACCTAGACCTTCATCCCAGCATCACCCTACGGTGATGAACACACTCCTGTGACTGTAACTCCTGGCTAAAGCCAGCCTGATAAATACTGCGCGACCACAGTCGGAAAACCAAAACAAGAGGGCCTGCTCATAGTCAGTCGGCCTCAGCTCCAAAGGAGGCTGGTGGGGCTATGTGAAACCTTGTTTTAATCCTCTCCCCACCAAAAGAAGAAAAGGAAAAGAGAGAGAGAGTGTGTGTGTCAAACACAACTACTAGAGAAAGAGTTTAAGCAAAACTTAACACGGTTGTCTTAGACAGGGTGTCAATTGCTACAACAAAACACCATGACCTAAAAGCAAGTTGGGGAAGAAAGGGTTTATTCAGCTCACACTTCCACTTTGCTGTTCATCATCAAAGGAAGTCAGGACTGGAACTCAAGCAAGGCTGGAACCTGGAGGCAGGAGCTGGTGCTGAGGCCACAGAGTGGCTTCTTACTGGCTTGCTCTACTTTCGTACAGAACCAAGAATTGCCAGCCCAGGGATGGCTCCCACCCACAAGGTGCTGGGCCCTCCCCCATTAATCATTAACTGAGAAAATGCCTTACAGCTGGACCTCATGTCGTCATTTCCTCAACTGAGGTCCTTCATCTCTAATGACTTGTGTCATGGTGATGGTCAAGTGGACCTCTCAGGTCAGCTCCCCTGCCTGTGCACTCATCTTAAGATTCTCCGTCTAATAATTACAGCAGGTTAAAGAGAAATGACAGTGTCTTCATGAAAAGCAGAATCCACTGACACTTGTGGGCTATTTTGGGAGGTTATTAGCATACAGGTCGGGTAGAGTCTCATCTCTAATACGCTGTCAATGCTTTAGGATAATCTACATTTTTCATGCCAATTTTTTCCAAAGGTTTTTTTCTTGTTGTTTATATGTGTATGTTTATTTCTGTGTGGGGGTGGATGCATACTGGTGTCCAGAAGAGGGTGTCGGACCTCTTGACGTGGAGCTACAAGGAGTTTGTGACCTGCCCTACGTGGGATGCTGGGAAGCTAACTCTGCAAACAACAAGTGCTCCTAACTGTTGAGCCATCTCACCTAGGCCATTTTTAAATTTTTTCGGGACGGTCTCGTCCCAGGCCATTCTCGAGCTGGTATGCAGCCACGGAGGACCTTGAACTCCTGATCCCACTTACCTGAAGCAGTTTCTGGATCCACAATAATGTCGCAACACAGAAAACTCCACGGATCCGCAGAAGGCACACCCGGACCGACCCTTCACGGAACTGAAATTTCCCGCTGCCAGCCGCTGATTGGAGGGACTTTTGCCGACACTTCCGGAAGCTCCCGCCCCTTCCCCTCGAACGAGGCTTGCGATAGGTTGGTTCTGTGCGACATTTAAATTGTTTGGAAGGCAAAGAGTTGGGAGCGGGAGGGCGAGGGGGAGGAGTGAGGCGGTAAACCCACTAGGCGTGGCAGCGACACACTATAAACTCAGTGGGGCGGGCCGCAGGAAGTCCTCTTGTTGCCTCTTCTGGCCGGTTTTCTTCTTTCCTTTTAAACGTCTTTGTTTGTTTTGGTTTGGTTTGGTTTTTTTTTTTTTTATATATTTTTATTACATAATTTCCTCAATTACATTTCCAATACTATCCCAAAAGTCCCCCATAGCGCCCCCCACTTCCCTACCCACCCATTCCCATTCTTTTGGCCCTGGCATTCCCCTATATTGGGGCATATAAAGTTTGCAAGTCCAATGGGCCTCTCTTTCCATTGATGGCCGACTAGGCCATCTTTCGATACATATGCAGCTAGAGACAAGAGCTCCAGGGTTCCGGTTAGTACATCATGTTGTTCCAACAATAGGGTTGCAGATCCCTTTAGCTCCTTGGGTACTTTCTCTAGCTTCTCCATTGGGAGCCCTGTGATACATCCAATAGCTGACTGTGAACATCCACTCCTGTGTTTGCTAGGCCCCGGCATCGTCTCACAAGAGACAGCTATATTTGGGTCCTTTCAGCAAGATCTTGCTAGTGTATGCAATGGTGTCAGCGTTTAGAAGCTGATTATGGGACGGATCCCTGGATACAGCAGTCTCTAAATGGTCCATCCTTTCATCACATCTACGAACTTTGTCTCTGTAGCTCCTTCCCTGGGTGTTTTGTTCCCAATTCTAAGAAGGTGCACAGTGTCCACACTTTGGTCTTCATTCTTCTTGAGTTTCATGCGTTTAGCAAATTGTATCTTATATCTTGGGTATCCTAAGTTTTGGGCTAATATCCACTTATCAATGAATACATATTGTGTGAGTTCTTTTGTGATTGTGTTACTTCACTCAAGATGATGCCCTCCAGGTCCATCCATTTGGCTAGGAATTTCATAAATTCATTCTTTTTAATAGCTGAGTAGTACTCCATTGTGTAAATGTACCATAATTTCTGTATCCATTCCTCTGTTGAGGGACATCTGGGTTCTTTCCAGCTTCTGGCTATTATAAATAGGGCTGCTATGAACATAGTGGAGCATGTGTCCTTTTTACCGGTTGGGACATCTTCTGGATATATGCCCAGGAGAGGTATTGCTGGATCCTCCGGTAGTACTATGTCCAATTTTCTGAGGAACCGCCAGACTGATTTCCAGAGTGGTTGTACAAGCTTGCAATCCCACCAACAATGGAGGAGTGTTCCTCTTTCTCCACATCCTCGCCAGCATCTGCTGTCACCTGAATTTTTGATCTTAGCCATTCTGACTGGTGTGAGGTGGAATCTCAGGGTTGTTTTGATTTGCATTTCCCTGATGATTAAGGATGTTGAACATTTTTTCAGGTGCTTCTCTGTCATTCGGTATTCCTCAGGTGAGAATTCTTTGTTCAGTTCTGAGCCCCATTTTTTAATGGGGTTATTTGACTTTCTGGAGTCCACCTTCTTGAGTTCTTTATATATATTGGATATTAGTCCCTTATCTGATTTAGGATAGGTGAAGATCCTTTCCCAATCTGTTGGTGGTTTTTTTGTCTTATTGATGGTGTCTTTAGCCTTGCAGAAGCTTTGTATTGGTTTGGTTTTTAAGACAAGGTCTCACTATGTCTGGGAACTCAATATGTAGACAAGGCTGGTCTCGAACTCACAGAGATGCTCCTGCCTGTCACTGAGTGCTGGGATTATGGGCTGAGCATCCACGCTCAAAAAAGAAAAAGGTTTTAAGTAAAGTTAAACGAGATCATTTATTCCATTTCTCCTTCTTTTCTAAGGCAAAATTAACGTCTGCCTTAGAAATCAACTGAGATTTCTAACAAACACACAAACGAAGGCACGCATCCCATGAGATATCAAGAAAACAAAAAACGACTGGACCAGGACAGCTGTGCTGACCGTGTGTTTGTAGACTGATCGGTATCCAGTAGACACGGGGAAGATAAATTAGGAAAGCGTTTGTAAGTTTGGCTTTTGCTTTTTCCCTGCCAACATCTTGGGACAGAGGAGGGCCACGTACCTGCAGCTCTATAGTAGCACCGAGACCTCTGGGACATACAAAGAGAAAGATGGAGATAGGTAACTGACATAATATTTATGGTTATGTTAGATCTGGGGGGGGGGGACACCAATTTCACGACTGGCTGATTAAAGCAAGCTATATCTGATTAAAGCAAACTAGTGGCTCACAACTCTCTGTAACTCCAGTTCTAAAAGATCCATCACATTCTGACCTCTGTGGGCAAAATACTCATAGGCAGAAAACAAAATAAATCTTCCCACACCACCACCACCCCAGGGACCAAAAACTGAGTCTCTTGACTCAGCTACTTGAGGGGGATGAATCGGGAGGAGTGAGTGGCACCGATTCCCGGGCTGGCCGCGCTTCACAGGTTTGTAGGTGATGGAGAACTCACCCAGGTAGTGGCCGAGCATCTCGGTTTGATCTCCACCTGGTTGAAGGTCTTGCCATTGTACACGCCCACCGTGCTGCCCACCATTTTGGGCAGGATGATCTTCACCACCTCGGGCTTCTCCATAGGTGGCGCCTCCTTCTTGGCCTTTCTCAAGGACTTGAGCAGTTAGTTCTGCTTCCACCACAGGCCACGGTCTAGGTGCCGCCTCTGGCAGGTGCTGTACACCTGCATCAGCTGCTCATAAGTCACATCGAGGTCTACGCCACCGTAGGTGAACTTGCAGAAGGTCCACTTATGCTGCTGCTCCACTTCGGCCATCTCGGCGGTTACTCCGAAAAACCAAAATAAACCTTAAAACATTCAATAAGGAAGTTTAAAAAAAATGGAAAATGCTGAGACCATACTGTATATGAGTTTAATCCCATCAGTCTGGAGTCTATGGTCTAGGCCAGCCTGCTAGACAGAGAGTTCTGGGACAGTGAGATCCTATCTCAATCAAAACAAAACTGTTAGGAACGCAAGTGGAAACATTGTGTAACTTAAAATCCATCTGTGTGACTTGGAATATAATACTTGTAAGATAGGAACTTGCCAGGAGGAAGCTCTGATCTGAGCTCCTCCTCAGGACCAAGCTCCATGTGTCAATAGACCCAGATGTGTGGTTTCAGACCCCAGGACAAGGGACCGAGGTGCATATTTTACTTGTCAGGCGGGCCTGGCCTCCAGGTTCCCCCAGCATCCCTCAGTCCCCTACCTGGCATACCCTGCCCCCCACCCTGAATGTTCCAGCCCAGAGGCTGGGCTACCTTTCCCCCAGAGGCTCCTCCCTATATAATCCAGAGATTTTGTCTCCCTCTCCCTTCCCTCTCTTCTTCTCCTCTCTCTGCCTGTGCACACCCTTTCTCACCCCCTACTTCCTTCTCTCTCCTCAGAGTGATTTCCCTGGTCCTTGAGGCCAGTGAACTCGCCAGAGAGTAGCTTACCAATCAACCTGCATTGAAGATAACCTAATCTGGTTTGAATCTGCTCACTTCACTGTCAGAGAAATAATTTATCACCAGCCACATGGCAGTTCAGGTAGGAGCCAAGCCCAAGGCAGACCTCACTATGTAATGATCCAATCCCAAGATGGCATTGATACATTAGTAAACCACCAGGTCCTGAGTTCAAATCCCAGCAACCACAAGGTGGCTCACAACCATCTGCAATGTGATCGGATGCCCTCTTCTGGTGTGTCTAAAGATAGCTACAGTGTACTTACGTATAATAAATAAATCTTTAAAAAAGAAAAAAGAAAGAAAGAAATGGTCTCTAGGATCTTGTGGCTTCTCCAGCATCTACATTGATAACCATGGGCAAGAGGACTTAAGGTTGGCTCATGTGTGGCTTGGGTTTTGGCGACCTCCAGACTTCCACTCCTGGTACAGTACAGTCCCTGGTTGCTCTCCTGCAAATGCTTGCCGCTGTCCTATGCTCTCATTGACCTTCTGATCCGCCATTAGTGCCTTCCTCCCAGCCTGGAAAGACTTCATGGCTGACACGGGTAGAGCCAGCAAAGCTCCCAGAGCATCCTTCCCAGAGCAGATTCCCCAGTGGGAGCCTGCAGCATGTCCTGCTCAAGTTCTCAGCTTTATGAGATGTCTGCTTAGCCTTTATATTAGCATGGAATCATAGGGATGTTTGCATGACTAAATGAGCATGTTTGTATAGAGGAACTTTAGTCCAGCAAAATGGCTGCTCTGGCAAAGAATTATATCCAAAGATCTTGTAGATCTGTGTGATCCAATTGGAATACAGACATACTTTTAATCCCAGGAGAGGAGAGAGGCATTCATATCTCTGAGTAAAATGTAATAGAACAAGGGGGCAATCTTATAGCCCCAGCTAGCAGAACTTGGCAGCTTTGGCCATGTGGCTCTTGTTAGCAGTCTGTCTAAGCCCCGCCCCACAGTTACCTGGCAACAGCCAGGTATATCTGACTCACTATAAAAGGGGCGTCCTGCCCCCTCTTTGCTCTCTTGGTCTCTTGTTTCTCTCTTGCTCTTCCCTTGCTTCCCTTCCCCCCTCTCTCTCCACGTGCTCATGGCTGGCCTTTACTTCTCTACTTTCTCTCTCTCTCTCTCTTTCTCTCTCTCTCTCCCTTTCTCTGCCTCTATTACCCTCTTGACTCCCCTCCCCATGCCCTGAATAAACTTCATTCTATACTATACCATCATGTGGCTGGTCCCTCAGGGGGAAGGGATGCCTTGGCATGGACCTGCTGAGTCACCCCCTTCCCCCATACCTCATCACACCTCCCTTGAACATACCCCCCACCCCCTTTTCATCTTTTTATAAACACATCACCTCTGGCTTTAGAGTCAAGAATAGAAGGGGTTACTGGGACAATTGATGCTGGTTAGCTGGAGCTAAGAAACTAGCAGTGATTAAGAGGAGACCAGCATCACTGAGGTGAAATCTGGGAAGTGTTTTCTGAAAGCACAGAGAACCTGTGTTCCAGAGATAGACATGGTAATGGCGGTGGATTTGGTAATGTGTAAGAGTCACCCAAGTAGATTGATTTTAAAGGCATGAAGGGGTCATGGAGAACAGCTGAGGCTTGGCACTGTCAGAGGCCAAGAGAGAAGCCAGTTTGAATCAGTCAGCTTGGAGAGGAGTTTGAGCCAGAACAGCTAAATTGAACCAGCCAGCCAGACGTTGTTGGGGTTGGTCTGGTGATGCTGTGTACTGTATCTCAAGGTCTGATTACCCCAAGATGAGCTAATTCCCATCTACCTACGCCAGCTTTTGTTGTGTAAACCTTGCCCCCATCCCCAAGCTATCCCTGATTGGTTAATAAAGATGCCTACAGCCTGGCCTGGGCAGAAGAGAAGTAGGTGGAGCTTCAGGAGGCAAAAATGACATTCAAGTCAAAACCACTCAGTAGCTGGTGTTGGTTCAAACGTCAAGAGTTGTTTATTTCAGGGCGTCTTTAAACACAGCACAGTCTGGTAAAAACTTTTCGTAGGAAGTCAGCTCAGTAAACACAGCACAGTCTGGTAAAAACTCTCCATAGGAAGTCAGCTCAGTCCCGTGTGCACAACAAAGCATCCCTAATCTCTCTGAGAAAGAAAGTAAGCTGAATACAGATCAGAAGTGGCTACATCCAAGTGCTTTATAAAGTGCATGTGACACCTTCCATACAGACAGATTGACTGAGAAACAAGTTTATGACAATGGGTCCGGAGGAGGGTCCCATCCAAGAAGCCTTCAGCCACACACACTGCCCAACAGTCAGCAGGCTAGAAAGTACATCCACTCCAGCCTTCTGGGCAGAAAGAAGACAGAACATCCAAGTGTGCCTAACATTCCAGGTTAGTGCATGTCTGTGAACACAGACACCCCCATGCCCCTTACAGTGTTCTGACTTCCATGTGTATACCACGGCATGCACACACCCATATTTCCACACCACATAGGCACACACACACACACATACACAGATGGGAAATTCATAAAAATGTGTTGTCGGGTATCCACCATAGAAGACTATTCAGACATGGTTTAAGCCAATAAAAAGTCTTTAATCCCAGTGTAGCACCGACCCTTTCTCAGGTTGAGTTTTTAAGGACAAAACACAGATCCTAGGTTGACTTCCTTCAGTTGCCAAGAACAGTTAGCCAGAAACAGAGCTACAGAAGCCAAAAATCAAGGTTAGTGCATTTAGCAACTTTCCCAGAACTATGAACTTTGATGGATTAAGGGATTAAGTCTTTGTTTTCTTTTGGCTGGTGGTGCTGTCTATTTTCCTAGTTTTACAGCCTGAATGGTACTTCCATCATGGAGTCAGTTGTGCTAAGGCCTGGGAGACTCTAAAGATCTAGGGGTCTGTTACAAATGTAGTAAAAATGGCTCAAATAATGGGATTGATTTTTTACTAAATACTTTCCTTTTTTATTAATTTTTTGTTATTAACAAGTTATATATATATACAAGTTATACATATATATACAAGTTTTATATATATACAAGTTATTTATATACAAGTTATATATATATATATATGGAAATTGTTTTAAACGGCAAGGAGTTTTTCTGTTTGTGTATATTTGCTTGCTCATTCTTTCTGTGTTTGGTTGCAAACATGCCATGGTGTACACGTGGAAGGTGGAGGAGAGCTTCCAGGAGTGAGTTTTCCTTCAGCTGAGCCATCTCTCCAGCCCTAGAAGTGAATTTTAAAAGTGAAAGCTTAGTGCCCCTGGGCATATTTTAATGAGTTCTTCATTAACTATATCTTATGAATATTAATGAATCTGTGTGTTAAAAATAGCCTTATTTATTTTTAATTAATCTAATTTTGTTAGTAAAGTGTTACATTCATATAATATAAAAATTAGAATAAAACAAGCCTAATATGGAAAAATTAAATCTTCCTACTTTGCCTGATTACAGACTGATCTCCCAGTCTGTAATTCATTTCCATAAGTAACTTTGGTGATAGTTTCTGCTTTAAGTTAATATATTCCTGGTCTTCAAGTTTTATCAGATATACATAGAATCAATTGATTTTTCTCCTTGAACACTTAAGGTTTTATTACAATCTATATTCCTCCACCTCTAAATGCATGCTTGCTCTCTTTCTCTTCTTTCTCTCTCTTTCTTTCTCTCTCTCTCTCTCTCTCTCTTTCTTTCTTTCTTTCTTTCTTTCTTTCTTCCTTTCTTCCCCTATTCACTTATGAAGCAGAGTTTCACTGTTTAACCCCAAGCTATCCTGGAGTTCATGAGCCTCCTCTCTGTCTTCTGAATGCTAAGGCTATGTACTATAGTGTACCTCCTTTGTGTTTTTATTACTAGTATTTTTTTTAAGATATTCTAATGGTTGCTTCATTTAAACAATATATTAGGGTTCTTATGAGGAACAGAAATTATAGAATGAACTTATAAAGGGTATTTTTTTTTCAAATGGCTTATAGGCTGTGTTTCAGTTAGTCCAACAATGGTTGTCTACAAATGGAAGGGCCAAGAATCCAGTCCTTGTTGAGTCTATGAAGCTGAGTGTCTCAGCTGGTCTTCAATGTATGGCAGAATCCTGAAGAAGTAAGCTCTAATGCCGGTGAAAGAATGGACTTGCTAGTTAGAGTAAAGCAAGCAGGCAAAGAGCACAAGCTTTCTTCTTCCGTGTCCCTGATACAGGCTGCCAGCAGAAGCCGTGGTCCAGATTAAAGGTGGATCTTCTCACCTCAAAAGATCTGGATTAGAAGTGGGTCTTCCCACTTCAAATGATTTAATTAAGACAAAGAAAAACCCCTCACAGGTGTGCCCAGCCTTTGGATTTTAGTTAACACCAGATGTAGTCAAGTTGACAGCCAAGAATAGCTATCATAAACAGCATGCTTAAGTGTCTAAATCTTGGCTTACACAGTTTAGTAGAGATTAGCTAAGATAAAAAGAAGTGCTACACTCTTTCTATCCACTCTCCATTTTTCTTAGCTATCATTTGCATTGCTAGGACTAAAACCACTGAGAACATCTAAAGGGAGGAGAGATCTGTTCTGGTTCACAGTCTGCAGTGTCACAGTCCATTGCCACTTGGCCCCGTGTGCTTGGGCAGCACACACTGGGAGCAGCAATGTGTCCTGTCACAAGTGTGTGTATGTGTAGGGGAATGTCTGGTGAAGTTAGCTCTTCACCTCACATGAGCTAGGAAGCAGGGAGAAATAGGTAACATAAAATGAGGCTGGGGCGGCAGGGCGTGGTGGTTCAAGACTTTAATCCCAGCACTTGGGAGGCAGAGGCAGGCAGATTTCTGAGTTCGAGGCCAGCCTGGTCTACAAAGTGAGTTCCAGGACAGCCAGGGCTATACAGAGAAACCCTGTCTCGAAAAAAAAAAAAAAATGAGGCTGGGGCAAGATCCAGCCTCCATGACACACCAACCTTCTTCCAAGTAGGCCCAAGACCGTCTTCTTCCATTATGTCCCAATAGTGCCTTTATATCATGAATCCCTCAAGGGCTTAGAATTCATCCGTCAGTGAGACCAGAATCCTCGGATCTAATTGTCTATGGAAACTCCTGGGACCATACCTAAGGGTGTGCTCCACCAAACCTCACAAGCAGACCTTCTGTCTTGTCTTCTTTTCTCTCTTTTAAATAGTGTTTATATATTTATTTTTTTTATGAGTGTGTTCGCATAGTTGTGCTGCTGCACACATAAGAAGGTCAGAGAACAACCTCCAGGAATTGGTTCTCACCTTCTGTTCTGGGGACTGAATTCAGGTCACCGGGCTTGGTAGCAGGCACCTTTGCCCACAGAGACATTTTGCTGTCCTACAAATTATTTCTTCTTTCTGTTCTCCCCTTCCTCCCTCCCCACTCCCTTCCTTCTTTTCTTTGTCTTTTCCTTCCTTTCCTTCCTTTCTCCCTCGCTCTCTCACTCTCTCGCTCTCTTTTCCTTCCTTTTTTTTTCTTTTCTTTTTTTTTTTTTTGAATAAGGTCTCTCTCTTTGACTCTGTAGTTCGGGCTGATCTGGAACTCACTGTGTAGCCCAGGCTGGCTCCGAGTTCTTTGGCACCCTTCTTTCCTTGGCCTCCTGACTCCTGGGTAAACCACCCAGGCCTGTTTAATGTAGTCTGGTTTATAATGAGGATTACCCACCTTAGTTACAGCACCATGAGTTTGAATAATATTTTATGGTAGTAGTTCGTACTTCTTTTAATTTGACTTAAATTTCCCTTTACTATTTTTCCATTCAAGAAAATAACAAGCTTCAGGTTTTCTCACCTCACGGAGGCATAATATAGGGATGAAAGTATGATTATCAGGTAAGATTTCATTTGCGGTACACCTTGCTT
This sequence comes from Mus caroli, assembly GCF_978045245.1. Classification (NCBI taxonomy): domain Eukaryota; kingdom Metazoa; phylum Chordata; class Mammalia; order Rodentia; family Muridae; genus Mus; species Mus caroli. Next base: position 42,748,840 of record NW_028227267.1, on the reverse strand, counting down.
AGTGGAAAGTTCAGGGTTTGAGGGTATCCCCATGGAAACACAGGCAGCAGACTGTCGGAGACATGGAGGTGTCTCCGCAGAGACTGAGTAAGCGTTGGGGCAGTGGTAAGCATTCTCAGTGGAGTGTGCATACTCAGACAGTCCTCTCTGTTGGCAGCCTGAGACAAGGGCCAGCTTCAGCAGAGCTAGAGGTGGCAAATGCCTGGGGAAGGTGGGACCTTCGCTCGCGTTCTGACATCAGCTAAGATTCATGCCACTCACTGGGCCTGAAGGAGGGGAAAGCTTCCATCATCCATGGGGGCTCTTAGATACCTGACTGTAATAATTACTCATGGTGGAAGGGTCCCCTACTCTCTGATGCTTTGATAACTGTGTGCCTTAACCAGTCCCTGAAAGATGGAGGAACTCTCAGAGCGTCTATGGTTCATTTCTTATCTAGCGGCACTCACAAGAGAGGAAAAGAAAGAGATGGTCCCAGGAGCCACATTGCTGATCGAGGCCAGCCTGGTCTACAAAGTGAGTTCCAGGACAGCCAGGGCTATACGCATATATATATATATATATATATATATATATATATATATATATATTTCTTTATGTTGTGCTTAATTTTAATGTGTGTGTGTGTGAGAGAGACAGAGACAGAGACAGAGACAAAGAGAGACAGAGAGACCGTGTCTGGACATCACAGTAAGAATGGAGGTCAGAGCAGAGGACAACCTGCAGGCATGGGTTTTCTTCTTTTGCAGGGATTAGACGGACGTGCTGGGTTTAGTGCCTTCACCTTTAAGCACTCAGCTATCTCTCCAGCCCTGCTGACTCAAAAAAAAAAAAGCAAGACTGAGCAGGCCAGTAGTATTACGTGACTATAATCCCAGCACTTAGGAGGCAGAGGTATGGGAATCTGAGTTCAAGGTCAGCCAGGTCTAAAAAGCCAGTTCTAGGACAGTCAGGGCTACACAGAGAAACCTTGTCTCAAAAAAAAAAAAAAAATCAATCAAACAAACAAAAGAAGCAAAACTGTTATTTAATTCTTTCTGCAAAACTCTGGTGTGGTGGCTCATGTCTGAATTTTGGTCCCTGGAAAGCGGAGATAGGAGGACTTTGGAGAATTCAATACCACTGTGGGCAAGGCAGTGAGTCCGAGGACAGCTTGGGCTGCAGAGTAAACCCTTGTTGAAAAGAACAAATCGGAACAAACTAAAAAGCTATGTTCTCCGTGGTCTATTGCTTTGCTTGTCAGCTATATCCTTCATCCTGCAAGTCTAAGGAGACGCGGGAATCCCTTCTCCAGTACCCTCACCTTTCACATAAACAGAATTCTTGTCTGCTTCCGAGGGAACAGACAGATACTATAGCCTAAAGTAATCTCTTCTCCTGGGGTTGAAATAAATTATAACAATGGTATCTAATCGTACATTGCTGGCTGAGCTAGAACAAGTTGGATGGACAGGCCCCTTTGTCCTTTATTAGCAACATTAATGAGGAAACTGTTTTAGTGTGTGGACAGCTTCTCACGGGAACCTTCGTGAAATCCTACCAAATCCTTGCAGACCCTGATGTGACTTGTTCAAAGACAACTGTTGACAGTTTGTTTATTCAGCCTTTTGTTATTTCCTGTCTCCTTTTACCTTGAAGAATAAAGGAAAATATTGAAGCCTTTGGTGCATCCGAGGAAAGTTTCGGGGAGATAAATGATCTCCAACAACTCACACACATCAGCTGCAGAAGGGTGGTCTTCTTTAGGCCATGGGTCTCAATCTGTGGGTCTCAACCCTGTGGGGTCGAATAACCCTTTCACAGGGGTTGCTTAATACCATCAGAAATAACAGATATTTATATTATAATTCATAACAGAGGCAAAATTACAGTTATGAAGTAGTAATGAAAATTATTTTATGGTTGGGGGTCACCATGACACAAGGAACTGTATTAGAGGGTCACAGCACTGGGAAGGTTGAGAACTACTGCTCTAGGGAGGCGAGGGTAGAGATGCATAAAATCAGAAAGGTTTATAAGAAGGTTTTTATTGAACTTGTAACCCTCCACTCTAAAATGAAAAGCGGCTGGACTGGAGAGATGAGTCAGACGGTAAAGATACTTGCCACCAAGCCTGACAGACTACCTGAGTTTGATCTCCAGGAGTCACTTGGTGGAAGGAGAGAGCCAACTCACGAATGCTGTGTCCTGTCCTCCATACATGTGCTGTGGGACACACACACACCCCTAATAAAACACTTTAAAACATGCATACTATTGTCATTACAATGGGCTGTGTGCCCACAGGCTCATATGACTGAACACCTGGGCCCAGCTGGTGATTTTTTTTGACTCTGTGAACTTCACATCCTGCACCCCAATCTCACTCATCTCCCCACCTCTCCATATCTGCCCTCTGCCCTTGTAACCTCCTCCCCCAAAGAAAAATAAGTATATTTCTACTATTATCATAATAATAACTCCCCGCAGTGGAAGCTGTAGTGTGTCACAGTGTGTCACACAGGATACCCTTTTGCCTAAACATCCTTATTTTCAGATGTTCACTGCACTGAGTCATTGGTTTGAGGACTCTGCTCCACCATCAGCACTGGCTCCTCACCGGGACTCCTCTCAGATATCCTGTTGCTGCCCTATGGGTGGCTTTTAAAAAAAATCTAGCCATATTTCTGGCTTATATAAATATTCTTATAAAGATTTTTACATAATATATTTTACCATGGTTTTCCTCTCCAATTCTTCCCATACCCCCACCTCTGTACCCATCCAATTCTGTTTCTTTTCCTTTTATTCCAAAAAAATAAAAACCCATAAAAACAAAAATAAAAGGAAGAAACAAAAATACCCCCCAAAACCTACAAGAAACAAAAACTAAAATAATCAAGCAAAAGATCAAAAAGGCAAAAACAACAACAAAAATCCTGCCAGAACAAAGAAAAAAATAAGTAATCAACAGAAACATAACTGAGTTTGTTTTGTGTTGGGTCTATTTTTGAAGACTGTGGAACTTTTAGGAGGCAGAGCCTGGCTGTAGAGGGTGGGTCACTGTGGGCACACTTTCCTGCAGCCAAACTTCCCCACCAGGCTGGATCGGAGCACTTCTTAAATTATGAGCCAAAATCAACTCTTCCTTCCTCCCTTAAGATACTGTTGACATGAATTTGTCAGTAATGAGGAAAGTAACAGACACACACACATCTCTGTAAAACTTTAAATTGTTGTACTATACACGTGGGTTTTAAACGCCAGCGCGGATCTGCAATGGGTACAGCTGATCTCTAGAGCCGGGAGCTGAAAGATGGAAATGAGAAATCCTCCTGGTTCTCTGACCGTGCCAGGTCAGACTGATGCACAGCGACGAGTCTGTACCTGCTCTAACAATAGGTGTGTAAGACCCCTGAGGCTGGGCCTCCGCTCAAGTCCTGGGATGAGCTGGCCCGCACCTCAATGACCCGAGAGAAAACCACACCTGATGCAAACTGCAAGAGGTTTTATTATCAGCTAGCTGAGGATGAACTCCTGGAGCCGCTGTGCAGGGCAGGGGAGTTCAGTAGGGGGCTTTTAAGGAATTGGGAGGAGTTGGGAGGAGAGTTGGGAGGAGTTGGGAGGAGAGTTGGGAGGAGTTGGGAGGAGAGTTGGGAGGAGTTGGGAGGAGAGTTGGGAGGAGTTGGGAGGAGAGTTGGCTACAGCTCCTTTCTGGGGGAGGGGGTGGAGTGAGCTGTAGCCTCTTCTCCGGTGTCTATCTCCATGTGCTTGTAGGTCTTCCTACAATTATCGCATCTCTGGCTGTAAGGCACAGAAACAAAAAGGCTTTTTGCTTGCTATAGAGAACTAAGAGCTTCTTTCTGGCTGCATTTTTAGAGATCAGGGAAAACAAGCTTGGGGAACATCCAGGGGCTTTCCAGAACCTTCCAGGGAGAAATGCTCTAAGTCGGGGTCTCACAGGTGCATCCACGGGCTCAATTTAGCTGAAACATCTGAGGGTCCTTTTCAGTCCATCCTAGGCTCCTCCATGCGACCAGGATCCCTTTTCTGACCGCTTGCTTCATGCTTTGCACGCATGTGTGGTATCTTCTGGTGGCGGGTCCTCACCGGTCCACCCTTGTTATCTGAATGGCTTACTTTGAGTTAACAATATGGTGACTCCTTACCAAGCTTTACCACTTACCACAGCAAGATCAATACAAGAGAGAATGCTTTTTCCCCCTGATGTATCTTGACTTGTCACTTCTAACTGTATTGCGTACTCATCCTTGAATCATTGTCTTGGGGCCAATTAGCTTGAGGCCAATTCCTGCCGAACCAAGTAGCAAATAGGACATTTTAGGTTGTTTCCTAAAATTTGAGCCATCCTGAACTACATGAAACCCTGTATCGAGAAGAAGAATTTAAACTTTTTACTGATGTATATAAGATGTGTGTAGTAAAATGTACATATCTTGAACACACATTTAAATGAGTTTTCATGTGTACACTATATTTTTAATAGAATATCTTACAACTGTATATTTCCTGCTGCAGCCTACACACACTGCCAAAATTTTTGAACAAATTAGATATAGGATCCCCAGTTATGGATAATATTAAATATTCATTAACAATATTTTTAGGGTATGAAAGGATATGAATATAAAAGTTGAACACAATTTTATGTATTATTTGATCCTCAAAATACTCAATATTATTAATATGTTTGATGTATAAAATGCACTTAAATTTTAAAAATTAAAAAAAATTTTTGAACAAATAAGGTCAGGGCTCAGGGCTGTGTGCATGGTTTCCTAGGCCTCGAGGTGCCCCCACTTGACCTGTCTGCTGTACTGCAATTTGGTTCCTTTAAAGAAGGGATCTACAATTCCAAAATGAACTGAGACTATATAGATCTTGGTGCAGGTGATGATGAAAGTGGACAAACTGATCTACCTACTAAGAAAATAAGATTCCCTTCCAAAAACAGGATTTAGAGCAGGCCATGATAACTTGTATCTGAAATCCTAGCATTCGGGAGGCTGAGTCAGGAGGATTGCTGTTAACCTGGGCTATATAATGAATTTAAAGCTAGTCTGCACAACAAAGTGAGAGACTGTCTCAAAACCAAAACAAGTCCAAAAGAAAGAGAGATGATTTAAGATCAGTGAGACAATGACACCACATATTATGAGAATAATACAATTGAATTATTAGACTAATTAGCATACAAAGCAAAACTGGGGTTTAACAGTGCACACTTGCAATCCCAGGTGTCCCTCATTTTCTGCCTTACATGCATTTTTGGTGATGGGTTTTGCCTGTGCACTGCGGTGCTATGGTCTCTTTTTAAGATGACCTACGTTCATCTTCCTCACACTTAAGGTAGGTAGGCATTGCAAATAACACCATGTGGTAGCTGTAAAATGCCTTGAGTCTGACAATATGTGGAAACGATAAGGAAATGATGAGTAGTCGGCCCTAGCTTGCTAGTATGCTATCATTATCCTCTATTCTGTTACAGATTCCTGTCATTCTTATTAATCTGTAAGTATCAAGTATAATCTCTCCTACTGTGCACCAAGTTTTTAAAATTCTTCATCAGTGTGGTGGTTCTCTGAAATGCCTCCCACTGGCTCATACTTCAGACACTTGATCCCCAGCTGCTGGTACTAGTTTGGGAGGCTGTGGGACTCTGGAATTTGGAATTGCTTCCCACAAGAAGGGATACTTGTCAGCAAAGAGCATAGGGGGCATAGGTAGCATAAGTAGGTCTCTGGGGTTAAGCCTTTAAATGCTGTCCCTGACCCCTGACTTCTTCTTACCCTCTGCTTCAGGTCTGCTGTTATGTCAACGGCTTCCACTGCTATGAGGGACTGACCCCTTCCCCCACCAAACCCTGAGCCCAAATAAAACTTCCTTAGATCATTTCTGTTGGGTAATTTGTTTGCACTAATGCAAACATAAAGTACTCACTAAAACACACAATTCTAATAGGTTTTTCTAGCGCTGCTCAGGAGAGGAAGAGAATCCAAGCCCCGAGAGCTCAATAAACAATAAACAATAAACAGACGTGTACTAAGACAAGTCTTGGTTTGGGTTTCATTGCTGAAGAGATCCCATGACCATAACAAAGGTGTTTGTTTGTTTCTTTTTCAGATTTATTTATTCTATGTAGATGAGTGCTCTCTCTGCATGTACACCTGCGTGCCAGAAGAGGACATTAGGTCCCTTTACAGATGTCTTTGTTGGGATTTGAACTCAGGACCTCTGGAAGAACAGACAGTGCTCTTAACCACTGGGCCATCTCTCCAGACCCCCAAGGCAACTTCTATAAAGGAAAAATTTTAATTGGGGCTGGCTTACAGTTTCAGGAAATGAGTCCATTATCGCCACGGTGGGAAGCATGGTAGCATGCAGACAGACATGACGTGGGGGAAGCCAAGAGTTCTACATCTTGATCCTCAGGTAGAAGAAGGGGAGTGTCTTCTCAGGCAGCCAGGAGGAGGCTCTCTTTCCACACTGGACAGAGATTGAGCATAGGAGACCTCAAAACCCCACCTACACAGTGATGCACTTTCTCCAACAAAGCCACCTCTCCTATTAGTGCCACTCTCTATGGCCAAGCATTGAAACACATGAATCTATGGGGCCAAACCTATTCATATCACCACCACAGAAGATGATGGATTCAATGGCCAAACAATTGCCATGGTCTGCTAGGCTTTGGGATGGACCCTACTGAGACAATGGGGAATCAGAAAATACAGAAATATGTAAAGAAAAGCTGGTGCCAGGAAGGCTGTGTGCTAGAATAGATCCTCACTAGCAGTCCAGGAAACTCAGCAGGTTTATTTGTTTCAGCTGAATAAAGAAGTGGGTTAACTAACCTTGGTAGCAGATTTTTCTAGGGGAACAGTTCCAGGCTGCAGTCCTCCTGGTGGAGGAAGATGAGGGAGGAAGCATGACAAAGCCATGCTCATGACATGAGTGGTCATTCACATACCACTTGCACAGTACCCTTGCTCCTCACTACCAATCGACTCTCAGATATTTATTTTACATTTAAGTGTGTGCTTTGATTGTGTATCTTCTATGACTATGTACATATAAATGCCAGTGTCTGTGGAGGCCAGAGGTGTCAGATTCCCTGAAGCCAGAGTTACAGGTGGTTGTGAGCCACCTGACATGGTTGCTGAGAGCTGAACCCACGTCCTCTGCAAGATCAATACATGCTCTTAACCACTGAGCCACCTCTCCAACCTCATTGCTAGCAGTGGTGTGATGCAAAGAGCTCTAAAAAAATAAAGTCTGCAGACTATGCAACATGGCTAATCCCTCTGAAATACCATCAAAGTTGTTGTTGTTGTTGTTTTAATATAGCAATGGGGGTTGAAAGGTGGCTCAGTGGTTAAGATCTGGTTTCAATCCCCAACATTCACATAGTAGCTAACAGCTGTCTGTAATTCTAGTTCCATCGGGACTGACACTGTCTTCTTCCTCCATGGGCAAAACTTGCATACACTGCACAGACATACACGCAGGCAGATACACATAAAGCAAAAGCAGGTAAATCTTTAAAAACCATAACGGTGAAGACAATTCAAGTATCGTTGATGTATCCCAAATGTTGAGAACTGCATGGATTTGAAGTTTTGTATCTCAAAACTTAGAAAACAAGCCAGGTTCTTTCCAAGAAAGCTTCAGAGATGCTCCAGACTCACCATCAAAGACAGAGAAGGGGTCTGCAGAACAGTAAGAGTGTTCACTAAAGATGCTTCTAGCGAGAGGACCAGGGCCAGGGGAGAAAATCAAAACCTGACTGACAACAACGTCAGGGTTTGGCAAAAAAAAAAAAAAAAATCATTAAACAAGGGACTGTGAGGTGGCAGGCACTGTGGGTAAATGTACCTGTCACCAAGCCTGATGGCCTGAGTTCAAAACTCCAAATCCAAAACTTAAGGACAGAACTGAGTCCCACAAGTTGTCCTCTGACCTCCACACATGTGCCATGGTATGTGCACACACAATACATAGATAAATGTTTAAAAAACACAAAACAGGGCATCATTGCGAGCAAAGGGAGAGCTCGCAATGTACCAAACGACACAGCTGCACCTTTCACGGAGCAGAATGTGTAAGAGATATTGACACTTAGAAAGAAAGAGGGAGAGAGGCATCATCAACTCTCTTAACCTGTGTTAGCGCAAACAGGAGGCACTGAAGAATAACGTGGGAGATAGCGGAAGAAATGCTTTTTAACTCAGCAATATCATTAATTAAGCATGAGGCCAGAATAAAATAATTTGGAAAGTAATAAAAGCAGTGTTGCCCACGGAAGCAGAAGACAGTGTCGGATCCCCTGGAACTAGAGTCACAGACAGTTGTTAGCTGCTATGTGGATGTTGGGAATTGAACTCAGATCTTTTGGGAGATGCAGCCAGTGCTCTTAACCACTAGGCCACCTTTCAACCACCATTGCTATATTCTTAACATTCATTCCTTACACAGAAGAATTACTTGAGGAAGTTGGCCAACACAGGAGTCTAAGCTACCAGGCTACACCAGGATAATGGCACTTACGTAGAACCAGAAACAATAAGAAACAAAATGGAAAATTCTTAGAATTTTTCTTTTGAAATTAGTTCAAATCATATTATTTGACTTACAGAGAATATTTACATAATTAAAATATTATATACACATATCATTGTCTAATTTGTTGTTTGTTTGTTTTGTGTCAGGGTTTCTCTGTATAGCCCTGGCTGTCCTGGAACTCACTTTGTAGATCAAGCTGGCTTCAAACTCAGAAATCTGCCTGCCTCTGCCTCCTGAGTGCTAGGATTAAAGGTGTATGCCACCATGCCTGGCTGAAATGACAGTTTTTAAAACAAGTCTTTCTAATGGTCTCCAGGCTTTCCTTTAATTTTTAAAAAAGATTTATTTATTTATGTATATGAGTACACCATTGCTCTCTTCAGACACACCAGAAGAGGGTATCAGATCCCATTACAGACAGTTGTGAGCCACCATGTGGTTGCTGGGAATTGAACTCAGGACCTCTGGAAGAGCAGTCAGTGCTCCTAACCACTGAGCTATCTCTCCAGCCCTCCAGGGTTTCTTTTAATTATCTACTAACTAGATGAAATTAAAACTCAAATCCTTAGTTGTAATGGCTTCATTTCTATGGCCAATATCCATACTCTTATTGCAGAAGTGAGGGGCGGCTGCATGCCAAAACTTTCCCTTCCCTTGCCTGTCTATCTTATTCTCTTCAATTTAATGTTGAAAACAAGAACCAAAACCCTCAAGCCCCAAGCCAGTCATGGTGGCATACTCTATAATCTCAGTACTCGAGAGGCTGAGAGCAGAAAGATCCCAAGGTTGGGGTCAGCTTGGGTGAATAGTGAAACCCTGGTGTCAGAAGCAAAGACAATCAAGGAGAAGAAGAGAGTAGAGGAAGAGGAGGAGGAGGAGGAGGAAGAGGGGGAGGGGAGGAGGGAGAGTGGGAGGGAAATGACTGGGAAGGAGACAGAGAGAGACAGAGACAGAGAGACAGGAAGACACAGAGAGAGCGAGCCAAGTCAATTTCCCACATTTTACTGCTTGAATTTCTAATGCAGTGTTTATATCACAGCCGTGTCATTTGATGTGTGAATACATGTGTAGTTGCATATAAGTTGGAGAACAGAGTTCAACATCAGGTGCTTTCTTTAGTCTGCTTCTCTACCTTATTTTTTGAGACAGGTTTTCTCAATCTGGAACTCATGGATTGGCTAGATTGGCAGATCAGAGTGCCTCAGAGAGTCTCCTGTTTCTGACTCCCTGTCACTGGGATTCAGGCTATGAGCATCCCCCAAACATATGGATTATTATATGTAATTATTAGCCACAAATTCCAGTACATATTGGTATATAAAAAATAACTTTCTGGAGGTTATAATTCAGTAGATTTGTGACCTTTGAACTCGTCTTTGACACAGAGTCTTAAGTGTTTATATGTTAGGAAACTGATGGCCCTGGAAGGCAGCTAGTTGGCTAGACTGAACTACAAGTCCCAGAATTCCCCTCTGGCCTGTCTCATGTGGGTTGGATGACAGCAGGTCTGTGAGAGAGCTGCAAGAGTGAGGGAAGGCACAGGACTGTAACATGCACACACTTCTATCCAGGTACCAACAAAACATAGTCTAGGGTTCAGTGGTGATGCAATTTTGCAGTTTTTAAAAAAGTCTCTAAATTAGTTGACTTGAAGTTAACCAAAAGAAAGAATCTCTTCTGTAGATCTTGGAAAACCAGTCCGAAGGCCTTTAAAAGGTAGGTTAGCCTGGGCTCAGATAGCTGCATTGTCCAATCCTGTTAAACCTTTAAAGAGGATTAATACAAATTCTTTACAATTTTTTCCAAGTTACAGAAAAGGGAAGAACACTTCCCAAATTATTCTATGAAACTAGATGCAAAAATCAAAGGCATTCTAAGAGGGGGAAGCGTCTGTTTTGAACATAGATTCAGAAATCTTCAAAAACTGACAGACTGCTTTTAGCAGGATATTGAAAGACATTATATACACCATGGCCAAATGGGATTTACCTCAGAAATGCAAGGTTGGTTTGATGCCTGAAATCAATTAATGTGTTAAATTATGTCAACATAATAAAAAGCAAGGTCTGGCAGGGAGCTTTGTAGGTAAAGACACTTGCTGCACAAACCTGGCGACCTGTGTTTGATTCCATGGAGCCTTGTAAAGGTGGAAGAAGAGAACCAATCCCACAACGTTGTCCACTGACCTCCACACCAGTGCTGTGGCACATGTACCCACATACATGTCATGCTTCACAAAACACAATAACAATACATTTAAGAGAGGCAAAAATACATGGGCATTCCAATAAATGTGTTTGACAAACGCCAACACTTCATTTTATTTTTAAATTGTTTGTGTGTGTGTGTGTGTGTGAGCACACGCAACAGATGCTAGTCCAGGGAAGGACATCAGATCCCATGGAGCTGGAGTCACGGGCAGTTATGAGAGACCCTGATATGGGTGCTATAAATGAACTCAGGTCCTCTAGAACAACAACAAGTGCTCTTAACCACTGAGCCATCTCTCCAGAACCCCCAAAACCTCTTCTTTTAAAAAAAAGTTTAAAGTTATTTACTCACTTTATAACCCAGTGTTGGCCCTTTCTCTCCTCCCAGTGCCTCCTCATGCAAGTCCTCTACCTCCCACCCTACCCCATTTCACCTTCCAGCTGTTTCTTGGGTCCATTTGCTTGGAAAACCTTTTTCTAGCCCTTTATTCTGAGACAATGGCTATTTTTGTTGCTGAGATGTGTTTCTTGTATACAGAAGAATGATGAATTCAGTTTACACATTCATTCTGTTAGCAAGGGTCATTTTATTAGGGTATTGAGTCCATTGATATTGAGAGATATTAATGACCAATGATTGTTACTTCCTGTTATTTTTATGTTGGTGGTTGTGTGTGTGTGTTTCTCCTCTGTTGGTTTTAATGGTGTGAAATTATTTATCTCTTGTGTTTTCTTCAGTGTAATTAACCTCATTGCCTCATTGGGTTGGTGTGGAGAGCTGTGCTGTGAGCAATCGCGAGCCGCGAGCAATCGCCATTATAAGATGGTGCTGGCCTCTGGTGTGCCTAACGAGTAAACAAGCCTTGTGCACAAGTGCGAGAGTGAACTCATGCTTAGTCACTGCCCATCTTGGGACATAGTAGTGGGGTGATGGCGAGAAACGAATCAGGAGCTGACACGCCACATCAGGTGCTGAAACGCCATGGCTGAGGGCTATATAAGCGACCCCATTTTCCGGGGTCGGGGTCTTCCCTCCTGAAGAAGCAATAAAGCTTTTGCTGCAGAAGATTCTGGTTGTCCAAGTGTGTTCTTGCCGGCGAGAACCATAGCTCGGGACAGGTTGGAGTTTTCCTTCTAGTATCCTCTGTAGGTCTTGGTTAGTGGAAAGTTATTATTTAAATTTGCCTTTGTCATGGAATGTCTTGGTTTCTCCCTCTATGGTGAGTGAAAGTTTTGCTGGGTACAGTAGTCTGGGCTGACATTTGTGGTCTATTAGAGTGTGCAAGACCTCTGCCCAGGACCTTATAGCGTTTAGAATCTCAGATGAGAAATCGGGTGTGATTCTGATTAGGTCTGCCTTTATCTGTTACTTTGCCTTTCTCCCTTGCTGCTTGTAAAACACTTTGTTCTGTATATTTAGTGTTTTGATTATTATGTGGCAGGAGGGTTTTCCTTTCTGGTTGTACTGGCTATTTTTGTGTCAACTTGACACAGCTGGAGTTATCACAGAGAAAGGAGTTTCAGTTGAGGAAATGCCTCCGGGAGATCCAACTGTAAGGCATTTTCTCAATTAGTGATCAAGGGGGAAAGGCCCCTTGTGGGTGGGACCATCCCTGGGCTGGTAGTCTTGGGTTCTATAAGAGAGTAGGCTGAGGAAGCCAGGCGAGGCAAGCCAGTAAAGAACATCCCTCCATGGCCTCTGCATCAGCTCCTGCTTTCTGACCTGCTTGAGTTCCAGTCCTGACTTCCTTGGGAGATGAACAGCAGTATGGAAGTGTAAGCTGAATAAACCCTTTCCTCCCCAACTTGCTTCTTGGTCATGATGTTTGTGCAGGAATAGAAACCCTGACTAAGACAAATTGGTACCAGCAGAGTGGGGTATTCCTGTGACAACCTGACCATGTTTTGGGGAGGACTGTGGAAGGACTTTGGAACTTTGGGCTTGAAGATCCATTTGTTGTTAAGAGCTCTGTCAGATGTTGTGTAGGAGCTTGGAAGATAATGTTGAGAACAGTGCAGAAGATGGAGGTCTGGCTTGTGAAATTTCAGAGGGAAAATTAAAGACTCTTTTCAGGGCCATTGCTGTTTTGATTGTGAAGATTCTGTGGTTCTGGTTAGCTGGGGCTGAAGAATCAGCTGTGATTAACAAGATACCAGAACTACTAAAGCAAAAACTTTGCATTACTGGGACTATTGATGCTGGTTAGCTGGAGCTAAGAAATTAGCGGTGATTAAGAAGAGACCAGCATCGTTGAGGTGACATCTTCTGGGGAGTGTTTTCTGAAAGCACAAAGAGGCTGTGTTCCAGAGATAGGCAAGGTTATACTCCTTCTGCAGTGGGACTTGGTAATGTGTAAGGGTCACCCAGGTGTTACTGGTTTTGAAGGCATGAAGGGGTCATGCAGAGCAGCTCAGGCTCGGCACTGTGAGAGGCCATGGAAGGCCATTGGTGAAGGTGCAGCCTCAGTTGTAATTGAAGGCCCAGGACTGAAGGGGTCATGCAGCGTTTGGGAGATGCCAGTACCATGAGATGACCACCAAGAGCAGCAGCAGCAGTGGAGTACAGGCATCTGGAGCCCAGAGGACGACATGTGTGCTACAAAGGGCATGGCTGGAGAAGTGACCCAAGCCCTTGGAGGAGCCCAGAAGATCGTGAGTTGGATCCCAGATGTTGGACGGTTGGAGAATGATTTTTGCTTTGATTGTGACTGTGCCCTGATATTTTCCCTCTTGAAGGAAGAAACTGTTTTAGTGGAGCCCACAGTTAAGAGACTTTTAATTGTAAAAAGACTTTGGATTTTAAAAGAGATGGATATTTTAAAGAGATTGAAAATTTAAGAATATGTAAAGACTGTGGGACTTTTAAAGTTATTTAGATCTTGGGGATGAATAAGAATGTAAGGGTTGAGGCTTACTAGTGATGTGTTTGTGTGTCAAGTTGACAAGGGGTCAATTGTACTGGCTATTTTTGTGTCAACTTGACACAGCTGGAGTTATCACAGAGAAAGGAGCTTCAGTTGAGGAAATGCCTCCGTGAGATCCAACTGTAAGGCATTTTCTCAATTAGTGATCAAGGGGGAAAGGCCCCTTGTGGGTGGGACCATCCCTAGGCTGGTAGTCTTGGGTTCTATAAGAGAGTAGGCTGAGGAAGCCAGGCGAGGCAAGCCAGTAAAGAACATCCCTCCATGGCCTCTGCATCAGCTCCTGCTTTCTGACCTGCTTGAGTTCCAGTCCTGACTTCCTTGGGTGATGAACAGCAGTATGGAAGTGTAAGCTGAATAAACCCTTTCCTCCCCAACTTGCTTCTTGGTCATGATGTTTGTGCAGGAATAGAAACCCTGACTAAGACACTGGTCCAATATGTTTGGTGTTCTGTAAGCTTCTTGTATCTTTATAGGCATCTCTTTCTTTAGGTGAGGGAAATTTTCTTCTATGATATTGTTGAAGGTGTTTTCTGAGCCTTTGATCTAGGAATCTTTTTTTTTCATTTATTCATATTATTCTTATGCTTGGTCTTTTCACAGTGTCCCAAATTTCCTGGATGTTTTATGTCATGCACTTTTTAGATTTTGCATTTTCTTTGACTAATATATTGATTTCTTCTATTATATCTTCTACACCTGAGAGTCTCTCTTCCATCTCTTGTTTTATGTTGGTGATACTTACATCTGTTGTTCCTGTTCTCTTCCCTAGGTTTTTCATCTCCAGGATTGCCTCAGTTTGTGTTTTCTTTATTTCTTCTATTTCCCTTTTCAGATCTTGGACAGTTTTATTCATATCCTTCACCTGTTTGATTGTATTTTCCTGTAATTTTTTTAAACTTTTTTTTTTTTTGCTTTTGTTTCCTCTTTTTCACTCTACCTGTTTGAATGTATTTTCCTGTATTTTCTTAAGGAGTTTATTCATGTCCTCTTTAAAGAACTCTATCATCTTTATAAGATTGGATTTAAGATCCTCTTCTTGTGCTTAAGTTTTCTTAGGATGTTCAGGGTATGTTGTAACAGGATAGCTGGGCTTTGGTGGTGCCATATCACTGTGTCTTGTTGATTGTATTCTCATGCTGTTCTTTAGTCATCTGGTTTTCCCTAGTGTTGGCTGGATGATCCTGATGGTAGCAGTACTTCTCAGAAATTGTCAGGGAGCCATGGAGGTCAGGATACCAACTCTGCTAGCTGTGCCTCAGGCAGACTCCACTTTGCAGGCTGTGTCCTGGGCAGACCCTGCTCTGCAGGCTGTGTCCCAGTCTGACCCAACTCGGATGACGGACTGATCTGGCTGGGATGGGACTAGTGGAGCAGGGTTCCTAGCTGATAATCTTGGGCTTCCCAAAGGTTTCCACAGGGAAGCAGGAGGTTCTTGGGGATTCTGCAAGTTTCCTTCAGACTGAAGAGCAAGCCCAGAGCTAAACAATGATGTTCAGGGGACTTCACGAGACTCACCTCTGCAGGTTGTCCCAGGTAGACCCCCTAATACCTCTTTTTGATAAAAGCAATATAAGGAAAATTTCCCAACCTAAAAAGGGTGTCTATGAAAAGCCAACAACGAGCTCATACTTCACAATGAAAGACCGGCTTCTGCCTAATGGTGAATAAGACAAGGACACCACCCCTCTTCCCCCCCCCCTTTTTATTTTTGATATGGAAGTTTTGATATTGCTTATGCTGGTAACCACTTGATTAAGTGAGCTCCTGGGCTCACTTGATGTTTCCACATCAGCCTCCCAAGTAGCTGGGGCTATAGACTTGTCCCACCATGGCCAGAGTACCCTCATCAATTTAAGTGAACATTTCATTAGACAATCCTTCTAGGGAAATTGGGCAGGACATTTAAAGAAAAAAAATCTGAATTAGAAAGAAAAAACTATCTCTGTTTTGAATTACCAAGATTTTACACGTGGGACTATGGATACAGCTCAGAGGTTAATACGTATGAAACCTTGGATCAATCCCCAGCTTCACAAAATAAAAACAAATACCCTTGATTGCGTTTATATCAGTCCTCCAATTTAAGGAGACACACAGTGGTTGACTAGGGCTTGGGTGTAGAGTTTGGAGAGTGTGGGAAGGGAGGTGAAGCATAAGGGAAGGATGAAGCCTTCTAAGATTGACTGTAGAGACACCAGCAAAGCTCCTGTGATGTAGTCAGTCCCACATCCTCACGTTCTAAAGATTGACTGATTGATTGATTTTATGTATATGTGAGTACACTGTAGCTGTCTTCAGACACACCAGAAGAGGGCATCAGATCCCACTATAGATGGTTGTGAACCACCATGTGGTTGCTGGGAATTGAACTCAGGACCTCTGGAAGAGCAGTCAGTGCTTTTAACCACTGAACCATCTCTCTAGCCCACATCCTCACATTCAACCAACCACCAATTGGGGTAAGACTGTACATGTGTACACTGGAGGTCAAGCCCAGGACCATGTACCTGCTAACCATATACTGTACCACTAAGCTATACCCCAAGCAAGCTGAGTGAAAACACTCATTTTCTTTTTTTTTTACTAACTTTTTAATGGCGACATTTCCATACACACCTGTCATCACACCTTGCTCATATCTGCCTCTCCATTGCCCTCTGCTTTCCTTCCTGTCTGCTTCTGTGGTATTCTTTATCCTTACTTTATTTTTATTTTTATTTATTTATTTTTTTAATAGGGAACCTGGGCATGGTAGTGCACACCTTTAAGGATTTATTTATTTATTATATGTAAGTACACTGTAGCTGTCTTCAGACACTCCAGAAGAGGGAGTCAGATCTCATTACGGATGGTTGTGAGCCACCATGTGGTTGTTGGGATTTGAACTCCAGACCTTTGGAAGAGCAGTCGGGTGCTCTTAACCACTGAGCCATCTCACCAGCCCTTACTTTATTATTTTTTTAAATGACTCCTGTTGTGGCCGGAGAGATGGGTCAGCAGTTAAGACCACTCACTGCTCTTGCAGAGGACCAGGTTTGATTCCCAGCACCCATGTGGAGACTCAGAACTGCTTTACGTGGATCCAGTTTGGGGGATTGGATGCCCCTTCTGTCCAATGGGCACCAGGCATGTGTATCATATACAGAAATACATGCAGAAAAATATTCATATACATAAAATAAAAATAAATAAATCTTTAAAACAATACTTTATTAAAATGTATAGATCTTCACTGTCTTTCCTTCTCTTTTAAACAGTATAACAACTATTTGTGCACTGTTTTATTACATATTATAAGTAAATATATGAAATATATGACTCAATATGAAAGTGACTCACAGTATATGGAAGATGGCCATAGATGATAAATAGATGTTATGCCATTATATCCAAGAGATTTCACCATCTATGGATTTTGGCATTTGTGGAATGTCCTAGAACCAATGCCTTGTGGATATTGATATAAGATGATATACTATAATTAATTGATTTAATATTTTAAACAGGTAAATTATAATTGTTGTGTGTTAGTTATATTTCAATAAAGCTATTATCTTTTAAATTCTTTATTTTTAAAAAGATTTATTTACTTTATTTTATTATATGTGAGTACACTGTAGCTGTCTTCAGACACTCCAGAAGAGGGAGTCAGATCTTGTTACAGATGGTTGTAAGCCACCATGTGGTTGCTGGGATTTGAACTCAAGACCTTCAGAAGAGCAGCAGTGCTCTTAACCACTGAGCCATCTCACCAGCCCTAAATTCTTTATTAATCCTGTGATAATTTCAATGTATTTTAAAGATTTATTTATTTATTATTATATATAAGTACATGTAGCTGTCTTCAGACACTCTAGAAGAGGGCGTCAGATCTCGTTACAGATGGTTGTGAGCCACCATGTGGTTGTTGGGATTTGAACTCAAGAAGAGCAGTCGGTGCTCTTAACCGCCTAGCCATCTCTCCAGGTCCCATATTTTTTTAAGTCCATGTATTTTTATCATAGTCTTTCAACTCCTCCCAGATCCACTCCTATATCCCCACCAACCTACCTTCCTGTTCTCTCTCTCTCTCTCTCTCTCTCTCAATTTAAAACCATTGAGCCCAATTTGTGTAGCCCAACTACTCTTGGGAGTAGTACTTTCCCTGTAATGTGGCCAGCCTACCAGGCTCCCATCATTAAAGAAAGTTGACTGTCTCCCGGCAGCTATCAAATGCTGATAGGACCATGGTTAAGGGGAGGACTTCCTGCTTACCACCCACTTCGTATGCTTTCGCAATTGCTCTGAGTTCCCATATGCAGCTGCTCTGTTGTGTCAAGAAAACACAGTTTGCCTGAATTCATTGTCCACCTCTGGCTCTTACACTCTTGCAAGATGACCCCTGATCCTTGGGGTGTGGGGGGCAGAAATGAGACAGACATCCCATTTAGGACTGAGCACTGCTTAGTCTCTGGTTCTTTGACCAGCAGCCTGCTGTGTGTTTTGGTACTGACTGTCATCTTCTGGTGAAACCTTGGAAATAGACTCTGTATTTTTTTTTTCTATAACCTACTGTACTTTGTAGCGCACTGTGCCGCTTCCTTGATATGGTAAAGCAAAAAATAGAATGCCGTGTTGTTTTGTTTCTCATTTTACAGTCTTCCCAGTGGTCAGGATTCTGTCATCTTTTCCAGCCTGACGTTACAGTATGTTGTGGAACTAAGATTTCCTCTCAAAGAATAGAAGGAAGTAAGCAAAATGGGGTGTTACTGCCTAACTCCAGACCTGTGATCTTAATTAACTCTGATGTGTTTCTGCCTCGCCAGGAGTGTAAGGTGTCAACATAAATTTGTAGACAGCAAAGTGAAAGTTTCGCCAATTTTCCAGGAGCAATTAATTTATACATTATTCATTAAGTAATAGGACTTAGCACTTGCATATTCTAGGCTTCCTTGAATAATCCTCCCTGTGGTTTCATTGCAAGCAATCCAATATGAACGTCACATGTTAGGCCACTCTGCCACTTGGGGAGGACACTGGCAATTGTTTGGCAGACTGTTGTTTGTTAATGAGGCTGTTGCTCTGGCTTTCTGTGAAATTTACAGATTCATTTAGATTTCCTGCAAAACGTCTTTAACTACCTACATCTCTCTTCTACGTTGAGAATTACATCATCCATCTGTTCCCTTTTCACCAGTGCGGTTTTAGGCACTAGCAACAGAGCCATAAATTGAACAGAGCTCCAGGTCTCACTATGCAGAAGGTATTATAAAATCCTCAGCTCTCACTATGCAGAAGGTATTATAAAATGATAGAAACTGTAGAGCTCCTCATTTGCTGTTAAGTTAGGCATGCAGCCTGTTGATATGCTTGCATCCTTGGAAATGAAGAGAAATATGCTCAGGGGCTGGGGATACAGCCCAGCAGGAAAGAGCACTGGCTGCTCCCCACAAGACCTGTGTTCAGTCTCAGCACCTGCACGTATCTCACACCCATCAAGGTTATCCACTCTCTCCATCCCTATTAAACATCGTACTTGAAGTCTTAACTAGAGCAATACGACAACTGAAGGAGACCAAGGGGATATGAATAGGAAGGGAAGAAGTCAGGGTATCTATTTGCAGATGATATGATAGTATATATATGTGACCCCAAAAATTCTAACAGAGGACTCCTACAGCTGATAAACACTTTCATCAAAGTAGCAGGATACAAAATTAACACACACAAAAAATCACTAGCCTTCTTATATGCAAATGACAAAAGAAATCAGAACACAACACCTTTCACAATAGCCTCAAAAAATATATAATATCTTGGAGTAACTCCACCAAGAAAGTAAAAAGACTTGTATGATAAAAAATTTAAGACATTGAAGAAAGAAATTAAAGAAGATATCAGAAGATGGAAAGATCTCCCATGCTTAAGGGTAGGTAGGATTCAAATAGTAAAAATGGCCATCGTACCAAAAGCTATCCTCAGATTCAATGCAATCCCTATTAAAATTATAACACAATTCTTCACAGATCTTGAAAGGACCATTTTCATCTTCATATAGAAACACAAAAACTCCAGCATCGATAAGCATTCCTCAATAATAAAAGAACTGCTGGAGGAAAGGCCATACCAATCTCAAATTGTTCGACAGAGCTGTATTAATTAAAACAGCATGGATGCCCCTAGGTAGAGGAAAGAGGATAGTTATTGATAAATGGGGTTAGGGATGGCTGGAGCAGGAGGATCAGATGGGGATGGGAAGGGAAGAGAGGGGTAAGAGAAGGAGTATAGGAAGGGACAGCTAAAGCTCAGGGCCATTTGAAGGGTCATATTGAAACTTTCTAAATTATATACATATCTGAAAGTGATCTAAAAGAAATCATCCAATAGCTGGGGAGACAGAGCCCTATCACAAAATGAAATTTCCAATACCAGGAATGAATTATATCTAATCAAGTTGTTGGCCAAAGGGTTCCCTTGGGGACCCTCCAAACAACCCAGGCTACTGCCAAGGTTATTGGTTGCTGCCCACAAACTGATAGCAAGGTCCTATTGCTGATGGCACCGTCCTACTGATGATGGGAAGGTCCTATTGTTGAGCACAACTCACACATAACTCACTGAACACAGAGAAGTCGAGCTGGTGCCTACTTAGAGCCTTCACCCTCATGGACTAGTGTTCTTGGTACTGGAAGATACTCTGCATGCTATCAGAGCAGAAAGGTAAACACTAATTTAGCTACATACCCTTCAGTCTACAATGGTGACCTGCCTGCAAGGTACGCTGATGTAATAGTTGCACAAGCAATTGGTTGTGGACATAACCAACCAATATCTGATTTGAGTGAAAGTCCACCCCATGAGATGGAGTCATTATCCAGTGCTGCTTGGGTGGCCAAGAACATGAGACTAAATAAACCAGAGACTCTTCACAGCCCTAATTAGCAGTGTGGACTTGGGAGAGTAGACCCTAAATAGGAGGCAGACTAACGTCTTGTGAAACAGGAGGTTTTATTCAGAGCATCGGACAATTTATACCCTGAGGGTTATGAAAAGTCACCTGAGTAAAGTTCTCATGAGTTCAAGCCATATGCAATCACAAGGACAAGCCATGCTTGGCAAAAGCAGGTTTTTCCATCAAGGTATATGAAGAACAACAGCAGATGTAGACTCACTCCTCTATGCCACATCTGGGAGGAGCATAAGAACACATTCCAAGAACAATTCTCTGTTTTGAAGAAACTAAGGTCACAAGACTCCTGTCTGCTCTCTTGGAGTTTTCACATGAGCACTCAAGATCTCCTCACGTACCTCTATTCTGATGAGGGACCTAGATGAAAACCAAATACTACTGTTCTGTTAAAGGAACTTAGTAATAAAATGACCCTAAATGGCATTCTTCTTTACTCTCATAGATTAGTACCTTGCTTAGCCACCATCAGGGAAGCTCTGTGCTCCAGTAGATGGGAACACATATAGAGGCTCACAATCAGACAATGCACAGAGTATGAGAGACTTTGGAACTCTCAGCCCTAAATGAGGTATCTCCATCAATTTCTTCCTCTCAGAATTCAGGGGATTCTGCAGAAGTGGAGGTGGAAAGGAATGGAGAAGACCAAGGAAGCTGGCCTTCTAAGCATCTATGAACTCATAGAAACTGGAGCCGCATGCGCAGGTATGCACCAAATGGGGTGCTGGAACTGAGAGAAGTGGGCCCAACCCCCATCCCCAAACCAGACAACACTTGTAAATGTTTAAATTGGTTTTCTCCAAGGGAGCTCACTGGCAAAACAAACCACTCTTAAAAGTAGGCCCATGGCTAGTAGTAGATGGCTGACTTGGTTTGGATTTCCACTGCTGTGAAGAGACACCATGACCAAGGCAACTCTTACAAAGGCAAACATGTAATTGGGCCTGGTTGATAGTTTCAGAGGTTCAGTCCACTATCATCATGGTGGGAAGTAAGGCAACATGCAGGTAGGCATGGTTTTGGAAGAGCCAAATGTTCTACATCTTGATCTGCAGGCAGCCAGGAGGAGGCTCTCTTTCACACTGGGAGCCCTCAAAGACCACCTACACAGTGACACACTTCCTCCAACAAGGCCACACCTATTCCAACCAAGCCACACCTTCTAATAGTGCCACTGTCCATGGGGCAAGCAAACCACCATAAAGGCTAACACAAAATGAACTCTGGTTTTGGGGTTTTGTAGGTTTTCTGTGTTTTTACCACATGTGCGTCTCTATATGTATATGTGTTTGTGCTTTTTCTTTGGCTCTTTTTTTCTTCTGTTTGCATTTGTTCTATCCTATTTTGATTTGTTTGGTTTTGTTATCTTTTATTTTAATTCATATTATTCTTTAGATGCCTGCTGTTTTCTAATGAGAGACAGAAAGGGTGTGGATGCAGATGAGAGGGGAGCCGGAAAGGAACTGTGAGGAATTAGGGGGTGACCATGATCAGAATATATTGCATTAAAAAGTCTATTTTCTTTTCTTAATGTTTATTTATTTAATATATGTGAGTACACTGTTGCTTCAGACACACCAGAAGAGGGCATCGGATCCCATTACAGATGGTTGTGAGCCACCATGTGGTTGCTGGGAATTGAACTTAGGACCTGTGGAAGACCAGTCAGTGCTCTTAACCGCTGGGCCATCTTTTCAGCCCGACTGTCTATTTTCAATAAAAGAAAAAAATAATACATAATTTATTAAATAATTCCATACACGCATTGAATATGTTTTGATCCAATCTACCCCTCCCAACTCCCTCCTCTTAAAACCTTTTAATTGTTAAATTAAATAGAACTACACAGTGTAACAGCACAAACACAGAGCTTTTGTATTTAGTAAGACGACTATCCCTGTAATCATAACGTAGCTCCAAACTCAGAAGTGACCCAGCATCCTTAGGCATTGTAGTGGCTATTCCTGGTTGTCAACTTGACTATATTTGGAATGAACTACAATCCAGAATAGGAAGGCTCACCAGTGACCCTTATCTGGAGGCTTGGAGATAGAAGATTCTGATGTGGATCTTGGTATGGAGATCTTGAAGCATAGTGGCTATGGATTCCAGAAGATTAAATCTCCAAATTCAAGGTCATCCAGGATTAAAGGTGTGATAGAACACACCTTTAATCTGGGCTACACCTTCTGCTGGAGACAATATAAGGACATTGGAAGAAGGGAGTCTTGCTCTTGCTCCTTCGCCTGCTTGCTCTGTGAGACTGAGTAACTGCTAGATCCTTGGACTTCCATTCACAGCTGCAACTGAACCATTGGGAATTGGGCTGCCGACTGTAAGTCATCAATAAATTCTTTTACTATATAGAGACTATCCATAAGTTCTGTAACTCTAGAGAACCCTGACTAATACAGGCATCCCTTACTGATTATGTTCCCCTCCCTTCTCCCACAGCTTCTCTTCTAGCTATTGAGCAGTTGCTCTCTGGCATTTCTCTGCAACCCCTCACTTCTCTGTGTGTATTTATATACCGATTTACTCTTGCCCCAAATCGTGCTTCTAAAAATTGTTTGATGTAATAGCTATTGTCTTTGGATTTGATGAACTTTAGATTTTTTTGTTTTTTGTTTTTTGTTTGTTTGTTTGTTTGTTTTTTGGAGACACGGTTTCTCTGTATAGCCCTGGCTGTCCTGGAACTCACTTTGTAGACCAGGCTGGCTTCGAACTCAGAAATCCACCTGCCTCTGCCTCCCAAGTGCTGGGATTAAAGGTGTGCGCCACCACACCCGGCTGAACTTTAGATTTTAATAAAGATGATTAACCTAAGTGCATATAATTAATGATATAATTGACTACATATGTGGCCTAAGTATATTCTACCTCTATCAATGAAGAAAGAAAGAAAGAAAGAAAGAAAGAAAGAAAGAAAGAAAGAAAGAAAGAAAGAAAGAAAGAGAAAGAAAGAAAGAGAAAGAAAGAAAAACAAGGCAGGCAAGGAGGCCTGGGCTCTTAGTATTTGTGGTACTGAGGCAGGAAAGTCATGACTTCCAAGCTATTTTGGGCCATATAATGAGACCCTGTCTCAAAATAAATTAATAAAATGCTAGTGAGCACTTTTGAGATCTTTATTAGTATCAACTCCATACAATCTCAGCAGATGTCTAATGAGTATGTGGGAAAGCCCCTCAAACCTTTGTAGTATCTTTAGAATCGCTTTTGGTCTACCAGATTCTCCTCTCCCCTTCCCCTCATATTTATTTACTGTAGAATGCCTGTGTCTGACTCCGACTTCCTTACCAAATTCTGTTGACCCCAGACTCATCGTATTGTTCTGCTCTTTCTTCTGTCTTCCATGTTCCTTAGAAATTGGCACTAGGTCCAGAGACATCATCAGACTCAGGTTCAATCCTGCTCACTCTCTTTGTGTCTGTGTTTGAGACAGAGTCTAACTATGTTAGACTTTGAACTTATGATTCTTCTGCCTCAGTCCTCCAAATACTGGGACTACAGTTCTATTCCACCATGCCTGTACTTTGTCACCTCCTTCCCCTTTTTGACAGTCTTATTTGTATTTGTTGAGTGTGATGGTTTGTATATTCTTGCACCAGGGAGTGGCACCATTTGGAGGTGTGGCCTTGTTGGAATAGGTGTGACTTGGTTGGAGTAGGTGTGTCACTGTGGGTGTGGGCTTAATACCCTCACTCTAGGTGCCTGGAAGTCAGTCTTCCACTAGCAGCCTTTGGATGAAGACATAGAACTCTCAGCTCCTCCTGCACCATGCCTGCCTGGATGCTGTCATGATAATGGAATGAACCTCTGAACCTGTAAGCCAGCCCCAATTAAATGTTTTTTTTTTTTTTTTTTTTTATAAGACTTGCCTTGGTCATGGTGTCTGTTCACAGCAGTAAAACCCTAACTAAGACACTGGGCAAGAGACAAGGGAGTCTGGTCTCTACAGCATGCTCTGTATGATGGAGGGGTAGACGTGTGACTAGCCAGATGCCTGGTCAGCATGTGCTCCTTTGATAAGTTTTGCCATGTGCCCACAGTAGAGATTTCAGCAGGAGCCAATCTATTGCTGTCATAACTTGACATTCAGACTCTTCTAGATTTAGCTAATGGGAGACCTTCAAACTGCTTCTTCTCTTTCTTGGTTTTTTATCATCTTTCTGAGTGCTTTGCTACTTTCTTGCCCAACAAGATGTTTGTTCCAGGAGCACTTTGGTTTCACCCTGTCCCAGCCTTGCAGTCAATCATTCATTTGTAGATTTTTGTATCTTCTTTACAGAGAAAGGACTCCCTTCCTGTATTAACTCTTTTATTTGACCATGACAAAGATGGCTCCCATGATCACAAAGTCCTCAGCTAAGCTCCCCGAGTATAAACCATTTCCCCACCAATAGCTGCCTTGCCAACCAAGACCACACCAACTGTGGCTACCCAGGAGCAGAAATGTCTCCATAGAGAGGCAACCAGTCTGCCGTTCCTACTGTAACTTGTAAAATTCATTATCCAAAACATAAGACATTTTCTTCTCAAATAATTCCTACTACATATGTAAAAGTTTATAGAGAACTTTAGAATTCCATTTATTATATCTATGCAAAAATTATTTTACTCTAGGATTATAGACATATACTGCACACCTGTTTGTTTGTTTGTTTTTCTTTTCTGTGGGGATTTGAACTTAGTCCTCATGCTTGCATAGCAATCACTTTCAGTAAGGTGAGCTATCCCTGAGCCTGGGTTCCTGTTTTTATTAGAGGCAAATAGTCCCACAAGATCTGTTCTGTGTCAAAGGCGTGGGGACATTGGATTCCCTGCTTATGTAACTCAGGCTGGCCTCATAAAGGCTATATGGCTGAGGGTGGTCTTGAACTCCTGATCCTCCTGCTTCCATTTTCCAACTGATGGAATTATAGGGCACTATATCACACCCAGATTTCCTATGCTGTTTCATTTTTCTACGGGTTTTTTTTTTTTTTTTGGCCCATTTCTTGATTGTTGTCTGTAGTGAACCCCTCAAAAACGATTTCTCTAAGCCTCAGGAAGCTGGGCAAGTTTATTTGAAATATTTCTCTTTCATTGAGAAGTAAAGATATATTTGTGGTAGACAATGATATTTCAAAATATGTACATATTATAAAATGGCTAAAATGAGATTAATTAACATATACTTTCTTTCACACTACTTTTTGCAGAGCACTGAAAACCTATGGTCTTAGTGATCGTCAAGTAGACGATACATTGTTATTAACTACATCAGAGCTCCTGGGCCCCGCCTCCCATGTAACTACAATTGTGTCTTTGACCAACATCTTCCCAACCCTCCTCCCGCCTGGCCTCTGCTATTCTTTGTTCTGGTGTCCGCTTCACTTTGACTTTTTCAGACTAGGTTCATGAGGGAGATGTAATATGTCATTTTGTGACTGGTGTATTTCGATTCTTGTCCTCGAGGTCCGAGGAGTCTCCTGGCATGGCAGATTGCCTGCCCAGTTTCATGTGCAACCTGTCCCTGAGAGCTGCTCACTCATACCTTAGGGCTCAGCTCTCCTGTCCTTCAGCCCCCAGGTCAACACACACCTGAAGCGCAGTGCCCACTAACCTCTGGACGCACAGACCTCATCCTTCCTCCCAAACTCCTCTCTCTGTAAAATTTCTCTGTTCTCCCCCAAAACATCATTCCCA
Organism: Mus caroli; assembly: GCF_978045245.1. Classification (NCBI taxonomy): domain Eukaryota; kingdom Metazoa; phylum Chordata; class Mammalia; order Rodentia; family Muridae; genus Mus; species Mus caroli. The sequence goes on along the minus strand of NW_028227267.1, from coordinate 42,722,510 downwards.
GTCTCCCTGAATCCCCAAACTTGAAGTCAGCCTTATCTTCCAGTTTCCCCTTTCAACCATATTTTGCCTGTTTTATGCAGTTTTTTCTTCTGCAATGAGTTCAAGGACCACTACCTGACACAACCCCGAACAATCTCACATCTAGATGACTGTATTTATTTATTTATTTTTTAGCCTGCCATACTCTCTTCACTTTTAGCCCAACTCGTATGCGGAATTATAAAATCCTGCTAAGAGTCTTTGAAGACCCCTTTAAAACTGTTTCTATGTCATGCATGGCCTGTGTGTGTGTGTGTGTGTGTGTGTGTGTGTGTGTGTGTGTGAGAGAGAGAGCTCACCTGCGTTTGAGACAGGGTTTTTCTATGTCGTCCTGGCTGTCCTAGAACTCACTCTGTAAAACAGGCTGGCCTTGAATTTTCAGAGATCCACCTGTTTCTGCCTCCCAAGTGTTGGTATTAAAGGAGTGTGCCACCACTGCCCACTTTTACTTTCTTTCTCTTCCCCAAATCAGACACACTTTGGGACAGCCTATCAGAGGTCATCTTTGTCAAACTCTCTAGCTATTGTAAGAAGCAATGCCTTGGTGCCTAACCTGCCTGCAGGATCTGGTGACCCTATAGATTACACAACCTGAAGGGAGACCATTTATAAGGCCTCCCTAGCCCCTCTTTTCACCCTGTCTACTTTTGCTCTCCAGAATTAGAAATCCTAATCCCATTTGAAGCAGACAGAATCACAAGAGTTGTTGTTGACATAAAAGGGAGTTGGCCCTGGGTTTTGGGAGAAGGGGTTCAAGATAAAGACAATGAATCTAGCCTTAGGGAAGGAGGTGGCTACACTAAGGAGTGGGGAGAAAGGCTGAGATCTAGCCCCGGTGGGAAAATTTGGGGAGTGGATACTGAAAGAAGCAGAGGCACCCTTTATCTCCAGTGGTACAAAAGGCCTTTCTTTCAGTCTGTATGAGCGTGACCTACTTGATAAGGTCAGGAGTAAGAAGGCCAGAGTTACCTCCCTTTTGGAATATGAACATAATGTGACCATTAGTCTCTGCTGTAAGGGATGACCCACTACTGAATTGTACGGAAGGGTACGGAAGGGTACGGAAGGGTTGAATGGAGACACTGTTTTCAGAAGTGTGGGTCAGGTTAAGGGATCCAACAAAACAACAGATGGAATCTATTGCTACTGTAAACTTGAAGAGACCAGGGAGGGAGCATTATCACCTGAGACCCAGGAAGCAGGAGCCCGGAAGGGACCCCCCCCTGCCATCCCCCCCCCAGCCATAGCGTAACACAGCCATGACCAGAGGCACACAGGGTGCAAATCTTAACTTTTCTCTCATTTCCTATTTCTAGGGAGCAATCTGGTCATTTTCCATCGAAAGCCATGGGTCCGAGGTCCTTGGGTACCAATCTTTCTAAAACACAGAGAAGAGTAAAGAAAGCAGATGGTAGTTATGTAAATAAACCCAGGCTACGTAGCTCGCTGCGGTTGTAACGGCCCCAGTCTGAACTCTAATATGGGACTGCACTTACTCTACAAAGTCCATTGCAGTTTCCAACTAGCACCCCCTTCACCTTCCCGGGAGCATTAGAGGTTTGGAATAACGCGCAAAAGAATTAGCTGAGGGTACCTTTAAGAATTTACCCCCAGCAGGCAGTCTTTGGGCACTTAGAATTGTCTCCTCTGGGTGTCATTTATCTGTGTTAGTGGGTTTGACTTGTTCAGAGTTCAAGAGCAGAGAAGTAACCAGGTCTTTTTATGGCAAAGGAGTTTTATGTTATATTCTCCGGCAAACAAACCTAAGATCTTTGTCCACATGCTCTGGGAAACCTAGAGGCACCACAATTGCCTTGTAGATGATGTGTCTGGGTCAGATGGCTGTGGCCCTTTGCCTGGCATTCATAAGCTGTCTCCCATGTGTTTTGGTTTCAATGGTGTGTGTGTGTATGTGTGTATGTGAGTGTGTGTGTGTGTTATGATATGTGCAGCTGTGCATGTCTAGTACAGGTATGAGGGGCTAGAGAAGGATTTTGGGTGTCTTCCTCCAAGCATCCCAAGTGTACAGGATTTATTGGAGTGGCTTACAGGCTGGGGTCCAATCATTCCAACAACGGCTCTCTATCTAACAGCGTAAAGTCCAATAATCCAATAGTTGTTGGGTCCACAAGACTAGGTGTCTCAGATGGTCTTCAGTATATGCTGGAACCCTAAAGTAGTCTCTAATGCTGCTGAAGGAATGAACTTGTCAGTCTCTTTCCCCAGACGGCCGTCATTGCCCAATGGACCATGACCTTGGCTCATGGCCAGAGTGGCAGAGATGGAGGTTATGCTTGGGCTTGAAAACATGGATTTCCACTCACCAAGCCTCCAGTTACTGCCGAGTGCAGGATCTGCCAGCAGCCGAGACCAACACTGAGGCCTGGATATGGGGTCATCCCATGAGTGACCAGTTAGTGACCTGATGGCAGCTTGTCTATGTTTGACCACTTTTTCCATGGAAAGGACAACTGTTTGTCTGTACTGTTGTAGACTCTTACTCTGATTATGTATGTGCTTTTCCTGCATGTAATACTTCTGCCAAAACCCCTTCTATGGACTTATAGAATGCCTTATCCACTATCATGGTATTCCACACAGCATTGCTTCTGACCAAGGAGCTCAGTGCACAGCCCGAGTGTGACAGTGGTTTTTTTTTTTTTTTTTATCAGTTTCCCCACCATCCTGACGCTGCTGTGGTGATACAATGATGGAATGGTGAAGACACGGTGACAGTATCAGCTTGGTGGCAGGGGTCTGAGGGCTAGAGCAGGACTCTCCAGAAGGCAGCATGTGCTTTGAATCAGCATCTAACAGATGGTGTGGTTTCTTCCATGGCCAGGATCCACTAGTCCAGGAATCAAGGGGTGGAAAAGGTAACACTTCCACTCACTATTACCGCTGGTGAACCACTAGGGAACTTTTTGCTTCCTGACCCATGCTTCCACGACCTTAAGTTCTGCTGGCCCAGAAGTTTTGGTTCCAGGCGGGGGAGAGCTCCTGCTAGGAGACCATAAAATATGTCATTGACCTGGAAGCTCAGATTTCTCCCTGGCCACTTGGAGTTGCTGATGCCCTTAGTCCAACAGGCTAAGAAGAAATAACAGCATTAGCAAAGGGATTGATCCAGATTTACAAAGGGGAATTGGATCGCTTCTCCACAATGGAGCAAACATAGAATGGGTAGCAGAGGAAGGAAGTCATAAAGACCACATGTCCAGTTGCAGAAATGAAGATCACATAACTGACATGCGTGCTTTTGTCATATTTTGTTAAGAATGTGCTTGAGTAGATATCTGTGTTTTCTATTCTCGATTTCTTTATCAGGTAATATAATGTTAGTTGAAAAATATTAGTGGTTATCATATTTAAGTTTTGAGATACTGAAAAATGTACCTCAAAGGACATGGCCACTTATTCTAAAATATATAATGCATTTGTGGTTGTACCTGGGGTAGCTATATTAGGTCAGGCATAATTATGGCCTGGTTATCATTTTCATTTGGAAATTAAGCATGACATAAAGAGGTTATGATTGTGTATCAGCTTGACAAGAGGTGAGTTTGTGATGACTATCCTTGGTTGTCAATTTTACTATATCTGTAATGAACTAAAATTCAAAACCCAAGTAGCTGGTACAAGTAGGGGTTTTTCTTAATGAAATAATTTGAAGTAGGAAGACCTACCCTAAATCCAGATCTTCTGAGGTGAAATGATCCACCCTAAATCTGGGCCACACCTTATGGTGGCGGCCTATCAAAAGGTCATGGAAGACAGAAGCTTTTTGCTGTTTGCCTGCTTGCCCTCGCTCTTGCTGGCAACTTCATTCCTTCCCTGATGTTAGAGCCTGAAGACCAGGGGAGACATCTAGTTCTGGGGGCTGAACAAGTACTGATTTCTTGGATTTTCTGCTGGTGGAAAGCCACTGTTGAACTAGGTGGATGATAATCTATAAGAACTCCAATAAGTCTCCCTTTAAAATATACACTCATCAGTTCGGCTCCCCTAGAGAACCTTGACCAACACAAGGGGGCATTTTATTGTGACATTTATGGACAGTGTAAGGTTTCCAGGGCTGGAGAATAAATTAATTACAGGAGGAAAGGAGCTATTGGCCAATGTTTCCTTAAGCACTTTTCATTAACTCTACTGGAGTTTGTGACTGATGTCGCCATACTAATAAAAACCCAGCTTCAATTCCTAGTACACACTTCCTCTAACAAGGGCACACCTCCTAATAGTGCCACTCCCTGGACCAAGCATATCAAACCACCACAGGAGGCTTTGGGGTGGTGAAGCTATCCCATGTAATAGTGCAATGATGCACTCATATCATTATACACTGGGCCAACTGTGGCGCGCGTTTGACACCAAGTGATAACACTGACGCACATGATGAACTCTCGGTGACAGGGATGTGCGAATGTAGGATCATCCCTGTAACACATGCACCACAGTATTACAAACGGTGGAAGGTGCTGTGCGTGGATGGGACCACTCTGCACTCCCCACTTTAACTGTGTTGTGAGTCTCAGAACTTCCTCAGAAATATCATTTAACTTAAAAAACAAAACAAAAAACTAAAGCTTACAAGAAAAGCTGTGAGGATACTATAGAAAACTTGAAAAAACAACGACAAAATAATGTTAAACTACCCTGGCAAGGTGGCCCAGACCTACAGTCTCAGAAACTGGTAGTGTTGTAAGTTCAAGGGTTGATCTCTGTACTGTGTTCCAGACCAGCCTGGTCTACAGAGTGAGGCCCTGTTTAAAGAGGGATGAGGTGGGGGATCAAAGCCAAGTAAGTAAATAAATCAATAATAAGGTCTTACACAATATAAAATCTAGATCAAAGACATCATCAGTAAATATCACCACCGATTCCTGAGCTGCTGTTAGATCTCAGCAGGGCTACATGGGAAAACTCAGGTCCCCTTCAGGGGAAAAGGAAAAGGACTAGGAAATGTCTGTTAATTTTAAGGGAAGTGCCACTTGATAAAGACCTGGGCTTTGCTGGCTCTTCCTTCCATGTAAAACCATGAACTCAGGAAAGGAAGCACACAGGATTCAAACAAACTGAGATGTGACGGACAGGGACAGACAGCAGGAGAACAACTCAGTCCTGAGACGGTGTGACAAACAAAACGAGGCTGCCACCAAAACAGAATTCAAAACGCTTGGCAGAAATGCAAGTGATTTTAGTAGTGCCAAACAGAATTTTGGATGAAAATTCTGATTTTCAAAAAAAAGCATAAAGCTGTGTTTGCAAGAAGCTGAAGAATGGAATGAAAGATTGAATGAACGTATCCCACAGAAAAAGTCGAGAAATGCTAGGGACATATGGAACATGTTTTAAATGACTTTTTTTTTTTTTAAATAAGGCAAGCACATGGGTTAAATTGGCCAAAAATGAGAAATTGGACTCAGTTATATAAAGATTGGAAGAAACCCACACAATGTGAGAAATTTGGAATTGGACGCCTGAATGGAGGGTGAAAAAAATTGATTACTGTGCAGAGGGTTTTTTAAAAAAAGATTTTTATTTATTTTATGTATGTGAGCACACTGTAACTGTACAGATGGCTGTGAGCCTTCATGTTGTTGTTGGGAATTGAATTTAGGACCTCTGCTCACTCTGGTCGGTCCTGCTCGCTCAGTCCCTGTTCGCTCCAGCCCAAAGATTTATTTATTATTATAGATAAGTACACTGTTAGACCAGAAGGGAGTCAGATCTCATTACAGGTGGTTGTGAGCCTCCATGTGGTTGCTGGGATTTGAGCTCAGGACCTTCGGAAGAGCAGTCAGTACTCTTACTTGCTGAGCCATCTCTCCAACCCATGCAGAGGGTTTAGAAAAAAAAAACAAACCTAAATGTATATATAGTGTGTTAACAGATTTGACGGAAGAAAGCAGTCAAAACTTGGTGACCATAGTAGAAGTTTCCAAACAGTAACTGTTCCACAATCATTGTTTTTAGTTTGGCATTTTCTTCTTTATGACTGTATCGTCTGCCTTCCCTGCATGACTTCAGCCCCTTACATCTATGTCCCCAAAAGAAGGCAACAAAAGGACAGGTTGTTGGGATTCTGAGCCCCTCCTGCAATTAAAAAGGGAGTAGAAACCACAGCAATCATTGGACATGACATAAACGGCAAGAACTCTAAGGCAGAGTAGGTATGGAGGACAAATAAGGCGAAAGGAGAGAGAGAGAAGAGGTTCAAGGGCCTTGTCCACCATTACCCCTCCGCTACAAGGGGCTGGAGAGAAAGCCTCAAACATTAAGGTCATGAAGCAGGGAGATGGTCTTAAAGCCTGGGGAAATGGAGGTCAAGGAAAGGGTTTCCTCTCCTTGTAGAATGGAACCCACCCCCAGCCTCAGAGACAGCAGCTTTACAGAAGGCGAGACACGTTGATCGCTGTGGGCAAGTCTATAGAAAGAAGTGTTCCTGACGGAGCTGACCCAGAGAGGCACTGCGGCTGTGGAACAGTGTGCTTGAGGTGAAATTGACTCCAGCCGGAGGGCTGGACTGAGCAAACTCGAGAGGAAAACGACACCAGGCATTTCCTTGGACCCAGGTCTTCCATTCCAGAGTTGGGAACTTTTCCTACCATCACCAGGACCTGCTCCAGTTATTTCTCTTGGATCTTCTTGCCCACAGGATGGCACTTTATTTAGATGGTCTTCACTCCTCCGCAGACTAGGACCAAAGAACATCCACAGCCGTCAGGAAGGTTGCCAGGAAAGCAGGCCTCAGCGCTCCCAGGAAGGGAGAGACCAAAGCGCTGGCAAAATGTTCTTTCAGAATAACTTCAAGGAAAAGAAATGAATTTTCACAAACAAACAAACAAAGAAACCCAGAGGTGACTTAGTTAATAAATACAATGCAGACCCCTTCCTAAGCAAATATAGAGACTTGCGCTGAGACCCTTGAAGCATTGAACTCCAAAGCCCAACCAAAATTCCTTCCAAAAAGACTGGAAGGGATTGGTGAGATATCATCAAAGCTAGTTTCTTCTTTACAAAAGGAAGACTTGTAGCAATTGGTCGAGAGTTTTTGAGGCTGGAGAAACCTTGAGAGCTTGTGAAGAGAAAATGCATGCATAAATGAGGTGTTTGGAAAATACCTTTAAGTTCCTAGCTTTCAAACTGGTCAGAGATCCAAGACTAATCAGTAAGGAACCAGCCCTCTTACAGACTGTATCACCAAGGATACGTATCCATGTCGGGAAGATCAAGGGTCTAGAGTTATGTGGAATATGCTCCGGGATAGAGTTGGGGTCCCCTGGCAAAGGATCCTTCACTTATGCTGACCCCATCCTAGTGTTTGTCAAGCTGACAGGTGTTGTCTCTCTGCTCGCTCCACTTGACACCTGAACTGGAGGCCACTAGTCCAAGTGGTCCTTCCCTTATCCTGGTCAGAGATCTGATGTTACAGAGAGGCAGCAAAGCCCAAGGACGTAATTGTTACTTTCTAACTCTTTGTTGTAGCTTCCCCCATCAAAAGTTCTGGTGTCCGGGAGCTAGCACCCAGGAGCTGCTGAGAGGCAATTCTGAACATCCCTTCCCAACTCCAACATATGAGCTTGAAACCCACTAGGGTGGGAATATCCACACCAGGATACAGGTAAGTGCTGTGTAAATCAAACTGAAGCTTGGCTGCAGCAACTCCCAGACCCCACCTCCAAACCCTCTTTACCCACAGGTCCCTGCCTCCTGGAGAGCAATTCTTCCTTGTTCTTCAGTCACTGATGTGGGTGTCTCCTAGAGCTCCCCAGTCAGCTGGTCAGGGGCAATGTCTCTGCAGTCCACTTCTCCTCTCCTGTCCTGCTCCCCTTCCCCGCCCCCCAACAAGGTAAGTAAAGAAAACAGACTAGATTGACTGCTGTGCTGATCCAGGCTGGCTTCCCATCTTACTCACAGTATTCAACATGGTGAGAGAACGGCTTCCTTACACTGAGCACTGCCTTTGGCATAGGTCTCTGTCAGAAATTCATCTTAATTTTTGTTATATTTACTCAGTGTGTGTATGTATGTATGTATGTATGTATGTATGTGTGCGCGAGAGCGTGTGTGAGAGTGTGAGCCTTTTGAAAAGTGTTGTTAGTGTTTTCAAGCAAAAACTTGGCATTAAAAGCATCGTTATGGCTGCTAAGAAAATGTCAGCAAACTCGGAAACTGCACCAGAAGTTGCTGGCATTTTCAAAGAACTCAATTCTGAGTAAAATCCATTCCCTGGACTATCTGAGCAAGCTACACAACTAGGTTATTTTAGCCAGACAGCCTCTCCTTGCTGGGGCAGGTGCCTGCTAATTAGGTGTGTAAGAACTTACTTAGGGGTGAGGGCAGGCTGACTGGGCTCCTACTGAGGCTGAAGGCTCCTCCAGTGAAGCTGCAAACATTAGGGGATGCCATCATCTTTTTAAAGATTTCAAAATAGCACACTGGCTCCTGATGGTTTATTTAGAGAACACCGCCTTATGCATTAATAGAAAACGTTCTCCTCCGCACTGGTTTTTCTTAGCCCCTGTTATAATTAATTCAATAATTTTCTGGAAGCACCAAAAATAAAAATTACTCTGTTCTTAGGCAACCACCAAACTTGTTCCCAAAAGAATAGGTCAGAGTCTTTCTCCTCATATCTTATTTCCTATTCAACATACTGAACAAAATAAAAATATACAATGTATACATTAGGATGTTTCAGCCATAAAACCCTTAGTGTTACGATGTGTTACCTCATTGGACAAGAAGTCTCAAGGTTGGTGAATTACAGCTTCATGGGTCCCACGAAGGATGCAGGTGACCTCCATTTTTCTGCTTTGCCATCCTCGTTATGTTTCTTCTGCTAACTATGCTGAGGTCCCAGGATTCCTGACAAGCACTGTTCTAGACATCACCACCTCTGACATGCATCTCACAGCTGGACTGGAATCTATGTCTATGTATCATGTCCTCCCCCTGTCCTCTTCCCTCTCTCCCCCTCTTTCTTACCTCTCCCTCTTTCCCCAAGCAGGAAAGTGTGCAGTGCACTTTATCAGTCTTCTTTAAGGTGAGAAAAGTCCTTTTACCTCAGCATGGAGCTATGTGCCTGTTAGGACGCTGAGCCAGAAGGATTGCTGGGAATTTGTGGATAGACTGGGCTATATAATAATACCAGGCTAGCCCGGGCTACACTACAAGATCTGTCTGAACAAGACCAAACCAAACCCTCTTTCCAACAATGTCCACAAACTTCTCTTTGTACTTTACTGATGGGTGTGATTTGAGTCTCTCTCCCTGGAGGGAGTCATTCACAGGGAGTTTGATCAGCACTGTTCAACTCAAAGCAGGGTTTCTCAAGCTTGGGATTATTGGCACTTTGGGTGGTTCCACTGTGTGTGACAGGGACTGTGCTGTGTGATGCGGAATGTGGAACATTTGTTGAGTAGCTGCAGTGTCTCCCCTAGGTCTCCGTCTCTAAAAATTGTCCAATGTCTTCTGGAAGTGACATCAATCTTCCTGTGGAAGGAGAAGTCGTTGGCTTAGGTCAACCATTATTTACTGGTGGTTGCAGATCTACTGTCCCTGGAGGCCAGAAAGGCTGGCACCGATCAGTTCCCTGGGGTTTCCCAGCTAATGCTACTCTGTAATTGTTCGGTGACTAAAACACATGGGTTTGTGATCGCTCGATGGAGGACATTTAATGTGGTCTATATAGCTCATGTCAAAGCAACACCCTTACTTTAGGATGCTCTAACACCTCTAGGAGATTCTGGTGTCCCTGCCATCCCTGTGTCTTTGCAGTAACTCAGGATCTGCCTTTAATCTGGCTGTCTTCTGTCTAACGGCCAAGACATCTCGATTGTTCTGACTTCTGTCAACCATCTGTTGGGGATTAGTACTGATGTCCCAGAGTCAACTATTTTTAATGAGAAAAAAGTATGAATAGTTTAATGAATTTAACAACTATGCATTGGGCACCTGTTATGATCTGGGAATGTGTATTATATAGGAAATGACCAGGCTAAATGGCTGGAATTGAGCATTGGGGGATGCTTTCTGAGGGGAGACATTTTAGCTAAGACTGGAGGGGTTCGTCTGGCAAGGATAGGTCACACTTCTGAGAGCAGACTGAAGAAGCACAGAGCTTGGGAACACCAATGGAGATGATGATGTGGTGGTGATGGTGATGATGGTGGTGATGATGATGGTGATGACTGTGATAATTGTGATGGTGGTGGAGATGTTGATGGTGATGACGATTACTGTGATGGTAATGGTGATGATGGTGGTGATGGTGGTGATGACAGTGATGATGGTGATAATGGTGGTGGTGGTGATTATTTACAGGAATTGCTACCTTAAACCTGATTTTTTTTTTTTTTTTGTCCTTGAAATGAAGGTAGCTTCAATTCTTTGTGTGCTCTAATCATCAGGATACACTAGGTTGCATTCTCCGGTTATGATTTTTTTTTTCGAATTCTTGAGGCAGTGTTGTTATCCTGGTTTTCTGGGTGCAACTCCTGAGCCTTTTGCTGTAAGAAGTCACCACTTCTGGGTTTCTACTCGATCGACTTCAGACCTCAGGGTCTAAGTCTTCATAGATTCTCCCATCTGACTTCTCTGGCTGAGGCCATCTGGGACGTCTCAGGATGATTTTGGGGGATCTAAAAGATGTCTCTCATCTCTCCATCTATTTCTCAACTACGCCTGCCTCTCGGGACTGCAGGGGCTAACTACTTCTTAGTACAATCTCACGGTTAATCTTACAGAAGAAAAAAAATCTTTAAAAGCATCCCCCTCAACCTTTGCTTACCAAGTAGTTCCTAAGCATCGGAACTTGAGGTTAGCTACATGATATAATGAGTAAAACTCAGTTCCCCAACAAGCTACAGGAAACGGTACATCAATGTGAGTGGAATTCGTGTTGTGAACTCTATAGTTTTATGAAGGAACATACTTTCGGGAGACTTGGTAGGATGGCTAGGGAGGCCTTGACTTGAGGCTTTAGCTGTGTCTCCATGCCTCCTTCAGCTACAGAATTCCATGCAAGAAGTAGAACAGAGACTTTTCCTATCCTCAAAATCCGCATCAGGGCAGATCCTGATAACAGGATACAGCGCTTTCCAAGTCTGTTCCTTCGTGTTTGAATTTTAGCCAGAATCCTAGGCTTAAGCAGCGATCTTCAGTCATGCCATTCTCATACTTTTTGGTTTTATTTTAAGACTGCGGCCTTCAATGACCAATCCCCTTTCTCTATCTCCCTGTCTGTGTGCTGAGACAGGTTTCTCACTGCAGCTCAGAATGGCCTGGAATGCAAGATCCATTTGTTTCGGCCTAGAGTCCTGTGGTTACAGATGTGGCATTGTGCTCAGCCCCTGGTGAGTTCAAGGCCAGCCAGAGGTACATGAGACCCTGTCCTTAAATATCTTAATGGACAAAATTTCTTACCTAGCCAAATATAAGTATACAGCAGAAATCAACGAAGTCATTTTTTTTTAACCTTTTCCAAGTTGAACTATCTCTATTCACACTTAAAACCTGTCTTGCTATGTAGACCAGGCTGGCCTGGAACTTGCGGCAATTGAGCCTTTGTTTTCTGAATGCCAGCACAGGCACACATGCCTTACTTAGCCTTGCAGTTTGTTAAGATCCAACATTTATTGCATTTATGTTTACATATTACATTTACATATAGTCTGGTTGCTTGATTTGGTTTGTGGTTTTTTTGGGGAGGTTTCACTGACTAGTTCAGGATGACCTGGAACTCATGTCAGTCCTCCTGCCTCAGTCTCACAAATATAATTATTTTATGGGCATGCACCGTCCCACCTTTCTGTGCTGCTTCTGGGAGTTTCGTGTGCTAAAGGACTGACACTTTGAAGACTAGCACAGACACTGTTGTACTGAGACAACAATGGCTTACACATCAATAGCGTGTTATCAAAAGCTCTTTCTGGTTCCCTGGGCTCTAGTGCCGTATCTGTGCTGTGGTTTAAAAAACCAGGGCTTTGTTTTTCTTTTAAGAATTTGATACTGTATCTAGGGAGATGGCTAAGTGGGTAAAACTCTTGCAGAAGTCTTATGACCTGAGTGTTCCATCCCTGGAGCCTACACACACACACACACACACACACACACACACACACACACACACAATTTCAAAGCCTTGTGCTGCTCATCCCAAACATTGGTGGCTCCGTCAGAAAGGTGCTGAGAACCATCATCTACCTCTTCTTCCTGTCTGCTTCCTGGCTGTGGATACCAGCTGCCATGTTCATGCCTGCTCATGCCTTCTCTGCTTCAAATTGTGGGCAACATAACCCCCCCTTTAATGAAAATATCTCCATTTACTAATTATATATATATATATATATATATATATATATATTTTTTTTTTTTTTTTTGGATTTTTTTCGAGACAGGGGTTCTCTGTGTAGCCCTGGCTGTCCTGGAACTCACTTTGTAGACCAGGCTGGCCTCGAACTCAGAAATCCGCCTGCCTCTGCCTCCCAAGTGCTGGGATTAAAGGCGTGCGCCACCACCGCCCGGCTAATTTTATATTTTATGAGTGCTTTGCCTGCATCTATGTCTGTGTGTCACATCTGCCTGTGGTGCCTTTGGAGGCCAGAAGGTGTCAGAGCCCCTAAAGCTGTAGTTACAGCAGGTTGTGAGAGGTCGGTGTAAGTGCTGGGAATCAAACCCAGGTCCTCTGTGAGAGCAGCCAGTGCTCTTAACCACTGAGCCATCTCTCCAGCGCTACAAGATAAGCCCTTCATTTTTTTTTTTTTTTTTTTTTTTTTTTCGAGACAGGGTTTCTCTGTGTAGCCCTGGCTGTCCTGGAACTCACTTTGTAGACCAGGCTGGCCTCAAACTCAGAAATCCGCCTGCCTCTGCCTCCCGAGTGCTGGGATTAAAGGCGTGCGCCACCACGCCCGGCTCTTCATTTCTTAAGATGCTTTTGTTAAGTATTTTGATCACGGAAATGAGAAAGGGATACAGCCCAGGAGACCTGGTACATGCTAAGTATTCCAGAGTGGCTTTGAACTAACTGCCAGCAACCTCTTGTCTCAGCCTTCCAAATTCAGGGATTACAAATATGTACTACAATGCTTGGCTTAGTTTTATATTTTAAAATTGCAAGTGTGTGTGTGTGTGTGTGTGTGTATCGAGGGGGGGGGTGTTTCACATACTCCGGCCCACATGTAGAGGACATCTTTTCATCCCACCAGGTGGGTCGTAGGGATTGAACTCAGGTTGTCAGGTTTGGTGTCAGCACCTTCGTCTGCTGCAGCATCTCACTGGTCCTATTTCTACATTTTGATTCTTTAAGACTTCACATATATATCACACACACGTTTCACAAGAGGTTTTTTATTTTCTGATTTGAGGCTGTTAAAAAATTATTTTGTGTATATAGCTATTTTGCCTGCACCAGATGTGTGTCTTGGATCCCCTGGGACTGAAGTAACAGATAATTGTGAGCCACCATGAGAGTGCTGAGAATTGAACCTGGGTACTTTGGAAGAGCAGCTAGTGCTCTTAAATGCTGAGCCATCTCTCTTTTTTTTTCCCCATTGATAAGTTTACAAGGCTCTTGTAGATTAGCAGTTCAACTTTAAAGTTTATGTACTTTCTGGTAGGTACTTCTGTCATAATTTTATGGAAAATATATTCTTTTATAAAATTTTTTTATGTGTATAGTGTTTTGTCTATGTGCATGCAGTGTTTGTGGAGGCCAGAAAAAGACGTCTGATTCCTTGAGGCTGGAGTTACAGACAAGTTTCGAACCCCCTTGTGGTGTGCTGGGAATTGAGTTCCCCTGGAAGAGCAGCCAGTGTTCTTGAGAGGATCCCACCCCGCCCCCGCTGATCCCAAATTTGCTTTGCCATTGAGGGTGACCATGAACCTGTGGTGCACCTGACATCACCTCCCAAACTCTGGAATTACAGATATGAAGCAACATGCCCAGTGTATAGGATACCAGGGATCAAACCCAGGGCCATGATGGGCTTGCTAAATAGCTCATTTTAAAAATTTGAAATAGATGACCCGGGCTTGGTGGCACACGCCTTTAATCCCAGCACTGGGGAGGCAGAAAACTCTGCCTCAAAAAAAAAAAAAAAATTGAAATAGAACCATACGCTAGTGGTAGAACCAATATTAGGATCCAGACATGTTGGATATCTAACAGGGTCAAACATATTAACATATTCTGGAGCACCTGGGATTGTTAATGAACTTGTCACTCTAACCGTGCTCTAGGGTTAGGGTCCTTGTTGTGCAGTGACACTCAAACTCCCCAATCTCTGCCGCACCAGGCTTGTAGGCGCTTGTCCTGGCAGCTCCCATCTCTCCCCACAGCGCTCGCGGCCGCCGGCAGGGGGCGCTGGCACACGCAGGCTCTGCGGCCCCGCCCCCGGGCAACCGTCGATTGGGCCGGCGCGTGATGTCACGCCGGTTTAGCCAACAAATGGGTTTCGGGGCGAGCGTTGGGCTCCGCCGCTCAGCGCTGAGCTCCTGGTCCGCCTCAGTGTCGGGGAGCGAGTCAGGCCTGCCGCCGCCGCATCGGGCTGCCGCAGCCCCGGGCCAGGCCCCGGCCCGGCAGAAGCACAGGTGGGCCGGGTGAGGGCGCGGGGCTGCGGGGCGCGGGGCAGGTGGACACCGTGGCGGCTCCCGCTGCTCCCCGCGGCAGGGCCGAGCGTTGGGGGCGGGGACCGCGGCTCGCCGTGCTCGGGGTGCCGCCGCCGCGTCCTCCAGAGAGCCGTCCTCGCGGCCTGGCCCCGAGGTCGTGCGCCCGGCTGCTCCCTGGGCCCGGAGTCCGGCGACCCGAGCTAGGCCGCCGCGGGTGGGCTGCGTGCGGGGCGCGGGGCTCCGGGTGTCCCCGTGCAGGTGAGCGGCACGTCTCCTCCACCCTCCCCGGGGGGCCCTGGCGCGGGAGCCTGCGGTGGTGAGGTCATAGTGCCGAGGCTCGGCGTGCCGGTGATGTCAGGGCTCTACCGAGACAGACCGTGATGTCACTGCAGGCCCCGAGTGGCGACCTTGGCGCGCGGAAGGGCTGGGAGGACCGGCGGGGAGAAAAAGGAAGTTCGGTCCTAGCAGATTTGAACCAAAATCTTGGGATCTCGGCTTAGTACAGTTTGGATGTAATAATTGTCAGGTGCTTAAACTTCATTTCGGAGAGCATCGGTAGTAGTACAGTTTAAGGACATTCGGTTTAGTAATGAGGGATCTTGGGGGTTGGGCGTGGGAGGGGTATTAGGGTGTTCACTGTGTCTTCAGGAAGCTAAACTCAGTTTGATGGTTTGATGTAGCAGTTGCTGGGAAAGGGTGCGCGGGGGCTGAACCAACTGGAGGGCTGATAATTTAGTTGGCTTTATCTTTTGGGTTTTTTTTTTTTTTTTGGCCAGTAATCTGCTTGTTAGCGAATGACCAAGACAAGCAGATCTTGAATGAACTTTGTCTTGCAAAGAAGGGGAGCTTGAATCAATCCAACATTCTTCTTAAATAATAATCCCCCGATGATGTAATTTATCCAGGTGTTTCTTGCTCCCCCCCCCCCCGTTTCATCGGGGACATTTGGTTTTCTGTGATTATAGCTCAGCAATAAGCCTCTGTTTTGCAGCCCCCCCACCCCAAGACTAGGCTGTAACGTATGTAATATCACACATTTGAGGACTACCTTTGAGGTCAGGCGACTTACATTTTGTCAGTAGTGCTTCCGAATGTGAAATGATAGATTTTAGCAGGTGATTTTGTGAATGTTGCTTTTTCTCAGGCTTTGAAAAGAAAGTAGACCTGCATAGAAGCACTGGCGGTCAGGTCAAGCACACATCTCTTGACTGCTCGTAGTGACAGGAGGGCCCAGAAGCAGTTACATAGGACACTTCATACTAAGAGGGACAGAGGGGAAGAGTGGAACACAGCTCAGGCTGGCCATGCTCTCTATGAGAAGAGAGATGGCTAGTGCATGCCGGGAGGGGCAGCCAGGTGAACTTTGGATCGGGAGATTAGTGTAGGTCGGTGGTGCCAGGTGCTGTTCATCAGGACAGTAATCCCTAAGGCACGGCAGAGCTTTACAGCTGCCCTGCCCATCCAGGGCCCTGGATGACTTAAAGGCTCTGAAGGTCCTCACATTCCAGTGTCTAAGGAACCCAGGTGTGATCTAAGTCACAGTGGCCACCTCTCTAGAGATCTTAAACTTTGTCTAGATCTGTGTGGCTCAGTCTCCTTCAGAGCAGACTCGGTGTGTGGGGGGGGTGGGGGTGGGGGAGGAGGAGAGAGCAAAACCACGAACACTAGCACAGTCTGTGAAGACATTCAGTATTCACCTATATTTCAAAGTATGTTGCGCTGGAGAGCTTTGGAGTCCAGACAGGCCCCACCCCCGTCCCCAAGAAGTGGGCCATGATGGAGAGTTTTAGGGATGGGGCTTACCTCTAAGACCTGTAGAGCCTTTGGCTAACAAGTCCAGGTTGAAGAGATTTGTAGCTTGGCCTTTGTCCAGAAAAGCCACGGGAGTGGCTACTGCTTGGTTCCTTAGGAGCCCAGCCCGCAGCGCAGCACAGCTTGTCTGGAAAGCAGACTCTGAAGTCAGAGAGACTGGGGAGCTGTAAGGTGTAACATGCGTGCGGGAGATTCTGTGCTAGGTGGCAGTTCTAAGGAGCGGTTTATTTGTCAGTGAGTGTCCTACTCCCCCAGGACTTGTGCCTGACTCACCAGTGTGTTTTGGAAGCACTTGAGCTGTTTGGTTTCACAGGCCCCGGGTTGAGATGGCAGTTTGCTTCATGATGAAGCTCACCTTCGGTTCTCATTCATACCCATTTCGATGAAAGTCTGGACTTTAGATATTTGAGTTGTTGCTGCAGTTGGTTAAGATCTGTGGGGCTGTTGCTAGAAAGGAGTGAAGGTAATTCTGCATGACATTGGGAAGACTAGGTGTGAATAAATAAGGAGCTGTGTGTGAAGAGTGGGCCCTCTGCTAGTGTATTGATTATAGTTTCCCAGCCTCAAAAAACTTGTTTACTCTAGTCATCAGATAAAGGATTTGGCTTTAAAAAGACTGGAAGTTATGCCATAAGGTATTAATAGAAAGGATTTTAGGACCAGAATTTAATGAGAATTTAAAAAACTTTAGTTTTCAAGTTTTTCTTGTTGTGTGCATGTGTACCATGTATGGCCATGTATGTACCATGTATGGTGGCTGCTGTGGAATGTTGGAAACCCTAGAACTAGAGTTACAGAGATGGTTGTGAGCTGCCATGTGGGCGTTGAACTGAAGAGCAGCCAGTGGTGTGAGCCCTGGAACCATCTCTCCAGCCTCCCATAATGACCCGATTGGAGGAGAGAGTCACATGAAAAGCAAACGCTTGGGGAAATCTTGTCCTATCTGTCGTCACAGGTTTGGCTGACTTCATTTCTTCCCTCCCCTTGTGTTTCTTGCCTGTCTCTGTCTTCTCACCTTTGTTGGCGGCTCTCCCTGTTCCAGATCCAGACTGTCCTGTGTTTCTGACCCTCTGAGGGCTTCTGAGTTGTAATCTGTGAGAAGACATTCTTCTGTTTGTACCGCACAAGCTTTCATTTTCTAGGGGATCTCATCTGCTAAGAGGAGAGCCTCTTTTGTGCATCTGTTTGATTCAGACACACTGTTAAAGGACGTGTGGCATTCTCAGTAGGAGTGGTACCAAATGGGATTCAGTGAGAAGGTATCTGAAAATGCTGGGCTGACTACTGTCATTACAGTGAGCTTCTAGGAACAAACCCAGAATGATGGTGCAGAACTTGCCTGCTGAGTGCCTGCTGCCAGCACAGACCTCACGTCCACTGTTTGAACCAGAAGCTGCTGCCACTTCTTTGATGGCAGTTCTTTGAGAGAGTGTCATGTTATCTCTCTTTGTGAGACTTTTGCTTCCATGTGAAGCCATGAATGGAGTTTGTCTGCAGTGTACTATGTAAAGGACTGCCCTCACTCTCGCAGATTACCTTCTGTGTAAAGATAAATAAAGCCTTTTCTAATTTTGTTGCTTCTCAGTAAACCCATGGGTTGTACTTTTCTGAGTGAGCCTATGAAATCAATGGTAATGTTAATTTTTTAAATGATGTTAAAACAGAAAACGAAGCCATTCGCTGGCTAGCACCATTGAGAAGTCTAAAGATGGAGTTTGAGTACTGATGTCTCTGACCTCCTTTTCTGCTTGCTTCCTTCCTTCATTACTGAGCTCAGCTTTTAGGCCTTTTGCCCCATTGTGGTCATAGTATGTTTATCATCATTCAGATCCCATGTCCTCATGCTGTGTGGCTCTACGTGAGGACACGCAGAGGGAAGAAACTGGAGCAGCTGTGGGAGGGCTCCTAAGCTATTCCATAGATAGCTTTGGCGGTATGAAGTCTGAGCCCCCGCCTCTTGAGAAGAACATGACTAGCATACTGCCCACACATCGCTGTTGGAGAGGAGCGGGTTCCTAAGGCCAAGGGCTGTGGATGCAAACAGCACACGTGCATCTTGCCATCCTAGTCCACCTTCCCTTGCTCCCACTAAACAGGCAGTCGCTCACTTTTACTGAACGTATCTTTTCCTGTTTCATCTTTGCTACTCTCCTGATCCTCTAATGTGGAAAAAGGATAGTTTGGATTGAAGAGAGAAAACTGTCCTTCAGTTAATGAGCACGTTAGGGGTGGGATAACTCTATAGGGTAGAACTGTCCGATAAGAACACAGCGGGAACCATACGGCACTTTACAAGTGTTGATAGGAAACTGTGTGTGTGTTTGTGTGTGTGTGTGTGTGGTTTTAGACCAAAATCCCAGAGATGAAGTTTCCATCCTCCTCCTGTCACTTTCTTGCCTCAGTTGAACACGTTCTGACCTCAGCCGCACATGTACTGACCCTACTTTTGGGTCTAAATCTACTCTAATTTTTCTGTTGTCATTCTTAAAATCATTTTTACAGTTTTTAAATATGACCTCACGCACCCTTGTCTACTTAGTGGTTTCTCTGTGGTAATCCTAGCACTCAGTCTCTTCAACCTTGCCTTTCCTTTTACATTGCTTCAAATAAAATCAGTCAGGTGTGGTGGCGCACGCCCCCTGTATTCCCAGCATTTGGAAGGTGGAGGAAGGAACATTAGGAGTTCAAAACCAGTCTGAGTTATGTTTGAGGGCAGCCTGGGCTATATAAGACCCTGTCTCAAAAAACAGTAATCAAACTAAAACCTCCTTGGACTCCCCAGGCCCTCCATCCCTCTGCATTTCCTCAGATTCCTACTGTGTGCATATTGAATACTTAGCCATTCTGTACTTCAGCATTTCAATGTATATGCAGTTGTTTAATTGTTCTCTATTTGTTTCATGTGTATTAGCTTTAGTTCCTCAGTTGGAGGCATATATAAAGATTTAGCCTTTCCTTTAATCAGGGTATAGCTAGTTTTCTAAAATTTGTATCCTTAAAGTTTTGTTTTGTTTTGTTTTTTTCCGAGACAAGCTTTCTCTTTGTAGCCCTGGCTGTCCTGGAACTCACTCTGTAGACCAGGCTGGCCTCGAACTCAGAAATCCGCCTGCCTCTGCCTCCCAAGCATTGGGATTAAAGGCGTGCGCCACCACTGCCCGGCTTATCCTTAAAGTTTTTTGAAGTTACTGTTTTCTACTCTGTTGGCTAACTTTGAGGTATGTTTTTAGCAGTTTGAGTTGTTGGAGTTTGTGTGTTTATTTGTGTGTGTGTGTGTATGTGTGTTTATTTGTGTATGTGTGTGTGTGTGTGTGTGTGTATGTGTGTGTGTGTGTGTGTGTGTGTGTGTGTGTGTGTGTTGCTGGGAATTAAACCCAGGGTTTCACATGTTTTAGGAGTGTGTGTTTTAAAAGTTAAAACAATTGTTTATATAATTGCTTATTTGAAGCCATAAAATCACTCTAGGAACTACAGAGATAATTATTGATTAGCTGGAGTTTCTCAAGATAAAATCTGCATTTGATGAGGATAGCTCAGAGGACCCACTTACTTCATTGCAGAGGAGCCAGGAGAGGCAGGCCAGTCTCCAAAGTAGGGCAGGGGATCTTATTTCCTGCTCAGTCTCTGGGTTCCCAGTACCTTCACAGCCCCACTGCAGTCGCAGGGGTAAGTTTCTGTCGTTCAGGCTGTCAGCTGTTGTAGGTGAAGAACTCTGAGGACTTGAAGGTTTCTAAGACACCATCCCTCCCCACCCCGTGGCTTTCACATGGGGTAATGACTACCTTGATGAACTAGAAATACATTAATATTTTTAACTTGAAGGTTTCTAAGACACCATCCCTCCCCACCCCGTGGCTTTCACATGTGGTAATGATTACCTTGATGAACTAGAAATACATTAATATTTTTAACTTGTGGACTTTTTAAGACCCATTATTTCCTGGGAAGTGTAAACTAGGCATTGATGCTAAGTGCATTAGTTGTTTGTTTGTATGAGACAGTAGCTTCCTATGTAGCCCAGCTGACCTAACACTTAAGTGCCTGCCCTATTCTAGCGCTTGGATTTTACAGGCATACCCTTCAGACCTGGCTGTGTTCTGTCTCTTTTCTCTTGGTTCAGTTTTACAGACTTTCTGGTCTTTGAGAAGTTGAAGTCTTGAAGAATTCTCCCGTGTTCTGCTGTTGCCTCCCTCAGTGCCTTATGGAACATGCCCTCCACTAATACATAGTAATGGTTATAAATAATCAAAATTCATTGTTAACAGCCAGATAAATGGTTCATTTTACTGGAGGGCTTACATATTCGTTTTGTAAACTGGTTAATTAAAACTTTGCTTCAGGTTTGGAGGGATGGCTCAGTGGTTAAGAGCACCAACTGCTCTTCCGAAGGTCCTGAGTTCAAATCCCAGCAACCACATGGTGGCTCACAACCATCCATAATGAGATCTGATGCCCTCTTCTGGTGCATCTGAAGACAGCTACAGTGTATTCATGTATAATAATAAATAAATCTTAAAAACAAAAACAAACCCCCTTCGCTTCAAATTAAGATGTAACTTGAGTCCCAGCACTTGGGAGGCAGAGGCAGGCGGATTTCTGAGTTCGAGGCTAGCCTGGTCTACAAAGTGAGTTCCAGGACAGCCAGGGCTACACAGAGAAACCCTGTCTCAAAACAAAAAACAAACAAACAAAAAGATGTAACTTGACACTTTAATGGCATATTTTTCCCTTAAAATCAATAAAAGGGTTTAGAACTTTCAAAACACCAGTCTGATGGCCTCTGAAAGATGAATTATTGTAAAATTTCTTGATTTAAAGAGACTGTATTATGGATGATATCAGTATATATTGTATAAGCTACTAGAAAATCACTTGTTTTTACTGTAGTTACGTGTCTTTGGGAATCTTTATCTTGTGTTGCTTGAAATGTGTTTATTTGTGTGTGGGGTGTGTGGGTATGTGGTTGAAAGCATAGAAAAGGCTAGAGGTCCACAGCGGGTGTTTTCTTGACCATTTTCCAACTTATTTTTAAAGATTTATTTTATGTGTGTATTTTGCTTAAATGTATGTCTGTGTACCGTGTGTGTGCAGTGCCTGTGGATCCCAGTGGATCTGGAGTTAAGTTGTTAGCCCCCATGTAGGGGCTGGGAACTGACCATGGGTTATCTGAACAGAAAGATCTCCCTAATGGCTGAGCTTTCTCTCTGGCTCCATCCATTTTACATTCTGAGACAAGGTCTCATGGTGAACCTGGACTTCACTGATGGATTAGGCACTCTCAGAGCCTCCTGTCTCTGCCCCTCCTAACCGTCCCTACCGCTATTGCTGGGATTACAGGCTTAGTCTGCAGTGCCTGCTTTTTATGGATGTGCTGGGGATATGAATGCAGTTCCTTAGCTTGGGTACAGAACACTTTACCCCGATGAACAGTTTACCATTTTCCCAGCCCTTAAATTTACCTTAGGAAATGAGATTTATCCTGCCCCTAATCTAAGAGACACAGAAGGGGAGTACGTGTTTCTGGAAGATATTATCAGTCTGACATGGTACTCCATGCTTACAATCCCAACATGACAGCCAAGGACTGCATGGACTGCATGGCAGCCTGGACTGCATGGCAAGACCCTGCTTCAGAAAAAGGAAAAAAAAAAGGATATGAAAATTGTTTGGCAAGATACCTCAGTGGGTGCCTTCCATCAAGCCTGACAACCTAAGTTTAAGTCCCAGAACTCACATGTTGGAAGGAGAAAATATGCTTCTACATATTGTCCTCTGACCCACAACCATGCTGTGGCACATAAATGCACATGAAATGAAAATTAATGAATACATAAATAAAAATTGTACACTTTGTTTGGTAAAGATCTTTTCGTGAGTCTGAGTGCTTCCCAGCACTTCTGGCTGGACCGAACTCTCGACTCCAATTTAACTGCTCCGGGTTTTACTTATTCATTTGCTTATTTGCTTGTTCATTAGTTCATCCAAGACAGGGTCTTACTCTGTAGCCCTGGCTGGCCTAGAATTGCAATAATCCATACAATTGCTCAGTTTTCTTAAGACATTTTCCATTGTTATTATGTAACTGTTAGTATAGTTAGCTTGATTTTCTATTTGCTTGATGTGTTTATTTCTAGACTTACTGCTCCTTGTGCTCACCAAGTGTGTGCCTTGCACTTGACTGTCCTGTTGTTCTGTATTCCTGAGATTCTGGTGATGCTATGCCGGAAAGTACAGCCTTGTCTTCAAGAGCATTGACTGCAAAGGTTGGTGGTTGTTGTCTCTGCCGACACGCAGTCCAGAGGGGCCACTGCTTACTAATCATTTCTAAATAGTTGATGGTTTGCTGCAACTTGTCAAGCCTATTAGAAGCACTGGGATGTTTGGCTCTTTTGTTTTATAGTACTGGAGCCTCACAAATGCTAGGTGAACACTCTGAACTACAGTGTTAGCCCAAAATGTACTGTTTGCTACTGATGACCTGAAATGAAGGATGAGGTCTCCTTTTGGGGTGAAATGTATGTTGTTTATAGGTTATTTGTATCTTGAGTGGATCCATGCTTGAGTGAGTGGAGCTCTGTGTCTTAAAGCTGAGTAATTGTCATCCTGGTATTGGTACCAAAAAACAGGGGTTGCTGTTGAGGTAGTTCTCGGTGTGCATAGACTTTGCAAGTCTCCAGTAGTCTTTGGTGTCAGATATCCTAAATTTTTATGTATATTTTTAAAGTAAAGGAACATTATTTATGTAGTATAATCATTACATAGAAATATGTAGGAAACGGAGTCTAAATTATATATCCAAAAGTAGACCCAGTCTTAAACGATCTGAGAATAGTGATCTGATGATGCTCATCTGCAATCCTAACCTGGTGGGGGCTGGAACAGGAGGACTTCGTGTTCAAAGCCAGCATGAGCTAGGTACACAGTAAAACCTTGCATTAAAACAGTAACAGAAAGTATATATACTTAGTGGCTGAGGCAGCAGGATCACTAGGAGTTTTAAGACAGCCTGACTTACATAGTGAGTTTCAGGCTGGCTTAGGCTACCTGTCTTAAAAAGGAAAATGGGGTTGAAACAAAAACTGTTGAAAAGACCACACCCGGGCTGGAGAGATGGCTCAACGGGTTAGAGCACTGGCTGCTCTTCCGGAGGTCCTGAGTTCAAATCCCACGACCACATGGTGACTCACAACCATCCGTAATGGGATCTGACGCGCTAATCCGGGGTGTCTGAAGATAGCGACAGTGTACTTATGTATAATAAATAAATAAATCTTAAAAAAAAAGGAAAGAAAGAAAGGCCGGGCAGTGGTGGCAAATGCCTTTAATCCCAGCACTCGGGAGGCAGAGGCAGGTGGATTTCTGAGTTTGAGGCCAGCCTGGTCTACACAGTGAGTTCCAGGACAGCCATGGCTACACAGAGAAACCCTTTCTTGGGGGGGGGGGGGAAGAGAAAGAAAAGACCACAGCCATGCTCAGTGTGATACGTTTCATTTGTCTGATTTATTTCTATGTTTAATCAATCTGCAGGCTTTGCAGATATCCCTAATTCTACAGGAGCTCTGTTCTGCCCCTTCCACCCTAAAGTCTTTATATGACTTCTTTGGTTTATGGGACCTTTTATTTTCTTTTTTAAAATTAAAAAAAAAAGATTTATTCATTTTATGTATATGAGTATATATGAGTACACTGTATACACGGTAGCTGTACTGATGGTTGTGAGCCATCACATGATTGCTGGGAATTAAATTCAGGACCGCTGCTCGCTCCAGTCGACCCCACTCGCTTCGGCCTAAAGATTTCTTTTTTATTATATCTAATACACTGTAGCTGACTTTAGACACACCAGAAGAGGGTGGTTGTGAGCCACCATGTGGTTGCTGGGATTTGAACTCAGCAGTCAGTGCTCTTAACCACTGAGCCATCTCTCCAGCCCTTTTTTAAACTTTTTAATCTTATGTATATGAGTGTTTTGCCTGACTGTATGTTTTTGCAACATGTGCATGCATTGCCCACAGAAACCAGAAGAGGACGTTGGTCAGATTTGAGTTACCTACAGTTGTTAGTTGCTATGTAGGTGCTAGGATTTGGATCCTGGGTCACCTGGAAAAGCACCAGGTGTTCTTAACTGCCGAGCCATCTCTTCAGGCCCATCTTGGCTGTTTAGCTGTACGAGGTTGTTTTGTTTGTCTCGATTGAGAGCAGGTGGTGAGAGATGGGCTGCATCGTATAGCATCCGGCCTGTGCTCTGGCCTCCCTCTCATCACGGGAGCTGGCTTGGCACTGCTCTCCACTCCCTTACCCTCCCCATGGCTGCCATTCTCTTTATCTAGTGTGTGGCCCCCACAGGCCCAGTCAGTCACCAAGGAGTAGGAGGCGTGGCCTTGTTGGAGGAAGTGTGTCACTACAGCTGGGCTTTGAGGTTTCAGAAACTAAAGCCAGGCCTGGGGGCTTCCTTTCTTCCTACTGCCTGTGGATCTGGATGTAGAACTCTCGGCTCCTTCTCCAGTACCATGTCTGCCTGCACACTGCCACACCATGATGATAGAGGACTAAACCTCTGAAATCGTAAGCCAGCCCCAATTAAATGCTTTTTTTTAAAAAAGTTGTCACCCGGCAGTGGTGCTGCATGCCTTTAATCCCGACACTTGGGAGGCAGAGGCAGGCAGATTTCTGAGTTCGAGGCCAGCCTGGTCTCAAGAGTGAGTTCTAGGACAGCCAGGGCTACACATAGAAACCCTGTCTCTGTGTATGTGTGTGGGTGGGGGAACACACAACTAAAAAAAAGAGTTGTCCTGGTCATGGTGTTCACAGCAATAGAACACTGGCTATGACATAGTGGTTCTTAGGGTAATTAACTCCATGCAGGATTATCTAAAGCTATGATTTTTGAAAAAACAGTTTTTTGGCTAGGCCCTGTGCTTACATGGTTGAATCTGCCAGCCATGCATTTTCTCCTCCTGTCTGTCGGGTGCCTGTTCCCCTCAGTAGAAACAGCAGACTTGCTTGTGTCTTGTCTGTTCTTTCAGCATACATTCTGTTCTCCTGCCTTAAACATTTTAGCCTTCATCCTCTCTCTCCCCACCATTAACCTATGTTTTATTTCCATTTCTTTTTTGTTGGCTCCTGGGAGTGTGCTGCCTGTCAGCAGCAGGGGCTGGCTGGCTGGGCCTCAGTGTGGCTTGTAGGCCTTTTGTAAGGGGTAGGTGCTGTGGCCGCACACAAAATGCTGAGTCAACACTTTCAAAGTCTGGGGCTTACTGTGTCAGAGGACACCTCTCTTGTCTTTCTCCTAACACTTTTCTGTAAGAAGAAAGGAGATAAGTAAATAAGGGGCTGGAGAGATTGCGTTGTGATTAAAAGCACTTGTTGCTCTTTCAGAAGACCTGTGTTCAATTTCCAGCACCCATGTGGTAGTTCTATAAACCCAGTTCCAGAGGTTCTAGTAGACATGTGTGTGATACACATACATACAGTCAGGCAAAACATAAAATGAAAATAAACCAAAAAATTTTAAAGAAATATATGGTACTTTGCTCTTCTCTTTCTCTCTCTCAACATTTTTGTCAATTTTTACACAAAGCATTTGTGAGATAGGAAGCCTGACCAGTGGGTTAAAGCCAAACATTTCTGATGCAGGAGCTTGGGAGCACGGAGGCCTGGGGTAGTGTTTGTAATGCCTGCTCTTCCCTGTCTGCTAGTGAAGGCGTGACCCATGACCACACAGGCACAGATGGCTCAGAACGTGCGCTCTTGTCTGTACTCAGGTAGCAAGTGCTGTGGTGGTGAGAAGAGGCATCTAGTGTGTCCATCTGTCCCCCCCACCCTCACCTTTCAGGTTGTGTAGGCTCGTTCTCTTCCAGTGTGGTCCAAGTCCTCAGTGACCTGTCTGGATCTTCAGGTGGACTCACTCCAGGCAGCGTGGGTCAAAGAGCAAAGGCTGCATGCTAACTTTTTTTAACAGGAAGGTTTCTAGACGTTGCCACCCACAGTGGTCTTCTTAGGTAGAATGTTATGGTCACATCAGGAGAAAGGGAGGCTAGGAAATGTAGGCGTTACCACTTTCCTCTGTTGCAAACAGTCCCTTGCTTCTGTGCTGTGTTGTGGACGATCCCTAGACGTTGAGCTGCTCAGTCAGTAGCAGCAGCTGGAAAGCACACCTGCCTTTTCTCGTCGTCACCGTTTTTATATTTGCCATTCCCATAAGTATGAAAGAATAATGGCCACGGCCAGGTAGACAAGTAATTCCATCCTAATGCCCCAGTGAATTGACAGTGCGTTGAAAATGCAGACTGTACATCAAGCTAATGTCGGATGATACAGAAAGCACATTCACATTGTACTTAGTTCAGTCCTAACAGGAAGCTAATGGTTGATATAAAGCAGATTAGATACCTCACAGTGATCTGATAGGAAGATAGGAAGTAATAGTTTCCAAGAGTCATTACCTTAATTGTAAAGTCAAGTAAGCTTAGTGTGTCAGTGTGCCTGCAGTTCCAGCTGCAGGGGAGGCTGAGAGGAAGGGGATCGACCACTAGACTCTAGGAGCTTGAGACCCTGGGTCAGAGAAAATAAAAACTGGGTGAGGGCGTCAGGTTCACTTAGCTTTATTGTCTATTTTCACTTCCTGTATTGTCTATTTTCCTCATGTACACTCTGCACCTGTAGAAACATGTATTCACAGGCCACCTGCTTTAGCATCCCAGGGGCTGTGATTTCTCATTCTTTTAGCCTGAAGAGGAAAATTGGAGCGATAAACACATGTTTGGTTTGGTTTTCTTTTACATAAATATGCATATTTTTGTATAATGATATTTGTTGTGATTCTCTAAATTTTGCTTTTACTCTCCAGTTCAGATGGGTTTAGAGATGATAAAATGCTAAAGCTCCTTAGTGGACCACTGAGGTTTTCAAGTGCATTTCAGGTACATTGCTCTGCTGGGTGTTGTAGGGTATGCCTATAATTTTTGCACTCAGGTGGATGAGGCAAAAAAATTGTAATTTGGGGCCAGTTTGGTTCTTTATTTTTTTCGAGACAGGGTTTCTCTGTGTAGCCCTGGCTGTCCTGTAACTAACTCTGTAGACCAGGCTGCCCTCGAACTCACTGAGATCCACCTGCCTCAACCTCCCAAGAGCTGGGATTAAAGGAGTGTGCCACAACTGCTTGGTGGTGGTGGTAGGTTTGTTTGTTTGGTTGGTTGGTTTGGGTTGGGTTTTATGGGACTGGGGAGATGGCTCAGCGGTTAAGTGTATTGACTGTTCTTCCAGAGGACCCGGGTTCAATTCCCAGCAGCCACATGGCAACTCAGAACTGTCTGTGACTCAATTTCTAGTGGATCCAGCGCCCTCACACAGACATATGTAGGCCAGACACCAAGTGTGTGTGTGTGTGTGTGTGTGTGTGTGTATTGTCCATATGCTTTTCCAGCACATACTTTTTAGGGAAACTGGAGGTAGAAGCTACTGGGAGCATCTGATGGTCACTGGTAACACCCACCACGACCTAACTGACCAGAGCAGCAAGCACCTGCACTGTGGTGTGTGGGTGCTTCTGTGTCTAGATTGCTGTCCTTAGGCAGATCTAACTGTTTTACACTCTTTTCTCATACGTCACCTCAGGAAAGGCTGTGCTGACCACACTATGTAAGTTGCTACTGTTGATTTTCCTTTGAGCTTCCTAGCTCTCTTGTGCTTCACCTCCCTAACATCAGTCAGTTGGAGGCAAAGGTTACAGTGTGTATCACAAGTGGAAGTAAAGGGAGGATGGGGTAGATCTGTGATCCATTTTCTTCTCAGCAGTTAGCCAAGAGTGCTGAGTGCTAGAACTGACGATGTGGACCCACTGTGCCCAGCCTAGAGTGTATTGCTACTTAATGTGTGTCTGCTGCTTATTGTCCTTCTCACACTCAGTGTGGCAGGCCATGAGACCTTCTGCCTGTTTGTCGTCTACATTTTGAGTACTTGATAAATGCTTAAAAGATACTTGTAATGTGACCAAAGGTAGGAAAAAAAAATAGCTAAAAAATATATTTGTGCTCCAAAGTATTTTCGTTAATTAAAAACTAGTTTAGGAGCTTAGTTCTTTAATGATAGCAAGGCACCGAGGGTGTGCTAGCTTGAGACTCTGTATTCTTTCCCTGTCACTTTGCATCACTGAGTCCTGAAGCCAGGGCATTGCACATTTCTGGGCAAGTGTCCTACCACTGAGCTACATCCCCAGCTAAGACTGTTCATTCTGTTGGCAGAAAAGGTACTGAGCCTTTTTTGTGGTTGTTTCTGTGTTTGTTTGGGATGGCTTTTTTTTCCCTCTGTGAAAAATAGCCCTGGCTGTCCTGAATTTGATTTGTAGACCAGGGTGGCCTCAGACTTACACAGATCTGCCTGCATCTGCAAGTGCTGGGATCCAAGGCATGCACCACCATTCCTAGCATGACAGAATTTTAGCTTGATGGCTCAGTTCAGATTCTAAGCATTCTCACATAAAAAGCTAGGCCCTGCAATATGCTTTAATCCCAGCATTAGGGAGGCAGGTAGAGCTGGCTGCCTAGGCAGCCTAGCTGAATCAGTGAGGTTCAGTGAGAGACTCTGGTCTCAAAAAGAAAAAGAAAAGAAAAAAGAGAGACTTCTGGCCTCCAGCCATGTTTATATGTGTACATGTACCATACACACACACACATACACATGCACATATACATTACAGTTTGCCGTGTGGCCAGTGTGGCATCTTTTCAGCTTAACAGGGGCTAGTGAAGGAAACTTCCCTAGGTTTCAGTTGTCCCAGAGCGCGCACGTGAGCGAGCGCCTCCTACTGGAGCCCTCCAGGCTTAAACAGCAGGCTATGGCAATGTGAGCAGTTTGCTGTAGTCATTCTGACTGCAGAGTTGTGCTGTAAGTCTGAAGTGCCCACAGGCCTCGCCTGTTGCAGGCTTCCCCTAGTGCAGCAGTGCTCACTTGGCCTTGCTCAGGCTGGGCTGTTCTCTGTCTCTAAGCTCTGTCCTTAGCTTTTTAAACCTCAGATTGTGAAACAGGATTTTGATAGTTACTGAGGTGGCTTTCTGTTGTCACGTTTATTTAATCTCAGTTGGGGGTTCCTACCCCACCTTTGATCATTCATTTCTCAGATAAAAGACATACAACTTTTATACTTACAGCAAGCCTTTAGTGCACTAGAGCTGGGCAGCTATCTACCCTCTAACCCTGTGTTATGACTTGCTGTGTTCTGTCTGGCAGCTCTTCAGTTGGCCAGCCCTCACTCCCATGTTTCCATGATTCCCACTTCACTGTTGTCCTCTATCCATCTTTCTCTCCTTCCTCATAGTTCTCCTCTGAGGAACCCAACCTCTGCCTATATCTCTTTTGCTCAGCTATAGGCTGTATGCATCTTTATTTACCAATCAGGGATAACTTGGGCAAGGTTACATAGCATGAATTGTGTATGTGCAGATTCTCTGGGGGGAGTCCCTGGGGACAGTCAGACCTTGGGGGTCAGTATTTAGCATTATAATTAATAGCAAAAGACCAAACCTCAACAGCTTTCAATTTAGGATCCTCCTGCCTCAGCCTCCAAAATAACTGTGCTTACAGATCGGTTGGTACCTCCAGGCTTGTAGTATCTCATTGTGGTTATAATTTTCATTTCTCTGATGGCTAATGTGAGTGACCATCTCTTCATGTTTGTTAGTATGTCTTGTTTGGAGAAGTGTCTCTTTAACCCGAAGTTGTTGAGGATGGACCTCAGGGCCCAGTGCATGCGTCTGCCCTGTTCCTTGTTTGGGATGATGTTTGTCTTCACTTGTTCTCACTCAGGCTAAGGCCTAGAACACTTATTTCTTCTCTGTCATCATTGCTGTCATGAGGTAACTGAGACTAGGTAACATTTATTTATACTTTTGATCTCATGTAGCCCAGGCTGGCCTTGAACTCACTGTGACGAGAAGAATGACATTGAACTTCTAGTCTTCTTACTTCTTCACAACTGCTGGGGTAAAGGTGTGATACTGGCCGGGCGTGGTGGCTCACGCCTTTAATCCTAACACTTGGGAGGCAGAGGCAGGCAGATTTCTGAGTTCGAGGTCAGCCTGGTCTACAGAGTGAGTTCCAGGACAGCCAGGGCTATACAGAGAAACCCTGTCTCGGAAAAACCAAAAAAAAAAAAGGTGTGATCCTACCTCTGGTTTGGTGTGGTGCTGGGGATCAGACTGAGGGCTTTGAGAATAGAAAGCCGTGCTTGCCTGGCAGGGGGGATGCCCTGATGACAGTGGTGCTCTTCCCGGGTGCTGCTTGTCCATTGTACTCCAGTTGTGCTAACCCCTGTGGTTTTCCAAAGTGTGGGAAACTGGGCTGCATAATTTGCGGTAGTGGGGAATTGATTTTGTGCTCTCCCCTGAAAGGCGGAAAAAAAAAAAGAGCGATAGGCAAGCACTCTGCCAACTTAATTATAAGCACCTAGCACCTTTGTTTCCAACAGTCCTAACTAAGTAGCCCAGGCAAGCCTTGAACTCCTGACTTCCTGGCTCTACCTTCTGAGTGCTGGGATTTGAAATCTGTACACCAGGTTCAGCTCTAAGACTTGAGAAGTGTTTATTTTTCTGAGAGTTCTGGAGGTTCAAAGCATAATTCTGGACTTGGCTTAGCTCTGGTGAAGACCACCTGACAGATGACTTTACAATAGTAGGAAGGTTTGGGAGGGAGAGATTTGTTTTGGAGACAGGAATAGGTTGGGCTTGCTTTGTTTCCACAAATAACTAGAGAACTGTCTTGATGTTCCAGAGGCAAAGCCACCCAGGAGCACCTCTTCATAGTCCATGTCACTTTCCAAGGTGCTAGAGTAGGATCACATTTGCAACAGTGGGGGCCCATAGTCAAAGCCTGTCCAATCCAGATAGTAAAAAGAGAAAGGCAGACTTGAAGGAGATACCAAGATAACAAGTCTGAGAACTTAGACTTCCTACAAAATGGAGAATGGTTAAACACCCATTTGAACACATTTTCTAGTTTTAAAGGTAGGCACTGAAATATGAATTTTGCCAGGAGTTGATTATAACTTAATGATGGGACTTTACACATGAATATTATCATTGTCTCTCTTAGTCAGCAGAACTTGGTCTCTGGGTTTATATGGCTGGGTTCTGTGGCTGCTGTGTGTTCTAATGTGTGCACTCTCAGACTCGAAGGCTTTGTCACTCTTGGCTCAGGTTAGGAATTTATGAGACTGTTGAAAAGTCCCATGTTTACAGGGTTCTGTGCTCCCTTCTAAGAAACTAAGCCATCACCCCACTTTTAGGCCACTGGGTGTTACCTCCAGTCAGTACCAAGAGAGAGCTTTCTAATTATTCTCACTGGTAAAGAACATGCATTTCCTAGCATGTTATCACTCTTTGTTCTGCAGTGCTAAATTTTATATCAGAGTAGACTTTGAAAAGTTTCGCCTTTAGCCTTTAACTACTATAACTTTCAAAAATGATGTGTAGCATGTAGCTTTTGCCACCCCGCCTAAGCTCCGGGAACAGGCTGCACTACCAGCCCCTTCCCAGAGAACATTGAATTTGAGGATGAAAAACACAGACACACTCACACAGTTGATCAATTTCAACTTGCCTTCTTGGCTCAACTGCTGGGTGCCTCCGATTTGCCTCAGCTAGCATGCCTTTCCCAGTGCTCCCAGCTCAGCACCCCAACCTCCCACCTGGAGAAGCAGCCTGTGGCCGCTCCACTGAGATCTCACATGGCTGCTTGGCCTCTTCTCTCTCTGAAGTGTGGAGAATTCCCCTTTCTTTTTTTCCTTTTCTCTCCTGCATCTGCCAGCTTGCCTGCGGGACCCAGAGAACCTGCCTATTCCTTCTGCCCAGCAATTGGCCAGTGACATCTTTACTGATAGATCAAGAACCAATTGGGGAATAGGACCTTAGCATCAGGCTCACCCCTGCAGTGATGTAGGGTTTGTCACACAAATCTGCATCCTTAATCTTTGGAGGAGGAGAATTCTCGTGTTGATAAATAATCTCATGGGTCAGGTGCCTGCCTGAGACTCAAATAGAGGGGCAGGGGCATTGCTAGGATGGATGGAGGTGATCAGTAGACTGGTAGTATAAAGTAATAATGAGTGTGTTAGCCAAGCTAAGGCAGGTGTACTGCTGGGCTTTAAACATGGAGTCATTAGAGGAATTGAGGATTCTAGATTAAGCTAAGTCATAGAGAAATAGATGCCCTCATTTAACATATACACATGTATATTTCAAAATGCACAATTTAAAGACCTTGAAACATCTTTTAAAAAGAACATTGTGTTAAACTTAGAATTCTGTATAAGAAAAGTATACAAGTGATTTTTCTGCTGAAAGAATGTTTAGATTTATTGCTTAGTTATTGTGACATATGGCTCAAGTTAGTAAATACCTCAATTCTAATGGAACTGGCTCCAGTTATGCTTATAGTTGTAGTGTTTGCTATGGGTTCCATTCTACCAGTAAAAACTAAAAAGCTGCTGTGCATTTGAGTGTTGCACTTTCAAGCTGTCAGTAGTGGGAGCATTGGTCCTCCAGGGCCCAGTGCTGTATGTTCAGTAGTGGGAGCATTGGTCCTCCAGTGCAGTGGCACAATTATTGTCACTCTAATCTGTGAAAATACTTCTAAGACTATTTGGACTGTCTAATTAAACATAAGTGTTTTTTGAGCCATAGAAGTCAACTGCAAACCAGCCACAAAACTCCCACAAAATATGCAAGCCACAACTTCCATGGTTTGTAAAGAATAGCAGTTTCTGTACTTGAGAGTGTGTGTGTGGCAGGGGTTGGTTGAAGTGGTTGTCTTTTGTGTGCTGTGCTCTGTCAGTTAAGCTAGTTTTTAGACCATTAAGTTGGTCTTAAATGTGTAGAATACTGATTTTTTAAAGTTACTTATTTTGTTATTCTAAGATTACTTATTTCCAAGCCTGGTGTGGTGGTTCACACATGTACTCCCAGAACCTGGGCGGATTCATCAAGAGGATTTAGGCCAGCCTGTTATACGGATGAGTGACAGGCTGACTTGGGGCACAGTGAGACCCTGACTGAAAACTCCTAAAACAAAAACTCCCACTCACCTGTAATGTATAATTAAGAAGAGCTTTGTTATGTGTATTTTGGCAAACGACGGAACTTGATTTGTTTTTACTCTCCTTCTCCCCCTCCACCCAGTCTTCTTTTCACATGGTCAGTCTCAAGACCACTCACTGGATTCTCAGGTCCTTTCTGTCTCTACCTCCCAATCACAAGCAATAGCTTTAAATTATACAACAGGCCAGTGCATGGTAAGATGCACTCATCTGGAGGGCAACCTGATCTTGGGGTTCAGGATTTAGCATTTGTATCCATAGCAACACACCAACTCTCGTAATGACTGTTTGCCTTCAATGTGTGTGCATTGAGTGACTGGTGACTATGCAGGACAAAAGAGGGCATCAGATCCCCTGGAACCAATGGCAGTATGTGAGCTGCATGTGGGTGCTGGGGACTGAAACTGGAAGAGCAGCCAGTGCTCATTACCCAGGGTCATCTCTCTAGCCCGTAGGGTTGAGTTACGTGAACAGCATAAAACACTCTTGCCTAAAGCTGCAGACCATCTG
Organism: Mus caroli; assembly: GCF_978045245.1. NCBI lineage: Eukaryota > Metazoa > Chordata > Mammalia > Rodentia > Muridae > Mus > Mus caroli. Next base: position 42,688,450 of record NW_028227267.1, on the reverse strand, counting down.
ACAGAGAGAGGGAAGGTAGAACGGCAGCACCTGAGTGTCTGAAAGGCGCTGCTTGAGCTGCTTCTGCACGCATCCTTGTGAAAAGTAGATCTCACAGTAGCATCCAATACATGGAATGTCAGTTTCCAAATGACAGAAGGAAGTAATAGATGATCTTTCAACTCTTTGTGTTTAGAAACAGGACTTACGGCTTTGAAAAAGGAAGCCTTTCTCTGATACTGCTTTTCAAGTAGTAAAATGTTTACTGTGTAAAGGAGAAAGCACACTTTGTCTGCAGAGGGTCAGTTTTTCTTCTATCATTAGCTAATTCCAGGATTGTTACATGTGATCTCCCCCGTCGTTTGGCTACAGCCTTTGCTCTCATGAAAGGAAGGCTGATTATAATTAATCAGGACTGCGGAGTTTGTGCTGTGGCACCCCGTGACGGTGCCCCTCATAACAACTGCCACTGTCTTTACAGTGTGTAGTTACTACCACAAATAACAGGGCACAGCAGGAGCTCTGCTCCCAGTGTTTAATAAAATCTGCTCTGCACCTCTGGTGTGTTCCTGAACGACCGGCCTTCTGTAGTTTCTGTAGAGTTCCTGTCAACTAAAATGTGTTTATGCCATCGCTCAAACTGTATTGTGTACAATACTTCTAACCATGTTGGCTTTTTTTTTTTTTTTTTTTTTGGTCTTACCGAGCTACCCTGGCTGGTTTTTCTCTCTCTGAATTCTTTTCATAGTGATAAGCAAAGCAAATGTGTGGAAAGTTAAATGGCCTTACTCAAGTGACTTTAATTGTGTGTTTAAATACTTAAGCACTGAATAATTGTGTGTGACCCTTGTCCTTCAAATGTTTGTTTCCTTTTTTTCGGTTTGAATTTAACCCCTTTGTGTGATACTCACTCTTTGAGTTTATTGTTGTTTGTTTTGTTTGAGACAGTTTTTCTGTGTATCTCTTAGTTACTTTTCTATTGCTATGAAGAGACTCGAAGACCAAGGCAACTTATAAGAACATTTAATTGGAGGCTTGCTTACAGTTTCAGAGGGTGGATCCATGACCACTAGGCCAGGAGCATGGTAGCAAGCAGGAAGGCCTGGTGCTCGTAGAGAGCTTATTTATGCTCAGGCAGCAGGCAGAGAGAGACAGGGCCAGCTCTGGGCTTTTGTGTAGACCAGGTTGGCCTTAAGCCTGTGGAGATAGATATTCTTGCCTTTGCTAAGCTAGAATTCCTGGCATGTGGCATGGCCCCTGACACTCTATATTATCTAATAAATGATGTAGAGAAACAACGTAAACATCTACGGTGTGGAACTCAGCAAATCTTCCTTATTGCTTCAGAAGGTTACCTCATGCTTACTGGCCCATTTAGGAGAGAGTCCTTCATGGTACCCTTGTGTGGCTATTAGCATTTATTCCCATTTTACTGACTGATGGATGGAGAATCAGAGAAAACAGGTATTTTGCTTAGAGTTGCAGGCACATAAAGCCAGCTCATTCTTATATTCATTTATTTCATCAAATTACCTTTATGTGTTCTGTTCATGGGTTTTTGTTGTCTGAGGGTGAGAGGCAGTGCTTTGCTACTGAGATGCTAAGCCCCGGCCCCTCCCCCTTCTTACACCTTTACTTTAAGGGACTCACTTCTAGGGTCAGTTTGTCCTTTGGGAAATCCACTGGATGACAAAGTGTTGAATATATGAAGTAAATCAGAATTTGATGACTTGGTACACATAAAGAGTAACACCTTTGGTTTCTCAGGGAACACACTGTAATAACCCTAGTTTGAGAATGTAGCATAGGGGTGTAGTGGTTTCTCAGGGAACACACTGTAGTAACCCTGGTTTGAGAATGTAGCATAGGGGTGTAGTGGTTTCTCAGGGAACACACTGTAGTAACCCTGGTTTGAGAATGTAGCATAGGGGTGTAGTGGTTTCTCAGGGAACACACTGTAATAACCCTAGTTTGAGAATGTAGCATAGGGGTGTAGTGGTTTCTCAGGGAACACACTGTAGTAACCCTGGTTTGAGAATGTAGCATAGGGGTGTAGTGGTTTCTCAGGGAACACACTGTAATAACCCTGGTTTGAGAATGTAGCATAGGGGTGTAGTGGTTTCTCAGGGAACACACTGTAATAACCCTGGTTTGAGAATGTAGCATAGGGGTGTAGTGGCAGTTGCTAGGCTACCCAGCACTCGGGAGGCAGAGGCAGGAGGTTCTCTGTGAGTTCTAGACCAGCCTAGTTGTAATGGTTTGTATATGCTTGGGCCGGTGAGTGACACTATTAGGAAATGTGGCCTTGTTGGAGTAGGTGTGTTACTTAGTACCCTAGTCCTAGCTGCTTGGAAGCCAGTTTTCCACTAGCCACTTTCAGATGAAGATATTGAACTCTCAGCTCTGCCTGCCCCATGCCTGCCTGGATGCTGCCATGCTTCTGCCTTGATGATAATGGACTGAACCTCTGAACTGTATACGCCAGCCCCAATTAAATGTTGTCTTTATAAGAGTTGCCTTGGTCATGGTGTCTGTTCACAGCAGTAACACCCTAACTAAGACACTGGTCTACAGTTCCAGGACAGCCAGGGCTACTCAGAGAAACTGAAAACAGAAAAAGATGGGGTGGGAGAGCAGCACTGTGGTAGTAATCAGGTTTTACAGTTTACATTTCAAATTACAATTATTTTACAATCTGGTAGTTGTCTTCATTTTATATGTATGGAGTTAAGGTACAAGTTAAGACTATGTTGTTTTTTTTTTTTTTCCAGCTTAAGTATATTGTTTTTTATACCGTATGGTAAGTATTATTACTAGATTTGAGGATCCGATTTTCAGAAGAAAATGGTGGTTTAGTATACAACAGCGTCCAGTACTTAGGGGCTTAAATGCTTCAGGCAGTCGGTATCATACATTGTTTCTTAAGTGAGGAGACTGTGGGAGATGATCATCATTACCTCCTTAAATGGTCCACACTGATCATGGGGTTTCAGTCTTACTGCATTTCTAGTGTGTATATGTGTGACATTGCCAGCACACATGTAGAGGTCAGAAGACAGCTTTCCGGAGCCGGTTCCCTACTTCTACTGGGCTTTTCTGAGTTGGGTATCAGGTGTGCTTGTTGACTTAGTGAGCCATCTTGCTGGCCTGCTGAGTGTATTTTAAGAGCTTGGGGGTGTGGGGCTGTACCTGTATTTGGATTGTGAAAAGCATTACAAAACAGTACTTGCTTTCATTAATTTTTAAGGAAAAATTTTTTTCTAGCTTAAGTATGTTGTTTTTTACACCATATCTTAAGTATTATTACTAGATTTGAGGATCTGATTTTCAGAAGAAAATCTAACAGTGTTAGCAATACCTTTGACATTGTTATCAATAGAAGGTGTAATTACTCCCTTTTAAAAATTTATTTTTGAGCCGGGCAGTGGTGGCGCATGCCTTTAACTTTAATCCCAGCACTTGGAGTCAGAGGCAGGCAGATTTCTGAGTTCAAGGCCAGCCTGGTCTACAGAGTGAGTTCCAGGATAGCCAGGGCTACACAGAGAAACCCTGTCTCGAAAAACCAAAAAAAAAAAAAAAATATATATATATATATATATATTTGAGATAATATAATATAATATAATTGTATTTCTCCCTTCATTCTTCTCCCTCCAAACCCTGCATATATCTGGATCTCCTTGCTGTCTTTCAAGTTCATGGTTTAATTTTCACTAATTGTTGTTACATACATATATGTATATGTGTAAGCATATATATTCCTAAATATAACATACAGTCTGTACGATGTTACTGGTATATGTGTTCAGGGCTGGCCATGTGATATTGGGTAACCAGTTGTTACACTCTTCACTGGGGAGGAGCGCCTCAGCTCTCCCTGGTTGCCTATGGTTCTATGTCTGGGGTTGAGGCTTTGTGGGCTCTGCCCCTCCCCCAATTTGTCTTGTCCTTTGGTGTCATTCTGGTTCAGCTCTTGTTTAGGCAGTCATGTTGGTGAGACTTATGGGTGTAGATTCTGCTATTGCTGGAGACACAGTCTCACAGTAGATATACCCTGATCTAGCTTGTAACAGTCCTTCCACCTCTTCTGCAATGTTTGCTTAGTCTTAGGTGTGGGAGTGTTCTGTAGCTGTATCCACGGGAACTGTGCTCCACAGCTGTGCATATGGACTGGGTGTGGCTTTCTTTAGTTGTCTCCTGTCTCTTGTAAAGAGAAGTTTTGGGTGCTTGGTTGTTTTTTGTTTTTCGAGACAGGGTTTCTCTATGTAGCCCTGGCTGTCCTGGAACTTAACTCTGTAGACCAGGCTGACCTCGAACTCAGAAATCCGCCTGCCTCTGCCTCCCAAGTGCTGGGACTAAAGGCGTGCGCCACGAGGGAGGAAAACTATACTTACTTGTAGGTATAAAGACAAATGTTTAGGTTGTTGGTAGGATTATGCTGTCTAGTAAGATAGTGGTTGTAAGTTATCTGGTACCAGTGACTTCACTAGGACTGCATAGCCAGCTAGGTTTCCAGTGCCAATCATGGCTTCCTTCTTGTTGAGCAGAAGTAATCACCTGTCACATCTTGCTTGATGCAGATATCTTGTAAATATTCAATGTTCGTCATGTTAAAAATTAAAGTCATAAATAAACTGTTATAGAGCCTGCGAGTTAATTTGTTAAAAAGGAACAAGCGGAAGCAGAGACAGGAGGAGCTGAGTCTCAGGCCAGTCAGGATCACACAGTGACCCTGGCTTGTGGAGTGGGCTGGGAAACTGGACTGGCCTTGTACTAGAGTGCTTGCTGGCATGTCTGAGTTCCTCCACTGAATATTATAACTGATTTTCTTCTGTGACTACATCCACATACTCTTTAGTTTAAAATATGCTGAGAGGAGCTAAAGGCTCTGCCAGAGAAATTTATTGCAGACCTCTGGATTAAAGATTAGGGATTAAATGGCTCAGGTTAATTGTGGTTTGGGGTAGTGTTCTGTGAATGGATTATGGAATCCCCTCTAGCAGAATGAATTTGGGGGTTCCAGAATGATAATCTATGCTTATGTTACATTTCTCCATATTACATACGGCAGAGGATTAAAGTGAAGATAAATAAATGTGTGCATGTGATTATCTACTTGTCTTCTGTTTCTTTTCATTGATTTTATTTATCCCAATTTTGGATACATTTCTCGAAGAATTGAAGTTTGGAAGTAGTTGTCGGTTTTGATGGGTGTAGGAAAAGGACCCTTGAGGTTCTCTCCTGTTGGTTTTCCAGACAGAATTAGCTTGCCAAGAACAAAAGTTACCACATATCACATGCACTGTACAAAGTACTTCTGAAACAGGAGGTCAGTTGGGAAGCTGCTTTACCCTAAAAGCACCAGCGCACTTGTTCCTGAATGAGAGAGGGGCCAGGGAGTGGCCGTGATCCTGATTAGCCACTTTTAAAGGAAGGAAATGGCAATAACATCTTAGTATTAATAAGAATATACGGAAAACTTTCAGCTTGATTGGAACACAAATACTGCTGGAGTTGAGTAGTGAGCCATTATTGCAAAGGGAGCGAGTTGATCTTTAGACTGGGTAGGGTGGGCTTTGCATTCCCCAACTGAGTTTCCAGATCCTCACAGTCAGGTGTTAGGAGTGACTGTTTTAATAGTGATAATGAGGCGGCTGTTCCCAGGAGCAGACTTAGTCATCGGCAGGATCGGCAGAGCCTTGAAATAGTTTAGGAAAACTCAGCATGGAAAAAAGCAAACTGTTTCCAAACTGAACAAAACCATGTGCTTTTTTTTTCCAGGCTGGTGAGATGGGATTTGATGGAAGTGGCATCCATCTCTTATCCAGGGAAAAGGTGGGCTCCTAGGAGCCAGAGGCCAGGGCTCCTCACCAAACCTACTGCATTCTAACTGTCATTAGAAGGATACCAGCTGCTGAGCTAGAGTTATGGTCTTTGTAAAAATTGGAAAACCTAATTTTCCATTAGAAAAACATATTTAAGCTGGGTGTGGTGGCGCACACCTTCAATCCCAACACTAGGGAGACAGAGGCAGGCAGATCTCTGAGTTCAAAGCCAGCTTGGACAGGGCAAGGCAATTCTAGAGCTACACAGAAAAACTCTTGTTTCGGAAAAAACAAAACAAAACAAAAAAAACCTTGTAGCAGTTTTGTTTTAAAAAAACAAAAAGATGTGTTGTTATTTATGTGTAAGTGTGTCTGCATGAGTGTATACAACATGTGCACAGGTACCCGAGGAAGCCACAAAGGACATCTGACTTACAGGAGATTGAGTTCCAGCCTGTTGTAAACCACCTGACATGGGTGCCAGGAACTGAACTCAGGTCCTCTAGTAGAACAGCAAGCTCTCGGAGCCTGAGCCAGCTCTCCAGACCCTGGTGGCCGCCTTTTGAAAGAAAATGCAAGCAGCATTTCAAGCTGTGGGATTATTTTTTCCTTGTTAAAGTAGAAGGGGGGGGGGTGCCAATAAGTTTACAGATGCTGCTCTTTCACCCCAGGAGTTACTAATTAGTAATGCAGACAGGGTAGTGGTTAGCATCCGTAGGCCAAAAGAGGATGAGAAAGGCAGGCTGCCTTTATGTTTGCTTATCTTACTTGTATGCTAAGAACAACAGCATTTTTTAATGTTAGGTTTTTAAAATTAACATAACCTACTGCCCACTAGCATATCAAGCTATGGAACCAGTTTCCCTTAAATCCAGAGGTGACAATAAATCCAGATTAAAACAAACCGAGTCACTCTTAGGGTTGGACTGTAGTTCATATATTGTCTCATCTGGCTCTGTTCAGCAGGTTCCTCTGTAATGATGATGCCATCGTGGGTCCCTGTCATGGGGCCCTGTCATCCTGTCTGGAAACAGCATTACTGTCTGAATCGTGGTTGGAAAACTCAGGCCATGGTAATGTTTCTATCTAAGTAGGAATCAACTGTAAAGCTTCCTAAAGCCATAGGCTCAGCCAATAAGACTCATGCTGCACAGCTCTGATGACCTGAGTTTGATCCCTAGACTCCATGGTGGAAGGGGAGAATTAATTGATTCCCAAAAAAGATGTCTTCTGACCTCCACACGTGTGCCTTAATACACACACTCTGAAATAATACAAACAGATTTGTTTAGAAGTTATGTAACTGTGTAAACTAGAAACAAATGGTGTCTCAGCTAAAACAGTGCATTTCATATTTCAGGTTATATTTACATACTAAAAATGTTATCTTCAGGGTTGGAAATAATAACAGTATGAAAGTTCAAAGTTGGCCGGGCAGTGGTACCACACACCTTTGATCCCAGCACTCAGAAGGCAGAAGCTGGCAGATCTGTGAGTTTGCGGCCAGCCTGTCTACAGATCAAGTTCTAGGCCATCCAGGGCTGCACTGAGAAACCTTATCTTGAAAAGGAAAAAGAAAGAACAAAAAATAAAAAATAAAAAAGGAAGAAAGAAAAGAAAAAGATCAAAGTTGTGGCCATCTTAGGGGACATTTGAGGACTTACCGAATTGATGATTTTAACTTCTCATGCAATGTTAAGTAAAAATAGTGCTCTGAATACTGTCTTGAAGGAACTAAAGTGTTGCCAAGTGCATGAGCTATTGAGGTAGCCAATTTCCTCTGTTCCCGAGGGGAGTGCCATAGGAGTAAAACCATTAAAAACAACTTGGGTTACAGATAATTTGGATTAACACAGAATCAGACAGCTATAGTTTTATTCAGTAATACATTTTTGTTGTAGAAATTTAGATTATTATTAAAAAAAGAAAATTTCTTTTATTTCTTGAAATAAAAGAAATTCTTGATTACTATAAAAAGGAGTCACGAGGGTAGGTGAAGGAGGTGGCAGAGGACACGAGCACTGCACGCCTGCAGAGGGTGGGCGTGTTTCTTAGTTCCCACCTGCACTCAGCTACATGCAGCCACGCACACAGTTAAAACTAAACACCTTTCCCAAAAGAATTAGGACTTAACTAGTGAGATGCCTGTTATATTCATGTTTTGTATTTCTAATTTAAATATTAAATGCATGCAGCTTATTCCATGCGTCTACAAGGCCAGCTTTGAAGGACAGCATTTCACAAGCAAGTGTGCTTTTCAGAGCTGACTTTGCCTGGAGGTGACACTTGGGCTCAGTCATTCTTTCTTTACAGGGTCCTGCTCTGCCTGATGCTCAGCCTGACCTCAAGTCATGGCCACCTTCTTCCTCCCTCAGCCTCTTAAGTGCCCAGATCCGGTATTAGCACCATGCCATCTCACCTCAGTGTTCCTCACAACGCCCTTTCTTGACCTCTTGTCCCCTCCTTCCCAGCGCTTTTGCCGTCATGCTTGAACATTAATAACACTCCTATATTCTAAGTGTTGAGTTTTCAGCCTTAGCTGTGAGGAGTTAACGTTTTTCCTCATCCCCAGAAATGTTTTTGTTCTTTGTCCTTTTAATGTAGGTAGTTAGCAGTCTGCTTAGATTGTCCTTGAATGTTTATATATTAGACTGAAAGTTTAGCTAAGCTATTGTCACTTTCATAAAACTGTAATTTTTTCCTCTGGCATTTATATATTTATTTAAATTTCCATTTTGACTAATGTAGCCTAGCCTTTCCAGCGTCTTCTCAGGAACAGTGCTCTCGAGTGCTCTGATGCTCTGTATTCCCGGACACGCACTGTCACTGGGACCATCTGCTGGTGTTATGCCGTCCTGCTACCAGCATCTGGAAGACAGCACTGCCTGCTTGTACTGGTTTTCTTGTTTAGATCTTCTGTCTTCTTTATCTTGGTTTAGATCCCATGACCCCTGCTGTCTTCCTCCATGCTCTTGACATGTCCGATCGATGGACATCAAACCCAAGACTCTGCATGGTAGGTGAGCTCTGTCCCACCCACAATGGTGCGCAGCATAGTCAGTCTTTGATTATAGTAAAACATACTCTCCTGGTCTCTGCTTGAGGAAGTTAAACTTTTGTAGACACTTGATACATTTTTAGTCCATTAAATATACCAACAATTGGTAGATAACAGAAAGAACATAGAGCTTTATCACACACCTAAGTAAGTAGAGGAACCTTGCATATTTTGGTGTGGGACTCAGAGTAAAGCAAGAGGGCTGAAGCTTGAGTGGAGCTCAGCAGACAGAGGGCTAGGGGCTTGGGCCTTCTGGGAAAAGTAAAGTGGAGCAGGCTGTGGAAGGGCAGTGGGAGGGCAGTGGGAGGTCCAGCAAGAGCTGCAGCAGCCTCCGGGTAATGTCTGTCTGCGCCTGTGTTACACCAGTCTATTTTAGTAGACTGAAAGGACAAAAAGTGAATGTCTGCCAGAAACACCTGTGCCTCTGCCCACTGTCTGTGAGTGCAGAGAAGTGAAAATGTCGTCTATAGAAGACGAGCTGTTCAGAGCCATTCCTGTGTGCACGGGGCTGGGAGCTGCCCTTTGTGTCGCTGACTTAAGGAAGTGAAGGGAAGGCATGGCGGATGGTGGTACGCAGGAGAGTGTGTGTGTGTGTGTGTGTGTGTGTGTGTGTATGTGTGTGAGTGAGTGTGTGTGTGAGTGAAGGGTGCTGCACAGCTTTTTGCCCCTTTTTATTTGATCCAGGCTGTGTACCGTGTCGTCTACACACAACACAGGCAAGTCTTCACTCATTCAAGTCTTTTAGAAAATATCTTCCCAAGCACCAGAGGCCCATTCAAGTCAAGTAGACAATTACATCTAACCATCACAACAGATGTACAGTCTCTTTGTATGACCAGTTCTGGGTGTGTCAAGCACTTTTGGAGTGAAGCATTTTACGTCCCCTTCTCCATAATGTCTGGAGATGGCTTACCCCGCCCTTATTGTTAGCTGGATGTAATCTCTAGTTTGAAAAGTTTGCCTCCGACACTCTACCTTCCTTTCTTTCTCCCCTCCCTCATCGTAAAGAAATGTTGTCTTACAGTTTTCTCTTGCTTTTTGGTTGCTTGAGCCCAAAGCCATTTGAATGCATTTTGTTGTTGTTGTTTGGACAGGATCTTTCTGGATCTTAGGCTCTCTGGAACTCTCTAATGGAACTGACTTCATAGTTGGGGCTCTCCGCTTGAGTCTGCCGAGTGCCAAGATCACAGAGCTGAGCTGCCCTGCCCAGCTGAGTCCTGATTGTGTGATTGGTTCTTCATCCTCGGAGTGTGAAATGTTTCCGTCGGATAGTACTGAGGGCACTGATGCTCAGGGAGCCTGGCATCTGGGAACTGTGGCCTAATCATTTTGTTGGTGAATTTCCCTCTTTTTTTCAGTTTCTCTTAGTTTTATTTTGAACGCAGGTCACTGGATTTTTCTGGACATATCATACAGTGTTTTTATTTTTACTATTGAGGATGTAATTTCTTTCTCTCCTTTCCCAACACTCTTGTCACATTTGCGGACATGAGATTCTTGTGCTGGACCTTTCTGGTAGATCTCCCTCCTGTCTTCCCTTCTTTTCCTTCCATGGTGGCTGTTGTGCTGCAGAGGCTGGTGATGATCTAATGACACCTCCCGTCTTTGCCTCCCAAGTGCTCATATTAGAGTCATGCCCCACCTCCCTTGTCTCCTTATTCTATCTTTATTCTAGAGACGTCTAAATTCTTTTTTTTTTTTTTTTTTTGGTGGTGGGGGGTGGTGGTTGAGACAGGGTTTCTCTGTGTAGCCCTGGCTGTCATGGAACTCACTCTGTAGACCAGGCTGGCCTTGAACCCAGAAATCTGCCTGCCTCTGCCTCCCGAGTGCTGGGATTAAAGGCGTGCGTCACCACGCCCGGCTTTGAGATGTCTAAATTCTTGATTTCTTGTTTCATGGTGGAATTGGATAGGAAAGCTCTAACTATGCAAATAGGACTTAGCAGCTAATGTTGAGTTCCACTGCTGGGTAACCTGCCAGGTTTAGTTTGGAGGTGTCTTATATTTTTTTTTTTCCTGTGATTGAATTCCCCAGCGACTTCCCATTTCCCTCAAAGTGACTGTTAGCCTTTTAAGAAGAGCATTGGTAGATGGAGCAATGGTCAATGATATGTTAAAGGCAGCTCATATAAAAGAAACATTTAATGGAAAGATGGCTTAGCAGTTAAGAGACCTGAGGACCCAAGCCCAATCCCCAGCACCCACATAGTACTCCCTACAGTCAGCAGCTCCAGTCACACGGCGTCTCTTCTCCTCTTCTGCTTTCCTTGGGCACTGCATGTGCTTGTGAGTTTGTTAACTCTGGGCTAAGTAATAAGTAACATCATTCGATAGCTTGAAACAGTTCAGTAAGATGCTTGCACCACTGAGTCAGCACACACTGCAAAGACACAGGTTTTCTCTTTCCTTAATTCCTCTGCCACTTGTTGGATGTTTACCAATTTACTGTCTATCCTGGGCCAGAGCTGTGTGTACTTGATCACTTTGTAGGTGTTAAAGGAACTTCTCTTTTCCTCTCTGAAGGCTCCAAAATTGAGTTCTGGTGACAGACCACAATAGGTTAGCAAGAGAAAAGGCATGCACATTTTTGTATATTCTTCCTAGGGAAGCTGAGCATACATGCAGTTTTTGAGTATTTTGAATGGTTTTAAGGGGAGATTAATAGCCACAAAGAACAGACAGTAACAGTCTGGGGCAAAGTTCATCTGAGCTCTGCACATAGTGTTATCCCAGCCATCTTTTCCTGAAAGTCACTCTTTCCTGTTCTACAGGTTATAGGGAGGAGAACTTAGGACTGCCATTCCTTATGGAAGAACGTTAGTCAGATAAGGAACTCCAGAGATGGAAGAAAGTTAGAGACCCTGGTTTTGAGATTGCTTTTATAGTTTTAAGTTTTATTTAGCATGTCAGCCTTCCCAGCTCTGCAGCCTTACCTCTCATCACCTCTGAAGTCCAGAGAACCATCTGTTGTAGCGCTCTCAGAGGACCCACAGCGTATTGCAAGTGGGGGAAGGGAGAAGGGCAGGTTAAGTATACCTGTGACAAAAGATAGAGAAATTGGATAATGTCGCAGGAAGATGTTGGCCATTCCATTTAGCCTTCTCCTGCTATTTGTTTGTTTGAATTGTTAGGTGTGTGGGTGTGTTTGCATGTGTGTGAACACACATATGTTCATATTATTTCTCATCACCTTCTAGTTATTGATGCAGGATCTCTCTTTGAACCTAGAGCTCACCAATTCTGGCTAGCCTAGCCATCCAGCTTGCCCAGGAGTCTGTGTGTCTCTGCCTCCCAAGTGCTGAGGTTATAGGCAGCTGGCCAGCCTGCCTGGTGTTCCCTAACTGAGGGCTGGGCATCTGGTCCTCACACTTGTCAGGCGAGTGCTTTAATCACTGAAGCAGCTCTTGTCCTTGACTTCGTGTTTCTGTGGCTTTGGGATGATGTTCTCTGATGTTTACCTTACATCTAACTCAGTGTTCTTCAGCATCCGAGTCCTTTACCTCATGTTTTTGTTTCCAGAAATTCTTGATAAAATAGGTAAATGACTTCAGCTATTAAAGGGATTTCGAAATAAACCTGGCCAATCTCCAATCGGTTTGCAAAAGACTTTGGTCTTTTGCAACATCCACTCTGGTAGGCAGTTAACTGTGCTTTACTCTAGTGAGAGTTTGGGTCTTAGGAATCATGGGAATGGCCTGCTAAGACCATTCTAAGGCCAGGAAAAGACTTTGCTTATTGTGGAGGGAAATTTTTCATTTTCTTGAAGTGTATCTGTAGTGGTTGTGAAAGACCCCCATTTCTGGGGAGACTCTTGCTCAAGTCCCGGGATGAGCCAACGCCCCAATAACTGGAGAGAAACCGTTCTTGATGCAATATCGCATGAGGTTTATCAGCATGCTGGGGCCGAGCTCATAACCTACACGGGCAGAGAAGATGGAGCCCCAGCAGTTGCAGTGGAGGGTTTTTTGGAAACTGAATGACCTGTGGTTTGCTTGTTTGCTTATGAATATGTGGGAAGAGGAAGCAATGTCAGATCACACTGTTTGCTCTTCAAAAGAGCTGGAGCAGTAGTGTTTCATTGTTGCTAATTCCTTAGCAATTCCAGTTATCCGTCAGTGGCTGGCTCTAGTGACCCAGTCACTCACATCCACTCTGGTAGGCAGTTAACTGTGCTTTACTCTAGTGAGAGTTTGGGTCTTAGGAATCATGGGAATGGCCTGCTAAGACCATTCTAAGGCCAGTGCCCTTCAGAGCAGGCAGGCCATGTCATAGTCCACTACTGCACATTCTCTTGTCTTGTTTTTACTGACAGATCCATGCATGATCAGTGAAGAAATGCCATGGGAAACAAGGTGATGATTTAAAATGGAAACAGAACTTTAGAGACAGAGGCAGAACGATCATTACAGATTAAAACAAGCTTGGCACTCAGTCTCAAAACATATGAAAAGGAAAGGGGGTGAAAAGGAATGAGAGTGTAAACTTCTGGGTCAATTAAACTCTTAGATTCCTCTATTAAGGAGTACATCTTACCTCTTTTTTGTTTTTGTTTTGGTTGATTGTTTGTTTCTGTGCTGAATATTGAACCCAGGGTCTTGCATGTTACTTTACCACTGAGCTAAATACCTGTGCTTCACACCCATGCTTTAATTTTTCAGAAGGTATTTGTGGTTTGAGACAGTAAGTAACTATTGTAACTAAAGTGAATAGATTCCTGAGAGTCCCTTTCAACACCGGACATGTGAATTCCACATGGACCCAGGTGAAAGTTGGCATTGAACATTGTGAAGAACGAATGGTGGCGGTTTTAGTTTCTGTTCTGCTGCTGTAAGGACACAACACGACGCGCAAAGGCAACTTTTCAGAAAGGACATTTAACTGAGGGCTTGTTTACAGCTCAGAGGGCGGGTCCATCATGGTGGGAACATGGCAGCTGCAAACAGGCATGGCACTGGAGCAGTTGCTGAGAGCTTCCACTCTTAACTGAACAGAGGCAGAGAGACAAAGACCTCCAGTGACACACTTCCTCCAGCAAGGCCGCACCTCCTAAACCTTCCCAAACAGTTTAACCAAGCAGGAAAAGGAGCATTCAAATATATGAGTGTATGGGGCCATTGTCCCTTCAGTTACTACAGTAAAGAGCCACTTATAAGAGTATCCATGGGGGCTGGTGAGATGGCTCAGTGGGTAAGGGCACCCGACTGCTCTTCCGAAGGTCCAGAGTTCAAATCCCAGCAACCACATGGTGGCTCACAACCATCCGTAACGAGATCTGGCGCCCTCTTCTGGAGTGTCTGAAGACAGCTACAGTGTACTTACATATAATCAATAAATAAATCTTTAAAAAAAAAAAAAGAGTATCCACTTGCTAGGTTTTTACACAGAGTCTCTGTTCCTCTCTTCAGTCTTCTGTCACTATTGTCTTTTGCAGGTGAGAGGTTTTTATTGTTGTTGTTGTTGTTCTTCTTCTTACCCCTAGCTGATGTGATGAAATCTAGGTCAGACTAGACATGGCTAATTGCTGTTTTCAGACCTTGTAATTCCCAGTGCTTTCCTCAGAAATGCTTCTCTTTTTGGAAGGAAGGGGTGGGCAAGAGGATTGGTCCAAGTTTCTTTGTACGCATATGTTCAAGACCATCATCATCCTGTGGTGTCTGGAAGGACCTCCTCCAGAACTTTCTTCATGTGAAAAATCACCTTGGATTGTATGGTCAACAGATTTCCTTCAGTGAAAAAGTGGGATATTCTTGGTTATCTTGGGCCTTCCTCAGAAACTGACCTGTATTTGCCTTGGCATTGCCTATATGAGTTTGAAATACAGAATCTATAAATAACCAGGGACCTTTGAAAACATGGTCTAGAGAGACTTTTGCTGGAGTGAGGATTGAGCCTAGAACCTTGTGCATACCAGGAAACAGTCTACCACTGCCATTACTGTAGGTTTGAAAAGCTTCACCAGGCCCTGGGCCTTGTGGACAGAACAGCATGTAGTTGAGCAGACCCCTTAGCAAGCTCTTCTCTTAGCCTTAGAGGTAATGTGGGTAGCCATGGTGGGAGAGCCTGAGCCTGCTCCCAGTTGCTTTCACAGAGCACTTCCAAAAGTCAGGATGGCAGGAATGTGCCAGCGTGGGGTCTCTGTTCACAGGTTCACAGTAGATGCTTCTTTCTTTTCTTCCCTAGACCAGGACCCCCGTGTAGGGCTGGCTGTCCTGGAACTTAGGCAGGAAGTTCATGTTTGAGTCTGCCCGAGGTGACATACTGAGACCTAGTCTCTAAGTCTCAAAAGTCCTTAAAGCTCTACGGTGAGAAAGTTTGTAGTTTTTAATGCACAGTCATGGTTTTGTTAAAACTTCTGTTAAAGCTGAGGTACTGTTGCTATGCAGATGGTCACATAAAATGGGAACATAGCAACGAAAAAGAAACCAGTGTGGGTTGAACCATTAAAAATATCTCTATGATTCACTAAAATAGTTTTCATTTGGGTCAACTTGCTAATGCTGTAATCTTGTTTTATTCATCTTTGAGAAAAACCAAATATGAAGTAGACAAAGTAGACTGTCAAGATGGCTCAGCAGTTCACGGTGCTGTGCTAGGCCTGATGACCCAAGTTTGACCCCGTGTCTCCTCCTGTGGTGGAAGGAGAACCATTTTAACCTCCATATGCCCACCATGGCACATGATATTTTCTAAATAAAATAAAACAGGCAAAAGGAAATAACAAGGCATGACTTTAGCATTTCTCCATTGGTGAATTATAGGGCATGAACTTTGTGATGTAAAAGAATCTTAAGACATTTGCTTGTAGAAGCTGGTGGGACCTTTGCTTTTTCCTCAGTGACTGGTCAGAAAGGATCTTACTTTCAGGAATACTTGGTTGTCCTCCCAGGACACTATCCCCAGATGTCTCCCAACGACAGACTTGCGCAGTGCTGCCAGGAGGCATGCCACCTCGATTTTCCAGCTGCTCTAAGTAGGCACATACATACTCTCCTGAGGCTGCCTGCAGCACGTGTACCTGAGATCTGACTGAGCCCGGTGGGAGGTGGCCTCTGGGTAAGCTGCGGGAGGGGGAATGTTCTCAGTCGGGTTTGTTTTGTTTTTACAGGGTACAGGTCTGTTTATGCATCTTCATTTAATTGATCTAATGATCAAGTCTCACTCAAGATATAATGACCCTGGAGACTAGGGCTTCAGCCTAAGGGGCACAAGCTCCACTATGCAGTGCCGAGTGTCACTTCTGAGCTTGTGGGATAGCTTCTCAACACGGTCTGCATTTCAGGACCAGCACACATGACCCTTTGCTTTCCCTGCTTCCGTATCTTACCTTAGTGGATCTTTATTTGCAACAAGACCATTGCCTGGGAACCTTTTCTATTTCCTAGTATGTTTTGAGTCTGAATATGTATGACGCTGAGCTCGTGATGGAGTAAAGCTAGCTGTACATAACAAACACAGCCCAACACTTTTGTTTTCTTTGGTCTTCTTACTCTTGTTTCCTGTAACCAGACGATGTAAAATTTTTGTTACTTAAGAGTCAAAAAAAATATCACCTTATGTTTATAGATATACTCTAAAGTTGGTTCTCTTGGTCCTAGCTCATTCCTAATAAGAACAAAGCTCCAGAATGCTCTGCACTTTCAGCAGAGTGGTTTGTTGCCATGGTAACAGGAATCTGCTTATTCTGAGGCAGGGTTCTCTGTTCTATTGCTTTCAGGAGAATTAAAAAAAAAAAAAAAAAAACCCAAAAAACAAAAAATCCAAATGCCTTGTTGTAGACTCGACAGTGTGACCTGTTCAGGGCATATCTAAATGTCCCTAACTTACAAATATGGTGGCACAGCTAAGGTACAGACCCTTGAGTTGGAATTCTGTCACCTTGTGAAGGCTTCAAAACAGATCCAAGCGGGCTTCTTACAGGTGCCTGAGGATAACCTGATAACTTCCTGTTAAGCATCATTACCGTCCCCTGTCTCCCTCCCAGTCCGTCTTGGAAACAGCTATCTGGCAGAGGTTTAGGAAAATAGTCACGTGAGACAAACATGAAAGTGATTTTACTTGGGCCAAGTTGCCCATGTGGGTGGGCCTCACAGTTTTTCATCTGAACATGGTGGTCGAAATTTTGAAGTGCATTTCTCAGATCTCAGCATGGAGCAAAGCTGTTTGTTACAGTACAAGAATAGATGAAGGGAACAAAATGAAACAGTGGTGGCTTATAGAACAGGGGACAGCAGTGGACAGTGGCAAATGGTGGTTAACTTCATTAAAGTTTGGGCGCAGACCTAGTGAGATGTGTGAAGAGGAAAAGAGGGCCAAGAACAGGGCTTTGGGTGTTAACAGATGGAAAAATAATGTTTCTGTTTATTAAAATGGGGAAGATTTCAGAATTTGGAATGTGCAAAGGGCATGAGGATTTTTATTTGGGAGTGCTGAGTTTTTGATGCTTATTTTATAGCTATGCATATGGAGAATGAAAACACTAGAGCACTGACTAGAAGTGTGGGTTGATGGTCTGCTGAGGCACATGGATGCAGTGAGAACATTAGTGAGCTGAAGGAGAGTAGGTCCTAAACTGCTTGAGTGCCACGGGACATCTTTAAAACGCAGAATATTCTTGAAAACGTTATGGTAAGGTGTATGCTTGACCCACAGCTATAATTTCAAAAGGATGTTTAGGGATGTATGCTTGCATGCATCTTGTGTATTTCTGTGGGGTTGGGTTCTGCCCCCCAAATGCCAGCTAGGATTATAGGTGTGCACCATCATGCCCAGTTTATGTGGTCTGGAGACCAATCCAGAGCTTTGTGCATGTTAAGCAAGCAAGGACTCAGTCAACAAAGCTGCATCTCAACCATTAGACTGTTCTGTTCTTAGGATTGAAAGCACTAAAAATTAAGGCAGTGAAATAACATTTATTTCAAAAGTAGATGGGCTAGGGATACAAGCCACTCCCCACTGAGCTTTTGAGATAGGATTTCTCCACTATTAGAATAGGCTGGCCAGCTTTGGACCGCCAGGGATTGTTTTAACTCCCTGGCCCTGGGTTTACACCTCCTTTGCTGGGGTTTGTGTGAGTGTTGAGATGTGAACTCAGTTCTTCGTGTTTTGTGACAAGCACTTGGCTGGCTCTCCAATCCCAGGCAGGCATCTTTGGGAGAAACATAACTCACGAAATGAGCATCTAGAAAGCTTTAGGGCAGTCAGGAAAACTATTACAAATTCAAAGCAATATGAGCACCAGCATATTAAAGTTATTCAGTTGTATCACCTAAAGAGGATATGTAATAAACCAGTTTGATCTCATAAAGATTATTTAATTACGTTTCTTGATACATTTTAATCTTTGCATTTTTAAAGGTATAGCTTTCTATTCAATAATAATTTGAGGAAAAAAATGCACCCTATCACACTGGCTTCCCATTCCTCTCAGGTCCATCCTCCTGAGGTAAGAAGGCCAGAAGTTCAAGGTCATCCTTGACTGTATTGTCACAAGGACAGTTGGAGGCCAGCGAGGTTATACGGGAGATCCTGTCTCAAAACAAAAGATGTTTCTCTTAACTGCTTAAACTTTATTTCTTCTGTTTCTAGGTAGATCTGTATTAAGAACATATTAGTTTCAGTGGTGTTTTCTTTATTGATACCTTTTCTTTCCACATTAAATTAAAAATAGCTGTTTCTACTGCTTGCCTTCCGTGGGTTTTGCTGCTCTCAATTCCTGTGTTCCTCTCCCTTCTGCTTCTCACAGATGAGAGCCTGTGGAAGACAATGTGCATGGTTTTGGATTTATGGCTTTCTCATAACTGTGGCCAGAGTTTATAGCTAAGAGCTGGGTGTGGTGGTACGTGTCTGTAATCCCAGCACTCTGAGCCGTAGCATAGAGCCATGATGTCATTTCTTTCTATTCAGATTTAGTTTCAGGGTTATAAACTCTGCAATTCCTCTATACCTTTATTACTATGAGTAACTTTAAATTTTCAGATTTTTAATGTGCTTTGAGGAGTTCTTTCTGTATTATTTCATCCTTCCTAAGAGTAGTTAGAGGTCTTCATACATGTTTACCTCATATTGATTTCAAATCTGAGACTTTAAGAACTGATTTGACTGCATACCAGGATTAGCTTCAGACCCCCCAAAGTGTTCCTGTTTGTTTTATTTCTCTGTGATAGCCTGATGTTCTTAACCTCCTGTTCTGTTTGTCATTTAGCTGGCTGTTCATATTGTCTTTATGGGTTTTGTGTTGATAACAGCACCACTTGGGGTTGGGGATTTAGCTCAGTGGTAGAGTGCTTGCCTAGCAAGCGCAAGGCCCTGGGTTCGGTCCTCAGCTCTGGAAAAAAAAAAAAGACAAAATAACAGCACCACTTTATTTTGTGATCTGGTTGACTGTACAGTGGCTTTCTGAAGTCTTTGACCTCAGTCTATTATTTGTGTGTGTATATATTCACGGTACTTCCCTCTCTGCACACAGCCTTTTCTCTTTTATGTTCTGTGTACTTTTTGAATCCATCTCCCAGTGTAGAAGGCACACTGGAAGAAGATGGAGTCTTTGCCTACCTCTGTGCTAGCCTCTGAGAGCACGATTAGAACCTAGGCAGGTGCTCAGGAGCCAGAGGGACCAAGCACAAGGACCACTGCTTTGGTAATGGTAAGGTGGGGTCGGAACTGTGGGGTTTGAGGAGGACAGACAAGTTACTTGAATGTGCAAACCAGAGACTGTGGTGGCTTTATGCTTGTTTAATGAAATAGGAGAAGAGAATCCCTCCAAGCTAAGCATTGCATTTCTTTTTTTTTGTTTTTTGTTTTTGTTGTTGTTGTTGTTGTTTTTCAAGACAGGGTTTCTCTGTGTAGTCCTGGCTGTCCTGGAACTCACTCTGTAGACCAGGCTGGCCTGTTGTTGTTGTTGTTTTTCAAGACAGGGTTTCTCTCTGTAGCCCTGGCTGTCCTGGAACTCATTCTGTAGACCAGGCTGGCCTTGAACTCAGAAATTCGCCTGCCTCTGCCTCCCAAATGCTGGGAAAGGCGTGCACCACCACTGCCCAGCTAAGCATTGCATTTCTAATAGTCTAGTCTCTGCACACTCTGCCAGATGCCTTCAGTTTTAACACAACAGCAGTGTCATAGACCTGGAGGTGTGCCTTGGAAATGATCACCTTCTTTGTGTGGTCTTCTTTAACTCTCTGGTTTCTATCTGTTTCTAGTTTTCCCTGCATTGTTCTTATCTTCTACACCGAATGATGACCGATCTAAAGTCATATGATAGAAACTTGAGTATTTTCTGTTGTCCTTCCATATATACAGTTTTCTAGTTTTATCTTCTATGATCATATGCATGCTTTTTTGGCTGGTGGGGGGTGCTTGATTGTTTTTGGTTTGATTTTTCAAGGCAAGATTTCTTTGCGTAATGGCCCAGGCTTTGTAGACCAGGCTGACCTTGAACTCAGAGATCCACCTGCCTCTGCCTCCCTGAGGCCTGCGTGTGGTTTTATAACAAACAAATAAATACTCTTTTGATACCAGTTTGACTCTCACTGGCTTCAAGCTGAGGTTGATACATGCAGTCTAAGTGTGGATCCTGCAGTTTCTTCTGTAGGATTTTATCATTTAGACAGGTGCTGTGGTGCACCCTTGAACACCCCACCCTCTCCCTTGCTCTTTCATCCCTCCCTCCTCCCTCCCTCCCTCCCTCCTCCCTCCCTCCCCCTCTCTTGGGCAGGTTAGGCTCAAACCCATGATTGTTCTTCAGAAGGCTCAGAGCACAGGCAGTGTGTGCCATCACGTGAGCCTGGCTAGGTTTGGTGTGACCTGCTGCTGAGGCCTTCACTTGCACATTGTTTAGCTTTCATTTTTACCGTGAGGAAATCAAGAGTCTTAATATATTGAAATGTAAGTATCTTTAGGTTTTAAAATATTTTTATAGTGATTAGGGTGTTCAATATTTTTCTTAACTGTACTGTCTGTTCAAAGGCAAAATAATGTTGCTTTCACTATAAGAACTGACTTTTTTCTTTTTTTTCTCTTCTGTCCTCTTTTTCTTTCTCTCCTCTCTCTCTCTCTCTCTCTCTCTCTCTCTCTCTTCTTTCCCCCTCTCCCTTCCCCCCTCTCCTCCCTTCTCTCGTTTGTCTTTCTCTCTCTCTCTCTTTCTCTTTCTTGCCAGCATCTCATGTGGCCCAGGCTGGCTATGAATTTGCTATTAGTTGAAGGACTCTAAATTCCTGAGCCTTTTTTCTTTTCTTTTTTTTTTTTTTTAAAGATTTATTTATTTATTACATGTAAGTACACTGTAGCTGTCTTCAGACACTCCAGAAGAGGGTGCCAGATCTCGTTACGGATGGTTGTGAGCCACCATGTGGTTGCTGGGATTAGAACTCTGGACCTTTGGAAGAGCAGTCGGGTGCTCTTACCCACTGAGCCATCTCACCAGCCCCTGAGCCTTTTTCTAAATGCTGAGATTACAGGCATGTGGCATTCATAATGCCTGGCTGAAAGACCTGGCTTTTTAGAGGTCTGCTTGAATGTAAGCTAGGGCTAGCCCTACTTCATTTCTTTCTAGCACCTCGGGCAGTGAAGGTTAGCCTCAGTTCTGCTTTCCAGTAAATGTTATTTGTTAATCAGTGTAAGTTTTTTTTTTTTCAGATTGTCTGATAATTAAGCTGTCAAAAACTGAGAGATACATATTGTTTGATAGATGGTGGGACTAAGTATTAGTTCCTGAAGTAAACCCATATTGCTAAATGTTTTTATAGTAGGGGTTTAGTATACCCAATTATTTACATTTTTTTATTTTACAAAATGTGTTGCATCTTGTTTCAGTGTATCATTATGATGTAATAACTATTTCTGTCTGTTGGAAGTGTCTTAGGTTGCTGTTACTGTGATAAAAACCGCCTTTAATCCCAGCACTTGGGAGGCAGAGGCAGGCGTATTTCTGAGTTCGAGGCCTGGTCTACAGAGTGAGTTCCAGGACAGCCAGAGCTATACAGAGAAACCTTGTCTCGAAAAACCAAAACCAAAACCAAACCAAAACAAACAAACAAACAAAAAAAACCACATACTAGAAGCAACTTGGGTAGGAAAGGGTCTAATTCACTTATACTTCTTTTTGTTGTTGTTTGTTTTTGGGGTTTTTTGTTTGTTTGGTTTGGTTTTCGAGACAGGGTTTCTCTGTGTGGCCCTGGCTGTCCTGGAACTCACTCTGTAGATCAGGCTGGCCTTGAACTCAGAAATCCGCCTGCCTCTTGCCTCCCAAGTGCTGGGACTAAAGGCATGCACCACCACTGCCCGGCTGACTTATATTTCTAAGTCATGTCTATCACTAAAGGACATCAGGGCAAGAACCTAGAGGCAAGAACTGAAGTAGAGAGACCATGGAGGAATACTGCTAACAACCTTGGGCCACCTGTCCAAAGATGGGACTACCGTTAACGGGTTGCCTTCTCGCTCATTAATCAAGAAAATGCCCCACAGGTATGCTCTGTGGGCTAGTTGTGATTGGGACAGTTCCTCACTGAGGATCCCTCTCACCCACCGGTCTTCAGCTTGTGTCGGGATGACGAGAACTAACCATCACTTGGTTAGTCTTGGAAGATACCAGGCCTTGTGCTGGTATCATTTTCTGAATACTTGCCTCCTTTTTTGCATAATGGTTGCAGGTTCTGAGTTCAGATGTTGAGGGGCTGACAGAGATTGTGCTGGCATTAGGACTTCTAACAGAGTGTGAAGAAAGAGGATCAGCCTGCAGAGTGGCCCCAGTAGAAGTGATTCAGCATCAGAACAGTTGTGCTGCTAAGTTTAGGGAAGGTGGGTGGAGTGTGTTGCTTTCTTACTTTTTTCAGTGGCCTGTGATTGACTACCAAGCAATGCAAGCAAGTAGCATCCTGTTTTGAGTGTGAAAAGGAAAAGGTTGGAACCATGTGTCAGAAATTGCAGAAGTTTGTGAGCTGTGATTATGGTTGCTTATTTTCTATAAGATTGACAATACAGAGGGAGTCGTAAGGTCTTTGTCTCTCTCACCGCCTTTCCATTTACTTGTCTCCTGGCTTTTCTTTTCCATGTGTCTGTGCTAGCCATGGCAAAATACTTGAAAGAAGGGCTCTGGGCTGTACCTGGGCACCCTGTTTTCATGGTCCTACATTTTTTTTAAAGATTTATTTTTATTATTTCAGGTGTTTGAGTGTTTTGTCTGCAGGTACATCCATTTGCCACATGGGAGCCTGGTACCCAAGGCGGTGGTAAGAGTCCATGTGGGGCTGGGAATCAAACCTAGGTCCTTTGCAGCAACAACAAGTGCTCTTAACCACTCAGCCAACTTTCCAGTCCCATGTCCCTCCATTTTGAAAGCTAATTCCCATGTCCAAAAGGTTCCATAACATCCCAAAACAGCACTACTAACTGGGACCAACTGTTAGGACAGAGGATGCTGTGGGAACTTGTCACATGCAGCCATACAGTGTGCTCTGCTTTCTGTGCAGCCAAAGAGGTCTGATCTTGGCTGTTAGCACTGCCGTGGTTTACTTCATTAGTAATAGAAATACTAAAGGGATCGAGGCTTGATCTGTGTGCATGCTTTCTAGTCATTTTGAGTCAGGTAAGTTGGGGTTTTCTGTTGAAGTTAATTAATATGTTTTTAAAATAAGTATAAAATTGCTATATGGAAATAATTATATTTCTTTATTATATTTTATAATTTTTATGTTTCTTGGTATTTTCTTCCTTCCTAGTTGTGGTGTTTAGGAGTCTGTTTATCAGAGTTTATTTGTGCTGATAATAGTTTGGCATTTTTTATTTTTAAAAAGAATCTATGTAGACATGCCTCTAGATACCTCTGTTTGGCATAGTGAAGAATCATGGGGAGACTGTACAATGTTTCTAGCTAAAATGTGGTATCTTTTTACTTTAGAAAACAGGATTTGGGGTTTTGAAAGTGAGAGGGAAGTTGATAAATGCCTACATATCTAGACTACTCTGTCCCAGAAGCTATTAGCAATATGAAATTTAGAGGTTTTGTTTCATTTGATTTGGTTTTTTGAGACAAAGTTTTTCTGTGTAATAGCCCTGGCTGTCCTGGACTGGCTTTGTATACCACGCTGGCCTCGAACTCATAGAGATCTGCTTGCCTCTGCCTCTGAGTGCTGGGATTAAAAGCATGTGCCTATCCAGAAGATGTTCCAACTGGTAAGAAGGACACATGCTCCACTATGTTCATAGCAGCCTTATTTATAATAGCCAGAAGCTGGAAAGAACCTAGATGCCCCTCAACAGAGGAATGGATACAGAAAATGTGGTACATTTACACAATGGAGTACTACTCAGCTATTAAAAAGAATGAATTTATGAAATTCCTAGGCAAATGGATGGACCTGGAGGGTATCATCCTGAGTGAGGTAACCCAATCACAAAAGAACTCACATGATATGTACTCACTGAGAAGTGGATATTAGCTCAGAAACTTAGAACACCCAAGATACAAGATACAATTTGCAAAACACATGAAACTGAAGAACGAAGACCAAAGTGTGGACACTTTGCCCCTTCTTAGAATTGGGAACAAAACACCCATGGAAGGAGTTACAGAGACAAAGTTTGGAACTGAGACAAAAGGATGGACCATCTAGAGACTGCCATACCCGGGGATCCATCTCATAATCAGCTTCCAAACGCTGACACCATTGCATAAGCCAGCAAGATTTTGCTGAAAGGACACAGATATAGCTGTCTCTTGTGAGGCTATGCCGGTGCCTAGCAAACACAGAAGTGGATGCTCACAGTCAGCTATTGGATGGAACACAGGGCCCCCAATTGAGGAGCTAGAGAAAGTACCCAAGGAGCTAAAGGGGTCTGCAACCCTATAGGTGGAACAACAATATGAACTAGCCAGTACCCCCCGGAGCTCATGTCTCTAGCTGCATATGTATCAGAAGATGGCCTAGTCCGCCATCATTGGGAAGAGAGGCCCCTTGGTCTTGCAAACTTTATATGCCTCAGTACAGAGGAACGATAGGGCCAAGAAGTGGGAGTAGGTGGTTAGGGTAGTGGGATGGGGGAGGGTATGGGGAACTTTTGAGATAGCATTTGAAATGTAAATGAAGAAAATACCTAATTTAAAAAAAAAAAAAAAGCATGTGCCACCATGCTGGCCTCAAAGGTGGGTTTTTTGTCTATCTAATTTTATCTATTAAAAACTAAATGACACCCGTGTGGTGGTGGCGCATGCCTTTAATCCCAGCACTGGGGAGGCAGAGGCAGGAGGATTTCTGAGTTTGAGGCCAGCCTCATCTACAGAGTGAGTTCCAGGACAGCCAGGGCTATATAGAGAAACCCTGTCTCGAAAAACCAAAAAAAAAAAAAAAAAAAAAAAAAAAAAAAAAAAAAAACCTAAATGACTTTATTTTAAAAGTGTCTGTTTTCACAAAGCTGATGTCCAGAATTTTCTTTAAAATCTCACATTGCATAGGAATATTTGCAGTAATTAGAATGCTGGGGAAAGCTGCTACTTAGTGCCCATATTTTTGCTCTGCAAGAATGTAACCAAGGTAGGGGGACTGCAGCCTAGAGGGCATCCTGTTTCTTTGCTTGTCCACCTCACCTGCAGGGGGGCTCGGCACAAGATGAGCAAACAATAGAAGGAGCTGCTTAATTTTCTCAACTTTCTAGGCTGCTGGTACTGATTGATTGGATCCTTATGATGCTCCACTTCAGGGATTTCTGGCTATTGGCTGTTTTAAAAGAAAGAAAGATATTGGTTGGCATTTGCCATTGTCACCTTTCGTCCAGTTCTTTTTATTACTTGGTTTCCTAGTGTGTCTCCCTTTTCTTTCTTTTTAGATTGCTTCCTGATTTATTTCCTGCTTAGTTTTCAGTAATGGGTGTGGAGTGGAGTAAGAACCTGCCCCTTGTCTGAACCAGGAAGGAGTAAGGCAGCTGAGTGGCCTCACCCCCAAACCTCCCTCCAGCCAGTCAGCCTGGAGCTGACACTGCATACAGAAGGGACATTTCAGGGCTCGTCTATCCAGTGCTTTCCAGCTGCTTCTGCCTATTTCTCTTTAAAAACAAACAAAAGCCAGTAAATACAGAAGAATTGAGCTTTGTACTAAAGTGCCAGCCGTTTATTACCTACGTAGTTCAGGGGTAGCGTGAACTCCTGATTCCCTGTCTCTACCTTCTAACTGCTAGGATCATGTACGTGTTCACTGAGTCTCTTGTTAAATATATGCTGTCCCAACTTTTTCTGTTTGAAGTTGGAAGATGAAAAATCAAGATTTTTAAAGCAACTCTTCTAGAGCTTGCCCAAAATCCAGACTTTTCTGTGTATCCCTCAGGAGGCTGACCTAATTCCCGTTCTGCCATGTTTCCTGTAAATTAGTGGCTAGTTCTCCAGGACTGACCAGATTACAACTGGTAGGTTTTATTTTTGAAAGTGTTTTCCCCGACTGCTCTTCCGAAGGTCCAGAGTTCAAATCCCACCAACCACATGGTGGCTCACAACCATCCGCAACGAGATCTGGCGCCCTCTTCTGGAGTGTCTGAAGACAGCTACAGTGTACTTACATATAATAAATAAATAAAATCTTTAAAAAAAAAAAAAGTGTTTTCTTTTTTTTTCTCATCAGGAGTCCGTCTAGTGTCTGACTGTGTTTCGGTTTTGTAATTTATCAGTGACTTATCAGTACTAGAGTCCTTGACATAGTGAAAGCTGCAAACCGGTGATAACTAATGCTGTCATCCCATCCTATGAGGAAAGAAGTTTTCATCTAAAGAATCTGCTAGCCGGGCGTGGTGGCGCACGCCTTTAATCCCAGCACTCGGAAGGCAGAGGCAGGCGGATTTCTGAGTTCGAGGCCAGTCTGGTCTACAAAGTGAGTTCCAGGACAGCCAGGGCTACACAGAGAAACCCTGTCTCAAAAAACCAAAAAAAACAAAAAAAGAAAAAACCCCAAAGACTCTGCTGTCTTCACCTGTGTTTTTGTCTGAGCTAATATCCTCTATGACACTGTTAGCAGTGACAGGATTTAGTGTTGAGATTTTTAGTATAATATATATTGAGTAGTTGCTAACAGTTAAACTTCAAATTCCCTAGAGTTCATCAGTTAGGGTGCTGTCTTAGACTACTTAGTCATTTCTCAGCTTGTTAGGGTTCAGTTTGTGTTCAAATTAACATGCATTTCTTTACCTGGATACTATAGACAGCTGTTTTAAAGCTTTACCTTCTTGTTTTTTCTTGTTGGGGTTTCTTTTTCTATGGGGCTGAACCCGGGCTCTTAAAATGCATGCTAGTCAAGTGCTCCGTCATAATCAACTTGAGCGTGAAGTCTAAGACACATCCATGCTAACAGTTTACTATTGGTAGCTTATAGAAGACATTGGGCTTGTTGTTGTTTCCCTCAGGAGTGGGACCTCTTTCAAGATGCAGTCTTGCTCAGTCCGTGTGTTGTAGCCCTGGCTGGCCTCAGACTCCTGACAGTCACTCTTGCCTTGCTTTCTCATGGGCTAGGATTTACAGGAGTGTGGACCCCATGGCTTTTGTAGAAAGGAGGCTTGGAGGATAAGGGTGCAGTTTTGTAGTTACAGTAAGGTTTTGCTTCATAACTGCCCATTGCCCTTTGAATACCCTAAAGCATCTGGGGCTCCATTGGTATCTTCTTGGCCTTGCCACAGTCCTCTGTTAATGTTTATACCATGATGATGCTTCTCTAGCATTTGAGAGAATACTTCCTGAATCCTAGTCACCTCTTAGAGGGCCGCCCAGGAAGGAGAGGCTGCCCAGTTCAGTGAGATTCTGTAATAAGACAAATAGGGGAGGTTTTCCTGAGGAAGTGTAAAAAGCAGCTGTCTGTCTCACACCTGAACCCTTTGTGTTCTCCCTGCTGTTCTTCAAAGCTTGTTTAACCCCAGGGCCATTTAAGGCTTACCTGAGACTGTTGGTGAAGACATAGAGGACATTAAATTGAGATAAAATTTAAGGTTTTTTTTTTTTAAACATTCTTTGTGTGTGGGTGTGTGAGAGAAAGTGTATGTGTGTATGTGTGTGGCGTGTGGTGTTTTGCCTGCCTTTTTGTGCACCACAGGTGGCACTGGATATTTTGGAACTGAAGCTACCGATGTTTATGAGCCACCATGTGGATACTGGGAATCTAACCTGGATCTTCTGGAAGAGCAACCAGTGTTTTTAAACATTGAGCTGTCTTTCCAGCCCCTAATATTAGAGTGTGTATGCATGTGCGTGGACATGTGAAGTGGTCCTCGAGGAGATCAGATGACAACTTTTGGAGATTGCCTCTCTCCTTATACGGTGTGTGTTCTGGGGATGGAACTAGGTTGTGAGACTTAGCAACAAGCACCTTAACTACTAAGCCATTTCACCAGCCCAGAACTTGTTTCTCAGTAATTTACCAGCATTTTGAATTTTTAAGTAATTTTTGAAAATAATTGTGAGATAAATGTTTCTAATGAATTTTTTGTTTTGTGCTCCATTGTGGAGCTCCAATGCTTTGGATCTAATACAAAGCCAGAGCGATCTGATGGAGCCACTTTGGGCAGTGCAGATGGAGATTATATTTGTACCCCTTTCTGTACTAAGACTGTCTCATATAAAAGGCATCATTCATTCAAATTCAGCAATGTAAGAGCAAGGCTCTGGGGTAGTAGTTATTAACTAGTCAGATTGAGCTCTTGGCCACATGTAGAATTCCTTTTAAAGGAGGGTCCAAGGAAGAACACAAATCAGCTCTTAGGATTTCACAGCATGGTGTCTTTGTTGGCTGTGAGTTTGGTGTGCTGAAATGATAACCTGTTAGTGACGTCTTTTACATACGTTCTCATTTTATCCTGGCCTCTACAGCCAGCATTGCAGTTAGATTGTATGTATATGTGCGCTCACGTGCATGTGAGCATTGACTTGTTTGTGTATGTCTGCATATGTGTAGAGGCCTGAGGACAACTATAGATAGGTGTTGGTCCATCTACCTTGTTTTTGAAGACAGGCTCTCTTAGTGGCCTAGAATTTGCCAAGTAGGCTAGGCTGATTGGCAGTGAGCTCCATCAGTCCAACCTCAGTGGACTGCCAGTGCACATCACTGCGCCCAGCTGGCCACCAAGCTCAGCATTTATGCTTGTAAGGCAAGCGTGCTTTACCAACACAGCCATCTCTCCAACTCTAGATTTTTTTTTTTGAAGACTAATTCTCCTCTTACCCCATAGTCTTGGTTAGTATTTAAAATTCATTACTGAATTGATGATTGTGCTACATCTAGTGCTTTGGAGAAGTCGCTAAATGTGAACATGTTGCTACATGCCCTGTAATTTCCAAGGCAGTCTCAGTTACAAGCATTTAAAACTGTTTAGTCTTGAGTGTGTGTTTGTTTGGTGTGTTGTGTGCTGTATAGAGCACACACGAGGTCAGAGAACAACTGACTCTTTCCTCCTTCCACAGTGGGTTCCTAGGAGCAAACTCAAGTTATCAGGCTTGCTCAGTTTTAAGAGGCTTTTTGTTTTGTGTTTATT
This sequence comes from Mus caroli, assembly GCF_978045245.1. NCBI lineage: Eukaryota > Metazoa > Chordata > Mammalia > Rodentia > Muridae > Mus > Mus caroli. Next base: position 42,659,096 of record NW_028227267.1, on the reverse strand, counting down.
TATTTGAGAGAGGGTCTCATATAGTCCAGGCTGGCCTCAAACTTGCTGTGTATCTGAAGACCATCTTGAATGCCTTCACCTCCCAGTTGTGCCACCACATCCCAGCTATGCCATGCTAGGGACCAAACCCAGGGCTTCCTGTACACCAAGGCACTGTGCCAAATGAGTCACAGCCCTGGCCATGACGTAAGTCTGCGGCGGTGCCTGGCGAACTTTAGAGGGCTGGTCTGTGAATCTCTTGAAACAGAGACCAGCTTGGAAGGTATGTGCCATTTCCTCAAGAGTGGTCTGCTTTCTTGATCAGTATTTCCAAGGATTCGCTGACTGAAACAAAAGGTTAGATGATCACTGTACTTGGTATAAAGGGCACTTTAATTAACATGAATGATAACATGTTTCCCTCTCCATATGTGTTTGTCAGTGAGTTAGAAGACTGCCCGATATATTTCCAGCAGGGAGCTCTTGAGTCCTCTTGGATTATACAGTCTCTGTCAGTCAGTTTTCCTGCTTCTCTCCTGTTGTTTCCTCTCTGGCCCGTCTCTTCCCATCACTCTGTAGAGCAGGCTGTCCTTGGACTCAGTGATCTACCCTGGGCACCTTCCCCATGCCAGGATTAAAGGTGTGCCAGGTGAATCACTTGTTATTTTGCTTTTGTGTGATTTCAAGGCATATTAAACCTGGTAAGTTTTAATATACACTTTAATGTTAGGAGTTATGCCCCTACCATTGTCTTGTTACCCATTGTCTGGAACCTCTGAATTTGACTAAATTTAAAAAGGAGACCCTTATGGAGGAGAAATGACTTAAGATGAGGCTGCCGGGTCAAGTGCTAACCCAGTGAAGTCCTATGCTCAGCTGTCCCATTGTCTCATGGAGTTACCATAAATTCCTTCATTTTTGGCAATTAGTTGTTTCATCTTATTTATGGTATAAAATTCATACAGCAACCTTGAGGCAGTTCTAAGATGGAAGCTGTGAACATCAGACTCTTTAGAGCTGCATGTTTTCAAAGGCCATTCTCCCTGGTTTCTTGTTTGCTTGGTTTTTGGTTTTGTTTTTAAAGAGATAACTAGTTTTTCCTCACTATGCCCTACTAAACCATTTAATCATCACGGGACAAATTCAGCCATCAAGGCTTTGGTGAATGCTCCTTTAAAGCCATGTGTGAATGGATAAGGCCAGGCGTCTATAGCCTGGCTACATGGGTGGTCAGAGATATTGAACACTCTCTTAAATTGAAGAAAAAAGAGCTGAGCTTCCTCCCCCACAAAGTCCTCACCTGGTCCTCTGGAGCTCATTTTAAGAGACTATTTTTCTCTCAGATGGGATTTTTTTTTTTTTTTTTTTTTTGTGTTGCCTGAGATCTGGACACATTCTGTCAGTGCTCAGAGGGATGTGGCGTGCTTTCTCATGTGCCTCTGTCTGTGTTCCTACCCTCCTGGTCCTGGCACCTTTCCATTTAATAGTAGTGGAGTGGGTGTCTTGTGCTTTCTTTGAGACTCGCTGATCTGATAACGGCAGCCCATCACTCTTCTGGTGTGTGCGAAGAGAGACTGACGTCATGTTAGAGGCAGAGCTGCCTTGATGTCTCCCCAGCGTCATGTCATTTTGTCTGTACTGTACGTGAGCGAGATGGGCTTGTTGTTACTTTGCTGCTTTCTTTATGGGGCCTTGATGTGATGTCCAGGCTGGCCCTTTGCTCCAGAGCTAACATAATCTTACCTCATCCTCCTGAGTAGCTGGGACTTCAGGTGTGTGCTCCGTGCCCAGCAGCCACCTGTGGTAGGCAGTTTGAATTTTTGTTTTGTTTTGTTTTGTTACTTTGTAGTCCAGGCCAGCCTGTAAATTATTGATTCTCTTACCTTAGCCTCTTAAGTGTTTAATTTACAGGGATGAGCCACCATACCAAGTTGCCGCCTTCTTTTTTTTTTTTTTTTTTTTAAGAGGGGACCATAATCTAAGAGATTCTATATATTTTAAAGAGTTATGTGTATGAATGTTGGCTTGTTTGAGTGTGCACCACATTTGTGCCTGGTACCTTAGAGGCCAGAAGAGGGTGTTGGTGGGTCCAATGGAATTGGAGTTATAGAACCCAACTCCCATCTTTTTTAAGGGCTCCAAATACTCTTAACAACTGAGCCATCTTTCCGGCCCTGAACCTGCAGCTTTACTCCCAGTATAATCTCAATTTTATCATAACCATTGGTTCCTAGAAGTCAGTGTAGCAATTATTTGTTGTTTTATTGTGACAAATACCCAGGCAAGAGCCAACTTAAGGAAGGGTTCACTCTGATTCTCAGTTCCAGAGGCTCCAGGAGATGGTGCGGATGGGGGGAGAAGGGGAGGCTTACCTTACCTCACAGCGGAGAGGCAGGTAAGACCTCACATTAGAGTCGCTTTTCCACCTCAGCTAACCTTGTTTAGAAGCTCCTCACAGACTGATTCTAAGTCCCATCAGCTGACAATCAGAATTAACTATAAATCATTTGCCTCCTCTAACTGAACAGATTCAGGAGCCACCCACAAGTGTGTTGCTGGATTGCTAATCATTTGTGTGGTGCTCTGGTGAAGAAAATGCAGTACACATTTTCTGGGAGCTTTTTTTGAACATTTGAGACAGGGTCTTCAATTCGTAAACTCTGTCTTTTTTCCTATTCTCATCACATATTCCCTTTAAATTCCTTACGGCTCATGTTTATCCCTCTACATAGTTATTACATGGCAGTAAGTACCTGCAACCTAGCGTGTGAGAGGCTGATGTAGCAGAGTCCGCGCTGGATGGCACACCAAGACCAGGGGCTAGAGGTCACCTGCATCCCAGCCCTATACACATGAAAAAGTACTTTGGCTTTTTTTTTTTTTTTAAGATTTATTTATTATATGTAAGTACACTGTAGCTGTCCTCAGATACTCCAGAAGAGGGAGTCAGATTTCGTTATGGATGGTTGTGAGCCACCATGTGGTTGCTGGGATTTGAACTCTGGACCTTTAGAAGAGCAGTCCGTGCTCTTAACCACTGAGCCATCTCGCCAGCCCATACTTTGGCTTTTTTGAGGATTGTGTTTATACACAATTTTTGGTGGGGGTTGTAGTTGTGGCGTGTGTGAGGTAGGTCTCCTAGCCCAGGCTGGCATGGAATGTAATATAACTAGCCTGACTTAGAACTCAGCCATCCTGCTTCACCCTTCCTGAAAGTTAGGATTACAAGTCTGACCTACCACACTCCACCCATTTTCTAATCCTTTGAGGCTTAACTTTGTGATTGTATACGATCTTTAGATGACAGTTCTCCTACTGTTTGTGTATTTACTTTGATGTATGTGTATGAGTGTTCGCCTGCATGCATGTATGTGTACCAGTACCATATGTATACCTGCTGCCCACACAGGTATGGCTGGCATTGGATGCCCTGAAATTGGTTACAGATGGTTGTGAGCCATTCTGTGGTGCTGGGAAGCTCTAACCACTGACATCTCTCCTGCCCCCTCCCAGGTTTCTATGAGCTGGAATTATAAATAGTATCTAACCAGAATACATGGAGCTTTTGAAAACTAGATTTTGGCCATCACTGTGTGAAGCTGTCTAGGTTTGAGTTGCTTAGTTGACAGTCTCACCATATTCGTGGATATTGAGTGTGATAGGTGTCCCTTCCGGCCGAGCTTCTGAAAACTGCTCTGATCAGTACCATCAGCTCTCTGCACTGCGGTTCCTCACAGGGACACCAAGGACTCCACCAGCAGCTGACGCTGTCCTCAGAAAACGGGAGGCCTTTCCCTTCTCCTAACCACATTCTACCTTTACACTCATTATTGAACATGTGGACTTCAACATGTGAGTGAGGGACTATGTGCTGTTATAGAATCTGTCAGCAACTAGTCCTGTTGGTTTTGGCTTTTTGAGATAAAGTGTGTTTTTTCTATTATAAAAGTTATGCACGTGTTTATCATGCAGAATCTTGGGAGGCTTCTGTCCAGACTGCGTATTTCCTATCGAAATGCTTCGGTGACAGCTGCCTTCATCTTGCTTTGCTCTTATCTGCTTGACCTCCAGTTATCTCCTGTTTGCAGGCACTCCAGCTGCGCGTCTCTGGGGAACTGAACTTACCTCTGCCTCCCTGTGCAGATCTGAGCAGCCATCTGCTTGCCATCCACCGAGAGGAACCTCTCTTCTTCTTCTTCTTCTCCTTCTTCTTTTTTAAGATATTTTCTTTATATACATTTCAAATGCTATCCCGAAAGTTCCCTATACTCTCCCCCTACCCTGCTCCCCTACCCACCCAATTCCTCTTCTTGGCCCCGTCATTCCCCTGTACTGGGGCATATAAAGTTTGTAATACCAAGGGGCCTTTCTTCCCAATGATGACCGACTAGGCCATCTTCTGCTACATATACAGCTAGAGACACGAGCTCTGGGGGTACAGGTTAGTTCATATTGTTGCTCCACCTATAGGGTTGCAGACCCCTTCAGCTCCTTGGGTGCTTTCTCTAGCTTCTCCATTGGGGGCCCTGTGTTCCATCTTATAGATGACTGTAAGCATCCACTTCTGTATTTGCCAGGCACTGGTATAGCCTCATATGAGACAGCTATACCAGGGTCCCTTCAGCAAAATCTTGCTGGCATATGCAATAGTGTCTGGGTTTGGTGGCTGATTATGGGATGGATCCCCGGGTGGGGTAGTCTCTGGATAGTCCATCCTTTCGTCTTAGCTCCAAACTTTGTCTCTGTAACTCTTTTCGTGGGTATTTTGTTCCCTATTCTAAGGAGGAATGAAGTATCCACCTGTTGGTCTTCCCTCTTCTTGATTTTCTTGTGTTTTGCAAATTGTGTGTTCTATGTTCTATTTGGGTGTTCTATGTTTCTGGGCTAATATCCACTTATCAGTGAGTGCATATCTAATGACTTCTTTTGTGATTGGGTTACCTCACTAAGGATGATATCCTCCAGATACATCCATTTGTCCAAGAATTTCATAAATTCATTGTTTTTAATAGCTGAGTAGTACTCCATTGTATAAATGTACCACATTTTCTATATCCATCTTCTGTTGAGGGACATCTGGGTTGTTTCTAGCTTCTGGCTATTATAAATAAGGCTGCTATAAACATAGTGGAGCATGTGTTCTTATTACCAGTTGGAACATCTTCTGGGTATATATGCCCAGGATAGGTATTGCTGGATCCTCCGGTAGTACTATGTCCAATTTTCTGAGGAACCTCCAGATTGACTTCCAGAGTGGTTGTACCAGCTTGCAATCCCACCAACAATGGAGGAGTGTTCCTCTTTCTCCACATCCTCGCCAGCATCTGCTGTCACCTGAATTTTTGATCTTAGCCATTCTGATTGATGTGAGGTGGAATCTCAGGGTTGTTTTGATTTTTATTTCCCTGATGATTAGGGATGTTGAACATTTTTTCAGGTGCTTCTCAGCCATTCGGTATTCCTCAGGTGAGAATTCTTTGTTTAGCTCTGTATCTCATTTTTTAATGGGGTTATTTGAATTTCTGGAGTCCAGCTTCTTGAGCTCTTTGTATATATTGGATATTAGTCCCCTATCTCATTTAGGATTGGTAAAGATCCTTTCCCAATCTGTTGGTGGCCTTTTTGTCTTATTGACGGTGTCTTTTGCCTTTCAGAAGCTTTGCAATTTTATGAGGTCCCATTTGTCAATTCTTGATCTTACAGCACAAGCCATTGCTGTTCTGTTTAGGAATTTTTCCCCAGGAACCTCTCTTCATGCAGTTGTCGAAGCCATAAATTTGAGGAACCTTGATGCTTCTCTACCCTCTAATTGTAATGGAGTTAGAATCTTGCTTGTTTACAAACCATCTCTCTACTATTAGTCTGTTAGTTCACTCTCTTCTTACTTACCTGCATTTTCCTAAAACATCTACTTTTGAGCCTCTCAGGACTTAGTATGTCTTCCTTCCGGGTTTACCTTAGAAAGTAAAGCCTCTTAGACCTGTAGCTCAATGCCAGCAGCCCGTCCTCTAACCTGCCCACTCCTCCTCTCTCCTTCCTCCTGGCTCTGGGCACCTGTACTGCCCCATGTCACCTGTCATGGTCTGTAGTGATTATTTCGTTTTCTGCTTCTTTGTAGCAGTCAGTTTCCCGTCCTGACAGATTAGATTACTAAGCAGTTAGAAGGGAAACAGTCAGTTGTAGGGTATGTGACTGGTTCCAAAGCTGTTCAGTTTTATGGACCTCGTTGCTTAACAATTGATTTACGATGTGATTAGCTTCCATCTTTCTGGTCCCCTCCTAACAGTTCCATGAACAAGCTTCCAAAGTGAGAAGTATGGCAGGACAAAGCAGGATTTCCAGCCGACAGACTGACTCTGCCCTTCCTGCGGCCATCCAGTGCAACTGAGATAAGACGGTTGCTCACCTAGCAGCTGTGGCAGCGATGCAGAGGAGGGCATAGTTTAGTGACTAGATAGGGACAGGGAGGAGTTATCTAAGTGACTTCATTTCTAGTTTGTTAGTGTGGGTACCTGAGGTTGTCATCAACTAGTAGTGTTGGGTTTTGAGGCTCTTACTGACACATCCAGGTGAGCTGGTCTACCACACAGTAGGCTCTGAAGGTAAGAGAGTACCACAGGAAATGGCAGGATGGAGAGTCACCATGTGTGGGAGCTAATCAGAGCTAGGAGTAGTCACATGTAGACATCACCTGAAAGGAGTCATCATCTGTAAAGAGAATGACGCTTGAGGGCCTCTGCTGTCTGAGAGCTAGGAAAGAAAGAAAGAGTCTGAGCAGCCAAGGTCGAATCTTGGGCAATAAAAAGCTTCAAGGAGAAAGACAAGGAGGTACATCTCTTGTTTTGTTTTAACCTAACGGGGTAGGCTAGGTGCTTCAGCACAGGCTGTTTCCTTGGCTTCCTGTTACAAAGTTCTGCCTCACTCCCGATGACCTCCCCAGCCCAAAGCCAAAGCCCCCCAGTTCCCTTTGCTGGATGCAATAGACACACGGTTCCCAAAGCTCTTGCTAACCTTAGAATAAATAAGGTTTAAAACAGAATCTGGGCCTGATGCCGGGAAAATGGATGAATCATTCCAGACAGCTTAATGTCTAAGGACCTTTCTGAGAGCCCGAGAAGCGGATATGTAGGTGCTGTATAGGCTTACGTTTTATGTAAGTACATATGTATTTACATAAAATGAGGAGGAGGGCTTGAGTATTGTTAGATTTTGTTTAAAGCAGGGTCATGTAGCCCAAGCTGATCTCAAAATCACTATAGCTGAGGGAGGGTGTCCCCCTCTGACACTGTCCTCACAGCCTCTCAGTCCTCACCCCCTGCCTCTGTGTCTACATAAGGTGCTGGGATTATGGTAGGCATGTGCCACCATGACTGCCTAATTACAGCGACCTTTCATAATAGGATTTTGAGAACTGGGAATGTAGCTCAGTGATGGAGTGCTTGCAAGATTCAGATAACGCGATGAAGAGATGGCAGCCACAAAAACCTGGATGGGACTTTCTACTGTGCTTGTTCCTAGCGTGGGATGGGGTAGGCAAAATGCTGCCATCTGTTTTTTTGGTTTTTTTGTTTTTTTGGTTTTTTGTAACAGATGCACTGGTATCCTACATTATATCCTTAATTAACCACGGAGCTAAACCCCAAATAAGGTTTTTGTAGTCTTAAGTCTTACCAGACCTATTTTTTGTTTCAGAACTGCTGAGTGCCCACCAAGGGAAGGGGGAAGTTGCCACCACTCCTCCCAGTCTTGAGCCAGCAGCAACACGAACACGTGCTTCCTAGGCCTCCCTCCCCAGCAGTCAGGTGGGTCCTAGACACTTTCACTCCTCTTTCCCCCAAGTGGGATAGCTCCAGTGTATCTCGCTAAAACTGCTCATTCAGTTACTGTCAGTGGAGCAGGTTTTACAAACAAAAACCTTCCCTGATTATACTAATTTGTTCTCAAATGTTTCTTTAATCTGAGTTAGTTATTATTCATGTTTGTTTTTAACCTGTTCTAGTTATGGTTACTGTTACGGGGATGAAACCCTGTGACCAAACGCATATCCTGACTTCCATCATCAGAGGAAGTCAGGACAGGAACATAGAGGCAGGAGCTGATGCAGAGGCCGTGGAAGGGAACCACTTACTGGCTTGCTCCTTGTGGCTAACTCAGCCTGCTTTCTTATAGAATCCAGGACCACCACCCAGGGATGGCCCCACCCACAGTGGTTTGTGGCCTCCCCCACTGATAACAATGAAAATGCCCCACAGGCTTGCGTGCACTCCAGCCTGATCTTAAGGAGGCATTTTCTCAGGTGAGATTCCCTCCTCTCTGATGACTACAGTTTGTGTCAAGCTGACATAAGCCTAGCCAGCATAACACACAGCACCTAAAATACTGTGGGGGTGCAGAGGCAAAGAAAACATTGTGCAATGCGTAGCAGCTGTACATTCACTCACAGGCGCTCGCTCTGCAAGGAGAGCATTCTGTGGTTGTTTATTATGTCCCCCACCTCCACTGCTTTCATTTCACTTACATGAAAACCCAGCACAGAGTTGGCTCAGAGCGACAGCACTCAGTATAACTCTTCTTTATGTAGCATCTTGTTTTTCAGGAATTCTGGATAGTTCTTTTGGGAAGACTAAATTATCGAAAATGGTAGAAAGCTATTAAACTGTTATGGTGCAGAAAAGGGGAAGCTCTCTACCGCCCTTAGGTTCTGAGGTGTCAGGGACCAACACAATGATCTTAAGATCTACTCCAGGAGGGAGAGATGGGGCCTGGGTAGAGGTGCTCGCCAGTGTCATGCCTGGGGCCTGAGCTGACCCCTGGACTTGACATGGGAAGGGGAGAGCCAATTCCTGCACGAGTTCCCTGACTTCTCCGTAGGAGCTGCACAGCTTGGGACTGTGCTTATATAGAAATAAATGTATACAAAAATCTCTACAAGGCACTTTACCTACCGTAAATGCAGAGTTTCCGTTTGCATAGTTAGAAAACAGCGGAGACAGGGCTAGAGAACCCTAGAAATCAAAATGGAAGGTAAAGAACATGGACTCTCCACAGTCTGCACTGATACCTGAAGGCAGGTAAAGGCTGCTGTCACAGCCCTCGTAAAGGTGGAGCCCATGGGAAGGATTATAATTAGTTGCCCCACAGGATGCATGTCTTGCACAATAATCTCTGCTAGAGTGGATCTCTCCATGCATAGCTCTGAAAATGTGGCCTCACTCCCACAAACGTGTGACTGCAGATCTGTATTACATTGGTAGGATTACTTTGCAGGAGAGTGACCACCCCTGGAAAACACACTCTTCAGTCCTAGGGTGCTTTTTAGCAAGGGTATGGATCCCTGAACTATATCTAGGGTGTCAACCCTTCCGTTAACATTTCCACTCAGACGGAGTAGAGGTGCCTTGCCCAGGTTGTATCCACCCTCTCTAGCTAATCTAATCAGAGCAGAGACCAGGCCAGGCCAAGGGAAGTAATCCTCTGTCTGTCGCCTCACTCTGAAATGCCTCCCGTCCTCACCCCACCAGGAAAGAAGAAAAAAAGGCAGCAGGGTTTTGTTGTTTTGTTTGTCTGAATTAGTTGAGACTTTTTAAGAATAAGGCCTATGGGCCTCTGTGTGTTCTTTAAGAATAAGGCCTATGGGCCTCTGTGTGTTCTTTAAGAATAAGGCATATGGGCCTCTGTGTGTTCTTTAAGAATAAGGCATATGGGCCTCTGTGTGTTCTTTAAGAATAAGGCCTATGGGCCTCTGTGTTCTTTAAGAATAAGGCCTATGGGCCTCTGTGTTCTTTAAGAATAAGGCCTATGGGCCTCTGTGTTCTTTAAGATGCTATAGAAGGTTTGGTAGTCAAGATTTGATGCTTGGTCCTAGCCAAAAAGTCAGTAAGGGCGTATATAGTTCAGATGCATGGGTTGTTTAGAAGTTAAAACACATGACAGACAAGTTATAAACAGCTAAACAGCCAACACTATGGGAATGGTTGAGGAAATAATAGTTTTTTTTTTTTTTTTTTTTTTTTTTTTTGGTTTTTCGAGACAGGGTTTCTCTGTGTAGCCCTGGCTGTCCTGGCACTCACTTTGTAGACCAGGCTGGCCTCGAACTCAGAAATCCGCCTGCCTCTGCCTCCCGAGTGCTGGGATGCAACCAGTAAAATGCTAACTGTGAGGAACTGGGAGATAAAGATAAAAAAAAAAATCTACTAAGGCCTGAGTCACTGCTGTACTGTCAATCTCAACAGTAGGGAGGCAGCAGGTCTGGCGTGAGTTTCAGGCCAGTCAGGATTCCATACTGAGACACACTTAAACCCACGAAACAAAACAGTCTACTAGGGCCAGGCATGGTATGCACTGAGGAAAGCTGAGGCAGGAGGATCACAAATGTAAAACCAGCATGGGTTAGGTAATGAGAACTAATTATGCAGGAGAGGATGCTGCTGCCGGGGCTGGTAGAGCCTTGCTTAGAATCTAGAGAGTCCTGGGTTCAACTCCCAGCAACACCTTTAATCTCAGGATTGTGGAGGTAGGAGCAGAAAGTCAAGGCCAACCTGGCCTACATCAAACCCTATCTCCTAAAAACTAGACAGAATGCACAGCCTAGGCAATATAGAGGAGCTAATATTTCCTGCTTCTGTGCCACAGTGTGATTTTTAAAAGCAATGTCAGGAAAAGGAACTTTAGAGGATTAATTTACATTAAAAGCCCTTCCTTTCTATAACGTATCATTGAAAATGAGCTGCTTTTGTGGCTGTTAGTTCCACAGAACCTGCTTAGTTTGCTTCTGTTCTTCGTGTGTTAGAAATGAGCCAGGATACGACTCTGGGTAAATATGTTAGAAGTTGAGAAAATAGACTTCTCTTGCTAAAAGCAGCAAGATACCTAAGTCAGCTCTGTTCTCTCCTGTTCCAGGGCATCTGTTATGCACCTTAAGCTGTACTGGAAACTCCAGAAGAAAGAGCGCCCTCTTGAGATCAGCAGGGACACCCTGAGAACGCCTATGAGCCACGGAAAGGCCAACGGTGATGTGAAGGCCAGAGCCAGCTACATGAAACCCACCGTCCTTCCTTCAGCCTCCCTTGTCAAAGCATCATCTAGAAAACCTTTTGGGATCCTTTCTCCAAATGTTCTGTGCAGTATGAGTGGGAAGAGCCCTGTGGAGAACAGCTTGAATGTTAAAGCCAAAAAAAATGTGCTGTCTGCAGCCGTGCACCAGAGTGAGGAGGGACTGCCTGGGACCTGGGCTATTGTCAAACCTGGGAACACGAAGGAGAAAATTGCATTCTTTGCAGCCCACCAGTATAGCAATAGGATAGGCTCTATGAAAATTAAAAGTTCCTGGGATATCGATGGGAGAGCCACTAAAAGAAGGAAAAAATCAGGGGAGCTTAAGAAAGCCAAGTTACAGCTAGAAATGATGAGAGATATCAACAGCCAGTGCTACCAGTCTGAGCCGTTTGTGTGTGGCGTCGAGCACTGTTCTGTGCATTACATGAGTGACAGTGGGGACGGTGTCTGTGCTGCGAGGCCTCTGTCAGTGATACAGATGGTGGCCTTCCTCGAGCAGAAGGCCACTGCTCTGCTAGCTAGCTGCACAAAAAACTGCACAAATTCGCCTGCCATTGTGAAGATTTCTGGCCAGTCCCGAGGTATACCACCTGCACCTGAGCCCTTCTCTGCTCCAGAAACTTGTGAAGAACCCAGGGAACAAGAAAATCCTGAGACTGGCAGATCCCAGGGTGAGCCAGTCCGTGTCCTTGACATGGTAGCCAGGTTGGAGTCTGAGTGCCTGAAGCACCAGGGCCAGCGGGAACCTGGGAGCTTGTCACGCAATAACAGTTTCCGTCGAAATGTAGGCAGGGTGTTGCTCACTAATGGTTCTCAGGCCAGCGACAAAAGTGAAGAGGGCTCTGCAGACACAGCCGACTCTCAGGAGCATCCCTTGCAGCCGGTATCTGTGGGTGAAGAACCCTCTGTAACTGAGCATCATTCTGTAGGGGAGCAGGCCTGGGATGGCACTTCTCAAAGCTGTCCCTCATTGCCAGCCACTGTGAGCTTCCACACGGACAGCACAGATCTAGAGCCAGGTCAGCAAACAGCTATCAAGAACTGCAGCCGGGATGACGTAGAAATGGTGGAGGAATTTGATGAATTGCCTACAGATGCTGTCAGTCGTGTAAGAAGAGAGCTTGTAACGCTCACAAAGCACCATCCTGAGCAGAGGCAGGACCCGCTGTGCATCAGCATCACTGTGTGCATGGTAGAGAAAGACCGGCCGTCGGCTTTAGACTCCCTTGAGGAGCCTCTTCCCGGGATGCTCTTCTTCCTGTCATCTGGACAGGACCAGCAAGCGCATTCCCAGCTGAGGGAACACCCAGCACCAGAGGCCTCAGAGGCCAGTCAGCCTCAAGATGCTGCTGAGGGCAGCAGTGCACGTGAGGAAAAAGATTCCTCTGTGGAGCCGCTCAGCCTCCCAGCAGCCTCTCCGGGAGGGAGCACCTCACAGGTGCTTGAGGCAGTCACATGCAAGAAGCAGGTGTCGCAGGATTTCCTGGAGACCAGGTTTAAGATCCAGCAGCTTCTGGAGCCTCAGCAGTACATGGCCTGCCTGCCCCACCACATCATAGTGAAAATCTTCAGGTTACTCCCTACCCTGAGTTTAGCCATTCTTAAATGTACCTGTCGCTACTTCAAGTCCATCATTGAATACTACAACATCAGGCCAGCAGATTCTCGGTGGGTTCGAGACCCACGCTATAGAGAAGACCCTTGCAAGCAGTGCAAGAAAAAGTATGTGAAAGGGGATGTGTCCCTGTGCCGGTGGCACCCCAAACCCTATTGCCAGGCTTTGCCATATGGGCCTGGCTACTGGATGTGCTGCCACCAGTCTCAGAAGGGCTTTCCTGGCTGTAAGTTAGGCCTTCATGACAATCACTGGTTACCTGCCTGCCATAGCTTTAACCGGGCAATCCATAAGAAGTCAAGAGGGAGTGAGACGGAAGAGGAGTACTGAAGTCCACGTGACAGGGAGGCAAGAGGACTGTGAAACACTTGGGCCAACCTCCAGGGCTGCGAGCTCGCCCCGCCCTTCTTGATCTCTGCTCAGATCCTGACTGCCATTGCTCAGGCATTTTAAACTGTTTCTCAGCTGTACAAGAATTTAGTTCCATGGTTTTGTATGGTGGTGCCTCACATTAAACCTATCCAGCTGTGAAGAACTCTTGCCTGTTTTCCTCCATCAAGGACATTCAGAGGTCACCAGGCAGTCTCCACAAGGGGATCCTGAGGTGGCCCAACAGTGGCTCTGCATTTGGAGTGAGTGAGGAGGGAAGCAAACCTTTGAGAATTATGCCTCAGAAAGAAAACCAGGCACCTTACCCCAGACCTGTATGCTTGTTCCCGTGAGAGTGGTGACTGCAGACGGATATGCCCTGTGCTGTTTACAGTGTATATAATGGTTGTGTTTGCATAGGGCTGTGAACGTGCACATTAAACCCGAGCGCCTTTACCTGTAAATGAGTGCTTTGGCCCCTCTGTAAATAACGTGATTAAAATTCAGTATTGTAGATTATGAACAGCTGACTAAACATAATCACCACAGAATAAGACAATATCATATAATAGATTAAAATGTGCATCCTTTTGTCTGGTTAAAATTTTTTAAAAAAAAAACTTCAATAAAAAAATAAACGTTTTAAATGAGTTCTGGTCTTAAAATAAGATTTTACTAACTTTATTAATGTTCATGTAAATTCAGGCAGTGTTGGAGGAGACCAGCCAAGGGTGTTGGACCCCCTGAAGCTGTGCTGGGAATGTAATCTGCTTGTTGTGCAGAGCCATTACAGCCCAAAGATGGATTTCGTGCACGTGCGTGTGCTTGCTCTTGAGTGTGCGCACACTAAGGTGACAGAGCCACCACTGTGGTGGTCAAGTGGCAGGCAGTTGTGAGCCGTGCAGTGAACTGAACCAGATTCCTGCCTACGTCATCTGTCCAGATCCTTATGCATTAAGTTGTAATTAAAAACAACAATGTGCCGGGCGTGGTGGCGCACGCCTTTAGTACCAGCACTCAGGAGGCAGAGGCAGGCGGATTTCTGAGTTCGAGGCCAGCCTGGTCTACAGAGTGAGTTCCAGGACAGCCAGGGCTACACAGAGAAACCCTGTCTCGAAAAAACAACAAAAGTCCAAACAAACAAAAACAAAAAAACAAACCTTTGATGTGTGTGGGTATTTTGCCTGCATTTACGTCTGCATCACATGGTTGCCTGTGCCAACAGAGGCCAGAGAGGGCATCGGCTCCCTTTGAATGGAGGTCTGAGCAGGTTTGTAAGTCCTCATGTGGTTGCTGGGAATTAAACCCTAGTCCTCTGAAGAACAGCGGTGCTCTTTGTTTTTTCGAGACAGGGTTTCTCTGTGTAGCCCTGGCTGTCATGGAACTCACTCTGTAAACCAGGCTGGCCTTGAACTCAGAGAACTCTGCCTGTCTCTGCCTCCCAAGTGCTGGGATTAAAGGTGTGCACCACCACTGCCTAGCAACAGCAGTGCTCTTAACTGCAGTCACCCCTCCAGCTCCCTTCTTAGGGACCTGTTAAAGTCGTGTTTGTTTTCAAGCCCTTTGTGGTGACTCATGTCTGAGGCATGCCTGGGCTACAAGAGGAGACATTTCAAATGCACCCCAAAACAGGGTTATTTATAAGGGAGGATAACTTTTTATATTACCAAATCATCTTTCCTTAAATTGTAAGTTTAAAATCTTATAGGCTTTTAATATTTTGAGTTTGTGCGGTGCCTTCTGTATTCCCTATATAGGAAGTACTATTAAAGGGTTCCCACAACTGTCCACCAGTCACTTAGAAGCCACTGGGAGTCTTCAGGCTTGAAGACAGAAAGCTGGAGCTTTGAAAACAAAATCCAAAAACACAGAAAGAAAACCCTGTTATCAGCCTAAGTTGCAGGCAGGGAGGATGGGTGACAAATGTGGACGACTGATGGGGAAGGGCAGTGGTTACCTTGGAGGAGGATACAAATTTGGCCAGGACCGGCAGGGAGCAGAGGGGAGGATGGTATTTAGGTAGAGCCATCTTGGCCTATGTTAAGCAGAGGGTCATGAGGCCAGTGGCTTCCAAACTGAATATAGTCAATTTTTAAGATTGTGTGTCTGTATACTAGTGAGTCCATTTATCCTTGTAAGCCAGAAGAAGGTGTCAGATGCCCTACTTCTGGAATTACAAGCAGTTATGAGTGTTGAATGCCAAACTTGGGTCTGTGGCTCTTAACTGCTGAGCCATATCTCTGGTTTGGGTTTTTTTTTTTTTTTTGGTTTTTCGAGACAGGGTTTCTCTGTATAGCCCTGGCTGTCCTGGAACTCACTTTGTAGACCAGGCTGGCCTCGAACTCAGAAATCCACCTGCCTCTGCCTCCCAAGTGCTGGGATTAAAGGCGTGCGCCACCACGCCCGGCTTTTTTTTTTTTTTTAATCCTTCGCAGTAACGGCTGAGAGCAGGCTGAGACTGCAGTGACCCCATGCCAGGGGGAGGCTACCCCGACAAGTGGACCATGCTATGCTAGCCTGGAGACGCAAACTTGGTCTGACACCAACGCAAGAGGCTGGGAACAGCTCATCTTCAACACATCTGCTGTTGGCTTGTGCCAAGCTGGCAATCTGAATGTCCTCGAAGTGAGTTGTGACTCATAACTGGGATAAGGAGATAACACACAGGACAACCAAGGGTGTGACGTACCTCACGCACTGTGTGTTCAACCTTTGCTGCCTGTGGCTCTCCCACGAGGGTGCGTAAGACAAACAACTCTGGGTTTTCATGAGTCAGCATTGCTGACCTGGTTATCACGTGCTCTGCAGCTGTGTGAGAAGCTGGGCTGACAGCAGGGCATAGGCTGCCCCCAGTGCACTTGGCCTTACCTCAGAAACAGACGGCCTGCCTTAACTGTGGCAGGACATGCTTCCCAGTGCTCAACAGAGGCTTGGCACCAGCCCCCACCCCCACCCCCACCCACCCCCATGCTGAACTCAGACTACCAGAATGTAATGCTGCTTTTGAGACTCTGTGGCCCCCCTAGTGTTGGATGTAGAAATAATCCACCCTTTGGTTTTAAGAGTTTGTGTGGATGTCTGTATACCACATACATGCAGTTCTGTGGAGGCCAAAGGGGCATTATGTCCCCTAAAGTCAGAGTTACCGGCAGTAACTCTGTTAGCTGTCCTGTAGGTGCTGGAAACTGAACCCCAGCCCTGGAGGAGCAGCCAGTGCTAACCACTAACCGTGTCAGAAGCCCCCAGGCAACCGGCCCACTCTCATGTCATGCCACGGTGTTCCAGTCCTGCACTGCCAAAGGCTCATACCCCACCCCAGCCAAAGAAAACACCCACTCTGCTCTCACAGGAGGAGCTGCTCCACCTCAGTGTTTACCCCACTGCTCATTGCAATTCCATCCTTCATAGAAACTGGGAACTGGGTCCCCATCCCATTCCTGACATGATGGTTGGACTCTTGCTACCAGTTTGGAAAGGAACCGAGGGCATGTGCATTGTATGTGACTTGTAATCCCAGCAGGGTTGCCTCTTTGAGGCATATAGTGAGAGCCTCTTAACAAAACCCCAAAATGTAACGCATTTGCCGATATGTCTGCTCACCCTATGCACTGATGGCCCCACTGCAACATCACTGGGAACCAGTCCCATCCCTCTGCTGTGTTGGCCAGGCTCCTCCACATGCCCCTCTGTATCTGTGTGTGGGGTTCCCTGGACTCCCGGGGTAGCTAGTTTGAGCACTTACCTTCAGTGCCTCACAGTATATACTCCATCATGACTCCATCCCATGTTTAATCAGCAATCCCTCTGTAGTTAAGCCAAATCCCCAACCCTTTCACTTTGTTTTAAAAAGTTGTCTCAAGTAGCCTAAGGTCATCTTTACATTTATGACCCTCCTGCCTCAGCCTTCTGAGTAGATGGGATTACAAGCATGTACCACTAGACCTGGCTTGCTAGTACCAATTCAATATGTTGACTGTTGGCAGGTTTGGACAGTTCTGGCTCATTCCCTAATTGTCTATGAAGGATGAGAAACCTGAAGAGAACTTTGCCTCTGGACATAGCTGATCCCAGGAGACCAGGCTTGTATAGAGAAGTTCTTACAGGAGCTATGGCTACACAGCTGCTTCTTCTGGACCATGCTGCCAGTGGCTCCCAGCAGCAGGCCCTGGGTTTCCCTTAGGCTCTGTCTAGTCATCTCTGCAGTGTGGACTTCGAACGCCTGTTAGCCTTTTGAGGCCATCTGGACAGTTTGTACAGAAATACTCCCAACCCTGTGCCACACCTTCAACTGCTGCTATTTCTTTGGCAGACTGGTTATTTGTCTTTCTTCATCCACAGACTGCTTCATAGGTGCCAGAAAGTCATTTGACACTAGACCCTTCTTCACACCGAACAGTGCCAATAATGAATCAATGCTATCAGGTCCTGTAACCATATGTTGAACACACAGTGGGACGGACGCTCTCCTTCAAGTCTCTCTCCTCTGGGTTCATATAGGCTAGTGTTAGAATCTCAGAACTAGTGAAGCGCACCATCCCTTCCAACATGCACATCACTCCTAACTTTATGCAAGTTCATGGCCACCGCTGATTTGCAAAGCCTCGTGGGAAGAACAAACATTGTGGTTAGGCACCTTTGGGTGCCTCAAGTTCATCTGTGCCTAGCTGTTGAAGCAGAGCCTTAGTGGAGCAGTCTCCCACTCTAGGTGGCTGGCCTCGTTAGGAGTGGGGAACAGAGCCACTAGTTATCAGCTGGGAAGAGAAGTGGAATGGAGCAAAGACGGCATCCCTCGTAGGATAGAGGAAGCCCACTAAAAGCCAGTGAGGCCGACAACCTGCTATCTGGTAAAGGTGCTTGCCTTGCAAATCAAGCAACCAAAGTTTGATCCTTGGAATCCACAGAAAGACCAACAGAAAATAAATTCCACAAAGTTGTCTTCTGATCTCTACATGTTGGTTATAGCATACATGCTCCCTTTAATAAGAACAATTTCTGTAACTACTTAAAAAAAAAAAAAAAAAGCAAAAGCAAAAAGCCATGAAACCTTTTCCACCTTCTCAAGCCAGTGGTTCCCAATAGTGCACAGCTATGAGTGCACAGCATGCTGCATGCTGGCCAGGGAAGGCTAGCTGCTGAGGTGGGGTGGTGAGCAGTATGTAGACACTAGGAAGAGCAGAGTCCATCTCTCTAGCGCAGAGGTATATAATCTGTTATGCTCTTTAAATGACCTTCCTCCTTTCCCTTCTGCCCACACTGAACCGCAAGCATTGAATCTTATGATCTGATACTGGTCTCCATTATGGAGTATGAAAAGTTGGTGTTCTTTTTTTATTTAAAAAAGAGTGGCCAGATATAATATTAAATGGGGGGGGGGGGGGGAGGCTGTAGAGATGGCTCAGTGGGTAAGAGCACTGATTGCTCTTCCCAAGGTCCTGACTTCAAATCCCAGCAACCACATGGTGGCTCACAACCATCTGTAACAAGGTCTGACGCCCTCTTCTGAAGTGTCTGAAGACAGCTACAGTATACTTACATATAATAAATAAATAAATCTTTAAAAAAAGGGAGGGGCGACTTCTATTGTGGCACACATGACCTGTCTGCACAGCTGTGTCTAGTTTGGTGGGAGCCTAGCCCACCCAGTCTTCCTTATTCTGGTACCAAGCTGCTGGCCTATACTCTGCCCATCCACAGAAGCATGAGTGCCGCAGGGAGTGTTGCCCTTGGCTCCACTTTGGCCTTATTTACCATCCCAAGCAGAGATGAGAGGCTGGCTGTCCACTGTCCAAACTGGGAGCCGTGGCATGACCATTTCCATGGCCCACAGTCTTGGCTCTGGCGGCCTTGAATCTGCTAAGCAGACTCTGAAGAACAATTGGCCATACTATGAAAATGAGCAAATGCATGTGTTCAATGTAAGATGTGGACGTGGGATATACCATCCCCACTATTTGCCAAGTCCAGGGAAAGAACAGAATACCCACCTTCAGCCCATCCATCACCTGTGCCCCTTTTCCAGCCCCTGCCGAGCCACACCTTCAAACACCTGGGGGGTGGGGGTTGTTGTTTTGTTGAGACAAGGCCTCACTAGTATCCCTGGCTGTCCTGGAACTCACTCTGTAGACCAGGCTAGCCTCTAACTCTAAGGACTCTCCTCTGTGGAGGACAAAGCACAAAGCTTACCCTGGAAGTGGGAGTTCCCAGGTGAGTCCAAGGTCACAAGGTCTGCGTGACAGAACCAAGGCTGAGTATGGTGATGGGACTGAGGGTTCAGAGGCCTGAGAGGGAATGGAAGAAGTAGATGGGATGCGGCAGGGGCATTACCAGTTGCCACCGCTCACTCAGGCTCCTGGCCACAGAGCAGGAAGGAATGCCCTGGAGGTGGGGGTGGGGGACGCAAATGGGAGGAGGCAACCCAAGAAATAGAATATACAAACCAGGGAGGCAGTCATTGTACCAGATATTTCCCCCAACTTAAAGGACACAGAGCTTCCTCCTCTGTGCCTGGAAGAAGGAACCTAATGCCTAAATCTTGAGGCTCTTCAGAGGCCTTAGGCAGTTACTGTTAATGACATGTGTAAGTTCTATCATTTCCCCTGACAGTGCAGCTCTGCCTCAGGATCAACAGTACAAAGAGCTGCAGAAGGCAGGCTGATTCATGGGCCTGAGGGGGATTCAGCATTGGGGGCAGGGGACACATTTTCTACTAAGCTCCCAGGTGATGCCCACTTTGCATGTAAGGCTTACCCAGTACAAAGCGGGGAATGAGCAAGCATGTCGGGCAAGCTGAGTGCAGCAGAAACGCTCAGCTCTTAGGGTCTTTCTCTGAGGCCATCAAGAGGACAGAATTCCCTGAAGCCATCACCAGCAGCACCCACCAGAAAGCATGGGTAGTTCAATGTCAACACTAGGAGGCCTCCTTACTCAACTGCTGTCCAGATGTCCTGCCCCACTCCCCAGCACTATTGACCATACACTGAAGATGCCTTCCAGCCACTGCTGCCAAACCAATTAGCAAGTACCCAACCCAAGACCATGGACTTGTTTATGCCCCAGAATCTAAGATTTAGAAGAAATGTACTACTAAACACATTTCGGAAAGAACTTTCCTCAATACCTGGGTGTCCTGGAAGTCACAGTAACTGCTAGACCACCACCACGTTCAGAGGTGAGGGAGGCATGGAAGACCATGTAGGTGCTGGGAGCATCAATGAAGTCAATTGGTTCCAGCCCATTCTCATCACTTACCTTGAACCTACGGTCAATTTCATGGCTCTTGAAAAAAAGGCAACTTGGGCATGGTGGCACATACCTGTACTCCCAGCACTCAGGAGGCAGGAGCAGGCAGATCGATTGAGTTTGAAGTTAGCCTGGTCTATACAGAATGTCTGAGGCCAGCCAAAGCTCCATAGAAGACTTTATAAGGCATGTGTGGGCCTGACTGTGTATGTGTATTTGCCCCACATGCATCCTTGATGCCACAGAAGCCAGGAAGTGGCAGATTCTCTGCAACTAGAGTTTGGATGGTCGTGAGCGACCATGTGGGTGCTGGGAACTGAATTAAGGTCCTTCTGCGAGAGCAGCAATCTCTCTAGACCTCTAAGCCATCGCTTCAGCCTTTTAAGTTTCTACCAGACCCTCTCTCACACCCAAGTACCCTGTATTCCTTCCTACAAACACTAGACAACAACAACCAAATCAATGTGGCTCTTGCCAATTTACCGTTGTTGCCAGGGTAACCCAGTGGGTGAAAGCACTTGCCAACAAGTCTGCAGACCTGAGTTCAATGCCTGGGCCATAGTAAAAGGAAAGAGTCACCTAAGTTGCCATTTGACCTCCATACATGTGTGCCTGCCCCACACACACACATGCACAGAAAATAATTTTTAAAACTGTTACCCTGATAGGTTTTGTGTTTATAAAAAAATTCACTTAATATTTTCCAGGCTATTTTCTCCCCAGATGCGTGAGTGCTCATAGATCATGCCTAGGTTCTGACTTCCTGTTCGGAAGGAAGCACCCCCACCCACTGGGAAATGGTCCTTTTCTTCCCACGGTTCACTCCCTGCCCCAGACGAATGTAACTGGATGACAAGTCTCCCCTTGGTGGGCGTGGTGGCGCACGCCTTTAATCCCAGCACTCGGGAGGCAGAGGCAGGCGGATTTCTGAGTTCGAGGCTAGCCTGGTCTACAAAGTGAGTTCTAGGACAGCCAGGGCTACACAGAGAAACCCTGTCTCGAAAAACCAAAAAAAGAGAAGTCTCCCCTTCCATTTGTACCCTGCGTGGTAACCTGCTTCTGGTTGCTGTGTAGGAAGATGAAGCTGACATTCTCTCTGAAGAGCTTTCGATCCCAGGTAAAGCGATGGATGGACGTGAGTGGCCTTCAGTGCCCTTCCCACAGGCCCCAGGGTTCTACCTCACTCACCGGTCCCTCCCTCTCCACCGCTAGCTAGCTCCTCCACATCACCTGGAAGCTACTGCTGCCTGTCGGAGAGATTAATTACAAAAAGGAGTCCTGAGAGCTTGCCGACTCCTCGAGGCCTGGGAAATGCCTCTAACATTTCCTCTTGCACTGCAAAAGAGAGAGCAGGCTCGGTCTCAGAGGCTCATTCCTTTCCAGATCAAGAACAGAGAATGAAACCCACAAGTCATAAGCAGCCATTGTTTGCCAAAGTTGAGCCATCACCATTAAAGCAAATAACCAGTCATTTTAAAAACAACTTTCTTCTTCTTCTTTTTGGTTTTTTTGAGACAGGGTTTCTCTGTATAGCCCTGGCTGTCCTGGAACTCACTCTGTAGACCAGGCTGGCCTTGAACTAAGAAATGCGCCTGCCTCTGCCTCCCGAGTGCTGGGATTAAAGGCGTGAGCCACCACCTCCCAGCTAAAACCAATTTTCTTACCTAGCAAAAATTTCTTTAAAATGTAGCCTTTAATTTCTATGAAGTACTCCAGGTTAGCTTGCACTTTTGCTGCTACCATCAATGTAGCAGCAGAACTAAATAGGAACTGGGGGACAGGCACACACAGCCAAGTACTGTTAAAGGATTTATTGCAGTAATACAACAAAAGTTTAGAAAAGATCTGTGTGATCAACCTGACCTGGAAGTTTCAGTTGCAGCAAGAGGGTTCTGACGTTGCAGCTTTCCCAATGCACACCTGAACCCCACCCAATGCCGACCGCCATACCATGGTAAGTTACATTTCTTGGTTCTATGTAAGACCATGTAAAGCAGCCCGTGTGGTGCCTCTGAGTGTCTATTAGTATTACCTTGTTCCAAGAAATCATTTTTAAATGGAAAACATGATCAACTTCTATGGCTTTCGGTTTTAAAAAAAAAAAAAACACCAGCTTCGTTTTTTTTTTTCTAGAAAGCTGTTTGTGTACGGTTCTGACACCTACACAAAAGGTTTTAATGAGCAGCAAAGAGTGTAAGGACCAAACAGTGGTTGAAATGTGTATTTAAGACTATTTACAACAGGTGGATCCAGTGCAAAATAACAAAACCCCAAGGACTTGAGCAGCCTAGGCAGTCCGTGCTGGTCACTTACTGTGAGGGACGATGACAAAAGTGCCTCTGGTTGATATGAGGCCGCCCAGCCCTGTGCTTCCTGCAACTGTGGTTAAATTGCTGTAGGCGGGAGTTGGTGGCCTCTGCACTTTCTGTAGCTTTCTCCCAGAGCACTTAGTCTGTAAGTTCTAGAAGTAGGTGGTAAAACACGAGCCCAGCAGTTGCAGAGCTGAGCACAAAACAGACTCCAGCCATCTGCTCCACAGCTGGGTATCTAGAGCTTGGGAACGTGGGGAACCTGGGCAGGATGAAGTCTTTTCTACACTTCTAAAAACTGCCAAAGCTCCACACCACCTCAATCTGCAGGCAAAGTACCAACCATAATGCGAGTTAATAGAAGCCAGGGGGTGGCAGACTGCTGAAGGACCTGTCTGAAGTACCATCACACCAGTCACAACAGGAGGATATGGTGACAAGGCCAGGGGAGGGGGGTAGTTTCTCACAGGACTGCAGGAGTCTGTTACACAGAACTTCCTTTTTGAAGTTACTAAAAATAAAAAAAGAACTACTTACGACTTGAACATAATGCCTCTCTTTTTATAGCTTTCTATAAGATTGTCATTAGAATGGCCTCTGAGGAAGTCCCTTGATAGCTGAGCATTTCCTGGGACAGCTGCTCCGTACTACACTCTGCATAAGGTGCTGTCTTCAGAGTCTCAGAGACCCCAGGGACAAGAAGACCTCAGGAACAAGAAGGAAGAGTTCCCTGGAAACACCTGCTACTAGTTAACCCCACCACCACCACCAAGGAAGAAACCGGACAGCAAGCGAGTGACCACATAAGTGTTCAGCCAACGCTCGGGTAGCATTTAGCCCATCCAGGGAATGATGGAGGAAGTGAGTGTAGCACAGACAACTCCAATGACTTATCTCCCTTCAGAATACAAGAGAACTGTTTAGACATCTAACCATCCCAGCAGACTCCCCATTCGCAGATATGGGTCTACAGAAATAAAGAATCCAGTTTCTTTGGTGTGTAGTAGGAAATCAGGAATGTGACACACAATGACTGACTGCAATAAGCTTTCGTCTCCTCCTTCCCCAGACAGCCACCTCTCCCTGATGAGGCCAAACTGCTGCTGGCCTTCTGGCTGGCCTCCCAAGAGGATGACAGAAAACAAACTCAGCCTCTGCTTTTCATTCCTCATCACCAAGAAACACTTCTCTGTGATCTGATCAAAGCCTAGGACTTAGTGTCAGGAAGACTTGGCACCCAGGAACCAGCACACGCCCAGGAGCCCCGAGCTCAGGCCCTGACACTAATCTTGTCCTGGCGATAGCGTCCAAGCTCTATCGCGACTACACCGACAAGGTTATGAGAGTGCAGTGGAAAGACTCTGAGACACAAAATCAGCATTTTTGGTCCCAACTCGTTAGCGGTGTCCAGTGTAAGCTTTGAACCAAGAGGTCACCGAGGCCGCAGCAGAGGAGATCATCCCACCAGCGCTGCTGCTGGCAATGGGTGGGGACACCTGGGTGCTCTGGCTCTGGGACACTTCCACCGGCTGGGAAGGGATGTCACAGAATCGGGGGCTTGGCAGGTTCTCCCAGTCTGTGCCCAGGTCAGTCTCCTCATCGCTTACACGCTCATCTCCACTCACGTCTGATTCTCCAGCAACTCCAGGGTCCACAAATTCCATGGACTCCTCGAGGTCTGCTCGTACTTCAAAGGGTCCTGACCTGTGTGCAGACAGAGGGGCTTCATAAGACACCACTGTTCTCCCACCCCACAGTTCTTTGAGTTTGAAATTTATTGGATATGGAAGAGGAAAAGAGACTCACCTTGCTGCATTTCCTTCTGCGTGCATGTGTGCTCGAATGTGCGAGTGTGTGCATGTGAGTGCGTGCGTGAATAGCAGTCAATGAGCAGAAGGGAGCAGGCATGCATGTGGAGGCCGCAGGACAGCTTTCGGGAATGATTCTCACCTACTTTTTTTTTTAGAACTTGTGTATACCAGGCAAGATGGGTGATTCTCCTGTCTGGCCTCCCATCTCACTACAGATGTGGCCACCTCATTCACCTGGCTTTTTTCATGGGTTCAGGAAACTGAATTTGAGACCCTGTGCTTGCACAAAGAACCCCTTAGCCCACTGAGCTGTGCCCCTAGCCCCATGTCTTTATTCATGATTGAGAAATCTGACTCCTTTGTCTATCTTTTTACTAGGTTTCTTTTCCATTACTGATTGAAAGACTGACTGACTCTAGATTTTTATTTTCTCTACTGTAGATGTTGCAAACCTCTTTATCATTGTCTCTTTAAGGTGTGAGGCCTTTCTTACTAAAGAGAGTGAGTCCCTGCACAGTAATGTGTGGCTCCTCTGTTTTACTTAGTTTTGAG
The DNA here is from genome assembly GCF_978045245.1 of Mus caroli. NCBI lineage: Eukaryota > Metazoa > Chordata > Mammalia > Rodentia > Muridae > Mus > Mus caroli. Next base: position 42,634,167 of record NW_028227267.1, on the reverse strand, counting down.
TTTAGGGCTTGGTTAACATTTCTTTCCCTACCCTATGAGTATAAAATAGTCTTTCCTATTAGGTTTTTATGTAGTGCTTTAAACAGGATGTTTTATATGTGGAACTTGTTTTTATATATAGGATATAGCATGAAGACAACTTTTCCCTCCCTTGAATGCCAACTAGGGAAACCCTGTCGAGCATCATCATCTGACTCAGCTGAAACACAGTCCTGCGGGCACATCATCTGCTTCAAGACCCAGCTCTCTTTTCTATGGTATGCATACTGTTTATATGCTAATATGGAGGGTCTATAACTAGAAAGATATAGAGGGTGTGGTCCTGAGATGAGCTTACTAAGTGGCCCCAGGCTGGCCTTAGTCACAATCCTTTTGCCTGGGTTTCTTAAATTCTGAGATTAAACAAACACTGGTGTGCTTGTTTGTTTGTCTGTGTTATTGGGGTGGGAACGAAATAGCAAGCATGTGGAAGTCCTAGAACAATTTGTGAGAGTCATTTCTCTCCTTCTACATGTGTGGCAGGGAGAACTAAGGTCATCAAGGTTGGTGGCAAGTCCCTTTATCTAATAAACCATCTTGGTGACCCCACCCCCAAAATATCTTTTTTAAAAATTAACTTCATATCCACAGTTTGGGAAGGGGCCGGCCCTTCTTACTCTCCCTCTGCCCTTGGAAGCGGTTTGTCTGCCCATCTGCTGAAGTTCTTGCTGGCCTTGTCTTAGCTGAGAGAACGACGACAGCTTCCGGCCTCAGAGCTACTTCACCCAAACTACTGTTCATCCGCACCAAGAGGCCACTCTAGAACTACACGCCCCGCAACACCTCACAGGTTTCTTGCTACAGCTGCTCCCCAACTTGGGAGTTGAAAATATGATGAGTCCAAAAATGCAAATAAATCAACAAACAAATTTAAGCTCTGCACATGCTAGGCTCAGCCACACCCCTGCCCCTCTGAAGGAAAGATCCTAAGTTGCTCAGGCTAGCCTTAATTTGTAGTCCTCTTGCCTCAGCTTCCTGAGTGGCCAGATTACAGGCGTTTGCCACCTCAGCCAGCTCCACACCTCATTTACTATACTATAGTAACAAACACCAATAAGAGTGCTTACATTAGCTTACAGTTTGAGCAAAATCTCAGTTTACAGTTTGAGTAAAAGCTCATTTTCCAAAGAATATACACATGAGGTATGTCCTGTCTCTACACAAATGTGCCCATGCTGATGAGAGCAAGGACAATGGGTAAGGCCTAGAGCAGGTGCCAAAGGTGTCTATCCCCGTTTGTGCTCCTTGGGCTTAGCAACTAAGAAGTCACCTAGAGCAGACCACAGAGCACGGAGCACATCTGATGTTACTGACTTCTACTCTTTAAGCTGATAAATTTCAGACCAGCTCACTGTATGAATTCTAACAAGTGCTCGCTTCGGCAGCACATATACTAAAAATGAATTCTAACAAGTGCTGACCAAACTGACCTGGTGAGGAAAAGAAATCCCAAAGACACAGTATATGCAAGCCCAAAAGAAAATGTACAAGAGAAGGCACAGCTTCCAGGGGCAGGTTAGAAAAAAACCAGGTAGCCGGGCGTGGTGGCGCGCGCCTTTAATCCCAGCACTCGGGAGGCAGAGGCAGGCGGATTTCTGAGTTCGAGGCCAGCCTGGTCTACAAAGTGAGTTCCAGGACAGCCAGGGCTATACAGAGAAACCCTGTCTCAAAAAACCAAAAAAAAAAAAAAAAACCAAAAAAAAAAAAAAAGAAAAAAACCAGGTGACCTTCTAGAGAAGCACAAGGTGGCAGCCAGGGAACCGGGCTCCTCTATGACACATCACATGCTAAACGTACTCCATGACAACTTTCTGTCAGAAACAACTACAAAGGGATCCCAGAAGCCCACGCATGACCCACTGTTTCCTTGCACACAGTACTGTACAACGTTTGTCCTTCCCACAAAAAGAGGGACTTGGGGACACTGGAGACTATGCCAGTGAGAATGGCTGAAGCGCAGCCACAGAGAAAGCAGGCTTAGGGGAAGCCACACATGCAGCTTACCTGCCTAGGTGCTCAGAGCGCGGGCTGACCAGGTGCATCAGGTTCCTGAGTGTGTGCAGTGGTTGCAACTGATCTAGATTTACATGCTGGAAAAAGCAAAGGCTCCATTAAAACTTTCAAATATACAGCAAATAAAACACGAGTTGAAAGCACAGGCTCGTACCTGAGAAGAACAAAGGTAAAGGATGTTTGCGTTCAGTTTCCTCACTGCGCGTGTCAGTTTCTGCTTGCTGAGGTTTTCGCCACAGAACTCGCTGTAAGACAAGCACACAGCTTCTAAGATCGCTCACTCTCTGAGGAAGCTCTCTGTTAAAATGTTCTTTCTGAAGGCTATCTCTGAACTACAGTTCAGACCAACACAGCACATTCTTCCTCCTTAGTAAACTGCCTGAAACAGACCCTTCCTAGGCTCCCCTGGGGGCATCCCCACCACCTGCAGAACTGCAAATGCAAGTACCTAGGTGACTGAGCAACTCGGCCTCTGGAGCTCAGGCCAACAGGGGACCAACTGCCACCCACTCACTTCAGAGTGACAGCTGTAGACTCCAGGGTGTGTGTGTGTGTGTGTGTGTGCGCGCGCGCGCGCTCCGCGTGCACCTCTTCACCTCTTCTGCCTCTCTTCCTGGGACTCTGTGCCTTCTCTGCTTACAGTTTTCTTCCTTATTGTCCCCATCCATGGCTTGTTCCCTTCCTACTTGAGGCCCTGGGCTGGGGCTATAGCTCAGAGGAAGAGAATGCGCCCACCTGGGTTCAATCCGCAGTATATAAAAATAGAAGGGGCCGGGCATGGTGGCGCACGCCTTTAATCCCAGCACTCGGCGCATTTCTGAGTTTGAGGCCAGCCTGGTCTACAGTGTGAGTTCCAGGACAGCCAGGGCTACACAGAGAAATCCTGTCTTGAAAAAAAAAAACAAAAAAGGAAAAAAAACAAAAAAACAAAAAACAAAAAACCCAAAACCAGAAGAGGGCAAACACATGCACCTCCTGCTCTCAGTGATGCCCACAGGCCCTTATCACAGTACATTTGTAAGTTCTGGCTATGAATTACTTGAGCACACACCTAAAGCCCAGCAACCAGATACGGAGGCAGGAGGATCCTGAGACCAGCTGGGCTGTACGATGAGATCCTACTTAAATACAAAAAGCAAAACACAAGTATAGGCTGCTACAATTCCGTGATGTTTATGTGTGCTAGAAATGCAAGGGTAACTAGAGGTGGGCACTCTTAATGTGCACTGTGGGAGACTGTGTCTTTAAACATTTAAACACTAGGTTTTCATAAGAACAAAACAACCCCCTCCACACCCCACTGATAAAATCCCTCAGCTCCTGGTGGGAAGACCCCTGATTCCTCCCTCCTTCAGTTATTTCCCCAAGAATCAGATGGAGTCTCTGTGGGCTCTTCAGATTCCTTTGTGCCTGTATGAGATGGGGGTCATCCTCAGAACCAGCCTTATGTTGTAGTCAAACCTTCTCGGACTTACGCTGGCTTTTCTCTCAGCTAGTGAAAGGGCACACCAGGAAAACAGAGATGGATGGATGACAGTGACAGACAGCACTGCCACTGCAGTGACTTACCTGTTGCACAGCTTTTTGGGAAGATTGATGTCAAGTATGTGAGACACAATGTTGACGAGCTGCGTGGCGTAGCCCAGCGCGGCGCTGATAGTGTAGGCGGGGTTGTTATGCTCCATGTCTGCGAGTGCACACACACGTCAGGTAGGTTTTCACTTGCAGTGTTAGAATTATATTACTAATAACTAGACGTCACACTTATTCCATGGTCAGACACAAAAGTCCAAAATAGGCCAAGCATAAAAAATGGTCTAGACTGACTGGGCCTGGTAATCTATCATCTAAATGATTAATGACCAACCTAGCTCATGTGGTGGCTCATACCTGTAAATACCAACCCTGGGAGGCTAGGGTAGGAGGCCAGCCTGAGCTACATAAAACCACTTCTCAAGATGGAAGCGTTATCACTTCTTCTGTACCTCTGCCTACCCCAAATCTGCTGGCTCTTCTCTCAGCACCGACTCAAGAGTATGGTCCCTTGGCCACTTCTTCACAACCTGGGATGGTTAGATTTCAAAACCAATTTAACTCAGCCAAGTCCCAGGAGAAAGGATCAATGGGGATTGCCTGTGGGCATGTCTGTGGGTTTGTCTTGGATCTGTTAACTGACATGGGAAGATTTAGCCCACTGGAGTGTCTCCATGGACTGGGTGAGAGTGCAGAGAAGGAGCTGAATTCTTGCCTTCACCTTTTCCCAAGGCTGAACCATAATCTGGAAATGCAAGATGAAATGAAGCCTTTCTCCACAAAGCTGCTTGTCTTTGTCCTTCAGGGTGCTTTATACCAGAACAACAGTCATGTGTAACCAGAATTCTTTTTTTTTTTTTTTGGTTTTTCGAGACAGGGTTTCTCTGTGTAGCCCTGGCTGTCCTGACACTCACTTTGTAGACCAGGCTGGCTTCGAACTCAGAAATCCACCTGCCTCTGCCTCCCGAGTGCTGGGATTAAAGGCGTGCGCCACCACGCCCGGCATAACCAGAATTCTTTTGTCTGCCTTTCTCTATGAATTAATACTAACCCAGAAGTGAGTAATCAGTCATCAAGTGATGAATATACTACGTGGTATATCCATACAATGGAACAGTATTTAGCCACACGTAAGAAGCAATGGAGGACTAACATAGGCTATAACATGAGCTTTGAAAGAGAAGGCTAAAGCAAAAAGAGCAGAGCAAACACTGTACACTGCATGATCTCACCATCACTGGCTGGAAAGCAGAGCACGGGGCTCTCCCTGCGCTCAGGAAAGGTTTGAGATGAACAGAGCTCACACCCGGCGAATGAATGCTGTACACACACTAAATCCAACAGCTCAAGGCAGCACTCTTCACTCCGGCATGTAAAGTTTATCTCACAAAATATGTACACAAATACACTTTTAAAGAATAGCTTTGCTTCTCACCAGGTCCTTGGGTTGTTTTCTTCTCTTCTACCCAGTTATAGTAAGCAGAGTAATCCCCGTTGTTTGGTAGGCTAATCCACGGGCCTGTGATGCTAATGCTGCTGTCACCATTGTGGTCATCACAGACCCATCTTCCAGAGAGGTAAGTTGTCCTCCGGGCCTCAGCAAGCTTGCTCACCATGCTTGAGGTCATGGCACTGTCAGTCTCTGAAGACACGTCTGCAGGGTCTCTGCAACCAACAGCCAAGATTATACCGCAGCCACAGCATACATCTAATGCATGCTAAGAAAACAGTAAAAGCTAGGAGAAGAGCAGGAGAGGTTTTCATCATGTCTTGCCCAGCCATACACGTGTGTGTGTGTGTGTGTGTGTGTGTGTGTGTGTGTGTGTGTATGTGTGTCACACATGAGCAGGAGAGGACGCTCACGTGCATGCAGAGCACATCACTACATGGTGCAGCACCGGAGGACTGTGTGGCCTACTGTGACCACAGCCACTATGTGCTACACAACGACACAGGCGCATGCTTTCTTGGTATAAAAATCTCAACCTTATGAAAAAGTTGCAAGAATTTTAAAGTTTCACCCAAATTACCTACTTAGGAAAACGCAATGATAAAAATCGGGAGGCCTAGATCCAATCCTCATTCTGAAACCCAGAGCAAAATAAGCACAATAAGAGTCAGTCTGTAAGACAGGGGCTCGTGCATGCCAGGCTGGCCTGGAATTTGCTGTGACACAGAGGCTGGCCTTGAATTCCTGGTCCTCCTGTCTCAGCATCCTTAGAGCTAAGGTTATAGGTATATGCCATCATACCCAGCTACAGTGGAACAGAAATCAGGTCATTTCCCCTGCAGTACTAGTAATTCATCTACAGATCCAACCCTGCAGCCACATGAGCACTGTCAAGATCCTCTTTTGTGGCACAGGATGCTCGCTTGGGTGCCTGCTGATCCATCGGGATATAATGTTAGCACAAGACTTCTAGCCTCTCTCGGAGGCCTGACCAGTGGTCTCTATGCCAACGGTAGTAATTTAACTTTTCTCCACTGATCCAAAATACTTCCCAACTTTGTATCTAGCCTTTCTACTAGCACTGAGGGACTGAACCTAGGCCTTTTGCTCAGATGCTGCCTAAGGGCTCTACCACTGAGCAACATCCCCAGCCACTTTGCACTTTTGATATTGAAGCAGGGTCTCTTTAGGTTGTCCAGGCAAGGCTGAACTTGCAGTCTGCCTGTGTAAGTCTCCCAGGTATCTGTGACCTCAGGTCTGTGGCACCAGGAGCAGCTTTACCAGACACAGAATATGTGGAAACATCAGGGAGGGAATGGGTTTTCAAGTTGGAAGCAAAACTCAGATCTGTTAAGTTTTTAGGGAGCCAAATCTGGCAATACACCAAAGCGGAGACTGAGGGAGAGACAAGAAAGAATGGTTACTAGTCACCTACTGTCAGTCCAGACAGAGCAAGAGAGCCAGGAGACACACAGCCCTCAGGTGGAGAGCATGTGAGATTTTGACGGTCGTTTCCACACCGCCAACCAGAACACTGAGATGCAGTGGGCCGAGTGCGCACTCTGCTCCCAGTTCCACCTTGTTTGTTTGTTTGTTTGTTTGTTAGTGGTGGAGACTGAACCTATGAGGGGCTCATGCTAGGCAAGAGCTGAACTACAGCTAGCCCCTTCTTAAGGTTGAAACAGGATCTGAATAAGTTGCCCAGGCTGGCCTTCAACTTGCAATCCACCAGTCTCGTCCTCCAAGAAACTAGGATTCTAGGTTTGAAGCACTAGACCAAAGTGAACTTTGTCAAAAGCACCCAGGTGACTGATGAGAGGGTAGGGAGGCAGGAAGGGAAAGAAAACCACTGTCCTCTCTACCCCCATTTCCTGAGAGCCACTATGCACTAGAGTCACAGTGCTGTTTCCTCAACAGCTTATAGAATAAACAGCCATTCCAGACAACGCTAAGTCTAGGCCTTGTCTATGTACCAGTTCACACTCAGTAATGCAGGTGATTTCAGCCTCCACTCAACAGACAAGGAAATCAGGTTTGTGGGTTCAACAGTGTGTCTCACATGCACACAACTGATAAACGCCCTGACTGGCCTGACTAAACAGATGGTTCCCCAGGCGTCTGAGCCAGAATGTAACCTGAAGGCTGTGACAGAACACAAGCCACCCCACCCCTCGTCCTGACTGCCTCCCTTTCATTTACTGTTAGCTGAGGAAGAGAAGAATCAAGTTTCATTATCAGGAAAGCCTACCGACCCTCAAATGAGGCCCAGTAGATTGAGTGCTGACACACTGAGAAGACCCTGCTCAGCACCTGCCCGCCCCTGAGCCTTCTTACTGTATGTACCTCCCAGAAGTCTTCACTTCGTCGATTGGGAATATGATGGAGGTGAGCTCTAGGATGTGTGACCTTCGAAGCCGCGCCAACCGCTCATAGTGACTCTTCAAGTCAATGGTCTTCTTCTCCACCAGGTCCCCAAGCTTGCGGTTGTGCCGCTGAATCTTCTCCTTTTTCTCTTGGTGCCGCTGTGCTCGGCTGTAAAGCTTCTGGTTCTTTTCCTTGTTCTTGAGGAGGCCTTCAGAATCTGCACAGGAAGCGACGTGAGCCTGTGAGCAGCTCTGCACTGCTCGCCTCCACGCTCACGAGTGTGCACGCAGAGGAACTTCACTAGGGCTTCCTACACAGACTCCTGGGGTCACAGAGTCTGAGGCTTGCTAGGGTCACTGTACTCAACTTAGCTTCATCTGAGTCACGAAAACAAACTGTGCGCTCTAAGACAGACACCTAGGAAGCACTTCCTCTGGACCTGTGTGCCGGCCCAGCAGCCGCCCTGCATTGGTCCCATTAGCTGGTGTACAGTTGACTTAAGTCTTAAGTGCCATCTCCAACCTACCCACTGCCCCCCTCTCTGCACCCCTTGAGTGAATGTGTGTGCATGTGCGTACATGATCCTCTCTCTTGCCTCAACATGCTGAATGCTGGAATGGGACTTCATGTGTGTGTCACCATGCATGGCTCTTGCACAATCTATAAACTACAGGTAATGCCTGGCAGTTCTCAAACACAGACCAAACTTCTGAACCTTCAAACAGGCATAGCCACAGATCTCTTTTACCCTCGCTATTTTCAGTGCTTCCCCACACACTCGCGATCCTCTTCTCAGATGGACCCACTCAATGTCAGGGAAAGCCTGCAAACACCCATCCACACACTGTTGTTCAAAATCCTACCCATCTGCTCATGTGCTTCCAGCTTATGGCCTGAAATGTGAGCTCTCAGCTGTTCCTGCTACCATGCCTTTGCTCCACCATCATGGACACTAACCTCTGGAATCATAAGCCCAGTCAAATGTTTTCTTTCATAAGCTGACTTGATATGGTGCTTGACCACAGCAAGCATGGTGGCGCACGCCTTTAATCCCAGCACTTGGGAGGCAGAGGCAGGCGGATTTCTGAGTTCGAGTTCGAGGCCAGCCTGGTCTACAGAGTGAATTCCAGGACAGCCAGGGCTAGGGCTACAGAGAAACCCTGTCTCAAAAAACCAAAAAAAAAAAAAAAAAAATAAATAAAAATAAAAAAAAATAAAAAAAATAAAAAAAATAAAAAGAAAAGAAAAGAAATGTGTCCAATGAGGCAAGGTTTCACAAAAGTCATAAAATTCGGTCAGCACCTATGGTAACATCTAAAGCATGTATCTGTAATGTGAAACCAGCACAGGATTTATGAATGTGAATTCACTAGAGGGAAGAGCCCCGGTTTCACATTCCTGCCTGCGCATCACAAGTAAGTGCCAAGTCAGACTCTGCAAATGTGCCCCAGGGTTTGGTTTTTTACAGTGGTGATGAGCAAGCCAGGAACTTAGGGAATGAAAAGCACTATAGTGAAGACATTCCCAGTCCTTCCCTTTAGACAGAGATGTAAATATCTTAAAGAGGAAAGCAAGTGGGGCTGGGGAGATGGCTGAGAGGTTAAGAGCACTGACTGGCTGCTCTTCCAGAGGTCTTGAGTTCAATTCCCAGCAACCACATGGTGGATCACAGCCACCCATAATGAGATCTGGTGACCTCTTCTGGCCTATAGACATTCATGCAGGCAGAATGGTGTACATAGATAATAAAGGAAAGGCAGCAGAGTTAGGCTTCCCTGGTAAAACAATCTGGAGATGGGGCTGTACACGGTGGCACTAGAGATGAGAAAAGGCTTGTGAATCTCTGGCTAACCTGGGCTACAGAGCAATATCCTTTCTCAATAAATACATAAATCTGAAGAGTGGAATGCTCTAAAACCAGAGGTTTCTTCTCCCCCCCCCCCCTTTCATTTTAAGACAGGATCTCACTATGTAGCTCTGGCTGTCATGTACGTGTAAACCAGGCTGGCCTCTGTCCACACTGCAATTAAAGGTGTGTGCCACTACACCTAGCCTTAAAACCCAGACATTTTGACTGCTGACTAAAATTCTACAATTTTAATTCCACATAGAAATGAATTTCATCTTTAGATAGGTCCCAACAGCATATATTAACACACACACACACACACACACACACACAAACATTCTAAAAATCAAAGAAAACTGAAATCCAAAACACTTATAATTATAAGCATTTCAAATTGGGGATTTGATATCTGCAACCCATAATCAAGTTTCCAGAGTCACTCACAGCCTGTGACGGTCAATTCGCCAACCTCACAGGATCAAGTCACTCACAGCCTGTGGCGGTCAATTCGCCAACCTGACAGGATCAAGCACCACAAAGGATAAACCTCTGGCTATGTTTGTCAGGGAGTTTCTAGACTGGGTTAATTGAAGGGGGTGGATCCCAAACTGAACAGAAACAGGAAGCAGGCTACAAGGCTACATATGGGCACAGTCTCTCCCTCCTGACTATGGCTGCAGTGAGACCTGCTGTCTCAGCTCCCTGCTCCTTTGAGGAAGGTGTGTACTCACAACATTTGAAAACTAGCCAACCCCACGCCAGCTCTCCCCCCCCCCCCCGCCCCACACCACTCCCAGGGAAGGGATCACTTACTTTTCTTCATTTCCTCATTTCCTTTACATATTGTTTGCTTCAGCTGTTCAATCCTCATCTTGCATGACATTATTTTCCATCTCTTAAAAAATACACAACAGATGTCACAAATGTCAGTCTCATGGGATTATATACCTGATTTCCCAGTGCACCTTAGGATGCAACGAAGAAAAAGCTATCGTAACTCCATTTGTCACGACTGTGTTGACCTACAGTAGATTACAAAGGGGAACGTATTTTCTGGTTCCATACAGTAGCTGCTGGGAAATCAATGAAAAAGAAACTTATGTAGATCTTTCTCACGGGTTAGAGCACAGAGAAAAATGCTTCTAAATTTCCCTTACCCAGTACATAGCTACCTACCAATCTGGCTAAGCTGCATGTGGGATATACAACTAGAATCCTAGCTTTTGGGATGTAGAGACAGAACATTCAGGACTTCAAGGCCACCCTGAGCTACATATAAAATTCTGCTTCAAACCCATCATAAAATACATAAAGATTAATTTCTCTATATACTATCCAAATGTCATTGGGTCAAGAACACACATGCCTAGTAGCTCCCACAAGGACAGGGCAGATTCAGAATGTCTGTATCATCACCAAAGCACCAACCTAGGTCTACATTCCCATGACTCAGAAAATTACATGAAACATAAAACTGTCCCTGTACATCACTAGGAATGGTACAGCCAGGCACCGCTTTCCCTAGTGAATAAAGCATCACAGCTTATAGGACACACGTGGTGGTGTGAATGAGAATGGCCCACAGGCTCAGACTGTCCAAACAGTGAGTCCTGGAACTCACTCTGTAGACCAGGCTGGCCTGGAACTCAGAAATCCGCCTGCCTCTGCCTCCCAAGTGCTGGGATTAAAGGTGTGAGCCACCACACCCAGCTGTATATACTTTTAGACTTTTAATTACCTACGATTAAGGAGACAATACAAAATAATTATGCATTAACAAGCTGTTTCTATTTTTGCAACAAAACACCACAACCAAGGCAGCTTATAAAGAGAGCACTTAATGTCTCAGAGTATTAAGAGTCCATTATGTGTGGGGGTTGGGGGGTGGGGGCTCGAGAGATGGCTCAGCAGTTAAGAGCACTGACTGCTCTTCCGAAGGTTCTGAGTTCAATTCCCAGCAACCACATGGTGACTTACAACCATTTGTAATGGGGATCTGATGCCCTCTTCTGGTGTGTCTGAAGACAGCAACAATGTACTCACATACTGTGTGGTGGCGCACGCCTTTAATCCCAGCACTCGGGAGGCAGAGGCAGGCGGATTTCTGAGTTCGAGGCCAGCCTGGTCTACAAAGTGAGTTCCAGGACAGCCAGAGCTACACAGAGAAACCCTGTCTCGAAAAACCAAAAAAAAAAAAAAAAAAAAAGAAACAAATCGTTAAAAAACAAAAAAACTGAGTCCATTATGGGAAGTGAAAGAACAGCGGAGAGCTCCTATCTTTATCCATGACCATGAGGCAGAGAGAAAGAGGATACTGGGGTCATTTGAAAACTCAAGAGCCTGCCCTTACTGATAACACCTTCTCCAGCAAGGCCATACGCCTTATCTTTCCAAAACTATCCACCAACCAGGGACCAAATGTCTCAAAAAAACAAAAAGTATGTACAGTGTTAACATTTCCATAAGCAGTTCCATGACACAAGATGCAGAACTGATGGCAGGGGGTTGCTGTTTATTTTTATTTGTCTATAAATGCTGGTGTGGAGGTGGGGCATGGAGTACTCATGGAGGCACTGACCTGTGGATGTGAGGGATGGGGGATGAGAGGAGGAGTGGGGAGTGGAGATCAGCTCAGGCTTATTCCGTCCTTTACCTGCTGAGCCATCTGGCCCACTTCACTGGTCTTAACATGTTCCCATCATCCTGAATCAGCTAGCCTGATAGAAAGATGTAATAGTCTTTGGAAGACACAGTTACAGCGCCAATTTAGGTGACAGCAGCCTGGAAGGCTGGGCCAGGGTTCTTCAGAAGGCAATATAATGCTCTGAATCAGAATTCAATATATGGTACAGTTTCTCCCATAGCCAGGATCCACGAGTCCAGTAATCCGGGGATGGAGAAGGGGATGGTTTCACTCAGTTCTGGTGACCCACTAAGGAAGTTTTTACTTCCTGTTCCCATGGCTCAGAAGTTTTGGTTGCAGAGTATTCCTGCCAGGAGATACCACAAACATTCCCTTGATCTGGAAGCTCAGAGTCCTGCTAACTACTTCAGGCTTCTGGTGCTCTTAAGCCAATAGGCTAAGAGAAAGGAATACAGTGTTAGCAGGGTGACCGATCCAGATTTCCAAGGGGAAACTGGTTTGCTTCCCCTCAACAGAAGAAAGAGATCTGCCGGGAATGCAGTAGATCCTTTTGGTCTTATCTTGGTGCTCCCATGCCCTGGGAAACTACAACAATCCAAACCAGGCAAGATAACAAAGGGGACAGACTCTTCAGGTATGAAAATACGGGTTACTCTCCAGGAAAAGAACCAAGACCTGCTGAGGTGCTTGCTGAAGGTGGAGGACACAGGCTGGGCAGTAGAGGACAGTAATAATAAATACCAGCTAAGTAAGGCCACCTGATCAGCCGCAACAATGTGGGTTATAACTGACATGGCTATTTTGTCATATTTTGTTAAGAATGTGCTTGTACAGACTTTCTTTATCATGTAATGCAACATCAATTGAGATAACATCAATGGTTATCATATCTAAGTTATGAGATACTAATAGAATGTCCCTCAAGGGAATTGCTACCTAGCCTAAAATATACAATGTGTTTGCAACTGTATATGGGGTATTTATATCACATTAGGTATAATTATGACCTAGTTATTGTTTTCATTTGGAAATTAAGTGTGACATAAGCAAATATGATTGTACGTCAAGCTGACAAGGAAGGGGTGGTGGACTTGTGATGTCTATTCTTCGTTGTCAACTTGACTCCATTCAGAATTAATGAAAAACCCAGCAACTGGGCATACATGTGAAGGATCTTTGGTTAACTGGATTATTTGAATCAGGTAGGAAGACCCAGCTTTAACACAGACCATCTGAGGTTTGAAGACCTATCCTAAATCTGGGCTGACCTCATGCCCTCTGTATGAAAGACATGCCTGCTTGTCCTCATTGTCACTGCCAAGGTCATCTCCCCTGCTGCTGGGGTATTCCTTCAGAAGCATCAGAACCCTTCCTGAGGATTCTGACATATACTACAGACCAGCTGAGACATCCAGCCTCATGGACTGAACAAACACTGAATTCCCGGACTTGGTGGACAGCCACTGTTAAGACTGGCTGGACCACAGCAGCCAGTTCTGTTCCTTTAGTGAACCTTAATACATCTGCTCCCACTTTTATCTTGTGAGGACGATGCTATAATACAGTCCAACCTGACCTACAAACTCATGATCTTCCTGCTTTAGCCTCTCCACCGTGCATCACTAAGTCAGGCTGAGATGTGTTAGAAAGATTTTAGAAAATTTTTTACTGAACATCTTATTTATAATATTCACAGCATGGGTCATTTATATTCTTTAACTGTCATAAAATTATACACGATGCAACCACTAGACACTGCAGAAAACAGTTGGCCACTGTATTGAGTCCCTCCACCTTGTGAGGGCTAAGCTCTTTTCTTTGTCGGCATGCAGTCCTCCAGCAGGCTCCCCTTCAGGGCTAATGCCTGGCCGGCTCTATCATTTAGAATATATTTAAAGGACAGACACAGAGGAGTGACATAGCCTACCTTTTTTCATTGCAAATCATACTGCAGACACGGTTCCTTCGGATACGTATATACTAACCACATTGTTACACCATTAAAATTGATTTGCCACATTAACTGGACAAAGTTATAAGATTCGCTGAGACAAAGGCAGCTAGCTCCACAGGCCACAGTTTCTTCTCAACTCCTGAACCTAGAGCATGCCTTTACTAACTTTAGTTTACTACCCGTAAGTCTCCGTGTCCTGTGTTCATTTCTTAGGAAGAACTTGTTGACCACAGGAGTGCTCTGTCAGCAGCACAAACTATCCCCAAGTCAAGTGTCTCTGATGCTGCAGACAGGGGAAAGGGGTTAAATGCCCTTAACTTACACACCTGTGTTCATTCACCAGCTTAGTGGTTAATTTTGTTTAATGTGCAAAGCTTTTAAATTAGTTTACTATGCCAAAATGCTTTTGTCTATGGCTTCTAAAGGCCCTAACAACCTCATTAGAAGCTGTAATCTCATGTAGGTCCAGCTGGCTCCAAGCCCCAACCCTCTTATCATCCCCTCCCAAAAACTCGGATTCCAGGCACGCAGACCCATGCACAGCTCTTGCTAAATCTTTAGTATTTTACATTTAATCATGTGTTTATTATGAGTAATCGTTACAAAACGATTGCTCTATAGGTTTTATATTAGTTTGCCAAGAGCAGATTTGTATAATTATCCTTTATGATAGTTGTATAATTTAATTGGCTATTCCATTTGGCATATCTCCATGTAAAGTTTAGAAGGCCATACTACAAATAAATTTAAACACCAGGGTGTCAAATGTGGTGAAAAACTAAATTAAAGAATTATTTCTTTAAGTGCCACCAATCTAAAAAATATGCACCCTCATATACGAAGAAAATTAGCTTAAATACTTCTTGGGACTTACCAACTGATCTGTAAGCCGCTTTCCTTCCATAGCTTTTAGTACTCTGTATGGGAAAGAGACAGATGGAAACCCTTACTGACAGTCTTATAAAGCTCAAAAGATATAAATATTTTTTTAAAATTCTGCATTGGCTGGGCGTGGTAGCGCACGCCTTTAATCCCAGCACTCTGGAGGCAGAGGCAGGAGGATTTCTGAGTTCGAGACCAGCCTGGTCTACAGAGTGAGTTCCAGGACAGCCAGGGCTATACAGAGAAGCCCTGTCTTGAAAAACAAAAAACAAAAACAAAAAAATTCTGTATTATGTATACAGGTGTTCTGTCTACATGTGTATGTCTATGCGCCATGGGTGTACCTGGGCCTGAGGAAATGCCAGATGAGGGCATCAGGCCAGTCTCCTGGAGTCGGAGTTGCAGGCTGTTGCTGAGCTTCCACGGGGATGCCAGGAATGAAACCCAGGGCCTCTGGAAGGCTGACCCATCTCTCCAGGCCTGCCTAGTTTTTGCTTTTGTTTTTTTTTTCAAAACTGGCTCTTGCTATGTGCCCAGGTTAATCTGGAACTCAGTCTTCTGCATACTGCCACCCCTGGCTAAGAACAGCTGTAGTAAGGACCAAAGGCCACCAGGCACCACAGGAGAGCTACCAGGTCAGTTTAGGACAGAAGGGTCAACAAAAATTCTTTTTGTTTTTTTAAAGATTTATTTATTTTATAAATACGAGTACACCATTGCTCCCTTCAGATACACCAGAAGAGGGCATCAGATCCCATTACAGATGGTTGTGAGCCACCATGTGGTTGCTAAGAATTGAACTCAGAGGACTTCTGGAAGTGCGGTCGGCCCTCTTAGAGGCAGAGCCATCTGTCCAGCTCTCTACAGAAATTCTTAAACTTATATCGAAGGTAAAAAATGTCATAAGGGGCCAACTAACAACTCAGTCCTGGGCCTTACCCTAGACTTACTACATCACTGTGTCAGAGGCTAGGAGTCCAAGAATCTGCATCTTAAAACATCCTAGCCGGGTGTGGTGGCGCACGCCTTTAGTCCCAGCTCTTTGGAGGCAGAGGCAGGTGGATTTCTGAGTTCGAGGCCAGCCTGGTCTACAGAGTGAGTTCCAGAACAGCCAGAGCTACACAGAGACACCCTGTCTCAAAAAACCAAAAAAAACCCCAACCATCTAAAATGGGGTCTGATGCCCTCTTCTGGTGTGTCTGAAGACTGCAATGGTGTATATATCTTAAAAAAACATTTAAAAAAATCTATCTCAGCTACTGAATTGTAATACAGACTGCTGGACTTTACTGCTCTAAACTACCAAAAGATACATTGCCATTTACCAATTCCCAACTATGACTGGGAGCTGTGAGGGCCAATGGGACCTGTGTGAACCCTAACTTAGGTCTCAGAAAGCCTACTGGTGTAGGTCCACTGGCATTCAGTGAGCAGGGCCAAGTGAGTGACTCATCTGTCCAAACCACTTGTGATTACTGCAGAAAAGACTGCAGGTCTTAGGCCAGGATTTTCTAGAAACTTGATCTTCTCTCCTGATTTATTTCTCTGACATGATTTCTTTCCCCACACTGTAAATCTGATATTCCACACAGTGACCTAAACTTTAAAAGATAGTCTGCTGCGGATTTCTGAGTTCAAGGCCAGCCTGGTCTACAGAGTGAGTTCCAGGACAGCCAGGGCTACACAGAGAATCCCTGTCTCAAAAAAACCAAAAAAAAAAAAAAAAACAAAAACAAAAAAACAACAACAAAAAAAGATAGTCTGCTAAATGGGGTGGTGATTCACAAATCTGCACACAGAAGCAACAGATTAAACAAGTGGAAAGAGACAAACTTGTACAAATTAAAAGACTAAAGACTTACTCTCTCTGAAATTCTTCTTGCTTGTTCTTAAGTTGACTTAGTCTTTCCTTCTTGTCAATAAACCTGTTTAAAACAAAACCAAACCAAACCTTGGTTTATTTGCATGTCCTCCACCGGCCCCAGGTTAATGAGATTCCATCAATTCCCGGGCTGACCACTTCCTCAAATTCCTAGGGAAATGCCTAGAATCCGGGAAGTAAACTAAACGGGTGCACACCCTGCTCACCACCAGGTATCTAAACAAGTTGTCAGGTCGAAAGCTCTTTCCTCACTCCAGTGTTTGTAGATTCTGTCCTGTACCTGTTTCCCAAAATACACACAGCAGAATACTAACATGAACTTTTGTTGTTTTTGAGACATTCTGTATCCCTGGCTGACCTCGATTTCCCTATACAGACCAGGCTGGGCTTGAATTCTGAGGGAGCTGCCTGTCTCTGCCTCCCAAAGAACACATGACTGTGCACAGCACCATTAATGGGAACTCGAATCAAAGTAGTTGAGGCTTTCATTATGTAAAGAATCATAATTGCCAAACTTAATTTAATCCTGCTTTCCTCTACAAATTGAGTCCCTACAACTTCTGTTCTGTTTTGACTTTTGAGAAAGGATCTATAGTCCTCCCTTTCCTGGAGCTTGCTATGTTGACCAGGATGGCTTGGAATTTATTGAGATCCACTTGCCTCTGCCTTTCGAGCACTGGGATTACAGTTGTGTGCACCAGTGCCTGGCTGAATATTTACAACTTGTAAAGTAGATTCATTTCCACTGGAAGCTTACAAAATAGGGAAGAAAGGCGTATCACACCACTGCTAACTGTTTTTCTAGGTGTGTTGGTCTTCTGGCTATATATTTGAATTTAGTGTTTAGGTTAAAGTGGCAATTTAGAATAACTTACCTCTCTCTTAATTTAAAATTTATTTGACATATTAAAAATTAAAAATCAGGGCTGGCTCAATGGTTAAGCATTTATTCTTGCAGGACTCAGGTTTAATTCCAAGCACCCACATGGCAGTTCACAACCCTATGTGTCGAGTTCCCGGTGGTCCAAAGCCCTCTTCTAACCTACACACATACACCAGGAACACACATCAGAAACATATAGACATGTGGCTCATATTCACAAAATACATAAATCTAAAACATTTTTTAATTTAAAAAATGTGATGTTGTCATACATAAATGGATTGTGTCATGTTTACATTTGCTTGGGCATATCAATCTCCCAAACATTTATCGAGTCTTATGGTACAGATAATTGAAGTCTTTTAAAAAGACTTTTAAAAGCAACTATCTATAGTCATTCTACTTCACAGCAGGACTTGCAGCTCTTACCTGGCGGTAACTGACCAAGCTTTCACTACTCTCCCTCCTCCTTGGCCCTGTAACCATCACAGACGGTTGACTGAGACCAACTCTTTTAGATCACACATGCAAGTAAGACTGTAGGGTACGTCTCTATTTACACCCGGCTTCTTTCATTTCACACTACAATCTTTAGTTCTGACCATGTTGTTGAGAGTACTTTTTAATAGAATATGAAACTGTAAATGCCCCCTCTCAGTCACTTCAGTCGAAGCCTACAATTTCTGATAAACATGTATTTTTTTTATAATTAGTTTGAAATTTCTTTGCCCCATAATTATTTAGAAGTGTCATTGTGGTTTCCATATTTGTAAGAATTTTAAGTAGCTTCTTATTGCTTTTTTTGTTTGCTTGGTTTTGAGATAGGATCTTATTACATAGCCCTGGCTGGCCAGGAATTGACAACAGAGATCCACCTGCCTCTGACTCCCAAGTGCAGTTAAGACTTATTACTATTTTCTAATTTAATATTATTATAATCTATGTATATGCTTATTTAAATAATATTAGACAGTATTTAATATTATAATCTATAGTAATATTATAGTCTATACTCTATGAGACGTTAAGATCTACATTTGTCCTATTTGTGAAAGTTTCACCTACACTTGAAAGAATATTTCTACAGCCATTTGGTGCAATGTTTAGAACTGTCAATGAGTTCACAGAGATTGACACTATCTGGACACCTGTGGCTTGTTGTGCAATTAGGATTTGTGAACGAAACAATTAGAGAATGAACAAAAAGCAGCTACCATGGTGTGAGTCTCCTGAAACCCCAGCATAAGCAAACACATGGGACAGAGCGACTACCACCAGGAGGGGAACTATCAATGCAAACAAAAAGCTCTCTCTAAAATACACTCTATAGTCTGATGTTTAAAACCTAACAGAAACTTACCTCAAAATCAGTACTTCTTAACTTTCCTAATGCTGTGACCCTTTACTACAGCTCCTCATGTTGTGATGACCCCAACTATAAAATTATTTTCATCGCTACTTCATAACTATAATTTGCTATTGTTATAGTTATGTAAATATCTGATATGCAGGTGGTATTGGGTGACCCTGTGAAAGGGTTGTTCAATTCCCTAAAGGGGTTCCTTCCCACAATTTGAGAAGAACTGTTCTAAATGGACAATGTAACATGATTTAATCATGACCTTAGAGTGTAGCACTGAAAATATATAACATACCGGGCGTGGTGGCACATGCCTTTAATCCCAGCACTTGGGAGGCAGAGGCAGGCGAATTTCTGAGTTCAAGGCCAGCCTGGTTTACAAAGTGAGCTCCAGGACAGTCAGGGCTATACAGAGAAACCCTGTCTTAAAAAACCAAAAATAAAAAGAAAAGAAAATATATAACATATACTAAACAACTAAGCAAAGGCGGCAACTTTACATATATATACATAACAAGTTAAATAAACTCCGCAGAATAGCCCTATCGATACAGACATTTCTACGGGAAGCACTGGAGTGTCCAGTAATAACGATGCAAAATTGCATGTTATAACTCAGAAACCAAGCCCGGATTCAGCAAAAAAGCAGGCATTTACCATGTACCTACAACACAGAAAATGCATCCTTTAGAGTTCCAAGAACTGCTGTACATTCTACAGACCTATGTCTTCATGTTTCCCCTGCCTTACATGGGACAGTAAGCTAGGCACGGTAGTGCATGCCTGTAACCCTGACTCACCCAGGTGACTGAGGCAGGAGGATCCAGAGTATAGACTATAGGGCAAGATTTGGGGAGAGGAAGACTGAAACTAAATTGGTATTATTGGCTTTGACCTCAACAGAGCAACAGGAACTTACTTCAAACCCACGAGGTCCTCAAACTAGGCAGAAAACTGGTGTGGAGGATAAAAATCATGCTTTCATAAGCTATAATAATGAGGTAACAATCGCAGCAGCGATTCGAGACTAGCTTGGTATATAGACTGAGTTCCAGGACAGTCAGGACTACCCAGAGAAACCCTGTCTCCACAAACAACAATAACAACGTGATATAACAAACAAACTATATTTCCAATATAGACCAGAAAGTCTATATTGTGCTGGTTGAGTCTCATGGGCTTTCTTCCAAAAGGTAAATAAAACAAACAAACAAACAAGCAAACACCCAGTACAATAAAACCTTTACAGATGACAGCAGGAATAATAGACCAAACAACAGTAACAACCCAAATACTTGATGAGTTATGCTATGATCGCCTTCATGAAAGAACAAAGCAGCGGCGGGGACAGGATGGCTGCATGCAGTTGCTTTCTCATACACTCATCCATCCTCTACTCCACTGCTCAAAGAAATGGATTCATTACACCATATGGTTTCCAAGAAAGATGTGAAAAGAAAAGCAATCACCACATTCAAAGAAATCTTAATGGTTTATCTTTTGTGTTATAATGGATGTGAGGAAGGTGGATTCCTATTTTATGCACTGTTTTGCAAGTTGGTTAGTGTAGTGGTTAGTGGGGCGTTGAGGCTATGATCAAGCTCCACCCAGTGTGAAGGCAGCCTTCTCCCGGCTGCCTTTGGATCAAGATGCAGAACTCTCAGCTTCTCCAGCACCATGTCAGCAGCTGGCATGAGGCCATGCTTCCCACCATGATGATCATCAACTGAATTTCTGAAACTGTAAGCCATCACCCATTAAAGAATTGCCTTAGCCGGGCGTGGTGGCGCACACCTTTAATCCCAGCACTTGGGAGGCAGAGGCAGGTGGATTTCTGAGTTCAGGGCCAGCCTGGTCTACAGAGTGAGTTCCAGGACAGCCAGGGCGATACAGAGAAACCCTGTCTCGAAAAACAAAAACAAAAACAAAAAACAAACAATTGCCTTGGCCACAGCGTTTCTTCACAGCAATAAAACCCTGACTAAATTAGTACCACAGATTATCTTGTATCTTTCCCCACTGCAAACATACCAAGAGCTATCTCATTCTTCATAGCTGACTAGCATAAAGCTGCTTACATAAGCCCTTACTGATAAGCACACTGCTCCTCCCAAAAGCTCACTACCACCAGTAACAGGACAGATGTACAACACAGTTCAGTCTTTACAAACATTATACCTTCTGCCTTGACCTGAACTCACAGAAATCCATCTGTTGCTTTGAAGAACTAAATCCCAGCCTCTCTATTTTACCAAATGGAGACCCAGGAGCCAGACACAGTGGTGAAAGCCTGCCAGCTCAGAGAGCAGAGAAAGCACCCAGCTGACCTTCCTACTCTCTCAGAAGGAGCAAGTTCTTCCTTCTCCACCCTGTCTGAAATGCCCTTCTAACTCAACATTCCTCCATTCTCCTTCCTTGTGGTCACTCCCTGTTGGCTGGTTGCTTGCTCTGCCTCTTGACCTAGGATTGACTTTATTTAGCTCTTAAAGGTTTGTGCAAGGGCTAAGCCACACCACAACTACTTGTTTACAGTAAACAGGAAGCTCTAGGACCAAAAGCTGAGCCATACCAGTTCACAATCTCTGGGTCTACAATGTGATCAAATATCCTTCAACATCTGTTTCTGCCTCCCTAGTGCTGAGATTAACAGTGTGGGCAACCACACTGGGCTTAAAAATGACTTTCTAAAGCCAAGTATGACAGGTCTATATTCTCAGCTTCAGATATTTATTTATTACATTCCTCCTTACTTACATTTTTAGGGTATATTCCGTTAAAAGAAATTACTCCTTTAAATTGACTGTTGTTTTTTTTTTAATATTTATTTATTTATTTATTATATGTAAGTACACTGTGGCTGTCTTCAGACACTCCAGAAGAGAGCATCAGATTTTGTTAGGGATGGTTGTGAGCTACGATGTGGTTGCTGGGATCTGAACTCAGGACCTTTGGAAGAGCAGTCGACGATCTTAACTACTGAGCCATCTCACCAGCCGCCTGTTTTTTTTTTTTTTTAATTAGGTATTTTCCTCATTTACATTTCCAATGCTATCCCAAAAGTCCCCCATACCCTCCTCCCCCAACTCCCCTACCCACCCACTCCCACTTTTTGGCCCTGGCGTTCCCCTGTACTGGGGCATATAAAGTTTGCAAGTCCAATGGGTCTCTCTTTCCAGTGATGGCCGACTAGGCCATCTTTTGATTCATATGCAGCTAGAGTCAAGAGCTCCGGGGTACTGGTTAGTTCATAATCTTGTTCCACCTATAAGGTTGCAGATCCCTTTAGCTCCTTGGGTACTTTCTCTAGCTCCTCCATTGGGGGCCCTGTGATCTATCCAATAGCTGACTGTGAGCATCCACTTCTGTGTTTGCTAGGCCCCGGCAGACTGTTGTTTCTTAAATTCTTCTGTGGCAGCCAGAGCTACAGATAAACCCTGTCTCAAAAAATCCAAAACAGAGATAGAGAGATAGAGATAAATAGAGAGAGAGAGATAAACAGACATTCTGTACATTAACTTGGAAGACATTATTAGGTACAAAAACTTAAGATCTGCAAAACATCATGTGTCCCGTGGTCTCCCTTGACAAGAGAGGTAGACTCCCCACCTCATCTATCACAAAGCAGCTCTGATGTTTGAGATCACCATCTTCAATGTTCAAATGCCAGATTTACACTTTCTTTCTAAAAGGTACCTTTTACACTCATGTATGATGATTCAGAATACTTGATTTCTGCTTTATATTGTCTGTGCATCAGCAAGCTGTGCTGGAGTTACCTTCAGAGGAGGAGCCACTGACGTGACCTGCAAGTGCTCACTCCAGGCAGATCAGCCTCAGCACACTCTCAAGCATGGGACAAAAAGACTGACTGTTAGCAGAACTGACATGCTCAGTCTCAAGATTCTAGATCAGCCTGGAGCTAGGTGCTTTTACCTGGCTCTGAGCAAAAGACCAGTCTAGTCTAAAACACCCACTAATATCTCTGAATTCCTACAGTCTTGACCCCTAAAGCACTCTGGTAATTTCTACATGAAAACCTTGCCCTCCCAGCCATGCCAGCACTGCCCTACCATGCTCAGGTAAGCACTAACTAAGAGTGCACAGTATCATTACATCTACTCAGAGTCTGTCCTATCTATCAACAGAGTACAGCAAACCCCAGACGAGCTTCATGATCATCGTCTATTTTTTCATCAAGAGTGCAATACTCTGGTGCTTTAGAGAGATTTGATTATGACAGGCTTTGAAAACACAGGGTAGAAATCTTGGCATATGGAGAGAAATCTTTGGAATGTTGGGCCTGGGGTGTAAAGTAGCAGATGGAGCAGTCTGGAGGTGAGAGGAGCCCTGCTCACCAGCAATCATCACACAGTGGCAGGTAGACAAGCCTGGGGTACTGGCTCTTCTGGCTATACTTTAGATAACTCATTAAAATGTTTGTGACCTTTTAGACACATCTCAAATCTCTCTATGAAAATTGAAACTTTCTTTCCTGTTTTACACATGCTGTTTTATTTACACATAGAAAACACAGTTAAGGTCGTCCACCACCTCTGAGCCTGGTTCCTCATCTTTAAAATAAATTCAAATTTTGAGAGGGCATAGTGTGACAAAAAATAGGATAGCCTTTTATAAATTCTAAAAGGTATGATTACCGAAAAAAAAAAAGCTGTGTTTTCTCAGCAACTCTGTATCGGCTGCTGGAATATCATTAAAAGCTGTATGGGATATTAAAAGCTGTATGGGATATTAAAAGCTGTATGGGATATTAAAAGCTGTATGGGATAGTAGCTAGGGGTCTAGAAGGACAAACTCATACAGTAAAAAAAGACTGATATCTTCAGCTTCAGCTGCCTATAGTACTGAACTCTCAAGACAAGAGAGTTCTTTTCCATTATAACCAAAGCTTTCTAGGTCTTCCTGTAACTAAATCTCTACAATACTGGCTGCATTTATCTACAGTCAACAACAAAACTGTATTAGCAGCATCAGTTGAGATGCCTCTGAGGTTAAAAGCTCCGTCTGCTCTTCCAGATGATCCAGGTCCGAGTCCCAGCACTCACTCAGTGGCTCACAGTCAGAGGATTTCACACCTTTTCTGACCTCTGAGGCCAGCAGGCACGCACAAGGTGCACAAACATACATTCTGGCAAAATACCTATACACATATGAAAAATAATTTTTAGAGAAAAGTCTTACAAATATATATTCTTTCCTGTTCAGCCAGTCATCTGATACCCCGGAAACCATTTCCACAGGACATAGACAACCAAAAAGATACTGGGGGAAAAACAGAGGCATCTAAATGCACTTTTGCCATGCATTTCCCTTGAAACCTATGGTAACATCTAAACTTTTTCCTTATCCCCTAAACCCAGCTCAATTTCCACAGTCCTATATTTCTGCTTCTGAGTAAAAGATACAACCATGTATTTCTAAATCATTGGTGAAGAGAACAACTGTTCCTAAGAAACGCTGAAGCCTCATCGTATCATATGGCCAGAAAATGGTCTTTCTTTCTCTCTATTGCACACTAGGAAAACCCTGGCTTCTAACACATCAGGCAGACCCCCAGCTGCCCAGATCAACTTTCCAACTCCCAGTCATCTACCTACCATGAAGCAATCAACAAGTGTTTCCTGGATTTGAGGAAAGAGATTACACAACCTGACAGTTTTCTATTGTGTAACAGTGCTATTTTGAGAGTTAGGTAAAGAATAATCCAGAAGAATTGGGCTCCTGTTAAGACAGCATAAACATCCAGCAGTACGGGACACAGGGACTCTGCTGGAAGAACTGCTTCCCACCTCAGGGATGACAAGCAGAAATATGCTCCTCTCTGTTCCTATGAACAGGGGGGTTAAAGTTCAGATGGAAGAGAAGAAAACAGCTGCTGCTTTAAACAAGAGACAGGCGGAGAGGAGACTGACAGCATCCTGGACAAAAAGAAAAAAAATATAAGAAGTGTTTCTATGTCTGTTGAATTCACACCATCCCCAACAGTATCTAAAGACACCTCAGCTGGGTTTTACGGCTAATGCCTACAACCCCAGAACCCCAGCACTTGGCAGGCTGAGATGGGAGGATTACCCAAATTCAAGACTAGCCTGGGCTACATAGTGCCAGGTCATCCCCCAAAACCAAAACGACATGACACAAAGTTCTTCCGAATAACCTCATTTTGACACTGACTACTTCATTATCTAGTTTTCCCTGAGCTGCCACCTCTTCAGCTAGTCTAGGTTAACCCAGGGTGCAATGGTGCTGTGAGGCTCCAGGCTTTATTTCCAGTCAGAGAGAGGTTTCCATGAAGTAAAAGTAAAAGGAGTTGAAAGGCAAGCAGACTGCAGAATTATTTATAAATGAGACAGTAGCACAAGCAACCTTTGCTCTTGAAGTTCAAGGGCTGCCAGGATGAGTTAAATGCTTGAGAGCAGGGCAGCCTTCCTCCTCAGCAATTTACTAGGGGAGTTGAGCCATGTACTGACATCCAACTGGAGCTCTAAAAAGTGGCTAGCTCTCGGGTCTGAAGAGATTCTTTCATCCTATTAGACACTGGGTAATGTTCTGGAAAGAAGGCTGACAAATAGCTTCTGAAGGCACGCATAGTTCAGGAAAGGGGAGGATGAGTGACCACTGTGGTGGTCCTCTAAGGTGTAAATGGCTGAGATACTTACTTGTTCTTCATTTTTCTGCTTTGTTAGGAAAATAGATACACTATAAGAGCATCCCTCTCCAGAAAACTCATCTTAATACTCAGAGTTAGCCACAACTTCCTATGTAAGATTGTGCTTCTGAGTTTGCAATGCTGGGGGGTCAGAGGAAGGCTTTGCACATACATACCAGGTAAACATTAGCCACACTTACAGCACTGTTTGGAAAGGAGCACCTACCTCCTTGACCATGCTTATGAGCTATGCCTGTATCACTGAGCTGATGATATGACAGAACAAGAAGCTGTGCCTTCAGGGAAAGACAATTTGGATGCTGGCGTTTTACTCGAATAACATTACACATGTAGGAGGCATTATCCCACCGCAAAATGCACCAAGTGCCGAGGCAGCAATGATGGAGAGTCTTTCAGGGAAGATCAGAAGGGACATTTAACTTCAGGTGAGCATGCTTGATGTCCACCAAGAGATAATAATAAAAATGTACTGCATATGCACGGTGGAATTTTATTCGGCCACAAATAAAATGAAATTATCAGGAAAATAGATGGAATGTAGTATTAAATGAGTTAACACTGGTTCACAAAGACTAATACAACATATTCTCACTCATATACAGACCCTAGTTTCCCTGTCTGTCTCTGTCTCTGTCTCTGTCTGTCTCTGTGAATTACTTCCGGCTCAGACCAGAAAACTGGAAAGGAGTCCACGGGGTTGGGGGCAAAAGAGGCTTTAGGAAATGCAGTGGAGGGTGACAAAGCTCATGATATGACCTATGATCGTGGAAGAATATTAATAACAGAAAGGTTCAAGTATAAGGGAGAAGGAATATGGGTAAGGGAGGAAAAACCAAAACTAAGTAGGCAAGAGGTAAAATAAGTAGGCAGTATTATAACTGCAGTCGAAAGCAAGAGAAGGGTGTAAGTAACAGGTTGATGTGATCTTGCCTACTTTTCTAAAGGTGAAAAATCAAGGGTGGCTATGTATGCATATTAGACAGGATTACATGTGACTACATAGACCTGGTGGTTGTGAGCCACCATGTGGTTGCTGGGATTTGAACTCAGGACCTTCGGAAGAGAAGTCAGTGCTCTTACCTGCTGAGCCATTTCTCCAGCCCCCAATCTAGGAATGAGGGATGGTAAACAGACAGACTCAAGATATTCTCTGGGGTTGAACTGAATTAAACTGGCTGCTGCCTTGAGTTAGAGAAAAAAAGTAAAGTTCAAAAAAACTCAGACTTTTGGCTTTAGTAACCAGTGGATTGTAAGTAATAACAAAAGGAGTCTTAGGGCTAGCAGCCTTTGGATGAAGACATAGAACTCTCAGCTCCTCCTGCGCCATGCCTTCCTGGATACTGCCATGCTCCCACCTTGATGATAATGGACTGAACCTCTAAATCTGTAAGCCAGCCCCAATTAAATGTTGTTTTTTATAAGACTTGCCTTGGTCATGGTGTCTGTTCACAGCAGTAAAACCCTAACTAAGACAGAAGTTACCTGTGTAACATGTTAATTACACTCACAAGAAGGGGATGGGAAGCAATAATCCTCTTGGAGATTAAACTGCATAACGAGGAAAGGCTCAGATTTAGGTGAAACTTTGAAGAGATAGAATCTGCTGATGAGATCAGATATGGTTGCTTACTGAAGGTTTTTTCAGTCTGAATAAAAGGAGGGTATTGCAATTTACTGTATTGAGATGATGTGAAAAACACATTTATTAATATAAAACTAGGAGTTCAGATTGCCACGTTAAAATAGTGATTACTACAAGGCTTGAGAGATGGCTCAGCCGTTAAGAGCACTGACTGCTCTTCCAGAGGTCCTGAGTTCAATTCCCAGCAACCATATGGTGGCTCACAACATCTGTAATGGGATCTGATGCCCTCTTCTGCTGTGTCTGAAGAGAGTGACAGTGTACTCACATACATTAAATAAATAAATCCTTTTTTAAAAAAATTTTAAAAAATAGTGATTACAATCACAAACAGGAGACAAAAGGAGTTAAAGTCAAACACAGATACTGGATAGCATGCTCATCTGGGTTGGGTATTCAAGAGTGGCAGTCTTCAAGCCAAGCGTGGTGGCGCACGCCTTTAATCCCAGCACTCAGGAGGCAGAGGCAGGCGGATTTCTGAGTTCAAGGCCAGCCTGGTCTACAAAGTGAGTTCCAGGATAGCCAGGGCTATACAGAGAAACCCTGCCGCAAACACCCCCCCCCCCCAAAAAAAAGTGGCAGTCTTCAGCATCTAGATAGTACTGAAATTACAAGAATAAAAATAGGAAAATGTGGGCTGGAGAGATGGCTCAGTGGTTAAGAGCACTGACTGCTATACCGAAGGTCCTGAGTTCAATTCCCAGCAACCACATGGTGGCTCACAACCATCCGTAATGAGATCTGGCGCCCTCTTCTGGTGTGTCTGAAGACAGCAACAGTGTACTCATATACATAAAATAAATAAATCTTTAAAAAAATAGGAAAATGTAGAAGCTAAATATTTCATAAGACATTTCAATGAGACATTCCTATCTCCTACTTGTTTTTTCTTAAAACAAAACTGGTTTAACTTTTAGAGCTATAACGTACTAAAATCATCATGTGGATCCATAAAACAGCAATGAACTTAAAAAGATGTTGTTACACCAATATTTTCAGAAGAAAAAGAAATGAGCCCCATTCATGATCACAGGAATAATGGGCACTAAAACAACCCCAAAATTTACATGTTGCATAGTCTTGCAGTTAAATGCACCCGTATATGGATCCAGGATGTCTGGGTTTTAATTGTTTGGGGCCTTGGGACAAGGCATTTACTTTGTATAAGTCTCCTCAAGTAATCGGCGGGCAATAACTTGCATGGGTTGTTGTAAAAGAATAAATGCGGGCTGGTGAGATGGCTCAGTGGGTAAGAGCACCCGACTGCTCTTCCGAAGGTCCAGAGTTCAAATCCCAGCAACCACATGGTGGCTCACAACCATCTGTAATGAGATCTGGCGCCCTCTTCTGGAGGGTCTGAAGACAGCTACAGTGTACTTACATATAATAAATAAATAAATCTTTAAAAAAAAAAAAAAAAAAGAATAAATGCTTCAAATTTAGGACTAAAAAATTGTTTTATCTGGACATAATAGCACACACACTTTTCCCAGCGCTCAGGAAGCAGAGGCAGAAGGATCTCTCCGAGTTCCAGGCAAGTCTTATTTATATAGTGAGTTCCAGGCCACCCAGAGAGAACTACATAATGAGACACTCCAAGGGTTGAACTGCGCACTCCAGTTCATGTCTCAAACACACATACTAAAAAGTTACCTATTTTATTATTGTTGAAACTACATTGTTGAAACAAAAGTTAGGAGACAAAGATTCTTCAGCTAAGCATTCATTTTTCTAACTATCTTAATTCAAAAGACAGCCAAAATATTTCCTTAAACGCAGTTCTTTTAACTAAGGACTTGCAACTCAAAAAACACAGGCCCGTATCCCCAGTGACAAAATCAACTTTGGGGTTACAGAAGGAAGCAACCTAGTCCTGGTCCTCGTTCACAAAGAGCTGTATCCACCTGTGACACAGACAACCAAGGCTCAAGCCCTCCTAACCAATTTAGTTCTCTGCGGATTCCTTCTATAAAACGTATTTATATCTGAAGACGGGAAAAGGTAAAACCACGCTTCTGAATGGGAGAACTAAGACTCCTCTACACAGACTTCTCCAGAAGGACTGTATTTCCTTTCCCCCAAGTACCCAAGAGGACCCTAGAGAAACTCTGGTGGGTGGTGGGGAACAGCAACCTACGTTCACCTGGCACCCACCCCCACCCTGCCATTGGCAACAAAGCGCCGGCGCAGAGCAGCTCCATTCTCTTTTCCACACTCGCAGGGCTCCTGGGCCCGGCCTAGGGTGTCCAGCCTCCAGCCTCTGGTGGCTGGGCCAGAGGAATCAGAGAAGCAGAAACAATAGGGCCGTGCCGGCCGCCGTACCTCTCCCGGTCGCGGCCGTCGAAATAGACGAAATCACCGCTCTGGACGCACTTGGCGCAAGTCAACCGCCGGCGAGTGGTGTTGCACAGAGGACACCGCTCAACAGCCACGTAAAGGCCCTCGGCGTCGTCCACCGAGTCCACCAGGTCCCGTGCTAGCGCCCGCGGCCCAAAACCAGGAGCCTCGGGCGTCCAAGATCCCTTCCCACTGGGAGACGCCATGATGATCTGAGCTCAGGGCCAGTCACGTGGGATTTTGTTTTCATCCAGGTGCATCCTGGGCTCGGAGGCGGGGCCTGAGGGCCGGGGCGGGAACGGGGGCGGTCCAGAGGTGGGGGCTGGAGCTCAGAGGCGGAGAATCTAGGAATGAGGGATCTTCTTGTCCTACTTCCCACACTCCTTGGCGGCTGCGCAGTTCAACCCTTGGAGTGGCGCCAAACGAAGCCTCTACGTTATGCAAAATATAGTAATAAGTGCCCAAGCATTCTCAGTGAAGGTGCGGGAACAGAACAAGGGAATTCATTTCATTCATTAAGGTTACTTTTAGGTTTTGGGCTAAAACTGCAAGGAGCAAGGTTGGGAGAGTTGGATCTCAAACTAACTGAAGTTTGACTCACCTTCCTCCTTAAAAGCTGTGGAATTTGAAGAAAATCTTTTAACGCCTCTGCCCGACTTTGTCTTGGTTCGGGGATATAATTGCTATACCTCCATAACCTGAGAGGGTTGAGCAAAAACCTCCCATAGCAGGCTAACACTCCCAACATCAGTAAAAAAACAAACAAACTGAAGGTGTAAATCAAAGATAAATGTGGCGGGGGGGGGGGGATCTTTTCTTTTTCTCTCTCTCTCTTTTTTTTTTTTGGTTTTTCGAGACAGGGTTTCTCTGTGTAGCCCTGGCTGTCCTGGAACTCACTCTGTAGACCAGGCTGACCTCGAACTCAGAAATCTGCCTGCCTCTGCCTCCCAAGTGTTGGGATTAAAGGCGTGCGCCACCACGCCCGGCGATAAATGTTTTTGAAATCAGGTTTTAATGGATAGTGCTTCTACGTAGCCTCCATTTCCCTCGAGTTCCAGTCCTCCTGTGGCAGCCACGTGAGCTAACAGATTAGAAGCGTGTAATCACAGAAATCTAGCTGTAAGCACAGCCAGAAAACTGAGTTCTATTGGTTTCGGTCCTTCCCTATCCTCTGGGTCACGTTCTAAGAGAATTTGAACTCCATAGTTAGGATTTCCTCCTAAGATTCTTCAGAAAGGATTTTCTCTTAGCGCGGGTGTAGCAGCAGCTGCTCTGGTCAGGCAGCGGTGGGGTCGATGGCTAGTGGAGTGCAGCGTTCGCCGGTGGTCGCGATGAGTTTACCCCTCAATCCCAAGACTTTTCTCAATGGACTGACAGGGAAGCCAGTGATGGTGAAACTTTTTTTTTTTTAAGATTTATTTATTTATTATATGTAAGTACACTGTAGCTGTCTTCAGACACTCCAGAAGAGGGCGCCAGATCTCGTTACGGATGGTTGTGAGCCACCATGTGGTTGCTGGGATTTGAACTCTGGACCTTCGGAAGAGCAGTCGGGTGCTCTTACCCACTGAGCCATCTCACCAGCCCGATGGTGAAACTTAAGTGGGGCATGGAGTACCTGGTCTCCATGGATGGCTACATGAACATGCAGCTTGCAAATACAGAAGAATACATAGATGGGGAGTTGTCTGGACATCTAGGTGAAGTTCTAATAAGGTGTAATAATGTCCTCTACATCAGAGGCGTTGAAGAAGAAGAGGAAGATGGGGAAATGAGAGAATAGCATTTTGGAGGATTATATATATATATATATTCTATACAATAAAGATTTGGGTTTTTTTTTTTTTTTCAAAAAAAAAAAAAAAAGATCCTTCAGAAAGAGGAGGTTTATATCAGAAAAAAATTTTTGATATGCCTCTAAACCATAGAAGGGAACAGAAGTGAGGCTGCAGGTCCAGTTGAACCAATGATTCTCAAGGATGGTTTCATCAGGGTGTCCACCAATGGAAGCTCTGAACTCTCTTCTCCCAAGTCACACTGCCAGCACTCAGAGCTGCCTGCTGGGTACCAACTGATGTTTTCCTCACACTCCACTGCTGGGTACCAACTGATGTTTTCCTCACACTCCACTGAAGTCTGCCTTAGTAAGGACAGGGTCAGTAGCCATGTAGGGCCTAGAGCCTGGGTTATAGGAGCCAGTTGCCTGTAATCAAAAGTTGGTGACTACAACCTGGCTAACTTTGCCCCTTCTCCAGGGTCTGTTTAAATACAATTGGGATTAGAAAAGTAATTAAAAAAAAAAAAAACAAGCCAGGGCTACACAGAGAAACCCTGTCTTGAAAAACCAAAAAAAAAAAAAAAAGAAAAAAAAAATCAAACTCCCTGTATCATTTTCCAAATTGTTTTCCCTAAACTTGAACAGTTTTTGAAAGTTTAAAATTGGCTAGACCATGTTTTTAAAACAAGGCAAAACCCAAACAAAAACAATAACCTTTTAGTATGTGAATAACTTGAAATATCTGGAGTCATAAGACCCATCCTTCAGAGATACAGAGCTAGAAAGGAATCCAGAAGGAAATATGACAGTGGTTACCTGATTTAGCTCCAGGCCTAATGAGGGAGAAGATCCAAAAGGAGGACCAACCAGAACTCAGGATCATGGATGAGCTGTACAGCTTTTATTAAAGATTAACACAAGCTGGGCGTGGTGGTGCACGCCTTTAATCCCAGCACTTGGGAGGCAGAGGCAGGCACATTTCTGAGTTCGAGGCCAGCCTGGTCTACAGAGTGAGTTCCAGGACAGCCAGGGCTATACAGAGAAACCCTGTCTCAAAAAAACCAAAAAACAAACAAACAAACAAAATGTGCTTGCTATCTCTTTCTGAGACAGGGTTGGGATGTGGAATAATCAAAGGGAACCTGGAGTAAAGACTGAATTGATAAGTTAATGAAAAACTGGGTATTTGGTCTGCAAAACATGAGCTATCCAGAGAGTTTTTAGAATAGCAAGAGAAAGCTGTCTAGAGGGGAACACAGGCTGCCAACTTGTAACCCACAATTTGACCTGAGTCATTTGTCTCACCACTCTCAAACACCCCTTCTCTTAGGAACACCCTCTGTAAGCCAAGGCTAGCCCTTGACATGCTAGTAATTAGGAGGAAATGAGAGTACTATTATGTGACTTGTTTAAAACATAGTCACATAATTCATGGTCCAAAACCCATTCCTCAGACTGGAAAGATGGCTCAGTAGTTAAGAGCACTGATTGCTCTTCCAGGGGTTCTGAGTTCAATTCCCAGCAATCACATGGTGGCTCAAGATGCATTGTAATGAGATCTGATGCCCTCTTCTGGTGTGTCTGAAGACAGTTACAGTGTACTTATAAATGAAATAAATAAACCTTTAAAAACAAACAAACAAAAACCTATTCCTCTATATGATGCCAGCAGAGACCTAACTATTTACTCTTTGGTACTTTGCAGATAATGTTAACCAACCCCTGCCTTTGAACACAGTATAGTTTTATTAAAAGACTGCCTGAAGACCTGAAGAGTTTGACAATGGTTGGGAGATAAGCAGAGGATAAGAAAATACAACTGGCCGGGCGTGGTGGCGCACGCCTTTAATCCCAGCACTCGGGAGGCAGAGGCAGGCGGATTTCTGAGTTCGAGGCCAGCCTGGGCTACAGAGTGAGTTCCAGGACAGCCACGACTACACAGAGAAACCCTGTCTCGAAAAACAAAAAAAAAAAAAAAAAAGAAAATACAACTGTTTTAAAAGTAATGGCTCATGGAGAACAGAAAGAAGGAAAACAAGACTGTGATTGATATATATGGAGAGAGAGAGAGAGAGAGATCCTTTAATCTATTTCTTTACCCACCATTCCAGTTTCCAGCACAGCTTCTTCAAATATTTCTCCCAACTGCTCTTCCCTCAGTTCCCCAACAGTCTGATTACACAACCCCTTCTCCCTGTTTTCCCAGTACTAGTGACTCCAAACTATAATAACTCCCATAGCCTATCTACTCAGCTTCTCCTGGCTCAACTGTCTCCACCAACTGCCTGTCCTCTCTACTAGCCCAATTCTGTACTAACTGCCTTCTCTTCTCTCACTCTGCTAGCCCAATTCACTTTCTCTCAACACTGAAGGTCACAGGGTCAAGCAGTTTACTAATAGGTAAGAGTCCTTTTTTTTTTTTAAGATTTACTTTATGTATATACATATACTGTCACTTTCTTCACATGCACCAGAAGAGGGCATCAGATCCCATTACAGATGGTTGTGAGCCATCATATGGTTGCTGGGGATTGAACTCAGGACCTTTAGAAGGTCAGTTAGTACTTGTAGTGGCTATTCCTGGTTGTCAACTTGACTATATTTGGAATGAACTACAATCCAGAATTGGAAGGCTCACCAGTGACCCTTATCTGGAGGCTTGGAGATAGAAGTTTCTGATCTGGATCTTGGTATGGAGATCTTGAGGCATAGTGGCTATGGATTCCAGAAGATTAAATCTCCGAGTTCAAGGTCATCCGGGATTAAATGTGTGGTGGAACACACCTTTAATCTGGGCTATACCTTCTGATGGAAAGAATATAAGGACATTGGAGGAAGGGAGTCTTGCTCTTGCTCCTTCGCCTGCTTGCTGTGTGAGACTGAGTAACTGCTAGATCCTTGGACTTCCATTCACAGCTGTGACTGAACCATTGTTGGGAATTGGGCTGCAGACTATAAGTCATCAATAACTTCCTTTATTATATAGAGACTACCCATAAGTTCTGTGACTCTAGAGAACTCTAACTAATACAGTACTCTTAACTGATAAGCCATCTCCCCAGCCCGCAGCTAAGAATTCTTAAAGGAGCTGGGCATGGTGGCCCACGCCTTTAATCCCAGCTCTCCAGAGGAAGAGGCAGGTGGATTTTTGAGTTCAAGGCCAGCCTGCTCTACAAAGTGAGTTCCAGGACAGCCAGGGCTACACAGAGAAACCCTGTCTCAAAAAAACAAAAACAAACAAAAAAGAATTCTGAATTCTTAAAGGGCCAGTTGACTAGCTCCTGGGAATCCTTTAAAGGTCCAGGTGCACACTAGAGTGGTGTACTAGGATATATCAAAACTTCATGTTTAGAGGGTGAACCAAACCTCTGCAACCAATAAAACTGTAGCAGTTCTTGGTGGACCTCTAGCAAGGAGGGGACTCTTCCAAAGGGTATGGAGATTGATCCAGTGCGTCGGGGCCTGCAATGGGGCAGAGTCAACCCCGAATCTCTCTCTCTTAAAGATTTATTTAATGTATATGCGCACACTGTAGCTGTCTTCACATACACCAGAAGAGTGTATTGGATCCCATTACAGATGGTTGTAAGCCACCATGTGGTTGCTGGGAATTGAACTCAGGACCTTTGGAAGAACAGTCAGTGCTCTTAACCTCTGAGTCATCTCTCCAGCCCCACGACCCTGAATCTCTCAAGCACACACTTTTTATTCAGTTTAAGGGTAGGCCTTGATAACAACCTGGGTTGGTTTAAGCCCATTGTTGGCCCAAACTGACCTTTTCATTCCCCGATTTAGAAATGGTAATTAGCCTCTCCCTTCCGGAGAGGCAAGTGTTTCAAGACTTTCCCTAAGCAACATTGAAGGTCCCAGGTGAGGTGAGGTCTTAGTCAGCAGAAGAGGGAACTGAAACATTCTTGGTCATTAATGCACCTGCCTTGCAGTGGGGGCTTCCTTGTAAAGCTTGTTTTGCTGGGTCTTTCTTTTTTTTTTTTTAAGATTTATTTATTTATTTATTTATTTATTTATTTATTTATTTATTTATTTAATGTAAGTACACTGTAGCTGTCTTCAGACACTCCAGAAGAGGGAGTCAGATCTCGTTATGGATGGTTGTGAGCCACCATGTGGTTGCTGGGATTTGAACTCCAGACCTTAGGAAGAGCAGTCGGGTGCTCTTACCCACTGAGCCATCTCACCAGCCCTTGCTGGGTCTTTCTGGGAATGGAGTGTTCGTCACAACCTTACAACCTTCTAGCAGAAGGTCCCCAGCGTGCTACTCTAGCAAGGTCTTTCAGCGGTCATCTTTTGTTCTCTAAGGTCACACATTCCCACAGGTCTACTTCCAAAACCTTCTTCAACAGTGACAAGCACAATGAATTCCTGATTAGAGATGTGCTGCTTACTCTGTGTGTCTGTAAATAAAGGAGAGTGAAGGAAAGAAAGGGAGAGGAACCCTTCAGTAGAGACTAAATCTCAAAAACACCCAGTGGTTTCTTGGACAGTTCAACCTTAAGTCATCTTCCAGCCTCACACACCACCTCACCCCTGACCTCTGACCCCTGACCTCTCCACATCCACAATAACACTAAGTACCCTCCCTGTTCAGAGTCCCATAGCACAGAGTGGTCTTTGCTCCGTAGCCATGACTATAGTTCATAACAATCATTGACAGATTGTCTTTATTTTAGTCAGTGAAATCCACATGGGTAAGGGACTAAGGCTGTAGTCACCTAGCATCTATGACACAGTACTCACCTAGAATTTAGTCCCTGCGTTTTAGTTGGTTGACAGGTATTTATCCACATGTTTTTGAAGTAAAAAAAAAAAAAGGGCAACTGCTCATAGTAAGCTATAAAGAAGACTGTGACATAGACTGATAGAGAAGGTAGCAAGGGAGAGGCTGGGATAGTGACGTAGCTCTGTGGCAGAGCACTTGCCTAAGAGATGTGAGGCCCTGGGCCCACCCCCCTGGACATAACTATCTATATTTATTGTGGTTTGAATATGCTTGGCCCAGGGAGCAGCGCTATTAGGAGGTATGGCTTTGTTGGAGGAGGTGTGTCACTGTGGGTGTGGGCTTTTAGACCCTCATGCTAGCTGCCTAGACAACAGTCTTCTGGCAGCCGTCTGATCGAGATGTAGAATACTCAGCTCCTCCTGAGCCATGTCTGCCTGGATGCTGCCATGATTCCTGCCATGATGATAATGGACTGAAGCTTTGAACTTGTAAACCAGCCTCAGTTAAATATTGTCCCTTATACGAGTCGCCTTGGGAGCTGGAGAGATGGCTTAGTGGCTAAAAGCACTGACTGCTCTTCCAAAGGTCCTGAGTTCAATTCCCAGCAACCACATGGTGGCTCACAACCATCTGTAATGGGGTCTGATGCCTTCTTCTGGTGTATGTGAAGACAGCTACAGTGTATTCATATACATAAAATAAATAAATAAATCTAAAAACAAAAAACGAGTTGCCTTGGGCCTTTTTTCTCTCTTCATCTCTGATGTCCCTTTGCCCCCTTCCACCACAATAAACCTCTCTCACGAGGAACTTAAAAAAAAAAAAAAAAAAAAAAAAAAGAGTTGCCTTGGTCATGGTGTCTCTTCTCAGCAATGGAAACTCTAAGACACTTAAAAACCCAGTGAAAAGGTCCAGCTCAGGAACTTTGGGAAGGTCATGGAACATTTGGCCCTCTGGAAGGGAGAGGCTAATTAACATTCCTCAGACCACAGGGTGGGAACCGACCTACCAGTGGGGACACATTCCACAGGACTGGACCACTGCCCACCTTCAGGCAAGGGAAGTCCTTGTCACCTCATTCCCTAACGACCAATCAGTTTAAAGGGTGCACTGTTCCACCAAGCAGATTGTGCCTAGTTGCTGATGCTCTATTCCGCCCCTGGAAACCATATAAAAACTCGCCCTAATGGGCACCAGGGGTCGCCACCTGTCCTTCTGGTCTGGGACTACCTTAGTGCACTGGAACAATAAATTCCTCTTGCTTTTTGCATCGATGCCAGCTCCACGTGGTTCACTCAGGGGGTCCCTGGTAAGCTAAGGCTCTCCGCTGGAGTCTTACGCTAGCACTCAGGAGCTGAGGCAAGAGGACTGCCTAAGTTACATAGCCAGACCTGATTTCAAACCTAAACACAGAGCAAGGGTATACCTTCATTAGATGTTGAAATGCAAATTTCACACCCTAAATTAAGTGAATTTAAGGTTTTAACATAAGACACACTTGACCTGATCATGTATGATGTATGAGTGTCATGTTTCCCACAAGACATTTAAAGAGTTGAAAAGAAACCTCTTTCTCTGCTGAGAACAGTATCCTCACGGCCCCCAATGTGAGGAACACACACGAGACTAGAAACCCATATCTTGTGGAAGAGTCCCCGTCAGAGAGCATCTGAGGGATGCCAGAAGGAGACCAGAAACAATCTCTTGAGCACAAAGTGCAGCTTCCAGCCAGACAACACAAAGACGGCTGAGTTCATAGAATAGGCCAGCTGGGAACAGGAGATTGGCGTGGGCCGCTTCAAGCTGTGCAGGCAGGTAGCTGACTCTGATCTTGCCCTCTGACAGTTTTGCTTTTCAGAGGGTTAAAATGGTGACAAGCGACCTTTACTATCAACTCTAATACACCTGTGTGCTGGTGAGAAAGGAAGGGAAAGCAGCAGGAGGAACTGCACTCAACACATTGAGGAGCCTCGAGTGGTCTGAGAGGAGAGCCGGAAGCAGTCTGAGGCAGCCATGGAGCTCAGCGTGTTCTGAGAACGGAGGATGGAGGTCTGTGGCTCAAGAATCTGGAAGATAAGAAGGCTGTATTCATTGTTTGTTTGTTTGTTTGTTTTGAGACAGGGTTTCTCTGTATAGCCCTGGCTGTCCTGTAACTCACTCTGTAGACCAGGCTGCCCTCGAACTCTTGAAATCAGAAATCTGCCTGCCTCTACCTCCCAAGTGCTGAGATTAAAGGCCTGCACCATCACTGCCTGGCTTGTATTCACATTTTTTTAAAAATGGAAGGTGTACAGGAGATATGTACAGGAACGTGATGGAGAGATGGCTCAGCAGTTAAGAGCATCTGCTATTGGACCCAGTTTCAATTCCCAGTATGTACGTGGCAGCTCACAACAGTCTGTAATTCTAGCTCCTGGGGATCTGGCACCCTCACACAAACATACATGCAAGAAAAACACCAGTGCACCAGTGCACGTAAAGTAAAAATAAACAATTAAAAAATATGAAACATGTATTGTGAGTTTACAAACTATCCCTACCTACCTAGGTTTGAAGAAAAAAACATGGGAGAGGTGTTGTATATTGCACCAGGAGGGGATAGAGCTGCCCACAGAGCTCAAACTTCTGGAAAAAAAAAATTGCCAGATCATATTGGAAGAGGGGAAAAAAAGAAACACACGCACACACACACACACACACACACAGAGAGAGAGAGAGAGAGAGAGAGAGAGAGAGAGAGAGAGAGAGAGAGAGAGAGAGAGTATGGTCCACATTAAATCTCAGAGTGAATTGTAGTTTAGCAGTAAGAAAAGACCAGCCACTTTCACCTTCTGTTGGGATGGGGTGGGGTTGTAAAGGGAAGCAAACGGAGTCCCTCCCACTGTCCCTACCCTCTTGATTGAACAGACTCACTGTTCGTTCTCCCAGGAGGTTAAAGGTTGAAATGAAAAGACTTAACTGATCAAGGCTGTAAAAGCATCTTCCATCCTGAATTTGCTCCGGTACTTTGGACCAGGTGTGTATCCAGGAGTAGAGGGTGTGGTGCTGTTCTCTAAAGCCTGAGCTGCCCTCGCTGAGGGCTGAGCTGAGAAGAGGGAACCACTCTGGCTGTGGGGACAAACAGGATTCAAGAGGCTAGAAAGGTTAGAATGCTCCCCTGGCATGGGGATATGGTAAAGACAGCATTGTTGTGGCAGTTATAGCTGCACAAAGGCTCCCAAATATATACAACTCCTGGGGTAGTCTGTGACAGACTTGACCATGCTGCTGTTGGCAGAATGTGGACTTAGAACTCTGGACTAGAAAAAGCGGTTAAACCCTTTAATTGAGACTTAATGGGCATATACCCCTTAATGGACCTCCATGAGCATGGAGAACAGAGGTACTGAGAGCAATGTAGACTATGACAATGTGGCTCACGAGGTCTCAGAGGAGAAGAATACTGCTTACATGGCCTAGAGACCATTCTTGTGATATTTTGAAGGATGTGGCTTCTTTCTGCCCTTGCCCAAAAAAATCTGCCTGGGGTTAAACTGAAGCGTTTTGGATTAATGGCAGCAGCAGAGGAAATTTCAAGACAGGCTGGTATTGACTCTTGTGTGGTGTTTGCTGGCTACTCTTACACAGATCTATAATGAAAAGAAGCAAGCTGATCAAGGAAAGATAAAAAATGTATAGGAGGAGAAAAAGAAAAAGAAAAAAAAAAGCTGGGCGTGGTGGCGCACGCCTTTAATCCCAGCACTCAGGAGGCAGAGGCTGAGGCAGAGGCAGAGGCAGGCGGATTTCTGAGTTCGAGGCCAGCCTAGTCTACAGAGTGAGTTCCAGGACAGCCTGGGCTACACAGAGAAATCCTGTCTTGAAAAACCAAAAGAGAGAGAGAGAGAGAGAGAGAGAGAGAGAGAGAGAGAAAGTTTAAAGAAAAGCCAAATGCTACACCAAATGAAAGGAGTGGTGACCTCAGGATAAGACCCCACCCAGCTAAGCTTCTAACTTGTAAAAAGTAATTAAATAAAATCATAAGCAATGAAGAAAATGGTCAGCAGCAGAACCAGGGAGCCTTGTGCCAACCCCAGCAAACAGCAGGACTTGGCAGCTTTGCTGTAGAGTTAAAGATTCAAGGGGTTATGGAATCTTCCATCATGGCTAAGAAGAACCACTGAGGTCAGGCATGTGTCAGGAGTGTCCTTTCATGGAGGCTCAGAGAGGCCATTTTGTGCGTCTGAGAGGGTGAGGCCTAGATTACCCTGTGGATCCCAAAATGTGGGAGTCAAGTCGCTAATGTCATGTGATCTCTGCTGAGGAAGGCTGCTAATGAAAGACTCCCAGAGGAGCCCCTCACTCAGGCCTCAGGACAATAGCGGACACCCAAGAACTCATGATAGACCAAGCTTGATGCAAACCACATGAGGCTTTATTGGGGAAAGCCAGAGCTCTGGGGATGACTCATATCCCACGCAGGGGTAGAGGAGTCAACCTCAAGGGGAAAGAGGTCCCAGTTTTTATAGGCCCTCAGCGGGGAAAGGAGAAGAGGGGAGTAGGGGATTTCCAGACCTAAACAATGTCTGTTCTCAAGAAATGGGTATGGGAGGGGTACAAGGAAAGAGTCTGGTGCAGGTGTAGCAACTCAGGATTGGCCGGGCTGTGGCTGCTGGGGAGATTTTCTGACTCTTTCTCAGCAACCAATGTCACAGACATCTGGCAATGTGCTTCATCAGTGGGCACACACATGGGTTCAAGGAACGGTCAAAACATTGGCAGACACACGGGTTCAAGGAGTGGCCAGAACATTGTGCACCTCTATTTTTCTAAATCAGTGGAGCTAGTTCCGCTAACAGTGACATCTATCTTGCCAATTTCAGGGCTTCTGTGACCTTTTACATTCTGTCAGGATCTTTCACTAACACATTTGGAAACAGCTAAAGGGAGAGAAATATGTTGCAGTCAACAACACTGAAAGGAGTTGGAGATCTGAAGAGCACTTTGACTTCAGATGTAG
This sequence comes from Mus caroli, assembly GCF_978045245.1. Classification (NCBI taxonomy): domain Eukaryota; kingdom Metazoa; phylum Chordata; class Mammalia; order Rodentia; family Muridae; genus Mus; species Mus caroli. The sequence continues at coordinate 42,593,136 of NW_028227267.1, read as the reverse complement.
AGATACAGAATTTGAAAAATTCCCCTGCTTGCTTTAAGTCTTGTTTTGGTCCAGGACTCCCTCACTAGGCTTCCTTCCCTCCGCTTTTGGAACGGTAAGACATGCTTTCTGCCATTGTGTATAGGAAGTTAATGGTCTGCTTTTTGATTTTGATTTCACTGGAGTTAAAGTTAAGAGATTACCTTGAGTCTCTGAAGAGACTTTAAACTTTTACAGTGTTGAGGCTGGGATAGACTATGGGGACTTTTGGAACTGGGTTGAATGCATTTTTTTTTTTTTTTGCATTATGATATGGCTACAAGCCTATAGGGGTCAGGGAGTGGAATGTGAAGGTTTGAATAAGGATGACCCCCATAGACTCATAGATGTGAACGCTTGGTCTCAAGTGAGGGGCACCATTTGAAAGGATTAGGAAGTATATCACTGGAAGTGGGCTTTGAGGCTTCAAAAAGCCCATAGTCTGTCTGTCTTTCTGTCTGTCTCCCTTCCTCCCTCCTTGCTGCCTATAGATCCAGATGCTAACCTCTCAGCTACTTCTCTAGCACTAAGCCTGCCTGCGTGTGGTCTTTATTATCTGCGATGATGACTATGGACTAAACCTCTGAAACTGTAAGGCAGTACCAACTAAGTACTTTAGTTTGTAAGAGCTGTTGTCACGGTGTCTCTTCACAGCAGCAGAGCACTGACTAAGACACATGTCACTTGAATCATTACCTGTACATGTATCTTTTATTTGCCTGATGTGATTTTTTTTTTGTTTTTTTGTTTTTTTTTTTTTTACAGGTTCAGCTCTTTATTGGCCAACTTAACAAAAGTGGTTTAGTCAAAAAGACCAAAGCCCATGTCATCTTCAGACTCCTCGGACTCTTCCTTCTTTGCTTCCACTGTCTTCTCCTCAGCTGGGGCAGCAGCAGTGGACGGAGCAGCACCACCAGCAGGTGCAGCTCCAGCTGCTGGAGCAGGCCCACCAGCCCCTACATTGCAGATGAGGCTCCCAATGTTGACATTGGCCAGAGCCTTGGCAAACAAGCCAGGCCAGAAAGGTTCAACGCTGACACCAGCTGCTTTAATGAGGGCATTGATCTTATCCTCCGTGACCGTCACCTCGTCATCGTGCAGGATGAGGGCGGAGTAGATGCAAGCGAGCTCGGAGACGGAAGCCATGCTGTACACTGCCAGCACGGTGCTAGTCGCCGGATGAAGTGAGGGCCTCACCCCAGCGGCCTTAGCTCCCTCGGAAGAACGGAGCACCTTGGCGGCAGCTGAGGAAAATCCTGATGTGATTGTTATCTCGGAGGCTTAGTGTTGAGTGAACTCACTCTTTCTAGCTCTTTCTGAACTCTGGCTAACTGGATCAACTCAGCTGTGATTCATCTCCACTCCAAGCTCATTGATTCCAACTGGCTTCTTGACTTCTGCCAGAATTGCTCTGCTGGGTCTCAAACTAACTCAGCAATCTGTTCTAATCTTCTGGCTCCTTCTTCTCTGGCTTGTTCTGTCTTCACCTGTGTCTAGCTTTTTCTCTCTACAACTTGTCTCTGTAAAACTTTCCTGGTAAAAATTATCTCTGAACTCCACAAACTGCACTGCCATCAGTTGAACTGCGGAGAACTCAAACACCCCCTGCGCTGCTTCTCAACTCAGTGACTCCACTGAACTGACTGACGAGAACTCAGAAATCTGCATGCCTCTGTCTCTCTCTCTCTCTTTTTTTTTTTTTTTGGTTTTTTGAGACAGGGTTTCTCTGTATAGCCCTGGCTGTCCTGGAACTCACTTTGTAGACCAGGCTGGCCTCGAACTCAGAAATCCACCTGCCTCTGCCTCCCGAGTGCTGGGATTAAAGTCGTGCACCACCACGCCCGGCTATGCCTCTGTCTCTTGAGTGCTGGGATTAAAGGCATGTACTACAACACCTAGACGTAATCTTTTTTGTACCTAGAATTTGTTTAGTACCAGGCTGGTCTCTCAAAGATCTGCTTGCCTCTGGCCCCTGGAATTAAAGGGTTGTCTGTGAGAGATCAAATCTTTTGGGTTGAGACTCCATCTTAAAGAACCTGACCTAAGGTTGAACTCAAGTTAATTAACAGGCTGGTATCTAGCACCAGTTTCCAGGTTACCTCCCAACAAGACCTGCATCTAGTATCAGTTTCCAGGTTACTCCCCAGCAAATCTGTACCCTCAGGTTATAAGCCTGCCCCTGACACTTCACTTCCTAACAACCACCAATCAGGAGGAAAACAGAAGTTAAGTTTATAGTTAGGCTCTCAGCACCAGCCAATTATGTTAAAGGCTGTAATTGCCCCAACAATCTGATGTGTGCTAGGCTAGATACCTCTTTTTTCCTCTATAAATGCTTACCTAAAACTGGGCTTGGGGCCCTCTCCTGTTCTCACCATCAGAGACAGTGGTGTGGCCCAAGCTCAGGCTTAGATAAGGAGACCCTAGTGTGATTGGATCAGATTCGGTTCTTTGGGGTTCACAAACATCTCCTGGCACAACATCTGTATTCCAGCCAGAGTAGCTGTTGCTGGATTAAAATTCCTCTAAAAATACCCTCTTGTTAGATGCTTACCATTGACACCCAATTTTAAACAGTGCCGAAGTACACATTGCTGCCTATGTTCACACAGTTGTCCCGTGTTTGCTTAGGAATCGGTGTTTCTGGGATCAGAGATCTATAGACAATAGAAAGGCCCCAGGGTTCATTTAGATACGTGCAAAGAACTCAATGTAAAAAACCAAGAGCCTGGGGCAGAGAACATCCTTCAGGAAGTGTCGTTTGGATACTGACTGGTGGTTTGAAAAAGAACTTACCTTACACTGAAATAAGAGTCTAGACCTGCTCTATGCAATTAATTTAAATATTATTTGTGCTTGACAGGCACGGTAACCAGTGGCTACCCTTGGGTACCAGGGCTACAGGACACTTCCAACACACAGAGCACACTCTAGACAAATCAAAAAGTCACAATTCTTTCTCAATACAATGTAAGACCTAAAAAAAAAAAAAAAAAAGCAGGAACAAAATGGAGGTTAGTATTATATCATGTAATGTAAGGGTGGATGCCTTCCTAAATGTGTTTCCTTGGCCCAGGGAGTGGCACTATTAGGAGGCCTTGTTGAAATGGGTGTGGCCTTGTTGGATTAGGTGTGTCACTGTGGGTGTGGGCTTTGATGCCCTCATCCTAGTTTAGTGGAAGCCAGTCTTCTAGCAGCCTTCAGATGAAGATGTAGAACTCTTCATTTCTTCCTGCACCATGCCTGACTGGGGCTGGCATACTGCCAACTTGATGATAATAGACTGAACCTGTAAGGCAGCCCCAATTAAATGGTGTTAATAAGAGTTACCTTGGTCATGGTGTCTGTTCACAGCAGTAAAACCCTATCTAAGACACCAAGCAAGATTCCAAATTTTCAAAGATAAAGGGAAAAAAGGACCCACTGGCTATGTACCAACCATTTTAAATTGTTTTTAAAAGCCTCCTTTAAAACATAATAAATAGATCCAGGAGGTGGCAGCACAGGCCTTTGATCCCAGAACTTGGGAGACAGAGGTAGGCAGATCTCTCTGAGTTTGAGGCCAGCCTGGTCTATAGAGTTTCTGGACAAGGGTTACACAGAAAAACTCTGTCTCAAAAACAAACAAACAACAACAAAAAAAAAAACATGAAAAATAGTAATCTTGACAAATATTTTAGCATAAATTGGCAAAATACTTAAAATATAAAAAGCTATTAACAAAAGAAAAATATCTAGAATATTGAGCAAATGAAGTCATATGCATCTTACAAGCTTATGAAGAGATGTTTAATCTCACTAATATATCAGAAAAATATAAATTTAGATAACGTAAGCTTCCTCAATCAATTTATCAGATATAAATAAGCACATTGGCAGTCGTGTTCATAGGAAGAAATGAAGAATTGGTGCATCTCCAGGTGGGGAGAAACTGCTATCACCTTTCAGGAGCGTTTGCTCCCCATCCAAAACAGGGAGAGCACCAGCTCTCCTACTCGCGTTATGTCGAAAGAGCAAACATCAGCCCAGGGCTTCCCCAGCAGGAGATCCAGGAAAGAGGAGTCTTCCTTCCCTTCCCTTTTCCCTTTTCCCTTTTCCCTTTTCCCTTTTCCCTTTTCCCTTTTCCCTTTTCCCTTTTCCCTTTTCCCTTTTCCCTTTTCCCTTTTCCCTTTTCCCTTTTCCCTTTTCCCTTTTCCCTTTTCCCTTTTCCCTTTTCCCTTTTCCCTTTTCCCTTTTCCCTTTTCCCTTTTCCCTTTTTCCTTTTCCTTTCCCTTCCCTTCCCTTTTCTTTTCCCTTCCCTTTTCCCTTCCCTTTTCCCTTCCTTTCCCTTCCCTTCCCTTCTCTTTCTTTTCTTTTTTTTTTTAAGATTTATTTATTTATTTTATGTATATGAGTACACTGTAGTTGTGAGCCTTCATGTGGTTGTTGGGAATTGAATTTAGGACCTCTGCTCACTCTGGTCAACTCTGCTTGCTCTGCTCGCTCCAGCCCAAAGATTTATTTTTATTATTATAAATAAGTATACTGTAGCTGTCTTCACATACACCAGAAGAGGGCATCGGACCCCTTTACAGATGGTTGTGAGCCACCATGGGATTGCTGGGATTTGAACTCAGGACCTTTGGAAGAACAGTCACTGCTCTTAACTGCTGAGCCCCAAGAGGAGTCTTTCCTCCTCCTGATGCTTCCTGAGCAGATCCAGAAATGTCCCGTTTAGATTGTCTACCCTCTTATCCCCAATGAGGAAAGTCCACAACAATGTCCCTAGCTTTATGACACCTTGTCATGACTGCCAAAGCTTGCTGTTGGCTTTTCTTCTTTAACAAAAATTAAAAAAAAAAGTTCTAATAGTCCAGTTAAGTTCCTTGATGGCCCCGAGCACTATATCCTAATCCTTTATCCTAACCCACGGAACTATAAACTGTGGGATATAGCTCAGTATGGTGTGAAATCTGTTTGGCATGTTGCTCCTCCTATAAGCTTTCATATACAAGTGGTCCTTTTCTTACCCAGTGAGCTGACCGTGGGGTAGTGTGGAAACTTCATCCTCATATCTTTTAGCTCCTGTGCAGATTACTTTCCCAGAGCTAAATGTGAGGGCTGTTGTCATGAGCTCCCTGTTGAGGTTCGGGTGTTGCTCCACAAGCCACAGAACACCGATCTCTGTCAGACCTGGATAGTTGATTGAACACTTGCCCCAGGACCGATGGATCAGGGATGTAGACTAGACTCAGGAGCTAGATGGACTTCAACCCCAAGCCAGAATGTTGCTGAGTTTTTAAGCCTGAAATCAATAGACATCTGTGCCAAGTTATCCCACCACTCAGGATTTAGGGATAGAAGCCTTCCTTAGGAACAGGTCTTTGTTGTGCATTTATCCTGTTTCAATGGTTGGGTTAGTCAACTGTGTCAAAGGCAATCACTTCTTAACTCGCCAACCAGGATGTCAGTTACCCACGTACATGACTCTCTCTGCCAATTCCTTTATTCAAAATGGAAGTATTATTCCAAATGGCATCTTATATTGGTGCAGGTGTGTCCCTTGTGTTGAAATCTCTAGGGCAATGTAGAGGGTGGTTCTTATGCTTTAATTGGGAATCTGTTTACTGATGCTGAAGGTCTTTGCCCACATTTGGTTTTTTTTTTTTTTTAACAGTTTGGTTTTATTTATTTATTTATTTATTTATTTATTTATTTATTATATGTAAGTACACTGTAGCTGTCTTCAGACACTCCAGAAGAGGGAGTCAGATCTCGTTACAGATGGTTGTGAGCCACCATGTGGTTGCTGGGATTTGAACTCCAGACCTTCGGAAGAGCAGTCAGGTGCTCTTACCCACTGAGCCATCTCACCAGCCCCACAATTGGTTTTTGATCTATCAATAAAGTTGCTAATACCCAATGACTGAGCATGGGGCTAGACGTTGAGAATTGAGCAGGAAGGATGCAGGAGAATCAGGGGAGACTGAGGGCGGGGGCACAGTAGCAGAGGAGATAAACCCAACAGCCGTGTGAGTTTGGGTAAGTGGCCTCTGCCACTTTCCTGACTGGGCCTGGCATAGCAGAGGAAGATTTAGGAGTGCTCAGTCATTGAGTTAGCAAAGGCATTTTGAGAATAACTAGTGTGTATATGTGTATGTGTGTATGTTTTCTATTTGAGAGTCTGAGATAGCTCCTGGGTAGGTGTGTAAGTGCACCCAGAAGAAGCCAGGAACACAAAGCTGTGTAATCAAAAAGTACATGCAACAGGGCAAACCCCATAAAAGCTCATACCCAGGTGCAGGAAGTGCTGCCAGGTGGTTGGTGCAGGTCCAAGCTTATTGTGGCTAACTACATAAAGCAGTTCTAATTGACCTCTACTGTGACTGCTTTCCAAGAACAACAAAACATAGAACATAACCGAATATGCAATCAATTGAGGCATGAGAAAGTTTCCTAGTAACAGCACATGAGAGAGTTTGTTTGTAACAGCACAAAATGGCTGGCTACAGGCATAAAACAAAATGGCTGCAGTTATGTTAGGGGAGCATGTCTCAAGACTCTTGGATCCTCATTATCAAGGCAGCAGGCCTCTGCCTATCAAAGCCAATGGGAGAATTAGTCTCTACTGGGACTTACCATTAGTCTAGTCGGAAAGTGGGCCTAGATGTGAAAAAAAATCTTACAGAAACTGAAACCAAACAAGATCTGGGTCTATTCTTCCCATAGTAACAAAGATGATAATTATAAAATGTTGTTTTACACTTATTTATTTATTTATTTATTTATTTGGGTTTTTTGTTTTTTTTTGTTTTTTTGTTTTGTTTTGTTTTGTTTTGTTTTGTTTTAGGCAGGGTTTCTCTGTATAGCCCTAGCTGTCCTGGAACTTACTCTGTAGACCAGGCTGGCCTTGAACTCAGAAATCCACCTGCTTCTGCCTCCCAAGTGCTGGGATTAAAAGCATGCGCCATCACTGTGCGGCTATATTATTTTTAAAGGAACAGCTAAACTTAGAGTGCTTCTTAAATTTCAGGTCCAAGCCAGGCAGTGGTGATGCATGGCTTTAATCCTCAGACTAGGAAACAGGCAGGTGAATCTTTGTGAGTTCTAGGATAGCCTGGTCTACAGAGTGAGTTCCAGGAAAGTTAAGTCTATACAGAGAAACTCTGCCTTGAAAAACAAAACAAAAAAAAAAACAAAAAAATTCAGATTCAATTCTCAGAACCTTTAGGTTTTTCTCTTGTTTATACTCATAACGAGACTGACCAGAGTTCATTGTTATCCTTATTTAAGACGTAAGAAATGAAGTATTTAACCTCCAACAGAACTTGGTAAAGATAGATACAGTGTACTCATATACATAAAATAAATAAATAAATCTGAATAAAAACCACTGCTAGTTAGAAATACATTGACGCACTTCCTTTTTCTCTCATGGAAATCTTTTAAAATTAGGAGTGACTCCAGATGAAAAGCTAAGCATATGGCTCTGTTGGTAGAGGGCTTACCTAGCATTTATGAAGCTTGGGGTTTGATTCCCAGTACAGGATAAATCAGGCTTGGTCATGTACATCTGTAATCTCAGAACTCCGATGAAAATGACAGGAAGATAGGAATTTCAAGGTTGTCTTTGGCTGCATATAAAGTTGGAGGCCATTTTGGAAACATGAAATCCCATTTGAAAACAAAATATGAGTCCAATGTGGTGGCATATACCTACAATCCCAGCACTTGGGAGACTGAGGCAGGAGGATTCTAAGTTTAAAAACAGCCTAAGTTATACAGGTAGATCATATTTCAATACAAGACCACAAAATATCATAGAGAAGCCCAGTACAGCATTATGTAGATTACTGCCAAGATTCTAGAATGTACCATGCCAACTCCAATACAGAACACAGTACATAATGATGTATGTTGTTGGATGTTGAAGATGAAGGGAAAGTTTGCTTCATTCTGTCCCTTCCTTCACAGTCATTCTCAGTGTGTGGCCCCGGGCTAACTCATTGGTAAGAAATGCTAAGATACTTGAGACCAGCTAGCCCATCACGTGGCAATCAATGTCTTCCTCCTCTTCCTGGCCCTACACACTCTCTTCTCTAACTTTCCTTTCCCCGTTAAGCTGGTAAAGAAATTGGAGTAGGTCCCACATAAGACAACGTCTTATAGGGTGGACTACTCCTTGAAGACCAGAGATTAATATAAGTTCAGACGAGCAATTCCAATTTAAAATATTAACTCTAAAAGAACCCAGAGTCACCACCACAAAGAGGATAAGTAAATATGTGTGCAATAGTATGTGTGTGTGTGTATGTATGTATGTATGAATGCATGCATACATGTATTTGCTACATGATTCTGTTGAGGCCTGTCCGCCTAGCATAGCTGTAGCCATTTTGTTCCATGCTTGCCAGCTATTTAATATTGTTGACAGAAAAATAACTCGACTCACACACAGCAGGGTCATGCTGACCACATACCCTGTTATGTTCTGTGTGTTCTGAGTTTTGTTAATCTTAAGAAATTCCACAACCAGCCGAGCGTGGTGGCGCATGTCTTTAATCCCAGCATTTGGGAGGCAGAGGCAGGCGAATTTCTGAGTTCGAGGCCAGCCTGGTCTACAGAGTGAGTTCCAGGACAGCCAGGGCTACACAGAGAAACCCTGTCTAGAAAAAACAAAAAACAAAAACAAAAACAAAAACAAACAAACAAAAAAGAACTTCCACAACCCTAAGCTCCACTTAGGACCAATCACAGTAAAGGTTAGTTGGAACTGTTCAATCTAGCTAGCCAAATTAGCTTGAGTCAGAACAGACCACCAGGCAGCACTTCCTGCACTTGGACATGAGCTTATAGTGGGCTTTTTCTTTTATAAATCTGCCCTGAAGAACAGAGGGAAAAAAAGAGAAAAAAAATAAATTTGCCCTGAGAAATGTTCAAGGCCCAGTCTAGCTTCTGAGGCTAGGCTCTGACCCTGATAGTCTTGGGGTATGCATTTAATAAACCAGCCATTTTTAACTGAAGTCTGTCTTTGAGTGATTTCTATAGAAAATTTTAAACCCCAACAATTCAAGCAAACAGATTCATAATTCTTCCCCAACTTCCTGAGTCGTTGAGATTACAGGTAAATACCACCAACTTTGTTTTAGTTAGATTGTTTTTTATTTGTTTTTTTCAAGACACGATTTCTCTGTGTAGTCCTGGCTATCCTGGAGATTTCTCTGCAGACCTGATTGGTCACAAACTCACAAAGATCTACCTGCCTCTGCCTCTTGAGTGCTGGGTTTAAAGGTATGTGCCGCCACCACCAGGCTTTTGTTTGTTTGTTGACAGGATCTCATTATTTCACTCTGGCTGGCTCACAATTCTCTATATAAACCAGACTGGCCTTGTCCTTGAACTCACAAAGATCTACCTGCCTCTGCTTCCCTAGTGTTGGCACTAAAGGCATGTATCACCATGTCCATAAATTTTTGTTATTTTCTTCTTATTCTGACTTCATTAAAATTTTAAGATACCTTAAGCACCAATCCAGAAGTTATGGGTTGAGTATCAATCCAGATAGATCTCCCATAAAAAGAGGCAGAGCTGAAGATGATGGAATATAAAATGTGCACAAATATTGCAGGAAATAATGAAAGGAGTGGCAAGTCCCCACTCTACGCTGGGCACCAGCAGGCCACATGGCTCCAGCCAGGTGTTCTCATCTCAGCAGACTCTGGCCCCGGGCTCCCGAGATGTCTCCACCTGACTCACTAATTTTTCTTGGCTGGTTGTTGCCACTCCAGTCCCATGCTGTGACCACCCACCCTCTGGTCATCCACCACAACGCCCAGCAACCCAGTAGGAACAAACTCTAGAAACTTATAATTAATCAGTCAGATGTATCTATCAATAAATTCTCAATTCACAAGATGCTCACACAGAAAATTCAGAGTCAATTGATAATGGTACAAGCTGCCCACCTAGATTAGATGTAGGACCCCCGATATGGGGTCCCCTACTCTAGTCCAGGGACAGGGTACACCCACGAACACACAAGAATCCTTCTTGATGCAATACACACGAGGCTTTATTGGCAGAGCTCTGGGCTGACACGTACCTCACACAGGAGACGGAGGAGTGGACCCTGAGTCTTGAGAGCTAGGGTTTTTTTAAAAAGGGATAGGGGTGTGAGGAATTTCAACAAAGGTATGGGATTGGCTCATTCAAACATTAACAGAAAGATTACATGTCAGCTAAAGGGCATCAGGACTTTGTTCCTGTGGGTTGGGGGCTTATCTTTGTTCACATAGCAACCAGTTGATGTATGACTTTACCCGGTGTCAAGGGGCAATAGACAGAGGGGAGGTTCCGGCCAGATGGTGTTGACTCAGACTAGATAGCCCTGCTTGTGTCCTTGCATTCCTTTTCATCTTTACGGTCAAGCTGTTCTTAGGAATGTCTTAACAACAGCCCTGCCCTGGCATGCATGCCTGGGTCTGTTCTGCTTTGTTCTCGGCCCCAGGCTGCAGGATCATAGACAACTTTTTTACATGAATCACAAGTTAGAAAATCTCATTTTCCTTCATAGACAAGTTACCCCAATTATTCTGTCCCTATACAATATCAAATCTACCTGTGGCTATTTAAAACCACATGTATTCTAAACCACCCTGCTCATCACCCTCCATCTTGCTTCCTCCCTCTCTCTCCTCCAGTCACTCTCTGTCTCTGCAACTCTTAGCTCCGCCTTCCTTTTCCCTGTGCTATCACAGGCCTTCTGTGCACTACTATTTTAATGTAATTGGACAAGAAAAATCCTGCCACACACAAATGGACCTCTTTCAACAATGTAATATATCATTCCTGTCACCTCAAGAATTCTAGCTCACTGTTCTATTTCTTTTCCTTTCCTTTTTTAGGAGTGGGAGTGGATTGTTCTGGATAGACCAGGCTGGCTTCAAACTCACAGAGATCCACCTGCCTCAGCCTCCCAGATGCTGAGATTAAAGGAAGGTGTGTACCACCAAACTCAGCCACACCACTGCGAATCAAACTTAATTTTATATCTTTTGTGTTTACCAAGCCCTATGTATCTTTTTTTCCCCAAAGATTTATTATTTTATGTATGTGGGTGTACTGTCGCTGTCTTCAGACACACCAGAAGAGGGCATCAGATCCCATTACAGATGGCTGTGAGCCACCAGGTGGTTGCTGGGACTTAAACTCAGGACCTTTGGAAGAGCAGTCAATGCTCTTAACCTCTGAGCCATCTCTCCAGCCCCTAAGTACCATTTTTTTTTTTTTAACAATTTCAGTGTGCTGGTAAAAACAACACAATCCTTCAAGGATGTATCTGTTAATCTTGAACTTCATCTTAGAAGACCAAGAATTGGTCCTTCCTTTTCTAAGTAGCCAGACTGTCATTAGTTATAATCCACTAAGGACAGAAAAAGAATAGGGAAATCTGAACTTCTCCTCTCTACACCTTTATCCTGAAATGAGTTTTCATGTTTAAAACATAAACTGTGCACCCAGAAGCATTGACTTTAAAAGCAAGCATACTTGGGGCTGTAGAGAAGGCTCAGTGGTTAAGAGCACTGACTTCCAGAGGTCCTGAGTTCAAATACCAGCAACCACACGGTGGCTCACAACCATCTATAATGATATCTGACACCCTCTTCTGGTGTGTCTGAAGACAGCTACAGTGTACTTAGATACACAAAATAAATACATCTTTAAAAATAAAAGCAAGCATACTTGGGGCTGGAGAAAAGCAAGCATACTTACTATAGTTGAAGCACAATTCTGAACATTCTGAAACAGGGTTCGTTGGCATCATGGTTACTCTGGAGAGTAGAGGAGCTTTGGTGCTCTCTTTGCAGAGAGCAGAGAGCAGAGGCCATTTATCAGGCACAGGCAGCAAGGCAAGGCAGGGTCAGTCTGATGGGTGCTGAGTCAGGAGGGATGCAGAGAAGCTGATGAGCCAGGCAAGATGCTGCTGGCTGTACAGGGAGGAAGGGGCTGGCAATGGCTCACGGTGAGAAAGGAACAGCTTTTCTCTCACCTTTCCTTTCCCTTCCTTCCTTCCTTCCTTCCTTCCTTCCTTCCTTCCTTCCTTCCTTCCTTCCTTCCTTCCTTCCTCTTTTATTTCCCTTCCCTCTTCTCTTCTCATGTAGCTCAGGCTGGTCACAAACTAAATATCCTCTACCCTCCAAGTGCTGGCATTACAGGGTTCACCATCATACACAGATTTTCAGGTGTGGAATCTTTTTTATATTTATTATGTTTGCTGGAGTGTCCATGGACAAGTGTACACTACAGAAAACTTGTGATGGTCAAAAGACAATTGTCAAGAGTAGGTTCTCTCATTCCAACATGTGGAAGGAACTTGGGGATCCTACTCAGAGTATCAGGCCTGGTAGCCAGTGGCTCTACCAACAGAGCCATCCCACCCACCCAGATGTGGTATTTCTGTTATTATTTTGCACCCCGAAACTCCAGGTAGATTTTCAGCAATTACAGAGAATTTACCTTTAGCTACATACAGAACTCTGTTGCTCCATGGTTAGGGTCTGGATAATTCAAGGTGATAATGCAAAAGCAAATATCTAGAGATTTGTCTTTCTTCAGATCATTAATTCCAATGCGTTGGCTTCCTTAGGAACTTGACTGTGCTGAATGGTTCTATAAACAGACACATTTATGTAAGAGATTTCAAAATGAACTTGGAGACTTAAAATAATGTCTTTCCCATTTGATTCTACTGCTTCAGAGAAAAAAAAAATTTAATTATTCATCCTCCTGTCTCTGTTCCAAGCTGATTTGCTCAATAGATGTTAGTTAATGAAGCAATCCACCCTGAGCATGGAGCGTGGGAAACACGTCCTAGAATCGACAGCTCCAAGGATGGTTTCTCTAATCAGGATAAAGGGAGCCTTCTGACAACGTTGGAATCTTATATAATGGTGCATGGATTAATTTAATAATGTATGCTAAACGCAGCAGTCTACTGAGCTGCAGGCTCAGTGCCAGCCTGACAGATCAGGAACTCTTGTATTCATAATTGCACTTACACTGCTTGTCCCCCAAAGGTCACAGGTATAAACACCAATTTAAAAAATCTGAAGAGATGGCTCAGCAGTTAAGAGTACAGACTGCTCTTCTTAAGGTCCTGAGTTCAAATCCCAGCAACCCACATCGTGGCTCACAACCATCCTTAATAAGATCTGACACCCTCTAGGCCAGGCGTGGTGGCACATGCCTTTAATCCCAGCACTCGGGAGGCAGAGGCAGGCGGATTTCTGAGTTCCAGGCCAGCCTGGTCTACAAAGTGAGCTCCAGGACAGCCAGGGCTATACAGAGAAACCCTGTCTCGAAAAACCAACAACAACAAAAAGATCTGACACCCTCTTCTGGTGTGTCTGAAGACAGTTACAGTGCATTTAGATATAATAATAAGTAAATCTTTTTAAAAAATAAATCTGGTGTCTTCATAAGAATTGCAAGTGAGGACACACAGACACCAGAGTTGTGCATGTTTTGAGAAAAGGCTGCAAAAGGAACAGAAAGAAGGGGGCTATCTAGAATGGAAGAAGGGAGGGTGGCCTTGGGTATTTTGGTCTTGAATTTCCAATCTCTGGAATGGTGAAGAAGAGAATTTCTGTTGTTTAAACTGCCCAGTTTGTGATGGTTTTTGCTACGGCATCCCAAACTAAAACAGATCAATGTAATTTATATCCTACTCCATTTTGTGTGTCTCTCTGTGTGTATGCACCTATGTGTGCTTGTGCATGTGAGTGTGTCTGCCAAGGCCAGAAAAGAGCATCCTTGTATCCTGTCTTAGTTCAGGTTTCTATTGCTGTGAAGAGACACCATTACCACGGTAATTCTTATAAAGGAAAACATTTAATTTGGTACTGGTTCGGTTCATTATCATCATGTTGGGAAGCATGGTCATATATAGGCAGACATGGTGCTAGAAAAGGAGCTGAGAATTCTAAATATGGATCTGCATGATGACAATCAGGAACTGTCAGCCACTAGAGCTGGTTTGAACTTCTAAGACATCAAAGCCTACTCCCACCCCTTCTCCAACAAGGCCACACCTCCTAGTGATGTCAGTTGCTATGGACCAATGGAGCCATCTTCATTCAATTTAGGAACTAAAATTGCAGATGATTGTTAAAAGTCCTGCTATGGATGCTGGTAACCAAACTCCTAACCTCTGAAAGATCAACAAGCACACTTAACTGTTGAGCCATCTCTTCAGCCTCTAAAATAGATTTTAAACTATGCCCCATCACATACGACAGACTGCTGAGGGGGCTCCCCAATCCCTGCCCTAATGAACTGTCCCCCAGCTGTCCAGAAGAGGGAACCAGATCTCATTGTGGATGGTTGTGAGCCACCATGTGGTTGCTGGGATTTGAACTCAGGACCTTCGGAAGAGCAGTCAGTGCTCTTAACCACTGGGCCATCTCTCCAGCCCTCAATTCTATGGTTATGAATTTTTCCATCAATAAGACATGATCTTTGAAGTTGCTTCTTCCCCGAGCTTCTAGAAAGTGCAATCTGTATCGCTGTGTATTGTTTAGCTCATACTAACTGTACAAAATACTGTGTTGCTGTGGTGGTTTGAATAAGAATGGCTCTTATAGGCTCACAGATTGGAATGCTTAGGGAGCAGCTTTATTTGGAAGGATTAGGGGGTGTGGCCTTTTTGGAATTCAGTATTGTTGAAGGAAGTGTGTCACTAGGGGTGGTTTTTGAGGATTCAGAAGCCCAAGTCAGGTCTAGTAGCTCTCTCTCCCTACTGCCTGTGGATCCAGATGTAGAACTCTCAGCCACTTCTCCAGCACCAGGTCCCCTGTGTGCTGCCAAGCTTCCCACCATGATAATGGACTAAACCTCTGAACTGTAAGGCAGCCCCAATTTAATGCTTTCCTCTTTATAAGAGATGCCATGGTCATAGTGTCTCTTCACAGCGATAGAATATTGTCAAAGACAGTTTTATTAGGGCATTTGATATACACATATGATATCCTTAGATTATTCAGTACCCTTGCACTATAAGTAACTGCAGTAAATGTATTGGTTCACTAATTTGGACACTTCCCCATGCAGAAATTTTAATGAGCCCAACCTCATGCAGTCATGTTTTTAGGCTATCAGTGTCCTCCTGTTTGAATACATACTTTGCAACTATCTTACGATGCTTGACATGATTATCTCCTGTTCTATATATAAGGTGATTTTGTGCTTTTTTATAGCCAAATGATGCTCCTGTGTGTGTGCGTGTGTTTTCTTTATTTATTCATCATTGACAGGCATGCTGATGTAACCTGGCTGCTGTGAATACTCTAGCAATTGGTGGCTCTGTTTCTTCAGGGGTGAGCGAGCACAGGAACACTATAGCTGGATTATATGTGAGTTCTATTTTTAATTTTCTGAGGACTCCATATCTATTTCCATAGGAATTGCAATAATTTACATTCCCTCCAGTGATATATACACAAGAATCCTTACCAGCCTTTGGTTCTGTTTCTCTACTTATGGCCATTCTGACTAAGGTGAGAGGACATCTCAAGCTAGTTGGGGTTTTGTTTGGGACAGGGTCACTATAGCTCTGGCTGACTTGGAACTTGGTATGTGGCCTAGGCTAACCTGGAACTAACAGCAATCCACCTGCCTCTGCTGGGTGTAAAGTTCTGTGACACCACACCCAGCTCCGTGTGGTTTAGATTTGTGTTTCCTTGAGGCTAGGAATGAGCATTTCCTTCTGTTATTACAAATGCCAGTCTTTGGTTTCACTTTTAACAATTTTCTTAGTTACATTGTCTCAAATCTGGGTTCTGTACAAATGTGATCTTAGGGGCTGATAGTATTGCAAATAGATAAACGTGTGGCAATTTGCTGCTTAGCAATGGAAAATAAGAAAATCATGATTTATGAGTAATCTAGGTGGCTAGAGAGTTGGCTCAGTGGTTAAGAGCACTGACTGCTCTTCCAGAGGTCCTGAGTTCAATTCCCAGCAACCATATGGTGGCTCACAGCCATCTGCAATGTGATCTGACACCCTCTCCTGGTGTGTCTGAAGACAACTACAGTGTACTCCTATATATTAAATATATAAATAAATAAATAAACATTTTTTTAATATTTTTTATTACATATTTTCCTCAATTACATTTCCAATGCTATCCCAAAAGTCCCCCATACCGCCCCCCACTTCCCTACCCACCCATTCCCATTCTTTTGGCCCTGGCATTCCCCTATATTGGGGCATATAAAGTTTGCAAGTCCAATGGGCCTCTCTTTCCAGTGATGGCCGACTAGGCCATCTTTCGATACATATGCAGCTAGAGACAAGAGCTCCGGGGTACTGGTTAGTTCATCATGTTGTTCCAACAATAGGGTTGCAGATCCCTTTAGCTCCTTGGGTACTTTCTCTAGCTTCTCCATTGGCAGCCCTGTGATACATCTAATAGCTGACTGTGAGCATCCACTCCTGTGTTTGCTAGGCCCCGGCATAGTCTCAATAAACATTTTTTTAAAAGAAATGAATAATCTAAGCATAGTGGCCCGTGCCTGAAACCCTAGCACTTGGCCATAGGCAAGAGGATCAATTCAAAGCCAGCTTCAACTAACTAGTAAATTCAAGGCCAGCCTGGGCTACATGATACCCAGTCTCAGAACCCCAGAACAAACAAAAAATAAGTTATCAGTAATAAGCAGAGACAGGTCTACAGTGATCTGCAGGTCAAGTGACAGAGCAAAGGGATGTGAGGTTAGTGATAAACAGACCTGGGTAAACACCCGGTATGGGAATGTTCCTTCTGCTTTGATCTCTGTCACTTTTGATAAGTTTAAAATCATTTCAAGTGAAAAAAATTTCAAAAATAAGGTTAGCGACTGTCTTTATGGGTGTTTTCAATCGTTTTGGTAAACACTAGTTTATCTGAAACCCTAAGCTGTTCATTGCTGGGAAGGGAAGCTTGCCGTGGTTGCTTTGAATAGGAGTTAACGGCTAGCGTCCTTGGAAGGTCCCATACACTTGGCTAAGTACTTCACGGATCTGAACTCATTTAAATGTTCCAACACTGAGAGTAAGTATTCTTCCAGTCCTCTGAGGTGCTGTGGGTTGAACCCAGGGCCTCAGGGATGCCAGCCAAGCACTCCGTTTCTGAGCTAGACCCCAAGCTGGGAAGTATCCTAGTTATCCCCTTTTGGTAGCTAAGTACACTGAGCCTGTCCCAGGTTATAAACCCCTCCTCAAAGCATCTCCCACAAAACCCAGATTCTCCACACAGTCCCCGTTAATGGTCTACAGTTGCCATGTCACACTTATACTAGACCTCTTGTTTGAGTCTGGCTTATTTTTGCTTGGGAATTTATAATAATCTCCTGGTCTCTGTTTTTACTTTGGGGAAAAGAAAAGGGGGGAAAAAGATGAAAAACAACAAACACAGTGAGATTCTGTCTCAAAATATAAACAAACAAGATGATAGATAAATAAATAAGTTTGTGTGTTTTGTTTCCATGCACATGTGTGCACTATGTGTGTGTGTGTGTTTGGTGCCCATGGAGGCCAGCAGAGAATGTTGGATCCCCTGGAACTGGAGTTGCAGGTGACTGGGAGTCACTGTGTGGACATGGGAATTATTGAACCTAGATCTTTTAGAAGAGCAGCCAATGCTTTTAACCACTGAGCCATCTCACCAGCCTCGAGATAGAGACTTACCAACTGATTCTGCTGGGCACGAGGAGTGGCAATAGACTGCATTGTTATGGGGACCTCTGTAGCTCCCTGGATCAATAACTACTTAGTTATCCTACACATGGCACTGGGATTTTTGTTTAGTGACCTATGGTTTCAAGATCTGGTTAGGACACACAGGCAGGTACCACCTCATGAGCTATATAAAAGATTTTCAGGGGCTGGAGATATGGATCAGCAGGTAAGAGCACTGACTGCTCTTCTGAAGATCCTGAGTTCAAATCCCAGCAACCACATGGAGGCTCACAA
This sequence comes from Mus caroli, assembly GCF_978045245.1. Taxonomy (NCBI): domain Eukaryota; kingdom Metazoa; phylum Chordata; class Mammalia; order Rodentia; family Muridae; genus Mus; species Mus caroli. Next base: position 42,575,129 of record NW_028227267.1, on the reverse strand, counting down.
CCATCCATAGTGAGATCTGATGCCCTCTTCTGGGGTGTCTGAAGACAGCTACGGTGTACTTACATATAGTAAAGAAATAAATCCTTTAAAAAAAAAGATTTTCAGGAGTAGATTCTGGAAAATATGGGCTCCTACTTATCTTCTAAAGGTCATAAGGTCATTTCCCAGCATCCTTATCAAAGCCTGTCTCTCTAGCTTCCTTTTAGTGGCAGAGAGATGGAATGGCCATAAAAAAGGCTCACTGCCCTTCTAGAGGGTCAGAGTTCAGAACCTGTTGGGGGTGCGCTTTGAGGTTCCAAAAGCCCTCTCCCCATCCCCCTCCATCTCCCCCTCCCCTCTTCCCTCTCCCCCTCCGTCTCTCTTCCCCTGCTCCCTGCTCATTGCTCCCTGCTCAAGGATCAGATGTAAACACTCAGCTACTGCTCCAGAGACATGCCTGCCTTTGCCATGTTGCACACCATGATGGCCATGGAATCTTACTTTCTGGAACTGTAAGGCTCCAATAGACTCTTTCTTCTAGGTATTGCCTTGGTCAGATATCTTATAGTAATAGAAAAGCAACTAAAGCCGGGCGTGGTGGCGCACGTCTTTAATCCCAGCACTGGGGAGGCAGAGGCAGGCGAATTTCTGAGTTCGAGGTCAGCCTGGTCTAAAGAGTGAGTTCCAGGACAGCCAGGGCTACACAGAGAAACCCTGTCTTGACAAACAAACAAACAAACAAAAAAGCAACTAATATACATCTAGTCGATATTTGGAGATATTTAGCCACATTTACCAATTTTTTTTAGTCTGCAAATTTAAAACTTTAGGGGTGCTGGGTAGATGGTGCAGTCTATAAAGTGCTTGCCTCTTAAGTGTGAGGACGTGAACTCAATTTCCATCACTGATGTTAGAGCCAAGAGTGCCCCTGTCCTCCTGGCACTAGGAGGTGGAGACAGGAGGATCCTTATGTTGGTTGACTGGACAGTGGAGCTAAGTCTGGGTGCTCCAGGTTGCTAAGGGATCTTGCCTCAAAAATCAAGGTAAAGAGCAATGGAGGGGAATAGTGAGATCAGCCTCTGGCCGCCACATGCCTCTGCATATACATGCTTGCACAAGTATCTTGCCATGAATGTCCACATACACACAGGCACACATGCACACATGCACATACACACACATGCAATATACACACATGCACATACATGTACATATACACACAGGCACACATGCACATACACATGTGCACATATACACACATGCATGCACATACACACACATGTACACATACATGCATATATACACACAGGCACACATGCACATACACAAACGCACATATACACACATGCATGCACATATACACACATGCACACACACACACACACACACACACACATCTACACATAAAAACTCTGGAACCAGTAGGGTTTTTTGCAACTCTTAAACAATAGGTAAAAACCTTTAGGACTTGGGCATCAGGCTTCAGGCTTTCAAGTCACAGTCATGCATTTTAGGCCTGGACTCTAGAAAGAAAAATACAGATGTCCATTCAACAAGTACAAAATTACAAATAAATAGGAATAAATTTCGTTATTTTAGTGTACCCTAGGGTAAGTACAGTTAACAATCATGAATATTTCAAAATTCTAGACATTTTTGAACTTTTCACCAGGAATAAATGATGAACATTTGAGGTGACAGCTCTGCTCCTTACAATGATTTTATATATATATATATATATGTGTGTGTGTGTGTATGTATGTATGTATGTATGTATGTATGTATGTATGTATGTATCAGCACACTACGTGGCTCCTATAAACCCAAAGATCTATTTACCAGAAATCAACATGAGAACCACAGTGCTAAAGTGTAATGTGAGGAAAGACTGTTTCACTAGGGGGCGCTCTGTCTTCTCCCTCAAAGGCAGAGCTTCTGGTTTGGGGAGCAAACAGGCTTGGGGATCAGCCGAGGAGGGGCTTAAGTACATCCCGGTGCAGAGGACCAGGGGCTACCTCCTCAGATACACAGGATTAGTTACTGTCTTGGTTAATGCAGATATGTTTGTGCAGTGTATACTGGCAGGTTCTGTTCACATCAGTTCACCTGGAGATGCTTGGCCTGTGATCTCTCACACACAGCACCTTGACCACTGTGAATGCTGGAGGCAGTGGTTTTGGCCTAGTGATTTTGGCCTAGGAAGTACCGGAGAGTCTGCATAAATGCAGCAAGGCCGCCGGAGGACAGTTTTTAATCTGGTGGCAGTTTTGCTTGCTGTAGCCTTGTCTTCTTCCTGGGAGCCAATGACATGGTTCTAATTAAGTCTGCACTGAGCTGTCAGTTTCTAGACAGGGATTTTATATCACAAGAATATGGAGGCTGATTTACGAATTCCTTGAAGGTCTTTTCTAGACCAAAATTCAGTGGATTTCTTGCCCTTTTAATAATTGCTTAAACTCAAATCCCTCACTCCCCAGTAAGCCACATTTCCCCTTCTGGGTGGCTGGGTAGAGCAGGGCACCAGAAAAAAGCCTGTGCTTACTATGGCATAACCTGCCCCCCCCCGCCCGCCCCACCTCCCGCCAAGCTCTCCCACACCCACCCCCTGCCCGCCAAGCTTCCCTGCACCCTCCCGCCCAATCATCTGAACATCCTGAGTCATGATGGCACCTTGTTTCTACCTAGAAAAGCAACAGCTCTCAGGCAGGACTGTGCAGGTAGGTGTGCACACTGGCAGTGAAACACTTGCTGAATTTGAATTCCTGGGGATAATGGCTTGGTTTCACATAAAGACAGGAATTATCATCATCATCATCACATTTTTTTTGTTTGTTTGTTTTGGTTTTTGGTTTTTTGAGACAGGGTTTCTCTTTATAGCTCTGGCTGTCCTGGAGCTCACTTTGTAGACCAGGCTGGCCTCGAACTCAGAAATCCGCCTGCTTGTGCCACCATGTCCGGCTCACAATTTTTGTATAACTGCAGTTCCAGAGGATCCAACAATGCTTTTCTGGCCTCCTCAGGCACTAGCAGTGCACAGACATACATGCAGGCAAAATACTCATATGTATTCTAGGGAGATCACCTGTCAATAAAAATGCCAATGGCCAATGAGCTGAAGCAGGAAATAGGAGGTGGGACACGAGAGGTAACTGACCATCTGGTAGACATAGAATAGTTTGAATGGGTTAAATAAGTTATGTGCTAGTCAGGGAATGAACCAAAGCTTATGGCCTAGGTGTTTAATAATAAAGAATTACATCATTCTGCAAGCTGGGGCTGGGAAAACTTGGAATTTAGTTTATTTTCCACGATTCAATAAAAATAAATATAAGGAAAGAGGAAAAGGAGATCTGTGGAAGTGAGGCAACCCACCCAGAGACAAGCTCTGCTGAGTCACAACCACAGTGAGGTCTGGGCGAGTCCTGGCAGGGTCTAGGGAGGAGCTGAGGGGGGCTGAGGCTGGGTGACAGGCTCATTTCACAGAGCAAACTCCTAACACGATGTTCATAGTTATTTAAAAAGTCATGCCGGGCGTGGTGGTGCAAGCCTTTAATCCCAGCACTCGGCACTCGGGAGGCAGAGGCAGGTGGATTTCTGAGTTCGAGGCCAGACTGGTCTACAAAGTGAGTTCCAGGACAGCCAGGGCTACACAGAGAAACCCTGTCTCGAAAAAAATCCAAAAAAAAAAAAAAAAAAAAAGAAAGAAAGAAACAAAACAAAACAAAACAAAACAAAAAACAAAAAAAAGTCATGTCCACCCAGAACCTGATTACATGGCTTCATTTTGGGAAGGTCACTTGGTCCACAGTTTGGTGGAACTGTTTTGGGAAAGATTAGGAGGTGCGTCACTGGGGGTGGGGGAGTTAGCTGTGAGCTTTCAAAAGCCCGTTTCAAGCCCAGTCAGTCTTGTCTCCTGCTTGTGGATCAGGTGTAACCTCCCAGCCATGGTTTCAGCACAATGCTTGCCTGCTGCCACACTCCCAACCATGATGGCCATGGACTTACTCACCTCCTGAAACTGTAAGCAACCCCTAGTGAAGTGCGTGCTTTCATATGAGTTGCCTTGGCTGTGGTGTCTCTTCACAGTAATAGAAAAGTAACAGTGTGTTACAGTTTTCCAATACAGTGTTCATTACCTTATGGGTCACACAGGAAGCATGAAGGCAAACCAGGCTCAGGCTGGCTGGACAGACTGTCCCTCCTTTAGCATCTGGATGCACTGCCTCTCTGATCCTCAGTGTATGAATATGAGTGCCAGGTCAGTGTGCAGTCCCTCATCAAGAAAAGACATCCCTGCTCCGTAATGTAAATGAGACCGTGAGCTGAATGGGACCCAGCATGCCTCTGGTTCTTTAAGCTGCTCCTTTCCAAGCTCTTGCCTCTGAGAGGTGACCTTACACAGTGAGGAATGGATGTCCCCAACCTTCACTGTGGTTAGACTCACCGACTCACATTGTTAAACACCAATGAATTCCCAGTGCGAGGGGCCGAGAGGGGCCTCTGGGATGGGTTTAAGCTTAAAATCACAGCACAAGCATTTTATTTTCAACTGCTTTTACACAAGAAATGCAGCAAGCAGAAGCTAGCTGATTTTCAGACAAAACAGCATAGTCATCTATCTGTCCCTTCCACTAAAATGGAATTCCCTTCAGAAGTCTGAGTATTCAACACCTCTATCCTTTGAGGGTACACAGTCTAGAAAGGAGAGCCAGGATAGCCTCCAGACATTAAACTCAGGGGGCTGTGGTCCCTTCTACACCCTGCCTTGCTGTCCTTGCTATCCCAATTAAGGACAGTGGGGGAATTGAGAACATGAGGGCCATCTCACTATTTGATATCACCTTATCATTTTTATTTATTTATTTATTTATTTATTTATTTATTTATTTATTTATTTATTTGGTTTTCTGAGACAGGGTTTCTCTGAATAGCCCTGGCTGTCCTGGAACTCACTTTGTAGACCAGGTTGGCCTCAAACTCAGAAATCTGCCTGTCTCTACCTACCGAGTACTGGGATTAAAGGCATGCGCCACCACCGCCTGGCACCTTATCATTTTTAAATATTATTTATTTAATGTATGTGAATGAGTCCACTGTAGCTGTCTTCATGCACACCATAAAAGGTCATCGAATCCCATTACAGATGGTTGTGAGCTACCATGTGGTTGTTGGGAATTGAACTCAGGACCTCTGGAAGAGCAGTCAGTGCTCTTAACCACTGAGCCATCTCTCCAGTCCCAGCCTGATATCACCTTACCTTAATATGCTATAGTAGTGTTAATTGTTAACTTGATAGAATCTAGAATCACCCAGGAGCTATTCCTCCTGAGAGATATTTAGGTTAAGGTTAGCCTCTGACAATGGCTGTAGAGGATTATCTTGATATGTGAATTGATGTAAGAAGACCCATCTCAACTGTGGGTGGAACCGTTCCCTAGATGGGGATGCTCACCTGTACATAGTGGAGATGGAACATGAAGTCATCCTTGTCTGCTTCCTGATCATGGGTGTGATGTGACCAGCCACTTCAGGTTAGTCCACACAACTACATAGCCAAAAGAACAGGGATTCAAGTCCAGGTCTCTTTGCATCAACTGCAATTGCATGCACCTTTAGCTGCCAGGTTTTGTTATAAAAAAATAAAGGATAATTTATTCTGATAGTCACAGATGTCTATTAGGCTGAATGATGTAAAGGGCTATTTTGGTAAGTCAAAGCACTAATAATAGAAATTTCAGAGTCGAGCTGGAGAGATGGCTTAGTGGTTAAGAGCACTGACTGCTCTTCCAGAGGTCCTGAGTTCAATTACCAGCAATCACATGGTGGCTCATAACCATCTGTAATGGGGATCTGTGCTCTAGCCACTCCAGTGAAGTCTGCCTGTCAGGGTCGGAAAGACCTGGATGTAGTCACGAGGCAGAGTTTCAAGGAAACTCAGCCTCCTGGAACCTTGGCATTCTCATAGCCCATATACTCAAATATGGTGTATGCTCTTTTTCAGTATTGTTTTATTATAAGTGCTTTTAAAGATCGAATTTTGACATAGGTAAGCCTCCACCAGTGTTCCAATGTCCTAGAAAATCCTTGAAGTCAATGAGCTTGGAATTCAGTAGGAATTCAGTGAGAATGTTACCTATTCAGTAACATTCAAACTTACTTCTAGTAGAGATGGTGAAACTAATTAGGCATTACAAAGAACAGCGCTAGAATAGCTCAGGGCTAGTCTGCAGAGTGATTACTTAGGACAGTAGCCGAGTCTCACTCAAACAAGGGAATACGCAATGGCCTAGCGAATAGGTGGTTTAACCATGAAAGAGTTAGGGAATCCCCCTGGGACAGGTTTCTTCATTAGGCCCAAAGGAACAGCATAATCAGGTATTTACCCTGGTGTTAAACCCCTGGTGGTGGGTTTAACAAGAGACTAGAATTAAACCTGACTTCATTCTAAGTGGTAAACGTGGCCTGGACACTGCCATCTTTTATGTATGCATTCCTTTTGTTTTGTGTCACTGTAACTTGGCAGATGTGTCCTGCCTGGCTTTTCTTGTTTTCTTTTGGTTTTTTTTTCTGTATAAAAAAGTTCGTTTTTCGTTTGGACATTACACTCAGATTCAACACACTCTCTTGTGTCACATCTGTTTGTCACCCCCATTCCCGCCGACTCTATGCCCATCTGTCTGATACTCTGATTCATACGGATTGAGGAGGGCCCACTGAGCCCGGTCCGTGGCAGATCTGTTGCCCTCTTCTGCTGTGCCTGAAGACAGAGACAGTGTACTCACATACATTAAATAAATAAATAAATAAATAAATAAATAAACAAATAAATATTATGAAAAGAAAAAAAAACCTTCAGAATCTTATTGAATAATTCACAACTAAGAAACTAACAGATTTTCTTTCACTTATAGTAATGGGACTAATCTAGGCACAATTATAAATTGCTATAAAGTTCTCACACCAGCCAGAAAACAAAAGGGGTCCCCAGGGGGGAAGCACAGAGCTCCGTTCTTTGTTGGCCACATGTATATCATGAACACATGCCAAATCCCAGACAAGATGCTCTGAGATTTTAGTGACTGAATTGAGATAAAAATCTCCAAAGATTAACTTTTTGAGAGATGGCTCAGTAGGTAAAGGTTCCTGCTGTCAAACCTAAAGACCTGAGTTTAATCCCTGGGAACCACCTGCTAGGAAGATAAAACTAACTCCTGTAAACTGTCCTCTGACTGCGCACGTGTGTGTGTGTGTGTGTGTGTGTGTGTGTGTGTGTTTAAAAACACACAATTTTTAAAATAGTAAGTCCTTGAATTTCTTTCTGCTTCATTACCTGAGGCAACAATTATATTGTTAATATCCACATTCTCTGTGTGTGCACTTAGAAATCCTGTGGACTAAGAGGAAAGTTTGTTTGTTTGTTTTTGTTTTTTGAGACAGTGTTTCTCTGTGCAGCCCTGATTGTCCAGGAACTCTTTCTATAGACCAGGCTGTCTTCAAAATCATAGAGACTGCCTGCCTCTGCCTCCCAAGTGCTGGGATTAAAGGCATGAGCCATCATTGCCTGTCAGAAAGTTCTTTTCAAACCAGTGTGTTTTGATTTTTTGATTGTGTGTGTGTAAGCAAATTTGGGAGGTCAAAAGGATAACTTGTGGGGCTTGATTTTCTCCTTCCACAATGTGTGTCTCAGGGTTAGAACTACAGCTCCATGGCAGGTGTTTTTATCCACTGAGCCTTCTTGACATTCCAAAACCAGTGTGCTTTTTATCTTTCTTTTCACTTATATAGAAAAGGACTTAAAATAAGTCTTTATAATAATACAAGATTGGGGCTAGAGATAGCACTTTTTGTTCTTCTAGAGGACCCAAGTTCAGTTCCCAGCACCCATGTCAGGAGGCTCATAACTCTTTGAAACTTCAGCTCCAGAGAATATGACATTTCTGGCCTCTGTTGGCACTTGAACACACGTAAACATACCCACATGCAGGCACACACACCTACTAGAATTTAAAAGATCATTATCTTTTAAACCAATCTTTTGTTTTGTTTTGTTTGTTTGTTTTTGTTTTGTTTTGTTTTTTTCCAGACAGGGTTTCTCGGTATAGCTCTTGCTGTCCTGGAACTCACTTTGTAGACCAGGCTGGCCTCGAACCCAGAAATCCGCCTGCCCCTGCCTCCCAAGTGCTGGGATTAAAGGCATGTACCACCACACCTGAGAGAGAGTGAAAAATTATTTAAGCCCCTAGACCTGTGTCCAAAATAGACCTCACTAATGGCAGGGAGTAGAACTTGCCCCACTGTTTCAAGAAATGTTTGTACAGAATACTCTAGCCATTCCTTAAACCCGTTATGCAAGCTTGCCAAATGCTATAGCCCAATGCCAGGGGTTTGCAGTTTTTTGGCCTTTATAGACTACCCTTACCCCTTGAGCTCATCGTCGGCTCCTCTACCCAATGTGTGGGATATGAGTCGTCCCCAGTGCACTGGTCTTTCTCGTATAAACCTCTTGCAGTTTGCATCAAGACCGTTTCTTGTGAGTGACTTTTTTTGGGGGGGTGGGGTTTGAGACAGGGTTTCTCTGTGTATCCCTGGCTGTCCTGGAACTCACTCTGTACACCAGGCTCACCTCAAACTCAGAAATCTGCCTGCCTCTGCCTCCTGAGTGCTGGGATTAAAGGCATGTGCCACCACAACCGGCTAAACATAAGAAAATTTAAAAGTCTAAAACAAAGGTAGAGATCTGAGCTGCAAATGATCCAGCCTTGACCCTAAGGACAAATGCCGAATTCTGGTAGCCTTGAACTCAAGACTTGAAAACCATGTGTGTTGTGCATCAGGGAGGAAGTTCAGGGCCCATCAAGGGTGGATCATCCAGTAGGAGCCGCTGGCAGAAAACTGGAACCAAGGGAACCAAAACCAAGAATATCCTCAATGAGGATGGGTGAAATTTTCTGGTGACAGATTACACCCAAAGCCAGTCTTTATGTGATTTTGTAGTCTCAATTAGTACTACCTACATACATATCCTGAGAACCTCCAGACAGACACTGTCTACTATTACTGACTCCGAAGGGCATTGAGTATCTACGAGAAGCAAATACAAACCATCCCCCAAGAGACAGATTTCCAATTCAAACCTCAATGTGTTTTTCCCACAGATTCTAAATAACAGAAATCCATGGAAAAACAAAGTCTCAAAGCATATTAGCAGGAAAGGCACAGCCAGGAGGCACTGACCTCCTCTGGCTCAGAATGCCAGCTCTCAGAAGAGACTTGAGGCAGGAGGAGTGCCGCCATTTAAGGCAATCCTGAGCTACACAGTGACTTTGAAGCCAGCCTGGGCTACAGAATGAGCCCTGGAATACCAGATTAGGGACTAGAGACAGCTCAGCAGTTAAGAGTGCTTACTGCTCTTGCAGGGGACCAGAGTTCGACTTCCAGCACCCAAGTTTAGCTGCTTACAGCTTCTTGTAATTTCAGCTCCAGGGGCATCGCCACCCCTAACACACACACATACAAACATATGCACATACTCCTACATAGACATGGGCACAATTCTGACAAACAAATCTTTAAAAAAAAAACAAGTTAGTTAATTAATTAGGAGATCGGACATGGATTCTATTCTATCCTATCCATTTAAAAATATTGTTTTAGATTTACATTTATTACATGTATATCAGTGCTTTGCTTGCATGTATGTATGCATGTATGTATATATACCTACTGTGTGAGTGTCTGTTGTTAGAAGAGGGTGTGGGATCCCCAGAAACTGGAGTTAGAGATAGTTATGAGTCATTTTGTGGGTTCTGGGAACCAAACCTAGGCCCTTCAGAAGAGGGGCGAATACTCTTAAGCACTGAGCCTTTTGTTCAGCCCTACTGTTCTGACTGACCTGGAACTCACTCTGTTCCAAGCTGGCCTCCAATGTACAGAAATCCACCTGCCTCTGCCTCCCAAATGCTGGGATTAAAGGTGTGTGCCACCACCGCCCAACTTATCCAATATTTTTTAAAAGATTCAGTTCTTTAAAAATACTGCCCCCAGCCCTGTTGAGGGGGTGGTGGCACATGCCTTTAATCCCAGCACTCAGGAAGCAGAGACAGATGGATTTCTGAGTTCAAGGCCAGCCTGGTCTACACAGTGAGTTTCAGGATAGCCAGCTCTACACAGAGAAACACCTGTCTCGGACAAAAATGTTAATCACAATTTATTGTTGTGGAAAATATTTAAAACATAGGTCCCTGTGGGCTGGCCAGTCTGTTTTCATCTCGTGGAGACTCTCTGACTCAGAGCTCCGAAATCTCTCCGCCCAGCTTGTTAAGTTCCCACTGGTAGGTTGTTACCATGCCAACCCCATGCTTCAAAATTCCCATGGCCTTTTGGGGTGCACTTCTTGAGTACCCACACTTTGCTGCTGTATCTTTCTCTCTGGAGCCCAGTTGAGCCGCCGCATGAAGGAAAACACCACATAAACTTAGTTCAGAAACAATGGTAACTCAATCACTGGGCAAGAAAACTAGAATCCTAATCTTGCAAGCCATCTCAAATCTAAATCCTCTAGTGGCAAATCCTGGTGGATTCACCATCTAAACTGGGGATCACTAGTAGCTCCATCTTCTCTTCCTGCTGTCTCTCTCCTGCCTCTTCTCTTCCTTCCTCTGACCTGGAAGTCCCACCTACTCGCCCAGTGACTGGTTTCTTTATTCATTAGAAGGGTCACATGAAGTACTGAGTATGTAATTCACTCCAGGCAGCTCCTCTGGGGGAAGATGAATTAGCAAATTAGCATCAAAATATAAGCATCACCGCGGCCATCCCCAGCATTTTATTGTGTTGGTGGAGGGTGTGAGGTGCCATGGCTTATACAGGCAGGTTAGAGAGAAAAATTGCAAGAATCTGTTTTCTCTTTCTACCGTGTGGGTTTCAGATACCGAACTTGGATTGAAAGACTCTGAGAGGAGCCCCTAGCTCACGCCTCAGGACAATAGCGGACACCCAAGAACTCACGATAGACCAAGCTTGTTGCAAACCACATGAGGCTTTATTCGGGGAAAACCAGAGCTCTGGGGATGACTCATATCCCACGCAGGGGTAGAGGAGTCAACCTCGAGAGGAAAGAGGTCCCAGTTTTTATAGGCCCTCAGGGGAGAAAGGAGAAGGGGGGAGTAGGGGATTTCCAGATCTAAACAATGTCTATTCTCAAGAAATGGGTATGGGAGGGGTACAAGGAAAGAGTCTGGTGCAGGTGTAGCAACTCAGGATTGGCTGGGCTGTGGTTGCTGGGGAGATTTTCTGACTCTTTCTCAACAACCAATGTCACAGACATCTGGCAATGGGCTTCATCAGTGGACACACACATGGGTTCAAGGAACGGTCAAAACATTGGCAGACACACGGGTTCAAGGAGTGGCCAGAGCATTGTGCACCTCTATTTTTCTAAATCAGTGAAGCTAGTTCTGCTAACACTGACGTCTATCTTGCCAATTTCAGGGCTTCTGTGACCTTTTACATTCTGTCAGGGTCTTTCAGGATTATTAGTCATGGCCATTAAGCACTGGAGGTTCTTATCTGTCCTCTCATTGGCCAGGAATGCAGTTACACACTGAGGGGTTTCTCTCACCCATTTGATTCTGTCTCCTCCACCCCTATATTACTCCATCCTGATCTCCTTCAAACACTTAAAGAAACGTTGAAGGAAGGAAGTGTAGACTTGACAAAAGAATAGTGCCCAAAATGTGCTCCAAGTACTGCATCAGCTTGCACCACCAGCCCCAGGATCCTGGTTCATCCATGCCGATCACTGAGGTATAGACCAAGCTGCGTGAGGATGCCCCTATCTCAGAAGTCGGGCTTCAGGCACTGGGCTGCAGGAGGGCTGTCTTGCTATGACAGGCTGTTTGGTGGGTTGATCAGGATTCAGAGAGCTCAAGTAGAGCAATTAACAGGAGCTGTTTCTGGACTGCCACTCTGCCAGGGCTTTGGAGAGGCCTGCTGCATGACAGGAAGACTGGACAAAGTCACCAGGCCTAGGACAAGGAGAGAATCCAGTCTGGCTGGCAGCTCATAGTATATGAGGTTCCTGCAAGGCCCAGGCTTGAGGTTTGGACCCAGGTCTCCAAGGAATAGTAAGATAGGGAAGGAGGCTGAAAGAGACCAGCTTGGACTCCCCTGCACCACCCTCCAGGCACTGGGCCTTCTAGGTCAGACGCATTCGTCTGCACTGTCTATTCACCAGCAGATGGATCTTCATCCTTCCCATCTTGGAAACAGCACCTTTGACTTCACTGAGACTCCAGGTACTTAGTCATGCCTCCTTAAGAGTGTGAGTCCACAGCAAAGCCAAATGAAGCATGGGCATTTGTTTTGTTAAGCAAACCCTTTCCCCAAGTAACAACTAAGGGGGGAGGTGGGGAGAAATCTTTATCACCACTTCTACACAGGCTTGCAAAATCACCACCAACTCCAAGAAAGCAAACTATTGTAACAAAGTTTTGACAGTAAAAAACAAAACAAAACAAAACAAAACAAAACAAAAATAATTTCACCAGCCGTTGCCTTTTTCTGTGGCAGTATAATGCTCTCTATGACAAAATATGAATTTATATATATATATATATATATATATATATATATATATATATATATAGGTACTAGAGATCCAACTCAGGGTCTTAAACATGCTAGGGGAGTGTCTACCATGAAGCTGCACCCCAACCTTCTTCATTCTTTTCTTTTTGCCCTCATGCCTTGCTCCTCTGCCACCTCCCTTCCTTCCCCTCTCTCTCTCCTCTCCCCCTTATCCCTTCCCTCCACCCACCCCTCATATTAGAATGTCCCAAGGAGTACCCATTTATTCACTCAGCATTTATTATTAAAATGTGCCTTTTCTATTCCTGGCCCTGCACTGCTGATGAACTAGTTAAGCAGATGTGGTCCAAGACTTGGAACACTTTCTGCCAGAAGAGAGAGAGAGAGCCATAGCAGAAATAGTGACAACAAAAAGAAGTCATTCTAATAAAATCCTTTCAAAATACTCTTTTTTTTTTTTAATGAGTGTGTGTGCCTGCATGTGTATATGGGCACCACGTGCATGCAGTACCTGAGGATCCTTGTCCTAGCTGCCTGGAAGCCAGTATTCTGCTAGCAGCCTTCAGATGAACATGTAGAACTCTCAGCTCCTCCTGCCATGCTCCCACCTTGATGATACTGGACTGAATCTCTGAACCTGTAAGGCAGCCCCAATTAAATATTGTCCTTACAAGAGATGTGTTGGTGGTGCCTGGAGAGATGGTTCAACAGTTAAAGAGCACTGGCTGCTCTTCTGGAGGTCCTGAGTTCAATTCCCAGAAACCACATGGTGGCTCACAACCATCCGTAATGAGATCTGATGCCCTCTTCTGGGCTGTCTGAAGACAGCTACAGTGTACTTACATATAATAAAGAAATAAATCTTAAAAAAAAAAAAAAAAGAGTTGCCTTGGCCATGGTGTCTATTCACATCTGTAAAATGACCCGTCCAGCAGGTCCAGTTATTCGAGGGTCTCGAGGGGACCTTCTCCTAAGAACCAAATGGGGGAAGGGAGAGACGGAAACCAAGTGCAAGAACGACACGGAAGCAGTCTGAGTAGCATCAAGGTCTCTCTGTATTCAGCAAGGCTCAAGGCTTAAATGCACAAGCAAAAGGGGAAGTACTTCTTAGCAGGAGGAATGGGGCAGTGGAAATGCACAAGCAAAGGAGGAAGCACTTCTCAGCAGGAGGAATGGGCCAGCAGAAATTTTTCTTTTGGCAACTACACGGGGAAGCAGGAACTTGGTGGTATCAGGGTACACCTTGTGGTCAGGACATCTGGCGCTGACTTAGGGCTGGAACATTCTATGGTTGTTCTCAGAACGGTGTGTCGATGGCCCGCTTTTGACCCCCTTTTCTTCTCGGGGGGGGGGGGGCGGGGGGAAGAGGCCCAATTCGGAGATCAAGACAATAGAGTTATCTTAATAGCTCCCAACAGTAAAACCCTAACTAAGAAAAGCAGCAAGTGCATTCACCCACTGAACTATCTCTCCAGACCTGCAACAAATCCTTTAATAGAGAAACATTATGAATAATGAATATAAATAAATGAATAATAGTAAGCATTGCAAAACACCACATAAAATTAAATGTTCTTTCCCTCTATATAAACTGCATTTATGTAGTTTTATGTTTTATATATCAAACATAGAGAACTATTCTATAGAAATAATGATTTTATGTATGTAAAATACAGGGCAGTATAATAAAAGTGGAAGTCTGTAGCCATCCAGCAGTCATGGAAAAATGGGTTTATCCGAAAGGGGGGCTGGAAATAAAAAAGGACAGGGTGCAAGATAAGGATGAAGCCAAGACTAAGGTTATGATCAAGGCTCAAAGTTTAATTCTGCAGCTCCAGCTTATTAAGGGAAAACCACAAAACCTATCCTTTTCAGCTGGATTAAGTTGCAAAGCAAGCCCAGTGGGTTGTTTATTCTTCTAAGCTCCTGTAGGAAATTGCAGGTGCAGCAAGGTGATGACTCTGCCTGGGTCTTAAACCCATTATGGCAAGCACTATAGGTCTGTTTAGCCTGCTCAAGGCTGGGGAAGGGCACAATTTCCCATTTTTTGTTTTTTAAAGATGAGCGGTATCAGTACCTGGACGGGGCCACAAGATTTACTTGTCTTCCATACTCCTGTCTCAGGTATAGATTGGCCAGGTGACCGTGCCTGTCTTAGGTCAGAGTCTATATTGCTCCTTCTTACTGTCAGGAAGAACAAACAGCACTGATGTGTGGTTCTGTCTTAGGTCGATAGGAGCTTAAGAACACTGTTATCCATCTCTAACTACCAGTCTTCTATAGCACACTCTTTCCCATTCAGACCAAAGCCACAAAGGAGATATGAATATGCACTTAATGCATTTCTTCATAGCAATGAATAACTGCCATGGTGAATAGCTGAGCTTGCTGATCCTGTGTGAATGCAACCAATCTGTTTAAGATACGTGTCCAAAAGTTAAAAGCAACAAGATTATAATTAATGGTCCAAGCAGTGTAGAAATTAAAGCTGTAAGCCATGGAGAAGTAGAGAACCAGGATTCAAGCCATCCCTGATTCTGTCCTTTTTCTCTTTACCTCTTGGCCAGTCCTTCTCAAGATTTAGCCATAGGATCCTTTACTGCTCCTGAATGATCGATGTAAAAGCAACATTCTTCATGGAGGGCTGCACATAGCATTGCAGGAATAAAAGATCAAGTCCTCTCCTGTTTTGAAGGACTACCTCAGACAAGGAGGTTAGAGATTCTTGCAAATGGGAAATAGAGGTTCCTATCCTTTCTATATCTGTATCTCTTGCCATTCTAAGGAGCTTATAATTTTTTCCTTGCAAAACCAGGGCAGAAGCACCAGTAGTTGCTCCTCCCACACTGAGAGAGTTCCTTGGCATCCAAAATTTAAAATTTAAAAATAAAAAACAACATTTAAATAATTTGGTGTACGGGGATATAATTACTCCTTTTTTGTTTTTATGAAGATATTGCTTTAAAGCTCCATGGGCCTCTTTCACAATACCTTGTCCTTTAGGATAATAAGGAAATACGAGTAACATCAATTTGCAATAATTGATTAGGTATAAGTCCTTGAGAATTAGCATCATTGTGTGGTACATAAAGAAATTGAGGACACTGAGAAAAGTCCTTACAATTTGACGAGCATATTTTCTAGAAATACCAAATTGTTGTCTCAAACTATTACTATTTTGATGATGTAAAGAATGAGATTATTCAGCTAATTGTTCCTGTAAGGCCTATAATCTGCCTGGTATACAAATCTGCTGTGGCATTGCCCAAGGGTTCAGGCAATCCAGTGTGAGCTCTTAAATGTCCTATAAAGTAAAGAACAGTATATGTTATTTAAATTAAGCTGTATTTGTAACTGTAAAATTTGAGAATTAGCAGTATCTAAAAAAGGAACAGTTTCACATAATTGCAAACCATAAGCTATATATTGGCTATCAGTACACAAATTTAAAGCTTGATTTTTCAGCATTTCAAAAACAGTGGCTACAATACATAATTCAATTATTTGCAAAGCAAGGGGGAAACTCGAGTGAATAAACATATGATCCAATTACATATGTTGCTTTCCCATTAGATGAGTTATCTGTAAATATAGTGAGCACATTCTCTATTGGTTATATACACAAACTTATAGGAAAATACAAAAGCATTCGTAGAAGCAAATTATAACAACTTGTCTTTTGGTTAATGTACTGGCTGGTTTTTTTGTGTCAACTTGACACAAGTTGGAGTTATCACAGGGAAAGGAGCTTCAGGTGAGGAAATGCCTTCATGAGATTCAGTTGTAAGGCATTTTCTCAATTAGTGATCAAGAGGGGAGGGCCCCTTGTGGGTGGGACCATCTCTGGGCTGGTAGTCTTGGGTTCTATAAGAAAGCAAGCTGAGCCGGGCGTGGTGGCGCACGCCTTTAATCCCAGCACTCGGGAGGCAGAGGCAGGTGGATTTCTGAGTTCGAGGCCAGCCTGGTCTACAGAGTGAGTTCCAGGATCAGCCAGGGCTATACAGAGAAACCCTGTCTCGAAAAACCAAAAAAAAAAAAAAAAAAAAAAAAAAAAAAAAAAATTCTTTGAAAAAAAATTGGAAAGCCGGGCGTGGTGGCGCATGCCTTTAATCCCAGCACTCGGGAGGCAGAGGCAGGCGGATTTCTGAGTTCGAGGCCAGCCTGGTCTACAAAGTGAGTGCCAGGACAGCCAGGGCTACACAGAGAAACCCTGTCTCGAAAAACCAAAAAAAAAAAAAAAAGAAAGCAAGCTGAGCAATCCAGGGGAAGCAAGCCAGTAAGTAACATCCCTCCATGGCTTCTGCATCAGTTCCTGCTTCCTGACCTGCTTGAGTTCCAGTCCTGACTTCCTTTGGTGATAAACAGCAATGTGGAAATGTAAGCTGAATAAACCCTTTCCTCCCTAACTTGCTTCTTAGTCATGATGTTTGTGCAGGAATAGAAATCCTGACTAAGACAGATAATGATTATCAATTTTGCCTGAAAAATCTGCACATGCAATAGGCCAAATATCAATATTCTGCAATAACCAATTTAATTGTTATTTGGAATAAGGAATAAATATTTCATCAAGTTCTCTCCCAAAATACTTTCTCATGACTCTGTCCTACAATTCTGTATTAAGACAGCAGCAGCTTCATAATAGGCTATTAAAACTTTCATTGTAGCTGGGTGTGGTGGTGCACGCCTTTGATCCCAGCACTCACTCGGGAGGCAGAGGCAGGCAGATTTCTGAGTTTGAGGCCAGCCTGGTCTACAAAGTGAGTTCCAGGACAGCCAGGGCTACACAGAGAAACTCTGTCTCGAAAAACAAACAAACAAACAAACAAACACAAAAACAAAAAAACTTTCATTGGAGACAAAGAAAGTTGAATCCACATCAACTGCCCCTTTTGCCAAAGGGCTGGGTGCAAACAACCTACAATTCTTCATAGTCTATATGATGTCTATATCTATCTGTTGTTGACTAATAGCTTCCTCTATGTTCTGCAAAGCTATTTGTCCCTCATCAGGGAATTAGGATCTGCATCCCCCTTGAGAATATCAAACAGAGGTTCAAGTTCTCCTGTGGTAAACTTAAGGTGAGGCCTTAGCCAATTAACATCTTCTAGAAGCTTTTGAAAATAATTTGAAGTAAGTAAATTATCTTTTCTTACTTGAATTTTCTGTGCCACAGTTTCTTTAGGATATAATGAGGCCCCCAAATAATGAAAAAGATATTGACTTTGAGTCTTTTCTGGAGCAACAATATTCCAAAATTTTAAAACTCATGTAAGAGCAAAGGCTTGTAGTAAAACGCCATCAGAAGAATCAGCTAATAAAATGCCAACCATATAATGAATACTATACACTGAAAGATTCCAAGTCCTAACTTCTTGTATTGAAACAGCGACAAATTTTATTTATTTACTTTTTTACATAATGTAGAGCTATAAGCTATTCCTTGAGGCAAAGCTTTCCAGTCCATTCTCCTAAATTCCTGTTAATTGCAGGTGCAGCAAGACTACGACTCCACCTGGATCGTTAAACCCATTGTGGCAAGCACTCTAGATCTGTTTAGCCTGCTCAAGGCTGGGGGAAGTGCACAGAAGTCAAGGATCAAATTCAATCATCAAAACCCATATTAAAAAATTAGATTTATTGTCCTGATAGCATATGAGGTTGGCACTGTTACTACAATTGAGGAAGCTGGTCTCAGAGAAGTTTCCAGATTAGTCTAAGTTAGTAAGTGGTATGGATAGGTTCAAACCAATGTCCTCCTTCAGCTGAGTCAAAGTCATCAGAGGACCCTGGAGAAGCAATGAGCTGACTCTGTGTAGTGGATGTGGAGGCACAGAGTGAGGTTAGGGAGTTCCTGGAAAGAGAAAACTATGTGCCAGAGGCTGGAGGCAGCATCCTGCATCTGTGGGGCTGTTGAGGAACCTGAAGGATGGGACTCTGGGTCAGGTTGAGGGAGAGGAGCATGGGGGCCTCTGTGCCACTGAGGGATGGTAGGATTGCATCTCTGAAGGCTCCGAAGCAGGAGTGTGACACGGCTGGATTTGCATTTCATAAAAAAAAAAAAAAAAAAAACCTTCAGCAGCAGCTGCATAGATTCAAGAAGAGGAGTCTGGAAACCACTTATCTCCCTGGCTCAAGAGAGCTGGAAAGTAATGACCCTCCTTAGAATACAGTCTAGAGAACGCTCAAACATCTGCTCCAAGAGCAACGCTGTACAGTTTGTGTTAGCAAGATTCTTAAAGGTCCTTCAGCACAGAGTAAATCAATACATCGTTGCACAGTCCTGTAATAAAATACCATATGGGAGATGAAATGAACTAGAGCAACGTGTGTCAACAGGAAAAATGATAACATGAAGTGAAGGAAGCAGGTTGCAAAGGTTATACGCAGCATGGTACCATCTTAGCAAAGTTAAAAGCCTAGGTAGCAATGCTTTCTCTTGTTTCTGGACTTCCTGTAAAGTCTCAAACCCTTGGACAAAAGGCTGAGGGATCTGTTTAACATGTCAAAGTGGACCTGGCCACCAGGTTCTCCCAGAGTCCCTCAGTCCCTACCTGTTACAGGTTATGGCTGGCATATTCTGCTCTCTATCCCCGAATTCTGTAGCCCAGGAGATGGGGTGCCCTTCCCTATATAATCCAATCATTTTAATTACCCGCCTTTATTTTCTTTTTTCTTTTTTAACCTTTGCCCCCTTGGCTGCTGTACCTGCTGTGCCTCTTTCTTACCTCTCCCTTCTCTCCCCTCTCTCCTTACATGCCTTAGGGTCATGGCCACTCTGAACTCTCCCAGATGTCCCTGTCTTTAGCTATTGTTTCCCTTTTATCTATAATAAAATCTCTCCTCCACCATACCTACAAGAAGTCATGGCCTATCCTTTTTCTTTCTTTTTTCTTTCATTTACAAATGTCTATAACACAAAATGGATAATAGTCATTTCATGAAAGTACCCTGGAGGAAAGACTGAGGACAAGGATGGGGCTAGTCCAGGCAGTGTGTGTGTGTGATATTGTGGGAATATAGATGAATAGATGTATATACTGTTACACACACACACAGTTTCTTAAGTAAAATCACACATATGACAATGTTAAGAGTTTACTCAATGAAAACAAAGTCTTCATTATTCTCTATATTCAACTGTATATTATTTTTAATGTATTCCAACAATAGTCTTACAAAATTAAACTTTGGTAATGCCCAGAAGACACCCAGAGGCCCACCCACAGTGAGAGGCACTATGATGTGCAAGTATGTGGTAGAGAGTTAGGGAAAGAGAAGAGGAGACATTTGAGCATTATAAAGAGAGGCAGAACTGGAAACACAAAGTGGAGAGGAACAGCCTGATGTTAATAGCCTCCCCTGCCACCTGAGGCTGTGGTGAAGTCCAGGCCTGTGCTGCTGCTGCTCAGAGCCAAGGCAGAGTCTGTGGCCAGGAGCAGCAGGGGTCTGTGTCAATGCCCTTGGCTCATATTACCATCAAAGGCCAAGAGGATGTCCCTGGTCTGGGCTGCTACCTAGGATTATGATGTCCAAGGGCTGTGCAGAGCTAGCTCCACTCCTCACAGAAGAGCTGGCCCTGGTGGCAAAGATGAGGATGAGCCAACCAGAGGGGATGAGAGCAAAAGGTCTTCCAGCTGGTCTTCCCCCTTGTCAGTTGTAGCATTGGGTGATCCAGCCTGGACCTAGCTGGAGAACTTGCCCTGGTGGTATGGGTGTGGGAGAGCTGGTGGGCTGACCAACTCAGTTACCACCCAGGCCTAGATAGATCCAGGGCTTTGAGTTGGTTCACCCCAACATCTACCCATCTATAAACTGCTGGAGTGCTTGAAGGGGCTGGTCCTACAGGTCCAAAGCTGCAGGATCTCCATGACACAGGGCAACAAGAGGACATCTGAGAGGAGTCCCAGTGAAGATCAAGTATTGATAGTGTAGCAGAAGCCAGAGGCATCAAACCAGACCGATAAACATTTGCAAGTAAAGATGTATGGACAAAAGGGTATACTGTGTGGCACATTGGCACATGATGAGATGGGTTTTTTTGTTATGTTCTTTGTTTTTTAATTTTTAATTTTCTTTTGTGGGAGAGGAAGGATTCGAAGGGATGGGAAGATGAGTGGGATTGGAGTACCTGCTGTGAAATCCACAAAGAACTAATAAAACATTTTTTAAAAAAAGAAAGAACATTTGGAAGCATGAGCAAAGATGTCGCTGATTGTGTTGTAGCCCAGAGAGAGGGATTTGGGGGTCACTGGTAAGTCAGGAAGAAGAGACAGGCGTGGACTAAGGCAGGATGGATGGAGGAACCATAAGATAAAGAAAGCATGTGATTGCTGAGTCATGGGAAGGAGTGGAGAGAGTGGAACCCAGATGACTCCCAGCTTCTTCATTACTGAGGGGGTGGTGGGGCCAATCCCAGTGAAAAGGAATGTAAGAAAAATAACAGGTTTGACTGGGGTGTGGTGCACAGAGATCAGTTTCAGACATGTTTGGCTTGAGGTTCTTCCAGGGAGAGATGTCCAATATGCATATCCAAGCCAGAGGTTCAAAGTGTGGAATAGAAACATAAACGTAGTCACTGGATATGTAAGTCTCACTTTAGGGATAAATACAAATGAATACTTTGTGCAACAATTAAGATGTTTTTAACAGAAGAACCGTTGACAAGGTTATACAAGGTAATGTAAGCAACATACTAATTCTGGGTCTGGAGAGATGGCTCAGTCATTAAGAGCATTTGCGGCACTTGCAGAGGACCGTAGCCCAGTTCCCAACACCTGAACCTGGCACCTAACAACCGCCATGTCACTGAAGCACCAGGGGCTCTCTCTGATGCCTCTTCTGGCCTTCTTAGGCAATACACCCATGTACTGCATGTTTTGTCTTTAGGGCCTGAGGGAGGACCTGGGGAGTTAGTCTCAGTCATACACACAGCACAAAGGTCTCCAGGCTATTAACCACCTCTAGTCCAATTTGTAAGAATTGGGGAAGCCGGGCGTGGTGGCGCACGCCTTTAATCCCAGCACTCGGGAGGCAGAGGCAGGCGGATTTCTGAGTTCGAGGCCAGCCTGGTCTACAAAGTGAGCTCCAGGACAGCCAGAGCTATAAAGAGAAACCCTGTCTCGAAAAACCAAAAAAAAAAAAAAAAAAAAAAAAAAAAAAAAAAAAAAAAAGAATTGGGGAGGCCTACAGAAATCACCAGGCTACTAACAACATCCATACCCAGTCCTACCAGGTGGAAAACAGGCATACATCTCTTCTTTTTAAGAGACAATTCCCTGTGTTTAACATTCCATGGTTTCTCTAGTGCTTACCTGTGTGCATGAGGAATGAAAAAAAAAAAAAAAGTCACTCTACACATAGCTTCTGGAAAAGAAACCATGGAGACATACATAACAAAAACCAATTTCAGGGCTGGAGAGATGGCTCAGCTGTTAAGAGCACTGACTGCTTTTCCAGTGGTCCTGAGTTCAACTTCCAGCAACTACATGGGGACTCACAACCATCTGTAATGGGATCTGATGCCCTCTTCTGGTGTGTCTGAAGACAGCAACAGTGTACTCACATATGGAAAATAAATAAATAAAGCAATAAACAAAATTTTATTTATTTATTTATTTATTTATTTATTTATTTATTTATTATATGTAAGTACACTGCAGCTGTCTTCAGACACACCAGAAAAGGGAGTCAGATCTCCTTACAGATGGTTGTGAGCCACCATGTGGTTGCTGGGATTTGAACTCTGGACCTTCGGAAGAGCAATCGGGTGCTCTTACCCACTGAGCCATCTCACCAGCTCCACAATAAACAAATATTAAAAAAAAGAAAAAGAAAAAAAAGGAAAACCAATCTCACCAATCACTTTGTACTAACCATGCCTATTAAGATTATTTAATGAATATTCAGTTGGCTCATTTTGATAGGTAGAATTTCCTCTATACTGAAAGTCATTCAATGATGATCTTAATTTTGCGCTAATAATTTTGAGATTTTCATCTTGTAAGTGGTTCATTATTTCTTTTTATCTTTTTTTGGTTTTTTCTTTCTTTCCTTTTAAAAATATTTATATATTTATTTATTTAATATATATGAGTACACATTGTCTTTAGACGCACTAGAATAGGGCATTGGATCCAGTTTTAGATGGTTGTGAGCTACCATGTGTTTGCTGGGAATTGAACTTGGGTCCTCTGGAAGAGCAGTCAGTGCTCTTAACTGCTAAGCCATCTCTCCAGTCCCTATTTTTTTTTTTTTTTTTTTTTTTGGTTTTTAAAGACAGGGTCTCACAATGTAACTCTGGCCATCCTAAAACTCTTTCTGTAGACTAGGCTGGCCTCAAACTCAGAGATCTGTCTGCCTCTGCCCCCCAAATGTTGTGATTAAAGGTGTAAACTGACACTACCCAGAAAGAGGATGAAGGGATGAAACATAAAATTTTAAGACATGGACAAAAGGCCCAGATTGTCTGGTCATCAGGAGCTAAGAAGTATCACAAAGGAAGGCCATTGCTGACTACCCACCGAGGGACTGATGTTGGAGGAGTAACCACACAGCTGTTGGCGGTAAAGGTGGGGATGAATACTTAAACAGGGCTGAAGTCAGGGCATAGAGAACAGAGTCACCCTTTAGGAAAGTCTGACTGCTGTCTTTCTTGTATCTTTGTTTCTTCATTTCTTTGTTTCTTTCTCTCTCTCTCTTTCTTTTTTCCTTTTTAAACTTATACTTGTTTGTTTGTGTGTACCTCAGCGTACTTGTGGTAGACAAGGGACAGTTGTCAGGGGTCAGTTCTCTTATTGGGAGCGAAAAGCAGGTCTTTGGGCTTAATGGGAGGCATCTTTACCTACTGCCACGCCCCTGTATCAGTTAGAGTTTCGACTGCTGTGAAGAGACACCATGCCCACAGCAATTCTTTTTTTTTTTTTTTTTTTTGGTTTTTTCGAGACAGGGTTTCTCTGTATAGCCCTGGCTGTCCTGGAACTCACTTTGTAGACCAGGCTGGCCTCGAACTCAGAAATCCACCTGCCTCTGCCTCCCAAGTGCTGGGATTAAAGGCGTGCGCCACCACCGCCCGGCTAGCAATTCTTATAAAGGAAAACATTGAATTAGGGCTGGAAGTTCATCCTGGCAGGAAGCACAGTAGCATGCAGGCAGACACGGTGCTGGAGAGGTAGCTGAGAGTTCTTACACATGGATTGACAGGCGGCAGGAAGAGAGAGACATTGGGCCTGGCTCAAGCATCTGAAACCTCAAAGCCCACCCCCAGTGACACACTTCTTCCAACAATGTCATACCTACTCCAACTAGGCCACCTCTCCCAATAGCGCCACTCTCTATGAGCTTATGAAGGTGATTTTTCATTCTAACTACCACAGACATCTTGCCAGCCTTATAGCTGTTTGAATGTAAGGATCCCAAAATAGAACATCAAATGCCCTTCAAGGGATGAATGAATCGATGAAAATCATGTAGCATGTCCAGTTTAGGGCTGAATAATGGCCCCAGACAACAATGTGTTATTACCTGGTACCTCGGAGTGTTATCTTTTTACAAAAGGGAAAAAATAAAAAAGACTGCCAACATGATTAGGGATCCTGAGATGGGAGAGGCTCATGGGTGTCTTTGTAGACAAAGACAAAGGGAGTGGAGAGAGGAGGAAGAGGAGGCACTGACTTCAGACCCAGACACTGCAGTGATGTGACCATAGCCAAGGATGCTAGCAGCCACCAGAAGTTGAAAGAAGCAGGAATAGGTTCATCTCTAAAGCCTCCAGAGGCCTTGTTTGGGGTCTATTAATAACGATTTTAAATTTGTGGCCTTGAGAACTGTGAGAGAATACTGTTCTGTTGCTTTAGGCCACTAAATTGTAGTAATTTGTTACAGAAACCATAAAAAATTAATATCCCACACAGTAGAATACTTCTTGGGGATCAGAAGGAATGAATATCAATATACACAAGACTTTAGATGCTTCTTGTTTAGTGGAAGAAACCAGATTGGAAGGGGCATATTATACAGTTTCATTTACATGGCATTTTATTATTTTATCTTATTTATTTACTTTGGCTTTTTTCGAGACGGGGTTTCTCAGTATAGCCCTGGCTGTCCTGGAACTCACTGTGTAGACCAGGCTGGTCTCAAACTCAGAGATCTGCCTGCCTCTTCTGTTGTGCCAGGAACCATTGCCACTGTAATCACATTAGGGTTTCTTTATTATAAACTCGAGTTTGGGCTTACCCACCGCTAACCCACAGAATGATTTGGTGAAGCAAACTTTTATCCAGACAAGGTTTTATAGAAAATAGAAGTGAGAGGGTGTTCAGCCTGGCAAGCATCTAACTGAAGGTCTATTGTAAGCCGACAGGTTGGTGCTCTGAAGCAAGACCATATGCAGTCATGAATGGTCTGAAAGTACATCTGAAACAATCAGGCTAATCTTTGGTCAACTGTTGCTAGGAAGTAGCTAGGGAGTAACTTTGAACAAGGACAAGCCGTGGGGTCCTTCCTGGTATGTGGGTATAGCTTCTGTTCAGCGGCAGGCCAAGTTCTCAGGCTTTTTTTATTTTTCTTTAAGATGGAGGCCAATCCCAAGATGGAGTAGGTTTGGCCTCTCACTACCTCCTGAGTGCTGGGATTAAAGGCAAGCATCACCGTGCCTGGCTTTATATGGCATTTTAAAGAAGGTAGAACTATAGAGCTTGGAAACACCCTGGTGGATGCCAGAAGTTGGGCTTGATCACTGATGGAAGACCATCCTGATTCTCAATGATGGTGATGGCTTATACACATCATCTGTCAAAGGCAAAAAAGAAACTGGACATCAAAGAGGGCACATTTTTCCTGTGTGTGCATTTAAAAATAAAAATTTAAAAATCTTAATACTTAATAGCATGGTAATGGACCTTTTAAACTTTAAAGTTGGTACAAGTCCTGTTCTGAAAAGCACTGATTTTCTGCACAGACATCAGGCAGAAATTGTTTCCTTTGGAGAAGTTAACTCTTTGGTGGCTGACAACATATATAACCCAAGAATGGAACTCAGAGCATGTCTATATTTGTTCTTTTCTTATGACTGTAACAAAATACCTGACAGAAACACTTTAATGGGAAGAAAGAGTCATTTTGGGCTCATGGTTACATTTGTAATTTGTTCTTTTCTTATGACTGTAATACTTTCTTATGACTGTGACACTTTAATGGGAGGAAAGGTTTATTTGGGCTCATGGTTACATTTGTAGCAGGTAGGCTGTGGCACAGGAGAACAATTCATATCATTGTGGCCAAGAGACAAAGAAAAGGGCTAGAGAGATGGTTCAGCAGTTAAGAGCACTGGCTGCTCTTCCAGAGGAAACAGGTTCAATTCCCAGCACCTACATGGCAGCTGATAACTGTCTATTACTCCAGTTCCAGGGGACCTGACACTCTCACACAAACATACATTCAGGTAAAACACCAATGTATATAAAGTAGAGAAAAGGGCATAAAGAAGGAACCAGGGTCTACCCTATGGAGTCCCCAAGAACACAGTCCTAGTGACCTACTTCCATGAGCCCTGGTTCCTACCTTTCACCACTTTCCCAAAATGCCTTCATATGAAGAGTCTATCAAGGGATGAATCCTTTTAGCAGGGCTTCATGAGTCAACCATCCCTGGAAATGGCCTCACACCAGAAGTGATCTTTACTAATCATCAAGGCATTATTTAATCCAATCAACCGAACAACCAATGTTGACCCAACATAGTGTTACAGAAGAGCAGGAACACAAATGCCTTACATTAGAGAGAAAAGAAACTTCTAGGGCTGGAGAGATGGCTCAGTGGTTAAGAGTACTGACTGCTCTTCCAGAGGACCTGGGTTCAATTTCCATCAACCACATGGTGGCTCACAACCATCTGTAATGGAATCCAATGCCCTCTTCTAGTATGTCTGAAGACAGCTACAGTGTACTCATATACATAAAATAAATAAATCTTAAAAAAAAAGAAAGAAACTTCTGGATTGTATGTGTACGTGTATATGTGTGAGTATATGTCTATGAGTGTATGTATGTGTATTAATTTGTGTATGTATGTGTGTATATGTGTGTATGTGTGTATATGTGTGTGTGTTTTGTGTGGGTAGGTACACCTAACTTTATATGTAAACAGAGACCAGATATGATGAATAACCTGGAACTGGAGGTACAAAAGGCTGTGAAGCATCTGATGTCGATGCTGGGAACAGAATTGGGGTCCTCTGCTTGAACAGTAAGTGCTCTTAACCATTGAGTCTTCTCTCCAGGCCCCTCAATAGTTCTTTTGTTGCTTCATCAGTTTTAAAGTTGAGTTGCCAGGGGTGAATGTGAAGGGTTGTTAGTGAGAAGCAGGCTGCATTGTAGAAAGTGGTTACTAAGATCCACCTCTAAGACAGAACATTTGTAAATACCATCTCTGTAACTCGCGAGGCACATAGGTGAGAGCGTAGACTCAGATAATGTCAAGGATCTTGAGTTGAGGAGATGATGATCTTGGGCTATACAGATGAGCCCACTCTAATCGCTTGAGCCTTCTAAGAGAACTGTAATGGGCTTGAAGGTCAAGAGATCAGAAGCAATGAGAAACTCTGGCTGGCTTGGTGAAGCAAACCCTACAGGCAATCTCTTGACAAAACATTCTTGATGGACAAGAAGCAGAAGACAGAGCCCTCACCTGGAGCCTGAATGGGAGCTGAATTTTTCCAACAGTGTGCATGAGCAGGTTCCTTCTTTTAGCCTCCAGAAAGAAATGGAACCCTCCTGACTTGAGTTTGACCTTACCAGACTGAAAGCCTTGACTTTGGACTTCCCAAATCAAGAACTCAAATGAGCCACACTACATTTGGACTCCTGTCCTCCACTCCTTGTGGCCTTGGAGGCTGTGCAAATTTAGGGTCTTACTGTCCCTACAGCCTGAGGCTCCCAAGAGCACCAGTGTTTCCTAAGCCCAAGATACCACACAGTTCTCATAGCTTCTCCACCTCCATCAACTCACTGTATAAAGTTCTCTCTGCTTTATAGATTCTGAGTGGCTTCAGTTTCCTGATGTACCCTGGTGTGATAATTATAGTATAATACACACCATCAAGTGTTGTGGTGTTTGGAAAGGGTATACACTTATCTAGTCATTGAACCAACATTCAGAGTCTAGGTCAGTGTTGGGCAGGTCAGACAAAGGCCTTGATCTTGATGAAGTTCACTTCGCCATCAGGCAGACAAGAGTCTTGTGGATGGGCCTGGTGCTGTTTGTATGTTGATGCTAATTCCGCTCTCCTAGGAGGGGCTTCAGACAAGGAGTGAGTTACATACTCAGGTGACTTCTTGTGACCCAATCCCCTAATGAATAAAGGAGTCAATAACTGACTGAGTAGGCAGGACTTCCGGGTTGGACCGGCGGAAGAGAGGAAGCAGGAGGGAGTTAGGTCTTTTTGGACGCGGATAGCTTGAAGACGAGATGTGGCTGCGAGTGTCTCCCGGTTTCAATGGCAGATCCAGATTTTATGAGGCTTACAAGTTAGGATTTTAGTTGTTGCGCCCAGTGATTGGTTTATTGTTTCTGAACTAAGTTTGTGCTGTGTTTTCCTTCCTGCAGCGGCTTGCCTGGGTTCAAGAGAGAAAGGCACAGCCACAAAGCATGGGTTTGCCAGATGTGCACCACGAAAGCCATGGGGGTTTTAAAGCATGGGGCTGGCGTGGTAGCGACCTGCCAGTGGGAACTTAGCGACCTGGGTGAAGAGATTTTGGAACTCTTGAGTCATCGTCTCCACGAGATAAAAACAGGTCGGCCATTGTGCATGGCTGACCAGACCACCATTGGGGCAGAGAGTTGGCGGTAGTGTGGAACTTGCAGGTTTTTTTTTTAATACTTCCTGCAACAGAGTCTAATTAGTGATTAAAGAAAGTGTTTATTTACCTCTTACAGTAAGGGAGAAACAGTGATTCTTGAGAACTTAATGAGGACTCTAGGGGCCTGGAAGGGTTGCCAGAGAAACCCAGTCAGTGGCCGTGGAGTTCATATAGGAGAATCAGGGCTAAGTAAGGGGAAGTATTGGAGAAGAGGACTTAAAGTAATCCTGATTTATCTTGTGGGAATTTTTAATTATATCACTAAAAATTGTCTTTCTTGGGGTTGCTCTTTCAGAGGACACAACATTGACTGATTCTCAGCACTAACCTGGCAGCTCACAACTGTCTGTAACTCCAGGTCCTGGGTATCCGATGCCCTCTTTTGTCCTCTGAGGGTACCAGAAGTGGGTAGGGTGCACAGATGACACGCAGACAAAACACCCTTACACATAAAATAATAATAAAAATTTAATTGTCTTTAAAAACTTCAAAAAGGGGTTGGAGAGATGGCTCAGCAGTTAAGAGCACTGACTATTCTTCCAGAGGTCATGAGTTCAAATCCCAGCAACCACATGGTGGCTCACAACCATCCGTAATGAGATTTGATGCCTTCTTCTGGTGTGTCTGAAGACAGCTACAGTTTACTAATATACATAAAATAAATAAATCTTTAAAAAAAAAGAAAATAACTTTGGAAAGAAAATTTAAGTAAATGGAGCTAAGTTTAAAAAAAGGGGGGCGGCTGGTGAGATGGCTCAGCAGTTAAGAGCACTGACTGCTCTTCCAGAGGTCATGAGTTCAAACCCCAGCAACCTCATAGTGGCTCACAACCACCTGTAATGAGATCTGATGCCTTTTTCTGGTGCCTCTGAAGACAGCTACAGTGTATCTATATATAATAATAAATCTTTGGGCCAGAGTGTTGTAACCCCCTGTCTTAGTCAGGGTTTCTATTCCAGCACAAACATCATGACCAAGAAGCAAGTTGGGAAGGAAAGGGTTTATTCGGCTTACACTTCCATACTGCTGTTCATCACCAAAGGAAGTCAGGACTGGAACTCAAGCAGGTCAGGAAGCAGGAGCTGAGCAGAGGCCAGGGAGGGATTTTCTTTTCTGGCTTGCTCAGCCTGCTCTCTTATAGAACTAAGACTACCAGCCCAGAGATGGCACCACCCACAAGGGGCCTTTCCCCCTTGATCACTAATTGAGAAAATACCTTACAGTTGGATCTCATGGAGGCATTTCCTCAACTGAAGCTCCTTTCTCTGTGATAACTCCAGCTGTGTCAAGTTGACACAAAACTAGCCAGTACACCCCCAAATTACTGATACTAGAGCGACTTCAGTGTTGTACAGTTTGCCTTTGCATTCCCCACCAGAGGCTCCCATCCTCCCTCCCCTCCCCTAGCATTAGAATGGCACTCAACACCCCTGCTGATGAACAGCAAAACTCCAGGTGCCTGTCCTTGAGACCTTAGAGAAATAACAAGCTCAAGGGAGACCATGGGAAAAAAGGTAAACAGAGGTCAGGTCACAGACAGTTACAACCGACCATAAAAGTAGTCTTTGAACCCACTAATCCCCCTCTCCAACTTCAGTCCTAGTCTACCCTCTACTCCCCTTTTCTATGAATATTCGCACTATTTCTAAATATACTGTATATAAACCAAATGTTTTCTGGACCGAAACGAGTGGGGAGGACTGGATGGAGTGACCAGAGTGAGCAGAGGTCCTAAAAATTCAATTCCCAGCAACCACATGAAGGCTCACAACCATCTGTACAGCTACAGTGTACTCACATACATTAAAAAAAAAAAAAAAAAAGCCCACTGCAAAAAAGGTGAAGGGAATGGCTTAGTTAATAAAGTGTTTGCTTTCTAAGTGAGAGGACATGCGTTCAGCTCCCCAGAAGCCACATAAAGAACCAGACACCACAATACATACATGCCTGTGTCACCATCCCTGGTGACATAGGGAGGGGGTGGAGACTTGAGGAGACTTGGAGGGTCATTGAACCTTACCTCCTTGGCAAAGTTCCAACAGGAGACCTAGTGCCAAATCAAAGGAGGAAAGGTCCTGAGGACTCACCATTTCCACTCCCACTACACACAACACACACGCGCGCGCACACACACACACACACACACACACACACAGAGACACACGTCTTTCTCAGTTTTGGGCCCAGTGATTATCTCAAGGTACAGGTTTTGAGTTGACCACTCAAGAACCAATTGAGTTGCCTTAAGCTCAGAGGCTTAGATGAAACCTGAGTCTTGTCTGTGTAGGAAGAAGAATAACATTTTTTCAAATAGCTCAAAGTCCTGTTGGATTGCCAAAGCCAACTTGTTCCACCTTCCCCTTCCCTCCCACCCCATACTCATGCACAGGCCTGTTCCTCTGTTCTGAGTACCCGAGGCACACACGCCCAGCACAGACCAGGTCAGCAGACCTGAGTAAGACTTTCTGATTTCCTAACAAAGAAACAAGCAGGCGTTGCTTCCCTCCTCTTCCTGCCATGAACGTGGACGTGATGTTCAAGGTGGCAGCAGCTATCTTGTCAGGAGGGAACAAGCAAGGATTTGTTTGTTTGTTTGTTTGTTTTGAGACAGCCTGGCAACAAGCACGATTTTAAAAGCTGGTATGGTATAGGGGCCCATGCTGAGGCATCCCTTCCCCCTGAGAGACGTGTGTGTGTGTGTGTGTGTGTGTGTGTGTGTAAGGGAATGGGGAGAAGAGCAAGAGGCTAAGAGAAGAGAGTGCAGAGGGGGCAAACAGCCCCTTTTATAATGAATCAGGCACATTTGGTTGTTGCCAGGTAACTGTGGGGCGGAGCCTAGTCGAAATGCCAACATTATGGCTTCTGGGTTTTTGTCTGGCATGTAAGGAACTTAGAAGTCACTGCTCTGTTCTACTTAACTAAATGAAACCCCCACACCTCATCTTAGATCCATCAGAGAATGAGGCTGTAAGGCAGAGCTATCTTCACACAGGAAAGCCAGAACGCGCCCATGCCTGAATCAGCTTCCCAGAGTTGACTGTAGGAAGCACTCGCAGGGCAGCAAATGGGGGGTGGACGAGCTGTTAGATGTTTAGGCTGCTACCTCTGAGACTAATGTTGGGGAACAGCAGTCATAGAGACAACTCTGTAGTTCTGGGAGCTCGCCTCCAGGAGCCCTGCCAGCATTCACAGGGAAAGGAGTATGTCAGAGCATTTCTTCTGAGCACAGCCTCCTTCGGGAGACCTGTGAGCATGGCTTTCCTGGGAGATCAACCCAGCTGTACCCCTGCCCTATGAAAAGGGGGAAAATTGAAAAGCAGGTAAACTTCACGGTCTAAGGTTAACAGGAGACCTCTTGGACTTTTGAGCATTCCCGTCCCTGTCCCATCTCTGCATTACATCACTAATGGTCCTTTGCCAGGTCACGTCCACCTGTCTACAAAGGCTTATAAGCCACACCCAAAGGAGCGCAGTTTGAAGACAGAATAAGTCTGAACCAGGGTCAGAGAATGGCAAGAATGTTGGAATTATGAACCTAGGAATTTTTAAAACTATGATTAATATGCTAAGGGCTTTAATGATAAATGTAGACATCTTGCAAGAACAGATGAATAATGTATTTACCGAGATGGAAACTCTAAGAGAATGAAAAGGGGACCATGAAAGAGGGGGAGGGAAAAAAAAAAACCAAAAAACCCTGTTGTCACAGAAGTGAAAACCACCACTTACGGGCTGACTGGTTTCCCTAGTGGGAAACGCAGAGGAAGAGTTTCTGAGGTTGAGGCTGAGACAGTAAAAGTTTGTAAAATTGAGGCTGGGGAGATGGCTCAGTGAGTAAAATGTGTCTGCTCTGCAAGCATGGGGTCTTGGATTTAAATTCCCAGCATCATCATAGTGGTGTATATCTGTGACCTTGGGCTCGGAGGCAGAGACGGGTGGAGCCCAAAGCTGGTCACCGGTCCAGCCAGAGCAGGGAACTCTGGGTTCAAGGAGACACCCTGTCTCAAAAGATAATGTGGAGAGTGGTACCTAAAAAAGACCTCTGGTCTCCACCTACACACCATCATTACATACATGCATACATACATACATACATACACACATACAAACATACCCTTGCAAACACATACATGCACACATGCCCGCGCATGGTGGACACACATCAGAAACTTGTAAAACTGAAAGAATATAGAGAAAAAAAAAAGACTCAAAAAGGGGAGAAGAATAACAACTGTGAGACAACTACAGAAGACAAAACAAACTCATCATGGAAATATCAGAAGGAGGGGGAGGGGAAGAAGGATTAATAGTAGTAGTGACTCCAAATTAATATCAAAACCACAAACCACAGAGCTAGGAAGCTCAGAGGACACGAAAAAGGGAAGTAAAGCCAAGTGTCATTGTGCATGCCTTAATCCCTGCACTTATGAGGTAGGGGCAGGCAGATCTCTTTGAGTTCAAGGCCAGCCTGGTCTACCTAGTAAGTTTCAGGACTGCCAGAGCTACATGGTGAGATTCTGTCTTAAAAGATGGGAGGAGGGTGACACTCAGACAACAAAAGTTGAGGATGTTTGCTGCCAGAGAACCACCTTGTAAGAAACACTAAAACACAATGTTTCAGAGAGGAGGGCAGGTCATAGACTTAGATCTGCACCCACAGAGAATGCCCTCCAGATAAGTGAAGGTTGCTGACAAAGAGCTTAGCTCTCCCCTCGAAGGCTGTCAGAAATAGTCTACTCTGAAGCCAAAGTGCCTATAATGGGACTTTGTAGGACCTGCCAGCAATATTAATAATGGCACAGAGGCTTTTAATATTTTAAAGCATAGGGCTTTTCTGGACATTCTTCTGACTACTCTCAACTCAACCCGACTAATCCTGGCACCACGTCCAGACACGTGACCATCTCTACTCTGCTTCCGTCTGGTTCCCCTCCACGTCACTTGCAAATCTCCTGTGTCTGCTTCTTCTCCCAGCATCCCTGTAGCTGCCCAAAGATCTACCCTCCACTTCCTGCCCAACTCTTGGCCCTCAGATCTTTATTATGGCCAATCAGGTACAATTCTAGATTGTCTTAGGCAGGTAAGGAAGAACAAATATTTATAAAATGTGAGACAGGTGATGGCCCATAGAAATAACAATACTGGGGCTGGAGAGATGGCTCTTCCAGAAGTGTCCCGAGTTCAATCCCCAGCAACCACATGGTGGTTCACAACCATCTGTAATGGGATCTGATGCTCTCTTTTTGGTGTGTCTGAAGACAGCAACAGTGTACTCACATACATAAAATAAATATATGATTCTTAAAAACAACAACAACAACAACAACAAAGAAATAACAATACCAAGATCCTGCCAGAATTTAGCTCTCTGCCAGTACAGAATTAACAATCGAGTACACAGAGACATACCTTCACACAATGTACCCTAACAAGTTCTGTGGTCCCGAGAACACAGGTCTAGTTTGGCCCTAATACTATCTCTAATGTGGTAACATTTCATGAAGTTTTATACTAGGAAACCAAGAAGGCCATAAACCAAGACACTTTTAGAATACATCAAGCAGGTGGTCCCATCAGTCAGGAACAGCTCTGCACTAGGTCTCTGATGCTATGTGATAACATTCTTAGCCTTTGGTTTACTGGGAGCTGGGGGTCTGAACATTTCAATGCTTTTATCTAATATCAGAAGGATGTTAGCTCCCACACAGAGGTGCACAATAAATGGTTATGATTTGAACTCAGGACACTTCTGGAAGAGCAGTCAGTGCTCTTAACCACTGAACCATCTCTCCAGCCCGATCCCAGTCATTTGATTTTACCAAATAAGACTTGACCCACGCTACCATCTCACCAGCAAAACGCACGCAGGCCACTCGGATCCTTCTGCAGTAAAGCTTTACTACATCTCGAGAGATAGATGATCAGCTTCAGGAGAGGAGACTCAGAGAGCAGAAAACCCTTCCCTTTTATAGGCTGCGAAGTACGGTTGGAGACGTGCACCACCCGGATTGGCTGCCCACCTTCAGCCAGATGACGCCACGAGAGAGGCAGGGCTCAGGTAATGGAAAGATACCCTGACGCCTGCACACATTTTACTACGAGCAACGGATATCAGCGCCATCTTGTAACGGCGACTGTGAGGGCGGCTCCTCACAAAGACTCAGGAGCCAGATGCTATGGTAAAAGCTTGCTAGCTCACAGGGGCAAAGAAAGCACCCAAATGACCTTCTTACTCCATCAATGTTCCAGAAGGAAACAGTTCCTCTCCTTCTCCATGCTGTCTTAAATTAAGTATCCTTCAACTCAAAAGTCCTCCTTTCTCTTTCCTGGGTTTTCTTATGCTCACTCCCTGTCAATTGGTTGCTTCCTCTGCCTTTTGACCTAGGGCTGACTTTATTTAATCCTCTTTACAGAAAGCTCTTGGGTTATAGTTGAGTGCTAGGGCTGAGCTCCACCACAAGAAAAGGCTTTTCCAGTTTACAGTCTCAAGGTTCACCACATAACTTGGGTTTCTCCGATTTGAACTCAGGACCTTTAGAAGAGCAATCAGTGCTTTTAACCACTGAGCCATCTCTCCAGCCCAAAACTCACAACTCCAGTGAGATCCTCCACAGCAGCCTGAAGGCAGGTTCCCACAGCCGTGCCATGTAAGGTCCTGGGTGTGCCACCCTCTTCAGCAGCTTCTGTGTTGGGTTCACAGTGTGATCAAGTATCCTGCAACATGCTTCCTTGTCTTTTCTTTGTTAGACTTAAGGAGACGGTGGCCAGTCCTTCTAGCTGCCGCTCTGAAAACTCCTCAGCGTTCTTCTGACTTAATAGCTCTTTGGTTTTTGCTGTTTATTTTATTGATTTTTCTTTGA
The DNA here is from genome assembly GCF_978045245.1 of Mus caroli. Taxonomy (NCBI): domain Eukaryota; kingdom Metazoa; phylum Chordata; class Mammalia; order Rodentia; family Muridae; genus Mus; species Mus caroli. Next base: position 42,539,842 of record NW_028227267.1, on the reverse strand, counting down.
GAAAGGGTTTCTCTGTATAGCCCTGAATGTCCTGGAACTCACTCTGTAGACCAACTCAGAAATCTGCCTGACTCTGCCTCCCAAGTGCTGGGATTAAAGGCATGAGCCACCACTGCCCAGCTGTTTATTTTTATAATATTTTTTAATATTACATTTATATATACTCTGTCTGTCTGTCTGTTCCCCTCTCTGTATGCAGACCACATATCTCTATATACATTCTTTTGAAAAGACAGGGAAATGGATTCATGCAGATTTTGTGAGCTTTCCTGCCTCAGTGATTGCACTGGCTGCACAGTGTTTCACCGGACTCACATGCCTTGAATTCTTTACATTATTAAAATTTCCCTGGGGTTTGGATCTTTTAGGTCCACTCCGACATTATGGTTTTATAAATAGGGCTGCAGTAAACATCTTTTAATAGCCACCGTTGCCTCTTGCGTAGCCACAATCCACCCTCATCTCTATCCCTTGGGGACCTGAATTATGTTCATCATTTTCATTTTTGTTGTTGTTGTTTTGGGTTTGGGTTTTTTTTTTCCACTTGGCTTCTGGTTGGTCCCAGGCAGCAGATGACAGAGAAGGACTGGGATCAGGCCAAAGTTCTAGTCCCTCTGCCCTCACTGGGTCTCTTAGAGCTGGCTATGGTCCTGTTCTCAAGGTGACCTCCTCAGCAAAATCCTCTACTCCTAGTTCTCAGAACCAGCTCTTGTCCTGTCATGGTTTTTTTTTGGAGGTGCTAAAGATGGAATCCAGGCTTCACACCACTACTTAAGCCTTCTACCACTGGGCCTCGCACCGAGACCTCACAGTCCTTTTCTTTTGCACCAAAGGAAGGGTTGTGACCACTTTGTTGCTTTTGGCACAAGCCCTGGGTACTGGCCTGTGTTCTTCTCTATCCATCTCTGGAAAATGACTCACTTGGACCATCCATGGTAAGGGTCTGATGATCAGCCTTGTCCATAAACGCCCATCTATATTGAGAAGTCCTAGGTGGAGAATTTGCTAGAACATATCTTGTTTTAAAACCCAGCCATTTACATTAGACATTTTAGAGGGACTATCTATACCCCTGGTTTCAGAGAGCATCACGCTTTAAGGATATACAATCTAAGGAGCTGTAAAGATGGGTCAGCAGTTGAGAGCACTTACTGCTCTTCCAGAGGACACAGATTGGAATCTGAGTGCCCACATGGTGGATCACAACCATGGATAATTTCAGTTCCAGAGGACTCCATGCTCTCTGCTGACCTCTGGAGACACCAGACATGTATGTGGTGAATAGACCCATATGCAAACAGAACACACACACACACACATATTTAAAATGGATAAAACTGGGCATAGTATCACATGTCTTTAATCCCAGTACTTGGGAGGCAGAGGTAGGCAGATTTCTGAGTTTGAGACCAGCCTGGTCTACAGAGCAAGTTCTAAGAGAGCTGGGGCCAAACAGAGAAACCCTGTCCAGGGGTGGGGGTGGAGGGTGGGAGTGGGGTGGTGTTGGTGAGGGTGGGGGCTACTGTAATCTACACTCTGGATCCAAGTAGATGAAAATATGTCCCAAAAAAATCTACAAAAAGAAAAACTTAGTGAAGTATATAGTCTGCCACTTACTTTGACCCTTGAAACATTCTAGAGACCTCAAATATTTGTGTGGTTTTAAACAGGGTCTTTTGTGAAGGAGTATTGGTAAGATCTACATAGAAAGTGGGCAAAAGCAACGCATCTTAATTGGCTGATGAGCGTATACAGTTAAGTAGCCTCCCAGTGTGACCCGGGCTCTGACATGTCAATCATGCCTCAGAGAAGTAGCCAGGGTTCATATTCACTTTTTAAAATATATGGAGCCGGGTGTGGTGGTGCATGCCTTTAGTCCCAGCACTCAGGAGGCAGAGGCAGGCGGATTTCTGAGTTCAAGGCCAGTCTGGTCTACAAAGTGAGTTCCAGGACAGCCAGGGCTACACAGAGAAACCCTGTCTCAAAAAACAAAAAACCAAAAATATGGATTTTTTCATAGCCCCCCCTTGTTACATTTTCTCTTTTTTCTTTCTTTTGTTGTTATTGATTTTTGTTTCTGTGAGACGGGGTTTCTTTGTGTTGCTCTGCCTGTCCTGGAACTCACAACGTAGACCAGCTGCTGACTTTGAAACTCACAGAGATTCTCCAGCCTCTGCCTCCTAAGTGCTGGAATTAAAGGTGTGCCCCACCCGTCCCGGCTTGTTTACATTTATAATCTCTCCCTCTCTCTGAACACCCTCTTTCTTTTTTTTTTTTTTTTTTTTTTTTTTGGTTTTTTTGAGACAGGGTTTCTCTGTAGCCCTGGCTGTCCTGGAACTCACTTTGTAGACCAGGCTGGCCTTGAACTCAGAAATCCGCCTGCCTCTGCCTCCCAAGTGCTGGGATTAAAGGCATGTGCCACCACACCCAGCTTCTGAACACCCTCTTACCAAACCTTATATATTTTTCACATTTTAATTTAAAAGTTAGATTCTCTTGATGAAGAATTTGCTTTTCTTTGATGATTTCTTGAGTGGTCTCTTCTAAGACAATAAGATGTTTAAGGAAAAGTGTGACAATTGTGATTGCTTTTTTTCTGTGAGCTGGGATAGGGGTGCAAGGAATATCACATGGTTTGTAGGTTGAACCCAGGAACTGGATATGCTTACAAGTCAAAAACAATCAATCGGCAATCTCACATGCCTTACCCTAGTCATTTTTCTCTAATCAATGTAATTCTATTTGAACCTTTATCTTGCCACACTGGCTAGAAAGTGAAGCTCAGCCACGACCAGGTCACTATACGTCTCTTTCCGTCTTCCTTCCCCTCCTCCTTCTAACCGCCTCTCTTGCCTTGGAGTACTTAAAGCTAAGCTTCAGGAGAAAGGGATTGGAGGCTAAGGTAGACCTCTGGGCATGTGAGAGGGAGTCTCCAACATCTGTACTTTTCTATGACATCCTGGGAGAAAGATGTCAAAAAGGCATGTTTTCTTTTCAGTGGGGGTGGAAGTGGGGTTTGCCAAACTGGGTTTCCATAGCAACCCAGCCCTGAGGGCAAAGGAGTTTCTAAATGACCATGGCAAGACTTACTGTAAAGAAAATAGATCCCTGTCTACAGTGCCTGGAACACTCAGTAAATATTGATTGAAGAATAAATAAATGACCAGAGGGTTCAACCCAAGCATAGTAAACAGCGAGAGCAGAGAAACAGCAGTCATTCATTTTAATTGCTTGACTTTTTAACTCGTTCAGTCCTCAATGACTTACAAATTTATAACTGAACAAAGCTACAGCAATTTCTCAAGTTGGCAGCAACTCCTGTGACTCAGGGTTGTCACACCACGGGCCCCAGTAGGAATCAAGGATGCCTCCTAACTTCCCAGAGAAAGACCCTGCCTATGACTGCATATAATGAGCACTGCACATAACTTCAGCACAGATTGTTTTTACCACCAGCCTTCCCGTATGACACTTGAGGTTGCTTATGAATTCTGGGCAGCAGCCTGGCGCGCAGGGAGCCCCACTAGGATTCCTCTCTGGCACACTTTGCAAGACTGGTCATGCGAGGAGGATAGCTAACTGCAAAAATTGTTGTGTGATGAATGGCCAGAAGCAACAGCTGGTAGCATGGCAGGGCCATGGAATATAATCAGGAAATACTGACCTGGAACTAGATAAGCCAGGCAGTGACGGATGGAGGCAGCCGCTCTTCGTACATGCTGGCATGCACGGCCTGGGAGGCGCTGATTAATTTTAATTGAAGCGGGCAGCTTGAGAGGCAGAAAGGCACGCTATGACCAAAGCCACAAACCCCAACACAAACTGTTCTTTAATCTTTCTAACCACACTCAAACTCCTGGGAACAGGGCTGCAGCAAGTTTAATGCATTTTTCAATGTGATAAAGCGCTATGCTCTAAAGCTGAAAGCCTAGAGTCAGACTGTGAAAGAGTTCTTCTGGTGGAAACAGGGAGGAAATGGCAGAAAAGGCTGTAAGCTGAGACCTAAGGGGCACACGCGAGCTGATCTGTGAACAAATGTCTCTGTTGGATTTCTTGACAAGGCAGTTCTGGAGTATCCTAAAGTGTGGGGTTATGGGTGTCCTGCATTGGGTCTGCCACAGGGCTAGGGCTGCTCAGGAGGCAGGACGTGGGAGTTTTGACTGTGCCTACCCCAGGCTGGTCAGAGATGCCGGGTGGTCTGTTTTCAGACTCTTGGGCACCCAGATGCCACTGGGGGGTACAGGAAGAGCTGAAAACTGAGTGGGGACCGAGGGCTGGATCTACGGGGGGAGGGGGAAATCGAAGGGGAAAGGGCGGGGATGGGGGTCTCCTTGGCTGTCCGAAGGGCAGCTTTGCTTAGTGGAGTCCATGGCTGGGAGCGATGAGAGGCTTTCTGCAGGAAACTGGGCACCACTCTTTAGAGGAAGACCTGCTCCATTGTTCTCCGAGGAGGATCCTGATGAAAAGAGGCAGTCCATGGTTTTAAGGCTTTTATTGTCATGGCGGAGCATAGAGATGACCATACCTGACTTTCTCGGGGCAGATCTGAGGCTAAATACCTTTTGCAGGGAGGAGTGTCTGAGAAGGGGAGTTTATTGGCTAAGCCCTTCAGACCTTTAGGTACTTTAGGTACTTAGCTCATTAAAATGGAGCTCTGTCTTGAGGCTGTGGTCATGTTTTCTACCTGTGGAGGGGCTTGGGGTGTTGCCCTTACGTGACTGATGGCCACAGACCCATGGAGAGCTGCGGCCTCGTGTCAGGAGCCTGGTGTCCAGGAGCGTGGCAAAACGCCTACTTGTTCCTTGCAGAGGGTTATCTCCTGCGGGGTCACCTGTGGGGTTCCTGGGGTTTCAAATCTAGCTCAACCAGAAACCAGGCTGCCTTTCACGGTCCCACACTGAAGTGCTCGTGAGCACACACAGAGTGTTCTGGACTCCCCCTGTGACACACCTCAAAGTCAAGTGCATGGAACTGGCTCTCGTCCGAGCGCTCGGCTCACAGGGCCAGGAGAGCAGCCAGTGGATCCTGAATGGCTGAGTATGAATCTGATTCCCCAAATCACAAGCGAAAGGCACTTCATGGCTAGATTCTGTTAATTTCAGGTTGTAAGCAGGACTTCGAATGGATGTTTAAAGTCAAGGGGAAGAATGTTAGGAAAGTGTCAAAGTTTCTGAGGCTTTTCATAAAGTCAACTCCTAAAACAACATTGTAATTCAGGTCACAACTTCTTCTTATTGGCAAAAGGAGTTTCAGAGCTAGGAGCAAAAGGGTTTTCCTTTTTTTTTTTTTCTCTGTTAGATACTATTGGTTCTATAGTATACTATAGATGATTTACCATGAGCCTCAAAATTTATAGAATCCTAGAATTGTAGATGGAAAAAAAATACCAGAGATGACCCAGTAAACTCTTTAGTTTAGGAAGGGGAGCATAAATGACTCATCCAAAAATCCTACATCTAAAGAGGTCAAAGACTCAGCCAGAGAGGGGGTATTTCCCTCTCTTCCTGACTGTGACAGAGGACACTCTTAGCCCCTTTCTGTCCTTGGGAAGGTGAGGTAACAGACTCTGCCTGGCTCATTCTGTTCCACTTTTTCCTCAGCCAGAGGCTTCAGTCCAGCCTAGCAGTTCTTTTTTTTTTTTTTTTTTTTTTGGTTTTTCGAGACAGGGTTTCTCGGAATTCACTCTGTAGACCAGGCTGGCCTCGAACTCAGAAATCCGCCTGCCTCTGCCTGCCAAGTGCTGGGATTAAAGGCGTGAGCCACCATGCCCGGCCAGCCTAGCAGTTCTTTCCTCAGCCAGAGGCGTCAGTCCATCCTCGCACTTCTTCAGACGCCTTATATATTTTTTTACTTTTACTGGAAAGAGGAGTGTAATTTCTGACGTTGCTTTTAAGACTCCAAAGCCATGTGAAGGCTTTTGACTTCCCCTTCCTCATAGGACTCATCTTGGTTGCTGGGATTCCCCTGCAGCGTCACACAAAGCCCCAAAGCACATAGTTGGTCCTCATTACATCAAAACAGGTTCTGCTTTGGAAAACCCTCCTTAAAATGAAAGCTTTAATGCTACGGAACACTGATGTCGGATATCGAATGCTTGTAGACGGTGGCTACACCAGGCCCTCCATTCTTGCCTTCATTTTACTCTTTGCAGTAGCTGTGAGTGTGAAACTGGTGAGGTGGCTTGTGGGGAGAGCACTTGCCATACAGTCTGAGGATCCAAGTCAGGGAGAAGGGAAGAACAGAGAGGAGAAAGGATCAAACCCCCAAAGGAGTCGTCCGACCTCACCACACACACACACACACACACACACACACACACGAATAAATACAACCCTGAACATTAGGCTTCTCTCCCCCTTTTCACATATGAGGAAGCTGGGTTCAAAGATGGCTGGTGACTGCCCCAAGCTTGTCCAACAGTTAGGAAATGGAACCTTATAGTATGGGTTTTTTTTAGCATGGTTTTTAAAAAACATTTTTCATTTATATTTTATTGTAGGAAAAATATATGCAACACTTGCCATTCTGGCCCTTTAAAGTACACAATTCAGATTATTCACAGTACTTGGAGTGATCTCTACTATTGCAGAACTTTTCTTTTTTCTTTTTTTTTTTTTTTGTTTTTGTTTTGTTTGTTTGTTTTATTTTTTGAGACAGGATTTTTCTGCATAGCTCTGGCTGTCCTGGAACTTACTCTGTAGTCCAGGCTAGCCTCGAGCTCAGAAATCCACCTGCCTCTGCCTCCCAAGTGCTGGGATTAAAGGCATGGGTCATCAATGCCAGGTGAATTTTTTTTTTTTTTTTTTTTTTTTTTGGTTTTTCGAGACAGGGTTTCTCTGTATAGCCCTGGCTGTCCTGGAACTCACTTTGTAGACCAGGCTGGCCTCGAACTCAGAAATCCGCCTGCCTCTGCCTCCCAAGTGCTGGGATTAAAGGCATGCGCCACTATGCCCGGCGAATTTTTTTTTTTTTTTTTTTTAATGATAGCTATCTTAATGGATATGAAGTGGTAACTCACTGAGGTTTTGATTTTATATTGTCCCATTTCAAGACTGTTTCCACTGTTTGGTAGTGGGTCTTCATGCACAATACCTTTAAGTTAGGCTTTTGTTTTAATTGATTAAGTCAATTGGTTAAAATAACTGACTTAGGCATCAGCAACAGTAACTCAGACCTTCAAGCTTGGGTCAGTACTGATGGAAGCATTCTGCTTCATGATCTCAGGATTGGTCAGTCATTCAGTTACTGGTGGACTCTCATCTGGAAACAACATAGGGTGCTTTCCTTGTAATTCTTGGTGTCCTGGTAGGTCTGTCAACTGATCTTTTCATTTTTAGATTCTTTTCCTTTGCCTCTGATTGTTGGAGTTTGTCAAAAGACCCTCACTCACAAAGACCACAGAGATCACCATCACTGCAAACTTCAGGAGGATTTTTATTGATCCAACATGTTGGGGACTCCCCTCTCAGCACGCAGGCCAGAGGAGAGACTCAGAACAAAGAAAGAACACACTTTTTATACCTTTGTAAGGGGCAGATTTGAGCAACAGGGTTCTCATTGGTGTAACAAGTAACCCTTTCAGGCATTGGTTGGTTTGTATAGTGACTAACCCTTTGGCCTAGTGACTCACTTTGCCTGTCCCCATGGTGGGTTATTATGATTTGGTCAGCAAAGCAGTAGTACATTTTGAACTTATGGGTCAGTCACAGCTATTAATGTCACAGAGAATCCTAGCAAGGTCAGGGTGGTTTGTGGTCTTTGACACAATTCAGTTTGGGGCGGGATAGGGGGATTCTTCTGAGAACTGTTATTTTTGTTATGGTTATTTCTCTGAGAACAGCTAATATTGTTTTGGCAGCTTGTGGGCTCAGTCATTTTGACTGCTAAAACTATGTTTCTATATTTGTTTAGTCAGCCAGCTCCTTATCTGACTCTGCACTTGGCTTGCTAGTACAGTTTGGGAAGTCTTTTTTGAAGGGCGAAGGTATTGAATTCATTTTGGATATTACATGATCAAGTCAGTACACTCCTTCTCCATGGACTTTCCATTGCTTCTGGTAAGGGTAATTAGAATTCTGTGAATCATCACTATGTGTTCTTTAAAATTCAGGCTGACCAGTCCAGAGACCATGAAGCAGATTATATCTGTCACTAATGAGTCAGGAGTGGAGGTTCAAGTTACTATTGCAGATGCCTAAGTCAGTTTTTTTAATAAACTGACTTAATCAGTAAACCACCTGTGATGGTTTGAATGAAAATGGCCTACATAGTCCCATAAAGATTGGCATTATTAGGAAGTATGGTTTTGTTTTTGGTGGAGCTCAATTAGCCTAACCTATCTTCCTTCCTTCCTTTTTCCCTTTCTTCCTTCCTTCCTTTCTTCTTTCCCTTTTCCTTCCTTTCCTTACTTCCCCATCTCATTCCTTTCTCTAGACAGCATCTTCTGTAGCTCAGGCTGGTCTTGAACTCACTCTGTAGCCAAGCATGATTTTGAACAGTTTTTAAAATACTATTTTGTGGGGCTGGAAAGATAGCTCAGTGGCTAAGAGCACCAGCTCCTCTTCCAGAGAACCCACACGGCAACTCACAACTGTCTTTAACTCCTGTTCCAGGGGGGCTAACAGAGACGCACATGTAGGCAAGATGGTAATGTATATATAAATAAATAGATAAATATATTATTGTGTGTGTGTGAGAGAAAGAGAGAGAGAGAGAGAGAAAGACAGAGAGAGAGCGATACAGAGAGAGAGAGAGAGAAACAGACAGACAGAGACAGAAGGACAGAGAAAGAAGTGATACAGAGAGACAGAGATGGAGGTAGAGAAGGCTCAAAGTAGATACTCATGTGTTATGGTCTGTGGAGGTCAGAGGACAACATTTGGAATTCTAATCTCTCTTCCCACTGTGGGTTGTTGAACTGAGGCCGTCTGGCTTTTACTCACTGAGACACCTTACTGGCCCTGCCTGAATCCTGGATTCCTTGCCTTGGCTTCCCAGGGGCTAGAATTACAGGCAGGAGCTGCCATGTTCAGTTTAATTCATCTTTTGTTTTGTTTTGTTTTGTTTTGTTTTGTTTTGTTTTGTTTTGTTTTGTTTTTTTGGTTTTTTGAGACATCTTTTGTTGCTTGTACTTTGGTCTCATATTTAAGGAATTACTGCCAAATATGAGATTATAGAGACTGGCCCATATGTTTTTTTCTAAGAACTGGAAAGCTTGTGTAGAGGTTTGGTCTTTTGCTATGTTAAATACTTGTTGCTCCCAGAGACTGAATGTAAACCCAGGTTAAGCTATGTGACCTTGTCCCCCAAGTTATCCTTTTTTTTTTTTTTTTTCGGTTTTTCGAGACAGGGTTTCTCTGTGTAGCCCTGGCTGTCCTGGCACTCACTTTGTAGACCAGGCTGGCCTCGAATTCAGAAATGCGCCTGCCTCTGCCTCCCGAGTGCTGGGATTAAAGGCGTGCGCCACCACTCCCGGTCCCCAAGTTATTCTTGATTGGTGAATAAAGATGGTGACAACTAATAGCTGGGCAGAAGAGACATAGGGTTCTTGGCTTGGAGTCAGAGGAGAACCATGAGGAAAAAGAAAAAGGAGGCAGAGAGAAGAGAAAGCCACCACGAGGTAAGAATCTTAATGTAATGGCCATGTAGGCTATCAGACAAAACATGGAAGGTTATATAATGGGATTATTGGCTGGGAAATAGACATAATAGCATAGAGGATAGATATCTGCCCAGCTCTTGTGTTGATCAGGCTTATTATAAATATAAAGGTTGTGTGTGTGTCTTTTATCTGGGAACTAAATGGTCAAAGGTGAAGTAGAAACCCTGGATTGGGATTAAAAATTTCTTATAACAAGCTTGGCCTGTTATACTCAGGTCTTTGGCTTATTTTGAGTTAACTCTTGAGTGGGCATTGCTGACAATGGACTAAACCTCTAAACTGTAAGCCACCCTCAATGAAATGTCTTCCTTTGTAAGAGTTATATGTGGGCATGGTGTCTCTTCACAGCAATGGAAATCCTAACTAACCTGACCTCTGGAACCTTGATCCTGGAATTAGAGCCTACAGAACTACAAGGCTTGTGTGTGTGTGTGTGTGTGTGTGTGTGTGTGTGTGTGTGAATCACTCAGACTCAGACATTTTGTAATAGTGGTGTATGTACAGATATATATGACAGCAGTATAGGTAAAGGTCAGAATCTATTTTCTTGAAGATATTCTGGCATTTTTTTTTTTTTTTTTTTTTTTTTTTACTGAAGAGACACATCTCTCCCCATTGACATGTGTCAACGATAAATGGACTTTCAACACTATCCCATTGATTGACTGTTGATCTAAGGGTCTTGTGCATATGAGGCAAGTACCTATTGCTGGGCTACATCACAATGTATGGAGTGCAGGGAGCCCTGTGGGAGCAGAGTACTGAGTGAGTACCTATTATTGACAAAGACTCAGACACAGCAAGGACCAGGTCTCAGCCCTGTAGGAGTGGCAAACCCTTCCCCAGGTGAGACTCAGAGGGATGGCAAGGTTTTCCTTTGAGTTCCCACTCAGCAGGGAATAAAAAACTAGTAATGTCAGCTTCACCCTCACAGATGCTCACAGCCCAGACTGCTGGCCAGCAGGGAGCTCCTGCTGAGACTAAGCCCCATCCCATCCCCCACTAGCTGTGCAGTGCTGTGCCTAACACACAGGCTAAGGAAGCAGTAGACTTGGTGGCTCCATCACATGCACCACCTGCTCCTAGCTTTCCTTAACTGTGTCTGTGTGTCTGTCCTTTATTCCCTGTCTGCCCCTAGTCAGTGTTCCAGAATCAAGTAGGATGCAGAGATGAATAAAAGATTTCTTCCTAGGATCCAAAGTAGTGGTATACAAGTTTAATTCCAGCACTCAGACACAAACTTGCTGAGTTCAAAACTACTCTGGTTTAAATAGTGAGACCCTACCTCAAAAAACAAAACAAAACAAAACAAAACAAAAGTTATTTTTTCTAAAGTAGTGTTTTGTAGTATTCAGTACAAAGTCTCTTAAATTTATTTCTAAATATTTCATTATTATGTTATTACAAATAAACTCTCTTTGTTTTGAATTGTGTATAGCTAAGTGTACAGAAACAGTGATTTTTGTGTATTGACACTCGTGTCCAATAAGTTTGTTTGATCCAATCCAGGTGTCATACCTCATAGTTCTTGTGGAATTTTGTATACTAACTCACAGCATCTAGCACTAGAACTAGAGTTACTTTTCTTGTCAGGTTAGATAGTCTTTGTCTCCATTGCTGAGGAAAAAGAAAAAAAATTCTTTTTCTTATGGGATGCAGGATGGGCAGTATGTTGTCTTCGTCTAATTTTCTGAAGAACAGAAGCATAAAACTTAAACAGTGGGGATCATGTGAGGGAGCAAACAGCAGTGGTATTCTAATGTGGGAGAAGAGAAGCCAGTGCGCATCTGTAGGTGGTACCCCAGAGTGGGAGAACAGAAGCCAGTGTTCATAGAGTAATATAATAAGTAGCTGTTTGAGGTGAATATTAAACTTTAATATAGGGCCAGTCGGTGGTGGCGCTCGCCTTTAATCCCAACACTTAGGAGGCAGAGGCAGAGGCAGGCGGATTTCTGAGTTCAAGACCAGCCTGGTCTACAGAGTGAGTTCCAGGACAGCCAGGGCTATACAGAGAAACCCTGTCTCCAAAAACCAAAAAAAAAAAAAAGTGTGGTATGCATTTGTAACACCAGCACTTAGATGCCAACACACCAGGTTGCAAACAGGGTTATGTAGTGAACCCCATTTTCCAAAAAGAAAACAAAACAGTCAGGCGTGGTGGCGCACGCCTTTAATCCGAGCACTCGGGAGGCAGAGGCAGGCAGATTTCTGAGTTCGAGGCCAGCCTGGTCTACAAAGTGAGTTTCAGGACAGCCAGGGCTATACAGAGAAACCCTGTCTCAAAAAACAAACAAACAAACAAACAAACAAACAAACAAACAAAACAAAGCTGATTTGTAGAAATGCCCAAATAAGAGCTGAAACACCTTGAGAAATGTTGATAGTCATAGTCACTACCTCTGCTCTAGAACTGTAGCCTTCTTGAGCAAGAATCAACTAGCAATCTACTATATTATATAAAGGCCACATATCTCATTAGAATAACCTTTTATCTATCTTGGACTCTTGGCAATGCTGCTGGAGACAGGATTAAAATTCTTATAAACATACCACGTGGCAGAGGAGGTGCAAGAAGCATGTTTAACAGTCCAGAAAGCCTCTTCCTGTCTTCACATGCCATTAAACTCCACCATACATTCCCTGAATGTGTGTGTGTGTGTGTGTGAATGTGTGTGTGTATGTGTGTGTGCACATTCCTAGGTCAGAAGACAAGAGTGTCATTCCTCAGGAGGTATCCAGTGACTTGGAGTTGTTAGGCTGGCCAGTGGGCCCCAGGGACCAGTCTGTCTTTGCTTTTGCACAACACTATACCCTGTGTTTATTTTGTTTTGTTTTTTTCTTTTTTCTTTTCTTTTTTTTTATTAGATATTTTCTTCATTTACATTTCAAATGCTATCCCCAAAGTCCCCTATACCCCTCCCACTCCCAACCCCCCCTCCCCACCACTGCTCCCAAACCTCCCCACTCCTGCTTCCTGGCCCTGGCATTCCCCTGTACTGGGGCATATGATCTTTGCAAGACCAAGGGCCTCTCCTCCCATTGATGGCCAACTAGGCTATCCTCTGCTACATATGCAACTAGGGACACAGTTCTGGGGGGTACTGGTTAGTTCATATTGTTGTTCCTCCTATAGGGTTGCAGACCCCTTTAGCTCCTTGGGTACTTTCTTTAGCTCCTTCATTAGGGGCCCTGTGTTCCATCCAATGTGTTCCATCCAGAGTGGACTGTGAGCATCCACTTTTGTATTTGCCAGGCATTGGCATAGCCTTAGAAGGGAGAGCTATATCAGGGTCCTGTCAACAAAATCTTTCTGGCATATGCAATAGTATCTGGGTTTGGTGGCTGTATATGGGATGGATCCCCAGGTGGGGCAGTCTCTGGATGGTCTTGAAAGAGGAAAATTACTGAAGACCTGAACTCTTCAACTCAGAGTCCTACCCCTCCCATCTGGAGATTGTTCCCGGAACACTCCTGAACTCTTCACCCCAGAGTACATTCCTGAACTCTTCACCCCAGAGTCCGACCCCCTCCCAATTGAGGACTGTTCCAAGAACATTTTTTAGATAAAGGCTTCCTGGAACAACCCCAAGAACATTTTGAGATAAGGGCCTCCTGGTACAACCCCAGAATGTTCCAATAGATCGGGTACATTGCCAAAATATAGGACACGACCCCTTGGTTACGGAAAGCCCCTTGGAAAGCCCCTTGGAAAAACCCTTGGCAAAACCCCTTAGTGACGCAAACTTGTACTTTCCCTGCCCTGCTTCCCCCCTTGGTATTTTCCTATATAAGCCTGTGAAAAATTTGGGTCGGGGTCGATTCTCCTCTACACCATGCTTGGTGTATGAGTTTCGGCCCCAGAGCTCTGGTTCATGTGCTTGCTTGTTGTTGCTTTATTAAATCTTCCTTCCTATATTCTGAGTTCGGTCTCAGTGTCTTCTTGGGTTCGCGGCTGTCCTGAGACTTGAGTGAGGGTCTCCCTTCGGGGGTCTTTCAGTCTTTCCTTCTGTCTCAGCTTTGAACTTTGTCTCTGTAACTCCTTCCATGGGTATTTTGTTCCCCCTTCTAAGATGGATCGAAGTATCCACACTTTGGTCTTCCTTCTTCTTGAGTTTCATGTGTTTTGCAAATTGTATCTTGGGTATTCTAAGTTTCTGGGCTAATATCCGCTTATCAGTGAGTGCATATCATGTGTGCAAGGATGTGGAGAAAGAGGAACACTCCTCCATTGTTGGTGGGATTGCAAGCTGGTACAACCACTCTGGAAATCAGTCTGGCGATTCCTCAGAAAATTGGACATAGTACTACTGGAAGATCCGGCAATACCTCTCCTGGGCATATACCCAGAAGATGTTCCAACTTGTAATAAGGACACATGCTCCACTGTGTTCATAGCTCCCTTATTTATAATAGCCAGAAGCTGGAAAGAACCCAGATGTCCCTCAACAGTGGAATAGATACAGAAAATGTGGTACATTTACACAATGGAGTACTACTCAGCAATTAAAAACATCAATTTAGCCGGGCGTGGTGGCTCATGACTTTAATCCTAGCACTTGGGAGGCAGAGGCAGGCGGATTTCTGAGTTCAAGGCTAGCCTGGTCTACAAAGTGAGTTCCGGGACAGCCAGGGCTACACAGAGAAACCCTGTCTCAAAAAACAAAAAACAAAAAGACATCAATTTATGAAATTCTTAGACAAATGGATGGATCTGGAGCATATCTTCCTGACTGAGGTAACCCAATCACAAAAGAACTCACATGATATGCACTCACTGATAAGCGGATATTAGCCCAGAAACTTGTTTTGTTTTTTAAGACGTCTATCTAAACAGTTTTGGCTGTCCTAGAACTCATTATGAACACCAGGCTGACCCTGAACTCACAGAGTTCTGGGATTATGCCACCATGCACAGCTCACACCTAGCATTTTTTTTTTCTAGTTTTGCGGATATAGATTTACAGGATGGGCCACCTTTCCATGGATAGATATTTTGAGTACATTTATGTCTGTGCACAAAACCCATGCCTGGTGCCAGCAAAGTCAAAACCTCCCCTGAACTGGAGTTACAGATGACTGTGAGCCAGTGCTCTTAACCACCCTATTCTTTGTATTTATAACACAAACATGAGGAAATGAGTTTGGATCTAGTACTCACATAAATTTGGGTGTGGTATGTACATCTCTGACCCTAGTGTGGTGGATTCTGGGTTTCTTGGGTAGCTAATCTAGCCAAAATGGTAAGCTCCAGGTTCAGTGAAAGACCCTGTCTCAAGAAACAAGGTGGAGCCGGGCGTGGTGTCGCACGCCTTTAATCCCAGCACTTGGGAGGCAGAGGCAGGTGGATTTCTGAGTTCGAGGCCAGCCTGGTCTATAAAGTGAGTGCCAGGACAGCCAGGGCTACACAGAGAAACCCTGTCTCGAAAAAAAAAACCAAAAAAAAAAAAAAAAGAAAGAAACAAGGTGGAGACATGATTGAAGAAGGCATCCTGAAGTCATTCTCTGGCCACACATACATGTGCACACACAGGATTGGGGGCAGGAGGGGAGAAAGATGATCTATACACACACACACACACACACACACACATACACACACACACACATAAAGATATAGAGAGGAGAAAGATGATATATATGTCTCTCTCACTCTCTTAGAGTAGAAAAGAGGGATAAAAGCCAGGTGGTAATGAAAGAACCTAGTGGGGAAACCCCCACTCAACTCCCGATTTGGTGTGCACCCTAGAATCACAAACAGACGACCATCTTGATGTAAAAACACGAGGTAGTTTAATGGCAGAGCTCCGGATTGAAATGTATCTCACACAGGAGACAGTGGTTTTGACCACAAGGCTTGGAAGCTAGGGTTTTTTATAGAAAAGGGGTGGATCTGGGGGAGGAATTGGTGCCGTTTCACATGATTGGTCCATTTAAACATCAGCAGCCTGTTAACATTTAACTTAGGTCAGAAGGGTGAGAGATAGGGAGGCGATGGGCCAGTCCGGCATATCATTCTTTTTATCTTTATGGCTAAGCAGCCTCAGGAATGTCTTAATGACAGGCCTTCCCGGGCATGTCCTGGCCTGTTCTGCTATGTTCTCAGCCCTAGCTTTCAAAGTTCACAAACAACTTTTTGGGCTATTTGACATAAATTACATGAATCACAGGTCTCAAGTTTTTATTTTCTTTCAGTGGTGGTGGTGTAAATCTTTAATCTCAGCCCTTAGGAGACAGAGGCAGGAAGGTTTATGTGAGTTCCAGACCAGCCAGGTCTACAAAGAGAGTTCTAGGACAGTCAGGGCTACACTCAGAGAGACCCTGTCTCTACAAAACAAAACAAAACAAAAACAAACAAACAAACAAAAACCCCAAACCAAACCAAAAACAGAAACAACCCCCCCCCCCCGAAAACCAGCGACCAGGGGGTGGGGAAGAGATGAGATGAGCAGAAGTGTGCAACCTCAGCACTTTCCCATCAAGTTGCTGCCAGGAAGCATTGCTGTCATTAAACAGGTTCAAGCCACTGATGATGGTTGAGAACAGAAAGACAGAGTGAAGGGACAACCTTATTTTATCTTCAAACGTTTTCTTTCTAGGGTACAAAAGAGGTTTGAGTGTCATCAAGGATGTACTTTGAAATATAGGGATGGATTCCACCTGACATCGATAATAAGATCCACTCTAAGGCAAATGTGTTGCCTATTTTCAATGTTTGGGAAAACAAGTTGAATGATTGACTGTCCCATTTTTTCTAGGATTGAAGGATTTCCTAGGCTATGATTCCATGAAAAAACCAATAAAGTCTAAGACACAATCAACACATGGGTCGGTGATTGTCTCATAACTTAGTTATGAGAGAACTGATCAGGGGATAGATGTTGCTAACAGAGATCTATGACCCCCAACTCAGAAGAGCATACCCCTCTTGTATTGTTTGATGGTTTTAGAAACAAAGAAGACAAGATGGAGGCCTCATGTTTCTGCAGATGTCTCCTGGTAAATGCCCCTCCTTTCATTGGAATGGAGACCTTGAAATCTGCAAATATCAGAAGTGTTGTGTGTGTGGTAGGAGAGAGAGAGAGAGAGAGAGAGAGAGAACACATACACACACACACACACACACACACACACACACACACACACACACACTTTCTTTTCTGCTTTTGCTCCTGTAGGTTCACTTCAGGGATCTGTGCTCTTGCACGTTCTGTCTGCAATTGGCAGCTCTCTGGAGATGATTCCCGTCCCGTCCCCCCACCCCCCCCCCCCAGCTGTAGAGCAAAATTCCAGTGCTGCAAGCCACCATCTCTCCTGCTCATCGCTGGAAATGGGTCTTTAACAGCCATTTCCCATCACTCCATCACGTTAGCTACTTCTGGTAAATACTTCGGGCCTTAGCTGCAGCATGAGTCTTTCTGCTGGGAAGTGGGTTCCCATCTCAGAAACCATGCTGTCTTGTATTTCAGAAAAGTCATGTGACTGAAGCCAAGGCAAGAGGGGTTTTTCAAGAATCATCAGTGGTGTCACATGACAGACAGGCTCTACCAAATGAACTCTTAAGATGCTCTGTGGCCAGGAATGTCCCTGGTCACTTTGCTAAGGAGTGCAGCAGAACCCTGCTGTGGGTATAGAAACAAATCGGCAGGAATGGTATCTAATGGGTAGATACACACTGCCTAGTGGGTGTTCAGTTTCAGACCCAAGGAAAGTAAGGGACTAAGGTGCATATTTTATATATCGAAGCAGACCTGGCCTCCAGGTTCTCCCCGCATCTTCCAGTCCCAACGTGGCAAGCCCAGACCCTAAACTTTTGTTTTCTCTCTCTCTCTCTTCCTCAATCCCTCCCTCCCTCCCTCTCCCCCTCTCCCCATGGCGACTCCCCTGACCTCCATTCTCGGTGCCAGTGAACTCCCTGGAGAGCAACTTCTCAATAAACCCGCCTTTACTATAATCTAGTCTGGCTTGAATTGGCTCATTTCGCTGGTGGACATATAACCCATCAGTGGGTACTTCTCACATAACCGAGAGCCAGGGAGAGCTAGAGTGACAGGGCAAGAATGAGAGCAGAGAGCTCCAGTGTGGACAGCAAGACATGTGAACAAGAGAGCCAGCACAGTAGATTGATGGAATGGAGGCCCCTTAGGACGCCAGAGGGCTGCCGGCCAGAGCTCTGTGTCACCGGGCTTGTCATCAGGAAAAATCATTTTGTAGCCTTCACAGAATAACAACTTGAAATAGAGCTTGGACTCTGCTCCTCTTTTTTTTTTTTTTTTTAAATAAAACTGTGACATTCCCCAAACAATATATATATATGAGTTCCAAAAAGTAGCTTTTAAAACTGTTGAACCAGTAAAGCATGGTGGCGGGTGGACCGTCTATCCAACAGTGGCATCCTAGAAGGGGAAGCCTCTTGAAAGAATAGGGGTCCAGTTGAGTCGTTTCTCTCTCCATCTAGTCTCAGGGTCTCTCAGTGATGCAGTGGAATTTCCTTGCTGGAACTTGCTTTGTAGAGCAGGCTGGCCTCGAACTCAGAGATCCTCATGCCTCTGCCTCCCTGGGATTAAGGGCTTGTGCCACTAAGGCCAGGAGTGGGATTTAAGAGGGAATTTAGAGTTTTAAGATCAGTGGCTCCAAGAGACAGTGGGCCCAAAAACTTGGCATAATGTTAATTCTGTCACAAGGGAGAGCCCTCCTAGACTCAATAGGAACCTAGGAGTGGCAAATGAATGTGGCCCTCTTTGTTATGCAAGCCTTTGCATTCCACATTCTTGAAAAGATTCCCACCAGGCGGTGGTGGCACAGGCCTTTAATCCCAGCACTCGGGAGGCAGAGGCAGGTGGATCTCTGAGTTTGGGGCCAGCCTGGTCTACAGAGTGAGTTCCAGGACAGCCAGGGCTACACAGAGAAACCCTGTCTCACAAAAACAAAAACAAAAACAAAAACAGATTTCCTAAAAAAGGGCACAGTACAAGCCCCCGTGGATGCACCCGCTCTTTTGTTTGAGAGCTGGTTCCTTGTAGGTGACCTTTCTGAGAACCTTCTTCCTCTTTTATTCAGATGAAGGCAGGCATCCTTCCAGCCTCCCTTCCAGTTCTGTGAGCTGCTTTACTTCAATGCTTATCTCTGCCTTCCCTGAGCTGGCTGAGTGAGATACAATCTCTTACTCATATGCTACTCTGATCACTACAGAACTCCCCAATTCTGGGAAGCCTACATGGTCAAAACAGGAATGGGCAGGCGTCTCTTCATCTGTCAATATATTGCATGTCCTCAAATCTTCCCCATAATCCGTTAAGAAGGAAATTGGTACAAGCTAAAAGCAGTAAACTGTGCTTTTGTGGGGGGTGGGGGTGGGGGTGGGGGGAGAGGGGACAGGGGGGAGGGGAGAAAAAGTCTTTCGGTAGCTACTTTATACCTTATTGTTTTCTATAAGGTTTAATTTCTGATTGTTTTAAGAGATAACTCAGATGCGGTGTGCTAATTCCTTTTAGCAAGTTAGTTGTGGGTTTCAGCGACATGGACATGACATCAGTGGGTAGTGAGCAGCAGTCACAGTTAATTATAACTTAGGTTAATTATGTGTGTTAACTATAGTTAATTATGTTACATTTTACTATACTTGAAAACTTAGAGGGTTGGTCTTAAATCCCAATAGGGCTTGCCATGTGTAACATATCTAGTACATCTTTTTGTTTTGATGTGAGCAATTAGAAAGCTTATACGGAAGGAAGCATCCAGCTGTTCCCCTTTGAGAAGTCAAAGTTCATCCAGAATAGAAGTGGCTGGTGCATTTATACTTCTGTATTGACTATAAGAAGTAAGACGTTTGGAGGACTGTTCCCTGAAGACCATGCTACTGTGTAATTTACAAAGGAGCCTATGTATCATTTGTATGCAAATGATGGTGTCCTGTTCCTAAAGTCAGGAAAAAAAAATTCTAACTGGAAACTTTTTTTGTGGGTGGAGGAGGCACAATTACAGAGTTGTTTGTAAGCTATTCAAGAACCTTTACATTCCATTACAGAAATGATACAGTTACACTTTGTATTAAGCTACTAATGGCCTCACTTCCCAACAAAGCCAAATCTTCTGGCACTTAAAGGTTCAAGAGACAGCAGCTCAGAAATAGTGTTTTGCTGGCCTTGGAGCTGGTGAGTGCTGAGTAATACTCATGAGAAAGGAAAAGAGCAAGCTCCTTGAGAAAAGTGGTGATTGGACACTGGTGGAATTCTCAATACCTCATCAGGCTGCTGCTACAAACGCTTCAGCTTTCATTTCTGCTTTGAAGAGCTCTGGAAAGCTTGGGCAGAAATCATTCGAACACAGATAGATGCGTAGCATTCTTGTAACTAGCCTATGATGAGGACATTCTCTGTTAATGTTGAGACTTATCTGATGCTCCAATCATTAAGGATTGCTCCTGGGTAATGGTGAGTCTGATTCTATATCTCTACCCCACACTCTAGAAGCGTGCCAATCATTTAGTAACTTTTGAGGAGAGCTTAGAGTATATTGTAGATATGTTCTGGGCAGTGATTGGCGTTGTCTAAGAGAATAATAATAATAAAACACAAAAAAGCAACACTGGAGAAAAAGCTTCCATCCTCGCAGCAAAGAGCAGAGAGACGCAGAGATTCTGGTCAACCCCTCTTTGCGCTGCAGTTTCTAGTTATTTAACCTTGCTTAGAATGGCCAAAAGCCAGCAAGCACCGCAGCCTTACAATATTTGCACACAACTTATTTAGGTCGGTCTCTAATAATTCCTCGTTTTGCGGATTTCGGAGGAGAAATCCCAGCCGTGGTGTGTGTGTGTGTGTGTGTCTGTGTGTCTAGCAACTTGGAGTACGGTTAAAAGGAATCAACCCGTGTCGGGGGCCAAGTGGTACTTTTGTGCGAGGGTCACGTGAGACCAAGGCCGACTGGGGGAGGCAGAGTAGGGTTGAGTGGATGAAGGGATTCCGCAGGGACTTCCAGGCGGAGGGTGACGTCTCTGCAGACCAGCGCGGGGTATCTGGAGGCCGCCGGCTGCGCGGACCTGTCCCTTTAAGGGGCCGGTCTCCGGGCCCCTCTGGCCGCGACGCCCGGACGTGCGGAGCCGCCCCGCCCCGAAGCCGCCCGTTTCCTGCGGGGCGGCGCGACGGCACCTGAGCTACTGCGGCGGGGCCTGGGAGCGCGCTGACCCGGAGGTAGAGCTCGCGCCGCCGCGTCGTCCCGGCCTGGTTCCCGGCTGCGCAGGGTGAGGAGCAGGGCCGGGGACTCCGGGGCGTGCGGGCGCGGGGCGCAGGGCGGGGGGCCGCGCTCGCGGGGTAGGCCTCGGCACGGAGGTCGCAGTGTGCAGCGTCCGCCCAGGCCGCGCCGCCACCGGCCCGCTCCGAGGATCCGCCTGCCGGGTCGGGCTCCAGGGTTCCGGCTCGGTGATCTCCCCGCGGCTGCAAGGTCCGACCCCAGGTCCGCGAGTGGCCGGAGCTTCCCGGCCATCTCCTCTGAGGGCGAGGTCGGTCCGCCAGGGCCGCGGGGTGACCGAGGAGCCTATTTTTAGCTGGGCTCGCAGGCCCCAGGGCGGGCTGGCGGATTAAGGCTCTGATGAGGGTGACCGGAGGGAGCGCCTCGCCTCTCCTCGCCTCGGGCGCCCTGGGCCCGGGCTGGGCCACGCGTGCGCCATGCTGGAGCGGCTCTCCCCTCGCTTATCCCGGAGCGCCGCCCCTCCCACCACCCGGTCCTGGGAGTTAGGGGAAATCCTGCGAAGTCCTCCCTCTCTCCCAGGGGTGTGTCCGCCTCGATGTCCAACAATGGAATTTGGGGTGTCCCGGATCTGGCCGCTTTCGGCGTAAGGGAGCAGAGTTCGGCCATCCGAGACCGGGGCTTGGGAAGCAGCGTTCTCTTCTTTGTCCGGCTGCCTCTCGGTTTAGGTCAAAAAGTGCGCTGTTTAGTGTCTTCGGGTCCTTCTGGGAGGAGACGGAAACCCGGATTCTAACAGCAGGGCCACTGCTAGAAGTGGATTCCTTAGCAGCTATGCGGATTAGCATAGCTTCAGAAGCTGCGGGCCGAATAGAATAGTTCAAAGTTTTGGAGTGTTTTGAGAAATTGACAGCTCCACACCCAGGTAAAGAGGAGCTCCCCCAAAGGTGAACTAGACATTAAGTTGTGTAGCAGGTGACTTAGGGTTGATTTAACTTTTTTTTTTTTTTTTGCCTGAATTAGGTTGTACTTGTTTTCCCCCCTCACCCGCAAGCACTGGCAGCAGTGGCTCTGGTGTGGGTGAAAGCATTTGGTGATAATCTGTCCATGCTGCCCTGGGGCATTCCGGCTGACCTGTGTTCTGTATGTGCCGCGGTAGCCTTTCATATCTGATGTATTGCTTGGTAAATAAGCCTCTTCCCCATTCCACCTTTCTTTTAGAGACCTTACACGAGATATCTGGGCTTAATTATGTAGGTTCTTTCCCCATGCCAACCCTGAGTTAGAAACGTCTCTGAATTTTGTAGCCCTCAGTAGATAATTAAGATAAATGTCTTAATTATCAGGTGCATAAGGTGTTCTACATTACTGAGGCACACACTCAAATATATCGGGGAAAATTCCTCAAGTGTATTAAACACTTTAATATCACAAAGGATACCCAGTATATAATCCTTTCTTGATTCGTTGTCAGCATTATGGAAAGCCCTTGGCTTGTTTTATTTTATTGGTATATTTCTGTGACCTCCCTAAGTATTAGTAGCCTCTTTCTCTGATATCGTTTCCCCCTAAACAAATCTAATAATAGAAGCAAAATCCACACAAACCCCTCACCCCCGAGCAGTGTACAGGCTTGCTAGTTTGTAGGTTTTAATCTTTTGTTAGATTTTTATAAAGACCTAACAAGTAAAGGCTTATTCTGAGGCTTAGCTTCTAGAGGACCCATGGTAAGACTGACTGTCAGTCAGTCTTTAGCTGGAATTTTACTTGAACTCTTTGGAGGATGTATTGTTTTTCCAGGGAGGGACACACTGGGGTCAACCAGAAACTGGAGCATGCCATATATACTTTTGACACCTCTAGCCCTCGAATGTGTATTTTTGTTTGTACGCCTACTATGCTTTTTTTTTTAATGGCCAAATTTTTAATTAAAAAGATTTTTCAATACTTTGTAAAAAATAAAAATTAGTAAACTCAGTGGTTCCAGGAGAGTTTGATTTAGGAATCTGACCTCATGTGTAATAAGGAATTGCAGGAGGTGGGGGGGGGGGCGTTAACAAATGTTCAGGTGTTTGAAAGTAACCTCTTACGCATGTGGTTTTAAAGTTCTTTGAAGGCAAATCCAGAGCATCCCGAGAGACCAGAAGTAACTGTCCAGAAGTCACAGTGACCGCTCATGTATAAATGGACTGCATCCCACATCATTGCTGCTCCAGTTCTAAGGAACAGAGTCTGGGGTGTTCTGATGAAAAAGATCCGATGTATTTGTTAGCAGCTGGGGAAAATTGGTTTAAGACTATGAAGGATATGGTTCCTATAATTAGAAACTTAGGGGGAAACTTTAGGTGCCAGGAACCAGAGTTTGAGTAACTTAAACCATCACTAAAGTCTAGAAGAGAAAAGTAATAATTTCCAAGTGTTTGTCAAGTGGATGAATTGGTGCTGACAGCCTTAAATAGCTTTTAAGCCTTTTCAGTTAAAAAAAAAAAAATGCTGTTTGTCATGAAGTGTCTTTGATCACTCCCAAGGCAGAGCAGGTGGATCTCAGACAGACCAAAATAAAAATAAAAAGGGTTGTGAGCTTTAGCCTTGAAATGATTTCCTCCTACCCCCTTTAAAAGAAAGGGTCCGGGGCTGGTGAGATGGCTCAGTGGGTAAGAGCACCCGACTGCTCTTCCGAAGGTCCAGAGTTCAAATCCCAGCAACCACATGGTAGCTCACAACCATCCGTAATGAGATCTGACGCCCTCTTCTGGTGTGTCTGAAGACAGCTACAGTGTACTTACATATAATAATAAATAAATAAATCTTAAAAAAAAAAAAAAAAAAAGAAAGGGTCCGGTCTCTACCATGGAGATTATTTGTATCCCATGTTCACTCACTATAGCAAAGAGTTGGAATCGACCTAGTTGTCTGTTAGTGGGTAAGTGCATAGTGAAAATTAGGTCTCTCGGTAAAAGACAGTACTATTCAGCTCTAAAGAAAAATGATGTAAAAACATTTGCAGGAAAATGGACAGACTTGGAATGTATGCTAATAATCAAGGTCCCATAATCTCAGGAGGAATAAACTGAGTGTTCTCTCTCCTAAGTGGAGTCCAAACAGTTGTATCTGTGTAGGTGTAAACTAGTGCATATGCAGGCACAGTCAACATGAAGAAAAGAGAACAAGAAAAGCTAAATATAAGGATGCGGAAGGACTGCGTGCAGGTGTTAGGTGAGTTTTGGGTTAAGACATGATTGAGGTTATAAGGCCAATTGCTTTTTTTGTTCTAAGTCTGTCATGGATTTTTTTTTTTTTTTGTTCTTGTTTTGTCTTTGGTGGTTAAGTGCATAAAATGTATTTGATACTGAAAGTGTAAAATTTAATGTGAAACTTCACAACTTCCATTTCAAAATGTCAATATTAACTATAGAAGTTCATCAAGTTATATAGACTTTGGCTCTGGTTAATTTTGGCATTTGATGTTTTTGTTTGAAAAAGTTTTTAAAAAAGTTAAAGTTGGGCCGGGCGTGGTGGCGCACGCCTTTAATCCCAGCACTTGGGAGGCAGAGGCAGGCGGATTTCTGAGTTCGAGGCCAGCCTGGTCTACAGAGTGAGTTCCAGGACAGCCAGGACTACACAGAGAAACCCTGTCTCGAAAAACCAAAAAAAAAAAAAAAGAAAAAAAAAGTTAAAGTTTATAAAATTAATAAACACTTTGGTACTAAAAAGAAAGGTGCTGACTGCATAGGTCTGACCTGTGTTTCTGCCAATGCCTCTTGAACAGTACACCTGACTCCTTTGGGCTTCTAACTGCTTTTATATTCGAAGAAGCAAGACAAACTTTCATTTAAAAAGAGTAATTTTTCTTTTTTCTTTTTTTTTTTTTTTCCGAGACAGGGTTTCTCTGGATAGCCCTGTTCTGGAACTCACTTTGTAGACCAGGCTGGCCTTGAATTCAGAAATCCACCTGCCTCTGCCTTCCGATCACATTCTACTACTGTGCATTTCATTTACCCTTTGACTCCAGGCCCCAGGGACTGAATTTGCAACCTTGCTCCATTCTTCCTCGCAGTATGGGATTATAAGTATATGCCATGACAACTGATTTTTTTCTTTGTTTAACTCATGTGTTTAAGACAGTGTCTGGCTCATAATAGGTGCTAAGTAAGAAGTTGTCAAATGAATTAAGCCTGTATCTTGCAGTTCCTTTTCTTTGGTGGATATTGCATTCTGAATACATGTAGCTACTAGTTTGTTCCTTTCCTAGGAATTTTTAGAGAACAGAAGAGAGTGCCAGGGAGTCTATGGAAACCGTTTGGTAGAGGAAATAATGTTATAACTCCTTAGTGGAGACTGAGTTACTCACTCCATATAATTAGAAAGGTACTTCAAACAAGGACTTAAAACACATATGTGCCTTAGTCAGGTGTAGTGGCATCTGCCTTTAATCCCAGCAACTCAGGGGGTCTGAGTGGAGAGAAGAAGCAGGTAGATCATTGAGTTTGAGGTTAGCCTGGTCTACATAGTGAGTTCCAGGATAGCCAGAGCTACATAGTAAGATGCTGTCTCAAAAAAGCCAAAACCCAGACTCCACCAAGACAAAACATACATTCAATATTTGTGTACTTAAGGAATTTAACATTAATCTGTACATGTATCTTTTTATTTAGAATAATCAGTTTTTTTAGAACCAGTTTTCTGATTTTTCTTTCAGAGATTGTATTCTAGTTTTTTTTTTTTTTTTTTTTTGAGACAGGGTTTCTCTGTATAGCCCTGGCTGTCCTGGAACTCACTTTGTAGACCAGGCTGGCCTCGAACTCAGAAATCTGCCTGCCTCCGCCTCCCGAGTGCTGGGATTAAAGGCGTGCGCCACCACGCCCGGCTCAGAGATTGTATTCTAAAAGCATTATCTATAACTTCTTTTAAAATTTTAAAAAAATATTTATTTATTTATTCTATGTATACGAGTACACCTTTGCTCTCTTCAGAGCACAAGAGAGCATCAGACCCCATTACAGATGGTTGTGAACCTCCATGTGGTTGCTGGGAATTGAACTCAGGACCTCTGCAAGAGCAGTTGGTGCTCTTAACCACTGAGCCATCTCTCCAGCCTCTAAAACTTCTAATATTGGTTTCTTTAAACTAAAATGAAAATGTTGGTAACAAAATCCTGGAGCTGGGCACTCGGGAGGCGGAGGCAGGCAGATTTCTGAGTTCGAGGCCAGCCTGGTTTACAAAGTGAGTTCCAGGACAGCCAGGGCTACACAGAGAGAAACCCTGTCTCGAAAAAAAAAAAACAAAACAAAAACCAACAAACAAAAAAATATCCTGGAGTTTTCCAATCCTTTAAAAGGTCTTGGTTTTATTTTCCTACATTTAGCTTTTGTCAGACATTAGTCATATTTTTCAGAAGAAGGAAATGCAGTGTATTCAGGGGTTGGTCACGGTAGCACCATCGTGATTAAACTTGGTAGTAGGCCTAGGTCTCCACTGCTAGGGAGAAGGAAGGCTACTTATCCACATTTCCTTTCTCTCTCTCTCTCTCTCTCTCTCTCTCTCTCTCTCTCTCTCCTTTCTTTCTTTTCTGTTTTCTTTTTTCAGAGGGGGTACTAGTGTTTGAATCCAGCAACTGCAAGGTACCACTAAGCTACATTTCTTTGTTTTGATCTCGGTGAATGTGTAATTTCAGTAGTTTTCTGAGATTCGGTGGGAACATTGTCTATCAGGACACACATTCATATGCTACCTGCTCACTGAAAATGTGGGACAGTTCTTTACTCTTACCCAGGAACTAGGTGAGTTGCCATGGAAGCAGTGATTCTCTGGGTGCTGAAAGGAGACCTGCAGGTTCCTTGGTCACCCTGAGGGTTATGGAAGTTCTTTATCCTGTCCGTAACTGCATGCCTTCAGTGATGCTCTGGAGAGCGGGAGAAGGAATGGTAAGGACCGTGGCTTTAATCCAGCCTTGCTGCTTTACCACCTGATTTCTCCCCTCAGCTTCCTCACTCCCCTTTCAGTGCTTCCAGGCTTGCCTGTATACTTTGTTCTTAAGCCATTTGTTTTGTTTTGTTCCTTTTGTCCTCTTCCTCTGTAAGTGGGACTGTTTGTCTGAATTTATTTGAAACTTCCTTTCCATTCAGCTTTGTAGATATGGGACTTACTTTTAGGGACTTTTATTGCTACCCACACTTTTGTATGATTTATTGTTGCGTTTCTGAGACTGGTTGCTAAGATTGACCTTGAACTGCCACACCTGGTTTAGGTTTAAATTTTAAATTAATATCTTTTTTAAAAAAAGATTTATTTATTATATGTAAGAACACTGTAGCTATCTTCAGACACACCAGAAGAGGGCGTCAGATCTCATTACAGATGGTTGTGAACCACCATGTGGTTGCTGGGATTTGAACTCAGGACCTCTGGAAGAGCAGTCAGTGCTCTTAACCACTGAGCTATCTCTCCAGCCCAGGTTTTATAAATTAAAAAAGAAAAACTTTTTTTTCTCTCTCTCTCAAGTAATTTTTTTTTCATTTATGGATTCTTGCAAAATAGAAACAGTTATTTTGGGCACCTTTTAATTTACAAAATTACCTTGTCTTGTAAGTGGTTGCACTCCAGTACCTGTGTCTATATTGGTTTGAGTTTCTCCTCTGATTGAAGGCACAGTAGGGATGTCCTTTGAGAAATACAGGAACTCATTTTCTACACTGGCCTCAAAGTTCCTGTACACCCTCCAAGTGGTGGTATTATAGGCATGTGCCTTCATACCCATGGTCTTAAACCTATTTTAACCATTTATTAGTTTTGAATTTTTGATTGCTTTTCATTATTTTCCTCTTTCCCTCCCCTCAAGCTAGGTTTTTTTTTCTGTGTAGCCCTGGTTGTCCTTGTATTTGCTCTGTAGATCGGGCTGGCCACAAATTCACAGATATCCATCTGCCTCTGACTCCAAAGTGCTAGGATTAAAGACCTGAGCCACCACCACCACCACTGTATATTTTATTTTTATTTTGTGGAAATCCTAATTCATATTTATTCAGTCACTTTTATATTAACTGCTTTTTGTTAGTATCTGTCTTAGTAAGGGTTTCTATTGCTGTTGTAAAATACCATGATCAAACTCAATATGGGGAGGAAAGGGTTTATTTTATTTTTTTTCCTTTAAAAAAATTTTTTTTTAAAGATTTATTTATTTATTATATGTAAGTACACTGTAGCTGTCCTCAGATACTCCAGAAGAGGGCATCAGATTTCATTATGGATGGTTGTGAGCCACCATGTGGTTGCTGGGATTTGAACTTGGGACCTTCAGAAGAGCAGTCGGCACTCTTAACCACTGAGCCATCTCACCAGCCCGGGTTTATTTTTGAATGTAAATGAAAAATGAAGCTATGGCCTTCTCTAGGTTTGGTTGAGGAGGTTTTTATTGTAGACTGGAGGGAGAACATCCAGAGGCACCTGGAAAGGTTCAGGCTGAGCATGGCCAGCAGACTTACCCAGGGGTAAAGAAGTGCTTGGGGGAGCGGCAGGGACTGAGTGAGTGAGACCTGGCCCAGGTTTCTCTGGGACCTAACAGTTTCATCTTTCCAGGAAGTCGGCACAGAAATCCAGGCAGGAACCTGGAGGCAGGAACTGATGCAGACATTGTGGAGGGGTGCTGTTTACCTCTTGCTCCTCATGACTTTGTCAGCCTGCCTTCTTACTAGCACACGTGATCACCAGCCCAAGGGTGGGCTTGCCCACAGAGATCTGGTGTGCATAGTTTCTCAGTTGAGGTTTCTTTTTGCAAACTGGCTCTTGGATCTTTCAAATTTGACCTAAGACTAACCTGTACACTGTTCATGATGTGACATTTTCATGCACAGATATCACATATTTTGATTATATGCGTGGTCCTGTTACCTCACCTGTCTCTTTGTCCTTCTGTTCCTCTGTCCCTCCCTGGACTGCCCTTCTTAGGAGGAGAAATAAGAAAGGAGAAAATACTTGATACTTTATGTGTCTGGTTTATTCCAGTTAACATGGTTGTCTCTAGTCCATCTGTGTCCTCCAGATGAGATGGTTTCCTTCTTGGTATTTGCCATGCTTTCTTTATCAGTTGATGGGCACCTGAGTTGATTCCATAAACTTGGCTACTATGGCTATTGGTGCAGTGAACATTGATATGTAAGTATCTTTACTGTTTGCTGTCTTGGATTTCTTTAATGTTTACTTAAGGAGTGATAGGGCAGGATCATATGCTAGCTCTATATTTTAGCTTCATAGGGTCTCTCATTCCACAGTGGCTCCACCATATCTCCACTAACAAACAATATATAGTGCACCCTTCCCCAGCACCCAGCATGAGCTTTTGGTGTTAGCGGCTTTTTTTAAGTCATTGACCAAGTTCTGGATGTTAATTCTTTGTTGAATGAGTAGTCTGTAGAGATTTCCTTGAGTATTTTAGCTGTCTTTTTCACTGTTTCCTTGCTCTGTAGAAGCATTTTGTTTGCTACAATCTCATTTGTCACTTACTAGTCCTTCTTGAGCAGTTGATGGAATGTATAGTCAGCCTGTGCCTGTGCCGGTATCTTTTTTTTTTTTTTTTTTTGCTTTTTGAGACAGGGTTTCTCTGTGTAGCCCTGGCTGTCCTGGAACTCACTTTGTAGACCAGGCTGGCCTCGAACTCAGAAATCCGCCTGCCTCTGCCTCCCGAGTGCTGGGATTAAAGGCGTGCGCCACCACGCCCGGCTCTGTGCGGGTATCTTGATGTCTTCTCTGTTAGCAGTTTCAGGGTTACAGGTCCTTGGCTTGTTTTGAGTGGATTTTCAGAGAAGGTGAGAGAGATGGCTCTAGTTTCAGTGTTGGTTGTCTAGTTTTCCTAGCACAGAAGAAGGCTGCCTTTCTGCAGTATGTGTTTGTGCACCTTTGCTGATAGATGGCTGTGGATGTTCGGGTTTGTTTCTGACACCTTAAGCTGGCTCCACAGTTATTTCTATTCAAGTACCGCGCTGCATTTGTTACTGGGGCTTCTGTACTTCTAACAGGCATTGTGATCATTCCAGCAACGTTCTTTTTGCTGAGCCTTGGTACTGTCTTTGGATATTTTGGCCACAGTAATAGGCATTGCTTGTCAATATAGCATATTGCCTACAAATGAACCATTTTTCTTAAAAAAAAATGCATTTGCCTTTAAAAAAAAGTAACATAAGATTAGGGATTGTAGTCTGTTTGGAATGCTGGTATTTAGGCTCGGTGATCAGATTACAGATTGTGTTTACCAGGATGTAATGAGCTTGTTCGGTGTAGGCCTCACAGCTCTTTGTCCATTGAATAGAATGCTTATGGGCTCACTCATGAACACGTGCATCTTTTAAAGGTATATTCATTTAGTTTTTCTGTTCCATTTTTTTTATAGTGAAGGAATTTAATGTTCTTAGATTGAAAATTACCTGAATTTGGATAGTTATTTGTATGTGACATTGTTGTTTGGTGAATGTACAAGAACTGGGGCAAGACCACTTTTAGTTTGTTTAGTCTTGCGTTTTGATATTTTTTTTCCCCAATTGTTCTTTTGTTTTGTTTTGTTTTGTTTTGTTTTTCAAGACAAGGCTTCTCTGTGTAGCCCAGGCTGACCGAGATTCATCTGCCTCCTGTCCTGCCATTAAGGGCATTCCTCATGGGCTGGAGAGATGGCTCACTCAGTGATTAAGAGCACTGGCTGCTCTTCCAGAGGTCCTGAGTTCAGTTCCCAGAACCCACATGGTGGCTCACAACCATCTGTAATGGGATCTGATTGATGCCCTCTTCTGGCATGCATGAAAACAGAGCAATCCTATACATTAAAAAAGAAAAGGAAAGGAGGTTGGCGAGATGGCTCAGCAGTTAAGAGCACTGACTGCTCTTCCAGAGGTCCTGAGTTCAATTCCCAGCAACCACATGGTGGCTTAGAACCATCTGTAATGAGATTTGATATCCTCTTCTGGTGTGTACTCATATAAATAAAATAAATAAATCTTAAAAAAAAGAAAAGAAAGAAAAGAAAAAAAAAGGCATTTGTCACAACTGCCTGGCTTCCAATTGTTCTTTTAAATCATCCAGCTGATATAATTTTATTAAGTGTAGTACCAAAAGGAATAAATAAATAAAATAAAAGTAGGTATGTCAGTAGATGTAGGATCAAGTGAACATGGCAGTAAGCAGACGGAGTTCAGAGCTCACCCTCTTCCTGAGCTCTCACTGTGTGATGATAGTTCTGCATTCTGCTAGCAGAATGTCGGGTTCCTTCTGAACCTGTGGTCTCTCTCAGCAAAGCCCTAGACTTTATATATATGTGTATGTAAAGTGTTCATCTATTTTTATGTGCATTGATGTTCTACCTCCTTGTATGTCTGTGAGGGTACCAGAACCTCTGGAGCTGGAGTTGCACACAGTTGTGAGCTGCCATGTGGGTGCTGGGACTTGAACTGAGGTCTTCTGGGAGAGCAGCCAGTGCTGTTAATGGCTGAGCTTTCTCTCCAGCTATGGGCAATTTTTTTATTTCTGTTTTTAGTTTTATAAGTATAACATAGCTAAGTATGTTGATCCATACCAATGATTCCACATTTGGAAGTGTGAGGACAGCCCGAGCTGCCTCCTCTAAGATCTTATCTAAAATAAGCATAACGCAGTACATTAAGAAGTGATGCCTAGCCTGGCATAGTGGCTCACGTCTTTAATCCTGGCACTTGGGAGACAGAGGCAGTTTAATCTTTTGAGTTGGAGGCTAGTCTGATCTAAAAAGCTACTTCAGGATAGCCAGGGCAAAAAAAAAAAAAAAAAAAAAAAAAAAACAGTTCTTGTTTTTTTATGCATAGTCTCAGTTTATATAGCTGTTATGTTCAATATAAATGCTCTAATGTATTTTTTCTTTTCTTTTCTTTTCTTTTTTGGTTTTTCGAGACAGAGTTTCTCTGTATAGCCCTGGCTGTCCTGGAACTCACTTTGTAGACCAGGCTGGCCTGGAACTCAGAAATCCGCCTGCCTCTGCCTCCGGAGTGCTGGGAGTGCGCCACCACGCCTGGCTCTAATGTATTTTTTCTACATCACAGTCTTCACTCTGTTAATTGTGTAATGTTTCTGTAGATAGTTCACATTGAAATAATTTGTTTTCCTATTAAAACAGTGAAATCCATCTCTCTGTGTATACACAGTACACTTTTACCAGTTAAGTAGTTTGATTGAAAGTCTTAAAATTACTTTTAGATTTAAATATCTTCAGCCAGGCTTTGGTAGCACATGCCTTTAACACTTGGCGGGTAGAAACAGGTGAGTTTGAGGCCAGCCTGGTTTACAGAATGAATTTCAGAACTGACAGAGAACTCTTGTCTTGAAAAACCAAGCCAAACAAACCAAAAAAAGGAAACCAAAACAAATGAATATCTTTGGGACAGATCTTACTGAATGGCCCAGTTGGCCTCTTCCCTGATCCTCCTGCCTCAGCCTAAAAGCGCTGGTCTTCAGCCATGAATTGCCACATTGCTCTACCATTATTTGTACTATACATATACCTAATATAACCTAGCATTTGTGCCCTTTAAGACATGTATACAATTCAATACATAGCCCAGTTTTTGTAAGAGAACGTATATATCTTGGAGGACAAGTTGATGGAATTTAAGAGCAAGATGGTTATCATTCATAACACAGACCCTGAAATGCAGCGTCCGAATCTTGTTTCTCCATCTCTTTTTCATTTTGTGGCGTCTTTGTTTTGTGGTGCTGTGGGACTCATGTATACCAGGCCTGTGTGCCACCATCAGGTGACTCTTTCCTCTAGACTGCTAACTTAATATTTTCGCAGTTCTTTAGATGCACTGCAGGGTTCAAATCTTTGATTCTTACTTAGAGCAAGGTTTTTGTGCAAAAATGTGTAGCCCTTGAAAGAATCTGAAAATTATTTGTAAACAAAAGTGGGATTTTTTTTTTTTGGTAGTAAAGATATAGTCAGTGTATTTCATAAATTTCTTGAAGGATGTGCTCGGAGCAAAGTTTAAGCTTGATTTCTTTTGATCTTGTTTGTGCACATTGCACTCCTGATCGTTTACCCTTGTTGGCTGTTTGCAGCATTCAGATTAGAATCCGTTAAAACTTGCATATAATTGTATGCATGTTAAAAAGATATTGATACTCCATGCCTAATAAGGAGACATAGGTCACTTAC
Organism: Mus caroli; assembly: GCF_978045245.1. NCBI lineage: Eukaryota > Metazoa > Chordata > Mammalia > Rodentia > Muridae > Mus > Mus caroli. Next base: position 42,506,837 of record NW_028227267.1, on the reverse strand, counting down.
TCCATGCCTAATAAGGAGATATAGGTCACTTTTGCCAAATTTAGGCCGAGACAGAACCCTCTGCTAGTCTCTCTGTTACCAATTTGACATACATACTGCATTGTATACAGTGGGCTTAGAAAAATTTAAAGATGGGATTTCTGTCAACTACAGCTAAGTTAACTTTGTCTCAACCCTCTTTCCCATTACCTCGTCATGGGCTAAGTTCCTTTTCTTCTCCACTTTTTTTCTGAATTCTCTTTTATTTTGTTCTGAGCCCCTTATTGCCAGCTTTTCCCCTTCGTATATAACTGTTGCCTATAGATGCAATGTGAATTTTAGGTATATCAGTGGATAAAATATATGCTTATTTATTAAACACTTATTTACCTGTAACCAAAATGAAACTGAACATTTTGTAACCTTTTTTAAGTCAAAGCCTAACATCTCAAGGCAAGTGGTTCTCATTGTGTTCTTTCCTTATTTCTAGTTACTGAATTTATTATTAATCATACAAAATTAGGATTTTTGACTTTAGTAAAATAGAATTTAAACAAAAGTCATAGTACTTAGGGCTTTTTGTTTATTTTTAGATAGTCTTTGTAACTCAAGCTTGCTTTGAATTTGTACTAGAACACCCAGCTTAAACTGATTGGAACTTTGTGCAGTCAAGCACTCTATCAGATGAGTAAGCCCCAAGTACTTGTAGTCTTCGTAGTTAACCTCTGAGTTGGCCTTGATGCTGAGTGTTTTATGTCTTCAGTTTTTATGTTGTGCTGCTATGTGTCTTAATATTGTGGGTCCTCTACATATAGACAGGATGCCATGAACATTGAGTACAAGCAAAAGGAAGTTCAAGTTTTGAGGGAATGCCATTTGGAAACTTTGGGTTTCCATTATGAAGAAACATCATGACCAAGGCAACTCTTTAAGGGACATTTAATTGGTGCTGACTTAAAGTTTGAGAGGTTCAGTCCATTATCATCATGGCAGGAAGCACTGTAGTGTGCAGGTAGACATGATGCTGGAGAAGTAGTCTTAAACTGAAGGCAGCCAGGAGGGGACTGTCTCTTCCACACTGGGCGGAGCTTGAGCACTGGTAACCCTCAAAGCCTGCCTACACAGTGACACACTTCCTCCAATAAGGCCACACGTCCTAATAGTGCTATTTCCCTTGGGCCAAGCATATTCAAACCACCACACCCATGAAAATCCAAAGAAAGACAGCACCATTCCTTCAGGTTTGTGGGATCTAAAAACAGACATAGAAACTCTACAGACCCTGAGCAGAACCCCAGGGAGAGTTTCAGACCTCTGTGCTCTGGTGTGTGGTCTTTGCCCCGGGCACTTGGTGCCTTTCATTTCTGTCTGGGTGAACTTGGTCAGTATGATTACAGAGAAGATCTGGAAGTCAGCATGCGTATAGGTATACAGGTGTAGCTTATTCTTTTAGCTTCTGTGTCTGCTGCAAAGTACCTTAGCTTGTTTTCCTAAGACAAAACTTTGAAATGTGTATCACCTTATTTTTCTTCTGACTCCAGTGTCCTGGCGTAGGATGGATGTGTGTGTGTGTGTGTTTGTGTATACATATACATATACATACACACACACACACACACACACACACACACACACACATCCATCCATCCATCCACTGTTTACTTAAAAATAAAAACAAAAAGACAAAACACTGATCGTTAAAAGCCTTTCACTTGATGAGTAGCTAACTTAGGCAAACAGAACAGATTGTGTTTAATTGACATACAGATTAGATGAGTTATCAGAAAAGATCAATTCTAAACCTCTTACTGGGTCTTAAACCTTCCTAATGTGATCCTTTAATACAGTTCCTCGTGTTATGATGACTTCCAGCCATAAAATGATTCTCATTGCTACATCATAACTGTAATTTTGCTACTGTTATGAATTGTAAATATCTATGTTTTCTGGTGGTCTTAGGCAGCCTCTCTGAAGGGGTTGTGACCCCACCCCAAAGTGTTTATGACCCACTTGAGAACCACTGAGTTAACACGTGTTCTGTTTCTCCCTTGAACTTGTGAAATCTTACCTTAGTAAATTGCTTGTGGAAAGTTAATTTTAGTCAGAAAGATTAATATTGTGTCTGTTGAACTATTTTGTTTGCAGATTGTGTTTCAATTTTAGATGTAGGCCATTTTAGGTATGACTTGAATTAAGAATGCACTGTGTTTTAAAATGAGCTATAAATTAATTGAAAGACAAAGTAGATTTTAGTAGCTTAAAGGTGCCTGTGATTAGCAAATCCAGTCTTGTCCATTTGGTTTGGCAATTTACACAGACAGACATGAACAGCTCTTTTACTACACACACGCACACACACACACACACACACACACACACATTTATTCATTCAGAGATTGGATCTTATATGGCCCAGGTTGAGTTTCACTTCTTGGTCCTTCTTCCTCAGCCTCCCAAATGCTGGGGTTGCAGGTATGCTACCACACTGTCCCAGGTCCCTTTATGTCATCTTGTAAATATTGGAAATTTAAAATCCTCTGCTAAAGCAAAGCTCTAAAATGACTGTAAGAACAATGGAACATTTAGGTAGTTTTTTTTTTTTTTTTTTTTTTTTTTTCTTCTCTTCTGTTGAGATAGGGTCTCATGCTTTGGTCCGACTTGGCAAGGGTGATTTTGAACTTGTTACTATCCTGCCTCCACTTTTTATTTTTAATTTTTAAATTTTCTTCTTCTTCTTTTTTTTTTTTTAAAGATTTATTTATTTATTTTATGTGAGTACACTGTAGCTCTCTTCAGACACATCATAAGAGAGCATCAGATCCCATTACAGATGTTTGTGAGCCACTATGTGGTTGCTGGGAATTGAACTCAAGGCAGTCAGTACTCTTAACCACAGAGCCATCTCTCCAGCTCTGCTTCCACTTGTTGAGTGCTGGGATTCTAGAGTCATGTGCTGCTTTACCCAGTTCACGGGTTGTCTGGAATCATGTATAGTAGGCAAACAAAACACTCTGTCAACTGTATACATCCCTAAACCACTCGCTTTAAAAAAACAGTATTTATTAAGATCACATGTGTGATAGGCTGCTCTTGAATTCACTATGTAGTTGGGGCTAACTTTGAGTATAAGCTGCTCCTGGCTTCATGTCCAGAGCCATGGGACTATGGGTTTGTACTACCAAGCCTGGTTTTTATGGAGTGTTGGAGATCAAACCCCAGGGCTTCGTGCCTGCTATAGGCCTAATAGATCCATCCTAAGCCTCAGAATTTGACTTTAAATTATCTCAAGACTGTTAATTAAAGAGCTTAGATATTTTTCAATTTATTGTATGTTAAATGTGCGAAAGTTGAGACTGGGGAGATGGTTTAGTGGTTAAGAACATGATTTGCTCTTGGAGAGGACTCAGGTGTGGTTTCCACATCAGGTGGCAGACCTGTAATCCTTGCTCCAGGAACTGTGATGCTTCTGACCACTGAGGACACCTATATTTAAGTGCACATAGATACACATATGCACATAACACATAATAAAGAATCTTTAATAATAATAAAGAATCTTTTCAAAATAAATAATAAATAAATAATAAATAAATAAATAATAATAAAGAATCTTTTCAAAAGTACAGAAGGTACTTGCTTCGATTTGCTTCGATTTGCTTTATTGTAAGTATGTCATAGGTTACAATTATATCTGTGTTACATGTACTGTCCTTTTCCACAACATATTGGAGGTAACATAAGATTATAAACTACTGGGCTGGAGAGATGGCTCAGCAGTTAAGAGCACTGACTGCTCTTCCCAAGGTTCTGAGTTCAAATTCCAGCAACCACATGGTGGCTCACAACCATCTGTAATGAGACCTGATGCCCTCCTCTCGGGTGTCTGAAGACAGCTACAGTGTACATACATATAATAAATAAAAAAATTAAAAAAATTAAAAAAGATTATAAACTACTATGTAGAATATACATCCATTTATATGCATGTATATATCCATATATATCTCCCCAGATAGATATGGATATAAATATAGTATCTAAACTCCCAAATCACTTTGACTTTAAGTTCTGTAGACACTCTGGGAGTTGAGGCGTGTGATGTTTGTATTTGAGGCAGATGTGGCCAGACTGCGTCAGACTGTACCTTCAAGCAGCCATTGAGCCATCACAGATCGTAGATCTTGGGGTCTATTGCTGAGGCAGAGCCTTGAGGAAGACAGATGACAGTGCATGCTAAATTGCTTCATGCATGAAGATCAGAGGATTTATGGAAAGCCTGTACTTTGTGTTGTGATGTCAAGTGCTTTATCAGATCATTGTGTGTTTTTTTTTTTAAACTTGTTTCCATAGTCTTGCTGTATCCCATTACATTTTTTTTTTCCAGGCTGCTTATTAGAGGAATAAAGATGCTAGCAGTTGTCTTAACCACCTCTGTCTTTCCCTTCTTTTAAAAAATATGGTACTTTTTTTTCCTCCCTGAGACAAGTTTCTCTGTGAAGTCCTGGCTGTCTTGGAACTTAGAATTTAGACCAGGCTGACCTTAAACTCAGATCTACCTGCCTCTGCCTCTCAAGTGCTGGGATTAAAGGTGTGCACCACTACCAGTGGCTCTAAAAGTTTACAACTTTTAATGACAAAAGTATGTTGGTGTCGAGCATGGTGGCACACGCCTTTAATCCCAACACTCGGGAGGCAGAGGCAGGTGGATTTCTGAGTTCGAGGTCAGCCTGGTCTACAAAGTGAGTTCCAGGACAGCCAGAGCAACACAGAGAAACCCTGTCTCGAAAACCGAAAAAAAAAAAAAAGTATGTTGGTAATTGCTAATACATCTTTAATTTCACATGTTTTGTAAGTAGTATATGTTAGCATTATATACTTGAAGAGGGAACTAAGTATTAAAACAAGCTCCGAAATTGAGTCTCAGATATGGTCTATGGTAGAGCACGTTGCGGTGTTCTGGGTTCAACTTTTTTTTGTTTTTTGTTTTTTTTTTTTTCGAGACAGGGTTTCTCTGTGTAGCCCCGGCTGTCCTGGAACTCACTCTGTAGACTAGGCTGGCCTTGAACTCTGGGTTCAACTTCTAGCAGTACTTGTCATGACTGTCTTTCACCTGCTACCCTGCCAAAAAGGGAGGGCAGTGGAGAAGACAAGCCCTCCCCTCGCCCCTACCCCCTTTTAGGGTCTTGTCACCTGGTGTGAGAAGGGAAGGATCTGTTACACTTCTCACTAACTCCCCATTTCCCTTTATAGTATAGCTGAGGTGTAGGCAACAGCCATGGTTTAAACAGCTGACCTGTTTTGTGTTCTGAGTAAGATGGGATTAAATCTGAAGTGCTAGCAGTTTACTTATTTATATAATTGATTGTTTTCTCTGTCATTGTTGCCTCCCATTTAGATTCTGCACAGGCTTTCATTAAGAGAAGACCATGGAGCTGTACGAGTCAACGTATTTTGTTGTCCTCATCCCTTCAGTAGTTATTACCGTCATTTTCCTTTTCTTCTGGCTTTTCATGAAAGAAACATTATATGATGAAGTTCTTGCAAAACAAAAAAGAGAGCAAAAGTTGATTTCTACAAAAACAGATAAAAAGAAGGCAGAAAAGAAGAAGAATAAAAAGAAAGAAATCCAGAATGGGACCCTTCATGAATCTGATTCTGAGCATATACCTCGGGACTTTAAATTATCCGATGCTTCACCCGTGGAGGATGAACAGTTTGTACCTGCTCCACTGAGTGTGGCAGAAACTTCCAGTAGTGTTAGGGAAAGAAAGAAGAAGGAGAAGAAACAAAAACCTTCACTTGAAGAGCAGGTCATCAAAGAAAGTGATGCATCAAAGATCCCAGGCAAAAAAGTGGAACCTGTCCTAGTTACCAAACAGCCGGCCCCACCCCCACCCCTTGAAGCAGCTGCCTTGAAGAAGAAAGCAGGGCAGAAGAAGTCTAAAAATGGAAGCGGTACATAATCTTTTTAACTCATTGCATGATTATATGAAGTGACTCTGAAATAGATCCTTCACCTCACTGATTGCTTTCCTTAGCAGGAATTGCTGATAAAAATTACCAGGAATAGACACTTTAAAGTTCATCTATAACTATATAAAAGATTCGTTGGAAATTTATAAACCTGAGGTTGGTGGCTTATAAGGGCTTGTAGTTATTGACAGGGACATATTAGTGAACACTTTGTAATCAGTGTGACAGGAGTTGAAAAGGTGAAATATTGTTTCTCACTTTTGATTCAGTTTTCAAACATTTACATATCTGTAAGCACTGGGTCTTCAGAGATGAGTCACATAGCAGCTGTAGAAACTAGCATAACAAGTCAGGATGGTGGGAAAAGATCACATGATCTGGGTCTCAGGGCTTCAAAGGTCACTTGGAGTGTGCAGAGCCAGGCATTAATTCCAAAGCTTGGCAAAGTACTGGCTAGTTGTGCATATTTAAAAAAATGTACATACATACATATATATACATACACACACACAAACATACACACACACATATACACCCATGTATATAGGTACATACACATACATATATGTATAAATAAGTATTGGATTGAAAATACTTGAAAAATGATTGTGTCTGTGAAAGTATATGAAAGAATGTCTGTTTTCAATATGGACAGTTAAAATTATCATTATTTTCTAGACAGTACAGTACAACTATTTACATAGCATTAACTTTATATATTATAAGTAATCTCAAGGTGTTTAAAGTGTACAGGAGAAGTCTGGGTTAACTGAAATACATGTCATTTTCTGTAAAGGAGCTGAGCGGTCTCAGGCTTAGGTATTGGTGGTGTGTTTCCCTCCTGGATGTCAGAGAACAAGTGTACAGTGGAGAGTTTCTGAGAAATGTCACATGGTATGTAGAGCTGCAGAGAGATGGCACCATACGAAGGTGTCTTAGTTAGGGTTTTATTGCTGTGAACAGACACCATGACCAAGGCAAGTCTTGTTTATAAACAACAACATTTAATTGGGGCTGGCTTACAGGTTCAGAGGTTCAGTCCATTATCATCAAGTTAGGAGCATGGCAGTATCTAGGCAGGCATGGCGCAGGCAGAGCTGAGAGTTCTATGTCTTCATCCAAAGGCTGCTAGTGGAAGACTGACTTCCAGGCAACTAGGGTGAGGATCTTATACCTACACCCACAGTGACACACCCATTCCAACCAGGTCACACCTATTCCAGCAAGGCCACACCTTCAGATGGTGCCACTCCCTGGTCCAAGGATATACAAACCATCACAGAAGGGACTGAAATCCGTTGTGTGTCCTTACTTACAGTGTTAATGATTACATTGGACTTAAAAGGCTTGCTTGCAGCTCAGACCACATATGCTACCAGAGGAACAATAGTGAACACTGCATGCCTTAGGAAGGAGAGTGTTTAGGTCAGTGATAAAATGTGATTTATGTAGATTTATGGAAGAAATAATATAAGTGCAGAAGCCAAAGCAACAGTAATTCATGAAATTCGTGGGTAAAGGGTTTACAGAGGAGGCCATGCCTAAGCTGTCTTTAGGGCTGAGTCACTTTACCAAGTAAATACTGGGTCTCACTCTGTGTGGACAGAAAGCTACTGGTTAGGGTTCAGGGGAGATCTGTGGCTCCAGAGTCGTATTAAGAGTGTACTGAACAAAGCTGGAAAGGTCATGATGGGTCTTCTAAACCACCAGAGGAAATGGATCTTAGGTTAGTCACTATTGGAGAGTTTAGTCAGGTTAATGCAGTCAGGTTCATCTGCTGGTCGGCGGTCTGTCTGTCTGCCTGTCTGTCTTATCTATCAAGTATACTATAGAGGAATGGTGATTTGAGGGATGTTTGCATTTAACTTTTATGTAATATATATATATCTATTTATGTAATATATATATAATTTATCCTTATTTTATGTGCCTATGAATATGAACATTTGGCTACATGTCTGTCTGTATACCACTTGCATTCCTGGTGCCCTCAGAAGCTAGAAGAGGGTGTCAGATTTCCTGGAACTGGAGTTT